>NC_064889.1:25846094-27135094 GCF_929443795.1 Astur gentilis
TTTGCTGAGGTCTTGCTGCCAGCCGTGTTCTCCATGTGTTTGAGTCGGAGATGTCGCGGGCAGGGTGGGTGACCCCACTCCTCCCCTCCCTGCAGTGGGCGCCCGCTACCCTGCTTATGTGGATCAAGTGCATCAGCTGGTGTAATAGCAGCAAAATAGCCAATAATAATAAATTCTTTCTGTGGCAATGGAGCAGGGCACAGGGAGAGGGATGGGGGGGACAGGACAGGAGTTGCAGGATGAAGGTCTCAGCACCTGCACGGGAGCTGCATGGTGCTCTGCCCTCCTGCCCCACTGGGGAGTGTGCTGTCCTCCTCGGAGACTGCCGGCTGACATTGGTGCGGGACCCTCTGGGCCAGTGCTGAGGCTGCTCTGGCACCTCTGCAGCCCCTTCTTGGGGGGGCCATCAGGAGAGAGGGGTCATTGCAGGTAACGCACCCCGTTAGAGCCTTACAGGCTTCGACGCTCTGCTCCAGGCGTAGTCACGGATTTCTGAGCTGCTTGTTCTCTGTCTGGAGATGAATATTCTCAGGCATGTTTTTGTCCATTTCCTCCTCATACCGCAGCTCAGATGAGACGTGGGATTACCCTGAGGGCTAAGACAGCTCTGCTAGAACTTCGCCCTGCCTGCAAAGTGAAGAGTAACTTTGTCTGAGGGATAATAAATCTCAGGCTTGTAGAGTAAAATACCAAATTTTGAAAATGAAGCATTTAAACCACAATATTGCAATCAAATTGCTAGCGAAAATCTCTCATGTTGGTAGTGAAGCTGGTGGTTCTTTGATCTCTCCCAGCTCAGATGTTGCTGCCAAAGAGACTTAAGCTTAAACTTCACTTTGTAAAATAGACTTTTTTTGACAGTTTCCTTTAAAAAATAATCTTCTCCTAAGCTCAGGAAGCAGGGAGGAATGGCCAGCCCCACAACAAGATTTCCAAACCAAATAGCGCAGAAAGGAGCCGCTTTCAACTGCTGCTATTTCTTCTGTAAATCCTGTGCTTAATCCGCAGAGTGGCTGTGGGGTAATTTGTCATTTTAGCTCCAGAAGTTGCAAACATTGTAGTGAGGCTGGGGGTCCAGCAAGGTTGAATTGGGGCTGGCGGTGGCTGGTGCTGCTCCGGGTGAGCAGAGTTTTTCTGCAGCCCTGGGACTGGTCGGGCTCCCTTGACCACAGGCTCGGCGTGCTGCCGCTTGCCAGATCCTGGCTGTATCGTGGCAGGAGAGCTGGAACACGAGTGGCACTGCAAACGGCCGAACCGCAGCTGGCTGATGTGGGAGGTCAGCCCAGTAGGTTGCAAAGCCCTAGTGCCTCTCTTCAGCTCTGTTCCTGCTCCTCGCCAGTTCTTTTTGGCCACATCTGTGGAGCAGATCCAGCCCTGCCCAGGCACTGGGGCTTTGAGCCCGGTCAGATGGGCTGCTCGGGGCTCTGAACCCCCTTCTTGCCATGAACCGCTGGAGCCCTGGCTCGGAGCAGCTGCCTGGCACTGCCAGAGCCGCGGTGCTGGGTGCAGCAGAGGAGAGGTGCCCGCCAGTTTGTGCGGAAGGAAACACAAAATTATTACATGGGAGGGAAGAGGGAATCTTATTACGCAGTTTGGAGTGATCTGAGACGGTTCTCGGGTGGCTGATTGGGCCAAGGTGCAGCAGAGCCATCACCACTGCTCACCAGCTTTTCCCAGCCCACATCAAGCAGCTTTGAACTTGTCTGTGCCTCTGAGCATCCGACCTGCGCCTCTCCCCCTGTGCAGTGGGAGATGCGGGATGCCTTGCAGCTTCTGCTGATATGTTTTCCTTTCTCCCCTGGCAGGAGGTAGAAGGGCCCCAGCCCCTCCGTTTTGCTCCCAGCCCCCCTGCAGCCTGTGACCATGGGAATTGCTTCCCTGCCACGCGAGGCATGTATTGTGGCTGCTTGAATAACGTGAACAATCCCCCACTGCTTCTTTCGATCTGGAGCGAGTACACTTCCAGCATCCCCCCGTGACCGCAGCTTGTGCTCACCTGCCTTGCAAAGCCTTGACTGTGAAGTGAGCACACTGGTTTTGGGGTTCAGCTGCTGTCTGCAGCCCCTTGTGATTTGCTGGGCTCCCCCCCCACCATTGTCCCCTCCCTGGGGACCAGCCTCTTCACCAGCTGGGGCAGGACCTTCACAAGGAGCCCTGCAAAGCACAAGCCAGTCTGGTTTGGTGCTTCTGAAGTTTTGCAGTACGAGCACACTGAAGGAGATGGGAAGAGCTTGCCTGCTGAGGGATTTCTGAGATGTCCCGCATGGCGAGACTGCTGGGTGAGGCGATGGTGGAGCGAGTACGTGGTACCCAACCATCGCCTTCCCCTTGCAGGAAGCACATTTAAGGTTGGCTGATGGGGTTTTTCAGCAGACACGTCACTGTGGGCAGGGCCATCAGCAGGACCTGGCTGGCTGTTGGCAGGCTGTGGGAAGGGGCCAGGCTGGTGAAGGGGCTGGTTGTGCTCAGCCTCATCGTGGAAATTGGCCTTGCTCATCTACCACTGGTTATGGAGATGGCAGGTTTGGGTGGCAGTGGTGCTCGGGCTGATGTGGGAAGCTTACACTCTTATATGGCTTCGGGCTTGATGCTGTGTGATACCTGATTAAGAAACTGGAATGAAACAAAAATGTCATGGCACATGGTAAATAGTTTAAAAAATAGCTTTGCTACCAGTTTCCACAAGCAAGACTTTAGGACAGACTAGGGTCTCATCCTGCAATGCAAAGCTGTCCCTTGCCGCAGCGAGTTCACAATTCCAGAGCATGGCTGGGGCGTGCAGACGCGCTGCCCGAGAGCTGCTATGCTTGGCAGGATGGGGAATGCTCCTGCCTAAAGTGAGGCACACCATTCATTTATAGATGAGCCGCTATTTTTATATATCTTTTTTTTTTTAGCTGTGTATGACCCTAATTTTGGCTGAGGAGCTTAGAAAAGCTAAGAATGCAAGGTTACTTTAATCTTCTTAAAGTTTAAAAATCATCTGGGATTCATCTGTTTGATAGTGCTGGAGGCGCTTATCTCCCTGTAGAAACCTTGTTTCTGTTTTGCAGTAGGTCGTGAAAAACTCTTTTGCAGTAATAGGTGCCAAATTGCAACATTCTGCACTTTTCATCTTCTTTGAAACTTTACAGATGCTGACGCTCAGCGTGGCAAGGTACTCGGCAGCTCCTCTGCACCGTGCTGGGAAGGGGCACCACGATGCTGGGCTGGCAGCATCCTTGCTGCCATGGTGCAGGTCTAGAGCCAGATGGGTCCCAACCAAAGTTTTGTTGAGCTCTGTTGAGAAGCAGACCCTGCAGTCCTCGGCATAGGCAGGTTTCTGTCGCTGAGTTGTGGGACAGGTGTGTTTGCTACTGGAAAATGCTGGCAGGATCTCCCTGCCATCGGCACAGTGCCGTCTTTCTGTCTCCCCGTAAAAAGGGATCATAAAACTCCCTGGAAGAGCTCGTTCCCAAGGCCACTGATGAACCCATCTCCTCCCCAAGCAGAAAGCAGTAAATCTGTGTGAAGCTGTTGCTGACACATTAATGCTCCTCAGGTACCTCATAAAGATGCTGCGGGGCTGGACAGCTCTAAAGCACTTTGTAGAGGAGCAGCGCAGGTAGCGATGGATTCCTGGAGCCAGCACCAGTCCTCTCTCCTGTGGCAGCATCCCCTTCCACAGGGTTTGTTCCTCATCCAGCTCCTCTCCTCCATGGGAGAGACCCCGCTAGTTTGGCCAGGCAGCAGGAGGGGAGCGCACCCAGGCAGCCGCCGTGCCCTGGTGGGTGGCAGGCAGGGCTGGCAGAAAGGAGCAAGAGCAGAGCCTGCATCCACGGCTGCAGGTAAACTCATGAACGGCAGCATGTGCGTGGGGCTGGATGGCCATGGCACGTTCCCAGGAGGATTTGCACATGCCACCAGAGGGTGTGGGGAGGCTGGGTGGGTGCAGGACAGTGAGCCAGGCTGAGCGTGGCTGTTGTGGCCGTTGCCATGAGTGCACGTAGCTGTATCTCAAGGCAATGTGCTCCCCTGAGCCTTTCCAGCCCTGAATCCGTCTTGTCCCAGAGTCTGTCCCTGAAGTCCACCCGCTGCCCTGACAAGCTCAGCTGGTCTGCAGAAGTCCAGCAAGGCTGTGAGTTGGAGTACTGGGATGTGCTGGGGGCTCCAGAGAGCCCACAGAAACAGGGAGTACCATGAGAACTGGTCCCAGGGACATCCCAGCACCCTTGGACGAGATCGGGTGCGAGGGATGATACAGGATGTGGGCTGAGCTGAGGGGGGTCAGGCCCCCCGAAGGCATTGCCCCACGCTGCCACACTGCCCTGCAGCACTGAAACCATTTGGGTTTCACTCGTGCTTTGGGGCAATGCATGGCGTGGCTGCAGGGACCATCACAGAAAAATTCACGTTTGCAGATTTTCTGCCTGCTTATGCCATAATGCAGCCTTCTGCGAGCAGTGGCACATCTTCATCTCATTTAACACGAGACTAGGCAAAATTAGGGACTATTATGAGTCAGAACAATTCAGTGTGATACGTCACGAGTGACTGGCAATCCGTGTTATCCTCGGCAGATCTGCGCTCGAAGCAGCATCCAGTAGCACAACATTAGCACGGTGCTGCTGGCTCCTGGCACAGCCGCTGCACTGCCTCTGCAAATCAGCCTCTGCCGGAACGCTCCTTACTGTCCTGCTCAATTGCACAATTGACATTAATAACGGCAATGCACCACCCTACAGCATCCAGATGTGTCTGGACATGCTGCTATGCTTATCTGCAGTTCCTCAAGTTTTTATATATAACAGAAGTTTAAGACAGAAGAAAGTTATTAGCAGGTGTTAGTATTTGGCAGCAAATAACTCTGTGGGGTGCGTGTCAGCTTGGCGTGCGGCATTCACGGTGTGTGCAAGTGGGGATTGCTAATGGTGCAGCTGGCAATAGTCTCTCATTAGACTGCTGTACCCTGAAAGGCTGACCTCAAAAACTTGCAAACCTTAAGACAGATATAAGTCTTACTTTATAAGAACATATAAAGATCAAAACATAGAATATTTAAGCTGATATTATGCAAGAGAGCTCTTTTAAGTCGTGATTTGTAAAGACAGTTCAGATAATTTCCTGAAAGACATACTCATAATGATTAATTTAGAATATGTTTAATTCAAGTTAGAGAGATCAAAGAGGAAGCATTTCCCCCTGTAATGCTGTTTGCATTTTTACACTTTCACCATATTCCATTGGACTGGGGGGGATGTCTGATTTGTCCTTCGTTGCCGTTTCTCTGTGTTAAAATTGCAGAGGAAAGCATTATGTGGACATTCATGCTAATTTGGGGCATGGGTAGGGAAAGGGAGAAGAGCCTGGAGCAAATCCCTGCAAAAGTGGCTCTGGGAGGCGAGGAGGGGCGTGATGCTGGGGATGGCGAATCGTCCCCTCTGTTCTTCTCGTCTAGCTAGAAAGGTTCACGCTTCTGCGGTGTTCTCTGGCATTTTCTGTGACTGTTGTATGTAACAGACTTTCCTGAGTGGGAAAGTTCAATTAGCATGAGTAGGACAGAGCCCACATTGCTGTAGCGGGATGAGCAGCGTGCCTGGCTGGGGCTGCCTGCGGCAGGGCAGGGGCTCAGACAGAGTCGCCAGATGTGCGACGCACCGCTGGCAGCGGAGGGGGAAGGGAGAGTGCACGTGTTGAGGCAGATGCTTTGGTTCCAACAGCCCTTCAGGTCTAATTGGGAATAATTTACGAGTACGTCTTTATTTATGCAACTACGATTTCTGTTATAGGGTCAGTTGTTTTAACCTTTGTGGCTGTGTCAAATGTCCCTTTTAGTTCAGCCTGGGAGGTAATCTTTTCTAGAAGAAGAAAATAAAATCTGTATTTATTACTATTTTGGATATAATCTGGGAGGAGGTCCAGTCTTCCTAATGCACGTAACAGCTGATCTGGGAAGGTTATTTTGTGCCTGTTAGGCACGCAAGGCTTGGGCGTTTGTTTTACTGCTCACAAGATGCTGCTGCAGTTTCTCTTTTCTCAAGCTCCATGTTGCTGCTTCAGTCCTCATTGAAAAAATGAAAAATTATTTAATGAAAGTACAATAACTTGCTCTAACTCAGGAAAAGGGATTTGGATTCTGCCAGGTTTCGTTATTCCTTTCCATTCTGTGCCCTTGTGCCTGAGCCAGGCGCACAGCCTGTACCGGGCGGTGGTTGTGTCTGACAGTGATGGATGATACACGCAGAGACTCAATTAGCCTATTAATAAAGCACAATCTAGGCCACGGTTTTCCAAGTTTGGCACCTAAATCTGTATTCAGGCTCATAAATGAGTGGCCTCATTTCCCGAGCAGCGGCCGGCGGTGCCGGTGACAATTGCGTGCTGGCGAGCCGGCTGGCAGCACCCCGCTCAGGCGAGCCGCAGGCACTTTGCTCCGTGTCCCTGGGCACAGCCGCAGCAGGGCGGTGGGCGAGCGGCGCAGGCCTGAAGGGTCTGGTTTGGGGTGGGAATGGGTGGGCACCGCAGTTGCGGGGACCCGACCTGGGACCGTCCACATCTGCATCCCCAGCGGGAGCAGCAGCTGCCGATTCCGCGACTCATTAAATGAATGTCTCTGCACAAGGGAGCTAGGGAGGGCTGCGGGGCAAGGTGGGCGTTCTGCCCTGCCAGGGCTGGGGTCCTGGGGGACGCCTCCTTTGCCAGCCCAAGGGGTTGCCTTTGGCTTGGGCTGGAGCTGAGCAGTTGCGCTCAAATTCCAGGTTTCTGGTCCTCGAGCCATGCAAAAGGGGACATGAACAGTGTGGATGGCCCTGGGGTCCCCGCTGTCCCTCCTGCTCCTGATGTGTCTGCTTTCCCCGCTGTGGACTGGCATCTCGTTCCTCTGCAGGGTGGTCTCTGCTGGACACCATCGAAGGATGCTTCCTGAGGACAGGGCAGCGCCGGGGGCGGCCATGCCTGTGGCCTGCGTGGGAGCTGCTGTGCAGGTGCCCACCCAGCATGGCCGCAATGCATGGAAGCCTCGGGGGGCTGGTGCCTGGCCTGCGGCTTTGCCAGTGGGTCCCTGGCCGACGGCAGTGGCGGCAGGGCTGCAACAAATGCAGCAGACCTGTGTGGCTGGGGGGGCTGACCAGCACCATTAACCCAGCCCAGTGAGAGTCCAGTGTGCAGGGCAGGCTGCGGCCAGCAGCAGCTGAAATATGAGTTTCACTGTCTGAGTATGGAAATGGGAATCTTTCATTTTTTTCCAATGCCAGGTGCATTTGAACATCATAGCAAGGGTGAACAGCAGGCTTTTCCGTTTGGCCTGTGCAGGTGGAGGGATGCAGGAGAGGAGAGCAGGCAGAGACAATTCCTGAAATTTTAGCTCTGCGCTGTCAGAGCGTTGTTCCCATCGGCTGGCGGGACTTGCTGCCTGTGGGGAGTTCTGTTTGTTTATGGTCTCAGCATCTCCCAAAGACCGGGATGGGTTTGGCAGGACTGCTGCCTGCTCAGCTCCAGCCCATCTCCCCAGCCGTGCTGCAGCTGCAAAATGCTTCAGCTGCCTCGGTGCAAGCTCTCATGGCACCACTCTCAACACTCTCCTGCTGCTTCACCTTCTTTTGGCCCAGAACAGCTGCCTCAAGTCTCCGTTTCTACAACAAGGAGAGTTGCTTAAAAACACAGTAATAAATTGGGGAAGAGCGTGAGTCAGCTGAGCTGAGCCAGGCTGGGATTCACTGCGGTGCCCAGCCAGCAGCCGTCCCCAGCTGCAGGCTCTGCAGGCTTTTGGCTGCTCTGCTGTATTTTAACAGCAAGGTCCAAAAGCCCAGCGCTGTTTTACTTTGGCATGAGCCAGGTGAGGTTGGGCAAACCTTTTTCGGCCAGGCTGCAAGGTCGGGCTCTTCCAGGTGAGCGTGAGGGCAGCTTGCTGTGCCATGCCAGCAGTGGCAGCCTGGCTGGCACGAGGACACTCGTCCTCTCCGGTGCCAAACAACCTTGTGGCCCCAGGAACAACACCTGGAGTCCTTGGCTGCATTCCCTTAGGGTGGTGTGTGCCCAGCATCACCCCAAGGAGCTGCAGTGCCGGAGCAGGATGCTGACCCAACGGCTGCTGCATGGGCAGCATTGAGCAGCAGGACTGGGGCTGGTTCTGGGCTGCAGCCCCACAGGCATCACAGGTGCCCTCAGGACAAAGCAAAGAGCTGGCAGCCATGGCCAGGGCTGCCGTCGAGCGCTGGTTTTCAGTGGCACCTGCTGTCGCTGCAGTAGCCGTGGGAGATGTTGTCACATGCAGCCATATCCCCAGTGCTCCTTGGAGGATCCTCTGTGATCCCTCCCAGGGGATTCACTTGCAGGAAAGTGAAACCTCACTGTTACCCCCAGTGTGTGAGAGCAAAGCTGCAGACCTGTTTATTGGCCCAGGGAGGCTTTGCAAACCACAGACCAGAGGACCTTCATGTCTTGCAGACACTGGTGTGGCTGGTGCAGAGGCCGAGCAGAGCTGAGCAGAGCCCGCTCGGCCACATCAGGGTGCTCTCAGGGGGAGCACCCAGCTGCTGCAACTTCATCTCAAAGTCGTCTCATCTGCTCAAGTGAAGCTCTTCTGGAGTCAGTTTTCTCTTGCATGTGCATGCAGCCCACAGAGACACAGCTACAAGGCTGATGGGGGGGGGGGGGGGGGCTCTGTTTAATCTGCAGAGATGTGATGCTTGTGATAATGGTGAACATGCCCATGTCCCTCACTGGGGGGAGAGACACCTGAACACCCCCGAGGACTCAGGCTACAACTGTCTTTTAACGCCGTGTGTTTTACGGTGCATCAGTCACTGCATAAAAAGCTGCCCTTGACTGCATCCCAAACAGATCCCATCAAACACATTTGCCACAGGAGGCTTTTTAAGACTTGACTTAAGCTTGGCTGATGCCCAAGTGAGTCCCACCCCATTCAGCGAGCGAGGGGTAAAGGAGGGGAGAGCAGGGACTTGGTCCCAGGGCTGTCAGGCTGTGCAGATCAGCTCGTGCCTTGGGGGTGGCTTGAGACAGCCCTGGGGGGATGGGTTGCCCGAGGCTGCAGAGATGAACCTCAGAGGCAGCCGACAAATCCTCTCCATTGCCTCTGGGTATTTTGGCGAGACTGCCATGCTGATGCGGTAAGCACAGGGCCTGGCTCCGGGAAATGCAGGCGGTAGAGCGATGGGAGGGCTGGAGTACGACCACAACGGCACCGGGGCAGAGAGTTGGGGCACAGTCAGCAGCAGGATTTCCAAAGGAGACTTCACATCTCACATCGGCAATTGCTTCAAGGCCATCATCTTCTGGGAGGAGCAGGTCCCCGTGAGCATCCCCTGCCCCTCAGCCGAGCTTTGCTGGGCAGCATCGGGGTCTCCCCTCTGCTGCTCCATCTGGTGCAGTGGCTGTCTGTCCTTCCCCTTCCTTCTGGTTCGACCGGAGCTGGGGTGGGCACCGCACGCCCCACATCCCCCCCAGCCCTTTCCTCTATGCTGCGCGGCCGATTCTCCTGCTGACTTCTGCGTGCGACCGCCCAAGACGCTCCGTCAGCCCGTTGCTGCTGGCCGAGCGCCAGCGCTGCAGCAGCCGGGCGAGCAGGACGGGCTCTCCCTGCACGGCCGCCTGCGAAGGCAAGGGTTTGCAGCTCTGGACCGGGATGACCCTGCTCCAGCAGCAGCACTGCCCGGGGGTCACCCCATCAGATCGCCTTTGCTGCCCTGGTGCCTGCCAGGCTCCGGCTCCAGCACCGAGGGCAACTCATTTTAGCAGCTGCATAATTGCAGCCTGAATTTCATGACTCTCTAAATGAAGCACTACTAATTTAAAATGCAGAGGCATTTATCATACTGTACCAAGTCCCAGGAACGGGTTAATGCCAGACCCGTGGGGTTCCCCGGTTGCACGGCCTGTGTCTGCTGAGTGATTATTTGATCAGATAATGCACGTGTTAAATATATTTGTCAGGAAACAGAAACCTGTGTTATCTGAAGGAGGCAGCGTCGGCTGCCAGGAGCAGCCTTTGATCTGTGGAGACGTGGCACTGTAAAGCAGGTCCCCCATCGACTGCAGCGCAGCCATTCCCAGGTCCTCCGGCAAACCCCAGAGCGGGGCCGAGGGCTGGCAGCAGGGAAGGCTGGCAGGCTGAGGGGCCAGATCCTGCCAGCACATCCCCGTCAGCCCAGGCACCTGGGTGCCATTTCCTGGGTGCCATAAAGGGGACAAAGATAGCAAGGTCCGAACCATTTTACCTGTTCTCCCTCTCTGGCCCCAGGTGAGGGGGTTTCCCAGGGCAGCAGCACCTGGTTTAAGCTTTTCAGAAATACATAAAATACTGGTTTTGATCCCAAACCTGGCACAGGCTGAGAGGACCCCGCTCTTAGAAAGCGCTGAGGCTCAGGGGGTGAGACCACCACAGAGGTACAGCTCTGCTCAGCACGGAGCCGTTGCCCTGGGATGGACCCTGCAAGCAGAGTTTCATGAATTATCCGGGTGTACCTGGGTTCTTGTCCATGAGCAAAATGTTACAGTGGTCAATTTTAAGTTGGATGGAAAATTTTGGAGTAGTTAAATTGCTGTCATATAAGGGATATACAGTGTTGCACAGCTGTACACTTGGTCTGGGCAAATCCCATTGCTGATGAATCAGCTCTCATGGGGCGGCTCTATGGCCTTTGGGGGTGCGATTCTGGAGAGAAAAGGAAGTGTTGAACCAGAGAAGCCTCGGTATAATTCCTAATTCTTATTGGCTTATTGACTTAAAACCTTTGGCACATAAGAAAACCATTTCTGGAAAAAATAGCAATAATCTTTTTGACAGAGAGGATGTATGGCCCATCTCCAGCAGTGATCCCCACGGCTGGATGAGCTGTGAGTGGGGTCCTGGGGGGCTGTGAGTGGGTGTCACCGGGGTCCTGGGGTCTCTGACTCTCTTGGGTGCTGCATTTCCACACCAAGCGTAGGAAGAACCATGGTGTCCTGGACTGAGCACTGCTGTGGAGCAGCTCACAGCACGCAAATTAAGTGTGTGCTTCAGTCGTTGCGCCACTGGAAATTAATTTTTTAATAACTTTGAGATGTTTCAGATTTTATGTCTATAATACTTTAAAATTCTCCATTAATATTCTGTCTAGCACTAGCTGTAAGTTGTACTAGCACACAGGAACTTATAAAGCTGTAATTCTCATTGCCCAGACACTCCTGCTCTCCAGAGTAGGGCTCTGGCAGCACAGGCTGGTCCTGGAGAAAGTATAAATCTGTGGCATCCCTCTGCCACAGCCCGCAGCAGTGCAGAGCCCCAGGGACAAGGAATGGGGAAGGCTCTTTCCTAAAAGCTCAGTAGCAGAAAAGGGCACAGAAGAAACATGCTAAAACCAGGCAGGTCAGCACTGGACTCATGCTGTAGTGTCATACCACGGGAAGACTAAGAGAGCCAGAAGAGAGCGAAAGCAATGAGCTGACAGTGACCTGTGCCGTGCCTATGGTGAGGGTGTCCAACAGGGATCACAACAGCAGCAAAGCTGTGACCTTGCTGATCTGCCTGAAAACATGGGCCAGGCAAACAGACCCCAAAATTCACAGCTTCCCCACCTAACACTTCACTATGACTCGAGCTGCAGCCCGATTCCCAGACAGACTCTGACCTTGGTCACAGTTTTCTTCATGCTTTTAAAATACCCTGGGTGTTTCATAGCATTCAGGCTGTGTTTGGGGCGATTGCTGTTCTGCTCTACTCACGCTCTCGCTGCGCTCTCACCGTGCCCTCACCGCACACTCTGCCCTGGCAGCTTCGCCATCAGCAGTGCTGCCTAGAGCTGCCTAGATGCAGATTTGTTGTCCAAGTGGCTGTGGGTTTTTGACCGATGCTGCAGCCTCCTGCCGAGCCCTGGACAGCCTCAGCATCTCACCTGGGTGTGAGCCGCAGGTCTCTGGATGGGGACGGGGACCACTGCGTTATGGGGTCCTGCTCCTGGCTGCTGTTGGGCTGCGCCTTGGATGGGATGGGAGACAGTTTCTGAGCTGAAAATATCACTGGTGAAGCACTATGGAATTGGCAGCATTTGTACCGTCCTTGCTGTCACTTTACAAGTTTTGGACCCTGCACCCACCCAGTGTGCCCCAGCTCCTCCGCTCCACCGCCCTCCTCCTCCCGCTTTGTAAATGAGTTTCTTTGTCTTGCAGAGAGATGCCAAGGGCCAGTACCTGTTCGACCTTCTCTGCCACCACCTGAACCTGCTGGAGAAGGACTACTTCGGCATTCGGTTTGTGGACCCTGACAAGCAAAGGGTGAGAGTCCTTCCTGCCCAGGCTGGGTGATGGGGTTTCTTGCAGCTCGGTGGTATCAGACTGGTCCTTGCTGCTGCAGCTGCGGACTGGAACACAAGGCAAATGGCTGCAACAAAATTTGGTTTAGGCAGTGATGAGGGTCCCTTCCCCAGCAGTTCTCCCCTGCCCTGCTGCTGGGCAAGGGAGATTATGGGTGCCCTGACAGGGTCATTGCTTTGCCTGTGGGAAGAGCAGCTACTCATGGCCCCCTGAGCACCCTGGGGAGACCTGTCACCCCTTCCCACCTCTTCTGCTAGAGCCAGGGCTGAGTCTCGTGCTGCAGCCCCAGGGAGGGGGGGCCATGGTGCACCCGGGCTCCAGCAGCAGCAGCAGCAGTGTCCCAGCTCCGCTGATACATCCTCAGCGTCAGTCGGGATGTGCAAGCCCAGAGGAACTCACACGGCTATCAGAGCCCTGCGCGAGTGGTGAAAGCATCTTCCATTTGCAAAGTGAAAGGATTTGATGCAATTGCAAAGGTAAAGAGGGAGATCTCCTGATACTGGGTTTGCAGGACTATTTCTAGCACGGAGTCAAATTTGACACTGAGATTAGGCCATGCGACAGCTTCGTGCCGAGAATCTAAACACTTGTGCGTGTCGCCTCAGGCAATGGAGAGTGAAACAAGACATCGGAGTGCACAGAGCCGAGAGCCCCTGCGGCAGGACCTGGTCTGACCCGGCAGCGCAGCTCCCAGCACGGATCCGTGCAGAGTCCCGCTGAGTCCCAGGGCAGCTGCCACAGGTCGGGGCAGAGGGTGGCACAGCCTCTCGCAGGGGCAGAGCCCCACGGGTGGGTCCCGTGTGCCGCGGTCCCAACGAGCTGGATTTCCACGCAGAAGTTGTGTGAGTGAGCCCTGCCACTTCTTCAGGACTGACTGTCCACGCTCCTTTTAAAACGTGTGCAGAATGCAAGCTCCGCACAAACACATGTTAAATTGCTGCTTGCTATTAGAGCACTTGAGGTTTGTGAATGAGAAGTGCTGTGAACACACTTGCGGGCATAGCTATTAATAACAATCTTGTGTTGCACTTCCTGCTGATCAATATAAGCCACGGTGACAAACAATTTCTGCTCCCCAAGGTACCTTCTGCTGTGTCTGTTATAGGGAGCAGCCACTGTTAAGCAAGGAGCTGGGTGCGGGGCTGTTCCCTCACTGCTGTCTGCAGTGGGATGGGGCCCATATGGGCTCCTCGCTCCCCCCATCTCCCTTCCAGGGGCACTCACTGATGCTCATGTGGCTTTTCTCACCCAGAGCAGTAGCTTCCTCTTCCTCGTCCTCCCCACCTTGCTAAGTCACAGCCATCAGGGAGCACGTGATGCTGCTGCCTCTGGTGGGGTCTCACCCCCCCAACTTGTGTTTTCTGGGCTCTCTCCCTCCCAACTTCTCCAGCCTTCTCCCAGATTTGCCTCCTGGCCATCATTGTCACGCTGATGCATGACCTGTCTGAGGGCTGGATTTGCAGTGGGCTGTGGAGTGGTGGCTCTTCAGTGCTGGAGAGCAGCATTTTTCTTGCATGATGCTGAGGGATCATTAACTGCTGCTCCATTTGTGTTGGCTCTTTGTGTCCCTGCTTTTTGGTGAATCGCATCTTTAAACACATGTAGAAATAAAACCCTGTGCATAATGCATTATTATGCATCATCTCTGTGGGCACAGTTGGTGGAGAGAGAGCACTGCTGAAGTCTGCACGTACCGAGAGCTCCGCATGGCACTCTGGAAAACCCCTCAGCATAGTCACTGTGTGGAGGAGGTATACTGGGATTTTTTCTTGGAGCATCTTCTCTTGCAGCAAATGAGTGGGCAGATGGAGAACGCAGGGTCCATGTCTTGTCCGAGCTGGTGCAAAGAGAGGACGTTTCTCTGCTGTCACGTGTGGTGGGTCAGTGCCCAGGGCCTGCTTCTTCTACACTCTGGATGCAAAGCCCAAAGCAGGCAGTGGCTGCCTGCAGCAGCGTGGGAGCCCCTCTGGGAGAGGGGGAGAGGGGTGCGGAGGCAGAGCTGGCACACTCGGTGATGCCGAGGACACTCCTTTTACTGGTGCTTTGCTTCTCCTGGAAATAATCTGACTCAGTTCAGACCATGAGAGTTGAGGCAAGAGCCATCGCTCAGCTTTGAGCAGCATCCCAGGACGGGACTGCTTTGTGGGGGAGACTCCTCCACGGAAGAGCCACCCCCAGCCCTGCAGTTCATGGATGCTGTGGCTATCAAAGAGCTGCCCAGGTTTAGCATTTCCTCAGCTGAGTGGTGCATTTAAGCCTGTGATGAACTAAGCTGCCACTTCCGTCCATTATTTCTGATGCGCAAGTCAATATTTCTTATTGAAATTGTGCTCTGCCACATGCCTGACTGGCAGCCAGGGCTGGGGAGGATCTAGGGGGGGGGGCACGGCGAGCAGGGCCGGACTCTGCTCCTGCCTGGGGCTGGGCTGGGAGCCACACCACTCGTGTGATGTGGGAGAGGCGGCTGCTGCAGCCCGCAGCGCGCTCCAGGCACAGCTACATCTCCTGCCAGGAGGGCACACAGCAGTCATTGAAAACCTCTCAATTTTTAAGCGTGGCCGGGAGGAGCCTGTGCACTGCCCTGGGGCTGCTGCAAGTGAGATGCTTCTATTGAGAGCACAGGGCGACGGACAGCAGAGATGCTGAAACATGAAGAAAAAGAGAGAAAAAATCCTCCCTCCTTACCCGTCATTTCCCAGTACTCTGTTGAGTCTGGGTCAGAGGATGCTGATGTCAGCACTCAAACCATTTCAGCCCACTCCAAAAGACAATGGTGCTTCTTCCCAGCGCGGCGGGCACTGTCGTGACCTGGAAGTTCCCTTGGTCCTGCGGTGGGTTCCTGGGACTGAGGCAGGGATTTCCCGCAGGAACCCTCTGTGACGTTCCATGTCCCCGATGCTGCTGTTGGAGCCCTGGGACTGCTTGCTGCCGGTGTTGGGGCACAGCCTGGAGCCCCCTGCATTCCCACAGGACTCCCCCTCATCCCAAGGCTTCCCAAAGCCTCCTGAGCAAGGGGCTGTGTCTGCACAGTCACAGGAGTTACCCAGACCCCCAGGTAACAGGGCATGCCGTGGCCCCCTCGACCCCTGCCACTGATTTTTGCAGTGCTGCCAGCAGCCCATCTGCAGCAGGTGCCAAACGCACCCCAGAAATGCCCGAGTGAAATCCAGACCAGTTTGTGCAGCCATGGGGAGCCACCACTCACTGGTTTTGTCTCAGTGGTGGACACAAATATTTAGAGTTTTCTATGGCAATCCCAGATTTCAGTGATGTATCTTTGTAGATCTGTAATCCTTTGTGCTAACTAGTGTTTGCCTTAATTACAGTAATTTTGCTTCGCTGTTTTGGGGTTCCCTCCTCCCAACACACAGGCATCCGAAGCCACTTCTTGACTGACAACACTTTGTTTCCTAAATGTGCCTGCCCAAACGATGTCAAATCAAAGCAGCAGCTATTGCAGAGGCTTTGCTGCAGGCAGAGCTTGATGGTTTCTTTCTGATGGCACAGAAGTGTAATTTCAGAAATACAGGTTTGAACCTAACCTTCCTGGTGTCATGCTGTAATTATAGATTCCAGTTCTGGTTGGGGTTAGCTTGTGTGATTGTAGCTGGTCGTTGCAGCCAGTGCTGCAGAGTGATTGCCCTCCCCGTCAGAACCGTGCTGCTGGGTGCTCCCATCTGCTGGCACCGCGGTGGCACGGGCAGCCACAAACCCTGGGAGCTGCCTGGCCCCATGGCTGTGGTGGGGTCAGCAGGACACCGGGCAGAGCCCCGGGGAAGCCCCACATTCCCCAGAGCTGCCAGCCCACAGGGAGGTGGCTTTGTACTTTTTGCATGCAGGACCTTGATTTAGGCTTTAAAAATCGGATCACAGTGACCAGTCCATGCGCTTCTTCAATGCCCTCCAGTGCACATGTGCAACCACGGGGCACCAGTGAAGGGTGATTTTAACAACTGGGGACCAGGTGCCTTAGCACAAAACATGTTCACCTCCTTGCTGTGATTGCTTACTCAGCTAGCTGGTGAGCAGAGCACGGAGAGCGGGAGGTTGCTCAGGCTGAAGAAGGCTGCCTTTGCCATGTAACTTGGCCACATTGTTGTCGCTGTTAGAAAACTGCACTTGGGGACAGCATGTGCTGTTGAGCAAAGGGAGATGCCTCCCAATGAGCCCCTGCTCTGCCCGGCGCCTCTCCTGGGGCTGGCAGAGGGTCCTTGCTGGGCGCTGAACAAGCACAGCCACTCACCCCGGCATCACCGGAGCCCGGCTGTGCCTCCACCTCGACCCAATGGGGCTGCCAAGAGAGGACGCAGGGGACCCGGCTTTCCCTGGGGCCGTGCAGAGAAAACGATGTCAGACTGGGGACGCTGGGGCTTGGGTCCTGCTCGGGCCCTCCCTCGGCTGCCAGCCAGCTGGGCAGGGGCTGCAGCCCCCCTCCCACCTCCTCTGCCATCCAGCTTATGGATCTGCCACAGCATAGGCTTTTATTTCAGGCAGAGGGGTTTTTTTTGTTTCTTTAATTTTGCCCTGAAGAGTCAATGTTATTAACTGAAAGTATTTGTTACTGAGTTGCTTTAATTGCCTTCTTTTTTGTTTCAGCATTGGCTGGAATTTACCAAGTCGGTTGTGAAGCAGATGAGGGGTGAGTATTGCTGCAAGCAGATGTCCTGGACAGGCAGTGTGTGCTCCTTTCATTTAGATGTATTTCCATTTTCTTCAGTCCTTCCCCTCTGGGGTCAATTGCCAGCACATCTCCCAGAAAAAGGGCCTTTTTGATTATCAACAAAGCTGTTCTGCTGGGTCAAAAGTGGGATCATCCTCCACCAGTCTCACTGCAGTCACAACCAGCCATGCCCCCACAGCTCGGGGGCACAAGGCACCAGCCCTGCCGGAGACCAGGACAGAAATGATGGGGACGAGCAAATGAGATTCACCAACACCGGGGCCTGCCTGGAGAGCAGGGTGAGCAGCCGGCAGAGAGAGCCGTGGGCGCTTCCCCATGGCTTTACCAGTGACATCTGCTCCCACCATGGCCACTGCAGTGGGGAATAGACCCATGCCTGTCTGCTCCCTCCTTACCAAGGGCAGCTGGGTGTGTTTGTGGGTAACAGGGAGGGCAGGTGAGACCCCCCAGCAATATCTGACCGTCTCCTCGAGCGGGGTTGTTTGGGAGGACGAAAGGGACAAACCCTGCCATTTGGTGACTGAGGTATCACTGTTCTCACTGCAGCCCAGCCTCCCTTCACCATGTGCTTCCGTGTGAAGTTTTATCCCACGGACCCCGCTGCTCTGAAGGAGGAGATCACCAGGTAAGGATGGGGCACCCGGCGCGAAGGCTTGGCCAATTCAGGAACACGCTCTGTCGAGCTTCGTTTTATAGCCAAGGGAGAGCAACAGCCATTTAGGTTTCCAAAAGAACCAGAACGTTTCTGGATTGTCCCAGCTGCGGGGGAAAAGTGTGGAGCCGTCGTGACTGGCAGGGAGCACTAGTCATGTGTTTAAACCCACTGACTCAGTCTTTGGCCACAGTTGGTTGCAAAACCCACGTTTCCAGGGCAAAGTGCTCAGAGTGCAGCACTGCTCACCGTAACGTCCGTCGCGGCTTCGGTACCATCCTGCCAATGCAGAACGGCTCCTAGGCTGCACCAGGTGTGTGCCCTTCCCTGCAGCTCTCCAAAATCTCTCCTTCCAGCTGGAACCCCCCCAGTCCTGGTCAGTGCAGGAAGGTGGGTTCAAGCAGGAGCAGCAGTTCTGCGAGAGTCCATGTTCTGCTTCTGCTAACTCTTGCCACTTCTGAATCGGCTGTTAGTGCCAGTGCCTGAGCACGTCCTTAGCTCAAGGTGCCATTACGTGTGCTTGGTCTGTCAGGAAGGGTTTGAGTGTCTCCAGTTCCCTTGATGTCCCCTGCATGTAATTAGCCACATCCCTTTTACGTAAGGGGCATGAACGCTCTAGGAGAAATGGGTGATAAACTGAGATGCAGAAACTTGACAGCACTTCTCTCGAGTTTCTATCTTTAGGGGCTCTTCATGCCGCTCTTCCTGACAGAAGGAAGGACATGAAGAGCACTCACGGAGAAATCGCAGCAGCTTTGGAAAACAAGCCGTGACTGTGGATCTCCGGGGCACGACAGCCCAGGCCCCCCCACCGCCTGCCGTGGTGTGGAGGGTCGGGTGTCTGCCAGAGGCAGCTGGGCTGGCACCTTTGCTAAAGGTTTCTGCATTTTTCCCCTGGAACCTTTTGCCATTATTGCTGCAAATATTCGTAGTTGTCTTTACAAGCCTGGGGTTTGTTAGAGAGAAGGTAATAAAAATGGTGTGGACCGGGTGCAGGCAAGCTGGAGGGACCGTGTCAAGGGCACAGCGCACTGCCATGGCATGGGCATGTCCCCCACTAGCCCGGGACCAGGGCAGGACCCCTTGCTCTGCTGGCAGCTCACCACTGCAGTGCCTCCACTGCTGCTGCACCCAGCACAGGGTGCAGACTGCATCATTTGCCCACCGTGCAGTGGTGCAGGGGAGCGAGAAGAGCTTCAGCCTCACCCGAGGGTGACACCAGCCTTGCTTTTGAGTTCCCAACACAGCAGGTCTTGGGTGCGCAGGCTTCATTAAATGCTGAATAAAATTTGCTAGAGATGTTTAAAGGTGCTGTGGGGAATTTTGCATTGTAAGACAAGGCGAGGGTGTGAAAGGCGGCGTGTCAGCATGCCGTGGGACTGGGAGCAGACCTGGCCTGTAGGCTCAGCCTGGGCTCAACACAGGGGTGGCAGAGCTGGGAGAGCCTGGAGGGCTGACAGGGCCTTGTCCCCCAATTCTGCTAGAGAAGGAAAAGAGGGAACTGCCTTTAATCATCCTGCTGATCTGTCAGGCACCACAACATGCTTTCACCTCGCTCTGCTGTCCCCTGGGATGTTAGGTATGAGAGCTGAGCCTGACCCCTCTGTGTGCCCATGGCAGCGAGACCCCAGACCTGAGTGGGGGTCTTGGTGAGGGGCTGTGGCAGCAGGGACCACCACTGGGGCAGTGGTGGCATGTACCCTCTCCGTGGTGGGTCTGTTGCAGCTCCCTGCGGGGCGGCTGTCACCTTTTAAAGCAAAGCTGGAAATGGGTTCCTCAGCCACACTTAGATGTTTTCCAGATTTTCCTCAGATCAGGAGTAAAGGGTCCCTGCCCCCCTCCCAGGTGGTGGGGGCATGCAGACCACTCTGCTCCCCACTGCATTCTCACCCACGTTGAGCAGCTTTAAATGAACCTATAACACAGAAAGTGAAGAAGGGCAGGTGGGTCAACCGCAGGGTTCACCAAGACTCCCATCATGTCTCTGGCAGGGACCGTTTACCAAGGATGTAATTAGAGGAGAAGTGTCATGGATGAACCTCTGTAACTCAGTGGTGTCCCCTGGGGTCTGTCCTGCACTTGTTCCCAGCACATGTCCATGGTGTTACTGTTGGGGCTGCGAGGTCCCTTACCAGCCCTGCACCCAGGAGAGGGCTTGGGATTTGCCATCAGTGTGCTTTGGCTGATCAGGGGACTGTCACCTTTTGGGTAGCAGCTCCTGCTCACCAGCTGTGCTCTTCCAATGTCATATGAAGATGGAGGACAGCTCATGCAGGGACCTCTCCTATCCTTGTCTCTCCTTTTCTCTCCTCTCTGCTCTTCTCTCCTGTCCTCGAGCTCCAGAGATGGAGGCAGGCCAGCAGCTGCTGGATCTCACACAGTGCCAGGTCTGTGCCTACCCCCAAACAGATTCAGTTCCCCTTTAGACTCTGTTGTATCGTGGGGAAAAGCGGCTGCTTCTTAAACACATCCAAAAATTGACAGTAAAAAACAGAGAGAAATAAATGATGACTAAGGGCCTGGCAGCCTTCCTTCGATGCTAAAGCAGCCCGGCCCAGCTGCCACCAGGTGAAGGCGTCAGGTTTTGGTGTGGAGCGCTCGGCTGCACTGCAGATTTCTCACCTTCTCGTACTGCTGCCAGCAGAAGCTCCGGAGCGTCCGACAGCTCTGCCTGGGAAGGGACCAGGAGCAGAAGGGCAGAGGGGGTCCTGGCCAGGGGCTGGGACAGCATCGGCAGCATCTGCGGTTCCCCTCTACCAGGCTGCGCTTTGCTGTCCTGATTTTCAGACTATTTGGCTGGTTTTCCCTGGCTTCGAAGCAGGGGCCTGTTTGTACTGTCAAAAGTCGGTCAGCTCGCTCCTGGCATGTGGACATCTGCGGACTGCTAAGAAAAGTATCGAATCAATTCCAAGGATTCAGAAGTGGTTTGGGGCAAAAAGTGCTGGCTGCTGGCCCCCTGGAGCTGCACCACTGCAGCAGGAGCTGGCTGAGTCTCACAACAAGCTCTAGGAGGGAAATGTTTTACTTTCCTTCTGCTTTTAGTCATTCACGTGTGTCCTTATGTGAAGGCCAGGCCAGGGAGATGATCTGGAGAAGAAATGTGTGAAGAAATGACTGCAGAAATGCTTTTCCTGGCTATGCCCTGGATCTAGGTTTGGGGTGTGAAAGGGTGCAAAACTTGTAGGTTGCCATCGGCCAAAATGCCAGGTAAGGGCTCCAGACAGAGCCAGTGAGCTGCATCTGTGCACAAAGGTGTAGGCAAAAAACATTATTATTTGCGTCTGCAGCTGCAGCGCTCCCCTCTTCCTACCTCGGCTTTTACCTGTGATGTACCTTAGTCCAAGGCAGGAGATCGTCAGTCCTGGAGAAGGAAGCCCCCCCGCCTCACCTGTGAAAAACAGGGACAAAAGTAGCACAGGCTTCTCTTGATATCTTCAAAGCAGGCTGTAAATGCCATGTCGCACTGCAGACACTCCGCTGCTGCAGATTGCAGGACCCTCAGTGTCTTGGCCCCAGATACCCTCAAATGGTGGCAAGTAGCCCTTGTCCCTCGCTCATAATGGCTCAGTCTCAGCAGCCTGAAGCCGTGCAGCCCCGAATCCCTCTGTGCATCCTGACCCTGTGCTGGGCTGCCATTTCTCCATTTGCTCTTGCTGCCATTACATATTCCCAACGAATAGCTGGGGTCCTTGCTAAGCACATCGAGAATTAAGTAGGCTTACTGATAGAGCTAAATATATTCCAGGATTTAATTCTTGGGATTTTCAGTCTATTTCTGCAGGCAGCAAATGAAAGAGGATGTCTGGGCTTTTGCAGCCTGCTTTGCAGCATGTTTGGAGTGTACCTGGGCTCAGCTTTTTACTTCAGTTTTGCATTAATAAACTATTTTTGTTGGGTGGATCAGTCAGAGGAAGCAGAGGATGGTGAGGTGTTTCAAAAACTCTTTTGGAGTTTGGTTTCCCCGTGATAATGTACAAAACTAATGAAAGCTTTGCTTGTGTTTCACAGAAGGACCCAAACCCCAAAATTAAAAAACCTCTTAAGTTTTTGTTTGGAAGTCTGAGAAAATTTCAGTTCTTCGGGGCTGGCCTTAGACAGGAGATGCAGATTACGAGGAAAGCAGTTGTAAAGAGCCCTGTGCGCATTTGCTGGGCCTGTTTGAAAGTGTCTTCATGTCCAGAATGCCAGTCTTTTTGGTGCTGCCAGGACATGCGCTGTAATCAGCTTTCTCAGATAGGATTGATTTGGTTTTTAGTACAGGCACACTTTAGGGGTCCCACAGAAGTGCCCAGAAATAGTTTCACAGGGATACATCTCCTTGTTTTGCTTAAGAGGAATTTACATAGTTTGCAGATTTTATGTTTACTCCCAGCAACTGCAACCCCGTGCAGCCATCAGGCCTTAATTTAAATGTGAAATGGCCAAAGACATCATCTCTGAGTAACGGCAGCTATTATGTGGGCATTAAGCTGTGCATACAATATGTTAATTGTATTTCTTTCCCTTAATCAGAGCTTAGCAAACATCTGCAGTTGTCAAGCACGGTAAGGAGAATTGAAATGCAGGTCAGGGATTTACCCTTGTGGAGGGTGGGAGCTGGACCCAAAGAGCATGGGGGATGGAGCCAGCCTGGATGGAGCTCACCGCTGCAAGCTCAGAAATATTTCCCATCTTTAATGTCCTTTTCCAAGGCAGCCTCACCCCACAGCCCAGTGCTGCCTCGGGAAACTCCCCTTTCCAGGGGAGATTTCCAAGGCATGGGCAAGGCTTTGGAAAACCTGTTTGGCACCTGCTGAAGGTTTTTGTTTGTAAAATCAGCTCAGATCTACAGACTTTCCCTTCTTAAAGGGAACAGGGGTGTTCGGGGCTGGGGGGATTGGGGCTGGGGGGATTGGCAGGGTTAAACCCATTTGATGGTGCATTTTTGGTGAGGTCCATGGTAGGTGCTGGGGAAGGGCTGGTGCAGTGAAGGGCTGGTGCTGGGCGAGGGTGCCAGCGGTGCTTGCTGGCCGAGCCTGGGGTCTCCATCTCAGCTGGCCTGATGCGGGGATGCTCCAGCAGCAGTGCCGTTGGTCACCCTGAGCGCTGGAAGCCCTGACCATCAACTGCTGAGACTGCCAGTGCTTCAGAGGTGGTGGGGGGCACTGGGAGCAGAAGACCCTCGTCTCCTTCTCGTGGGTAAAGCATGAGCCCTGCGTCAGGACTGCAGCCACCTCTTGCCACATTTGTGCCCTGCAGCTGACATGAGCGTGGAGCTCTGCAGCCCAGCCGGGCTCAGGCTGTCTGCCCAGGGACTAGGGTCTGGGCCTGATGACCCCCACGGGCCCCCCACAGGCCCAGGGTGAGCCCCCAGGCAGGTGGGCTGCTCCTGCTTGCTGCCGTTGGAGGTGTGCCTGCAATTGCAGCTGAAACCTGGGCTTAATATTCACTTTCCCTTGGACTGAGTACACTTTAATATCTGGATTTCTCTTTAATGTATTTTATCTGTGAAATTAGTGGTTTATCTCATCGTAAATACGGATTTGAGAAATGAAGCGTGACTGAGATATTGCAGAGTGCAAGTCTGATTATTTAAACACATTTCTGAGCACTCCAATTTCCATTTTGCTCCTTCACTCTGACTTACATTTCACCATCAGAAGGTTTTCCCAAATGCGTTGCCACATGACTCAGCCCAAACTGTTACTTAGGTTTAAATTTATTCAAATATGTAATTTTCCAACATAGTTTATCTTTTCACTGGGCATGGAGATAGAGGTGGGTGAGCGCAAGAAGTAGCTCACTCTAAATGATGTGGTCTTGATCATTGGCGAGCATGGAGGAGGGAAGTTGGTGCGTATGCAGAGACCTGGAAGGATACAGAAAGTTGGGGAAGGAGAAAAATCACGTTATGGGGAAGCTGAGCAGCCGGGCAAGGATGCAGGACTGGGAAGTGCAGCAGTTGCTGGTGGGCTGGGGACCATGAGACCCCGTTCAGAGCATCATCATCCCTGGGCACCTCGGCCCCAGTGACCTTGTGATGGGCTGGGGAAGTTGCAATTGTGTTCGGGCACCACTGCCCAAATCGGGATGAAGCAGCACAGGGGACTCTGGAGGCTGGCCGGCAGAAGGGACCAGCACCTCCTTGTCTATGAGTTTCCTCCTTTCCATGTTTTTCCCTGGTGGGAATGCGCAACCAAGTATCTCTGTGCCCAAGGGAGTCCTTTGTCTCTGCCGGCAGCTCTGCCCTGCTGCAAGTGGCCATGCGGTGAGGAGCCGGGTTGGTGGAGACCTCCATCAGCCCTCGGGTCGGACGCTGGCCCCAGAGCAGGCACCGTGTCCTTGCGGGCTGGAGCGGGGCTGGGACATGTAGATCTGAGCCCCAGCACCAGCCCTGACCGGGGGAACTGCCCAGTAATTAGCACTTGTTTGCTCCTAGCAAGTGTAATGTCTTGCAAATGGGCTGCTGGGAGAGAAATGTTAGTGCAAGTGTCTCGTGGCAGATATTTCACATATAAATTGCCTGTTTAGGTAATTTAAACTTTGGTTAATAGATGGACTATCTCTTCTGTCCTCAGGTATTTAGTCTTCCTGCAGATCAAAAGGGATCTCTACCACGGCCGTCTCCTCTGCAAGACTTCGGATGCTGCTTTGTTGGCCGCCTATATCCTTCAAGGTAATGCTTTTTGACAAGATAAATTTGCTTTTCATGCTAAGTAGTGATTACATTATTTCACTTACAACAGATCACCGCACCTAGAATACAAATGTCATCCCACCAGTGCAGGCCTCATGCTTCAAGGCTGTGCTTGTGCCGTGCAGTGCTGGGCTAGAGGAGGGTGAGGGTTGATGTTGGGGTCTCACCTGCAGGAGAAGCACCGCGCTGCCGTCTGCTCCCTGAGCTGTCCCACCTGCATTCGGGACAGTGGCATCCCCATGAGCATCCCTCAGCTAATCCAGCCCGTGTCTCCTAGTTCTGTGCTTGTCCAGAGGCAGAAGCAGCCTGGTGACAAAGCACTTCTCTTTCTGGGGCTGTGCACAGCCTGCGGTAACTGGCAAGCGCCCACAGTTTGCAGTTGCAAAGAGGGCTCCAGAGTGAAATGTAGTCTTGCTGATTGCTAGGACGGATGAAGACAGCCTTGGGTAAGCTCATTGCTTGCTGCCGAGCGCCTCGGCAAAGAAAGTGCTTTTGTCAGCAAGTTGCAGCCGCGCAGGTGCTGTTCGGAGCAGGAGGTGGGAAAACCTCTGAAAAGCTTCTGCCTGATCTGCCCTCCTGCCTGTTCTCCTGCCTGCTCTTGCCTCCACTGCTGTGGCACTGAGAGCATGGAGCTGGCATCTGACTGGCGTGGGGCAACACCTGGATGCTCAGCGAGGGGTCGTCAGGCTGTTGGAAGAGCTGGGTGGTGCTGGTGGTGGAAAGGCACCTTGACATGCCATTAGCAACGCCATGCTGGGCATGCGAGTGGGCTTCCCTACCCAAGGGTGCTTGGCTCGGCGCAATGCCGGGCCCCCTCTCTGCAGTCCCGCGGTGCCTGTGGTCCCATCCCCAGCATGAGCTGGCGGGGGATTGCCCCAGCAATCAAAAAAGAAAAGTTTCAGCTCCAAAGTATTTTGGAGTTATTTCACAGTGCTGGTATACTTCCCCTCTTCTAGTGTTTTAAGCAGGAAACATAAAAATTAATGTAACGTCTCCATCTTGCTTAGGACCTGAGGCTGGAGGGAACTAAATGAGAGCAAGGTCCTTTCATCCCCAGTGGCAGGAGGCTGCCGGATTACTGTAAATCCCGGCAGGAGACACCAGCTACAGAGCCATGCTACAGTGAAATGCCAGTGGCGATCGCTGCTGACTCCCATGGGGTGCTGGGAGAGGGAGCGGAGCTGCATCAGCCCGCGCCGAGGGGAGAGCAGAAATCTGGTTGTCTCGGGCATTTCCGCACCCTGGTCTCAGTGCCTGGGGTCGAGGCTGCTGGGATTGTCTTGAGGACAGACCTGTCGCTGCGCTTGCAGCTTGCCCAGGCTTGAAGCAGGTTTTCCAGGCAGGGGTCAGTCCCTGCCTGCACGACTGCATGCAGCCCCCCCTGCCCTGCTGCAGGGCAGAGCGGCTGGGTCAGCCTGTCCCCATGATCACTGGCAGTGCTTCCCCGGGGTAGGTAAAGAGGGGAAGGAGCTTTTCTCAAGGTCGCCTCACAGATTTCCAACTAATTATATTTTTTCGAGGTGCAGTTGCATCCACAGGGGGAGCAGAATTCACTCACTGCCTTATTCCCAGCCAGCTGGGATCGGGGTGGGGGCCAGGGGTACCCCAGGGGTACTCCAGGCCAACCACCCCAGGGCTGCCATCGCATGGACCTAGCGCGGCTCCCAGGAGGTTCACATAGCTTGAGGAATTAATAAATTTGGGACAGTGACCATCTGCTGCCAGGTGATTCCCAAGCAAAGAGTGAAATTAATTGGATGCAGTTAATGCCTTACAAACTATCCCTCCTGATGGGAAGCATGGCTGGGTTGGAGCGTCATTCCTGGGATGCTCTGAGCCCTGACCCTGCGCCTGGTTGCCACCGGCTCTGCTGCCAAGGTGGGCGCTGCCGGGATGGGGATGCACACTGTGGTCTGGGTTGCACTGCTCTTCCTGACTGGTTCTGCCTTCCCCCAGCTGAGATCGGGGACTACGATCCAGGGAAGCACCCAGAAGGCTACAGCTCCAAGTTCCAGTTCTTCCCCAAACACTCAGAGAAACTGGAGAGGAAAATTGCAGAGATCCACAAGTCAGAGCTGAGGTACGGCCGGCCGGCTTTGCTGAGTGGGATTGTCAGCTGCTGCAGGGATTACTGATGTTGGGCTGATTTTTATCCCTGTTTGGGATTTTCAGTCATGCCATGGGGTGAGCACTCCCTGCTCTGGTCCGTCAGATCCAGCTGAGAGCCAGCAGTGCTCTTGGCAGCGTAGGTAATAGCAAAAATGCAGAGCAGCACAAGCTTTAGGAAAGCAGGTCGTTTAGTGGCGTAGAAGCATCACAACAAATGACCCTGCGAGAGGAGCTGCCATGTCCCACCAAACCGCTGCTCGCTGAAAGGAAAATGTGATCGAGCAGCCAAGGACAAGCCACAGAAAGTGCAGACAAATAAAGTACACCAGCAATGTGGCAGTCCAGTCCTGGTGCAAAGTCAGCCCTGATCCCTCCTGCCTGAAGGAGGACTGAGGGGTTTCTCCTGCTCCTGGCTGTTGGCTCAGCCGGCATAACCTGAGGGGCTCCCTGGTCTTCCCCAGTGGGGTGGGGACAGTGACCAACCCCCTGTCCCCCATAGATCCCCTCCTGCCACCTCCCCGCGCTGCCTTCACCCTGCTCTGGGACATGAGGGGTGAGACACCGTCAGCAAAGCCCCGTCCTCCCATGGCACTGGCGCTGCCTCCAGGGCCACGTCCCGACCGGACAGCTGTGCGCTGGTCCCCAGGGATCACAGTGGGGTTTTGACCGCCCAGAAACCCGGCAGAGCCATGCCCTTACGTGCTGTGGGCTGCTGCCTTCTGCCTGGTAAACTCCCTTTTCCTCCCCACCTGAAGAAATGCCTGTGCTGCGTATAGGAAATTCAGCCCTAAATTTTGCAGGTGCTCCTGAATTTTGGCCCTTTCTAGTGCTGCTGGTTCAGCTTATCTCCTGCTAGATCAAGCTGGCAGGAGAAGAAAGTCTGGGTTTCAGTGCTGGTCTCCTGCTGCAGATTGCTTGTGCTAATGAATGTAACGGGAATATGCCATGACTGATGCCTCTTGTCGTTAACAGAAACCCTGTAGCTGAGGGCTGACTTTCACGTTCATGTCTACCATGGAATACTTTTTTTTCCCTCCTGTAGTGGGCAGACACCAGCTACTTCAGAACTGAATTTCCTCAGGAAAGCCCAGACTCTGGAGACCTACGGGGTTGACCCACACCCTTGCAAGGTAAAACAGTTTTCTGAACACTATTCCTTGCATTGGATTTCTTGCTCCAGCCAGTAACAACCTGCAGAGGTACCAGTGACTGGTCCCTAGTGCAGCCATTTGTCACCAGTCAGCAGGCTTTGGTGCTTGCAGAGCCGTGGTACATGGGATGTGCTGTAGCCAACAGCCCTCTCCAGCCTTAAAAACCAGCCCCAACCGGGCACGTGTGCACAGAGGGGAGTGGGGAGGGTGGCTAGTCCAAAGTCCTTCCAGAGAGTACTTAGGGAATCCACAGGAAAGTGTTTTCATGTGCAGACAGCTATAAAAGACAGTGGCCGATCATCTTCTGCTAAAGCATGTAATTTGGAGGCAGTAACAAGGTCAGTAATGTGTCTGAGAAACCAACAAGCATTAATCTGCCAGAGACAGTCTATCACTCTGCTCTTCCCTGGCCGGTAATCCAGTTTTCTGTTTGAAATGCTTTTTATTGACTGTAGATGTCATTGCGTGTGGCTCTCTCTGGCCCCTTACAATCCCATCACATGCAGATGGATGCGGGATGCAAAGCAGATGGAGAATTTCACTCTTAAGGGCAGTGCCTGCTCTGTGGTCCCCTGGGGCTTTTAACTGAATTATGCCCCGTAAATACACAATTGCGGTAAATATACCTGGCCTGGGTGGGGGTGTGTCCCATTTACTGGCAGTCTGGTATTGCTGAAGAGGTTGCCAGCTGGAGGAGTTGAATCACCACGCCTGTTCAGGTCTCCTGTGTAGCTGGCTGGATTGGGCCATGCTGCCCTGGGAGCGATCCTTGAAATGTCTGGCTCAGCACTGGAGCTTGGGGGGTCTGTGCTTTGCTCTTATTTCCCTGTGGGGTTCTGTGCCCCATTTAGCATCCCCAGCCCCTATCGAGCTTCTGCACCCTCAGCAATCCGTCCTCTCCCCCAGCACCCCCCACCTTTCCCAGGGGCACCCTGCTCCCCAGCTCCCCCACTCCACACTGACCATGGGGAGCTCGCCCCCACTCCTCCCATCCCAAAGCAGCAATTCCAAAACTGTGCAGCTTCCAGCCTGACACCCCATTAATCTCCAAGCTGCCCTGCTCGCTGCCCATGGCTGCAGTACCAGCCACAGGCAGGGCAGGACTGAGGGGGTTGCTGTGTCAGTGGTGGGCAGGGGCAAGGGGGTCCGTACCCCCCAGGACGGTACGTCCCTCTACCAAGATGCAGCTTCTCCCTTTCCTGAAGATTTCCCTGGTTTTGGGAAAGAGCCAAAGTGCTTTGGGCAGCCCAAATTCTGAGCTGCAGGAGCTGCTGCCGGGCTGGTTTCTGTGAAGATGCACAGAAATCTTCCTTCCTCCACAAGACTGGGCTGCTACATCTCAGACATGATGAGTTTGAGGAGTTACATCTTGCCTTGTGCAGGGTATTGGTTTTGAGGTTCAGGGCTCTGCTTTTAGCCATTCACCCTTGACAGATGAAGATGGATTTTTGATCTAATCTGGATTTAAAACCAATTTGTTCTCTGCTTAAATTCGGAAGATCTTATCATAGTGCTGGCTCCCTGCCGTACCAGCACCGTGCCAGCAAAGTCCAGCGTCCTGGGGTGGAAAGCAAACAGCAGAGAAGATGTCTTGCCTCTTGATTAAGGCGGGGAAGGGCACAACTGGGAGCAGAGGGGGAGCATTGTGCCCCCAAGCTGGGGAGATCCTGGGCACAGGGCATCCCAGTGGTGAGCAGAGCTGCCCTGCAGATGCGGAGCAGCTCTGCTCGCCAATGAGATGCCCTGTGCCATGCTTTTGCCCAAGAAAACATTGCAGACACCAATCAGACATAGCTCTTCTGCAGCCGCCCCTGTAAAATTCCTTGCCTGCTTTTCCAGCCCAATGCACCAGAAATCCCGAGCCTGGCATGCACCTTCCCTTTAGCTCAGCATCCTTTGAAAGCCATCTGAATGTCTGCCGGCCAAATAAAAGTCAGGGTGAATCTAACAATTACTGAACAGCCACAACAGTTTCATAATATTTTTAAAATTCAGCATGTATGTGTTTTTTCTGTGCACATCAGTGCAGTTAATGATCACTTCCCTGGAGTCTAGACATTATGATTAAGTTAAACTGCTGCCTTGCTCTGTGCATGATACTAATTATTGGTTTAAACTGTCTCGATGCCGCCCAGCTGCACTGGCTGTGCAGGGCTCTGAGGGAGTCAAGTATAATGGGTTTTTACCATTTCCTGGTTTAATTACTAGTGAAAGTGTTGGTGGGGCACTGCCTTCGCTGTTTATTCCTCACTAGTAAGCAGATGGGACCGCTGCGGCTGAGAACTCTATTGCAGCTTCTCCTCATTAGTGGCACTGGACCAGCTGCCCCGTTATTCAGCTGCGGGTTTTACTGTGTGTGCAGGGTGTCACGGTCCGGGTGAACCTGCCAGGAGCGTCCCACTGGCAGAGACGGCACGGAGGATTCTACATTGCCACCACCGTTGATGTATAAGCTTTGCCAGCTCAAACATTTTGATGAGAAATTGGTGTTGTCTTCCAGGATGTGTCGGGGAACGCGGCGTTTTTGGCCTTCACCCCCTTCGGTTTTGTTGTTCTTCAGGGAAACAAGAGAGTACACTTCATTAAATGGTGAGTTCCTGACCCTGCATCACCTGCAGTGCCCTGCTCGCTTGGAGCTGTGCCGGCCGGCTCGCTTCTGCTCGCTCTGTCTGTCTCCTGTTGTGTGCAGTGCTGTGGGCCAGAGGCCATGAGTGCCCTGCATCACCCCAGGGTGTTCAAGGGGTGCTCAGGTGAGCTCCCATGGATGGGGCATGTGGGTGGTCCCAGCACCAGGTGCCTTCCCCAGGCACTCGCACCACACTGGGATACGGGCAATGTGCCTGTAATGGGACAGTGGTAAGTGCACCCGATGCCCATGTCTGAGCCGGGACGGGCTCCGAGCAGAGGACACAGAGGGCAGCGATGCTGTGCCAGCTGGAAAACCCATCCCATGCCCTGCAGACACTTGCACCAGCACACCCGTGAGCTTGCATGCCCCCGTCTGAGAAGCAGGGGAGAAAACAGGTCCTCTTCACGGTGCCATGTAGTGGCTGTGCTGCTGGGGCAGCGGGACGCTCCTGGGACAGGGAGAACGGCACCGAGCAGGGCCACGCCACGCACTCAGGGTGTCACTTCTTGCTCTGTCCCACCCTTGGAGGAGCCCTGGAGCCTGGCTGCCTCCCCTGCTGCAGCTGTGCGCTGGGCTGCTGGCTCCAAGGACTTTTCTACCCTGGCCCCTAAGCTCGCTCCTGGTCAGTACACAGCAGGGCTTTCTCCTGTGAGCTGCACTCTCTCTCCATTTGCTTTGTTGCCCCAGACTTAACTATTTTCTACATTGTCTACATTAACTTGCATCATCCGCATGTTGGCTGGGTCCCCCGAAAGCTCCTCCAGTCCTTCTGAACCTGGTTGTGTTGTTCCTCGGTCTTTGCTGCATCTCAGATTTTGGCCAGTGTGTCACTCACGGCTGGCATTGCCACCTGGCCGGTGCCCCTGTGACGAGGTCCCAGTGACTCTGGGACACCCCACTGACCATCACCTTCACCCCAGGGCATCCCCCTTTCCAGCTGCTTGTTTCTGAGCCTGGGCTCTTCTCACCGCTCTGTGGCACCTCCCAGGGATGGAAAACAGGGTCTTGAAGCTGTCCCGTTGCCATCCCCAAAGCACCAGCTCTCACCCTGCAGCTCCCAAGCAAATGCTTTGGCTGGGGCTGCGCCCGTGAGCCAGCCAGGCTGTGGTGGACTCCGTGCAGCGTCTCACCTGCCCATCCTTGTCCTTTCAGGAACGAGGTGACCAAAATGAAATTCGAAGGGAAGACTTTCTACTTATATGTGAGTCAGAAAGAGGTGAGTGCTCTCCTTTCTCTTGGGACTTCCTGAGCGCAGCCATGGTCGTTCCTTCAGCAGGTTCTCCATGAACTTGTCAGGCTGCAGCCTGCAGCAGCATCACCCCGTGCCTGGCGGTACAAGTGGCAGCAGTGGCAGGGGCTGCAGCTCGGTGGCAGCGCTGAGGTCACCTCCCTGCTGCTGTTGGCACCTTGCTCTGGGCATTAGAGCCTGCAGATGCTGGGTTAGCCCCAGACTATGCTGTGGTGAGGGCTCTGCCCTGAGCAGCAGCCTGGGACCTCCAGCAGCTTCTCGCCATGCCTGCTTGCCGTGGCCACGTGCTGTATTTGGGATTATTGTGGTTATTTGTTACCGCCATCATGCTCAGTTAGCCCCAGTTAATGAAATCAGCCTGAAAACCTCTGGCTGAAATCAGCTCCCACCCAAGCCATCAGCATGATGTTTTTAAAAAATGTATTTCTGGATATTCAAAAAGGCAGGTAAGCCAGAGGAGGTGGGTGGCAGGTCACTGGCATGCATGGTGGCCCATCCCTTGTGTGAGGCACCGCGCTGGGGCGTCGGCTGATGCTCCAACACCTCCCGGTGTCCTGAGCGGCTCTGGAGGAGGATCTGCCCTGTGTCAGTGCTGCTCTCCAGCTCCGGCTGCTCTGGCCTCCGTCCACACTCCTAGCGTGCTGCCCGGTGGGCACCACTCATTGTTCCCCTACCAACTTCCTGTGTTTCTCCTTTAGGAAAAGAAAATTGTTCTTACGTATTTTGCCCCAACACCAGAAGCCTGCAAGCACCTCTGGAAGTGTGGGATAGAAAACCAGGCTTTCTACAAGTAAGTGTGGGGTCACCCAGGTGTGCGTGGTGGTGTGTTCTGCATCTCCCCATGGGTTGGCTCTGCCCCGCACAGCACCTGCCCATGGGCTCCATCCAGGTGCCAGGGCTCGAGCACAGGCTGTCACCAGCCACGTGGCACCCCTGTCCTGGTGGCCCCAGCAGAGTCACCAGCCACCAAAAGCACCGGTGCCCCCGGGCTGGGGGCTCTGCCCCATGGGGTCCCTCCCACTCCCCACAGTGCGTTCATCCCTCCACAGTGAACTTTTAATCAGGAGATTAAAACTAATTGTTTGGCGATTAAGCCTTTAATGCTGAGCAACCGGCACACATCCTGTCTGCAACAGCAGACGTCTTTTAGCATTTTCCTGGTTAACAGCAGCTTGTTTGGAGCTGGCCCCTGTGTGCGGATGCTCAGGCGCTGTGAGTGTGGCACATGGCCGGTGCAAGGTGCAGCAGGAATGGATGCTGGCAAAACTCAGGGAATGTTTTCTGACCTAATATTCAAGGGTGGATTTTCAAAATGGCTTCACAGGGTCTGTTTGTGCTGAATCCTGCATGAAAATCCCCACTGAAGTCGCGCCAGTGCCCCGGAGTGCTTTAGAAAAGCCTGCCTTTTTTAGCGAAGAATGCTCAAAAACTTTCAGAAATAATTTGCATCTAAGCGCTTTGGGAACAAGTTAATTATTCATGGGAAATATTCAAGGGACCGGGGAGATGACGTGCAGTCTGGGCTGCAGCCACAAGCCTGGGCAGTTGGGGATAGTGGCTCAAGGGAACATCTCCACCAGCTGCCCGGCTCTGAGGGACCTCTGGGCTGGGGGTCTCACCCGGGCGGTGGGAGCTCCTACCCGGGGAGGATGGGGAAGGTGTTGTCCTTCCTCAGGAGCTCTGGGCTCCCTGGTTCATGGCCACCAAGGCAGCATTTTTGTCTCTGGTTTGGTTAATTAGGCTGTCAAACAAAAAGGGAGAGGTCACGGGCTGGACTGTCTGCCAAAAAAACAGGGAGGTGCCAAGCGGAATGGTTTGGTTTTACCAACCTGCTCATGGTGAACTTAAAAATAGCCTGCTTTGTGCTTTGTAATGAGTTTTATTTTAATCAGCAAGATGCGAGATAAAGTGTGTGATGTATTCTCTTTGGGAATACTGCAATCAGCAGCTGCAATCAGCAGGTTTCATTTCTCATTATATTAACATGAAATGAAATTGCAATATTGCTTTACAAATCTTTTTATGATTAATCATGTCAGTAAATTACCGCTGCATTATGCATCCGGTGGAGTGGACTGTGGGCTCGGCCAAGGTGCTGCTGGGCTCCTCCCGGGGCTCGGGACTGGCTCCCATGGGATGAGGAGGAGACAGGACTTTCCCTCCCGGCTGTTTTGCCCACCGCTGGCCGGACTGACCCCAGATTCCTGCACCCTTGCAATGCAGAGGTCGTGGTGAAGGTTTTAGCCCCCTGGAGAGCTTTAGCCCTGTGCAGCTCCTCCATGCAGGTGCTCGCTGGAGGACCCGGAGGACCTGGCGTGAGCTGCAGCCCAAGCCCCGCTCCAGCCGCTGGGGAAGCCATTGGTAGCAGGTCCATCCTGGAACCTGGGCACGGGCTGGGCAATGGTCCCACTGCTGGCAGGGACATGCTGTGCTGGCAGAGAGGGCTGCAGGGTGCTCGTGTCCTGCCAGCCAGTGCCACCCCACAACTGCCGGTGGCTTTTTTCATTCCTGGTGGTGTTTCACATCTCCAGGGCTTTGCTCTTGTAATTTGGCCCTGCTGCCATTTGCCGGCAGCACGTGGCTCCCTCCCTTTGATGCTGGGGGTCAGTCTGGTGGGGATGATGCTGTAAGAGCACCAGCAGAGCCATCCATCCTCGTCACCACCATGGTGCACTGGAAACAAACCTGGGCGAAGGTTTTGCGGGGAAGCGGTGCCGGGGGCCGTACCCTGCCCGGGCGCTTACACAGCTCTTGGTGCTGTTGCAGGTTGGAGAAGTCGAGCCAGGTCCGGACAGTGTCCAGCAGCAACTTGTTCTTCAAGGGAAGCCGGTTCCGATACAGGTAAATAATGACAGTAAGTAGCAGCTACTGGGTGTATTTTCGGATGCTCCTTTGGATGTGCTGTGGGGAGCAGTTCAGGGCTGCAGCGGTCCGAGGACTTGCTAAGAGCCCTCCTGTCACCGGAGGTCCTCCCACTGCAGCACTGTGGCCTCAACAAGGCCATCGCTACTTCTTTCTGTGTTTCACAGCTGACATCCCTCTCCCTAGCCTCAAAATGGCAGATTTTTGGAGGGACGGGAGTGGAGGAGGGGAGAGGACCATGGGGCTTTGGAGCTTGGTTTTTGAGAACAACATGGAGTGAAACAAATCACCATAATTCCTAAATTCCTGGAGGGGTGTTGCTCCTCCCTGGCCCTGGAGCAAAAGCCTGGACCCGGGACCTTGTATCTCTGCAGGGCAAGAGACCCCGGTGCATCCCCAGCTGCAAGGTGCACGATGCCAGCACCCTCCTTGCTGGCACGGGAGGGCCCAGATGCCCATGGTCTGTCCCCCCGCCAGAGGGGATGTGACACCATGGTGTCCAGCATCTCATGCCAGGAGAAGCAGCAAAACGTGGTGGCAGAAGTGTCAGCAGAGCCTTTCCCTGATCTTCCCATCACCCCTATTTCCAGCAAATATTTCTGCTTTCCCCTGGAGCTGCAGGGAGAGCCCTGCTGCACCAGCCCCTGTGTATGGGGAGGGGGCCAGGCCATGCTGGCGCACGGTGTGCCTCGGGGGGAGCTTGTGGCTCACCGGTGCGGCGCTCACGTCCTCACGGCTGCTGTTCTTGAACCACCCGCAGTGGCCGCGTTGCAAAGGAGGTGATGGAGTCCAGCGCCAAGATCAAGAGGGAGCCGCCCGAGATTCACCGGTAAGAACCCAGCAGCAATGGTGCAGCACAGAGAAGCCCACGGGGCTGTTCCCTCCCAGGGGTTTGGTTCCCGGCTCCCTGGGGTGGTGGAGGGAGCCACAGGACCGAAGCGGGAGAGCTGCCCTGTACACGGGGCTCTGGCACTGGCCGGGCTCTGACACTGTCCTCATTCTCATCCCCAGGGCAGGGCTGGTGCCGAGCCGGAGCTGCCCCTCCATCACCCACGGCCCCCGCCTGAGCAGCGTGCCCCGCACCCGGAGGAGAGCCGTGCACATCTCCATCATGGAAGGTAGGGCGTGGGCTGGCTCTCCCTGCCACTGCCGGGGCTCGGGAGCCGGGGCAGCCTCGGCCCTGGGGCCATGCATACGTGTGCATGTGCACACACACGTGCACGCATGCATGCACAAAAAGCTGATGCACACATCCAGCTGAAAATCAGATTTTTGTAGCCCCTGATGCTGATGTGGCGTGCTGGGGCAGGGAAGGACACTGGCATGTCCCCAGGGCCTTATGGCAAGTCTGGACAGCACCAGATGTTGCTCTTGCAGCTTGGGATCAGTTTGGCAACAATAGCTGAGCCCCGGCAAAGTGGAGGGCCAGTTGTGGGACAGAAGTTTCCAGTACAGAAGCAAAGCAGAGGAGAATTTCTCAGCAACATTACTTTAGATTAAACTGGAAATACAGCAAAAGGCTCCAGGTTGCCCTGATAGCTCTGACCCAGCAGAGAGGTGAGTCACCCCAGCAGCCCTGTCCAGCGCATGCCGGCATGCCTCACTCTGCTCTTCCAAACACTGCCCTGGTTTGAAAGCAAAGCAAACCTGCCTGGAGCAGCACGCCAGCACCCAGCGGGGTCCCAGCAGAGCAGAGTGTTACTGAGAGCCGCAGGACTGGGGTCTGACTGTGTACAGGAACAAGCTGGTCTGCAAAAGAGCTTGTCACCCACCTGAGAGCTGCTCCTGGCTGGCTGATGGCCACTGCCCACGGCTTGCCAGTCTGCCAGGCTGGAGCTCTGTGCCAGCCTGCGGTGGGGAGGCTGGTACCCCCCGACCCAGGGCAGGGCTGCAGCCGGGGTCAGGGCCGTGCGGGGTGGGATGCACCTGGGAAAGGACGGTTGGCAGAGGGCAAAACGCTGGCACCAGCCCTGGAGCAGCCCCACGGGGCTGGGGACAGTGCTGGGGGCTGTGGCTGTGCTGCTGGTGGCAGCTGTGGTGCCCGCTGGTGACAGCAGCGTCTGATTCCCAGTGACGCTGGGGTGACGGAGAGCAGCGTGTGTAGTGGGTGCTGCTGGTGTGTGGCAGGGCCATGTGAAGGTGCACGGAGTTTGGAAAACTGGAAGGTGGATGAGGGAATGGGGATGGCAGGGAGCGTGGGGTGAGGGAGGGGGTGCACCCTGCAGTTGTGCCCTGCTCCTGGATGGGCTGCGGGGCCAGCCCCTGCCCCAGCACAGCTGCACTGATCCTGCTCCCTGGGCTACAGCATGGACAGGGTGCAGAAATGCTGCCTGCCCAAATGGACAAGTCCCTCAGAGCAGGAAAGTTATTTATTTCCATCGAGGGATCCCAGGGCTGATGTCTGTGCTGATTTTGGGGGCAGGAGTGTGCCTGGCAGCTGCGGCAGCCCTGCAGACAGTTAAATGTGAGCACCCTCTCCCCCGCGTGCTGTTGCGAAGTGGCAAGAGCATTAAATAGCCTCCCACAATAAATTACCCTGAGCTGGCACAGCTTCCCAGCACCACCCCTGCCCCAGCAGCTGCTTTTCTTCACTCTCACTTCAGCTCGGTCCCATGGAAATGTGGGAGCCCAAAATAGCCCCGACCCCGGGGCCAGTGGCTCCAGCGCTGCTTGCGTCAGCGGTGCCGGCGGGTGAGCAGCCGTCCCCACGCCCCCTCGCAGTCCCTGTGGGCACCCACTGCCACAGGCCAGGCCAGCCGCTGCCCGTGCCACCATGGTGAAGTGCCTGATAAAGATTAAAACCAAAGTCAGCGTCCACCTGCGGCTTGTCAACCACTGCTGCCGGGAGGTGAGGGTGCGGGTGCTGGCCCTGGGACCACGGCTGCTGGTCCGGGCTCTGGGGGCTTTGCCGCTCCTTCCAGCTCTCCCTGGCCTCAGCCGCAATGCTCTGCACAGTCCCGGGGACGCACCCACACCAGGTAACGCTGCGCTGCCGGGCTGCATGGGGTCTGGGCTCTTCTTCGGCAGGAGTGGTCCCAGGGGTCCCTGTGGGCTCCCTGTGACTGCAGCCCCAGGGGGATGCGGGGATGTGGGAATGTGGGATGCAGGATGCATGCCATGGGAAGCGGGCTGGGATCTCCCATGCTGGCTGGACTCTCGGTCATTATTACCACAAAGCAGCTCCAGTTTTGGGGCTGGACTCAGCTTTCTCCAGATTTTCTAGCTTTTTATGTTAGTCCTATGACGCAAACAGATGGCAGGAAAGCTTGGGTCTGGGGGGGGGGGGCAGCATCATTGCAGTGATGAGCAGGGGACCCCCCGACATCAGCTGCCCTCCCTGGGAGCCGAGGTGCTGCCCACTCTGGTGGGTGCCCACCTGTCAGGAACACAGCAGGTGCAGCAAGGGGATGTTCATATGAGCTTCGCGACACATGAGAAAACGTAGCTGTCGGGGTGAGAACGTGTTTATTCCTCAGCTGTGCTTATTGCCTCAGCTGCCGCTCACGCTCAGTGCCGTGGTGGCACGTACGTTAAGCTGAGCTGATCCAGAGGCATCCAGGGAGTATTCACAAGCACGAGGTTGCAAAGCCCCGGGGAATGCAGGCAGGACAGGCTCTGGGCTCTTCGCTTCATCCTTCGGCAGCGTGTGGGGCCAGGGTGCCCGGTGACACTGTGCGATGGTGCTTTGTTGTGCTGTGCCCACCCCACCAGGGGAAATGTCCAGCCCCGTATCCCTTGCAGCCAGCTGCGGGGTGGCACTGGGGACCTGCTGGTCCTGGCCACCACTGCCTTCAGAAACCCTCCCTGAGGCACAGCATGCTGTGACGGCAGAACCGGTGCCTACCCCGCATCGCCTGCCCTCTTGCTGTGAAAACTGCAAGAAACAAGTCCCGCGCTTGTGGGGTTTCTTGGAATTGGAGGGGGGTGGGGGGGAGTTAGTTGGTGGAGAGAAGGAGTTCCCCTCATCCTGCCTGCCATGCTCAGCCTTGGTGCAAAGGGCAGCCCGGCTGTAACTCTAGCTCAGTTGTGTATGCGGCTGGCTGGGCTGGCACACAGCTCTTCATGCAGCTCTTGTTCCCGTGCTTGTGTGTAAAACATTTTTTATTTAGTGAATCAATAGAAATCAGAACTGTTGGTGACTCCGGTTTGACTGACTTACAGCCTGCTCTGCGGGGAAGTCTCCCGCGTGTGATGGGGCTGCAGCCCCAGGACATCTCCTCCCTGCCAGGCAGGTGCAGCCCTCGCTTTCCTCACGTGCCATCCTGAGGTCATCTTTTAATTCATCACCTCAAGGCAGGCAGGCAGATGCTGTCGACAGCGGGGTCGGCCATGCTGCCCGCACAGGGCTCCAGCTTGGTCGGGACCTCACTGCACCTCTTTTTGTCGAGGGGTGAGGCTGTGCTGGCCGGGAGGTAAACCCATAAGGATTGCCCCATCGGCTGCAGCAGGCTCGGCTGTCTCCAGTGGTGCCGCAGGGAGAGTTGCCCCCGGTCCCCAGCTCGGGGCCAGCAGGGACTCACCAGCTGCCCCAGCATGGACCCCTTGGGGTGTGTTTCTCCCCCCCACCCCATCCCTGCCCCGCTACAGCCACTCTTCCCAGCTCACCCCTGCCTGCATCACGGTAGCACAGGCAGCCTGCCCGCGGTTGGGGTTGGCGGTGCCGACAGCAGAGGGGCCTCAAGCACGCTGCGGCCAGCTGCCGGCGGGGGGGCTATCACCTCAGAGCAGTTACAGCACACGGATGCGTTTGTGATCGATTGATGACAAGCCCGGGCCCCTGCCTGCGGTCCAGACTGACAGCCAGTGGCTGTCGGTGACAAGTCACGCAGGTGTTAGCGTCACCATTGCAGTCGCAAGCTGCAGAGAAGGGGCTGCCGTGGGCTCCGGCTGGGTGCTGGGCTGCGGCTGCTGGCCCTGAGGGACCAAAACCAAGCACAAAAAAAGCAAATTGAGGCAGGCATGCCCTGGCCTCGTGGGGGTACATGGGGCTGGGGGCAGTGCCGGGCTAGGGGGAGAGTTTCCACACCCCTGGCACCACTGAGCATCCCCCTTTTCTGTCCGTCCCCCCCCCCAGGCCTGGAGTCTCTGCGCGACAGTGCCCACTCGACCCCGGTGCGCTCGGCCTCCCATGGCGACGCCTTCACGGCCCCCGGCCGGAGCGGCCGCGCCGAGAGCAGCGAGCGGGTAGCCGTCATCGCCGACGAGAACTACAGCCCAGCGGACAGCGTGCTGCCCACGCCGGTGGCTGAGCACAGCCTGGAGCTGATGCTGCTCTCGCGGCAGGCGAACGGGGCCCCGTGCAGCATCGAGGAGGAGAAGGAGTCAGAGGCCGGCACGCCGGCGGCGGCCGAGGCGGAGGAGGCAGGCGGCGAGCTGCGTGCCCTGTGCCCGGGCGCCGGCGGCCTGGGGGCGGCGCAGGCGGAACAGGTGAATAAGTTTGTTTTAAGTGTCCTCCGTTTGCTCCTTGTGACAGTTGGACTCCTCTTTGTTTTGCTCCTCCTCCTGATCGTCCTTACCGAGTCCGACCTTGACACTGCCTTTTTCCGTGATATCCGCCAGACCCCCGAGTTCGAGCAGTTCCATTACCAATACTTTTGTCCCCTCAGGCGATGGTTTGCCTGCAAAGTCCGCGCCGTGGTAAACCTGCTCATTGACACCTGAAGGCAGGAGTCGCCACGTAACTAGCCGGGGGCCTGGGGAGAGACCTGCCGCCGTCCCCCGCGCGCGGGACCCGCTGGGGCGCCTTCGGCACACACACTAATCCTCCCTTCCCGACCCAGAGCACGGCGCGGCCGAGGAGGTGGCTTTCCGGGAGGAAGACGGGGGTGGGCGCAGCCCCCCGGGGCCTCCTCCTCCCCGCGCTCAGCCGCGCTGCTCCCACCCCTGGAGCCCGCACAACACTTCACTGTTCCGATTCTCACAGACGCGCGTACGACTTCGGAAGCACCGAGCAAAGAGAGGAATTTATTTTACTGTTGCCACCCATCATTGTACGAGCATCGGCCGGGAGGCTTGCGATGCTGTATTATGCAGGAGCTTTAGCAATGGTGCTACTGAGTATTAATTTAAACACTCGTGTACTGTTACGTTATTAAATCCACCACTGTGCACACCACCACCACCACCACCTTCCAAGTACCGCTTTGCAGAAATCCCTCCCTGCTAACCGGAGTCTCCTACGCGGCGACGCGTGGCACGATGCTATCATCGGGGGACGCCCCAGTTCCCCCCCCCCACACTCCCGGGCGGGTGCGGTAGCCGGCTCCCCGCAGCACAGCAATCACCCGGAGGACGGGAGCCCTCGCCCTGCGCTGCAGACTCGGCCTTTTGTCACTTTTTCTAAGCCTTGAAGCGTCGGTGCTCCCGAGGGCAGGGAGAGCACAGGCAGGCGAGAGCACACCAGGCACCCTCGGCCAAGCCTGGGCGCATAGCCGGTAGTGACCGTGTTGGATTTATTAGGAAGACCTTTAGCCTCCAAAAGTCGTACCTGTTTTGTACAAAAAACCAAAAAACAAACAAAAAAAACAACAAAAAAAAGAGAGACTGTTTCAAGGTCTATTTTAACAACAAAATGCTATTTTGTTATCAAATCTAATCAAGTCTTTTTTTACTTTATGGATTGGGTGACCATGGTGCACTGTACCAAGTGGTTCACGTTGAGCAAATCGTTTAAGAGCAAACGCTTTTGTAGCCTGGAAGCCTAACACCAGATTAACCCACTGCTAGTTTTGGAATAGACAAAGGAGCTATAATTTTGTGACTTTTCTGAAGATAAAAAGGACAGAACTACAGGAGCGGAGGTGACACTGAACAAGCCAATGGACAACCATTAGACCTATCTGTTCTTAAGCAAAAATCAATAAAACCAACTCATCATACTTGTGACATAACCACCGGGACCTTCAGTTACCTGGGAAGCAGCAGTCTACTTACACAGGGAGCAATAAAAGCCAGTTCTGTTTAGTTTTGATTGAGAAGTTGGACATACATAACAAAAAAAGGTGAAAACAAGGTGAGCAAGTTTTATTTCATCTCAGGGAGAGATTTTACGTAAGCTGGGGCCATAACTGCAGTTTTAAAAAGCCTGATTTCCGTGTTCTTGTCTCTGAGCATCCCACCACTCATTACCACATGCGCGCGTGAGCGCCGCTCCCCGCTGAGGCTGGCTCCTGCCCGGTCCGGACCCCCTCAGCTGGCACCTGGCGAAGGAGCATGATGATGATGTTGGTCGATCCAACACCACAACAAGTTGGCCAGACTTGGATCGTTTGTCACTGCAATAAAGAGAGAGGTCCCGTTTAAGTACTGTCTGTCGGGGGGGAATAAAGACCGAAGCCGTCGTGTCTCGCCGCTGAGGACGCAGCCGTGGCCGCCCGCTTACAGCACAAGGGCTGAGGAGGGTTTGGCGTACAGCCCCTAACTCTTGAGCAGGCAGAAGCCCTTATGAGCGCTGCCAGGAGATAGAGGATCGATTTTTACATGATAATCCTGTTTTATGCAACATAGCAAAATTAACTCTTAGTGTAGTGTTCCTACCTCAGTCCGTAGTTAATGGTGTTTCTATGCAGTGCGTGGTAGTCCCGAACCTGACGTTTTTTGCCCCGGGTTAAAGATGCAGTGTTCCCTCCTCCTCACTGCTGATGTACTGCGTGATGTCTAACAGCACAGCCCCGTCCGCCAGCGAGGCGCCCGGCCCCGCGCACCCTGTACATGAGACATCTTCCTTCCAAACAAAGTGCAGCCTCTAAGTACTGACCTTGGAAACCTTCTACATCGGCTTACTCTAGAATAGCGATAAATGCCAGACCTAGTTTACCTCTGCAGTTTTCACCCAGCGTTTTACTGCAAAACCACGAGAACTGGTGATTTTTCATTGTATGTTTTTCCTGTACGTTCCATATTACGTCTTGTGTTTCACTACCTGTTAGTTTTACCTGTCTTTATATTAAAATGTTGTTTCCATAGGTTCTTATATCAGAAGAAAAATCTCATAATAGCATACTGCATCTTTAAGCAGTAGACGGTAAAATACCTGAAAATGTGAATTTCTTAGTTTTCATAAAAAAAGAATCTAGAAATTAACCTTTCATGTGCCAAATACTGTAAGTTACATTTTTCCTTCAAAATGTACCTTTTTCTACATATTCAATATCTTAGTTAGCATAAGTCATTGGTGCCATGAAAAGTATTTTTAAATTTAAATAAATATTTAAATATCATGAAAACCAGCATTGGTATGAGATTTGTTTAGCATTTACAGTGTCAGTAATTTTATTGAGTTTTACTTGAGTAAAAACTCGTCTCAAAACCCACAAGGAATTTGGCCTTTTAGCAGCCCACTCACCAAAGTTATGAGAAGCCTCAAGCAGCCATGAGTGCAGTGGGGGAGCGAGCTCTGCTCCAGCAGTTCAGGACTCCACCGGGCACAGGAAGAGCCTGCCCTTGGCTGCCACTGGCCTAAAACCCGTCTGCTTCATGTTGTACAAACACGCATCACTGCTGCGGGGGAAGCAGACGCGGCCCAGCACAGCCATGCACATGGCAAATTGGACACAGACAGCCCCGCTTCCTCCTGATCCCCGTTCTGCAGCTGTTAACCAGGTGTGCACAGCACCCATCAAGTAGGATTTCATTGCTCATCTAAGCACAGCGAAGGGCAAGGAATGCGCATGCTGAAACTAAGAGCAGTGGCAGAGGCCAGAGAGTAACTCCCAGCTTCCTCCCAGAGTAACTTCAGGACATGAGGGGATTCCAGTTGTAGCAGGACGCTCATCCTGCCGTCAGGGGATCAGCTGGGAGCACTGAGGCAACAGCAGCAAAATGATAAGAGCACGCTCATGTTAACTACCACTGAACTGCCTCTTGTAGAGCAAAAGCAAACCACACCAGTTGCTGCACTGGCTGCAAAACCACAGTCTGACCTTGACCTTGCAGTGGTAGGTTCCTGCAGGACCCCCTGTCAGCACTGGAGTACAGTAAACATAGGTTTGTAACAGCAACAGCCTCTCACCACCATTTTTAAAAGTGCATTTGGTGTCACTGACACATGACACACGTCAGTGACAATTTTTAACACAAGCTCCGCTGAGCTGTTTCAGTCAGGTTCAACGCACCACCCCCTCAGAGGGGCCTGCAGGTGCAGAAAGGGGAGCTGAGGCCAGCCCCCCCCAAACACATGGCCCAGGACACCCCCCCCTCTGCAGCCTGCTCCGCCTACACCCCGACAACTCCCAAGTTCAACTCATCACCATGGAGCTTCCCTAGAAACTGTGCCCAGTGGCACCAGCCTACAGAGAGACCTTCCTTCTGCCTCCAGGAAGTATTTAATTAGACATCAGACATCTTACTCAAGGGACAAATTTTGCTGACGACATGGATGCTGAACACCTGCTAGCCTTAGAGAGAGATGATGGGAACACCACACAAGCTGCCAGAGAACAAGTGCTCCAGATTCTCTAATGAAAATCATTAATAAGTGCCTCATACATGTAGCATGTATCCTACTGATCCAGCATTTTTTCTTTTTCTGAAAAATAAGAATTTGGTATTGGGGAAAAACATCTATTTTGGTACAAACTGACTGTCATAATTTATTTTAATTAAAGAAGAGAATGCCAAAAGTAGTTTAGAAGATTTATTTTAAAGCTTTTAAAATACACTTTTGTCCTGAGAAAATATAGTTAGCTTAGGAACAGCTTAATACAGATTAGACAAATTTAATGCAAAATAATAATAATATCTGAGCCACATGTTTTATTCTTTGAACACATGAAGGCGACCACTGGCGTTGCCACCCACTAAGATGTTCTTACTAGGATGAACCACATTAATGGAACACACGGAACTAAGGAGGTCAAGGTTATAAAAAGAGTGCAACAATTTTCCAGTATCTTGGAAGACTTCTATTTGTCTTGGTTGTGCCATACTGCCCACCACAAAGCAGTCTTCTTGTTTAGGGTCCCATATTGCTCTGAACCTGGTTAACCAGCGTCCGGTGTTACTGTTATGCCTTCAGAAAAACAAACAGGGAGAAAAAGAGAGAGATAAACATTCCTCTTACTGAATTCAGTATTTTTAAGTATTGTCATTTATGTCCTCTTTGCTTAAACCCCTCTTCCTTGCCTTCTAAAAACCATCAGCACTTTCACACACTGGACAGATGGTGCTTCTCAGATCCATTCAGTGGATCACTATCCTGTGATGGGTGGGATGGCACAAAGAAATGCAATGGAGTAAGACGATAAAGAAGGCGGCACTTTGACTTAAGTGATTATTAGTCAAAGTAGTTACGCTTCATGGTTGCATATTTTAGTAAAAATAGGACAAACATGCATCAAGCCATTCAATAAATTGCAAACTAAGAATTTGCAAGCCAGTCATTCATCTAGTTCTAGCTCCTTAGCAAACCAAACTTGACAATGACTCGCCCTGCTGGAGCACAAAGGTATTTTACAAGTGGCGAGACTTCACTCAAAAACATGCGCTTTACTGTTAAGAAGTAACCTTTGATATTTAAAAAATGCACAAAGAAAAAGCATTCTGAAACAAAACACATTTCAGAAGTCACAAAATGGTCTGTTCAGATGTTAAAACTTCCCTGCAGACTTGACCGGCTCAAAGCAGGCTGTGGCCCATTCATGCTTTACGAACAAAAGCCAGTCGGCACCCTTGAGGACTAGGGCAAATTCTCAGGCTGGAAGGGTACTCGGCTGCTCTTGCTTCCACAGCAGCCAAAGACTCCAAGGCTGTCTGGAAACACAACACTGCGTAGCCTCTGCACACCTATCACTTGTGCCACAACTGCACTTGAGCAGAACGGCCATAGCATGCTGTCCTCAGCCCCAGTGTATTCGGCTTACCTGATGGTACTGAGAACTGCGACTGTCGATGACAAAGAGGTGGTGTCATAGACCCTGTAACACAGAACAGCATCTTAATAAAATGTACACGTGTTAAAAGAGGTAGTCCTTTCCTCATAAAACACAGATCAGACCACACAAGATTTTGGAATATAGTAACAAACAGCACATAGACATCCAACTCAAATATAAGCACCAACATTCCAACTGCAATTATTAAATCTGCTTTTTGAATTGGATTTGCTTTTAGCTAGAATTGAAGGTCATCCTTTCTGAAAGCTGTTATAGGAAGGGAACAAGAATGGCTTGCTAGGACAAACGACAGGCTCCTCTACCCCAGTATGCTGTCCATTTAGTCACTGCACAAACAGGCTGCCCAAGGAAGAACACAAGAGAAAAGAAAACACACAAATGTGAAATCCCACCACTAACAGCTTCCAGTGCCAGGACTTCTCAGGCAGGCATGAGCTCGACTAACAGAGAAACCATCAACAGATCTCCCGTTCTGGGCTCTCCTTTGCCCCTGAAAAACTTTCCGGACTCCACCCTCCCTGAGGCAAAAAGGTCAATGAGCTGCTGAGTTAAAAGCTGCTTTCTTTTTTCTTTGGAGGAGACAGTGAATAAAATGAACCTCTTTCTGTTTTCTGCATTCTGTCGAGCACAAATATTCTGGTTTACTCATATCCATTTTGTACTCTGATGCTTGCTCTGTTAGCACCAAGGATTTACAATTTTCATAATGAAGCCTACTACAGAGAACAAATCTTCAATTATATATAGTAAACACATCACAGGAATGAAAGCATTAGAGCAATACAGAACTCGCACAAAAGAACTCTTTCCTGTGTATGTGGAAGGTGAAGAAAGAAAATCGAATTTCCAGACAAAACATAATGCTGCACCATATTCAGATTCCTTCCAGAGTACATGTATTTACCCCATCTTTTAAAAACACATGCAATCTTAAGTATCAGCAGCTAAAAATAAATTCAGTTTCAAAACATTTGGCTGGTTTTTGTTTGGTTGGTTTTGGGTTTTTTTTGTTTGGATATGTTTTGTTTGTTTTTGAAGACTAACAGTACCTGTATATTTTACTGTTAAATATTCTTCAGGAAAATGAGAATCAGGAAAACAAACAAACAAACAAAAAAATCATTAAAAACAACATTAAAAATGCCAATGCAAATAAATCTTTATCACTTTTAGAAAAAGTGATAACAACAGAAAGCTCTCAATGATGGGTAATGCAGATAGGACCTAATAATAATAAAAAAACCCACCAGTTGACATTTTCCATAAAGACTATTCCTTCCCATGCTGTCTTACCTCAGTTTATCATCAGCACACACCGTCACTACTCTGTTCCCAGTTACAGGTGAGAAATATGCAGAAGCAACACTTCTTGTGTGTCCTTTAAGAGAGCTCACAGGCTTGTTCCCATTAGGCTTCAGGTATCGAACATCATAAATACAAACATCCCTGCAATACATACCACACAGAATACTTTACAAGGTGACAGTGAAATAATTATTTTTATTATCCATTTACCAAAAAACTCTCAAGAGACACTGTGGGTTTTACATGAGCTGCGTTTAGAACTTTACTTCAGCAGTGTATATTCACTCAAACAGCCAGTGGCTCCAAAGGATTTTGAGAGCACCAGAACCAGCCCAGACCAACAGCTCATTAAAATCCCTCTACACTGTGATCTGTCAAAAAACAGTGACTCATAAGACCATTTTGTACCCATTACCAAAAGGTGAAGGAAAGTCAAAGTGTATCACATTTTAAATCCTGCTAAGAACTAAAAATTTGTTTTCTAAAAAGATCAAAGCAGCTCTGACTATACACCGAGGCTCTCAAATTGTCTGCCTCATCAACAGCTGCTCCTGCCCTCCAAATGTGTCATTTATAGCTGACTTCAGACACCAATGCAGACAGAACACTGAAAACACAGAATAACTGCAGTTCATTTTGAGCTACATACACTGAGCCAGCAGCAACGAAATACTGTTTATTCACTGGATGAACATGGACTGTCCTTGTTCTTTTGAAGCCAATGTCTGCAGAAAGCTCTGAAGATGTTCCTGGGGTCCGTCTGTCCACAACAGCGACACTGCCATCCCAGTCTCCTACTATTGCAGTGGAGGCATTATCTTCCAAAAAGTCAAAGGAAGATAAGTTTTCTTCACTTCTGCATATCTGAGCACAGAAAAGGTCAAATGTAACCAAAACTATTCAATGAAATACAAAGAGTTATTCTTAATACCCAAAACACTCTATGGGCTGTAGATTTCATGCTTTCCCTTTTTAATATACTAAAAATACTAATGAAGACTACCTACATTGATAGCTCCAGCCTTAGCTATCCATGTAGGTAACCTTTCTGTAAAACTGGTATGCTTTCCACAGAGGAGATAATTAACGATCCAAACCAAACTAGCAACAACATACTCTTGAGTTCTCTGTTAGAACTCTTAAAAGACACTATCACCTCCATGTTCCAGTAACCCATCAACTGTTATCCTCAAGTGCATACTGAGTAAGGAATTAATAATACTGTTCCTTTCTCCAATGCTCCAGGAACCTTTAATGGGGTGCAGAAATGTGAGTTTGGCTTCCTACAATTTGGGAGGTCAGTGTCAGGACATCAAGCCACCTTATCCCATGGCAGTTTCCTCTCAAAGCAGCAATAAGCCACAAGCATAATAACGCTGCAGGAAAACTTCCATATTCCAGCTCTCTAGGTGCGCAGACTCTCCCCATTAGCAGTTGTATTCTTTCCAATGGCAGTAATACTCCTAGAGGTATCACAAGGCTGTGTAAATTGGCATAAGGACAATGGAGCAGGAGAACAGCATTTCTCTTCCCCTGACGTCTAAAGACACATTCTTGCAAGCATTTGTCTCAAACAAAGAGTCCCCCCTGGACCGTCCTGTCCTCTTGACCAACCAATTGCAGATACTTCCCAAGCAGCTGGCCTGCCTCCAACCCCACCAAAATTATGGTGCCTGTAAGGGTTGGGGAAAAAAGCTTTAAACTGCTGTAAGCTTGTTATATTTTCCCATGTTGGAGAGCTGATCAATGCAGAGGCATCTGTCAAAAATAAGCAAACAAAGCAAGCATCATGAAGCTCCTCAGTTAAGCTGTCTGGCTCACCATGGAGACAGTCATAGCATTTTTGCTCACTTGAAGCCTGAAAAAAGCAAAATCAACTCATGCTTTATGTTGTTTTACAATGTTTATTTGGGGCGGGAGGGAGTGTTTGTAAGATTTAGTTCTTTAAATCACTCTCGTTTGCCATTGTTAAAAGGTAATGCTTTTGAAAAGAGGCACATATTGCTTAAGTACAGAGATATGAAATTAAATTCAATAATTGCAACTATCTCTGCAGGAAGGAAATTGGGAGTACCCAAGCTGTTACTATTTTTATTGAGTAGGAAGCATCTCCGTATTTTTATGATATTAATTAAAGGTTACTTCATGTGTCCTTGTGGAAATGGAATCTTGAACTTTCTTGTTAACAAAACAACCAACAAGTAACAACTTGGGTACGAGGAGACTAAAACTTCACAGCAGTGCATATCAAGAGATTTCCAAGGAGTCTGCAGCACAACCGTGGGAACACTCACCTCATCAAAGACAGCTCTAGTAACATCACCACATCGCAGACTGTCATAACTTAGAGACAGCAAGTGCACAGGATTAAATGGAGAAAAATGCATGCAGGCGACTGGGTAATTGTGTGGAATAAAGACATGTGCTCCTTCTTCAGATTTACAGTTCTGGAAAACAATTGAGATTCAATGGGCAGAGATACTAATCACTAGTAATAACTACTATTATTAAATTATTAATAACTACTATTAATTACTGCAACTTTCAAAGTAAACTCTCAGTTTACTCAAATGTTCTCAGTCTGCTCTGGATAACTGCATGGAGGAGGCAGTAGGGTGCTTGATGTGTGGAGACAACAGCACAGATAACACAGGCAGCAGGACTGCTTTGGGGCACAGCATGCCCAGGCTGACATCTTACTGGAACAAAGGGAGTTTCACATCTGCTTGGAAGAGAGAACTGCCCTCACGTGGACCATGCAACACAGCACTGTTAGGCTACGGCCTCCCTCCTGCTACCATTTTCACCACTATACAAGTAACTTAGCTCAAAAGAGCACTAAGAATTTACTCTCAGTTTCAGAATTCTGTTTTCTAATTAGGAAGAGCTGCAACTTCTACAGTCATCAATGCTGTATCTGGCTCTTTTTCACTGACAGAATTGGTTTCTCAGTTACCACAGCTGAACACCTTGCTGAGGACCACATGTATGCTTACGCCTTTACACCAAAATATGTATGCATTAGGTTACTTGGAACTCAAGCTAAATTACAGTGGCCCGAACCAAATGTAAAGCATAATCTCCTGTATCTTCTCTTCTAATTTTGGCATCATTCAAGCTCTGTTATTTTCAAAGAAACTGAATAGACCATTCTGGACCAAGAACCGATTCATCCCACAAAGATTACTCTGCTCCCAAACTTGTTCAGGTCCAACTCACTTCAGGAAAATAAAATAAAAAAAAAAAAAAAAAAAAAAAAAAAAAAGAGTGCAAAAGGGTAAAGAGTAGCTTTAACAATTCTAGGCTTCCACTGAAACGTCTCTGCAAGGCCACAAAGAGAGCCTGCAGCACTTGGAGACCTCAGCCTCCCCATCACCAGATCACACTCTTTGACAGGTAGTAACCGCAGCTGCAGTCAGAGCTTTCTAAATTGGATGGAGCAGTTTAAAACTTCTTTATAACTGAGTAAGAGTCCCAGAGCTGAATTTAGTTGATCAGTTTCCTGAAGCTGTCAAAACAGAAATTACTTGAAACTCAAGAGATTAATGGCATTGTGAAAAATGAAAAAGAAAATCTGCACGTGTGTGAACTTCAAGCAGCTGGCTTGGATGACACAGGATCAAAGCAGAGCGTTCAGGATGGGGGAAGTTACAAAGGTGTAAGTCAAGTACATGAATAAGGATACTTGCTGCAGGAGTAATTAAGGCAATTCAGAAACAATGGAGAGACTATCTGCAAAGCCCTCAAAAGTTTTCAAAGTGCCAAAAGCTAAGCTATTTTTGAGAGACAATGTATGTAAATATGTGCCAGCATATATATTGGCATAGCAATTTTTTCTCTGCTGTCTGGAAAAACAGTGACTCACTGCAGCTACCCCAAATTTGTACAAACTCAAAAAACAAATACTTGAGCATCCATTTCCCTCACTCTCCGAAACCTAGTTGTGGTATTGCTACAAGGGTACTGTAATTAGATCCTGAATCTCTCAACAGTGAATTGCAATTTTAACCCTCACTGATAATATTATTTCAGCTAGTGATCCACTTTCTTCCACGCTGCCCCCCAAAACTACCAGTGCAACCTTTACTCCCATTAAACCTGGGCTTGCTGAGGACCAAGATCTTTCAAACAATTCTGTGAGCCTCAATTTAACAGACACACTGGCATTATCTGTAAGAATATGACAAGTCTAAAATAACATCGCAAACTTGACAAAATGACGGTCCAGGCTGTGCTCAATCTGTCCCTGTCCCACAACAAACAGCTCTGCCAGGTGAAGAGCGCTCTAACAACTCACCACATTCCAAAGACCGATCTGCCCAGACTTGTCTCCAGCTGCTACAAAGATGATGCTTTCAGAAGGATGGATAGCCATAGAACACACTCGGTATTTCACAACCTTTTTAATGTTATCTTCACTGAGGACCATGCTGTTCAGGCTGTCTTCGTATCTAGACAACATCATTAAAACATTAGCTATTCATGAGAAGAAAGGACAAGACAATACCCAGTTTTTAGCTGCTGGCTTCAGATTACCTTTTTATGTCACACATGCGCTTTTCAGTATCATTAGCTTTCATCTACAGATAGAAAGGAAATATTTATCAGAATTAGAACCCAAGCTAAATTATGTCATCCAAAAATAACTAATTGTAAATAATACCACCTCACTTATCCTCATCCATGTAGTCAATAAGTTCTCTGCCAATTTACTGTTCCCCATCTGATCTTCTGGAACCATTGGTAAAGGTCCAGCTGGAACTTGAGGCTGGAATGACATCAGCAATTTTCATAATTCAAAACAACTAAAATTACAAATAGGGTGAATTGTTACTTTCCACACACTGGATACTCTTGAGAGCACATCTACAACAATACAAGAAATAAACATTAAAAAAAAAAGTTTGTACCAAAATCTTATTAAAAAGATAAATATAACTTTACTGAACACAGCAGCAAAGACAAATAGCTACCCTGTGTTTTTTTCTCTCCTTTCTGATACTCCAGCAAGGCTGATCTTCAAGAACTGTATTAGCAATTTAGCTTTATTCTACAGCACCATGGAAGACCTAAATTCCCATCTCTCAGAGCACTAGAATTTTTACTTGTTGCTATACAACTATGTCAAAAAGGTAGTAAATATTTCAAAGGAAAATAAACCAGATCAAAAGTTACAGTGAAATAACAGTAAAACAGAGTAATAAAACTTTGAATTTAAAGCTGCTCCAATCTACAGGCTGTTGAACATTTTACCTCAGGACCCTTCTGATCATCCAAAACTGCACTATTTCATAAACTTAAGTCACAGAACATTGACTAACTTTCAGGGAGAATATGGGAAGCCTGTTATTCAAGATGCTTGAGGATGAAAGAATTTACCTTTTATTATTGACACTGTGTAACGCACCTTCCCAGATGTCTGAAGGTTTTTACAATAAGCTCAGCAGTGACAAGTATTATCAGTCAACTACCGGCACTGTTTTTATAAAGCTTCTGTGTATACACAGTTCCTTTAACCCTTCCCCATCTTACATATTCCTCTGCTTCTGGCTGGGCAGGCATCTTAGGCATTGGAATTCCTGACGGCTCTACTCTTTGTAAGCGCATAGATCTTCGCCGTACTGTTTCATCTTCTGCCTTTTTAACCTTAGCTCTAGAACAATTAAAACATTTCAAAAGTACAGACACAATTAATAACCTAAGTCCTCTGCATTTAAGTACAAGACTACAGAGCAGGTTCACACATATAGCTCTAGCACCTTGGCCCAGACTTACAGCCTAACTATTTCTGATTCACTTTAGGAGGGTTGTGATTACTTTTTCCTTCAGTGAGAGCAATGAACAACAAAAAGGGCACTTGGCAAGGCACATAGATGTATTGTATTTTTATTTCACTTGTAATACATCCTGCCACTGTCACTTCTCTTCCCAGCCCTCCCTATTTATAGTTCATCCTTCCACTCACTGATCTAGCCATCTTTTTCCTCTTTCATCATATATCTTATTCTTTATGTGGACTTAAGCTCATTTCTCTGCTTTGCCTGGCACTGCCAAATGTCTTTTCTCCTACACTAATTGGTTACCCTATCTCTTGCATCTAGTTCTCCCCTTCTCTTTCTTTCCCACACCTTTTCCTATCATTTGTTTTCATCATTTAACATTTCTTTCTTTAGCCATCATGCAAAAATATCATCAGAAAAAAGAAATGCGCTTGAAATATCTTAATAATACAAATACCACAAAAAGAACAAATTCTGTAATTTGACAAAAAATATATTAATACTATCATTTTTCTTCCAAAGGATGGCAGAAGAGAAGCACTACCTGTTCATGAATTCACACAGCTTAAGATAATCAGTTATTCAGGTTTAGCTTTATAGGGACACTCCTCACTAGCTCTCCCTCTTTGTAGTATGAGGTATGTACAGATGGAACTGCTAAAACGGCTACCACACAATGAAAGAACAGCGATGCAAATCTCATATCCAGTTATTTTACCTTCTGGTGACACGAGATTGTCTTTTAGTTGCAATTTGATGAAGTTTTGCAGCTGACTTAAAGAGAAAATAAAAAAGATTAAAAATACATCAAAGATTAACCTGTAAAAAATACAATTATGTAAAGGCTGCAATAAACTATATTGTAATTATTTATAACAATAATAAAAAGGGATTTTTAAGAATCAAGCTGTGTTGTGTCCACTTTGTTTCCATTTACCAGCAAGAATTCCCTGATCTCTGTGCGCAGGAGCAGAGCACAGTCTGGATGTCTTGCAGCCCTTCTCTTCACAGAACAAAGAAAACACTCTAAATGCTATGCACGAAACACAGAAAGATTTTTAAAGTAGAACCTATAACCACAGAGGCCTCCATTCACAGCATTTTCTCCATTACATTTTGAAGACAGGCATTTAGTTAATTTGGACTCCAGAAAAGTTTAGGCATGTCCAGCGAAGACCACTAAGACCACTGCTCCACTATGACTCCTGCCAAAGCAGTATGAACCCTGCCATGAAAAGATTTACCTGCTTCTTGGGTTTGGCAGCCCATACTGGCCAGTGCTAATGGTAACTGAGAGGACTATAGCTCCTTTTGCTAGTCTTCACTATTCTGTGGTCAGTGCTGCAATTACAGTCAGACTGCCTAGCCTCTACTGACATCTCTGAGGATAACTGGAAGAAAAGGAGTTATTTTTACTCAAGTTTCAGTCTTGGTTGTAAGGAGTCTTCCTGCCTACTAGTCAGGCTCAACCATGTCTTGCAGCTTGGTATAATGAGCAAGCAAGCATGCAGCCATCCAAGGAAGTAATTCACTCACTAGCCAGAAAAGGGATACATTATGAATTAAAAAAAAAATAATGTAAGAGAATGAAGCAGTGCAGAAAGAAGGGCAATGATTTGGATCTACTCATGTGATAGCATTTGAAAAACCACTGCCTTAACCTTCTAGACAACTTCTCCAACGTGAGAAGAATTATGACATGCTTGTGTCCACCCAGACTTGGCAGAACAGTGGGAAGGACTCCCTGCAGGCTCTTCCCAAGAGCCTGTCCAGCACAGGGTGGTGAGCTGAACCCTCCCAACAGCCTGAAACCTGCTACCTGGTGCCTCACAGGCCCCACAACCTTTCAGTTAGATAACAAGCTCACCTGCATGCACTGCATCTAAAACACAAGAGCTCGATGCCCTCCTCGGGGAATGCAGCACACAGGAAGGGGTGGGAGCACAAGTTACACAATCGAGCAGAATGCTGCATGTACCGTGCCCATGCTGCCCAGAACACACACACGCACCAGCACTTTCATGTGAGCACTTTACCCGAGGGTCACCTCATCTGGTGCCGCTGGGTCCGCAGTGCTGGGACCACGCATGCTAGCACGGCTGGGTACTGCTGGTACGGAATGGCCTATAAATGGAGTTTTGCTTTCTTCCCTTTTTGTAAGCTTAACTGATGACTGCTCTTCTTTGGAAAAAGCTAACTAGCAGCACAAAACCCCATTTTTTTATCTTGTCAGGGCAGTCCTGATGTCTCAGGAAGTTTTCATGGCTTTCCTCACACACTTGCCACTGTTAGGAAAGGGTTTCACAACAAGAGGGATAACAGAACATTTATTACATTTGGAGAGCACATTTTGGTGCTACTTAGAAGCTATACAAACCTCATGCAGCTTTAAAGCAGCAAAGAATTTAGCATTTTCTGTAATGTTCTTTAGTCTTTTCCTTTCATAAGCTGATAACTCTGAGTATCCATCCTACAAAAAGAAAAGCCAATTACAATTCATCGTACAGTTACGTGGCCTGCAAGAGATGTCCCAGGCTTCTGGGAAGCGAGTCTCTAAATTGATTCTCTAAATTATTTAAAAGTGGTTTGATGTATTTGTAAACAAACCAAAACTTGTCCATTCAGGTACTAGCTTGCATTACAAAACTTATGCCTAGCATTAATTCTACAAAAAGGGCAGTTCACCAAAATCTTGCTAGAACAAAAACAATACTGAAGTGTCTCAATAAACAGCTTAAAACTTTCAGCAATACAGCAAACATTGCACATAAATGGCACACAGTCTTAGACGATTTTTATCTCTTATAGAGGAGAAGGTGGACTTGACAAGTTGAAATGATGATTTAAATATAAAAGAACATTAGGAAAGCTATCATATCTCATGATTGTATCTATCCATAAAAGCGTCTGGAAGACAGCTATTGACAGCACAAGACCACACCGGTGCTTCTGCTACTGCGTTTTATACGCTCTGACTGATAGCAAGAACATTTTCTTCATCCTTCAGGCATTCTGAAAGGGTACAACAAAGTTCTATACTGCCAGTCAGAGAAGTTAAAAAGAAAAAAAAAAAAAAATTACATAGATAGGAAAAAGACTTCCAGACTTTACTTTTACAAACGCGCGTCTTGAGAATTGCAGAACAAGCCTCTTTCCTTCGCTGCAGCCAAGGAGCAAGCAACTCCCGGCTGGCACCGCCGCTGCTTTGGGAAACCGGGTCGGGGTCGGGGAGTCCCCGCAGCGGCGCGGACACAAGCGGGGAGGGTTCCCCCGCGGGCACTCACCGGTAGAGCCTCTGCCCCATCGCTCCCGTCGCTCTCCGCATCCCAAACGCCGTCCAAGCCGTTGCCAGCCGGGCTGCCCGCGGGCGGGGTGCCGGGGGGCGAGGCCTGGGCCGCATTCCGCGGCCCGGGCTCCAGGCAGAGCTTCTTGCCGCCCGGCGCCCTGCCCTCCGCAGCCCCGCCGCCGCCGCCGCCGCCGCCGTAGGCGCCCAGCAGCCGCTTCTGGGGCAGCCGCCGGCCCGCGACGGCGAGCGGCGTGAGCAGCACCCGCAGCTGCCGGGCCGCGCCGGCTCGCCGCTCGCCCTGCTCCGGGCTGAGCTGGAGCTCGGCGATCCCCGTCGGGGTGGACTCCTGGGGAGGGAAACCGGGGGCTCGGCCGGGATCCGCAGCCCGGGCGGCTCCCGCGGTGCCCCCGACTGACGCCCGCCTTCCCGCCCCGCTCCTCACCAACCCCGCCCCAGCCCCGGCCGCTCTCCTCACGGCCCCGGCTCCCGGGACCCTCTCCTCACGGCCCCGGCCCCGGCCCCGGGACCCTCTCCTCACGGCCCCGGCCCCTTCCTTCCTTCCGCCGGCCCTCTCCTCTCCTCTCCCGTCCACCGCTCCCCGCCCCGGCCCTCCGCCAGGCCCGGGCAGGCAGCTCTCACATCGGCTCCCGCTTGCCCAACCGCCCCGGACCTGCATCCGCTGCCGGGTGCGCGGCGAGAGCTCCTCCGGCTCCAGCGTACCGGCCTGCGAGAGCGCCATGGCGGGCCGAGTGGCGGGCGGGCCGCGGGGGCGGAGCGGCCGCTTCCCGCTCCGGTTGGGGGCCGGCCTTCCCGCCCACCGCGCCTTCCCGCCAAGGCAGCGGCAGCGGCAGCCCTGCCCTCGCCGCGGGCAGGGCACCGCGCCCGGCTCCCTGCGGCCCCGGAGCTGCCCTGCTCGCCTCAAAACCCCGGAGCCCGCGCTGGCCCCCGCCCTTAACTCGTAGGTGCCGCGGGGGCGCGGGTAAGGCCCCCGAGTCACGCTGGGCGGCGCAGAGGGGCGAGGGAATTAGGCTCGACAAATACACGGCGCGGCTTGGCGTGCTCAGGAGAGAAAAAGTGAACGTTTTTAACGGTGAGGTGAATTGAAACGGGCTGGAGGCTCGCAGGGTGGGTCATACAACACACAAGACCAGACGTGGCGGAGCCCAGGAGTAGCTGATGAAATCCTCCGCGCCAGTCAAGCGAGCAAACGGTTCATCCTGGCCGGGCGCTGCCAGGCGTGTACAGACGACGGGTGTGTGTCTAAACCCCTCGTCTGAACTCACCAGGGTTTCCTTGTGCAAGGCAGGAAAGGGGAGCCAAGGGCAGCTCAAATACCCTTCACCGTGGCTGTGACAAGATCACAGGTTTTTTATTTTTTTTAAAAAAAAAGCACACCTGGGGCAGGGCTTGGAACTCCCAGGAGGCCCTCCAGCCTCAGTATCTGCAAAATAAAATTTGAAACCTACAACCGTTAATTATATTTTCTATCTCACATGAGCATCCCAAGACTTACATATTCAGAAGAGCAGCTCAGCTATCGAGCTCTGAAGTACTTACACAAGTAGCAAGGGAGAAGAACAGAGACAAGCAAAGCTTTGGGATGTGCAGTTCCAGTAACCGCTTTTGATTTGTGGTCTCAAGCGCATCCCTGAGGTAGCTGTGAAGTAGGCTTACAGGGAATACTTTCACTGAAATAGTAGGGTTTCTAAAACCAGTCAGAACTCTATTTGTTTAGAGTAGAAAGAAAGGTCCAAATAAACTTATGAGCTTAAAAACATTTATTTAATGGGAGTTTTTGTAGTTGACAAATGTACAAGTCTCAGAAGGTTTAGCAAATGAAACAAAAACTTAATGAACAATGATTACATCTTCAGGGCTTGCTTTTATACAGTATTTACATTTGCCTAGTTAGAATATTGAATATGAAGGCTGAAGGAATTGTCTGTTTTTGGGTTTCGGTGGTGCCATAATCCCCAGCCTTCCAGCAGCTCCTTGTGAGGCACTAACACTATATGATGCTGAACTGCAGCCAGATGAAGCTGGAGTCTTTGAGCTAGATGGCCTTTTGGTCCTTCTGTACTTGCTGTAACCACTGCAAAATTCAGATAGAAGGTACATGTGTCAAACATCTGCTTTACTTGCCACATTCCCGACACCCATGGTGTGCTTACTTACATGTACACCACCCTTAGATTTTTCTAGAAGACTATGCTTTCATTTTTTTTAATTTTTTTTTTTTTTAAATACACATGGCTGAAAAAATACCTTTGAAATGTAAATCAAGTGTAGCTGTTGCTCTGGCATTTGCCTAAGGACAAGAAGCAGCCTGAATCAGGGACAGAGAATGCTGAACCAACCTGACTCCTATTAATCCAATTAGAATATCAACATTAAGTGACACTTCAGGGTCAACAGCATTTAACGACTAAGATTTTAGTAGATGGGAAGGTGAAAAGGGTGGGAGTAAAACCTACTGAGCTGGGAACTGCTGTTTGGGACAAAAAACAAAAGACCAGAACGAGGGAAAACAGGGCAGAGAAGGACACATCCTTGGAAAGAACAGACAATGGCAGAAAGCAATGAGTTTTAGTAAGGTAGACCATATTTGCCCTTTGATGATGAATGCAATATTAAAGTGGTAAAATGTCAGTAGTTAATATACCAATAAAACCTAACAGTCTTTAAAATTTAGGCATGAGTCTTCAGCTGGGGATTTTACAGAACATTTTGGAGAGCACGTTAGTATCATTTAGATACTCTTCCGAATGGCCTTAACTCCTCCTGGCTGAAACATAATGCAATTTCTATGACACACACAGACTGAATAAAACCCCATTCAAAGTATTTCAGAAATGCAAGACATAGGTTGCCTGCATAACTGCTCTTTTGTACCTCATGTTCTCTATCTCAGGTACCAAATGATGTAAAATATCTAGGCTGAGGGATAAAGTAACCTGACCATACCACAGTACAGGGAACTTTAATTCCTTTCTGTGCAAGGCAAGCTATGAGCACAGCAAACCTTTAAAAGGCCTACCTATAAAACCTACATAAGAACTTGGTGCTCAAGTTTTCTAACGTAACCTGTTTTTAAAGAGAGTTTGGGAAGGGCAGACTTTCTCCAGCCATTTCAACTTTTTTGGTTTTTCCCTTTCAGCACCGATTAATCATCATGTTTCAAAGCACAGACCTTCAGCACAAACTGCTACTACTTGAGTTACCAGACTCAGAACTACATGAACTGCTAAAATAAGGTCATCAGCTCAAAGGATGAGGCCCAGCCTGGCTCCTTCATCACCCTGTGATAGTTTGATGGTGGATCTGCCCCAGAAGCTCAAGACCATCCCGACTCCTGGATCCAAACGTTATGCTCTTGATGCAGGTGTTGTCTTGTATGGTACAATCAGAGGGAGAATTGAATTAATGAGGGATGGGGAACTAAGTTCAAATATTCCATCAAATCTTTGAAGTTTTAAGCCCTCTTTATGTTTCCAAGCACAGAATCCAGTCAGCCTGCTAATAATGGTTATGGTAGCACACTGAAATTTAGTGTCACTACTTAGCTTGTAGCAGTCAAGAGTGAGAAACAAAGGACAATTGTTAAATATCCTTCCTCACCAGGAGCTTTTTAAACAAAAAGTGCTAGAAAACCAAAGCAGAGCAGTTGTTACCAGGTACCTGGATAATTTTAATGCCATCCTTAAAGCCCATACTTACTCAGGAAAACACAGGATATAACAGTGCAATTCTGGGCTCATCGTCATCATGCTATTCTGGACAAAGAAAAGTTACGAACAACCACAAGCAACGTACCCTTTGGGATGAAACTGCTTGTTACCACCATTACTTGTCTTTTTCCTCTTTGATTCTCTGAAGTTTGGTGGCCTTTTCCTTTTCCTTCTTTGGTTTGCATTATTGCAAAAATAGCTGGAGGTGGTAACTACACCTTCTGCTTCTTCATCACTCTCAGGTGTGCCAGTGCTTCCCATGGCTGTATCCACACTTTGGCAGGCATCTTCTACAGACAGACAGCGAGTTAAAACTAACAAAATCAAGATAATTGCCTGCGCCAGTCAGAACACAGTGATTGTACCAAAACTTCTCTCCTTGCTGTTCAAAACCTCCTTTGCACAGCCTTCATCCTGGTGATGCTCCAGGCTCAGCTAAAGGTGTTTTGTAGGTTGGCGTAAAGCAAGGACAGAAGGCAGTTTTGGTTTATCTCATGACATAAAAGAATGCTGGCCAGTCCTATTTTCTCTAGCTTTGCTTCTTGTCTATAAACTATTTTGGTAACACTGGGCTTTTTGCCTTTACACTCTCTTCCCCATGTCAGCTGGAAAGAGTTATGGAATATACCATAAATACAACAGTCAGATATGGCACTTGTTTTTAAAAACAGCATCAGGAGACACCAAAAGACTCAGACAGCTCAGAGCTCCTCCTCAATCAGTCACTATCAAGAGGGATGCGATTCTTTGCACAGGCAGTAGAATAAAATACTTAAAAATCAGGTTTGTAGACATGCATTTATTCACATTGCAGTGTATGAAAGCACAGCCTCCTTAAATGTAGACATGAATCACTTTAAAATTGCAGGTCATGATGTCTAATCTGATAGCCAAGCTGTATTAAATATTCTAATTACAACATAGGCTACATGCTATGTTCATGTGAAGTTACCAGATTTACTAGTCTCAGGTCTCAATTCTCCACTAGGCTGAACTTTGTATATAAGGTTCAAAGGCTGTGCAAAGTCTGTGAAACTCTACAATTCTGACCTGATAGTTTTTTGGGGGTTTTTTGTTGGGTTTTGTTTTTTTTTTTTTTTTTTTTTTTTTTTTTTTTACACCTAGCTTCGAAAGTTCTTCACATTTGAACAAGAGCTAGTCAGTGAAGACCTGAACTTGCTGACCTCAATTACTATGAAAAATAAAAAGGTTGTAGTTATTGATTATCTGCCAGGCTACAATGTTACCCCATACATAGTAGATGCAGGTGGAAAAATATGCAGGAGGTACAAGACCCCTAGCCTTAAGGTCAGAATTTTCATTATAACTAAGCATATTACATAAGTGCCAATAACTAATAGGTTAGGAGCAGAGCACTCTGCTTAGTTCTTATTTTCCTTTTTTAGCCTTTCAGAGATATGCTGAATTTAACTAGTGAGAAGATCAAAGACCTTTGTACGTTCTGAAAGTGTGCAGTTGCTCCCTTTTTGCAATTATTAAACTGTAAGAATTAGTTATTTGTATTTAAAACAAGGTAACTTTTGAGTGAAACTTCTGATAGAGGAGAGGAGGGTACCAAACAGGAAAGTACACATGTAGGTGCAAAGTATACTAAACCTGGTTTGGTCCATCCAGAGTACTTATCCATCACTTTAATTATTTCTGCACCGTATTTTTCCAATTTGTCTTCTGTGACACCATCAATCTGCAGTAAAACCTCTGTATCAGATGACAAGGTTTCTGTAATGTAACAAAGCACCAATTAGACATGTCAAACAAACTAATTTTTTTTAAAGAGAGATCATGGTAGAGTATTCTGGAGGAAACTAATTCCTTTTAGTTCCACCCTATGTGTTATATTCGTAAGGAAGTAAGCCTTTATTCTAGTGGATTTGCTTCTATTTGGTTAGGACAAAAGCTGGTCCAAAAGTTTTCTCTGACAGTGCTTCCCAGTTTGTTTTGCAGTATGATTTCTTGGGTGGCTCTTGTACTTACCCAGCAGGACTGCTACGGCATAAACTGCAGCTCCAAGGAGTCTATGCTGTCAGCTACTTCCATAGGACTCGCTTAGTTATGTATACTTAAACCCGTTTTTGCTAAATGTTAGAAACTGTATATTTTCTGTCAGCAAAAGCTACAATTGCACATGCAGTCTACTGCCAACAGGGGTTCCAGGTAACGAAAAGCTGACATTACCTGCTATTTTCTTTAGAGTTGAAGTACTGAAAATATTGAAGTAATGCACATCAAAGACTTTCCCAAGCATTTTGCATGTGTCTGTAAGTTCCCCAAAGCACTTTTTAACCATCTCTTCTCGCTGTGACATTTTTGCTGTGGAAGCCCTTTGCTTTCTGATGGCACTGGCACTTTCTGTTACATGAAACTCCACCTGTTAAAATAAGCCAATCAATAACTTCTGTCAGGGGAGTTACTGCAGAGCCATCACTAAAACATTGATTGATAACATGGGAAAACAGTGAAGGACCAAAAAAACCCCCCGCTATTTACCCACTATAGACTTTTTAAAGTTTTTTTGTTTGTTTGTTTGTTTTTTTACAGGCTACTCAACCACCCCTAAGTTTCTTCTACAAAGAACAAGCAGAGTATACACAACACAGGGAAGAAAAATCCTGAGAACCCAATTCACAGCTAGCTTCAAACAGAGGTCACTAGGTCTAATGCTGAGGGTTCTTCTCTTCTCCAAACACAGCACTAATGCAGAGGAGACATTGCCTCAAGCAATTCTGGGACTCGTTCCATGACCTTCTTGAAGTGCATTTTCCATCAGAGCTCACCAATGACTGGAAAAAAATAGAGCAGAAAATGCAGAAGGTAGCACTGTTCCTTGTTTTCCTCCTAGCTAGCTTTTTCTGTGTTGGCCATAACTTTCCTTTCTTGTCAAGCTGGAATCAAATGGATGGGGGGAGAAGAGAAAGATTTAATCCTGTTCAATCCTCTCAAACTCACCTTTCACCTCACAACATTATTATTAGAATACTGGACTAGAAATCATGCATGTTGGAAGATTAGTTCCTGTACTTCAGCTGGTAGGCAAACTATGTTTAAACTATCCTAGGGTATATGCTACATAAAAACTGTAGCACATTCCTTAAAACAATATGTTCAAGAAAAAAAAAAAATTGTTACACACCTGTAGCAATCCATCTAGCACAGCCTGAGCTTTCTCTCCTAGAATTACATATGCTACCGCTTGGTCATTAGCTGTGATATACAAGTCTTCATCCAGTATCTTGTCCAAGACCAGTTTTCTAAACAGTCTTTCAACATTATGCCTTGAGTAGGCAGCTCCCTTCCCAAATATTCCAGACTGAATCTTTGCATTTGTCGTACCTGTACAACAGAAATCACAGGATTAGCCTGTGATTAGAAAGCCTACGTACATATGTATTTACAGACCTGTGGAAGATTCCCAAGGGTACTTCATAGTCTATGCACATAAAAACCCCACATTTAAGCACCAGAAACTCCAAGCACCACCAGAGAACTAATATTATCACTATAGCAACCTGAAACAGATTAAAGCTTTAGTCTCATTTATTTTGGATCATTTACCACCAAGAGATTCCTGGGAAGAATAATTTTGCAAAACATATCTTAATTTAAACCACTGCCGGTATTGCACAGACCTCCTGATCCTTAGTCAGAAATTTATGCAGCAAGTCTATTTAGGTGTTGTTTCTGGAAGAACAGCACTCACCTAAGAAAATGTCTACCATCATATTCAACGTGTATCTTCCAGAACCTGTATTTCTCTTTGCATTTATACGTCCCATTTGTCCACAGTGCTGTTGTACAAATCTTATAATGCTCTTCACTTCATCTGTAACATTTCTTGATTTGTAATCCTATTAAAATAGACTTAATTAGGAAACAATGTTATGTGGTTCTGTCCTAATGCAAGTTGTTACTGACAACCTTATTTGTCATTATTGAGCTTTTTCCAGTCATGAATTCATTTTGTTCCAAACAGAGAAATAGTCATTTTCTAGTTAGTATACCTACAGTGATATGATATAGTCACAGAAATTCTTCATTTGATAATACCCTGGAAAATGCAATAATACATACCAACTGATTGTATATCATCTCTATTGTGTTAATTCCATAGAGTGAGCTGCAAGATTGCTGCATGAATACTGGTAATCAAGGTAAATAATTTGGAAAGTATTCCTGTAATTATTCTGCTGCCATGCACTAGAACTTACACTTCCAATATGAATTAAAATGCAAAGACTGGACTGAATATGCATTATTCTAGCCAAATTTTGTTGCAAACACAGGACTGAGAAGCAGTATCATCAGGTATAAAACTGAGCTCAGTAACCCTTCCCTGTCTGCTTCAACAGCTATCTTCTCTTCTACTCTGTTCATGCCACTAACAAGTTTGCTTCAATCCTTGATGCACAAACCTTAATCTTTGGGCCACCTCAAGCACTGTACACCTCCTAATGTGGCACTCGTGCTATTCTGGCAGCACAAAGCTGCCTTGAAAACATCAGAATAGGCAGTGGAAGGGATTTCCCCACAGCCATTCCAGTGGATCTTATATTAGGTCCTGCCTCCTATAAGCACTGTAGCCAAGAAAAATTGACACTAAGGAACATTCTTACACCTCACTAGTCCTCCTCGGACAGAAATAAGAGCATCGTAAGTCCATGGATAGTCTGTATGATTCTACTCTAGGTTAAACCCTGGAAATAATCCAAAGCATCTAGCATCACAAAAATACAAGACATCTTATTCATTTTCTCCATTTGCCTTCCCAAATGTCATGTAACCATTTTTTAATGCAGCTAAATGCAAAATCAGTTTGACGACACTATAAATAAGAGCTATGATTTTTACCTTCTTTCTACTGCAGTTATCGCAAATTACTTCTGGGTGATCTTTACAGAAGGTGGGATTAAAATCAGTTTCCCCAAAGTAGGCCAAAAGCTGAATTCTCCGGCAATCAACTACATTCTCACAGTAGTGAACCATACTGTACAGGTTGTTAAAGTGGGTCTGTCTTGTGTAACTGTTGCCATCTTTCTCCACTGAAAAGCAATAAATTCAATTGTATTTGTTAAATCTGCACCTTTGCACTTTTATGTATTATCAGATAGACAAAACACAATATTCTTTTTTTGCTTAAAAAAAGATGAGTAGGTTAGTACAGAACTAACCTGGGACAGATTTTGCCTCTAAAGTTTTAAAGAATGGAGAAGGGAAATAAGACTAGAATGACAAGAATCAAGAGATGGATATGTATGAAGCAAAACGGTTTTGACTAAAATTAAGTACAAGTGACAAAAATCTTCCATTACAGAAAACTATTCAGGTAAAGATGCACAGTTCTCCCATTTTGCAATACCATACTATATATGGCACTTCTAAATGAGAAAATAACAGTCTAAAAATGAAACAGAGACCAGTGACTAAGTGACTTCTTTAATATTGTCTCCATTAAGTTACAAACATGAGAACTCACTTAGTATTAGTCTTCTAATTCTGGTTACATCACTGTAGCTGTAGAAGAGCAGACAGTGAGACATTTCTCCATCTCGTCCAGCTCTGCCAGATTCTTGATAGTAACCTTCTATAGATTTAGGAAGAGAAGCATGGATAACATAGCGTACGTCAGGTTTATCAATTCCCATCCCAAAGGCAATTGTTGCACATATAACCTAGGAAGCAAATAATTTGTTACACAGAGTTATGAAAGTCATTCATGCAGCACTCTGCACCGAAAACAGGCAGGTGATCAGGATTACAAAACTGCAGAACCTAGAATTTCAATTGTAACACTGCAAGACAAGTACAAAATAGCAAAAACACCTCTCCTTTGAGAAGAGCTATTCCAGACAAAGGGAAAACTCCAAATTTGAGTCTCAATATACAGTTCAGCAGTGTGCCTAGAGCTGTTTCAGAAGCCTTGTACTGCTTCAGTTCCTTCCTCCTGGAGTATCATCACTTGGTGCTGCGCTGCAGACTTTGATTTGTAAAACTCCCAGTAAGAAGATGGCTAATGTGTTTTGGCAGATCTGTTTGGATCAGTTATTCAATACTGCATCCAATTTGGCATAACGTTACACAACTTTGCTTTCATCTACTAGGCCAAGAGGGATAAAAGTGCTCTAAATTCTATTTACTTTTTTCCCCCAGTTGCTTTTCTTTTACCTGGCATCCTTCTTGATTAATCCACTTCTTTTGTACAAGATCTCTGTTGGAGTCAGCAAGGCCAGCATGATAGGCAAGTGCAGCAAGACCTTCCTTCTGCAGAATAGCTGCTGTTGTGTCACATTCATGACGTGAAAGACAATAAATTATTCCAGAGTCATCTGCGAATACATAAAAAAAAAGATTTGCGCTACAATACAGCTTTATTACCTTTCACTTGTTTTAATAGTCATACCTGTCAAGCAAATACCAACTTCTCCCTGTTGGAATAAATATAAGTGTAATGCAATAACTGCTTAATAACAAAGAAAATTAATTTTATTAATATTAGATGGTTTTGTTAGTTTTTCCTCACCCAATTTCCTGTGGTTTTGGTGAATAACTAACTACATAAATCAAGAGCTAGAGCAGTTTAGTCAAGGATATACTAGGTTACAGCCCTAGAGAAGCTATGAAGGGAGCTTGGTATAGTTGGCTTCCAGCAGCAGGAGCTGCATGACTCCAGAAAGTGAGCCTAGAAAGACAGGAATCTCTGAAGATATCTTCAAGGGAACCATAGATAAGCAGACCAACAGAATTAAACAATTAAAACAGTATGGATATTAGATGACCTTTATACTCTGAAGACACGATGCTAAAAGGTCTGGTAACCTCCAGAAAGATTACTCAAGAGCATTACCATAATTTACTTTTACATCTTAACTTGAACTCTTAACTTTAGGATGCCCATAAATCTGATTCCCATTATCAATAATATCATTTTGCCTCCAACCTGTTTTTGCTTGTAAATATATTAGTCACTTACAGAAAGGTGCAAGTTTGGGGTTTTTACACCATTATAAAAGCTCTTCCTGCCTTAAGAAGTAGTTCATAAAAATGCATGCAATCACACTATGCTGCTCAGTACTCACGTGGATGATATTTTTTAATCCATTCCAAGCAATCCATGGCCACCTTCTTTGGCTTCTTGGGCAATACATCATATTTCAAGTTATGCCTGTTGAAGCTCATTGTAAACCTAAAAGATGACATGGGTGTCATGGGTGCTTGTCAGCTTTATGGGTGCAATAATCCTTTCAACAAGCTAGGTATTGACTGGAATGTCCCAAATTCAACTAACTACTACTTGTTCTGCATTTTTTGCAATAGAATTATCGTTCCACTATGCCCACAGAGATTTACATCGCCCATACTTTGGGTCTAAAATTCCTGCATTTTTCCTGTGGCTGTGAAAAAAACCAAAGCTACATGGCACTACGTAGAAGGAAGAAATGCCCCTAAACCAAACATGCAGACAGTGATTTGCCTTGCCTTCATTTTCCTTTTGAGTACTAGCATCCACATTTGTCTGACCAAATTTGCAAAATATAGTGTCACCTCCCTCCTTCTTCCCTAAAATACATTTCTAAAATAAGAAAAATAAAGCATTCTGTTTTGTTATATTTCTATCATGTACAATGAAAAGACTACAATACAATCCAGGCCCAATGGTACCTCATTATCTATGTTACTGCAATGCTAATTAAAGAACATTTCCAGCTTTTGCAGTTTTCCAGCCATTTCATGAAAAGCACCCTAAAATACAACTTGCACATTTTGTCAGTGACATAGAAAATGTCATGATGTTAGTTTCTGTTAAACAGCTTCCTTAATCATGCAAGGAAGAGTTTGGCAAGTTTTTTTCTTCTTACTTTAATATTTTGCATATAGCTCACATTAAATTCCACGCATACATTCTCATTTAATCAGATACAATTATCTAAGTATTTCAGATGGACCTGTAATGCTTTTCTTACTTTACTAAGTTTTCCCCTCAAAATTTCTGCAGCACAAACAAATTGTTTCAGGAGGCTGCTGAGCAACTTACACTTGTGGTTTTAGCATCTCAAGCTGATTCTGAATATCCTTCTGTACTCTGGGGTTAGCAGTGGCAGTAAGAGCCATCATGGGAACAGAGTGAAACTTCTTGCGGAGCATATTCAGTCGTTTGTAGTCTTGTCGAAAATCGTGACCCCACTAGTTTAAAAACAAAATTTAAGTATAACTGAGTAAGATGCTCCAACTAAGTCTTTTGCCATTTTGAAAAACAAATCAAGGTTTTTACCTGGCTGACACAGTGGGCCTCATCAATGACAAAACGCGCTAGGAGTTTTCTGTCATAGAGATTTTCCAGGGCTGACATCAGTCGGTTGCTTGCACAAATCTAGGTACAAGATTTCAGCAGCATTAGAAAGCAAACTAACAGAGTAAAGTGTCACCCCATCTGACTAAGGATACAGAAACAATTGTTCTGTACAGTAAAGTTAATCTTGACTGCACAGGTAAAGCTTGAAGGCATAAAGAAGATAGCAATCAGCTTCATTTTAATTGACAATGAAGCAGCTGGTGTGGGATTACTGCAAGGTTCTAGGATCATCTACCCAGAGGTCCTACAATCTGAGTAAATTTAAATGACTTATGTCATGAAAGACAGAGAAAGACAATGCTGAAGAAAGAAATGTAATCAGCACACTAAACAGTCCTCTCTTACAAAGCTCTTGTGGAATAACATAATTTTTAATGGCAGCATATAATTAAGTACAAGGCAATCTTTTGACAATCACGTATGACCTTGACAGTTCCATATTTTTTCCCTGTATTATCCTATTCATAGTAGTTTAGATTCTAATAGCTACTTGACAGCAATTAGCCACTAATATGTAGTAAGATATATATCAAAATGGATGGGCATGGGATTTTTTTTTTTTATTTTAAGAATTTAGATTGTATAGACATACGCAGTTCTCATTCTTGGTTAATTACTGATTGAAATTAGTTATATCTGCACAGTCTTACTGAATTACCTAAAAAATGCTAACAATTTTTTTTCCCCAGGAGCCTACTCTAAGTTCAGTGTTTCCCCTTTAATACTTCATAGTAATCCTTCTCTTGTTGCCTCCGTGATTTTACAATTCAAATTAAATACAAACCTTCTCAGGGGTAACATACAGAAGCTTTATTACAGGATCCTTTTTTGACAATTGCATGTATATTTTTGAAGCATCAGCATCTGTTCTATCACCAGTCAAATGTGTTGCAGCAATCTACATTAAAAAAAAAAATTAAGTTTCAATATGCACAAAACAGAATAACTTCCAAATACAGTCCTACATCTAAAGCACACCAAAAAAGTACATGTATTTACTATCCTCAACGAACACATTTTAAATGCTTCTTTGTGTTATTATAGATAGCATTTGAACACCCACCATACTGTAGATATCACAGAATTTTTCTAATGATAAAATCAAAAGACTATAAGCAAAATTCTATTATTCTGCTCCCAATTCTACCAGCAGACCAACAGCTGACTTAGGGAATTGTCTGCTTTCTTTGAACTCTCTTTCCAGTAAAGAAAATAGCTGTGATGTTTGTTTATTGCTCAATACACTGTAAATTTGAGATTGAATTCAGACAACAGAGGTCTTAAGATAAGAAACAAAGTTTCCAAAAAGGACAAAAACATGGTAACACCCTCAATAACAGTGCCCACAAACATAGAACAACATAGCATCAGAAGAGGTTGAATACAACTTGGAGCAGCAATTTAATATTAAATTTGAAAGTATAAATTACTATTTATGCTAAATAGTAACAAAAGAATTGGATCCTAAGGACAAAAATGATGTAAGAATAGGTCATACCAATAGAGCCAATTCTGCCTGCTTGTCTCCTCTTCCTCTTCCAAGAGGCACCTGCAGTTCTGCAGAGAGTTAATTCCTTCTGCAGCTACAAATCCCCAGGAGTCACAGAGCCCGTTTAACTGGCTTTTACAGCCATGGCACCCCACAACACCAGAAAGAGTGAAGAGCATGGCCAAAGTGTAGCGTTGTGCAACAATCACTAAACTGTAGACAACCATTCAAGGGCCCTATCTAGTTAGACTATCAAAAACTGTACTTGATGAGGGAAGGACTTGTCTGAGCTTCAAAACCCTTCGTCATAGTCCCTTTGGTCTCATACCCCAAAACATCTCTGTATTTTTGCCCTAAAACATGTTATCCACATTTGTTTCCCTGATCGCTCAATCTCAATAATACATTAAGGATCAAAAAGACACTTCACCGAGGCAAAAGCAGTTCATAAGTGGTCAGACTTAGGAACACACATCTTCTGCATTTCTTGCATTTCTTTTCTCTGTGTATTACTTTTCTAGAAATGCTTAGCATCTCCAGAAGCCTCCTAACTCACGGATTGTTAGTGCTTATTTCTGCTACAGAGCTAGGCTGCTCCTATTTAGGTGTCCAAATACAACTCTCAGAATCTTAGAATCAGGCATCTGTACTTGAAAACTAAACTCCAATAACAAATACACACGAGCATCAATAAATTTAGCGGTTAGACTGCCAAAGTATTCTAGTTCATCTAATTTAATTCTTCCCAGACAACTTTGTGTGCCTTTTACAGCTTCCATCTAATCAATTTTTGTAGTTTATATTTGAGAGATACAAGATTTGCTGTAAAATTTCAGTTTTCTAATCCACTTATCCACAGTTTAACTAAATAAAGCTGTTTGAACTTACATCTAAAGTCTTCAGTTTCTGTACTTGATCTATTATCAGCGACCTCAGTGGAGAGATAACAATAGTGACTCCAGCAGAGACACACGCTGGTAACTGGTAGCACAAGCTTTTACCACCACCTGTAAGGATTACACAGAACACAAAAAATGTTAGATATCAAGAGGAAAGGGAGACAGTGTGGAGAAGGAGCGGAAGATGGGAGACCTATTTTCTTCCCAGTTTACAGCACTTTCAGAAACAATAAACTTTTACTAGTGACTGCCTCTAATATGATACCTATGGGATAAGGAAGAATTATCATGTGAAATATTATGGAAGGCAGAAATTCAATCACCCCATTCAAAATACCACAGTGCATACAATATTCCAGAAATCCTGCAGCCACAGGATTCAAGCAGCACAATTTATTGCCACCTCCACAAAGGCACAGAAAAAGTGAAAAGTTTGTCACAGGCCTTGCAAAAAAGAGCTTCAGGTCTTTATTTCTCAAGTGTGTGCGAGACCCAAAAGCCTGCAGCTGTGTGATGTTTGGAGATACATACCAGTGGGCATTAAGATGAAGCAATCTTCACCCAGAAGAGCAGCATTGATGGCCTCCAGCTGATTTGTCCGAAAATAGTGCAAACCAAACTTTTTGTGAAATATATTCATCATTTCTTCAGAATGGGAAAATTTCATACCCTTGAAACGTTCTAGTGCAGGGTTATTAACCAGTGGATCTAGTAGACAAAGAAAATGTACTCACAATAAGTTACAATATCAAGTTGCGCTATCCCTCTCGCAACATAAAACTGCTTCACTGTAACAGATGGCTTAGCCACAACTTCAACCCTTTAAATCTTTCAAAACCTTTCAAACTCAAATCATGACTTACTAAAAAACATTGCATTCATCTAGAATTTAAGACCAGCTGAAATGTGAATTTTGATTATATGCAAATCTCTGGAAACAAGCTTCTCACCCATGACTGTGTAAAACGCATAGTCTTTACGCTGACAAACTTCATCTCTGTCACAAACAACTATGAATAGGCTTGCTATTTGTGGGTACCTAACAGTAGGTGCTAGCTGAATCAGTGACAGAGAAGCTGATGGAAAGGGTTAACATTTTCACCTCCCCTTTTACCAACCCATTCCTACAGTAACCACAAATAATACTGACCCACCCCTGTGCTCCAGAGGGATTAGATTTGCTTCAACAAGTGCCCATTTTTGAACACTTTGCATAAACAGCTTTGTACAGCTTTGAATTAACAACTGCAGAATCATTATTTAATTAAAACACAGAAACATTCTGGTTTCCTATTTTAGCAGCTTTATCTTCCCAACAGCCTGCAACCTGCATGGCAAATAAATATTCAAGAAGCTTGGCATCACTTGGAGGAAAAAAACAGAAGATGACTTTGCAAAAAGAAATCTCCACAGAAACTGTAATCTACAGTAAGTTACTTGGCCTTAGGTTTAAAAATAAGTAAATAAAAATTTTAAATGGGAAAGACAATAATCCTAATGAGCATAATTTACCTGAACGGTTCTTTGTTGCCATCAAGAAGCTTGACTTCAGAGCAGCAGGATTTGATACAACAGCAGACCCTTTGGCTCTGGACATTATCTTTGACAACAGCGATTTGGCAGGTGGCCCTTCCCCGACAGGCTGATACGACGGCGTAGATGGCGTCTCAGGTACTGAAACATTCACCGAATTCTCCCAGTCCTCATCAAAATCATCAATATCAAAGTGATCAAGGTCAAAGCCTGTATCATTTATACCTAAACTGTCTTCTGCAGGAATGCCAGTAGGAGCTTTGCTCTGACCTTTCAGAGCTGTGCTTGTCAGAGGCCTCTCCAGCAGATGCTGGTTTCCACTGTTTCTCACCCCTGGTTTTTCATAGCAGCTGCTGTCCAAGGACATCTCAGAACAGAGGCTGAGAGAAGCTCCCTCTTTGCCATTTACCTTGAAAGAAGACAGTGCTGTAGTTTCTGGGCAGGTGATCTCCTCAGTGCTTCGCTTTGAAGCGTAAGAGGCATCCAAGGTTTGATTTTTTTTGGTAGAAAAATTGTTTGGATTAACAGTCCCAGAAAGCATAGATGGGACGTTTGTGGATTTTGGCGAGTTCCTGTCAGAACTGAAGCTCCAGTTCGGGCCAGAACACAGAGCAGCAGTACCAGGACACACAAGAGGGCCCTGGTCCACACATGCCTTCCAGTTTCTAGGAGAAGTGTTGTTTATGCTACTTTTGTTCAAAGTGACAGAATTAGCTAGCAATTTTCTCCTGGGAGAGATAGTAAGGGAAGGAAGAAAATATTTAGTCACAAGCAATGGTTTATCAAGTTCTAAAACATACATTAAACAGTTTTGTCTCTCTCCTATTAAAAATACTAACATATGGTGGTTACGTCATATTCTGTGTCACTATATTTAAAAAATATTTCAAACATATCCAGGGAAGAGAGAAAAATACCAGAACTCAGTTGAACAAAATCATTACAAAATTACTACATCTTCTCTGTGGACATAAAATAAAAGAATTCCTAATAGCAAGGAACTGATCTAGGCAAGGTAGAGCATAACAAACAAACAAAAAATCCTTAGAGGCACAAACCTGAAGTTTAAAAAGTAAAAATATGCTTGAACCAAATTATGGTTTTATGTACTTTATAAAGACTATGTCTGACTACGGTAATAAGAGAAAACAGAATAAATTAGTTTTACTGAGAACATTCAGAAAAAGCACATAGTCCCAGTCCAGTAAAAAAACAAAACAAAATCCCAAATCTCAATACTTCATCCACGTATTATGTCATCAAACCATGCAGAAGTTAAAAAAGCAGACTGCAGTAGCAATAATCAGATTGAAAGGTGACACGTACATGGATATTAGGAGAACTCATAATCACTGTAGTCAGTGATAGTGAGTCACATAGACAGAATATTAAATTAATGCCTCCTGTTACAAGAAATCAGGATGACACCTAGCAAGTTATATCACATCACTCTGCCTCTTTGGAAGTATCTGGTGCCAGTCAGCTTCCAGAGAAAAGATACAGGACTACCTATGACTCAGACTGAATGTGAAACTGGACCCTTTCTTCTGGTAGAACACTGGGATTGTTAATATTTTCAGCAGGTTTTTTTGATTTTTTTCTTTTTCTTCATTTGGTCAGTAATTTTAAGCTTTTAAAAAATCCTTCCGTATCATCTTTTCAGTGTGATGGAGACACCTGCAGGCACAACACCGCTTCACACAGAGCATGGAAATGCAGAAGACTGCTTATTAAAGCGTACCTGAGATCTCTCTGCTGGAGAAGTTCTTTTGCACAGGACAGAAACTTAAGCTCATGAAGTGGAATGGTATCTACCAGTTTACAGATATCATCCATGATGCCATAGAGTTGCTGTTCCAAATGCAAGCCTTTATCTGTTAGATGGAGTGATTTTAGCAGACAGTAATACTAATTTTTATTAGAATACGTAACAAGATGATATCACTCTCCCAAAAGACAGTAAATTGAAACAAATAAGTCCAAATAATTTACTTTCAATATATTTTTAAGAAGTCCATTCACATAAAGAAACTGTATCTGCGTGCATGAACTCACCTAGTCTACATATTTTTGCCCTTGCCTTTTAATTATCCATCTATATACATTTTTGAAACCTCATTACAGTTCTTTGAAACTTATTTCCAAAAAACATTCAAGTTTACATGTTTTGCTTATCTCAAATTACTCCTCTCCAAACACATTAAAACACCTTTTCTCAAAATATTATGTTGCAATTCTAGTCTAGAAAGCACTGTAGAAAACCTCCCACAAGTGAAACTCAGCATTTGTCACCTCATGACCTTCCCTTTAAAATTTGGTACCACTGCAAACCATCTGGATTTTGTCAATGACCTGCACTGTACCTCAAACTGCTGCTACTGGGGGTGTGCTCCCTCAGACTAAATTCTGGCTTCTGCTACACTTGCCTAACTCTGATTTACTGGGTCAGAAGGGCATCTCTTGCAACAAGCTAATGGTCCACATTGATCAGAAGTTCACTATAGGTACACTAAAGTATGACAAGATGGAGCTTGACTAAATTGATTTCCAGAACAGCATTGTTAAAACAGAAATATGAAAACACTGTTCTGGGCATTATAAACATTTTAAATGGCACTACAGAACAGCACCATAAGCTACATTTCCATATATATCTTGAGAGGATCTTGAGAGGAAAGTCTGAACCTGCAGCCTTAAAACCAGGCTACGCCACACCTGTACTTAGTAACTTTTCATTCTGTGAGTGAAACTCAGAAACATTTTAGCTCAGTATTTCCCAAATCTGTGGGAATCAAATGGAAGTGCTGGCACAGCTCCAGCTTACAGTGATGTGTCTTTGTGTCATAGCTGACTTCAGGAACAATTTGGTTGATCCGTGCTTTTAAGTCTTGAAAAGGAGGTCTGTGCCATATCACAGACTGGTACTGACAAACCCAGAATCAGGATCAGACAACATCCCTGCATCTACACAATGTATACAAAACATCTGAAAATCCTGTATGAGACTCAGTCCTCTGCTTCCTTGTCCCCATCAGTCAACTGTTAGTTAATGCTCTCAGATTACATGGGATACACAGGAGAACAATTAGTTGCAAACCATCCCCAAAATCTGAGGCATAAAATTTCAAAATGTTTCGTGTACCTGCATCCTCCGCACTAGGATCACTGTCAGCAACAGGCTGCACTGTGGCAACCTTCCCAGGCTTGGACTCAATGCTGCTAGCTGTGGATCTTCCACCAGTAGGAGATTCTTTGAAAATATTACTAACATCAAAAGAAAAAGTCATTAAAATACAGGTATGTATAAATCAAGGCATTTCCATAAAAGAAGTTTATCTTTCAGAATAACAGCATTTAAGATGTGTGTAAAAGATAAACAAATTTGTTAAAATCCAAGTAGCTGAGCAGTTTGCCACTCATCCTACATGCCAACATGTAGACTTTCTTCAGTAATTTTTTTCTCCTCCCACTACAAAAGGAAAAATAACTCTTTTTTTTTCCCGAAGCAAAAGCTACCTTAAACATTGGCCATAAAAAAAAAGTATTTCATAAAACATTAATAGCAACTGTCAACTGCTGACTTGCCAAGCAACAGACACAATCAACACAATCTGTAACTTTTTAACAAGCACTGGTTTCATGTCTGTTTTCATACTTTTTAAAACCATCCTAAAGACAGACAGTTTTATCAATAAACTTTGTTTTACCTAATGTTTTTTACAGAAGGTGAGAAGGAAGGCAGCTCTTCTTCAGGGGAAGGCGGAACAGTATCTAAGCAATCATCCTCTTCAAGTTCAGTGCCTGCAAACAGGTCGATGTCAGCCTCATCCTGTTCTGGGGGGCTGTTTTTCTCATCACTGCTTGTCTTCTGGCTCTCACCACTTTTATCATTAGAAGCTGAAAGAGAAGTGTATTAATATTGTTGGGTAACACCGTAAACTCATTCTGCTATAAACAAAAATGCAATGGAACACTGGAAAAAAATTAATAGCCAGATTTCAAAACACTCGTTTAATACAGTTTCTGACTTCTAAAAGAAAAAAAAAATAATTATTACTGCTCCCTTTTTCTCCCTCATTAAAAACCAATGGACAAAACCCCAACAAACCCTCTTTTAAGTGGAAAAGTTAAACAGCTTGCCTATTGTTACCTTTCCCTATCAGAAAAGAAAAACTTAAGAGGTATATTTTCCGGCAAGAGATTTTATAGAAAACTATTGTTATATTAAATACTAGCTTAAAAAGAGTGTAGACTCATTGGCTAGCATAGTCCCTATATTGGAATTAGAAGGTAAATTTACATGTACCTAGGAGAAATCCTACTAAGAAAGGCCAATATCATTAACACATTAAAATGCATTTCACGGAAAGTGGGGGAAAGGTAACAAAATAGTCTTAGGAAGAGAAATACAGTTCACAAATTCTTTCACCACTTAGTGTAACAGCAGCATCACAGAATACTGTTGCATATTGTTCCGTTGCATAAACATTTCATTCCACAAATAAAGATCAAAAGTTTCAAAGCATAACAGGTAAGCCATATAAAATAGAGAAGCTACATGGAACACAGGAGCTACCAAGGAAGGACTCTCACTGATAGTCATGAACTTTTTGGTCATAATCAAGGGCTGGAGATATTTTCGTGGGGGTTTTTTTGTTGGTTTGTTTTAAATTGAAAGAGATCTCTTTTTCTGGTTTAATATTTCTCATAATTACATTTAGGTGTAAGATGACTTTATGTCTCTTTTGTATGAATTTTAAAAATGCTTCTTTCTATAACATCCCTATAGATTATTGCTCTTCATTTCTGGAATGCCATATGGGATTCAGTCTTGCAACCCCAATACTACCATGTAGACCAGCTGCTACTTCTGCTGCAGAGACAATGCTCCACTATTTGCAACCCTGCACTTTCACAAGCTGTAGTTACCCAGATTAAATCCATGTACCCACAACTGCTCATCAGATATGAGCGTGCAGCTCCCTCCAATTTCTGAAAAATCAAGCCCTCTGTGTGCAAACACAAACGTAATTTCTTCTAGCTCATTGGTACTTTAAAATAAACTGTTACCTGGGTGAGCCTCTTCCCCATCATCATCCAAAATCACATCAGCTGATAAATTCTCCCAAAGGATCTCACCCACAGCCTTGTTACCGCTGCAGGGAGCTGAATCCTCAAGACAGATCAGAGATTGCTGCGACAAGGGTTGTCGTTCAGCCTCTGGAGAGTTCTCCCTGCACCCCGAAGCACCATGGCTGCAAGGCCCCGTGTTGTCACCCACGGTCCCGGGAGAGCCAGGCAGCTCATCCAGGCCAGGGTTTGACCTCTGGGAGGCCTTGCAGGAGGCCTGCTGCCCTTTGGGGGACAGGACCGGTGGCTCATCCAGGCCAGGGTTTGACCTCTGTGAGGCCTTGCAGGAGGCCCGCTGCCCTTTGGGGGTCAGGACTGGCGGTCTGCAATACTTCTTTTCGATTCTTGACAAATCAAAGTCGTCCATGTCATCCCACTCATCTTCTATGGTAATGACAGCGCCGGCCACAGGACTAGGCACGGCCTCCCGGGCTGGAGCACCCCACAGCCCCTCAGTCACACTCCTCTTTCCAGAGGCCACGGGGACTTCTGACACCTCCTGAGACCTGGCAAGCGTTGGGCTCACACAGTCCGGCTCGAGGCCCTGTCCACGGGGACTGGCTGCCACTGGAAAGAAATCCTGGATTTGGGTTTTCTTGTCCTTGGAGGCAGGGAGGGGCGAGGTGAGTGCAACCAGGGAAGTGTTAACGTCTTTCTCCCTTAACGCAGAGGCGGCAGAGAGGCCCCGAGGCTCCCTGGGCAGGGCACCAGCCAGGGAGGTCTTCTTGAAGGTGAAGCCCCTGCAAAGAGAGGAGCCCCGCGTCAGCATCTCGGACGCCTCCCGCTCCCCGGTGAGCTCGCTGCACCGGTAAAGCTCTGCCGCCCGCCGCCACCCCGAGTCCCCGCGGTACTCACGCCGGCCGGTTCCGTGGCGGGAGCGGCTTGCTGAGGGCGCTGCGGGCCGAGTGGAGCTGCAGCTGCTCCCGCAGGTTGTTCTGCGGCACGGCCGCCATGGCGGGGAGGGACAGGGCCACCCCGCCGGCAGGGGGCGCTCTCCGCGACGCGGGTCCGCGCTCCCCACCTGCTCGCCTCCGCCGCGCGCCCCCTTCGCATTCGGCGCCAAAAGGCCGCCGGCCCCGCCCATTGGGTAGACGCGCCGGGAGCGGAAGTGGCGGCACGGCGCTTCCGTTTCCATGGCAAGGGTGGGCTTCCGCCCCGCCCCTCGGCACAAAATGGCGGCGCCGGCACCTGTGGGGAAGGGTCATCGGGGCGGAGAGCGGCCGCCGCCAGCCCCCGGGCCCCGCCCCCGGCGCTTTAAAGCTGGTTATGAAAACAAGTTGCGTGATCCCAGGAAGGTCTTTACCTTCCTTTGCACGGCCTTGTCGCTCGCTGGAGCTGTGTCAGGAGGACGGTGCCCCCGTCGGGCACCCCCGGGGTCGGATCCAGCTCCGGCATCAGAAAACAAAGACTTAATACCACATCTCCCACCGTGCCGGTAACGCACAGAGCCGCGGAGAGCACACACCATACCGGTGACGAGTCGTATTTATTCAGTCAGTGGCCGATTTTAGCATGAAATAACACACAACAGACGTGCTGCCTACTGACGCATAGCCTCCCTTCACCGAGGTGTGTTTATAAAATGTTAGCAATACACTTCTTGCTTTCTTCATTGATTCTTAAAATAATTTCTTCTTTATTTGCATTAAAATACCCTATTTTTTTAATACAAAAAGTACTAAATACATTTAATGAAAATAGAGTAAAAGTACAAACCACAGCACTCATCTTTCTCTAGAGAAAGGAACAATCACCTTCAAAGAAAATAAAAAAATCCCTAGAAGTTACATCCGTTGATTGGGAAACAGCCACCTGAAAGAATGGGTGAGCTTTGTTGGGGCAGCATCTTAAAATCCGGTAACTGCGTGGCATTTCCACCATCCAAGCAGTACCCCCCGGCTGCTGACAGCCCCCCAGCAGAGGCACAGGGCCTCAGCTGGGACAGGGCGAGTGAAGCATGCTGCGAGCATGCCATAGCCGGGAGGAGAAGGCGGGAGTCTGGTGCTCAGCACAGGACCACACTTGCTTTTGGCTGGGGAGAGGAGGTACGGGTCTTCCTACTGGGAGAAGCTGTGTGCAAGCCAACGAATCTGCCTACAGGTAACAACTTTGAGCAGACTGGTATTTCATCTTGTTCTCACCTTCTTGATTTTAGCATTCAGAAATTTGTACACAATCGCTCATTTCCTATGCCCACTTTCCCCAGCCTGCACTCTCCTCTTACACCTGAGGAACTGGGTAAGATGCACAAGCAGCAAGACCACACATATTCTTGCCACGTTCAATAAGGAAGTACCTAAAAAGAGAAAGAATGTGTTTGAGTGAGTGTTCCCTCCTCCGGCGGAGTCAGCATGACAGATATAGTGGCATAACACAACTGCTCTCATTAGTGCAAGCTCCTTTCTCATGCCAGCGCAAGGACCAAATACTTGTGACAGTAGTTAGGCAGGCAATGCTGTTCCCCATCCCCCTTATATCACAAACTAGCAGAGTTAGCACCTGACTCTGAAAAATTTCACTAGCAGCTGGAAATACTTGCAGAGCTGGAGTGAAAACTCACTCCCAGCACAACCCATTCTTCTCTGGCCATGTAACCACAGAAGAGGCACAGTGCTCTCCTGGCACCAGGTGAACCACCAGTATGGCAGCTCTGCACACGCTGGCCAAGCTCCTGGTGACAACGGCAGGGCTACTGATCTATGGGTCTGCTCTAACCAGTCAACCCAGGACTGGTTTGTAGAGCCATGTCTCCTTCACTGCTGAGGCTGGAATGATTGCCCCTGCATCCTCCCAGAGTATGAAACAGCTGCGAAATTTCAGCTTGAGAGCGTAAGGGCGACCTGGGGGCTGATGAAGGTGGGTGGAATCCGACAGACACAACTGTCCTTTTACCAGGTACAGGGAGACCATGGTGGGTCAGGTAGCATTGGGACCTCCTTACCCATTCATGCCCCACAGCGGGCCCCAGGAGTTCTTCACAATCCAGTAAGGTGTTCCATTTTCTTCTCCATAGCCCACAGCAAGGACAGCATGGTTCACCTTGTCAGGAGTGTGCTCACATCGTGGGCTGCATAGAAAAGGGAAAATAATGCAGATTAGTTACATGAAAAAACACCCTGTAATTAATCATGGATTAGCCAGCATTCTCAATTGCACTCCCAACTGCAAAAAGAACTACTGGATACTCTGAACTTCCAGTTGTGGAGAGTAGGGAGGGAAGCCAAGAAAAGGAGATACTACTCTCTGTTCCCACTCAGAAACTATTACCAGCCATATCTGAAGTCAGGGCGATAGGCTATGCGGATCTGAGCACCCGGTCCGGGCTTTTGTTCAGAATTAAGATCAACATTGTCACACAAGAATGAGCTACAATGAAAAAAACTGAGCAAAGGAATTTTTCCAATGAAAACCAGAAGCTCTTAAGTGCATCCCAGTAACAGTTTGTTCTGCCCCAAAGTTCAGGGGCACTGTTCCACATTTTGCACAGGGAACAGCTAGTTCCTCAGTCTAAATACACGTTTCCTTGTATTTCCTCTGAATTTCCAGCTTTTAAATTGCACTTGATGAAAGTTGCCACCTGTGATATAAAACAAGACAACACAAGGTACAAGCTCCCATCTCTAGAGCACTTATTTTTAAACATTTTCAAATTGCAGATAAGTAAAAGATCAAAAATCCCCACAACAGATTTACTTTTCTTCAATCTGTTAATAGTTGGTCTGGGGACCATAGGCTGAAACCACTGGAGCATCAATTATTCCATATGCTCTGACTTTAAATCTACCTTAGACTATAAATCTACAAGATAACTTGGCATGTTCCTCAAACAGGAATCCTGTTACAAAGTATCTTGACTGTCTCACCTGCTTTAACTCCTCACATCTGCCTGTTGCTTGCTTTAAACTTTGAGATTACTGTCTTTATAGCAACAGCAAAGCCACTCAAATTCATGGTGCTGCCTACTCTTTCCCTTGCAGCTCCCTGGGGTAGATCACTCATGCTTAGACTCTTAGTTTAATTTTCCCTGCAGTTCTACGTGACTGAGGATTCATTACTCTCAAGTATTTTTCTAGTTCTCTCCAAACATGCACTTTCCCAATTTCTTGCCTAATAGAAATCTATCCTGCTGCAGTTAGCTTCCATAGTCTTTCCAAAACATAATAATCATCCTTTTAAGTAGCTTTTTGCCTTGGCTATAGAGCTGACACAACACTCGAGACCTTCTGCTAGGTCACTTCATGTCTCCAACTAATTTTTCATCTCTGCTGCTTTTCTTACACAACCAGCTGCAGAGGCAGGTAAGCACCTGATGGGATTGGCATGAGGTGTTGGGGGACCTGCCTGCCCTGCAGAGGACAGCGATGCAGGGACCCCTGCCTTCGTAACACAATCTGCAAACGTACCAGCTCAGGTGCAGGGCAGTGTGAAGGCAGCTACACTGCTCACCACCACCCATCTGAGGTCTAGCACTGGAAGAGCCACTTGAGTCCCACGGAAAACTTACTTTGGTTAGGACTTGCCCTAAGTAAACCAGATGTGTTCAGCTACAACACCTGGGCTGACCCTGCCACCATCCACAGTCACACACATCGGCCCTGGAAGAGGCTTCCGCCAGCTCTGTGGCAGAGCTGCAGAAGGATCTCCTGAGCTTCCTGACTTGCTGAACTTTGTTCCAAACGCAGACTGGTCTTCAGGTTGGACTGGTTCCTAGCAGTAAACTGGCTGCAAGCACACTGTTCCCTCTTCCCTGTGCTGCGCTCTCATCCCCCAGGGAAATCGGTATATCAAGGCTCAGTTTACTTATGTTTTCTATTTTGTTTAAAAGAAAATGCAAGAATGCAGTCCAGTGTCCTGGCGTCCAGTGCCACAAAGCAGGAGAAATGGGGATGCGAGTGATTCCACCTTCCCCTCACCCTCAACCTCCCAGGTTCAGAAATACTTACTTTGAATAGACTCCTTTTCTGTAGTGCATGAAGTTACCTGTCACCTCAAATGCAAAGCTCACCGGGTTGTGCTTCCCCACAGCTTCTACCATGCCATCCTCATCATACTGCAGGAAGAGGATTCTAGGGTCAATTTATCTCCTGATTTTGCTGGAACCAGTCAAGAACCCCGGAGCAGCAGTCAGACCATGGGGGATGGCTAACCCTGGCTTTCTGCTTGCAGACAAGGAAACAAGGGCTGCTTGCATTGAAAGACAAGAACCAAGACTGTCTTACAGTCCGGAGGCGCACCCACTGTGGAAAGCAGGCACAGACCTAGTGCCTGTATTTTGACTACAGCATTTCATTGGTGCCACCTTCAGAAAAGGGAGTCAGCGGCACACAGGAGAGGAGGAGTGTGCATGCCAGCGGCTCGCTCCTCTCCAAAGAGAAAGCAGGCTGCAGCTTGTGCTGCAGGGCCTGGCACACCTTGGAGCCTCTGAGCACCTTCCAGGTCAGGCTTGGCGCAGCCCTTGAAGTTCGGAAAAGTAACCCTCAGGGCCTTACCTGCGTGATATTGATAACATCCTTGACAAATGCAATAGCCTTCTCCGGCTGGAACTTGCAGGTGCCATTCTGTGCAGACAGAAAGGAACCGGTGTTAAAGCCTGCTCTGGACCCTGCTCTGCCACTGCAGAAATACACCTGAGCTGCGCTGGAAGTACCTCGGCCCGGTATGGGTAGGTGTCCTCCCCCATGAGCCCTTTGTTATACAATATGTATTCAAAGGCTTGGCTTGGCAGGCCCCTGCAAGACAACACAGCCAGAATGCAGATTCATTAGGATGGTAACGCTGTGGCTTCTGCAGAGCAAATCCATGAACATTCCCCCACAGTCCTACAGACCGTTCCCACAAACTTGGAGGAAAGGGAAGGACAGTGTGTATCCCAGACCCTCTATAGGCATAAACTCCAGTCTGTTCCTGCAGTACCTCGCTGTCTGGGACTCCAGCCCATCAGGCTGTTTGGCATGGTCCTACAGAGGCATGGGAAGACCTCATTCTCAGGGGTGCCTAATCCCTGGGGGAGAACGCCAACACACAGGAGGCCCAAAGGCATGAGGCCACCTTGTACACACAGCACCAACAGTGCCGGCTCAGCTCTGCAGCCTCGCACGCTCAAGGTGTTTATCCGTGACCTCTGCCCAGCCTGCAGCCTGGATGCTGTGGCTGAGGTCCCCAGCTACACAGCACAGGGGAGGACAAGGGACCCACATGTCCAGCAAGCAGCTGCTTCCTCCCCCAGCCAACTTTGGGGAGCACATCTCACAGAGGGAAGAAAAGGAGAGTGTGATCAGGGCATGCTGACAAGGAAAGGACTAAGGAGGAATCACAAGAAAAGTAAAAAGCACCAAGAGCGGTTTTGCTCAGCTCTGAGCATTCCTCAGGGACTGCCTATCTTACAGAAAACAGAAGATTTCAGAAAGCTTTATTTTCTCCCTTCTCTAGCAATGCCAGTAGGAATTTACCAACGGGGAAGCAGAGGTTTCTGTGGGTTCCTTAAAGTGCCATAAGATGCACGTGACCCATCAGCAGTGCAACAGACAAAACTCCTCTTGCTTTCCCCAAGCATGTTAAAGACTAGTTATGTAGCACACGTGACTGCAATGTCAGAAGACATTGTAAAAAAACAAATATCACAAGAAAAACTAATAAACAAGAGGAACAACATAGGAAATGCTGGAGATTTAGTGAAACATTCTAACCTCTAGGGAGCGCGAAATTAAAATAAGGAAACCAAACCAAAGCCAAAACTGTTTTCCCTGACATGTGTCAGCCAAGGGAAAACAAAAACCATTCCAAGATCTGGAAGGATCCTGACACTAGATCTTGAGGAAAGCTGTCAATCATGGAACATAAGATACTCCCATTTCTATTCTTTATTACTTTATATTACTTACCCACTGCAGCCGTGGTTGTTAAAAGCCTGGGCGCAATCAACTAACTGTTGTTCTGCCTAAGGAAAAGTTTTTTGAGTAAGTATATATTCAACACCTGCATTCGGAATAAGTGATACAAAATGAAATCCGGGTGGCAGGCAACTGAGGAGCATTGGTTTTATCCATGTAGCTGGCTGTTCACCTGCTGCAAGCTGAACAGCTCCACATCCTAAAGAGGGAGACAAGGAAGATGTGGAGCTGGCAGCCCAGGATGCTTGAGCTGCAAGAGGCATTCCTCCTCACACCTCCCAGGACACTGTCTTACCCATGGGAGCACTGGCTGAGATCTCTTTCAAAGGTCAAGTTTGTTTTTAACATTTACACCCAACCCTCAGCTATTCTGGTAAGTCATAAAAGCAGCTGTCTTTCTAGTTCTTCAAGAACGTAAATCCTCTGGGAGTTTAAAAATAAACAGTCTCACAATATGCTGCTTGCAGCAAGCTGTTTTGCAGCAAGAAGCTCCTGCTGGTTCGCAGCACCAGACATGGCTCTAGCTAACTATGCCTGCTCCCAGCAGCAGGGACCTGTCAGCGTCCGGCCCCTCCGCTTTCATCCTGCTCTGAAAAGGGCTCTGCCCAAACCCGCGGCAGCAGGACACTCAGACCCCGAGAAGAGATGGTGACAGGCACGTCCTCAGGCACAGCAAGCTCCCGGCCACACTGCCTTACACCTCCCCAGCAGTTTTGCTTGGCTTGCAAAGAGCTGCAAGGGGTCTGCAGGGCTGGGGGTGCCTGCCACAGCCACACACAGTGATGTACAGCCAGACTTGGAACAAGCAGCTGGCAGCTGTCCCAGACAGGAGTGGGCTGGCCCTGCTGGCAGCCCCGGCAGATAACTGGAAGCAGGACTTGCCGTCAGTGCACAGGAAAGGAAAATCTCTTACCAGAGAGAGGAGCTTTCCCGTCGCAATAGCAATAGCAGACTCCAAACACCCTGTGGTGGAAAAGGTCCAGCAGCTCCCGCAGGGGCCCTGCATTAGGAACCGGAGAGGAACTGCTCCATAATGTGCTCCAGGGTCACTAGCCTCCCCAAAACACCAGGGCCAGGGCAGAAGGGCACGCCAAGAGCACATCGCTTCCACTCCGTGCCAGCAGCTGGGCTTCACCTTCCGCTTGGCCCCTGCCCAGGGACCCATGGCCTCCCCCCACCCCAGCCCACCCCAGCCACCCTCGCCCCAGCCGCGGACGGGCTCCTGGAGGAGCCTGCTTCCCTGTGGGCAGGCACACCCCAGCACTCCTCCTCCTGGCATGGTGCCCTGCCCACAGCGGTTAGCCCCTCTCCCAGCCTGCTCTTGGCACATCGCTGATGACACACAGTCCTCACCTGGTTTTTCACGGGTGTCACGTAATTTCCCTTCTTCCTCCAGTCAATGGAGTCGGGATACGGCCCCGAGCTGCGCAGGAAGTTCCCCTTTGTGGCTGAGCAGTTCTGCAAGCGAGGCAGGAGAGCTGCGGCAAGCCACCATGCTGGGGGACAGTGGCTCGCGGATGGCCGCCCTTCCCAGGGTGGAGGCAGCGGTGACTGCCATGCTGCCTGTGTGGCCCTGGCTCACTGCATGACAGCCACACTGGCCAGGGAGACCTGAGCCAGCCCTGGAAGAGCACTGCTAAAGGACCTCCTAACTCCCCAATCAGCCGGGATCAGGCTTTAGGCCTACCCACAAAAACACAGATCGACCTGCAAAGCTGAAAGCAGAAGTGACAATTTGGCTAGAGCCAGGGTCAAGAGGCAGAGGCAGCTGAAAGCTGGGAAGGTTGGGGATGGAGGGGGCGGTTCACCTCACTCTTACCCCAGCACCGGCGGGACAGGGCACTGCACTTAGCAAAGTGGGTTTCAGGCAGCACAGTGATGGGGTGCTGACCCACAGGTGGGTGCAGCTTGCTGCGGAGCCCCCCCGCCCCGCGGCTCGGGCTCTGCCATCCCCTGCCGGACCCCCTCCTCCTGTGACTTACCTGGGGCTCTCTCCACAGGTACAATTTTTTAAATTCTGCGAAGGTCAGATCCGAAAACTGGTTCAGGCTCACTGGAAGAAGGGAGGAAACGGGAACGTTTTGCTCACTACGGTTCAGAGTGCAAAGCGAGAGCGGGCCGAGGGGGGGTGCTGGGGAAGCGGCTCCTACTCTGGTAGCTGTGGTTGCCGGCGTTGTGCTCGTCGATCTGCCTCTTGTTACCGAGGAAGATGCGCAGCCGGCGGGGGTACTCGTCCGGGCTGTACCGCCGGTTGTTCTACGGGGACACAGGGCGTCAGCCGCTCCCGAGGGGTCCCCGAGGCCCCCCATTCCCCCGGCCCGGCTCCTTCCCACCGCGGCCCGTCCCCGGAGCTTTACCTGCAGCATCCAGGCCTTGAACTGCAGCTCCTCTGCGGGAGAGAGCGGGGAAGCGTCAGCGGCTCGGCTCGGCTCCCCCGCCGCCGAACGGGCGACGGGGAAGCCGAGCCGAGCCACCCCCTCCCGGTACCCCTTTACCTTCGGCGGAGGGCTCCCAAGCGGCGGCGAGCGCCAGAAGCGCGGCCGCAACCAGCAACGCAGCCCAGTCCATCGCCGAACCGAACCGTGCCGAGCCGAGCCGAGCTGAGCCTCTGCCGGAGAGGCGGGGCGGGGGCGGGGAAGGGGGCGGGGCGGTCCCTCCCCGGGGGCGGGGGCGGGGCAGGGGCGGGGCAGGGGGCGGGGCGGTCCCTCCCCGGGGCGGGGCGTCCCCGCAGAGGCGGGAAGGGCGGGGGAGGGGGGTGTCTGCGGGTCAGACGTTGACCCGCCGATAAAAACATCCCGAGTCCCGGTTCACCCTGAGATAGAATAGATTTATTAGCAAGAGGTAATCAGGAAACATATATTTTTACAAAAAAATGGAAATATTTTTCCAAACAAGCTGTAAGTTGAAATAGTTTTAGGGCTTGAAAGAGAATTCTCATACCACGAGGTATTGCTTACAGCAAAAGTGTTCTGGTTGTTAGAGTGGAGCATGCCTGCCACCGTAAAGTTAAACTGTGTTTATATACTGTACAATGTAAAAAATACATGGTAATATTCACAGAATAAGCACTACATTACTATATTCCTGCTAGAAGGTGGTTAGACAGGATTACAGTATATGTAATAAAAACACTCGGTCATCTTTTTCTAATTCTACATCATATTACTCATAGTGGTCACAAGGTATACGGATCTATAGCATATCAACAGAAGCTTGTCATGAGCCGTATGCAGCAAGGAGAGTCAAAGGGACATTTCCATCTTCCCGACTTAGGAGGGACCAGGGGCAGCAGCCGAGAGGCCCCCCTGATGCCGGGCCAGCGCGGAGGGGGTGGCACACAGAGACAGGGCAGCTTTGCATGGAGAGATAAACTTTTAACGTGTTCTCTTCCCCTGCCTTACAGAGTTTGCCACAGGATGTTACTGCTGATATGGTCTGAGAGCTGCTCTGTGCTGCCCGAGAGCCCCGTGGGAACACACGGGTTCACCCGCCCGACCGCCAGCCCCCTCGAGAAGAACCAGTGACAAAAGTAACATCATCGAAAAGAAATGGGGACTCCAGCAAAGTGTCGAGGCGTGAAACCTTAAACGACGCGGGAAATCCTACGCGAGGTCTACTGCGGCCAAAGAACGAGGGGGGCGGTTTGCTTGGAGAAGCACATACGTGGAAGTCACTCCAGGGCGTCCAACAGAAACAAACAGATATATACAGTATGGTATAGCGTGTGTACACGAGCAGCCGCCGGCCACTGCTCCGGGCTCAAGAAGGCAGTTTGGGCTCTATTCGCAGAGAAGCTTCGTAAAGGGTTTCTTCATCCATCACAAATGACTGGTCCAGCAGGTACTGCGTCACCTGGAAAAATGAGAGCCAAACGGTTAACGGGTAGGACTCTCCTCTGCTGCAGCCGATGATAAATGCTGAAATTGGAAAATGATAAAGGCCTAAGCCTATCTCTGAGTCGCAGAGAAGTGCCTGCAGTTCCTGCCAACCAACACAGGCACTGCACGTGCTTATTTCATCCCAGGATTGCAAAGTCTTGCCTAATCCTCAGCTGCTCTTCTGCTTTTCTTGCTTAGTTTTCCCCTCTGGTACAATTTTATCAGGCACAAAGTTCTCTCCTGCTGAGAACACAAAATCCTGATAATTAAGGCACCACGTAAGTGGGGAACAACATTCTTGCTTCAGGAATGCTGCTGACAGGGCAGGACATCTGCTCCGGTACTAACAGAAAATCCACTCACAATTCCTGGCAGATTTTTCCCAAATTACTTTTTGGCCTTGTTAGCAGCACAGCATGTGCACCTGATGCCAAAGAGGGGCACAGCCCATGCCGGGGCAAGGCACTGCACCTGGGGTTCAGAGCCAGCCAGCAAAAGAAGCAGCCGGCAACAGAGCCTCTGCCTGGGAAGTGCTGGCAGTGCAGAGAGGGCTTCATCCTGTCACCCGCAAGAGCATCCAGAACCTTCTGTACAGCTGTATCCCACCTCTGCAGGGAGACAGGGTGATGCGCAGCCACGCACAGCACCACCTGCACTACCCTTCCCTGCTGCACTTGGTATTGGCTGTTTTCAGCCAGGTTTCTCACGGCAGTGGGCTGCTTTCACAGATGCTGGTCTTCTTCCTGAGCAGCACAGGCTGGGAGGAGGCAGGGGTTACCTGGGGTGCCCGGATGGGAAAAGGCAGCGGTGTGAGCCCAGTCTCGGGCAGGTACCAACAGTGCAGAGGGCAGGGCTGGGGCTGCCCGGCACTGCAGAAGCTAGAGCCTGCAGCTCCCTGACCTCCGCCAGCCCAGCCAGGGGTTGTGGTCCAGAGTGACTTGGGCTGCTCCTGCCACCACACATGGAAACTGGCATCACTGGAGGGCGGTTTGGCCCAGCCGGATCACTGACAACGTGGCACGGCAGTCGGGGCACCAGGCAGGTTTGGCAGATGCCTGTGGGGCAGCAGCAGTGTTTCAGGAGGGTTTGATGTTTCTGGAGAACAGCAGTGCTGGAGACAGCGGAAACCCCAACGCCAACCAGCCCAGTTCCTGGGTGGCTCTGCGGCGCCGCGGCAGAGGAAGCACGAGGGTGGCTGAGACCTTTCATCTTATCACACATCTGGGGGCCACCACGAAGCGGAGGCCACCCAGCATCAGGATGCGGGGGGGGTGGGTAGGACATGTTTTGCTCCCAGCCTGCACTCCCAGCCTGGGGTGGGGAGTGCTGCCCCAGAATAGCTATTTCTCAGCATCTCCAGGGTGGGCTCTGCTGGTGCTGGGATAACTCACCTGCATGTGGAAGGCCCGGGGGGACACAGGGTCTGGCCCTACTCTGTGCAAAGTCTGCTGCAGGGAAAGGGAGGCACTGAGGGAGGGCAGCCTCTGCACTGTGTCCCAGCTGTGCCAGCAAGGAGCATGCACGCACTTTATAAACACCCAGAGCAGCCCCAGGAGCACTCTGGCCGTTCACCACACCACCCGCCCTGCCTGACGGCTGTTGCATCTGGGCGTAGCTGCCGTCTACAGCAGTGCCTCCGCTGCGGCATCCTGGGGGAGGCGCGGGGGAGCCTGCTGCAGCTGCCCTCCGTCCCCTGCACTGCTCCCAACAGCCTGCAGCAAGGCACAGACACTGCTCCCAGCATGGAGGCATCAGCCATGCTCCTGCTGCAGCAGATGGGCAGCAAAGGGCAAGGGAGTGTGGGGCGTGAGGGCAGCGGTCACAGGAGCCACTGACACTTGTTACTCATTCCCATGGAAGGGCCCTATGGATGAGGAAAGGTACAGCTTCTCATTCCCCTGCCAGGTAAAACACAAGCTCTGGCTGAGTTCCATGTCCTGGAGCTGCTCTCCTGTGGCACAGGGATCTCTGCAGCAAGACCCACGCCCGCGCTTTTGCAGCACACAGGTCTCTGCCTTGGACAACGTTTGCCCAAAAGTGGCTCACAGTGGAGGACAGCTCCATCCCCAGTGCCCACCCACTCCCCGGGAGCCCTTCCAGGCTGCTCTTTTGCCACACTGTCCGACCATAGCCACGCTCCAGCCCCAACTGGGCAAGACCGTGCTGGGCTGCTGACCCTTGTGCCCACAATCGCGGTGGCTTGCAGGAAGAACCAGAGTGAAAGGGCAGTCCTGACTCCTGGGAAGAAACGGCAGCAAAGCTAGGGACAGGCAGGGACAGTGCTGACTTGGATGGCAGGAAGCCGCATCCTTTTGCTCTGCCAGCAATGCTGCGTAGGCGATGAGCTCTTTACAGTTTGTGTGGCAGGGCACAAGCGTGCCGAGAGGAGCAGGGAGGTCGCTACATATCTCCTGTGCTTGTCCCCCTCCGTTATGCCTCACCTGACACAAGCCCACACACCTGCACTAGTTCTGCTAGCATTTTCTGTCTTAAATTTCTTACGGAAGCATCGTATCTTCCCCAAAGGAGCTGCCAGATATTGAAGGCTTAGACACTGTGATTTGAGAGGGAGAGGAGGAGGAGAGGGAGCACGTGGGTCTCAGGACAAGGCTGTACCTTAGGCTGGTGCTCAATCTTGTAGGAGGTTTGCTGGAACTGGCGGATCTCTCTTATGATGTGTGAAATCTGTCCGGAGATAAAACACAGAAGCCGTTTACAGCACAGCCATCACCACCAGCACTGCGTCCCACCACCTGGGAGGGTGACAGGCAGCTGGTGGAGTGCACTCTGCACCTTTCAACCACAGCATGATGCAAAGGGTTTTTTTGTTGCTTTCAGGGACAACCCTGGCTGCATGCACGCATGCAGGGGGACATGTGTGGCCATCTGGTGCTGTGCAGGTGACGGCCTGCTGTGAGGACTGCACAGGGTGGGCACAGACCTGGCCAGCACCGTGGTACCGAGCCACATCACTCCAATCTGTCCCCCACACACCCACTTCAGTGGGACTGGGACACTCACCATCCTCATTTTGGAGAAGTTCACCAGGCCATCCTCGGTGTAATTCGGGGTCCCCTCCTCAATGAACGCCAGGTCGGTCAGGTACATTCCCAGGTAGGGGACACAGGGAGGGTCACAACTTCAGGAGCAAACCAGAAACAAATAAGAAAAGAAAACTGCCTTACTATGGGGCTTTGGAGTGGGGAGAAAGGTCAGACTTCACAGTTAGCAGAATTTGAGGGATTCTCTCCCCAGGAAAGCTGCTGGTCTCCTGGGCCACATCCTGCAGCCACCATCCCCACGGGCAGAGCAGGACAAGCATGAGCTTCAGCCATGCCCCACACGAAGCTGCGGGCTGCAGGAGGTGAGTCGGGGGCAGCTTCAGCAGAGGGTTGGAAAGACCTTTCGGAGCTTTCCCTGCTGGCCTCAGCCCTCACAGCCAGCGAAACCCCTGCCGAGAGCCGAGGGCAGTGCAGGCGCTGAGCTTGCCCCCCGCCCTTCACACCGCACCCCAGCCCAGTCCCCCGAGGAGGATTGCTGTGTGCTGCTGATGGGACACAGCCCGTGGGTGTCTGCCATGCACAAGCTTATGGGGATGCACCAGCTCCAGGGCAGCTCAGCACCCCGCTCCCCACACACCCACAGCACCGCGCTCCTCGACTTGCGGGACCAAGCGAACACCAAGTAATGAGGATTTGGGGAATCTGAGTGCTGGCAGAGAAGCTCCATGTCGTCTCTGCTTGGGTGTGGAGCTGGCTGCTATTGCAGCACTGCCAGCTCTCTGCTGTGCAATGCTCTGACTTGGGAGCCACCCCAGTGTGCTGCATATAAGGCATGTCACGCTAGCTGGAGTGACATGCACGGGCTGGTGGGAAACCATAACTAAATATTGTACACTTGGGGGTTTAAACTATGAGTCTGTAAGGAGACAGGGCAAAAAAAGTTTTGTGGTGTCTGGCAATGATTTCCCCCTCTGCAATGCCTTTTATTCTCGTCTTTCCACACCACTGCTCAAAGGAGCAGCTCATTACTCAGGATCGCTTTGCAAGCCACAGCCCTGTGCCTGCTAAACAAGACATGCATTAGTGCAGGCTCTGAAATGATCTTGTGAGCAAAGCCCCAGCTCGCAGTGCAGGAGCCGGCGTGGGATCCAGGTCCCCTAGCACCGTGGGGACCCTGGGCCAGCCATCAGCAGCCCCCTCACAGCAGCAGTGCAGGAGAATCATCGTTCACTCACTTTTTCAGTGCCTCCCTCAGGTTCTTGAACCTGCCCTCCGACGACACCAGCTTCTGTAGCTTATCGATCAGAGCCTTCGTCTGCAAGAAACCCAAAGTGTCACTTGGAGAAGGCCCCGGAAGAAATCCCAATCCCCGCGGCCGCAGGGTTGCTCCCATCCCGCCGGGGCACATGACCCCTGTCCGGCTGCTCGACACCTTTGCAGGTACAAATTCTGCCCTGGCCGTTACACCGGCTCCTGGTGACATCCAGAGGAGCTGAGCAAGCACTTGAAAGCAAAGTTCCTCCAACACATAATAAAGACAGGCTATGCACTTGTTTCCTTCCCCTGCCTCCAACCTCTGCCTTTGCCAGTGCCTGTTTTAATTTACAGGTTTATCACTTCTCAGGAAAAAAGACGGTGTTCCAGATTCAGATGAGCCCACACAGCAGTTCTGGCTCGGCAGCCCCTGGCCTCCACCAGGCTCTGCACTGTGCAGGTACAAGCTATTTCTGTACCACATAACACAAGAATTCATTTTGCTCATCCATAATTGGTCTGAGCAGCCCCGAAAACCGGTTTAAAGAAGTGTCTCTGTGTGTATACAGTTACAATGACTCTTTAGGAAAGGTTTCTTTAACTGCACATCTGACCTGTGGGATGAATAAACCCAAGAGTAACACAGGATCTGAGCTGCTTTGCACACCACCTCCCTCCTGGGAAAGACCTACAAAAACCTTACTCCGTTTTCTGTTTTTTCAATGCATGTGTCTTATGTCATCCCAACACCATCACACTCAGCCCATCCAACCCTCCTCTGCCTCTCAGATGAGAGGTCAGCCCCATGCTCCTACCTGCTTGGAGACCTTGAGCCAGGTTTTCTTCAGACGGAAGATGGCACTGCGGTTGAGGGAGGAGGTGATCTCCAGCACCGCATTGTAGTTGTGCAGGCACCGGCAGATGTCCGCCACTGCCACCCACTTCTCGATGGCACTCACCCGTGCATTGATCTCCTCGTTCCGGAGGATCTCCGACGCTATCAAGTTACTGACCTTTGGGGAGACACCAGTCCCAGCCCACACATCAGGTGGACTTTGTACAACAGCTACACGCCCTCCAGCCTCACTGCATTTTTTAAAGAGATTTCCCTTCACTGCAGTAGTCCCAGCAGGAGCAACTGCACCTGGAGATGCTCAAACTGCAACAGGTCCCTGAGGCACGTAACATCCAAGGAGCACAGGTGGGGGCAGATAAACCTCGTACATCCCAGTCCCTGGCTAATGCCAGGGGCAGGTTGGCTGCACTGCCTCATCTTTGCCTGTCTCCCCGTCCCCCACTGTGGCTGCACTTACATCATTAAAGTGTTTTGTGTTCTTCATGATGTAAGGAGTCCTTTCGTTCTTCTCAAGCTTCATCCAACCTTGCCCAAAGAACTCTCTGCAAACGACAGCATTCAGGTCAACATTTATTTCCCATTTTTTGGGGATGCCCAAGCCCTGCAAACTCCACTGCACCCAGATGGAATAGAGAAGCTGGGGCCTTTGCCCCCCACGCTGCTGGACAGGGACCACACGGATGCGCTTGCAAGTGTGATGGACTTGGGAGGGTTGCCCTGGGAATGCCAGCAGATAAGCCACAGGGTCACGCCTCAGATTTGGGCTTGAGCCCAGCCTGGGCTACTTGCAGAGCAGGTGGCAGCTGGGAAGGCATTGCACCCTCTGGGGTTAGCCTGGGCCAGGCTGGCCATGGGGCAGCAGGCGGGTGCAGAACCCTGGGTGACCAGAACAGCCCTTCCTCACTCATGGGCATCACTTACTCATACGGGATCTTCTTGAAGACCAGGTGATCCAGCAGCGTCAGCTGTTCTGCTATTTCCAGGGCCGAGTGGTTTTCAAAAGGTTCTGCTTTGACTCCCTCAGCCTGAGTGACAGGGTGGGCTCATTGGTTAAGAGCATAGTAAGAACTTCTGCATTTCATGCATGTAAAATCAAAGCCGAAGCTGGACTCCCAAGCCAAAGGCTTTTCCCCAACAGAGCTGGCGTATGCGGTGCTGCACTGGTCTGAGGGTCCAGAAGCACCGCATCCCACATCCTGCCAGCACTGAGAAGTGCTGGCTTCACACAGCCCTGTGAACCCGACGGTTTTAATTACATTATCATCCATGTACATGTACAGACACAAAATTAACTAATCTTCTCTATTTAATTAATTAGGTGTCAGCTACAGAACGGATCCCCACACACTGACTTCTGCAACTGCTGCCTTCTTGCTCTACATCTGCTTAATTAATAAAGCACCAGGGGATCCCAGCCAGAGCAGTGCTGCCAAGCTGCTGCCTCGTGCCCTCGTACCCCTGCCAGGCAGCTCAGCCAGCCTCGCCAGCACCGCTCCACCAGTGCCCATGGGGTCGGCAGCTCCCAGACCCTGCTGCTGCTTGGGATGGCTCTTCCAAGGGATGCCCAGAAAAGCAGGAGAACAGGGACATCCCCTGTTCCCACTGCCTGGCTCTGGCCAAGTGGCGCTTGCAGGCACAGGGGCACTCGGTGTGCCCCATGCTCGGAGCTACCCAAGCTGACAGTGACAGCCTGCACAGGCTTTACTGCACTTTGGTATGAACACAGCCCAAACGCAGGGTTCTCCCAGCAGGGAACTGTCTAAAAACCTGCCACGAGCAGCAGCATCTCTCCTGTCCGGCTCCCAGGAAAAGGGACTGTAGTAGCTCCCAGCATAGAGGGTCCGTGGGAAAGAGGGGCCAGGCTGGTATCGCACTGGGATGGAGCAGCATGAGCAGGAACCGTGGGTGGCTCTGGGACAGAACTGCAAGGGCCGAGGTGCAAAGCACAGAGTGTACCGGGCAGCAGTCGCAGCGTGGGTGTAGGCACTCCACGCTGCCTCCATTGCAGCCAGTTACTCCCACAGGCAGCCGAGACCCTCCCCACTGCCCTCACTGCCCTCCCCAGCACTGCCCACAGGCAAACAGCAAATGGCCCGGCCCTGTCCTTGCTTCGCTCAGAGATGTCTCAACTGAAACACACGCTGCCGCATTCCAGTGTCCTCTGGCCAGAGCCAGCGGTGCACCGGGACAGTGGTGCAAAAGGACAACACTGCAGGGTGGCTGGGGTGCAGGATGCGCAGGCGATGCCGTGGACCAGCTGAGCCCCCTGCTCTGGGGTGCCTGCTTCACCCTGAGAAAGGCATCGCCTCCCTCTAGCACCCTCTCCAAAGCAGGGGTTTGGGAAAAGCAGAGTGGCTCCAGGTACCCACGAGCGAGCCGGCCTCAGGAATCGTCGTGGCCTGCCTGAGTTAACAGCCCGTTGCAAAAATGCCCTCCTGGCCACAGGAGGGGGTTGTGAAAGCAGCTCCTGGGGAGCAAACACCAGCTGGGCTTCCTCTGCACAGCTCAGGGGCCCATGGAGAGGTTGGGGGGGGGGGGGGATGGTGCACACTGGAGGGGTGTAGGCTGTGGGGGCACATCCTGCCAGAGCACAGGGTGCTGCTGACAGCAAACAATGGGTGGGAGAGTGGCACCGGTGGCACTCAGCAGCACCGGTGCCGTGCAGGAGGGCTCCGAGCACCCTGGAGGGCATCCCAGCCAAGGGTTCAGCAGGCAGCACAATGCACACAGCCAGCTCACAAGGAGGGTGTCAGAGAACCCACAACCCCCATCACCCCAACGTGCACCCCAAAATCCAGGGCTCCCTTGCGTCCCCACCATGCCTTTGACCGCAGGTCACTGTGGCTCAGCTGCTCAGATTGAAGGGCAGACTGAAACCCTCTGGTTTCGTTTGTCCTCTCCTCTTCAAAGGAAGTTTCCAGGACCCATGGTTACAGACAAAAACTTTAAAAAACCCCAAGGGGCCTCAGCCACTCCAGAAGCTGGCCGGCACACCCAGGGGACAGAGCAGCTGTTGTTTCAGGTTCACCAGGCCAGTTTAAAGTGGCTCTTGGGTTTTTCTGGGAGCAGACTTCAGGGTTTTTTTCATGCAGGAAGGCAGCATATGCACTGCAGCCACCCTGACAGTTTTAAATCTATTGCACGTTCCCAGGGCTATGCTCCTGGGGGAGCAGCACCGATGCCAGCTGGGCCAGCGCCTGTCACTTGGAACCAGCTCGCGGCAGCACTGGCACAGGTTTGGGGACAGAGAGGACACAGTGAAAATCCGTGGGGTTTTCCTGCGTCCCTCAGGCAGGCACTGGCATCAGCAGGCAGGCACGTCTCCGTGCCCACTCCAGCCATCCTGCCGACAGTGCAGAAGGACTAAACAGCTGGTGGGCTGGATTAGTGTTGCCTCTGTCTGCAACAGATCCAGCTGTGCTCGCAGCTGGCCCTGTCCCCGGAAAACCTTTCCCTGCTTTGTAGCCATATGCCCGGACAGCAGGCTTGGAGAACTGCTCTCCAGGAAGCCAGGTGTGCTGGAGCACGGGGATCTTTAGCTGTTCCCCTACCACTATGCTGAGCTACTAGGCAGAGTGACAAAGGGAAAGGGTATTTACCATCTGTACAACCTCCTCCAGGGTTATCTGATTGTCTCCTGGATCCTCCTGCGTCAAGGTCCTATGGCATGAAAAGACAGCATTACTCTGGCTGGGAAAGTATCAGACCTGCACAACTCCAATGGAGCTGCAGCATGACTTTGTGGTTTTTCACAGATTAAACACTTGGCATGCATAAGAATGCTTCTAAGTCCCATTTCCCATTTTAAAGAGAAAAACAATCCTTGACCGAGGCCACAGCTGGCCCCACATGCATCACTCCTGCAGCAAGACACAGCTGCCTTGGCCCCAGCATGGGGTGGACATGCACCTGGGTGGCCAGAGCTGCCCAGCTCATCGGAGATGCCCACAGCCCCTGGCTGTGGTGAGACACGGTGCCATCCCACTGGCTGACAGTGGGAAGGGCCACGTGCTCACTGGGTTCAACTCCACACCTTGGGCATGCCTGCATGTGCACAGGCACGAGGGTGGGGGGTCACGCCTCACCCGCGGCCCCCCATCAGGTCCTGATGCGCCAGGGAGTCAGATGCAGCCAGCATTGCCCATCCTCCTTCTCAGCACTTCCTGAGCCCCAGGGCCTAATTGCAGGCACAGCCCCTCCAGGAGACATTGTGCCTGCTCTTATCCCAGGCGAGAATGGGAAGCAGCCGCCAAAAGCCTGGCACAGCATCCAGGAAAAAGCAACCTCCCACCCACGGCCCTTCACCTTATGATGTTGGCAGCTGCTTTCCTCTCCTGGGTCAGGAGCTCAGGATCGTGAATAACCTCCTCCAGAAAGGCGATCACTCTAAACTTCAGCTCCTCATTGGTCTCAAAGTCCTGCCAAAGCCGGCACAGTCACAGTGTTAATGTACTATAATGTGAGTAACATTGATTCCCAGCAGCTCCGCTCTCTGCCCATTTAAACCCGGCCAAGACTGATGATCCCGCAGCGCCAGCATGGGCGGCTGCTCCGCCAAGGGCAGAGGCTCTCTTCTCCCTGCAAAATCCCAGCCTGTAGTGCCCAGCAAAAGGGAACCAGCCAGGAAGGTACCGGGCTCATTCTGTACCATTGCATTGGCATCACCCCAGGCGGGAGAGGCATGAGGGCTTCCAAGTGTCAACCAGTACTAAACCGCTCCCAGTGCCCCCATCAACCAGCTGCAGAGGGACAGGGATAGCAAGGAAAGTCATGTGGTTTCCTAACCCTAACCCCAGCCTGAAACCCCCTAACAGGAGTCAAACCCAGTTACTCCACTTCCACCAAGCCCAGCCAGGGTGATGACTGTGGATCCTGGCTCTATCCCTTCGCGCACCAAACATGCAAACACTGCAATCCTATGCCTGGCCCCCGACTCTGCACCAGGGGCTCCCAGCTCCCCTGCTTCACAATTTTCATCTCCTCCCCACATCCACTCATTTGCTTAATTAAAAAAGAAGTGCCAAATTGTCTTTCCAGCTGGAGCCTGGCTAAGCCACACAGCACGCAGCCCAATTCACACCAGTGGGGAAGAAGGGCCCCCGCGGTGCCGACCCCCCACCCGGCCCCCCGCCTCCCACCTGTGAGTGTTTGGAGACCCAGTGCCGCAGCACATTGAGGACCCGGTTGGTGGCCGCTCTCCGGATCACGAACTCCTTGTCTCCATTCCGCTGGTCCGTCGGAAAGCCTGAAACTGCCAGCAATCCCTTAGCACTGCTACAGGTCCGCTGAGAATTGCTTACGGGTATTTTCAGCACTGCTAGAAGGAGCAGCCCCTCTTCCCAAGCATCCCTAAACAGCCTCTTAAACACAAGTGCTGGGGAGGCTCTGCGTTACAAAGCAGCGGGGTGCTCAGCCATGGGTGCAAAGGGTTGAGCTGCCTGCAACCTGCATGTTCCTTGGGCAGCCTCTGTGCCCAGGCACCCAGGGACCACAGCCCGGAGCGGGGAGGCACTGGGCTGTGGGTGCTTTGGGCTCCCTCAGCAGGGGCTGGGTCCCAGCCAGGGTGCTCCTGGAGGGAAATCCAGCCGAGCATGGTGGAAACAGGCACCCCAAAAACGTGTCCCTGCTCTCTTGGTAGCCCGGGGCTGGGTACCTGCACTGGCGAGGGACATCCTGCGGTACTTCTCCTTGGTGGGGGTCCCCTCGTTGGCTCCCGCCGTGGCAATGGCAAACGCGGAGGCAGCAGACAGGGCGCTGCGGGTGCTGTCGAGCTCCCGGCAGGACGTCATGACCACGCCATTGTTGTAAGAAAACAGTGAGAAATCTGAGGGGGGAGAAGAAAGCCAACACCGCTCCGGCTGCTGCCGCCACTGCAGCCAAGTCCCCTCCCACAGCCCTGACCCCCATTCGCCAGCCCCCCTGGGTCAGGGCAGGGTGGGAACGGGGCTCATGGAGGTGGTGGGTGCAGACAACCAACGCGGGACTGCTCCTCATGGAGACCTGGCTTCTACCCCGTCAGGGCTTGGAGCAAAGGAAATGGGCAGCTTTGGATGCCACCATGCTGCAAGAATTTATCCAGCACAGCTTTGGCAGGAACGAAGCCAACACGGTGCTACGGACAGCGTTAAGATAGCTATAGGGGAGACTCAAGCAGATAAATTATGCTTGATGCCAGTGCAGGCTCACATTTTGAGCAGCGTAACTCGCTCCTAAAGCACCAGATCAGGCTTAAGAGGGGAGGAAAGGGGCGAGAAGACCCGGTAAGACGCGCAGAACAGCTCTGTGATAGGGGTGGAGGGTTTGGTGCTTCCCTGTCCCCTTGCAGGAAAATAAAGGATAAAGTCCTGCTCCTTCTCATGTCTGCTTCAGTTTTACACCTGCACCTTTAGCGGCTCTGCACAGCCAGGTTCAAGGTCAGCAGGCAGCCCTGGGCAACTCCTGAGCAGGACAGGTCTTGGCTCACTTGTTACCTGATGAATTTTTGCACTTGATGGACTTAGGAGTTGTCGGAGATTTTGTTGGGGAAGTTTCAGCTTCTGCTTCATCGCTCTGGTTGGGATCTGTGTCTGACTCTTCCCTTACAGATACCTCTGAGCCTGGGAGGAACAGGGAACCCAGTTACCATCACTGCTGGACACGTGCATGTTGCAGCCACATTTTAGCTCTTCCAGATTTCCCTAAAGTCTGAATCATTCCAGCTGGGCACAGAGCAACCAAGAACAGGAAAGGTACAGACTCCCACAGTTACTTTGGGTTTCTTTGGGGTGGGTTTTTTTTGTGGTGGGTGGGTTTTTTTGTTTTGCTATTACAACTTACTCAGCTTTCAGGTAGGACACAACCCACAGGAGGCAGGAGCTCTTTGTGCCGTGCATGGTGCATTCATCACCAGCTCAGAGGCTCTGCCCAGGGCTGGTGACAGCAAGCTGGACCACAGGCGAGCTCCAGCCCTTGCACTCCATGCGCAGCGATGGGGTGGGATGCAGTACCTCCGTTGCAGGGCACAGGCACTGGGAAATCACCCAGCGAAGGGCTGCAGGAGGAGCTGGGGCAGCCTGTCTCCCGCCTCTGGCTGGGCTGTCCTCTGCCCTCACCTACGGCTACCCCACAGACCGGCTTCACCCCTCTCGGAGCCCCTTCTTGGGCACAGAGGGTGCTCACACAACCTGCAGCAAGGGAGAGGATAATGTCGAGGTGCAGAGAGCCTGCAGCCTGTTCCCATTTTTGTTAAAGACAGGGAAACTGCTAGCAATGCCAGAGTTGTGCACACAGCCTTGCTTGCACAGGGGTCCAGCCCTGAGGCAGCTGCCCCACAGCCAGTGGGTCCCAGCTCAGGGTGCTGGGTGCTGAGTGTGATCCCAGTGCAGATGGGGCAGTGCAAGTGCTGGGCCATCCCTGCACAGTGGGTGGGGAGTGCAGCTCAGCCCACAGCCACAAACGCCACAGCGAGTGCTAAAGTCAGAGGGTCCCTGGGGTCTGCACTGCCGAATCAGTCTCGCGGGGCTACGGCAGTGGGGAGCCTCGTCCTCCACTGCTGTGCTCAAAGCCATGCCCAGGGACATCAGCGCAGGGGGGCAGAGGGATGCTCAATGGGGCAATGACCTGTGGCCTTTGCAGTGCTTTACTCACTCAGCTCCAGCTCTCTTCCCCCAGTATCCCATTGCTGAGCTTCCTGGAAGCCACACCACGCAAGCCACCGCATCACCAGGAGCACCACCACCACTGCCACTGGTCTCCCCAGCGCACAGGGGGCTGCTGCGTGCCTGCTTGTGGGGCTGGAGGCTCCCTGCATCCACCCCTCGCCAGCACACAGCCAGGCTGCCTGCCCCAGCTCGGGCCTGGGCTGCCACAAAGCCCCGAGCACGGTGTGCCCAATCCCCCGTACATGTCCCTGTACCCCTTGCAGAACACCCACCAAAACCGGCCCCTTCCCTGCCGGCTGCCTGGGCCAGACACCCACCCACCTGCAAACCCACAGCAACTTACTTTGCTTGCTTGGCAGTGACTCCTCTTGCTTTTCTGAGGCTGCTTCTCCTTCATCAGGGATTTTATTGGGATAGTTACTGGACACGTACAGTTTGTTTATGTCCAGGGTGGTCTTACTGAAGGGAGCCATGGAGGAGTACATGCTTGCATAGCCATTGGAGGAGCAGCTGAGAGCAGCCAGGTCCAGCGCCTTCCCTCCTGTGATGATGGGGATGTTGAGGGAGAGCTTCCTCCGCCGGCTGGGAGACGAGGACTTGGTGATGGAGAGAGGGGGAGGCGAGGAGAACTTGCGGTTGGCTCTGGGGGACTTGGGGGGCTCGCCGTACAGCAGCTTGTTGTTCTGGCTGTTTGCAAACAGGAGCTCCAGGGACCTTGGTGGAGAGACAGGGAAAGGCCAAACTCACACCTCCTCTGCCCGAGAGGTCATGGAGATCCCCCACTGGCAGCTCCAGCAGCGCTGGGTGTCCAGGGCATCCCACTGGGCACAGCACAGCCGGCATGAGCCCCTGCTGCCCTGCTCCCACCGCTTGGGACACCCACAGAGCTCAGGTTTATCTGCTTCCCCAATTTGCAGGTATCGCAACTCATGGGGACCAGGTGAAACAGCCCTGGGGTGGCACCAGGACCAGGCAGGTCTGGGGAGCAGAGGACTGACTTGGGACAGAGGAGTGATGCTGCAGCCACTCCATAAACTCTGCCGGTCCTTCAGGGGCAGGACAGGTCACCGGCACGGGCCCTTGCAGCGATGCCACGCGCAGCCTCACCGTGCAGGGATGGCACTGATCGGCTTCTTGTAGATCGTGATGAGCTTGTCGAGGACGACGAGGGCAGTGGTGAAGACGCGGTACGAATGCAGGAACGTGTTCAGAAAGTCAATGCTCAGGAACCGCAGGTCCGTCAGCCTCTCCAGGAGCCGTTCCACGCTTGCATAGCGGATCTGCAGGACCTTGCAGGAATTCATCGTTTTACTGAACCTAATGTCAACATCATCACAATACAAGCTGGCATCAGACCTGCAGAGAAACAAGATATCTGTGGTTCCAGCCTGGAACGAAACCAAGAGCTGCTTCGTGCGAGCAGCTTCCCCCCAGAGATGTGTGGGGACCACAGAAAGCAGTACAGGTTCTCGGCAGCAAAGGAGCCTCGTTCGTATGGGGTGTCCCTACATAAAACACAGGCAGGAATACTCCCAGGGGAAAGCTAGGAAATCCACACCCCACAACGGGTGGAAACATTGCACAGTGCTCAAAGGGCTGAGGTTTGTGCAAAAAACGTGGAAGGACTGTCCCTGGGGGACACCCACGAACCAAGACCCTTTCCCATGCGTGACAGCAGGCCACAGCAGCATGGGTGGTCGATGTGGTGAGGACACCCTCCACACTGCCCCATCCTACCGGCTGTGCCCAGCACCCCTCATTGCCACATGTGTCCCTCCTCGGGCCGGGGCAGCCCTTGCACCCTAGCACCCACAGGGATGACAGCCCCCTGTGCCCCTCTCCTCTGGGGGTTTCACACCCACCTCCCTTTACTATTATTATTTTTTCCTCTGAGGTCTCCCGTTCCACCTTCCCACCTCCCCACACAAATCTCCTCTCCCAGATAATTAGCACTCCTAATCACCATGCTGGGAACAGCACACCCGAGAGCCTGAGCACATGGGAAAGCCGCCAGGCTCCCAGGGCTTTCGGCAGTGTTCGGCTGCCACGGGAGCTGTGCCATGGGGCCGGGCAGAGCCCGGGGCTCTCCGCAGCACACAGCCGTGGCAGCACTCACTTGATCATCTGGGGAACGGTGACCTTGGAGTTCTCCTCGAAGGCATTCATCATGAGGCCGTTGCAGCGGATGTTGTCCACGCACTGGAAGAGACATAGATGGGAGGTGGGAGAGGGCAGCGGTGGTGAGGGCAGCCCCACTGCCTGCCCGGCTTGGACCATAAGAGAGCCCAAGCTTGGTTTTATCCAGACAAGACACATCCTTGCTAGCTGCATCTGCCGCTCCTGATGGGACACCAGGGCTGGGAAGGGCAAGAGCTTCCACCTGAAAACAGGAGCTCCATGATAATGCTCCTGCATCCCTGTTCTGGGGGAAGCATCACCCAGAGCTGCTCCTCAGCTCTCCCACTATGGACCCGGCCCAGGCTGAGGATGTCCTGGCAGACACAAAGGCATTGCAAGAATTGCCAGAAACCTGCTCTCATCCTGTACCGCCATAATTAAACTCCCCTCCCAGCCTGAGCTGCTAGATGCTCTCAGAGGGAGACCCAGCGAGCAGCAGAATGGCACCAGTCCCTTCACTGCCGGCTGACCACCCAGGGCTTTGCTGGGCAGGACTGTGGGCTGGAGACCCCTGTGAGGGCAGGACTGGCCCCAGCCCCTGCGCAGAGTGGGACCAGGAGCTGCTGGCTGACTGCGGCTGGGAGCCACCTCCCTGCGTGGGCCCAGACCCCAGCTCCTGCCCATGGCTTCTCATTGAGGACTGAAGCTTGGCAAGGCGACTCAGGCAAGAACGTGGTACAACAGAGGTGGCCAGGAGGCAATCCCTATTTAACGGATAACTTTTTCTCTTCCTCCCACCTGGGAAAAAATATCTTCAAAGTCATTTGCATAAAGCAAACAATGAGCACATATAAATTGTACCAGATGTCTGAGTCAGAGGGGAAATCCAAACCACAGATCTACATGTGCAGGCAGAGCACCAATGGGACAGACCCTGCTCCCACCCGCTGCGGCTGTGTCCCCTTCCTCCTCCACCTCCTCCTCTTGGAGCTACCAGACACCAGAAAGCTTTCGGTGATGGCCAGGCTCTTGGTGCACCCCAGCTCCAAGTCACACACTGCATGGAACTGCTCTCCCTGGGTGCCCAAGGCTTGGTGGTCCACCCGTGCTGTTCACAGCAGCCCAATGCAGTGAGATGTCAGCCCGCAGCAGGCTGCGAGCACCTCAACGGTGCTGGGAAAGTACCCAGGGTGCAAACCCAGCTGGGCACTACCGCTGCAGCCACAGCCCAAGGGCAGGCAGCAGAACTGCAGCCACACAGCAAATGCCAAGTGTTAATTCTGGGTGCGCAAAGCCGCTGCAGCAGCCTGCATGGGGGCAGCCGAGCAGAAATCCCATGGTGGCTGCTCATCCCCGGGCACTCTGCACCCTAACAACTCCTCCTTGCCAGGTCCATCCTACCTGGCTGATGTCGCTGGTCCATGCAGCCTTCTCCTGCCTGGACGAGGCCACGAGGATAACCGTAAAAGATGAGGAATCTTTTGGCTCCACCACAATTTTGAAGTCAAGATGGTCGATGTCTTGCCCTGATGCTTTTGCTTTGGAAAAGGAAAAGCCACATACAGTGATTGTGATAAGACTTCCCCACTGTCTCTCCCCCAGCGTAGCTTTTATTAAGGTTTTAAGGAGTTTGTTGCATTTTGTGGGTTGTCTGCAGCAAGGACACGACAGGTTTGCTGGGCAAAGGCTCCATGTTTGCAAAGTAAAGTCTGCATGCCAAGAGCGCAGCACGGCCTTGCTGCTGGGGCCCCAGCGCTGCGTGCCAGGGGAGAACCTGGCTCCCCAGCATGTGTTAGAAAACTCGTCACAAGAACAAGAGAAAGGAGCCTGGGCTTTTTCACAAGTCTGCAGTTAAGCTGGCATGGCTGAGGACATCCAGCATCTTTGCCTTTTTCCACTTGCTAGCACTGAGCTGTGATGCTCCCTGACTGCCTCAGGAAGGTCAGATTTGCATAAATGTGCATCTGTTTGGTTCACAGTAAATAATTTACTTAATTAATTAAATCCAGCCAGTAGATCATGACTTCCTTGAATCTATTCAGCATCTGAATTTGCTCCAGCTCTGCTGCAGTTGGTTTTACACCACATGGACGGATGGCAGCAATGCCCAGGAGGACGCCACGTGCAGACAGGGACTCTGGCAGCACTGACCATGCTGCCATCGGTCCCCAGCCACGGAACACGGCAGCTGCCTCCCGCCGGGGAAAACATTGCTGGGGCTGGCAGCAACCTTGTGCCAAGGCTCTGGTGTTAAGTGCAGCCTCCAGTGGGACCCACAGCCCTGGCACCTCCCTGGCCCTGCTGGGTCAGGGCTTTGTCCCCCCCGGCAATGGGGTGACCATGCTGCAAAACCCAAAACCGCCTGCGGTGCACAGTGGGAGATGGTCTGCTGTGCTGGTGGTGCTGGCAAAGAGGGTCCTGGAGCACCTGCGACTGCACCCGCTGGGACACACAGAAGCCAACCCCCCCACCCCGTGCCCACGGGTGGGGGCTGAGCGGGGCCCTGGGCATGCCCCAAGAGGAGTCTGACCGGCACGGGGCCACGGGGGCACCTACCGTCCTCGTCGGTGCTCTCCTGCTCCTCTACCAGCGTGCAGTCAATGAGGGAGATCACGCCGTTCTGCAGGGGTGGGAGTCGGGGCTCAGTGGCAGGATCCCCCCGCTGGGTGGCTGGGGGCTGCCCTGGCCCCCTGCCCCACGTCGCAGCCCACTGCCCCGGGGATGGGGACAGGGCGATGCCGCTGTGGGTGCACACACAGCAAGCGGCCAGCACAGCGTCTGCTTTCACTGGGAAAGAAGCAGTTACTGACTGCTGGGATATCACAGTTTTCCTTGTATAACCAATCAACTAATTTGTTTATAAATTATTTAATATGAGCTTTAAATTAAATTTTCCAAAAGTCTGTTGTTGTAATTATCAACTCTTTGCCATGCACTATAATTTTTCAAACTGATAATTTAATGCCAGTAATGAGCAATTTCTGTAAGATTCTTGCTCAATTAGCTGCAAAACTTCCACCAACAAAAGCATGAGTCTTGGGAGCGGACCGGAGGAGACTGTAAGCATTATGTACAAACCTAGGCTATAATTTAAGTTTCTCACTGAATAGATTGTCAAGGTTTCTGCTGCAAATCAGGATAACTTCTTTTATCGAGAACTTGCAATTTCTCATCTTTGCCCATGACTCAGAGCTCTGCACATCACTGACAAGGCATCTGGACCACGTGAAACAAATTCGCCCGCCCGCCTGCTCCAAGCCCGGCAGCTGCCAGACCCTTCGCTGGGGGTTGCCAAGCCCCCCCACCCTCCGCACCTTGGTCAGATGCAGCTTGCCTCCGGAGCCCCTGGTGCAGATGATCAAGTGCTTGGAGAAGAGGAAGCACTGCCGCTCGCCCTCCTTCTTCAGTGAGAGGGAGCCCAGCCGCCCCCGTGTGATCTTCCCTTTCTCCGACATTGGCACTTGGATGAGGGACCCTGTGCAGGGGAGAGATCCGTCCCTGGCATCAGCATCAGGGACAGTTTTGCAGGGCACGGTCCCCGGGAGTGGGGCATCACTGTGTGCCCGGAGCGGGGCAATGGCGAGTGTGTCCCCAAGTACCAGGGCTGGGACTGGCCCCGTGAGCCACCAGCTGTGTTAGTTATTGGGACCCCAGAGACCAGGGGAGCAGCAGCCATGGCCCCCAGCCCACCCTTGCACCCACATCGCATGGGTGCTCCTCTAGGACCGAACATGCCCAGGAGGTCAGGATACATCCTGCTACTTCTCTGGTGGTAGGAAATCAGTAACCGCTCAAATGCACATTCTGCTCCATGATGCAAAAAAATGCAGTGCCCAGACTATCTGAAAGTGAGGGGCTTTGGAGCAGAGAAAACTCAGAAATGGGTTATATACTTAAATGTCACAGCTCACCAGACCACGCCGCAGAGGGATGCGGGGACGGGTGGATGGGGGCTGCAGGGCTTTGCATTAACCGCGGAGGGGAGGGACATCCACACAAACACAGTACCTTGTCTTACGAAAGTCTGGCTGGTGTCCAGCAGAATTTCACACCCTTCGATAATCATCCTCTCTATTGCCAGATTTTTTCGAATATTTTCGGTCTCACTCACTTCATCATGCATTATCCTGAAGGAGAGAGAAGAGAAAATTGGAGCTTGGATGAGATTTGCACTTTTACCAGCAGATCCCTTTGGACACATGGCAGGGGCTGCACTACATAAGACCAAACCCAAAGGAATATCAAGGGAATTACAGCAGTCATCTGTACCTATACAGACCTGGGAGCTCAGGAGGTAACCTACACATCAGCCTGGACCGTACCTCCAGATTTCTAAATATTGAAACATGAGCACTTCTTGCTTGGAAATCACAAAATTCAGACTGAGGCCAGACACATCCCCCCTGTCACCAGCCCCCTCCAACATCCCTGCTCCTTGAGGAGTGGGAAAAGGGATGGTAACTCTTTGTGGATCGCCTCAGGACCAAGAAGCACTGGTGAGTTTGGCGCTGTCACAATACACTGGCACAGGACACACAGAACGCTTCAGTCTGTGGCCTTCGGAGGGAGAGGATCAGAAACGGAGAATTGCGGCCAATTCCTAGGTGCTCGTTGCAGGGATCTTGGAGGCACTTGGCCCCTTCCCACGGGGCAGCCCCACCAGCACCCAGCAGCAAAGCCATGCCAGACAGAGGACAGAGCCAGACCTTCAGAGCCATCCCAGCCCTCCAAACCTCATATTTCATCATTAAGGAGCCCTGGAAAACACAGCCCACAGCCAGAAGCAGCCAGGCTCCTATCCTGCTGGTCCCAGGGACGGATTGGCACAGGAGGGCAGGAGATGGCACTGGAACGACTCAGCCTTCGAAGCACAGAAGACGAGGGCAATGGGAGGGCAGGTCCCAGCTAAAACGGCGCAGGACACCTTTGGCGCAGGGCTTTGCTTGCTGCCTGTGCCTGAGCAGCAGGCAGGGTGCATGGGCAGCCGGAGGCACCTGGGCAAGCTCCCCATGATGATGCCACCCACAGCACCCCCTGCATGAGTAGGCAGATGTCTTTGTGCCAACAGCTCACGAGGGGTTTCATCCTTGTCAGGAATGGCCGATAGGCTCCGAGAAAACTGAGGACTGAGCTTCTCTGCATCCCACCCCAGGGGGACAGCACAGCTCTCCGTCGCCGTCTCCACTGGCTTCACCTTGCAGGTGCTGTTACGAACACCCGGTCCCCAGCAGCCTGACCAAGCACCCCTCCACCAGCCTGAACCACCCGGGTGCAAGAGCTGCCCCCGGTCCCATAGCCCCCGCTGCCAGGACAGACAGGGGCAGGCAGGGATGGGCAGCAGTGGGTCTGACCTGGACAGCTCTTCCAGCTTGGACTTGGCGTAATCCAGGCTGTTCCTCTCCACATGCTCGTGGGGGGTATGAGCCAGCAGTTCGTGCAGCGTCAGGATGTACCTGGGGATCTGCGGCAGAACAGAGCAGAGTGGGCCATCAGCCACGGCACAGTGCAGGGGCCGGGTGGGATGCAGGGGGGCACAGAGGATTGCAGGCACCCACACTGCGCTGCTCCCAGAGCCGCCGTGGCTGGGGACACCATGGCTGGGGACACTGTGCCTCAGACCCCTGAATCTGGGAGGTTAAGAAAGCTTCAAAGCTCCTTGTGCTAAAACTTAATGAAGAGGGGTGGAACGGCATGGGGTTTTGCCCTGGACCCTGCTGTGCTCCATCTGTATCCCAGAGGTGCGGGGTAATTGGGAAGCCAGCAGCTTCACCCACAGAGTCCTCCCCACAGCACCAACAAGCCCAGCAATGGCCTGAGCAGGTCCCTGGAGCAGTGTGGGACCATGCAGGGTGCAGCCCCAGGCCATCTTTGTCCAGGCTTTGCCTCCCCACCACCTGATGCCTGCTGTGGGGCTGGGGTTTGAACCACCCAGCCCATCCCTTGCTGCCAGCGCTGTGGTGGCATCTCTGGGGCCGATCCCAGCACCAGCAATCACCTGGAACATGGGGTAGGTCAGAAAGGTCTCCAGGGTCCTCTCCTCGCAGTCGGGCTTGGCCTCGTAGTGCTTCAGCAGCTTGTCAAAGTCCCGGTTCTGCTTGCAGTGGGCCAGGATCTGCAGGCTGTACTGGTGGTTCCTCACAAACTCCTGGTAGATGTTCAGCATGGGCAGCAGAATGTCGAACAAGTCAGCTGCGAGCAGAGAGGTGGTGAGAAGGTGGGTGTGTTGGTCCAGCCCGTGCCCTGGGGTCCCAGCACAGCCCCCCCAGCTCCTGACCCTCCTCACCCCAGGGTCCCACCCAGGGCACCCTCCAGGCCCTCTTGCTGTTTGTGCAAGCCCCAATTCTGCCCAGTTTGGGTTTTAAAAACACCCTGGAGAGCCAGCTGAGGGTCTAATTGGACACAGCAATGCTCTTCAGCATCAGCTCTCCCATGCATGGTCCAGCCCACCCCTTCCACCGCCCGGCAGAACCAGGAACGCGGGAACTGGGTTTCTCTGGGGTTTTTTGCTCCGGTCCTTGCCTCCGCGACCAACGTGAATAAGCAACGACATGCTGTGCAATGCATTTCACTCCTGCCACCAGTTAGCAAAATGCCTGTTGAGTTGCATGAGGAGGAGGAGGAGCACGGGCTCGGCTCTACCAGCGAGTGGGAAGGAAACGCAAGTGAAGAGGCAACATGCACTCACCCAGCACGAGCGTCGGCCAGCTGGATATCCTTGCCTTCAGGCCTTGGTAAAAGATTTGGTGCAAAAACATGATTGTTTCGCTGAAAGATAAACCAAGGGGTGAAAAGACAAATGAACAAGTGGAAAATAATGAGTAACTAGATGAAATCACCAGCAGGAGAGCCCTCGGACTGGCTAGGGAGGTGGCTGCACAAGATGGGGTACAGAGAGGGTCCCCAGACAGACACAGGGAGTGGTGGATGAGGACAGAGGAGGAGAGGGAGAAACCGAGCAGCCTGAAGCTCCCCTCAGAAGTCAAGCCCGAAACGCAGGGGAGCCCAGACCTCCCTTCCTGCAGGGGAATGAGCCAGCCACACCTCCCAGCCCAGCCCCACAGAGCAGTGCTGACAGGGGGGGCGAAAGCACTGTGGGCTCCCCTGCCCTCAGCACCCGCCATCTGACGCTGTGCACACCCCCGACCCCATTAGCTGCAGGGTGGGAGCTAATTAATAATCCCTTTGGCTATCGGTTCCACTCCCTTTTGGAGACTGATGTCTTCTGCAGGTACCTGTCCCTTGCCAACAGTGAGGCATGGGGTTTGTTTGATTTCCAGAAGTCGATAAATCACCTTTGCATTCTCCTGGCCAGGCAGCTCTGCCTCTGCCCTACCCAGACATGCCCCACACTCTCCAGCCCTGCCTGACCACTCCTGCTACCTGCCGGGCCAGGCAGAGCAGGAATGGGCAAAAGCTTTTGACAAGGAAGGCACAATGGCAGGCAAAGCTGTGCCAAGCCAGGGCAGCCCCGCTCCCACAGGCCGGCGATGCCAGCTGGGTGTGCAGCCCTTCAAGACGCCCATCTGCCTCCCTGCCCTGATGCTGCTGCCCACCCAGGGCACCCCTGGTCTCCCCAGCCTCGGCAGGACAGGGTGCTCCTGGCTGGAGCTCTGAGCTGACCTGTCTCTCCAAGAGACCTCACAGCAAGGAACCTACTTCAGGCCATGGAGATGAGACAAGGCAGAGGAGGGATGCTTGGGAGTGCTTGCTTTGCCTGCACCAGCCCAAGACAAGGTGCTGGCTTCACGCAAGCCCAGATGTGGGGGAAAACTGGAATTTGGGTTCTGCAGTTTGGGTCCCTCCCTGCTCCCCATGCAGTCTGGGGAGCTCACGACAGCAGCAGCAAGGGACGTGGAGAGGTGCAGGAGTGAACACCAGGAACTGCGAGCACTGCTCCTGGAGATGGTCCCCTCCACAAGGGACATGTAGTCAGCACCTCCAGGGCTGGCAGGGCTGGCTGGTAAGACTTGCTGCTGGTGTCAGTACTGTCCAGGGGACAGAGCCATTGCAGCTGCCATTAAACCTGGCACGTACCACTGACACACTTGGCATCACCGTGGCCTGGCTGGAGCCAGTGAGTGCCACCTCCCATCCCTGCCAGCACCCAGGCACGGCCACTCTCGGCACACTTTGCAGCAGCTGTGACCCCATGTCGCGGCTGCAGAAGAGGCTACACCTGCCCCTCCATACCATCTCCCATGAGACCTGCATCCTCCCCACTTCACTCATCCATTGTTACCTATGAGCTGCCATTAATGCCATAGGACACCGTCCACCCCACTGCCAGAGCCAGGACCTCATACAGACAGGCTCCTGGCAGCCCTGACCCACTTCCTGGAGCATCAGCCCCCACGGCACCTCCTCGTGTCAGTGCCAAGCACTCAGTGGGCTGCTTGTGCTGCTGTCCCATGGTGATGGTGAGCTTCCATCCATAGCTTTGGGGACCAGGCTGCAGGCTCCTAGGGAGCCCACCGACACCGAGCACCCGCACACCCATTCCCGGGGGAGGGCAGCGGGCTGCAGACACCAACACCTGCCCGGAGGCTGCTGGCTCTGCCAGAGTGCCGCAGAGCTGTTGGAGCACTCACCTGTTGAGGAATATGCTGCTGACATCGTCGTGCGTGATGGGAGGCTTCTTGGAGCTGGCTGCCATCCGCAGCGGCCGCAGGAAGTTGTTGACGAGGATGTGGAGCTGCTGGACGTACTCAGCCTCTGCCTCCAGCATGCTGAAGACGACCTGGTTCCTCTTGCGCATGCTGTCGGCGTGGGGGGACCTGATGTAGTCCTGGATGATCGTCTTCCACTTCCTCCGGCACAGCCAGCCCCGCAGGAAGCTCTGCACCTGCCGAGGGAGCAGCAGCCGTGTTAGGGTCCGGGCTGATGAGCCAGGCAGGCACCCCGCGCTCGGCATGGTGCAGGGACAGTGGCTCTGCAGTGAGTTTTCCCTGGCTCTGTGCTGAGGTGTGCACTATGATGCCTGTTACTGGTGCTGCTCTGAATCCTCCCGGCTGGGAAATGAACAATAACTCATTAAATGCACTTGCTTATTGCAGACAATGTCCTCTTTTCCCTTTTACAGAGATGCGTGGAAGACTCCTACGAGAAGCAAGGATCCCATGTTCACTCCTAACCTCCCTGGGCACGGACACAATGCCAGGCACTTTCCTGCCAGCAGGACTGTGCGGGTACCAAGACTCCCAGCCTGCTGGGTGCTTCATCCTACCCATTTTGTCCCAGTCACCTGGTGAACTGGGGCACCAAAGCCCCCCTGGAGCCAGCACCTGTCTGGGCACCCAAACACGCAGAGATGGATTAAGACACCTAGAGAAGCTTCCGACCCTTCCTCATGTAAATGAGCATTCGCAGCACATCCTGGTCCATGCCCAGAGCTCCGTCCATGCATGCGGCCGCTGCCGGCCACCCCAAGTCTGTGGGGTTCAACCCCACATCCCCTGCACAGGGCAGCGGGTGCCCAGGGCTGACGGAGGCTTTCCTGGGGGTTGGGCGAGGGCAGGACCCGCTCCCTGAGTGGCAGCAGTGCCGGTCCCCTCCGCAGCTCTGCTAGGAGGCCAACACACCTCTGTGCTTGCTGGGCTCAGGGAACTGCCTGTGGGAGCAGGGTGCACGACACGTCTGCTGGCAAGTGCGGCTCGTTCTCCCCAAGAGTACTGTATTCGGAGCAATTTGCTTGTGGGGTCTATTGCTCCCTGCAGGGATGCTGCTGGGGCAGTGGCTTTTTCCTCACAAAAATAAAAGATGTGACCACAGCCATGGGAGGAGCGAGATGTAAGAGGTGCTGTTTGCCTGTGAGCCAGCACGGCTAGGGATGCAGGGGAAAGCAGGGAGTGCCCTGCAGAGCAAACACAACTAACCAAAGGGTTTCCAGTTTTGCAAAACACGTTTTCCTTCTAAAATTCCCCATTAGCAGAGGCACCTCCTCAGACAGCTCCCCCAGGCCCACCACTCCGCCAGCCCTACATGGAGCGTGTCTGCCACACCACCACGAGCACCGGGACCCCGCCAAGCACCGGCTCCGGCCCCCGCGCCGCTCACCCACCACCACCCACCTTCTTGATTTTCTTGATGTCACTGTCATCATCGCTGGGCGCGCTGGTCTGGCCGGCCTGGATGCGCTCGTGGTCCTTGAGTAGGGAGGCGATCTGCGGGCACAGGGTGGGCATGAGTGGCCACCCCGGCACATCCTGGGAGCCGAGGACAAATCCTGCTGTGGCGCAGTGCCAGGGAATGGCCAGCGCCTCCAGCTTAACTACAGATACAGGGACTTATTGTGCTGATTCTTTCTTAATGGGAGATCAGTAGATGAAGCAGATAAAGAAACGCTGCAGAGCCGTCAGGGCACCGCCGACTCCCCGGCACCCTCAGCACCCACCGAACATGCCGCAGAGACGGGGACCTGGAAATCCTGCCAGGTACCCAATGCAAACCGCATCCCTGTTTCCTAAGAAAGCCTTCGCGGGGGAGTCATTAAAACATGAGTTGGAGAGAAAATGGCAGGAAAATCTCAAGTCATTTGCACCCTAAAACTTGCAGACGGGGACAAACTCTCATCCAGTCACAGCTTTTCAACACAAATTGGATTGAATCTCGTTAGCTTCAAGCATTTGCATTCTTACTGTTTCTCGCCTGTACTTTTTCTCACTCCTCTGCTCATTGCCATGTCCCTGCCCCCACGGTCGCAACCATTTATAAAGCTACAGAAAAAGGTAGGAAAACAGAAAATGTACCATTCAGAACATGAAAATTGGGAAAAATGTGATCTGAATTTTGATTTTATAGAAAACAACAAAAATAAGAAAATAACTTTCAAACAGTAGTTTCCAAAAAGTTTTGGAGAGAAAGGAGTTGAGATATTTTTTGCTTGGAGACTCTGTTTCGCAGTGACACTGGGAACTGACGGCAGCAGTAACTGCAATACCCGCCAAGCACATGTTGGTTTTTTGGTGTCTGGGTGGTTAGGAGGGAAAGCAAAGTAAAGGATAAGAAGAGACGGCCGCCAGGGGAAGCAGACAGAGGCAGAAGCTGCTTCTGTTGCACTGTCACAGCCTGGGAGAAGGAGGTGACTTCCACAAAATCCTGAAGATTTTAAGTGAAATGCCTCTTCCGAACTACATGTTTTCATGCCGTAAGAAACTAAAAATGCAGTGGGTCAGTCCAGTCACCATGTCTGAACGAAGCTCAACAGCTGCCTCTCAGTGTCCAGGTTTCCCAAAGAGACCTGAACTTCCCAACATTCAAAATTAAGGTGTTTTCCCAGGAACTGTCCCTCTCACTGCCAGGCACCTGGAGGCAGGGCGTGGGGCTGGGGATGAGCTCGAGCCAGCTCTCCCCACTCGGTGAAGGGGTGGTTTGGCAGAAGTGGAGTTTGCTGCCTCCTTGATGGCATGCTGCCAGCGTGACGCAGCCATGACTTGGCTGGCTGCACTGGCACTGCCAGGGCACCGGTCCCCCAGCATCCCTGCTCTCCCAGCCGAGCCGCCCCCAGCTTCGCCAGCCTCAGCAGGAGCAGCAACACACCAGAGAAAGCCACGGGCTCACAGGCACTGATTCAGCTCCTACACAGCTCTAGCGGTTTCACCCCATTTTATTCCATGGGATTAGATTTTAGAAGAGTCTTTAGAGATTTTTTCCTCTCCCTGTGCCTTCCTATGGAGCCTCAAGTTACCAAACATCCCCCGCATCCCCTCTGCATCAAAGTGTTTGCGAGCACCAAAGCCAGCTCCAGGTGCATCTCAGCCAGGACCCATGGAGCGGGCTTGCCAGTGCCATGGTTTTATTTTGGTTTCTTTTTTTTAAATTGGGTGAGTGAAATTTGCACATTAAAGTAGAGGCTGATTATTTGATCTCTGCTTCAAAGCATGTGGAAGAGTAAAAAAACAAAACCCAGTGCAGGGTAAAATCAGAAGTACCTGGGCACAGGGGATGGGATGGGCTGCAGCTCTGGCTGGCATCTCTGATCCCGACCCCTCAGCTAATTTCAGGCTTCACAACACATCTCCCACCTCCCCTGACTGAAAGCTCATTGGGATGCTCGTGACCCACTGCAGCTGCTTGCGTCCCCTGCCCCTTACGCTGGCCACGCTCTTGGGGGAGTGGAGCTCACCCTGACTCGGAGGCTGGACCGAACCCGGGGAGCTCCTGGCCAGTATTGGACCAGGAGAAACCTCCTCACCGAGTGGGTGCTGCAGGCTGTGGCTGGGGCGGTTTTGGTGCTGATCCTGTTCTGTTGGAGAGCACAAATTCAGCAGTGCCGAAACTGCTCCTGGGAAAGGCTTGCAGCTCGCTAGTTCCCCAAGACTGAAAGCAGCCTTCAGCATACCCCGACTCATGGTCAGGGATTGCTATTAACCTGTACTTTTTAACTCAAAAGTTCAAAATTTAAGGAAAAGACCACCACAAGGAGGTGCCAAACCACTCCTGCCCCCAGTGTCTCTGCAGTTGCCTCCTTTGTGGCAGTTTTGAGATTTTGACTGACTCAGGGTTGACATCTCAGCCCAGCAGGATCTGCTCCCAGCAGCGTCCACCATGAAGCCGCTGCCTGACCTTCCCTACCAGACATGAGGACGAGGCCGGCGGCAGCATTGGCTCTGGGGTTCCCTATGCCCACCAGCCCCACCGCTAGCTACACCGCTGGCACCAACACCCACCAGCAGCTGAAACCCAGGCAGAGAGAGGGTACCCAGGGCCGGCTGCAGCTGTGCAATGCGGAGGCCAGGCAGCATGGGGCAGACCCACGCCTCCAAGCATCCTCTTCCCCGGATGCCTTAGAGACCTGAGCTTCCCTCGGCACCGTCTGCCGAGTCATTTTTGCATTTGGTTGCTTTGTCTGCCGTAACCCGTGTCGTGTCACCCTTCCTATGACCGAACGTCGCACACTACTGAACAGCAAACTGCTGCGAGACCTTCTGGGACAAGCTATGGGCAACAGGTTTTATGGGCTGCTCCCATTGAAGAGACTCTCCCTTCTTAGTGAAGTGACCGTTTCCTTCATGGCACCATGCACATTAATTCCCTGATGTACTTGGGTTATGCAGCTTGCACCTGGCACAGGAACCCTTCTGAGGCCACAGACGCCTCTTCCTTTTTTCAGTTACTCCTCTAGCTTTGCACCGCCTGGCAGATGTCACCACCAGGCACACAGCATGCAGAGGGGGTCTAATCAAGGTATCTAGGATGAAAGTAAGGAAGGCGAAATCATAAGATAAAGAGTCTCCATCCCTCCCCCAACAGCTATTCCTGAACCCAAGGGACCAGCTCACCAGCCCATTCCCCAGTGCTCGTTGCTGGAGTGAACCCTTCCCTGCCATGGCAGCGTCCTGGGGCCAGGGGACCCCACCGAGCCCTGCACATGCACCGTGCTGGGCGGCACAGCCACGGCCACTTGCTGCACAACTCCTGCAAGAAAACCCTCCAACGAAGGCGATGCCCTCACCCCTCTCTGCAAGGGAAGGGATCAGCCTAATGTCATTAAAACAAGCGTAAATACACCGGTTGCGACATCCCCCGGTCCCTGCCAGCGCGGCGATGCCGCCCACCCACCCACAGCCCGTGGGTCACCCTGGAGAGCAGCAGCACATCCGTGGGGCGACACCAGGCTCTTCACCTCGGCCTTCAAGCGCTCGATCTCGATCTCCCCGTCCTCGATCTGCTGGCGGAGTTGCTTGGCAACAGTCTTCTCCGTTTCCACAATCTGCAGGAGATGGAGGTACTTCTGCATCAGTGCCTCGTGCTCCGTCGCCAGGTTCCTGTAGCTGCAGGCAGAGGCAGACACAGCCATGAGCATCTCTGCTCCCGCAGACCTGCCGCCATGCACCCCCCAGGATGTGCACACAAAATTAGGTGTCTGCATACTGCGGTTTGCATGCAGGGGGAATTCTCCTGCCTGCCTGCCTACGTGCTGCCCTTGCCCCTCTGGCTTGGGGTACCCGCAGGGTGAACAAACCGGGAGATGGCTCTTGCAGTTTGGGATGCTGCTACTCAGAACTGACCAATTTGGAGAGGACTCGGGTTCCCCACAAGGGTGCAAACAGAAAAGACAATGCAAATTTTAAGGAAATGGTAGAAGACTAAAAATATATAAAACCAAGGCCAAACGCCTGTCACCTACCATATCCCAAAAGTTTAACAAGGAGGACACTTGCGGCACAAGCTCTTAGAACATCTGCTCTCGTTAAGGGGTTGCAGCAGATGATACTTCTCTAATTTCCTGCATACAAAACTCATCTGCCCCCCACTTCTCACCACCAGCCCAGCACCCTCCTTCGCCGTACATGTGGCTGCACCGTGCCAGCTCCTGACCGCTCTCCCCTGGGCAAGTGGGCTGTGCTAGCATTCCCACAGCACAGAAAGACGAGCTTGGAAAAACATTTCTGACCATTTTTGCTATTCCAGATGAAATCCTTCCCAACGGTCTTTGAAGCCAATGGTGAATCGGGCATCCCTCCCGCACAAGGCTGGGACAGGCAGCGCCAGCCTGCCGGGGCGGCTGCCCCACGCAGGACAGGGATGGGGACGGGAATGGGCAGGCATGGGGCCTGGCGGGGATGTGTGAATGCAGCCTCCTGCTCGGCACAAGAGTCCCTGACATGGGGCTGGGGGCCAAAAGCACTCTGCTCTGCCTGCCAGCAGTGCCTGGCTTAACAGCTCCCTGCCCGCATCCCTGCCCAAAGCTGTCCTCGGGCACAGCCTTGCCTCCGACACTCCCGTCCCTGGGTCTGTGCTGGTGGAGGGCGATACCTGGCATGAGCTATGGCTGCCACCCACTCGTCGCAGTCCTTGGCATCCTCGGTCCTCAGCTCCAGGGTCTTCTGGTTCTCGTGGTTGAAATTAACGGTAAAGTAATGCTGTGGGAGCAAACAGAGGGTGAGGTTACCGCTCACTCGCACAGGGCGATTAGAAAAGCACTTTATGATCCACTACAAGTCGCTTAATTTAAAGAAAAACATTTTGAAACACCAGGAGCACGGCTGAGATGTGCTGCTCTCAGTGCTTGGAGAAAAGCTGCTCCTTGCTGGCACGGCAGCGCAGCCATGCCGCAGGTGAGGACGGGGCTGAGAAATCCTCCAAGGGGAAATCCTGCTGGGCAAACACCAGTTTCAGATAAACCTAAACCTACCAAGGACCAGGAGGCTGCAGGCCTAAGCCTGCAGCGATCGCCTTGGGGACAATCCTTACCCGGGGCAAGGGGCAGATGAGCAAGGATGTTTAGCCGGACTGCCTGCATGCCCGCCTGTGCCGGGAGCGAGCACCCTCGGGCACCAAAACAAAGCCCCGCTGCTGCCTGGGGCTTGACCTTGGGCAGAGCCCTGGTCCCATGTGCTCGCACCGCTTGAGCTGGGAAGCTCTGATGGGCAATGGTGTAAGAGGACTCGGCGCAGGACTATATTTAGCCTCCCTTGACATTTACAGTATTTGTGTTAATTGTGCGCGGTGGCAGCCCGCGTCGGCTGGGGTTTGTGCTGCTCCTGTGCAGTCTCCTAGGAAACAGGTACCACGCTGCAATGCTGGATACTGCCCGGAATAACTGGGCTAAAACGAAACCCACTAGAAAAAGCTCATCCTGACATTATCTGCTCCTCTGTTAGGTTTAACGAGGGATCTGAATTAACAGGTATCTTGGCAAAAAAAAGAACCCCAAACCCAACCTGCAGCAGCCACTTGCTCCCTGGCATGCACCCCACTGCTCCCCAGGACAGCAGGCAGCAGCCGGCTGCAAGCACAGACCCTGGCATGCCATGAAAACAGAGACGGGCACCACAATGCAGGCAGGAGCTTGTGTGGGAACCTGCCCCCATGCCGGGCTGCAGGCAGGGATGGGCAGGGGCATGCTGCACCAGGGCAAGGCTGGCACTCACCCAGTGCAGCCAGGCAGCCCAGCACCATCACCATCCCTGTGCTGAACACGGGGAGTACCGCTCACCACACCTCCCCAAAACAGGGCTACGTCTCCCACCCCTACCCCTCCCAGCTCTCCCCTGTCCTCCCCCTCCCCGAGCACCTTTACTCTCGTCCCCTTCCCACTCCTAATCAGGCCCAGGGGTGTTAAGCAGAAGGACCTCCCGATACATGCCGGAGGCTTTCAGTGAACCCAGGGCACAGGGGAGCCGAGGCACAGCCGGTCACTGTTCCCGCGGGATGCCTGTGCAGGTAGCATGGATGGAGGGACACTCAGCTCCCCCACCCAGTACCATGCCCACCCAGGGCTCGTGTCTCACTGGGTGACAGCCTGAGGAACGCCCTCTGAGGTCGCTCAGCCTGCCTGGGTCCTGCAGAGGAGAAGGGAGAGCCTGGGGACCCCTTGCTGCCCTGGGGCCATGCCAGAGCCCTGAAAGAAACAGCTCTTTCACCTTTTGGGCAGCAACTGGTTGTTGCTGCGACCCTGTTAAGATGCATCCCCTTTACTTCTATCCAGGATCCTTCAGGTGCAATATCTTTTTATTGCTGATCCTGCAGACAAGTTTCTCTTTATGGAGCCTTTTTCATGGCAAAACACACCATCATCTCTCTCCCACCCCTTCCCCATCCCGCTGCAGCCAGGCTGGTGAGAGCTCCGGGCAGCCAGGCTGCTGGCTCGCCTCTGTCTGTGGGACACGGCTGGAGCTGCAGCAGCTCAACAGCCCTTCACTTCTCACCCCCCTTTCTTCTCCCTCCCACCCCCAAAGGCTTTTACTGGCAACAAGATAGAATTCTGATAGAAAATTTACCAGAAAATTTTGGTGTCTTAAACTGTGCGGGTAGTTACGCCTCTCTGCTTTATGCCCATCTCTCTGACATCCCTTCCCTTGCAAACAGCAGTGAAAAGAGCTCATCAGATTGGCAAGTCTGGAAATCCTCCCCCTTAAACACTGACTCAGGAATATCACCAGCCGTGCCAGGGCACTGCCAAGCACTCGCTCCCCAGCCCGGCTGTCCTGGCTGCAGGGACACGAGGGGTGGGAAAGCGCTTTCTCAGACCCAGTGCTCCCGGTGCCACAGGGACAAACCTCCCCAACGCTGCCACATGCATTCACCGCCCCACACTCCACTGATGCCAACAGCCAGAGCTTGGCTGAGTCCCCCCAGGACCAGAAACATGAGGAGATGCCTGCGTGCCTCTCCCAAACTGGTCCCTGCCCAGCAGGAGGGGATGGGACGGCGAGCCCTGGGCTGCCCTTCCCATGTGCTGCGGGTCCCTTGGGGACGATGCAGCACTCCTGTGGGCTCCTGCGGGTCAGCGCACCCGCTCAGAGTCCTGCACCCACAGGCAGGACCAGGCATCGCACCAGGTTAGAGCACCCTGATCTTCACCGGGGCCCTCTGGGAAAGCAGCACCTCGCACAGCTTTGGGACTCATCAGATTTTAAAATAAGGGGTGGCAGAGCCTGCGGCAGGGACTGCAGCAGGGACCCGAGACAGGCGCCCACCCTGCCCACACTGCCTCTCCCCCTGCTTCGCCCGCCAGGTCCATCGAGGCACCTCACAACACACCAGCATCAAAAGCATTTGGTCAGACGGCTTCTGGCTCATCTAATTTAAACCCAGAAACTCCTGAAGGTTTTGCAAATGGCAGTTTCAACATCATCAGCAGTGGAGCTGGACGATGTGGGGCTGAAAGCTTCCCACTGCAGCCGGGGGCAGCTCCAGCAGCCACCGTGGGGCTGCGGCCAGGATGGTTTGGTCCCAACTGCTGTTCCATGTTCAATTAAAAGCTGGTTCCTGCGAGAACACGCGCCGCAGCTCCCTCTGATTTATCCCCATACAATACCCAGGAAGTGCAGCGTGCTTGAAAGGAGGAAGTTATTTTATATTTGAATAATAAAACTCCCACCACCTTTTATCTCCACCTAAATTATGATCCTTCTCTGTTATCACAGTGACACATCAAACTCGACAGCCCAGGAGTGTTTCCAGCGGCGCTCGCTGTATTGGGGGCTGAGACTCGGAGGCAGCACGGCCCCAGCCGGGGAGTGAGACAGACCCACAGATGGGACCAGCCGCTCACCAGCGCCTGGCGAAGAGCAGGGACCAGCAGGATCAGCCCCTGCCTCCAGCATCGCCCCAACGTCCAGCTTCCCCTGGGCAGTTTGTGCTGCTGGGCCACCCTTGCCCAGTGCAGAGCACAAATTACCTGCAGCTTCAATTTGCTGCTTCTCACACCCATTTTTTGCTCATGTGAAGACCTCATTAACTCCCAGCCATGGAGGTACTGACAGCCTTTACTCAAACCACCTCTCACTCTGCTTCCTGCCAAACTATGCAGATGCAATTCCTTAAGTAAGTCCCTCATTACAGGGCATTTCCAGCCTCCCCCATTTCCGTGGTGCCTTCTGAGCACCCGCTGCAGGATGCGTGGCCCCCGGTGCTGGGGAGGTTTTATTTCAGGAAACCTCAGGAGGACACAACAATTCTGCCTGAAATACTGACACAGGAGTATTTCAGGTCAGAAAGTAAAACGTTAAAAAACCCACCCGGAGCCAGCTGCAGCCCTGCGACCATTGCCCGGCTTGTCCCAGGCCCTGCCTGCTGCAGGGAAGGGCAGGCACTGGACACCACAGGGGGCTATTATTGAAGCCCCTGATGTGCAGAGACCCCCAGGCTCAAGGAGACACAGCCTGTGATACCAGAGACCCCCTCCTCTCTCCCACCTTAAGGGCTCAACAGGCTGCTCCTGCTTTTCACCGGGGAAGACAAGGCGCATCCCTGGCAGCCGGCAGAAGCCGAACCCATCCTGCAGACCCCGAGCTTCCAAGGCTCACGGGGAGATGGCTGCAAGTGGTTTTCAGCAGAGGCAAACAACATCTTTTGCTTCAGCCTCAGCAGATACCAGCACAGAGAATTTCAGCTCCAGCAGGTAGTTTGCCCAAGTCCCGTACCTGGACGCCAAGTGCTGTTGTGAGAGGTGTCGGGCATCTGCAGCTCAGGAGGTGCAGGCAGGACAGAGCTAGGCAATGTCTGCACAGGCAGGGGCTGCTCCTCCAGGGACCCCACAGCACTGTCCAGCAGCCGGCAGCTCACGAGACCATTTCCAGCGGTTGCTCCTGGGGTGCCCCGGCTGGCGCATGCCTGGGGCTCTGCTCAAGGGTGCCCCAGCCATGGGGGACCTGGCCCAGCACCCACCACAGCCCCAGCCCCCCTGAGCCCATTGCCCAAACTCTGCTCCCTCTGTCACTTTTTCTGCAAAAAATCCCCGGCACCAGCTTGGCTATTTTTACTGAGGAGAGTATAATAGCAAAGTGCTGCTCAGGAGCTATTTCTGCTTGCAGAACCTCAACAAATGACTTTGAATTAATGAAGGAGACTACCCGAGTGATTAATGTGCAGGGACTATCTCCCCAGAAATGTCCTCCCACATGTCTAATGTCCCTGGGCTGGCACAGTTAGCGCAGCAATGGCTCTGCTCTCCTGCCATGCCCATTGCTGGTGAAGCAAAACCTGCGTGTGTGCCCCCAGATGTAGGTCCCTGCCGCACCAGGACACGGGTCCCAGTGCACTGCAGAACGTGGGTCCCCAATGACTCCAAGATGTGGGTCCCCGCACACCCCAAGATGCGCTTTGCCTGCTCGCATGCCCATGTCCGTCTTACGCCTGTTCCCCCCCACTGCGGCTAGGACACTCAGGATCCTCTATCCTCCACATCCTCGGTAAAAGCCAATGAGATTACAGAGAGCACATTTGCCATTGTGCTTTCAGGGTTCCCATGCTGGGGTCTTGCTCGGACACGGATCCCCGTGTCCCATGGCCACAATAAGGTGCCATGTGGCGTTTCAGCAGGGATGTTTAAGGGTGGCCGGAGAGCTCCCGTGGGGCTACACGCCTGCAGGGAGCCAGGCTCCCTGCTGGGCTCATGGCACGGCACACCAGCAGCTGCACCAGCCTCCGTGCCATGCCCTCACTGCTCCACGGTGAGAGCTGCCCAGCCCTCCTGTGCCCGCTCCCCACGGCAAAGCCGCACACGCCAGGGCTTCAGTTCCCCAACACCCGGCTGGCCTGTGCCATCCCACTCTGCTCACGCAGACCCAACCAGTGCCCAGCCATCGGCTCAGGCTCCAGACGGAGCAAAGGGCTGGTGCCGCGGGACCCTCGGGCAGGCACCAACACCACAGCGCCGGGGACAAAACAGCAAATTTTCCAGTTTGTTGGAGTAAAGGCAGAGAAGGGCAAAGCAGAGCCAGGCCTGCCGTAAGCAAACCCACTGCTGGTGGTCCAGCTAAGCTCTTGAAGGGTTTCGCTTTGCTTCTTGTTAAGTAAACAATAAATAAATTCAAATAAGCTTTAAAATTATGCATTATTTCCAAAATATAAAATCAACATATTCCAGAATTTTTTAAAATTTGGAGCAGGGCATTTTTCAGCCTGAACAATTTGCCAGACCGCTCTGGAAGTTGTGACCAATGCAGCCGGGAGACTTTCCTGCAGACCAAGGCTGGTCACAGATGGTGCCTGGCTCTGCTGAAGGGGCCAGCATAAGAGCGGGAAGACCAAGACAGAAACATCCCCAGCAACACCGCCCGCGCAGAAGCAGTGACCATCACCCTTTCCCACAGAAAGCGGTTTTGTTGTGCCATCACAGGGGCCTTTCCACCCCGCGGCACATGCCCACTGCCATCCCTCTGCAACAGGGATGCTCCCTGCCATGCTGGGGACCCACCTGCCTTCCATCCAACCATGGCAGAGAGGTATGCGGCCGCCTGTTCATGAAGCTGATGGTTATTGCAGCTGACATAAAGGGCAAGGGAGGAGAATTTTCCTGCTCTGGATGGATGAGTCTAAAAATCCACAGCCAGAAATGACAGCTTTTAACTTCCCTGACCTACATTACCATGTGCTCTGGGAAGACAGGACCTGGGACTCAGAGGAGGAGATGGGTGGTCAGGCAGCTCATTTGCTTGCTGACAATAAGAAAAAATCCCAGAGGCTGCAATTTCTCTCCTCTGCTTCTGGACGGACCGTAAGGATGCTCATGCACGGGCACTAGCGCTGAGCATCAGCCGTGTCGGCTGGGCTGCGAAGCCCCACACCCACGAGCAGGCAGGGCGCCCTCTGCAGTGGGGGGCTTCATCCCATGTGAATCCCACCCTATGTCTTGGGCAGAAATATTTGTAAAAAAAAAAAAAGATCAATTTTTCCCCTCTGGCACATTATCCAGCGATGCTGGCAGACAGGCACATAGGCGTCACCAGTACCACATAGGCATCGCCTGTACCACCACTTTTTCTCAACAATCCAACAACCAACAGCTTCTCCGACAGGATTCCCACCGCCCCACAGGGGACTGCTGCTCAGGCACCCGGCTGCGGAATTTGGAAGCTGGAGCTCAAGTACCCAAGACATCAATACTAAACTTAACTCCAGATCTGAAAAACCTCAGGAAGGTGTTTGACACCTGCGCTGGGGCTTGGGACAGGTGGGTATTTACTGCTGAACACGCAATGCCCCGATGTGCCTGGATGCCATCCCCAGCCTCGGGGGCTGTGCAGGGACACACACTTTGCACTCGTGATGATGTGCAAAAGGCAGCTATCGATTACAGTGGACCTCAGCCTTTTGGAAAACCATTTGTAAATGTTTAAAAAACCCATGGCCCTGACCACCACTGGTGGATGAGTACCTTTAACATATGCACCTTGCTTGGTTCACAAGTCCTGCAAATGCCGGTTTGTCCAGCATGGAGCTGCCTAGCCTGCAGCCGGCCCTTGGTGACGGTGACAAGCACAACCTCAGCCGCAGCTCCCGTCTGCAACCTGCCCAGCATCCCCATCCGCTCATGTTGTGCGTACTGCTGGGGGAACAATTCATTCCATGACTTCAGCTCCTTTGTTCACAGAACATCTGTAAGAAGGCCATGTTGTCCCAAAATTGCCTTTTTTGGATTTATATGACAAATTTGGGGAACAGTTTTTCATCCTATGACAAAGCCAGTTCCCGCAGAGGCAAGGTGTCCTGCACTCAGACTCAGCTGTAATCGCTTCATCGCCATCAGTCACACAGATCCCACTACATTATCCTGTCCTTTGAATAAGCATCATGTGAATAATCAGAAAGACAGCAATCAGGCAGCAGCATACTCAGACTGATACCCCGAAGAAAAAACAGACTTTTCTAGAAGACAAGAAGTGCGTTACCCTCCTGTGTAAAGCATGTTTTGCACAGACTCTGCTGTGGCTGGATGCACAGCTAACACAGGATTTCTGCGTGGCACGGGGATTGCTCGTTGCCTCCAGGCAGCCCTGTTGTACCAACCTGCTGATTTTGCTTTGCTGCCTCCATGCTGGGCCCCGGCAGACAGGCAGCCACCCTGCGCCCTGCGCAGGAGCATCCTCACCCCATCGCCTCACACCCCCAGAGCAGAGCAGAGGGTGCCCAGGCTGTGGGCAACCCTGATCAGGGTGCCCATGGACGCCCTGCTCGCCCCAGCAAGAAGCTGCTCTGCAGGTGGGATCTGTCCCCTCCTGCCACCGGGACTGGAGCTGCACCCTGCTCTGAGCCCTTCCATCTCCACCTCAACTCAGGACCATGTTCAAAGCCACTTGTGGGTCCTCTGCTGCTGCTCCCACTCATCTAGAGCATGGCCTGTGGCCCAGATAAGGCCAGCCAGCTGGGCACTAAGCAGAGGTGCCCAAGATGGGAACCCATCATCTGCAGCTCCCCTGGCCATTACTGGAAAGAGCCAGGGGGTCCTGGGGGGCACATGCTGATCGTCATCACCACGGGGGCTGAGACAGCAGCACCCAGCAAGAGTACTTGCATCTAATGCTGGAAGAGAAGGTCTGGACAAATGTCTAGCTGCTCCAGAAGGGCCATTATCACCCTCCTCATCAGAGGGACCAGCAGTGGTTGTCTGCCCAGTCCCACCTGTCGAGTGAGACTGCATTTGTCCCTGGCTTACCCATAGCAGCCTTTTCTGAGGGTACCAGGAGCCCAGGTGAACATCCTCATGCTGGGACAGGCAGAGCTGGATCCCATGGCCCGTGCTGCTGCACCCTCGGAGAGCTGCCTGAGCTCTCCTGCCACCCAGGATGGCTCCGTCAGCGGGGCCTGGGGCTCGGCTCCAAGAGAGCCAGGGCTGTCGGGCTGGCTGGGGCTGCTGCGGGTACCCAACGTGCTGTGAGGGCACGCGTTCTTGAGGCACACAAGCATCTCCCAGCTCCACTTCCCTCCAGCTCTTCCAGTGTCTCAGGGATGGGTGCCACTGGACAGGGTCCCCTCAGTGACTGTGCTTTGTCTCTACTTGGCACCCACTATTCTTTGTGCTGCTGGTGCTGAGAAGAGATGTGGCTTTCTCATGCCTTCCTTAGCTGTGCAGGTGAATGAGCAGGACTAGGGCTGGACACACACTCCAGGGAGACAGAAGACAAACTCCTTCCCTGACATGCCGGTGGGAACCATTTCCACAAGCCTTCTCCCATCCCACTGGGAAACCATGGCCTCACGCACACACCCACTGACCCCTCATCCTCAGCTTTGCATCATGGTACAAAATGCTTCCTTGAGTCTCCCTGGCCCCCTGATAGCACAGACAATAAATGTTACACCCATCCCTGGCAAACGCTTCAGAGATGGAGAAGAACATCTCCAGCTATAGGCTGTGCATTCACAAGAACAGCCCAGGCTTTGTGGGAAAAAAGACGCATAGCTCCAGAGAGCTTCTGAGTTTCGAGTCAAGGGTTTCACACAGTGCTACCACTTGACTCAGCATCATGTTGGCTCTCATCTGAGACACAGAGGGCTGCTGGTTAAGAATAACTCACAACACCGGGGTACAGGTCTGCAAATGAGACTCAAGGCTGGATCTGCGGAGCAAACCCAGCCAGGATTCCCGCTGCCCAACTCAAGCGTGATGGAGAGCCCTCACCCCCCATCAGGCCCTTCCAGGTCCTGAGCACATGGCCTCGAGCTCAGGGACAGATCAGGTCCAGACCCCCATGTCTGCTCAGCTCCTCTGCCAGGATCTCACCTTGGCTGCGCCCCACTACATGCAGTCCCACCCGGGGTACCCGGTGTCCAGCCTGCCCTCCCCTGCAACGCAGCACAGACCTGGGGGGTCTCTCATGGCCCCTTCCACCAAGAGGCAGGAGACGTGACCACACGAAAGCACATCCCAGCATTCTCACCCTCGGTGGGGGGCCGGGGACAGCAGGTCCCAGGAGGCGGCATGGCCCAGACACCACGGTGTAATAAAAGGGAGGGTTCAACCCCCCTCGCCACCCCAGCACCGCCGGGTGCACACCCATCATGCCGCTGGCACCACTGCCCCGAGCAGCCCAAACGCCAACCTCCCACACCGAGCAGGGCAGCGTAGTAGGACCCAGCAGACCCCTCCTGTGGGCCATAGCCTAAAGACCACTCAGTAATAAAATATCTTCCAAATGCAACTGGTTTGAAGAACATTTCATTTGTGGAAAAACTTAACAAAAACAGAAAAGAAAGTTTCCAGAGGCATCCAAATCCACTCTTTGGTGTTTCAGTTTTTCAAATAACTTTCCTCCTTTATTCTCACATGCACTGTATGCTAAAAATACCCTGCATTCCCAGCAGAAAAAGCCACCACAAAAGCAAAATATGTGAACTTCAAAAAAAGGGGGGTTTTGAAAGATCCACCTTTTAAATTTCTCCTTTGTGGAGAATGTGAAACCTTTCAGGCTTTACTCCAGTGAAGAAGGAATCGAAACCTGAAACTCCTCTGCTGCAGGGAATACTGTCCTCATAGCTCCAGTTGTAACTGCCTGGATAGACGAATGCCCTCAGAAAACAATTAATGGTGATCACAGGCAATGCCAGAAATTTCCTCAGCACCTTCCTTTCAAAGGAAGAGCCAGTGATGCTGAACACGGCTCGGTACCAGGTGAGCTGGAAGAAAATGTTCTATCTGGTTTGTAGAACTCGGACACCTTCCTCTCAGAGACCTGCCAGCTTTGCGTGCCATTTGCTCACTTTCGCCCTCCTGCACAGACCTTGCTGCAGATCTGCACCATAAATATTCTGCTGCTTATCTCATCTGGTGTGCCATTAATTAGTTGGCAAAGCAGTGGGCATTCAAGTGCTTGAGCACTTTCATTTAAATTTGTCCTAATGAATTACACAAAATTATGAGCCAGACGCTAAACCTTGGTAAATCGGTGCAGATCAGCAGCCTGGTAAATATTTGGTACGGCAGGGTCTCATTTACACCAAGGATAAATCATCCAGGTGCATTTTGAAATGGAAAGGGGCTGTGACATCCTCCCCTTAATGTTTACCTGCTGGAAAATCCTTCCTTCACAAACACGAGGAGTCAGAACCTGGTGAGCAAGCTTGATTTAAACCTGGAGAGCAAGCTTGACTGAAACCGAACCAGAAACGCGCAACAACATCTATTACGCTGCTACCTAAAGAGACACAGCTGACGAAACAGGACAGCAGCGTGACCCCCTTGCAGACACAGACCCTTCCTTGCTGCCGTAGCTGACTGTGTGGCATGCTGGAGGCTGCTCCAACGCGAGGGCCAGGACTGCAAGGAGGCACAGCTGTTGCAAAAAAACGGTATTTTGATCTGAACAGGGAACTGTTGCCGTGATCCCTGCCGGGAGTGAGGAGGCATGCCACGGAGCGGTGGTGCTGCACTGCCTCGCTCTTGTGGCAGGGCTTTTTGGAGTGCTGAGCGTGATATGATTAGCCAGAGGCAATTAAGGGGCTTATTTCCTTCCAGGCTGCCCCTTGCCGCAGGCGGGTCCCCATGGGGCCTGTCCCGCAGTCTGCCGGCCATGCTCACCACCACCTCCCTGGGAGCCTGCTTAGGCAGAAATTATGCAAGACCTGCAGAGCTGGACCCAAAATGCACGGTGCCTTCTGCAAGCACCCAGCCTGGGCTGCCAGCGCCAGGAAAACCACCCCTGCTCCTCCCTGCGAGGGGCTTCCTGGTGCCCTCTGCGACACAGGCACCCAACCGGGTGTGCGACTGCACTCCACGCACGGCAGCCAAGGGGTGAACTCAACTGCAACGGGCTCCTCTCCACGTTCACGAGACTGGAGGTGATTTTGGAAGCTAGGGTGGCGATGGACAGGGATTTGCACCCCCAGGCTGGAAGCCAGTCCTTCTTCCCCCCCCTGCCCGGCACTATCCCCACCTGGCTGCCCAGGCGCACCCCGACCTCCAGCAAATGACACCCGACAAACAAGCCGGAGGTCGCCAGCATTGCACACCACGCTGCTCGGGGCCACCCTGCCCACCCAGGGAAGGCACAGCCAGGGGAGAGAAGCCCACCCCCTGGGCCCGTGGGGGGCTGCCGTCCCCACGGCCGGGTCCCCAGGCATTGTGTCCGCAGGACATAGATTCTCCCAGCGCCTCGCTGTTCCAGGGCTGTTCCACCCGCAGACATTAGCATCTGGCGAGGAGCACCGCAGCCAAGGACCGGCCCTGCCTGTGGCACGGGGGGGGGGCCCGGCTCCGGTGCTCCCCACCGCCCGCGGAGGGGATGCGCGGCGTGTCCAGCCGGGTCTGTGACAGGAGCACAAACGGCACGTGCGGAGAGTGGGAACGGGGTGAAACCCGCGTGAAAACAAGGCCCTGCACCCCCCAGCCCCCCCTGCTCTGAGCACCGTACACCCATCGCCCAGGCCGCCCGCGCCGCGGGACCGGGTGTGGGTTCGAAGCCCCACACCCTGGCAAACCCCGGGGAGTGCGTGCGGGGGGGGGGGGGAGGGGGGCGGCGGCAGGTACCAGAACCGAACGGCTGAGCCACAGCGTGCACGGAGTGACCCCAAGGGAGCCCCGCCCCGCCCCGCCCCGTCGGGGCCACTGCCCCAAAACCTCGGCCGGGCCGGTGTGGCCGCGCCGCGGACACGCGTGGGGCGCGGGGCTCCGCTGCGCAAAGCGCGGCCCCGCGGCCGCCAGGGGGCGCCTCGCGCCGCAGCCCCGCCGCCAATTACCGGCGGCTAATTAGCCGCGGGGGGGGGGTGGTGTAAAGAGGGGGGGTCCGGGCTGAGCCCGACACCCCCACAGCGAACTCACCCGCTGCCCCGGGGTGCGCTGGCAGAGCGGCCGGGGCACCGGCACTGCAACCCCGGGGAGCGTCCCCCCTTCCCCCGGCACAGGCCAGCCTCATCCCCCGCCCCGGTCACGCGTGAGGCAGGTCCCGGGCGCCGGACGGGTCCGCGGCGGGGGCGGGAGCCTCGGGGAACGGGGCTGCGTGCGGGGCCGGAGCGACCCCGGGGCGTCATCCCCCTCCGACAGCGGCCGGTGCAGGGGGGCGCCGGCCCCGGGCCCCCGTCGCGCCCACCTGCTTCTCCAGGGAGTCCTTGGCCGAGAGGGAGGGCTTGGGGGAGGGCGCCCGGTCGCAGACGCAGCCCTCGAGCAGGTAGAGCCCCGAGGGCCGGGAGCTGGAGTCGGTCTCGAAGTAGAAGAGCATGTTCTGCAGCAGCGCGAACCACTTGGTGTGCCATTTTGTGTTGTCGGAGCTCCGCTTGCTCAGGTAGCCCTTCCTGGCGCCGTCCTTCTTCGCCAGCAGCCCCAGGTAGGTGACGTGCCCGTCATTGAGCCGCATCCCCTTCTGCATCTTGGTGGGCACCGCCAGCTCCTCACATGGTCCCCGCCGGGCAGCCGGCGGGCGGGTCCCTGGCGAGCAGCCGCAACCCCCGCGACCGCATCAGCGGCTCCCGCTGCCCCCGGAGAACCGGCGGCCGCCGCGGCGGCTCATGCCGCGGCCGAGCCCCGGCGCCCTGCCCGCGCAGCGCTCGCCTCCCGCGGCGCCGGCGGCGGCGGCGGCTCTGCCGGGGGAGCGCCGCGTCCCGGAGCCGCGTCTCCCGCAGACGGGCGAGTCATGTGATGCCGGAGCCGGCGGCGGCACCGGGAGCCCGTCAGCGCCGGCCCGAGCCGTGCCGTGCCGTGCCGCTCCGCGGCGGGGCTGGCCCTGCCCTGCCGCCGGCTGCGGGGGCGGCCGCGCCGTGCTCCCCGGGGCCGCCCCCCCCCCCCCCCCCCGCCCCGTCCCGGGCCGCGGGACGCCGGGGACGCCCGCCCCGTCCGTCGCCGGCAGGACCGGCACCGCTCCGCGCTGCGCAGGACCTCCGGGCACACGGGACCCCCGGGCCGGCACGGACCCCTGCACACAGAGGGAGCCCGGGGCCAAGAGGCAGCCCCGGGCACATGGGACCCCCAGGCACAGCCGGAGCCCCGGGCCGAGGGGGGACCACTGGGACAGATGGGACACCCAGGGCAGACAGGGCGCCTGGGCAGAGCGGGAGCTGCGGGCCAAGAGGGACCCCCAGACTTGATTGGGAGCCCTGGGTGAAGCAGGGCCCCAGGCCAAAAGGGAGCCTCAGGCCAGGAAGGGCCTGGGGACAAATGGCACCCCCGGCCTGAGTGGGACCCTACATGGACAGAGACTCCTGGGTGAAGCAGGACCCCACCGGGCCAAGTGGGGAGCCCCAGTTTGAGATCAGCCCAGGGCTGACACAAGCCCTGGCTTGCCATGAGCCCCAGACTGAGGAGGACCCCCAGGCCATGTGGGACCCCCAACCTGCATGGGCTCTGCGTGAGGTTATGCTCGGCTGGGCACCCACTCCACACACCCCAGGCACCCACTCCAACCTCAGGCACCAACCCCCCCACTGTCCCAGGGAAGCACTTCCCATGTCCCACTCTGTGCGTGTTGCTGACCGTGGGACATCCCCACTCGTGGCCTTCCCCTTGGCAAGTCCTAGGCACAGCCTTCACCTCCCCCCCCCAGCAGCACGGCGCTGATCCAGTCCCCACACACTGCAATCCCTAACACTGCAGTCCCTCAAGCCAGGTGGTCCCTCCGCCTGCAGAGGTGTCAGCACTCCTCGACACTGTCCTCTCCCTTCCCACCCTCTGCCTCTCCTTAGGGCACCCCGGTAACTGCACAGCTGCTCCCAGGTGTCATACATGGGAGAGAAGAGGACCCAGTTTCTCCATTGATTTCTGTTTGTCTCACTCTTCAATCCCTCTCCTCTGTCCTGGCCTTGTGCGCTGCACCAAGCAGGACAAAGCTGGGAAAACCAAGCACTGGCCGCAGCTGGAGCCTGTGCAGGGCAGGGAGGGCCTTGGTGCTTCCCACATCCCAGGGGCTCCCCACAGCCGGGAGCACTGGGTTGGTCAGACGCCTCGGTGATGGGCACATGTGAGACCTGAGGCGGCACATGAACCCTGCTGCCCATGGGCAGCTGCCTGCCCACATGGGCAGAGGAACCGGCCCCAGCCCCAAGCATGACCAAGCCCCTGCAGACATGGAGGACATCAGGAAAACCGTGTTAATTAGCTTTGTTTCCGCTGAAAATGCTGGCAGATCTCCAAGGAATTCAGTGAGGTCACAGGTTGCCATGGCAACAGGAGGGAACAGGCTGGAATTGGGAAGGGTGCTGGCATTTCCAGGATGGAGCTGCTTGGCCTGGGTACTCACTGGGACACAGGCCATCGCTGCCCTGAGGGACACAGCCCAAGCGCCTGCCAGGTGCCGGATCGGTGCCGGGGAGGTGATGAGCAGCCCCAGCCGGGAGCGGGAAGCGGGGCCGCATGCTGCCCTTTGCACCCCATGCCTGCCTGCCCCTCCAGCTGGCAGGCAGGCTGCTGTCCTCCCGGACAAATGCACCCACTGTTACCCAGATTACAAGTGGGTATTTACCTCTAGGACTTTCCCCACTGGCACGGCTAACTCTCCTCCTTGGCCAGGGCTCTCCCCTCTTCCGTTTTTCCAGCCTGATCAATGAGGTGCCACATCCCGTTTCACCACCGCAGCCTCTGCTTGGGGTGAAAGATGGGTCAAAGCATGCAGCAGAAGGTGCTCCCCATGACCGGCCTATCCTGCCAGCCCAGTGCTGCTCCAGAATAACCCCCAGAGAAGAAGCTGAGACGCTCTCCATCCCCTCCATCTCTCTGTGGATTAGCTGGAGCCAAGCAGGCAGCTGCCGGGCAGAGCTGAGCAGTGGTGGCCGTAGCTGCGGGGCCGAGCCTTCTCACAGCTCCTCATCACAGGGAGCGAGCTCTGGGCAGTGCTGCCTGCAGTTGTGGCAGGGACAGTCAGGCAGGACCTGCTGCATATGAAATGGTGCGGTTGCACAAGGGGAGATCCTTCATGGAAGCCTGCAAAATCTTGGATCAAATAATAACTTGGAAGCCAGCACTGACAATAATTCCTATACTGGACAAAAGTGGAAAAGCCATCTTGTGCCCTAGGAGTTGCTGAGCCCTCCAGCCAGCGTGGGGCCATGCCCAGAGATGCAGTGTGTCAGGGGACGTGGTGTGCCCAGGGATGCTGTGCACCCGCTCCCCGCAGGGCGAGGGTCCCTGCTGCCCTCCACTGCCTTGCTGGCATGAGCAGGTGCCCAGGACAGCAGCACTTACAGCACTGGGGATGAGCAGCATTTCGCTGTGGTGGAGTTGGTACCAGATGAGGCAGCTGGACTTCGTTCCCCAGATAGTGTTGGTTTAGCTCAGACTCCCCTTAGATGATATGGAGGGTAATGGAAAAAATATCTGACAGCTTGCAAGGCTTGAGCAAATACGGAAACTTTGATGTCTAAAACAAAGGGAGGTTTATTTTTTGCATGTGACGTTTGCTTCGATCGATTCTAAGGCATTTGCAGTGTGACCGTTCTGCTCTGGGAAAGCAGAGGTGAAGCGTTCGTCACTTCTCCTGAGTGCTGCTACACAGAAGAGCCAGACTCATTGCTGCTGGCTTCTGTGAGACAGGGAGTTTGTCCCGAGTAAAGATTTCCCAGGGTTTCCAAGTATTTTAATTGCAGTGGCTTCTTCTCTCTTCATTTAACTTTTTAACAAACATTGAAGTGGCTCCTGTGGGCATCCCGTGCCAAGCCAAGGCTTGAGCCTGAGCAGAATTGCGTGCAGAAGGAGCAGTTACTGCAGCAACACTGGCGGACGCAGGGCCTGCTCGCAAGGGAAAGCCAGGGGGGCGGGGAACGCTGCTCAGGAGCAGTGGGAGGCAGGACAGTGGGGGGCTGTGGGGGCACACCGGCAGCAGGGGAGCTCCAGGAGTGGGACAGTCACCAGCAGAGACTTGCTGCTCCTAGCAGCTCTGAACACGCTGTGACGGGGTCTGGGGGACCAGGGTAGAGCGTCTCCTGAGCCAGCAATAAGGCAGGTGAAGGAGAGAGGGTGATAGCGCCCATGGCTTGTTAGGGGCTTGGTGGGTGTCTGCATGTGCCGCCACAGGCTGAGCCCTGACCCGTTGGTGTGGCGCAGGACAGGTGTCTCGGTGCATATCAGGTCTCTGGCAGACTGCCTGCTCGTTCAGCACTGCAGTGCCGAGATGTGCTTGTCCCTGCGTCCTGCCACTGTTATCCGGGCAGGTGCAAAGCCTGTTGCTGTGCTCTGACTCCTTGTGAACCGCATCCTGTGATTTCCATGCCAAAATAATCAGCTGTGGAAAACACGGCCCTTGCTGCTCTCAGCCCATGCTTCAACCTCTTGCACTAGTGGGGCTCATGTTGACTCAGCTGGCAGCAGGCTCTTTTATACGCCAGCAGCCTCCTCACCAGTTCAGTTCCCATACAGTCTCCTCCCTCTTTCGAGCTTGGATGGAACAGTTTGCCACTCTGTACATCCAGCTCCAGTGGGGTGCACAGGCCGGGTGCCCGATGGCTCACTATCCGTCGTTGACACCCTTGCTCAGCCACATGAACATTTCCCCATCTCTGTGTGCAAATGCTCCCCACCAGGCTGGCTCTCAGCACCCACCTGACTCGGCCAGTGGAGATGAAATGCCTTTGGGAGGAGTCCCACAGGCCACCGCTTGCCAGGGACCTCTCCTCTGCTGCCAGCACAAGACACCCATGAGCCAAGGGCATCTTCCCAGAAAACGCCCCGGGACTGAGACCCACCGTGCTGCTGCCCCTCACCCTGCTGGTATGAGCCACGGTGGAGCAGCACGGGGCAGGGGGGTCCCACAGTCAGTACTGGCAGCACAGCCCTGCTCCCCCAGAGCACTATGCAGCTCATGTGATGGTCAAACTTGCTGCCTGTTGCACTCCTGCCTCCTTTCCCCTGGGTTTTCAGATGCTCGCTGGCCCCTTGGGCTGCTGAGCGCATCTCGCTGGCTGAACTGCAGGCTGAGGATGCTGAAGCTAAACATGTGCACGACAAAAAAAAAACCCACAGCCTTCCCAGCTCCCCACATGCTGCTGGGTTATGTGGGCGCTGGTATTTATCGACGGCTCCCCCAGCTCCCTCTTGGCCTCTCCCGTAAAGGCCGGGCTTGGCTGCCACCCACGGGAAGCTGCCGGCAGCGGGGAGAGCCAGCAGGCAGCTGGCAAGGCACAGCCGAGACGCTGCTTGAGGAGCTCCCAGCCTGACAGCACCAAAAATGGGAGGTTGTACTTCTGGTGACAAACTCGTTTCCTTCACTTGGAGCGGGGAGTAAAATGGGCATGTTTATTCAGTCAGGCTCAGAGCCATCAACCCAGGGCTCAGGCATCGAGCCGGCAGGTGCTGATGTTTGTGTCATTAAAACGCGTTTTCCCAGGACGCAGCATCGTTCCAGGCTGCTGACAGCTGGGGACACGCTTACTTACAGTACTGAGTGTGGATACTCATTTCCTGCCCCCTGAGCTCCTTTTCTGTGTGTAGTATGTGTACAGTGTGCTTCCAACTGCTATGAGGGACACAAAGTGTCTTGGACTCTGCCCAGACTGGGCTTTCCAAAAGGCACAAGCTGTAGTCAAAGTCAAGTCCATGGGCTTGGGCTCCTAAATCACACCAGCAAGCTTGAAAGCCCCGTCCTTGGTTGAGCACGTTAAAGCTGTGCTTAAGATTGCTGCAGCAGATGCCTGGTGGGTATGCTGTCATGGTGCTCCACGTGCTGCTGGAGGAGGTTTCAGCTGGTCCTGCTTTGCCATGCCTGCGCCCCGGGGCAGGGCTGGGCTGAGCAGGGACAAGTGGAGTTCAGAGCAGCTCTGCGGGCATGAGGGCTTGGCTCTCTGGCAGCAGGGAGACAGAACCCACCAGGCTGTAGTGCAAAAGCAAAGTTTTTTCCATTTGCTCAGCCGCAAACTTTGAAGGAGCAGGAATAGTAACTTCACATTTATTTCCAAGGCACCCTGGCACCCTGGCAGAGTTGATGGTGTACCAGATCATCTGTGGAGAGGACAAAGCAACCTGATTCAAAAGGCACCCTTGTTTAGAGCTGCTCTCAAGTGTGCCCTTGATCTTCATCCAATTCCCCAGCAGTGCTCCAGTGCTCTCTCCTTTGTGTTCTCAGAAATATTGCTAAGGCGATGGCAGGACAGAGAAGAGATTTTCAAAGCACAAGTAGGCATCTGTTGTGTTCACACAAAATGTCAGTGCTCCAGCCCAGTAAGCAATGCCCTCTCCGATACACCAGCGTCAGGAGAGTTGGACTCAGCACTTTAATGCACAGACAGTTCTCTGCTAATTGGCCCCATCCAGTGTTTCATTTTGGCAGACCAGGTTCCCATCACTACCATCACGCATCTAACCTTCCCTGACAGAGGAGTCTCCAGGGGAGAGACAAAACCTGGCTCCTGGGGGCAACCTGTGAGTGCAAATCTGCAGCCAGCAGCCCCTCCCGCTGCCAGCCAGAGCAGTGCTGCTCTCCCTACCTACACTTCAGCCTCTCCAGCCTTTGCTTTCTGCCCAGGGCAGCTCCGTTGCATGTCCCGGGGCTGCTCCCCCTGGTGAGAACCAGCTGTGCTGCTGTGGGTCAGTGCAGTTCCCTCTCCTCCAGATGCTCGGAGCAAAACTCTGCTGCTGAGGGCCTGCCCTGCCCTGCTTGAGCAGGCGGGTGCTGAGAAGCCTGGGGCCAGTGCAGCTCCTCTGCTCTCGGTGCTCCTGCAAACCCGCACAAAAACCTGCTCTGAGGCTGGGAAGCAGAAGAGCAGGAGCTTGGACGCCACAACCCAAGTGGAGCAGCACCGCAAGGTTGCCAGCAAGATGCTGGCTGCCAGGTGGGCTCTCGCCACCGCCTGCCATCGCAGAGGGAAGAGCAGTAGCCAGGTCCCTGCAGCGCAAGATGCCTCTGGGCTCTGAGTGTCGCTGGGCTGGTGGCACGCTGCCCACTGCGGTTCTCCAGTGCAGCTCCACTGGGTTGCAGACGTAAAGCCAGGCTGCCATGGCTTCCCAGTGGCATTGATATGCAGAGATCAGCAGCCTCCTCGCAAAGGGGCTGGTGGAATACTGGTGGAAATGCCAAACCGAAGTTTCAGTGTGCCGCAGCTCCATGCAGCTGCCCCTCCTCCTTGCACACACATTCCTCTCCTGCTTTGGCACCATGGTTCCTGTGTAACTCTCGGCATTGCCACGTTTGGTTTCTTCAGGCGCTGGCCACTGACTAGGCTCCAGGACAGGGCACTCCCCGGTGCTGATCTTCAATCCATAATATATGCCATGCCTGGGAATAAACAATAGGATGAATGTGGATTTGCTGAGTGGTTTACGTGGGAAAAGCATCTTCTCTGACCGTGTTATAAATCCCTCAGTAGTAACTGGTTTCACAAGCAAATGCTTCTGGAAACCTACCAGGCACTTCATCTATTTTGAATTTCACTAATTCAATGGCTGGCAAAACCAGGAAACAAGCCCTGCAGAGAGAGGTTCTCCACAAACATGATGGAGTTAGAAGCAACCTCCTCCCTCTTTTGCAAGCCAACTCATAATATTATGTAAAAATGCAAATAATGTCCATGCGAAGCTACAGAGCCATAAGTGCCCAGAAGAGAGCTCCGGCGAGGACTAACCCATTGCTCCTGGATGTGTGAATCACAGGCACAAGCAGTTTGGTTTACAAGCGTTTGCAGCGCAATGTGTGCTCAGCGGCCGTAAAGGGCCCTTTACGCCAGGGCTGTGCTGCGCCATGCTAAGGAACAGTGTGCCTGGAGGGCAATCCAGAAGAACCATGGTAATTTCCCTTGCTACTCGTGAGCACTTAGAGGGTTTGCAGGACTTAAATGCTGGTAAGAGCTGCCCATTGACTCCTCAGCTGAGGGAGCCCATAAGGTATTTGGAAATTGTTGCCCTCCTGGAGCGTGAGCTCAGGGGTGGTGGGGGAGCATGTGTTAGTGCTTTGTGCATGTCAGGCAGGACAGGGACAGGGGCAGGGGCAGGAGGAGTGCCAGGGAGGTGGCACAGACCTGTGGCCTGGGGAGAGCCCTGGCCAGGGCATGATGCTGGTGCCAGTGGTGCATGGGGCTTACCGGGGAGCAGAGAACCCTCTCCCAGACTGAGCCCCACTGGTCCCAGTTGCCTGGGGGAGTGGGGAGATGAGGGAAAGGAACTCAGGAGATTTGTGATCCCAGAGCCTTCAGTGATAGCCTCTTCCTCCTGTTCCCAGGTTCTGCCTTCATGTTTCCTTCCCTGAGCTGAGCCAGTGAAGCTGCAGCTCTCCCTGGCCAAATGCTGCCAGCCTGGAGGCCGCTCACATCAGAGAAAAGCATGGCGTATGGTGTCCTGGCACTGGGGTGGCTCCTGGGCCCTGGGGACACCAAGCTGTCACCCTGGGAAGGTGCTCCAGGAGGGATGAGGTGCCCCACGCATCCCGTGGCTGACCAATGGTGGGAGCTGGAGCTTGGCCAGAAGCAGGAACGCCTGCTGAGCTGTGGGGCTGGAGCCTGCGGCACTGGGGGGGCGAACAGAGCTCAGCCCCAGCCCCACCGCCTGCCCGAGCCCTTCTCCAGCCAAATCCTGGCAGGCACTGCCCTTCCCTGGCTACACGCCTGCTTCTCCCACTGCACTGCGAACCAGAGACTTCCCTCCTGCCCGCACGAGCGATGGCTCCCGGTGCCAAGGACCTGCCTGCAGCCAACGCCTGGGGTGGCATCGTCGTCTTGGAATCCGCTCAGCGACACGCACAGAAAACGGGCTTTGTGTGCACATGGCTCCGAGGGCAAAGGACTTTTCCATCAGCCAGGAGTCTGAAATAACTTGTCAGAGGAGGGAATTCAAGATGCTCCAAGAGGTGCTGTGGCACGCTGGGCTGGAGGAGCTGCACTCCCACCGCAAAGTGTTCTCCCATCTAGTGGCTAAAATAAAAAGCGTTGGTGCAGCCCGGGCAGGGTGAGGAGCACTCGCTGGGGTCAGTGGGCTGCAGCCTGGCCAGGCAGCAGCCATGCCGGGCAGGGTGAGTGCCACTGGCCCCGCCACCGTCATGGATGTCCCTTTTCATCTCTGGAGCCCTGCTTCCCTGCCAGCACCTGGAGCTGAGCAGGTGGAAGAGTGACATTTGCAGGAAGTGCTGTGGGGGGAGAGGGATGTATAAAACAGGGTTCCTCACCAGCAAGAAGATGCTACGAGTTCATCAGGCTAATTTGTTGCTTAGAACTAAGTTCTCTGTGGTGGGTGTCAGGAAGGGGCTGGCTGCACATGACCCCTGGCTGCCAGCAAGTCGGCTACGCTGCAGAAATCATGTATTTGTTGACATTTTTTAAACGGAAAGCTTAAGGACTGTTATTATGCTGTGCAAAATTATTTCAGCAGCCCTTTGAACCACTAAGCTATTCTCTGGGAATCTCGACACCGGGGATGACAAAGTGGTAATTTATGCCAGCAGCTCTCGCTCACTCTCGAGCCCGCAGAGAGGGCTGCTGGCACAGCTCCTCGCTCCTCATCGTGCAGTGCTTGGGTGCCAGCTTCTTCACCTGAGATACAGGGAGGGGAAAGAGTTGCCTTCCCACATTTCATCAAGTCATGGCTTGCTCAGGTCCTTCTCCTCCTGGAAGGAGCACGTAGCAGAGTGAGGCATGGCAGCGTTTTACCTATCGGGGACCTGCATTTGCAGGGAGTGGCTCCGAGGCCACCAAACCCCAGTGGCCCCTTCAGCCCCGTAGCAGATGAAGCAGCCAGCGAGGATAACTGCACTGCCTGGAAAAGACACGCCAGCTTTCTGCTGGGGAGGCTGCACAGCCCAGGCGGGAGCTCCGGGAATGACGGCTCGGCAGCAGGAATTGCAGTGCCATGGGCACGCTGCTGGCGGGACAGACGGGGAGAGCAGAAGCTGGGGGCATCTCTCCTCCCAGTGCTCAGGCCCAGCCTGGGGTGCCCCCAGGCTTCCTCAGTGTCACCCTGCCACCGGGCTGTGCCGGGAGGTGCGCGGTCCGTCGGCGCTGATTGGGGCTGTCAGGGGCAATGCTAACCGTGTTGTTGGGCTGACTGCCTCATCTCCCAGCCCAAGAGCTCGTGGATTTGCTCTCTCCACAAATCATTTTGCTGCTCTGGGAAGCTACAGTCTCTTCCGGGTAACTGCGAGCCACCCAGTGTGGTCCCAGCCAAACCGTGGCCAGGTGACACGGTGCCCACCATGCTCACTGGGGCCACCATGATGTTGGGATGATCCCTGCCTGCCTGGTGCTTCAAGGCCGGCCGCGCATCTCCCGGCAGCCCTGGCTGCAATGGGCAGCTCCTGTTACCGCAGGGGCAGCCGCTCCCCTGCTGTCCCCTGGGGATACCAGTCCAGTGGTGGATCCAGCTGCTCTGCAGTGCCATGGGTCTCCACTGGATCTGTGCATCCCGGCTGGCCTCAGCCATCCCTGTGCCACTTTGCTCCACTAGGACAATGATACGACATCTGTCCAGCCCAGCAAGACCACCAGGTACCTGGGCACAGACAAAAATTGTCCCCATCCCATGGCAGGGTCGGGCAGAGGGGAGAGGTGCCAAGCACCCTGCTGCAGCACCCTGAGCCGCTCTCCCCTGGGCTCAAGAAGGATGTGCATCGCTCATGGCCAGGCCCCACATTAAGCATGTGTTATCACCTAAAGTGAATCATTAATATCTCCATGGAGCATTCCCAGGGGAGCGTGCAGCTGCCGCCGCTGGGGCCACGTCCCACATGGGAGCTGGGGCTGCACAGCCACTGGCAGCACCATGTGTGCTGGGCACCGGAGTGCACCGGGGAGCTGTTATGGGGATGGGAGCTCTGCCACTGCTGGCAATTTGTGTCAAGAGCAGCACCACACTGGGCTTCCTGAGCTGCTGCAGGAAGGCTCACTTAGCGCACATACAGCAGTGATTTGGTAACTGAACGTTATTTTTAGGCATTTCTGAGACAAACTGGAGTGTTTTACAAGGCTCTCTGAATGTATTACAGCTAAAATGTATTTTATATATTTTCATGATGCTGTACTTCACAGGCCAGGGGTCCCTGCTGTTACATACAATATTTGCCACATGATAGACAGAACAACGCTGAAACCTCCCCTGAAAATCCCAGCTGCAGGCTTTTGAAGACATTTCCTGTCCCTACAGGTACAAAGTATTTTCAGGTACAAACATCCCCACTCACCCTGTGTCTGGCTTTATTACTCCACGTTTGACTGGCAGCTTCCACGCTGCAGGTCACAGTATTGCCAGCCGCTGCTGAACGGCCAGAGCAGGAGCTGGGCTGTGCCACCAGTGCCCAGCCCCGTGCACAGCACCCCCAGCCCTCCACCAGTGCCCTGGGCATCCCCTGGAAACCATCCCATATCCCTAGGGGAGCACCCCACGTTCCCAGGAAAGCACCCCACATCCCTCGGGGAGCACCCCCTGTCCCAGGGGAGCTCCCTGGCACGTGGCAGCCCGGGGTGGCTGGACAGAGAGCAGCCCCGACCGTGGCTTTGGGGCCGAGAAGGAGCCACACGGGCCCCTCTGGCCCTGGGAACAAGGGGTGGGTGGTGGTGACAGCTTTCATAGGCAGCTGCCCACCCAAGGCAAGCACGGTGCAGGCTCACGCCGGGGCGGGTGAAGAGCCTTGCACCACCTCGTGCAAAAGCTCTCCTGAGCTCCAGTGCATGGCGGGGGGGGGCTGCAGTGCCAGCACCTCAGCCCCCACCCTGAGACAGGAGGTGACGCAGAGGGGGGGCACAAAGCAGGCAGACCTCGATTTCCCCGGTTATGGCCAGGGAGGGGGATGCCTTGCAGCAACCTCCTCAATGGTGCCCTCGTGACCTCCTCAATGTTGTCCTCTCTCCCTCCCACTGATCTGGGTGCTGTTGGCAGCTCTGAGCCTCTGCCAAGCCTCCTGCGGAAACAGGATTGGATATTAAAGAGTTGCATCATTTGCAGGAGTCTACGGGCTCCTTTGCATATCAGAGCCATAAGGACCTGCAGTTAGATGGGAGCTGGAAGGAAAATGGGCAGCTCTAGCTACGAGCTGAACCGAGCATCGTCCCAGGGTGGAGAATGGATAGAATAAATGGTAGCACTTCTAAATATTACTCACTACAAATTTGCTGGTTAGGGTTCATTTTTTCCCTTCACATATGTAGGCACCATCAGTATTTGGGGGCAGTGAGGGCACATTTGCCATTCCTTGCCATTTCTGCCCAGCAGCCCTGTGGGTGGGGACAAGGCAGCAGCACCCCGGGCACCCCAGGCCCCGTGCAGTGTGCCTGGGTGCCTACCTAAAAACAGGCTTTCATTGCACTGATTTGCTCGCACCACAGGTTGCAAAACAGTCGTAGTGCTAAGCCAGAGTGGAAAAAACCCCGTAAGTGGCCCATTTGCCGTGTCCCTGGCAGGGGTGCGGCAGCACGGTATTTGTGTTGGAGCCAGGGTTTGTGCTGCCACTGGGGTATAGGGGCTCGGATCCCGGGTTCCCATGGACATAACACCTCTGCATGCTGGCTGAGTGAGTCAGGGTGGGGTCAGGGACAGCCTGTTCGATGGCCCTGCTGTAAGGCTGGGACACAAAAGGTTGATGATGCTGTGGGCATGGCTCCTTCCCAGAGCATCCCCAGCGAGTGGGGAATGGAGGAGGCTCCCATAGGCCCGCACAGCCCCACAGCATGAACAGCAGCGTTGGGAGAAACATATTTATCAGTTAAATGTCAGGGCAGGGAGATGCTGCTGCAGCAGAGCTGACAAGCCAAACCCCACTTTTGGTCCAGCAGTAATGAGCCGGCCACCACTGGCACGATCGCATAGCACCAGCACATAGCATCATAGAATAGCTCAAGTTGGAAGGGACCATAAGCATCTCCAGCTGCTTTGGGAGCAAACCCAGCCATGCAGCTTTGCTGCCCCACCTCATCCTCTGCAGGCAGGACATAACCAGGGCATGTGTGCGGCAGCACAAGGAGCAGCGGAGCATCTTCCCCAGCTGCCAGTGCCAGCTCTGGGCTCCTCAGCAGCAACAGGACGGTCGCAAGCAGAAATCCCAATTTCTGGTTCTGTGGTAAATTCAGAAAATCCGTGGGCACTGCCAGCACAGTCAGTGAAGCTTTAGTAATTCCTGGGTACATTTCATGAGCAGGAGGACTAAAATCACTCTTTTGCATTTCGATTTTGTCAGCAGTACGATGGAGAATTCTAGGTGCTTGGACATTTGCTGCTGGAAAAGACAGCTCTTAGCAAACAAGCAGATAATGCTCAAGTAACACCAGTCTCCTGCAAAAACCTGGAGCTTGTCCCCCTTCAAAGTGCCTGTGCACCTCCTTTGTGCCTGGCTGCCGCTGCTCTTGGCAGCATGGGAGACTGTTCCCTGCAGGATCCCCCATCCCCCCTTGGGTGCAGGCATGGCAGCTCTTACCATCCTGCAGATCAAGGCTAAAGCTGCCCCTTTACCCCCCCCGAGCACATGGCACAGTGACATTTGCAGACAGAATAGCTCTGCACATTTTCCCTTATTAGGCTTCAGAGTCAACATCACACTGGGGTGAAGGTCTTGTGTTACTCTGAGCTGCTGGCACAAGGACACAAAAAGTACTTTCTCTAAGCTGAAATTTAAAGCAGAGCCACGCTCCTCAGTCCCCTGACTTGCACAGACCCCCTGCCCATGCCCAGTGCTGGGTGGCCTGCACCCACCTAGGGGTCCTGGTCCCAAGCATCTTCCACGGGGTGAGGGCTGACTGAGGCGGGAGCATAGGGAATAAACCCAGCTTTAAACCCTTCCCTCAACCTGGGTCTCTGAAGGAAGAGTGTGCTACTTTCTGTTCTCTAATTAAACTAATATTGCATCTTACTACTGAAGAATGAGTAAACAAACAATTAAAGACTTGATGAGGTGTTAAATGTGACACTGGTAGGAACAGCAAAGGCGCTGAATCAAAGAGCCAGGCTCTCTCTGCAGTGGGGCAGGCTGTGGCAGGGCAGGCAGTGGGGCAGACCCAGGGCTGAGCGTGCCTGAGGGTCTGTGCATGTACACATGTATGTATACATGTGTGGGTGTGCACGTAGAAAGCCCACAGCCTGATTTGACCAACACACAGAAAAGGGAGGGTGGGGAGGGGATCTGGCACATCTCTGACAAACAGTATCCTTTCAATCCCAGCAGGCTCACAAACATCTCCAAAATAAGATATTTTTATATATACATCTATATAAAAGTGCTTTTTTTCCCCAATTCACTGCTTTCTCAAAAGGCTGAAGAGGTCTCCAATCCTTCCACCCATCTCTCAAGAGCACACCAGACCTCTACTCAGCAACACTAAAAGCAGATCTGGCAAAGTCTATTTTTAACATCCCCCTGGACACTTTGGAAAACCAAGCTCTGCTCTCTGAGCTGGGAGGACAGAAAATGGCAAAACTCTGCCTGCAAACTGCCTGTGCACCAGGCAGTCCTGACCTGGAGGGCTTTGGCTGCTCCAAGGCACTGTCTGCCCCCCATGGGGCATGGGGGACAGGGACAAGGTGCAAAAGCAGAGCCCAGGCATCCTTCTTTGGGACATGCCCAAAGGGGAGAGCAGGGCTGGGAGCCAAGCCCGAAGCCACAGGTCCACACGGAGGGGCAGCAGCCCAGACCTCGGGTCCGGGCTCCTACCTAAACCCATTGTCACAGCCTGACCTGGGACAGGCAGTGTTTCAAGGCTGCTGTCAAACCTCTGGTGGAACCAATTTGGAGGGCAGCTCTGCACACTCAGTGTAGTGGAACTGCTCTCGTTTAGACACCTGAAAATTAAGACCAGAGCTTTTCAGCCCCCTCCCAGCCTGGGACAGACAAGCTGCATTAATGCTGCAAGAGATTTTGGTAGCCAGGTACCAGGGAAAAGCTTTGAGGGTGGCAGCTGCTGAGCCAGGTCGCTCTGAGCTCAGTGTGTGTGTGTGTGCTGGTGCAGAAGGTGCTGGCTGGCATGGCTGGATCACCTTGGACAATGCATCCCCGGGCTGGACATGCCGTACCCAGGCATGTAATCCCCAGGGCCACCGGGATTAGTCCAGGGAAGCAAGGCCAGCATGCTGCTGCTGGTGCTCCCAAGAACAGCCCTGCCAGGGGAGCTTCTGGCTAATGTTACTACACACTTTAGCCCATCTCTAATTAAGATTTAATAACCAAATCTCTGGAAGCAATTAATTACTTATTATTGTGGAGAAATTGTTTCTCCCTGCCTCTCTACCAGCAGATATGGAAGATGACAAAGCGCTCCCATACCTACTGAGAAGCGATGGTTTAAGGAGATGCAGGAGCCACAGGACTTGGTTTGAGTGGGTGAAACAAGCCCTGATAGCAGACAACACTATAAATACGCCAGACAACGCAAGCAGCTGTGGGCAGGACACGGGTGTCATTTGCTAAACCAGTTAGTTCCCCACTTGCCACGTGGCAAACACTCCACAGTTACCCACCGATCAGCTCCCCATTAGCCGCTTAAGCGGGCAGGTGGGATTATCCGCACCAAGGGCATGGTGGGGATGCCCACGGCCACAACGTGGTCCTCCCACATCCCTCGCAATGCCGCACTGCAGCCAGGGCTCCGCAAACAGGAACAACAGCCTGACGAAGCTGGCTGTCTGCACACATCTGCTGTTTGTCAGGCAGAGTGCCCCACTTCTACCAGCACTGGGCACAAGCAGCCGGCTGGGGTGATTATGCTGCTGCGTGATCTGCTCTGCAAGAGGGCACGGCTCTTCCACAGCATCCCAGCCACACTCAGGGAAGGGAGCCGGGTGAGCTCCCAGCTGCCCAGGTAGGCTGAAAGGACAGACTGTCCCCCAGGACAGAATGCTGGTGCAGGGACACAAATGGCCCTGGGATGGAGAGGTCCAGCAGCCAGGACTGGATTTCTGCCAGGTGCTTTTGTGCAGCCCTGGGGAGAGCAGCAACTCCTCCTCCACACAGCAGGCAGTGGCAGGGGGGGGATCCTGGGGGACAGGGAGCTGCAGCTCCAGAAATGGAGGTTCACAGCAGCCAGGGAAGCATCCCAGGATCAGGCAGCATCACCCCCATCAGCCACAGCAAGCATGAGCCCAGCAGGCTGCAGGAGGTCCCGCTCCCTCGTGCTGTGGAGATGGCATAATTTGGCTTCCCCATACAGAGCCATCCCCCCTGCCCAGCCGGGAGCCCCCTCAGCTGGTGGGGCCAAGCCTGGCACTGCTCGGCCCCAGAGGCTGGGAGCAGCAGACCCCAGGGTGCTGCTTGTTCATCCGAGGCCTGCGGCACTGGCTGTCTTCCTCACAGCACTTCCCCAACTACACGGTGCAGCAGCCACAGATGGCACGGTGAAAGGCACCCACATCCCCGGGCACCCCAGCCCACTGGCCGGCTCCCCTCGCCCAGCCAGGACAGCCGGCCCCAGGCGAGACGAGCTCCGCTGACCCACGCTGGCGCTCGCCCAAGGCAGCGTGCGCTGCCGGCGGCCGTACCTGTGCCCGCGATGCATCAGCGACACGCTGTGTCCGTTCCTCCTCTCCCAAGAGTGCACGCAGAGATGGGTTCATGAGCCCAGCGATGCCGCAGAAGCCGCTGGCCCCCGCACCAGCCCCAGCTTGCGGGGCTGCTGCACCGGCAGGGACAAGGACTGCTCCCGCTAGCAGGGGTGCGGGGATTCACCGCTGTGCTGGGAAGATGAATTTGAGTGTTTTCAGGAACCCATCCGATTCCCAATGCAAGAATGTGCCCGCCTCGCCCCAGACCAGCTCAGAGGGAGAGAGGGAACCCCATCTCCCAGCAGGCAGGACCCCCAAGGTCTCACCTCCTGAGGCGCAGCAGCAGGGATGGAGGCTTTGCTGCACTTTTCCCCAAACCAGGTCCTTTCAGTGCTCCCGTTTCCTGGAAGACAAACAACCCCAAACACTTCTCCATCATTCAGGGGTTTAATTAGCTTGTTACCCACTAGATGGAGGGCAGAGCCCCCCCTCCACACCCCAGTTCACCTTCCTGGGAAAAAAGTGCTGTGTCAGGCCTCCAGCCTCATTAGCTGCCTGTTGTTAGCAGAAGGACTTTGGCCTTAGAGCACCTGGCAAAGCCGCACCATTTCCCAGCTCCCTTCCTCTCCACCAGCAATCCTACCCACCAGCACCAAGGGCTGTGCAAAGCCCCTGGGTGCAGGCAGGGCTCCAAGCCTGCCCAGAGCAGCATCCCTGCCTTGGGGCTGTCCCACAGAGACGTGACCCACGTCTGCAGCGCCTTTGCACCGCTGCCCACATCCCCCATTGACCTGCTCCAGGTTGCACCACCTTCCTTATGCCCAAGTCACAACTCCCGGGCACTCACCCTTGTTTCAGCAGGGGTAAAGTTTTACGTTTTGTTAAAGTTCCTCCATAACTTTGTTGGAATTTTTTTGGCTGCTGGACAGAGCTGGTTCACTTGTAGGTGTGGGGGACCCTTCTCATTTGTCCCGCATTTTCCATGGTATGTTTTAGGCACTAGTATATCATTATCCTCACCTTGCAATGATGGTGTGCAGAAGGCAAAGTGACGTACCCGAGGTTGTACAGGCAGTCACAGGCAGAGTGGGGAGATGCCCCAGGTCTCCTTGTCCTCGGTGGATAGTATTTTCAGCTGTGTCAGTAACTGGGCATTAACACATGCAGAGAACAGTAAGCCCCCGGAGCTGCCCTGAGACCTGCAGCAAGGGGACCCAAAACCTTCCCTGGAGCTCAACAGGGATAAAGCGCCCAAGTTTGGCACATGCTGCTCAGTCCCACATTACAATGGGATTTGCTGTAACAGATTCTCATCAGTCACAGAAGAGTGACAGATTTCTTTTTAATCAGATTAAGCATCTGCTGCTGACAGAGCACATCTCTGCACAGTCCAGGCAGACTTTCCAGCGAGCAGTGCCCACGGGGCAAATGTAGCAGGAAAACACCATGGAAGGCAGCAACCAAGCTCAGCTGGCTCATAAATATGTTTTAAGATCATTTTAAGCCAGATGTGAGAACGTCTCATCAGGGCTCGTCCGATGCTGGGTTCACCCCAGCCCTGCTCACTGCTTTGTGCTCCAGGCAGGCTGCCGGGGGCTGGCACCACCACAGATGCAGATGCCGGGCTCTGTAGGATGTTTTCATGTTGGTTATAGAAACAAATAAAACAAAACATTTGCTAATTCAGGGAGATTCTTCTGGATAAGGCAAATTAATCAGATGTGATTCATTCTTGTGCTTTCTCTGTGGGACAGAGGCAGATTGGGGGATTAGCGAGCCGGATAGGAACACTGTGATCATGTGAATCTGAGCTGCCCAAAGGGTCTCCCACCTTGGGTCTGGCAGGAGCGACTGGGCTGCAGCACCTAAGGCCGATTCAAGCGTTGCTGGCAGCAGAGAATCAATTACAGGCTTGTTCAGTTGTCCTAATGAATCCAGAATTAACCAGGAAACACTTAGGAGTCAGTTTAATTCCCATTTCCAGGCACCAGCCCTCTCCTGTTCTTGCCGGCTACAGCGAAGGGATGCCCAGTGCCAATATTTTCTCTCTGAGCAGCTCAATCTGCACTTGTCTCTGTGAAAGTAAATAGATCCAAGCCCCTGCCTTCAGTCCTTTAAATCAGATTCAATCCTCTTCCCTAAACTCTCTCAAGTTTTCAAACACATGCAGACCCCAGAAAGAGACACTGGTCTAACAGGGCTCACAGCAGTCGACAGAAGTGATATTGTCTTCATGACATCAAGTGTTCTCCCATCACACACACAAAAGCCACTTCAGCTCTGTAGGACATGGCAATGCCTTGGGCTCTCATCTCTGCTGTCATCTCCTGTGAACCTCAGCTCCTCTCCAAGGCACTACCCACCAGGATGGGGACCCAGACCAGGCAAGCGGCTCCTCTCTCTTCTCTGTCAGCAGATGCAGGAGCTGATACTTGCACAATGCTGTAAATGGTTTGCTCAAACTTACTTTTCCACTCCTTAAACCTGTGTCATATCACCTGCAAACACTTGTAGTAACAACTGTCTATCTTCTTTCAGGTCATTGGGAAAATATGTTTGATAATGCAAGTCCAAAGCCTTGTCCCCAGAGGTCCCGCTGCCCCATTCTGGTAGGTTCCTCAGTTCCAGTCAAATTTCAGGGCTGGCCCACCAGTCACTTTAAGCCATTTAATGTATGCACTGGTGACTGCAGAATTCCAGGTACCCAAGCCACTGACTGTCGTACCAGAGCCTACAGCAGCAGCACTGTCGCTGTATCAGCTCAGGCTCTCATCCCCGCCACAGCCACCACCAGCCCTACCAGATCCAGCCACCAGAAAAGGAACTCCATAGACCTTAATTACCCTCTTTTAAATCTTGATTAATAGAGTCTGGTACCGGCTACTGCCGAGCCTCAGGCTAGGCTGACAGCAGTGCAGGCAGCCTGGCCAGACTTGGCTCTCGCTACCATCGCTGTGCCACGCACCAGTGTGGAGTGCACCTCACCGCCGGCCCTGCCACAGCTCGGGGAGCAGCTTCCTGGGGGGCCCATCTATCGCTTTCCATGTGGCTGCCCTCCGGGATGGCTGGGACTGCAGGGGGTTCTCCCAGCTCCGCTCCCCTCCTCTGCTTCCAAGGGGACAGCCTGCCAGAGGGATAAGCCAGAAAAAAAACCCACAAAGAAAACCAAAAAGCTGCTTTCCTGCAGGTCAGCCTGTCCTGCTGGAGTCAGAAGTGATGACACGAGTCGGCCAGCAGCACAGATAGAGAGCAGGACCACATTGCTTCAGCGATAGAAATCCCAGTGAAACACATCACACCGGTGCCTCATGGAAAATGAATCACCTGCGTTTTCACAACCTTAAAAAAAAACAAAGCATCTTTTGTGCAGGGATCAGGGGCCATGTGCTGTTCTTCCCTGACCTGACCCATGGCTGAGTGGGTCACAAGGAGTGGATTTGTCACCGGTGCTCTGCAAACCCATGCCAGCCTCCACAAGCATCTCTGTACCTCCAGGTGCCTGCCTGCAGCTCCCGTACACTACCTGCACCTCTGCTGCCCTCCTCTGCCTCCTCACCTGCCCTGCCCCTGCCAGCACTAAGGAGGGCATCTCCTCACCCGTAAAGACAAATGGATTAATGAACCACTCAAGAGTAATGTCGTTCATTACTTTTCTCAGCCTGAATAGCCTTGTCTAGCTTCTGTGTTTTAAGGTTGATGTGGCATTTACACCCAGCTAGGGAGCTGATGCTGACATGCATCCCCTCCTGCTCCCCCAGGAGAGGCAGGGAGCATTCTGGGTTTCTGACAGTGGGTTTATTTTCTGGACTTATACTCTCCAAGCTCACTGCCCAACGCTGGTGCAATGCCCACCACTTGCCAAAGCCCCATCTTCAGCCAAGCCAGGTGGCAGCACCACGGGGCACACTGGGTCCCATGCCAACCTGGCACAGTTCAGGACTAGCACAGCTCTCATCTCTCTTAACAAAGAAGGTGTCTAATTAATTTTAACATTTTTCTCCAATCAATTATTCAAAGTATCTGCACAGTTCATTCACCCAGCTCTTTAAACCCCAGTGGCCACTTCTAATTATCCACCGAAAGCAGGCAGCATCGATCCCCCCTGAGCGGTCCCAGGTGCATGGCCCCTGCACCCTGCTCCCCAAGCCACCTGCAATGCCTGGGGAATGATGCCTCGTGGCCCTGTAGCAACTTCTGAACATCACCAGAAAGTTAACTCAAATACATACGCTTGAAAAGTGCTTTTAGTGACATAATTTCCACTGTCTTGGGACAAAGACACTGGAACATCGGAGTTACACCGATGCACTTTGATAACTCTGTAACTCTGCAAGAAGCCACCTGAGACCAGAGCTGGTGCCACTCCACTGTCCTGGGGGGTTTCTGTCCCTGCACAGCTGGATCCTGCAGGGACACTGCGACACATCTCTGCTGTTGGGGGGTGTGAGGATGCACAGGGCCCAGCACGCACCCCGCTCACTCACAGCCCTCTGAAATCAGCTCTCTCCAATACGCCTCACAGCCCCGGATTGTCACATGTGCAGGCTCAAAGAGAAATAGAGCATTTTCCCAATGTTACTGCTGTATCCATAGCTCACTAAAAGTAAAGATTGCTTTTTTGCAGTGGGTGAAAACCAATGATAAAAATCCCCATGAATACTTCATCAGGCTGCCTGCTTTCCCATAGATTTTCTGTCGCCAGGAGAGCGTTTCCAGCAGCCGCTGGTGCCTGGAAACCAGAACCATGGGGGAACCCAAATCAATTGCATCTGAAAGAGGGAATTTTCTACTAAATCCTATTGCTCCTGGTGGCATTATCCACGCGGGAGCTCCAGCAGCAGCTGGAACAACAGGTTTTCCCCAGGACACAGAGCAAGGGGATCAGGGACTGGGGCTGGTGCACCCCACCGCAGGGTCCCAGGCACCTTCACCTCCCCAGCCAGAGGAGAATGCACAGAAGACACGGGGCGAGGACAAGCAGCAACAGAATGAAAATATAGCAAAAAAGAACCAGCTCCAAAGGTACAGAAAGCTTTCGAAGCTGCAGGGACACCAGAGACTTTGCAGACAGATGGGCCATCAGCCAAGAGAGTTTGGAGAGGTGATCCCGCCATGGGGCTGAGGTCTCCTCCGGTCCATCAACTCTTACTCTAGCAGGGTCCAAAGCCACCTTCTCCGCTCCCTGGCACGCTGAGCTACCGGGTCCCTTGCAGACCTGGGCTGGGCTCTGGCTCAGGAGGAGCTGCCCATCCCTGCCCCTTGCCAGCCCCGTGTCCAGCAGGTTTTGCGGGCTCACTGCGTCGCTCTCACTAGAGAAGACCCAGCATGGAGGGAAGAGGTTTTCTTCCTAGCATAAGGCCTGAAGACCAGCATCCTTATTACTTTGTGTCTGCCTGAGCAGACACTGAATCATACAGCAAGCTGGTATTTAAAATATTTGCATTCCTCTTTTTAGCAAAAATATTGCTCAGTCCTAAGAAGAGAAGGCGGAAGGGGATCTGCTTGCTGCCTTAACTGCCACACCAGCAGGCACAACGAAGGCTCTTCACAGAGGCACACAGTAGAGGATGAGGGACAGCAGGCACCACAAGAGCAATCCCGACCTGATGCCAGGGAGAAGTGCTGCTGTGGAGAGGTCAGGAACTGGGCAGGGCTGGGATGCTGGGGGAGCTCCATCCCACCACAAATGTGCCCAAAACACAACTGCAGGACACCCTGTGAAGCTTGACCTGAGCCTGGAGCTGGATCTAACCTGGAGCTGTCCTGCTTTGAATGGGGGATGGACTGGAGATCTCCAGAGGCAACTCCCACACTGGGTGACTCTCTTGCCTGTGATTGTGCCAGATGTCATTTAACAACTCACGATACTGCACCACCAGCTAACGAAGAGCAGAGAACCCTCTGCTCAGGACTGCTGCTGCACTAATTGCTGTGGCATCTCAGATCCAGCTGTGGGCTCAGGGCTGTTTGTCACCATCCCAGCTCTCTGTGACCAAAGGCTTTGCCAAGGGTCCCCAGGGGTCTGCCACACTGGGGCAAGCAGACATCCTCACCAGCTTTGCTGCGCGGGCAAGGTGAATGGCTCGTGCAGAGCATCACACCCAGCACAGGCAGCCACCCCCCACCCTCCCGGCCCCTCTCTGCCGCTGTCCTCACAGATGCTCCCGCTCACGTGAATCACCGGTCCCCTGCCCTTGGTGCCAGTGATGTGCCGATGGCTCACTGAGCCCCGCCACAGTGACAGGTATGGCTCATCCTGCATGACCTAGTTAGCACCAACAGCAGCAAGATGCAGCTCTGGGAGACCAGTCTGTCTCTAATCCAATAGAGACCGGAACATCCCTCCCTCCCCCAGGGCCCACAGCCAGCCCCACAGGAGCCCCGGGTTCATCCACCACCACGCTGCCAGGATGGGCCACACAGGAGGCGGCAGCACCCTCGTATCCCCAGCTGGAGGTGCTGGATCCACTTGGGCAAACCGCTCTTCCTGCCTAAGCCAGAGGCTGGTTCCAAGTCCTGGGGTCAGATTCTTTTTGCATTCTTCACAGAGTCTGCTCCTGCCCTGACGCCTGTCCCCAGGGCAGGACACAGAGACACTGCACTGCTGCTGGCCGTTTGCTGGATTGCCCAGGCTGAACCCTGGCACAGGGAGTTTCTGACTTCAGGACATTTCCATGGGTCTGTCCCACACCCCTTCCAGCTCACAGGCATCCTTTCCGAGGCAGAGGCACACAAAATCAGGCCTACTTTCCAATAATAGCCCAAAGGCTGGATCCTCCCCCAGCCTTTTCCACATTGCCACTCCTTGCACATGCAGGCCTGTATTAGCAATTATCAACTGCAGCATCCAGTGTGATACCAAGTTTGCCATTCCCCGCAGCCCCAGGGTCCCTGCTAAAGGTTGCTTTCCAACACAACCCACTGTCAGGCAGCTTTGTTTCCAGGTGCCTGCCTTTGTACTCCTCCAAATCAAAACATATGTTCAAACAAGCCCAGCTATTGTGCAACCTGGGTCACCCCACCAGCATTTACATAACCTGGGAACTTCAACAGGAATGAGTTGTTTCCCTCTAAACTGCTCATTAAAAAAAATAAAATTGAATAGCAGACACAACCTCCAGGGCATCGGCTCCTGGCTGGCACTGACTTTAGCAGGTGGCACATTTTAGCCCGCCCTAAACCGCTAGCCTTACCCAGCACAAGTATCCTCCGCAGGCACACGCAGCGCCGCGATGTCCCAGCTCCGGTGAGGCTGCATCTGGAGACTGGGAGCAGAGATTGCCTCAGAGAGAAATTCACTGGTTTTCTTGTTCGTCTTGCATGCACAGCTGAAGCCAGAGCTGCAGAGAGAGATTCCCACAGGAATCACCAGCACTTGGCCTGGGTGGTCCCTGCGCAGCTCCACAGCCATGATAGAGAAGCCACAAAAATGCCACTAGCAAAATCCAAGCAGAGCTTTCCCCCTTTAGTCCTGAAAATGACCCACGCCAACGCTGCCTGGCCTTCCTTTTGTGTCACTCAATTCACCTGGTAGTTTATTGCTAATGAGGGCTAATTAGCCTCCGTCTTCTGCCCTGTGGCTTCCCAAGGAGCTGCTCTACCCCTCAACCCAGTTTTTTTCCCAGTTTTTCCTGTTTTTTTCCCAGTACTGAGCCCTAGCCGCTCCCGCTCCCTCCCTGCAGGGAGCCAGACCCGCTGCATTGCTGCTGGGATGACTGCGGAGCACGCTTGCCCCTGGGGATTTGGGCCTTTCCTAAAGACTTGGAGCTCGCAGCAGAAAGCCGGCTCAGCCCCAGTCCTGCTGCTTGGGCACCAGGCTCTTGGCTCGAGGCCTGGACAGACTCATTAACCTGAAAAAACTCCTCCTGAAGATGGGCAGGAGGGCAGGCAGCTGCCTTCCCCACCGGTTTTGCAATTGTTTTCAATAGTCATGGCCAAGAACAGGCATTCACACACTGGCACGTATTAGCCCAGGTGCTCCCAGCAGGCAGGAGCCCATGGGCAGCTCCAGTCAGGACGGTGGGTCCCACCAGCCGGGGGGTGCAGGATCTGGTCTGCCATGTGCTCCTTCAGCCCTCACCCATACTGCAAGTGGCTGCCCGAAGCCAGCAGATAGTTTCAGCCACCTCCACACTGGTGACAGTGATAAAATCAGCCGGCATGCTCCCCCGGGCAGGGTGGGGATAATGCCGTGAGCGAGGAGACAGTGCAGCTCCGGCACCACTTCTGAAATAGAAACCGTGCCCAGCGAGAGCAGCACCTCCTACGAGGTGTCCCGAGATTTGCTGGCTGCTCCCAGCCATTGGAGAGGATCCCCAGGCTGGGGGAGGCCAGGGCAGCGTTATTCCCACCGGCACCGTACAGCCTTGTACGGAGCATGGGGGGAGTGGTGCTGGGGGCCTGTGGGAGCCCCCCTGTTTTAGCATCCGTCTGTTTACAGGCAGTGTTTTGGAATGGGTTGCTGCTCATCTTGCCTTTTGCTTTACTACCTGGATAGCAAAGAGCACGGGAAAAGGGGCAGGGGAAGGTGATGCTGTGGGCGGAAAGCAAAGGAAGGGAAAGGATGAAGCGGAGAGGGGACAGAGGAGTTGCACAGGGGGGCTGAAGGTTGGCTTACAGGGTGCTCCCAAATTCTCTCTTGCTCTTGAAACACATCCCACTGCGGGAACATGTCCCAGGGGCAGGCAGTGGCAGGACAGGACAGGCCCTCAGGCTGCTCTGGCAGGGTCCATATCTTCAGTCTCAGGAAGAGAAAGCCAGGCAGCGGCTGGAGAGCAGAGCCCCGGCAGGGTGGCATGCCAGAGGCAGGGTCACAGGGTGCCCACTCCATCCCTCCCGCTTCATCCCTCCTGCTACATCCCTCCTGCTACATCCCTCCTGCTACATCCCTCCCACTGCCCCGGCCTAAACATGCCGGGGTCAACTTCTGTGCAAGGGCGAATGGACTCGGGACGAGCAAGCGCTGCTGGGCTGCTCAGTTGAAGGTGAGAGGGGAGGAAAACAAAGCTCAGTTCCCTTAGATGGAAGATTTTGGATAGCAGCAGCACACGAGTCTGTAAGCATTTAAAGTACAGCTTCACATCTCACCAGGGGAAAGGTTTTCCATGCATGCGTATGGCAGCACTTCAGAGATTATTATTTAGTAAGTGAATTAATTCTAAAAAGCCAGACATTAAATAATCTTTTACAATTTCACATTTTGTGTGTTTTAGGTGTTCAGAACAGCGATATATTGACTGCACACACCCCCATTGCTGGTGAATATGGGTGAGGAACAAAGCAGGCGTGTGGGTATCCAAGAGCTCCCCCTGAGCCTGGAACCACACGGACAAACCAGATTTCTGCTGTTTCAAAGCCAATTTTATTATTACAGCAGAGATTTTTTTTTTTCCCCCAAGCTGGTCTGTTCATAATGGTATGAAACCAGAAAAAGTAGGAATTCCTGAACTGAGGAACAGCAGGAGAAATACAGTATAAAGGCATAAGGTTTTGCCTGGCAGTGAAATAAGTGAGTTTCAAATGTCAAGCCTGCTGAGTTTTGCTGCATTTGAAGGAGCCCTTCCAAGCTGTCTGAGATGTCACAAACGTTGGATTTTGTCTCTCTGTTCCAACTGACTTCAGTAAATGGCAAAAAATGCTTCTAAAATACAGCAATTGGCAGCATTGGCTGCACAAATAAATAAGCTTGTAATCTTTTTTTTTTCCCCATTTTCTAAGTTAATAATCTTCTGGATGCCCAATGCCACCCTTTGGACCCATCTCTGTGCATAATACAATTAGCAGGAACAACAGGAGTGGAACAGAGCCAGGGGAGGTGTAAATATGACCTCTGCATTTCTGCACCTTGGCTAATTACAATGCATTTTAAAAAGGGGGGGGGGGGGGATAAAAAAAACCAAACTGACTGGCCAAGAGTTGGGCAAAGAAAATACCTACTGGGAAACCAGGTTTGGGACAAGGGCCAGCTGTCCAGCTGATTGCATTGCCCTAAAACGTCCTGAATTTGCATGTGCCAGATGGGACAGACCCCAGCTCCCGTGGGAAGAGGATGCTTCCAGGAGCCGTTCACCCCCCCAGGCTGCTGCTGCTCTTCCACAGATGCACTGGGGGTACAGATACCGGGGCTGCTTGGCACCCCTGGTCATTGCAGGACAGTGAGTGCCTTTATGGTCCTAAACATGGAGGGAGAGACACTGGGCTCTGCGCGTGGCTCAAGGGAGCTGCCCTTGGGGAGCCAGACCCTGCCTGCCCCACAGCAGCCTTGGGGAAGGGCAGCTGGGCCAGGCTGCTCTTCTCAGAGGGCAAGACCCCCTCTCGACACCTGCATGGGGCGGTGAAGGGATGGGGCAGCCCTGCACAGCCTTTGCCGCACGCCTAGGGCAGGACATGGTCTGATCTGCTGGTGGATCTGCTCTAGGTTCAGCCTGGCTGCTCCATACTGGGAGTGGGGGCTCTGGGGGGCTGAGCTGGGCACAGCCCCCACCTCGGCACTGACCCAGCCTCACCAGGTCAGGCAGCACCGGCCCCTCTGACCCACGGGAAGCTGCGGTCTGGGACACCCAGCAGTGCCACAGCCGCCCCGGGAGGGAGCAGCAGGAACACGCAGGGACACGGCAACCGTGGAGATCTGGTACGTGGTGGATTGGAGAGGACCAAAGACGGTGCAAATACACGGCGCCGCTTGCAAAGGCAATAATATATTTAGCTTGTATCTGCCACAAAAAGACTGCCATAGATCCAGAGCGGCGGTTTGGATTGCATTTACATTTGCTAATTTAGCAAAGGCCTGTCAGAGCCGTTTATCTCTGACTGTTGACTGTTGGCGTGGAAGCTTGTTAGCAAGTTGTCAGAGCAGATATCACTGGTGAATCTGAATAACAGATCAGGTGTCAATTGCTGCGGAGCTGTTTGTTTTGGGGATGGATTTAGAAATTCAACTGAAAGAGAAGGAGCCGTGTCAGTAATAAGAATTGTATGATGTCGGCTCTCCGTGAGGTTTCTGCAATTACAGCACGTAATTTGACAAAGCTGCTCCTGCTTTAGTAGTTACATGGAATACCTTCATTCAGGGCAATGTTACTCCCAACCAGTGGCTTGCTTGTGGATGTCTGCTGGTTGCTCGGTTAGAAAACAACTGGAAAACTGGGGGGGCAAAGGCTCTTCCCACCAGCATGGGGCACAGGCTGGGGACGGTGGTGCCGACACAGACCACAGCTGGGGCTGCTCCCTGCGGCTGGGTCGGAGGTCTCTGTCCCCTCCACACAGTAAGCAAAGCTCAGCAACTTGCCTCATTTTGCTGCTGGCACGTTGCATGGGTATTTCTTCAGGAGTCCCAGGCACAGAGCTCCCAGGATGGGCTGCAGCAGCAAGAGCTCCCGTTGCAGAGCCAGAGCTGGGCAAAAGCCATCAGTGCCTCAGAAACTTCCCCAGCGAGGAGAGGGGACAGCAGGAGGGTGGCGGAGGGGAGACGTGATGGCAGTGTGCACACAGCGATGGGAGAGGAGCGCAAGGGAGACTGGGGGGGCAGCCCCTTGTCCGCAGCGGGGGGACAAGGCGCAGTGCTGGGACAGGGGAATGCAGAAGTGATGCAGAGAAACGTTTCTTCCATGGGAGGTAGAAACCAAAGCGCCCAGCACAGGCGCTGAGGCAGGCGAGGACTGCATGGCTATGGGGACTGGTGTTCCCCAGGGCAAGCACAGCACCCAGGAGCATCCCTGCTCCTCTCCGGGGATTTGCAGCCTCCTGCTCTGTCCTGCTGTGAGCGGAGGTGCAGGCGAGACCCGGGTGGGAGGGCAGGACCCCTCCTGGCCCCATCATCTGCAGTCCTGACCCCCTGCCTCAGACACACACAGCTCCTGGGATGGATCCAGCCCCGACTCCTCTCTTCCCAAGGAGCAGCACAGCCATCGCGGGACTTGGCTCGAAGTCAGACCAACATGATTCAGTGCGGTAACATTTCCCAGGGCCTCGCTGAGATTGGCACGTGGGTGGGATGGAGCTGGCAGCTGCCTGTACCGGGGGAGGAGGGCAGGGAGGTGAAGATGTGCTGATGGAAGAGAAAGGACAAGCCCAGTCCAGGTGGCTCCAGCTGGACCGGGAGCTCACCCCAGTCACTCACAGTGGGTTCTGACCTTGCCTGGGCTGTGACCCCAGCATGGCTCAGCACTGCCCAGGGCTATCAGTGCTGCCAGCATGGACCCCTGGCATGGGCAGCTCGCAGGCTGCTCCCACTCCTTGGAACAAGGGCCCCAAGCTGGAGAAAAGCACAAACCCAGCATGGTCCCAAGGGCCCAGCCTGTCTGCCCAGGCTGGTGGGAAGCCACCAGCCACTTCCCACATCCATGGCATCCTGAGGGAGAGCCACAGGGCCAGGAATCTCCCCTCCGCACAGCCATACAGGCACTGCTGTGGCCCTCTGCAACCTCCATAGGTTACATTTATAACAGAAAAATATGGAGAGAGAGGGGTAACAGACCCCTCCATGCACACTCATACCCTACATTAAGGGCAGCAGCTAAGCAGGACAGCAGGCAGGGCAATACACAGGCTGGGTTACATGTGCCCCCTTGAAATGCAAGATCACTGGAGCCCGTGGGTGCACAACAAAGCAGGGGGCTGTTATTTGTGTCCCAAGCATTTAGAAGGAGGAAAATTAAATTAAATTAAATTTCTGAGCTGCCTCGGTGCAGTGACAGCAGATGCAGCATCCATGCGTGGGGGGCGGGTCTTCTCGCCAGTCCCTTGCGAAGGATGCAGAGCTGAGTGCACCAGGAGAAACCTTCCTCCCCAATGCTGTTGCTTAGCCTTTCGTGTATTCCACAGACAAAACCTCATTGCTACCTGCGAGAGGTGTGTGCCAAGGAAGAGGACAGAAAAATGCACCAAGTCGTCCCTGTAGACCACAGTGGGAGGGAGCCAGGACCATCCAGGGCAGGACTGCACTGGGTGCAGGACAGCTATGCAGGTCTTTGCACATCACTCATGCCCTGAATAGATTCAGGTTCTTTTTCCTTAAATAATTACTCTGCAGAGTTAATGGTTTCAAAACACATTTTAAACATGTAAAAATAATGTTTGGGGTTTTAACTCCCCCTTCTCCCAGGTTTTCTTTAGCCAATATCCAGCAGCCCCCGGAAACATCTCTCCACGGATTAGAGGCCCCCTGAACACTGTGGCATTACCCCATGTCTGCAAACCCCTTCTCCAGAATGCCTGGGCAGTGGAGGCGAGAGCTCGGCACAGCCCAGGGCAGGGCAGAGCCCAGCAGGTGTAGGAACACCCTGGCGAAGCCGCCGAAGCTGCCCGCCCTGGTGCCATCGCTCCCTGGGCAGGGGCTGCGGTACTGGGACAGGCAGCCCCGGCTCTGTGGCGCGACTCCTGCCACCATCTCCACTCCTTTTTGCAGCTTTGTAATATAAGTGGTGAATGTAAAACAAAACAAAAAAAAATCATGATCTAATTAACAGCCTTCAGCTACAGCATTGAATTAGCAAAAAAAAGTGAAAGTGGGTTTAATTAAAACTGTTGCTGGAAGAGAATTTTGATTAACTGATGTAATGCGTTAAAATTGCAAATCCCAGAAGCTTAAGTGACAGATAAAATAGCGCAAATGGTTTACAAATTAATTTACTTTTTTTTGAAAACAAGCATGCTGCATATTATTAAAAATTAATTAGTCATAGAGGGAAGATCTTGCACAAAGGTTACAACAGAACGGGCTGATGAGATGAGGTATGTGTTCGTGTGTGGCTGGTTGTTTACTGGAGCTGCAAATACAAGGTATGCATTCACAGGCACGGTGAAGTGGCAAGAGTTGGTGACTGTCCGGGTGAGCCGGAGGGTACCGAGATGTGGACCAGCAGCACAGGGCTTTGCTCAGTGATGCTCCTGGGGGGCACAAACCACCCCCAGCGAGATAGATAGCAACTCGCACCCGGTCATGGCACCACATCAGCACCCAGCTATGCCGGGCAGCTCCAGCCTCAACGTTGATGATGGGTAATTTGGGAGTGCAGCATCCCTGTCCCACTGCCTACCCCCGCCCCAGGGCTGTGTCCCTGGGGTGGCAGCAGCAGCATGGGGACCCACGAGGTCTGAGACCCAGGAGCTGCTTCCCTGGCCATGGGCCAGCACAGAGGATGCAGCTGGGGCACAGGGCAGGACTGACCCGCTGGCAGCCACACCAGCACCAACACCTCTAAAAACCAAGACATCTTACGGTGAACTTGCTCACTGAGGGACAGGCCAGGGCCAGGGGTGGCTCTGCCCCAGACCCCCGCAGGGAGCTCTGGCACAGGAGCCAAGCAATGAGTCACAGGAGGATGCAGCTGAAATGTTGTCAAGAGCAGCAACATTAAACTAAAATGTTTATTGACACCATACTGTATTTTTATTTTTTTTAATTCCCCTCATTTGACACATTTTGATGATGTTTCCATGCCTGGTTGCCATGGCGACTCACGTTAGCCTCCCAGCTGCTCTGCGAATCCTTTCCTCCCGAGAGCCGACAGTGGGCCCCGGTACCGCCAGCACCCAGACACAGCCCGTCCCCCCAACAGCTGCAGCAGGGTCTGTCCGGGCACAGGGACGCCCCGGCCCCAAGGCTGCCGACCACACGGCTGCACTGCCCGGACCTGTCCCCAGCACCCAGAAATGCCACCAAAGCTTCCCGGCAGTGACTCTGGTCCACGGGCTGCTCTTCAGCCAGGGGCTTTTGGTTCGTGGGGGTCACAGGTACAGCCCCGCCACTTTCTCCAGTGCTGCATTTGTCACTCGAAATCCCCCAGCTGCCGGGTTCCCAGTGCGGAGCTGATGCAGACCAAACCGGGAATGGACACCTGCACCTTCACACAATGCCTCAGCATCATGTGAAACTGGGCTCAGCGCAGACACAAACCCCTTCCCCAGGCTGCTTTCCTGCTTCCACCCCAGTGTCCACTGCCACGTTAATGGCCCACAAAAGGGGCCCATCATGTTCCCATCGGCAATCCCTGGCAGCCCAGTGTGACAAGCAATTGCCTTCATACTCTGGATGCTTCCCCAGCCTTTCTGCCTCCTGAGGCTCCAGTGCTGATGCCTGGGGAAGTTTCCCTGCCCTTTGTGCCTGACCCATGAAGAGCATGAAGATGATTTACTCCGGGCATCGTGTTCCCATCGCACCCAAGCACACACTGCACTGCAGGCAGAGCGGACCCATTGCCCTGTCGGCTGCGTGTCGCAGGCAGGAACGGGCAGAGGGACAGGCAGCCAGCAGCAGATCTGAGGTGGGTCAGTGGAAAGCCATGAGTCCGAGATGCCAGATTGTGCCTGACAGCGGAGCAAGGGTTTGTATTCGCCATCCAGCCCAGCTTGTCATGTACAACATGTCACAGCTGGGTTGACTGCAGTCTGAGAAGCACTGGATCTTCAAATAATCCTCTTGGATTAAAAATAACTTGTAGCCACCCAGGACTGTGTCCCTGGTTTGTGTTGCCAGCAGGCGATGGCAGCAATGGCAGACTGTGCCGTCACTCCCGCACAGTCTGCTCTGACCCTCCCTTTCCCCCTTTCCACACCCAGTATTTCTGCACACTAACCAACTCAGGGATGGGTAGCCCAGACCCCATGCACAAATGCCAGTTTTTCAGGAAAATGCCTTAAAAAACCCAACCAACCTCAAATTCATAGTTTGCTGCCTAAATAAGTGACCTGCTTTCAAGAGCAGCTTGAAGTGAAGAGAAGGGTTTGCCCTTTGCAGATTTCAACACACAGACTTTAGGATCTCCTTTTTGCAGGCGTGGGGAGCTATAGAGCTCCCTCCCCGCACAGCCCGCGTGACAGCAAGCGTCTGAGAAAGGCACCCACAGCCTGGCTGGGGACTGAGGCAAGAGCTTCCCCCCAAGCCAGGGGCAGGACACCACAGACCCCCCCAACACAGCCCCGTTCCAGGATTACACCCTGAGGGGGATGGACGGGGCTGGGACAGCATCTCCTAAACCCACGCTGGTCTTGCTCTTCCTTCAGCGTCTGCTCCCGGCCCCGCTGCAGACAGGATCCTGGCCAGGCTGGACCAGCACCCTACGTGCCTGGGGTCCTAGTTCTGCCTTCAAAACCCACAGATGTGTGGAAGAGCCAAATGGTTCACGCAAACCCTTCACAACACAAACCACAGATCAGAAAACACTTGCTGCTTTGTGTTTTGTGGCACATGAGATTTTTTTTTTTCCAGGCACTCACTGTTTTCCAGAGTATTTTATTATGTTTTTAATGCACAGTTACACTGGAAGCACAGGACAAGCCTGTTTCAGGTGTACCTACAGTGCTGTCTTTTCCCTGGCTCATTAACGGATTCATACCCGGCCTTGGAGCATTCAAGAAGGCATTGTTTCTGCTGACAAAATTAGCACTAACAAGTAGGACATAAAACAGCATCTACAGTAAATCTAGTACCTCCATGTGCTGCAGGAGCCACAGCTCAGACAGGAATTTAATTGTAGCCTTTAGGCGTCAGATAAAGTTTTTAAAAGATACAGCAAAATATAAAGCAATGCAAATTTGCCAAAGCATTGCATTTCTCATTGAACACAGTGGGGGATAGAGAGTTAGAAAATGGAATATCCTTAAAGAAACCCGGTAACACTTTGTGGACTGCGCCGCTGTGGTTTCTGTGGGGCAGTAGGGTCTGCACCTCCGGAGAAAAGGAGGAATCATTCCATGTGGTGCAGAAGGAGCTGGGGCTGGCTGTACCCCTGCGACCTCCACCCCATCCCCCTGCATGCCCATGCCCCATCCCCCCACACGCTGTTCCCCCCACCCTACCTCCCACACACCCTGCCAGCCCGCAGCGCCTTCGGTCCCCCCCGTGGGGAGGCAGACAGATGGACTGCCGTTACATGTGCCGACTTTCCCTAGGAAACCTGGCTAAAAAACCCACAGAACACAAAAATAGGAAAATGCTCTTCAGAGAAACAGGATATCGAGCAAACACCGCTGAGAACACCTCCAGGTCATCCCCCACTGCTTGTCCTCACAAAAACATTCTCACAGCCTCTGTATTCTGGTTTTCTACTCAGCCAAAACGGTCCCATCTCTCAAAGACCCCACAAAATGCAATCAACTGCAGCCAAGCCATGAGCAGATCCACTGGGACCGTGCCCAGGCTCCAGGGCCAGGTTTGTCCCTGATACAACAAGATTCCAGGCAGAGGATCCCAGTGCCACTCGGGAGCGCTCCCCACCAGTGCAGCCCCACAGGCAAAGCCGGCCCTACTGCCTGCCCCGCTGCCTGCCTGTCCCTCCCAGCAGCCCCGACGGCTGGCGCAGAAGCTGCAGGAGATGCACCCGGGGCCAGAAATTGGGAATAACCCAGCTGGATCCATCCACCGCTGGGTGCCCTGCCAGCCACCCACGAACCCCTGCAGCGAGCGGGGCAGGCAGGGCGCACATGAAACCCTTTGAAGTCTCGTCTCTGCAGGGTGACCATAGGGGAGCAAACAGACCCAGGAGACCCTGAGACTAGTTTGTGCAGTCTTGCCTCAACCCCACACTCCCTGGCACAAACCAACCTGCTTTTGCAGGTAAAAGGAACCAGAACAGAGCCAGACTGCAGCCCTGCACACTACAGTCACACCACCGCGCCGAGACCTCGGGCCAGGGAATGTTATCGGCCTTTTGCCTGCAGTTGCAGAGAGGGCAGGCAGGCACAACGTCCCCCTCGAGCACGGGGTGCCAGCAACCAGCGGCCCCCAACACGTTTGAGGGGCGAACTGGGGAGGACCTGTCCAGCATGAGAAATGTGCTTTGGTTTGGCCGTAGCCAAGTGGCAATTCCAGCTGGCTGATCTCATTTTATTGCAGATTACATAGATGTTCCCAGGAAGATGGGCTGTCAAATCTAATCTCATTACGCATTCCTGGTATGTTTTCCACACGCCCTGCCGCAGCAGCCGTATCTGGCAGCGTACACAGAGTGCCAGCACAGCACAGCCACAAAGGCTGCTGTGAAAGAGTTAATGCATCCCAAGTGGGGGGAGCACTCTCCCGGAAAGCCACCTCTGCTGGCTCAGGGTCCCACTGCTGGCTACCTTCAGGCAGTAGTGACCACTGATATATTTTGCTGGGGGATGCAGATGTCGCAGCCACTTGCAGCATCTCCAAATGACACAAAACCACTGTCTCAGCCTGCAGCTATCTGCAATAACCCCCTCCATTTCCAACATGCCAGGCACTTTTCCCCCCAGATGCTCAAGCTGGTGTCCCAGTCCCTGGCAGTTGGCACAGAAGAAGCTGCACAACATGCCTCTGTCCCAACAGGCAGAGAAAGGATGGTGACAGCCACTGCAGGCATGTGGGGAAGCAATAAGGGGTCAGGGACCACGTCTCCTGCTTTGAAGCTCCCATTGCTCAGCGCCATTATTTTGGGAAAAAAATTGGTTATGGCAAGGAGAGGGGGGGAAATATAGTTTGGATACTTGGATATTACCTGTGTTACAGGCACAGCATGTTATTTGGCTGGTTGCCACATTACCTCCAGATCAGAACAGACACTTCAGCAGATATGAACCAGCCTTTATTGCCAGGTGATTTGAAAATGAGAAAGCCAGCTAGGCCAAAGCTAATGCAGCATTTTTAAACATGCTGACCAGGAGCAGGTCACAATGCATTCCTCAATGCTGCTACGCTGCTTATCCACCCAAGGGACATCTCTGTACAAGCTTTTGAATGCATTAGGCATTACACAAGAGTTTCTGTTCAGGTGTTTATGCTCTTTAGTAGGCGTTGCAAGATCAGATGGAAACAGCATCCCTGTTCATTGTGAGCACCGCTTGTAGAGTCACATTTGGAAACTCAGCTTGTGATGGATTCCTAAAGTCTCCCAGCTTTCACCTGCCCTCTCCTCTCCAGACTGCCCAGGCCACGCTCCTTGTACCTTCTGCCAGCTGCTGCTTACCCCGGTCTGCACCCTGCCCCGAGCTCTGGTGCTGCCCCTTCGCCACTGCCCCCTCCCGCCGTGTCCACCCTCTGTGCAAGGCTGCTCCTGACTCCAAACTGTTCTGAGAAACTGCCTGCCACCACTCTTTGGTGGCACAGTTTGCAAAACACACCAGAGCTGCTTTTTTAAATGAGACTGCCCAGTTTATGCCTCCTTTCTTTCCAAACGCAAGCCCCAGTGTCCAGGGCCAGCACCCTCCCACGACCTCTCTGTCTAATTGGGATCTACAAGAGGAAGATGCTCCACTGGCATGCAGCCCTTCTGCTAACGTCCCAGGAGGGGAAGCTGCGCACATAGCTGCTTCTGCCCCCCACGCTGGGCTTCTCCATCCTTCAAGGTCATGCAGGAGACCAAACCACACCGCTGTGCAGGATCCAACCAACGTGGGCAGCCCCTGCACGGGGTGGGGGACAGGCTGCTCTGTGCAGGGGTCCCTGGGCTGTCCCTGGGCTGGTGGCAAGGAGGCCACACCACTGGGAGCAGCTTCCTCAGGTCTCAGCAGCAGCAATAAGAGACAAAAAGCTCTCCTGAGGCAGGAGAAGGTGAATGTGCAGCTGGAGGTGACAGCACAGGAATAGAGCAGCTCAGGGCACATTGGCCGCAGCCACCCACTCTCCAAACATTGATAGCCTGGCAGGCACCATTACCACCAGGCCAGGTGCCAAGGAGTCTCTGCTCCACACGGCAAGCTGCAGTGGCTACTGGGGGTCCACTTGCCTCTCCTAGAGCTCCTCAGCCAACTATTAGCAGCTTCCCTGTGAATGGTTTGGCTGATGTATTGCAGCTCCTGTTTGCACCTCATGGGCGAGCATCATCTACCAGCTAAAGGGTACTTGCCCCCTCTGCGGAGGCTGGCAGAGCAGGACAGACCATGCTGAGATCCTACCCCATCAGTGCCAGTGCATGCCCCAGGAGCGCCCGGCTCTCCGACTGGGAGCAGCTCTCACACCCCTGTGTCCTTCCCGGACACAGCTGGTTTCCAACCACTGCAACAAGTCACCTGTCTGCAGAGTGCCCGTATCCAGCTACCTTGAGGCACTGCTTCTCTGAAATTCAAGCTGTGATCTGGCTTTGGTGGTGTCTCATTCCTGCTGGCAAGAGTTTAATCCTCAGGCTGCAGCAAGACTCTTATTCCCGTTACCATGCAGCTGGGAATCAGCTGCTGGACACCAGTCTGAACCTCCCCCGTCACATACTGATGTATTAACGAGTCCCATTCAGAAAGTCCCCCACTCCCTTTTAAAAAATATGAGGGTGGCTGCTGCTTGCATGGTGGGAGGGCGTCTTGTTTTGTGATATGGCTGACTCCCATTGGCAGCATAAAGACTGAACAGTTATAGTTAAGAAAGGCACAGGAGGGTGAGCAGAGCAGGAGAGCAGGGGCTCGTACCGAACTCTCCCCAGGAGTTATCGCAGAAAGCCACCTTTTGCCATGGTACACAAGTGCTTCTGAGCCCCCCAAGCCAGGGCTGCACATGTCCAGCGTGTCTCAGGTGGTCACTGGCTACTGGAAAAACGTCTGCACTTTCCAATAAAGTGCAAATTAACTCATAGCCAAAGGGGGCAGAGAGCAGTAGGGTCGGGACTGGCAGCCACATCTTAGGGGAGTCCCCGTGCTTCAGCACAAGGACCACCTGAGTCCCACAAGCTGCAGCATTAAACCTGGCTCCTGCTTCCCCTTGCCCATGCTGCGGAGGGAAAGTTCAGCTTGGGCACGGCCCACTGTCAACCCTGTTCGGGAGGCAGAGGTGCCCTGGCCTTCAGGATGCCAGACGCTGGTAACCCAAGCAGCAGCATGTTTTTTAATCCCATTAAAATTTTTCTAATTGCTGACAGTTATTTTTCAGGCAGCACAGATGCCCTTTCCCGCTCCCTGTCTCCTGTACGGCACTGCCAGGGATCCATTCAGGTGACACATCTGTGATGGGCTCCACTCATCCAAGCTCACCTGCAGCTGCATCCCGCTGCCATGGCAACCAGGGCTGGGGACCGCTGGCCAGGCACACATCCCAGCAGGTGCCTCCAGCTCCAACCCTACCGCGCGGGGAGGCACCAGTGCCCGCACTGGAGACCTTGAAGAGAAACGGCACCTTCGGCTCATTGCCGACAGTAGCTGCTTCAGAAAGATGGGAACCAGGAGCTGGGTGTGTGGGGAACCGTGCAAGAAGACCAGCCCTGACCCCCTTCCCAAGCCTGCCTCAGCCTAGCGCTGCTCACAAGAACAGCCTGCTAGAGTTTAGGGGTGAGCAACAGGTCCCCTCTACAAACTTCTTCTTGCTCAAACCACACACTTCACTGCAGAGCTGCAAACCAAGAACTGCCTGTGCTCAGACAACAGCCCCCAGGTCTCAGGGTCTCTTGCAGGGCAGGCACAGAAGGGGCACTGGGCAGCAAAGGAGCAAATCCCCTGGAGCCCCCCCCAGCAGCAGCAGCAGCCAGCAATACGTCCTGGGCTCCAGGCTGCAAGCTTCATTAATAGCACCAGGCGAGCACTGGTGTTCAGGGCTGGCCAGGGCAGTGGGAAACACAGCGTCCTGTGCAACCAGAGCAGCAGTGACTCCAATGGACACCTCTCCACAGGAAAAATAACATGGAGAGCCCAAGCCACACCACCAACCACTTAGGTGCTACAGGCAACATGTCCTCAGGGAATGCACAATCCACAGCCCCAGCTGCACACCAAAAGCCTCATAGCACCTTGTTTATGCCGCAAAGAGCAGGGTGCAGCTAAACTCCCCCCAGCAGCAGCCACTGCCTGACCACGCACACCCCACCCCAGCTCATGTAAAGGCTGTGGGTCGTTAGGGCTGAGCAGCCCGTGTGGGGTTGCCCCAGCTGGCAACTAGCACCATGTGTCTTTGCTTTAGGAATCAACCCAAAATACCACGCAGGGTCCAAACTTTCAGGAAGAGGTACAGCAGGTAAAATGAGGCTGAGCTAAAATATGCATAGGGTGAGAAACTGCTCTGCCACACCGCTGGAGCCGTCTCCTGCCATTCCCGGCTGCTGCTGCCCTCCCAGCACAGGAGGCTGAGCCACGCCGTGCACAGGAATGGAAACAACTGTTGGGTGCTTGAGAAATTATAGCTGTACAACTGCCCTTTAAACAAGTGTTTCTGCCCATGGGAGCTGGTCCTCTGAAGCTTTCTTGGGGCCCAGGGACCCGGCTGGGGTGGCTGCACACTGGGCAAGCAAAGGTGCCCAGGCCAGGAGGGCTCTGGGCTCCCAGGGCTGACAGGATGAGCGCAGTGCACAGCACCCATGGGACAGAGCACCCAGCCGAGCTCCACGCACCCGCACGTGTGCTGATGGGGGCACAAGTGGGTAAAAGCTTCTCTGTGTCAGGCAGTCTTCAGGCAACGAATACCGCACTGAAAACATGGAGCTATGGCTCAGAGCATGTCCAGACCCACCGCTGATTGACTGGGGATGGCAGGGCTGACCGGGGACCGCAGAGTCCGGCCACAGTGGCTCACAGTGGCACACAGGCTGCGTCCGTGCCCACGCACGGCAACACCCACTGCTGCGCTGCACCCCAACCTTCGCTGAGTGCACCCCGGGCTGCTCCGGGGATTTGGGTTACACGACCAGTCCATGCAGAACTGGACCAGGCAGCATCTCGATGCCTGCGCACCCAGGCAGAGCCGAGGAGGAGCAGCAGGATGGCGACTCACCTGGACAGCCATCCCTTGCTCATTTATTCACCCGCAGAGCACACTTTGCAGCTGTAAACCAAAGACAACGACAGGGACTGTGGCATCTTTCCTCTTTTGCCCAAACCAGAGAGCACTGCTGATTTACAAAAACAATTCCCTTGCACCGTCTAGAACAGCTGACTCTGAACATGGGTCTTATTAATTAATAACTTTTGTGTCTAGCCATTTGCAGACTTCCCTGCCCACACGTGGACTCTTGCTACAGCCAAAATATCCAGTTGGTTCAAGCCCTCACGTCCCTAAACCTTACTCCAAGGAAATCTCTTCATCTTCCCCAGCCTTTTGGGAAGGGACCTGCTCTCCCCGTGCAGAGGAGCAGCCAGTACAGGCAAAGCAGGGAAACAAATGGATGTACAACCCTCTGCTCTGCTCCCAGAGCATTTGCAAAGAGCAATTGTTTCATGGCCAGTTTTGCTCATGAATAAACACAGCCACTAACAGCACGGTTTACGTTGGCCCCTGGGGAAGCATTTTTGCAATTTCTTGCTAGAAACCCTCTAAATGCATCACTTCCCTGATCCCCTGTGGAGATGTTTCCACAAACAGAAACTGCTGGGCTGCTGCATGTGAATATAACCTACTGAATTTTTTAAAAATCCCATCTTGCTCACCTTTTCAAGGAGAGTGGCAGCAGGGAGAGCTCAGGTCATTTCACCAAGGCATCAGCTTTGCTGAAGCCTACAAAATCCTTCTGTCTCCTGGCTCTCCATCCTGGGAGCAGATCTCTGCCTTAGACCGTGAAAGGAGCAGCAAAGACAAGAAAAAGATGAAAAAACAAGTGGCATCGTTTCTGTGCTGTCACTAGTGGGAAATAAACCCTGGCTTCTGGGATGCTGCTCCTGCACAGCGGCATCCGTAAGGCACCGGAAAATGTGACTAACGTACCCAGCCCACGGGCTGGGCAGCAGCCCCAGCCACGCAGACCCCAGGGCAGCGGGACCCCCCCTCCCCACCTCACCATCCCAGCTGAGCCCCCACACCTGATGCACTGGCTACCCTGGCGCAGAGCAAAACCTGGCAGGAGAGTTTCACCCCCATCACCTCAGTCAGGATGGGCAGCCCGGCGCACACGGCAAACACCGCAGCCACCCCAGCATGGGGCAGCAGAGCAGGCTGGTCCCCGTCCCCAGGCAGGATGCCCTTGGGTACCACCGTGCTTGGAAATCCCACTGCAGCAAGCAAGGGTGGTACAGAGCACAGACCTGCCCCGGTCCCAAGCCCAGCCCCTCCAAAATCCCTTTTCCTCGGGGGTCGGGGCTCGGGGCCAGGGGTGTCGGGCTGGGCAGACAGCGAGCACCCGCTGTGCCCTTCCCGCTTTCACAGCCGGCGTGTTTTCCGTGTGTTAGCTGCTTAAACGGGCTGTATACAAGCTTGGCTGCGGTGCATTAAACAAGCAGCCTGAATTTGAAAATAACCAATCTGTCAGGCTCGTTCCCGAGCATTTTTTGGAAAACCCTGCAGGCAGGTGCAGGTGCCACATCAATATGTCAGCGCTCGGATGACGAGTTCATAATATTTTCTGCTTGCATTCCACTGTCTCCGCGTATTAGCAAACAGGCTGCTCCCAAGCGCTGCTCTCCAGAGCCAGGGGTTGCAGATTTAATAACAAAATCATCGTTGTAAATCATTAGTTGGTGATTCAGCATGGAAATACCTCATTATCACTTAAGCATGTGCAGTATGTGACTTATGAAAACCTCTGAATTATGACTAATTAAGTGCAGGCTGAAAAATATCCCAGATCAGGACTATAGTCATCCACCACCGAGAATACAATATTTGAGGCCAACAGCACTCCTGGACACTGGGAGGTGAATACACTCATACAAGGTTTTAATTGAGCAGTATGTGGAGAGCAGCACTGTGCTGCTCAGAAAGCTTCTTCCATCCCAAAGCATTGGGATACTTAGCAACATCAACCTCTAATTAACAGGATTTTAAAAATCTGTAACATGCTAATTAATTTCTATATTAACCACAAGAACTTTGGCAGATTCAAAACCTCCTTGAAACTAATCCATTTTGCTTTGCAACTGCTGACCCCAAAGAAGCTGGTAACTGTGCACCCTGTGCCCACTCGGCTCCTCCCAGTCTGCCAGGCTGGAGCCCTTGGCAGTGAGAAACTGGGGGTCTCTGCTGTGCCCCCCACCCGGGACACCGCACCCTCACAGCCCCCGCACCTGATGGCTCCTGCTGGGATTTCCAGGTTCGTCTCAGGCAGTCAGTGGGAAGCAGGGGGGACTGAACCACCGCCAAGCGAGCCTCTTGCGCTAAGAAAGGGTCTAAAAATAAGCTTTTAATACACTCTTGCATCCTGTCAAGGCTTTAAATAGCTGCTTGGAGTTCAAATCTTAAAAACTCTTGAGCTCAAATCATTTATGACAACTTAGGAGCCAAAAATAAATGGGAATGAGGAAAGAGGAGGAGCCCGTCCCCCACCGTAGCTGCCAAGGAGAAGTACCCGTGGGCTGAGCCCGCTTGGCAGCCAGTGCCCCCCAGCGTGCCTCTGGGGCTGAGGGGTGAAAGCAGGTTGTCGTGGGGGTCACCCACGGTAGCTCCATCGTTCACGGCATCGCCTGCTGAACCTCATGCCTGTGTCCAGTGCCTCTGCATCGCCCTGTGCCATGCAGGCAGCAGCCTGTCCTGCCTGCGAAGGCAGGTGGCCAGCAACCACCAGCACGGCCGGAGCCCTTCTGGTGTGGGAGCAAAGAGGATCCTGCTGGAGCCCACAGCTGGGCGCTGCTCCTCCAGCCACACATCAGCAACTGGCCGTGGCAGGGCAGCCTTTCTCTGCCCAACAGGGATTTACTGGAAGAGCTGCTTAAAACTCCCCAGTGGCCTGACACACTGCAGTCATACAGTCTATGCGTCCCGTCCCAGATGGCTTTACCCCATCATCTGGCAGCTCAAGGGCAGGCAGAGCTCTCCTCGGGATGTCACGCACCAGCATTACCGACAGCCAGCGCAGCCGAGTGGGGAGCGGCATCACTCGTGCGCCGCGTGAAATGAAGGGCCGCGGTTGGAGGGACCGGCCGTGTTTACCCTGCAGGGCAGAGGTGGCAAGGATGTTTTTGACCAGGAAATTAAGGCAAAATGACACGCGAGCCAAGGAAGAAGTGTATCTCTGAAGTGCTAAGTCACCAGAGGGACCATCTGATTGCACCGGGTTCTCATCATTTTGGTCCATTGTGAAGATGTTCTTTTACCCTATAAAATATTAGCCCCCACTTTAAATCGGTTTGTAATAAGAAAAGTGCAGGGAGCGCTTGCTCGTCTCCCTCTCTGAAGAGAGAGACCTGCAGAGCTTATCGCACATTTGCTCTGCTTTTTATAAATAGGATGAGCTCTCGTGAAGATTCAAAAATCAACAGCCTGCTATATCCCCATTTAAAATAGCAAATTCCTGTCTAACACCCTGAGAAGCCGCTTTGGCCCAGCAGGCTCTTTGGAAAACCGCGGTCCCTGCCATGGGAGGCAGTGCCCTGCCCATGTCGCAGTGTCCCCCCTGCCCTCGCCCTCTGCCCCGCATCGTCTGCTGGGAGCTGCTGCGGCTCCGAGGGAGGTGGCCGTGCCCAGCTCTCACAGCACTTCCAGGGTCAATGGTCTCTGGAGAAGTGGCTCAGCGGGGGAACATCTAGCAGCAGTCTATCATCTAAGAGCAGCCTCTTTTAAGCCACCCTGCGATGGGGGCTGTCCCTGCGGAGCCTCTTCGGCAGCTGCATGGGGTCTGAGCACCTTTTCAGTAGCGTCTGCACCGGCAGGGACACCTGCGACCCTGACCTTGCCACTGCTACTGCAGCAGCCTAGGAGCAGCTCCTGAGCTGGGGACATGTCTCCATCTGCCGTGGGTTCCTCCTACAGACACCTCAGCCAGGGTGGGCTCTCACAGCGAGAAGTTTCAGGGCCAGGTCATTACATCTGTGAAAAACTTCCTCTGTGGCACACAGTGATGCCCGAATCTGTTATCATATCTTGCTTTCTCAAAGACCAAGCAAGGACAGGGATGATCCCTACGTGATGCAGGTCTGTCCCCGCAAGCGCCATCACCAGTCGGGTTGGGTTGCCTGCCGCTGCATGGGGCAGCCCCACATCTGCCCTCCCGCTGTCTGTCGAGCTGCACCCAGCCAGCCCCTGTGATGTGCGCCGGTCTGTAAGCAATCGCTGCTCGCGGGCTTTCCAGAAATATTCTGCTCTCTTGTTCATTGAACTTTGATCTTTTATTCAATTTTCATTCTTCTGGAAAGCTAAGAGACAAAAAGGATGCCCTGATGCTCTCCATCAGGGAGGAGGCTGCAAATGATGACGGTGCTGCCTGCCTGTAAAAAATAACAACGGAGCTGAGCAGGGAGGGGGCTCAAGAGCACAGGGCCAATTCTTTCTTTTTTTCTGGACTTTGCATGAGCCTACCCCTCTGCAGCCACTGTTCTCTGGCTGATCAGGGAGCGAAGCATCTCCCCTCAGTTGCCTCCCTCTGCTGCGAAGGGCCGGCTGGGTGCTCTGCTCGCTGGCATTAGGGGGAGGAAGCAACGAGCTACAGCTCGGTGCTCTCCTCCTGAAACAGCTGAGTAGGAGGCAATGGAAAAAACATGTTTTCCCAAATCCCTGGCACTTTCCGCTGCAGCACTTGGGTCTGGCTCCACCTGCATCTCACTCCACAGCTCAGCGTGTTCCCTGGCAGCGGGGCTGGCTCTGCACCGATTTTCTCTCTCACACATGCACGTTCCCGAGGTGGGAATACAGCTGTGGTGCAGGCTTCGTGCACCGCTCCCTTTCATCACACAGCATCTGCCCTGCAAACAGCCTTTGAGAGGGGCTCCCCGCGCACTGCAGCAGCAGGGTTTCCCGTGCTGCCGGCTCTGCCGTTGCTGCCTCCTCATCACAGTGCCACTGGCCTGAGGTGGCCCAGGACCCAGCTAGCCAGAACGGCAGGCTCGCACTGCGCCGCAGAAAATCCCCAGCTGTGTTTAATCAGCATTTTCCTTGGTTGTGTTGGAAACCTTTCAGGAGCATAGCTTTGTTCCTGCTTATTTATGTTGAATTGCTTTTAGGGGGCTAATTCCCAAACAGATGCCTACGCAGGTGCATGCCAGCAGAGTGTGGGCTTTATGGGAAAAGGCTGGATTTGTACTCAGGATAAAGATGTGGTTGCTGCCTGCTCTAGGGGCAAGGAACGACAGAGCTGATGCTGATGCTCATGAAAACCAAGGAGAAGTGACGGTGCGTGCATCTGCTGTCGGGGGGTGCATCAGCTCTGCCCTGTGACACTGGTTGGCATCTGCCTGGGGTGACCCCTGGGCTGACACCCACTCGGGTACGGGCAGGTCCAACGGGATCTGGTTGCCTGAGGCCCCAGCTCTGCTTCTGCCCTTGCACATGGCTGCGCCCGTAGATCCGCAGAGGCTTTGGGACCCCCCTCTCCTGCTGCCCTCGCCCCACTGCTGCTGCCGCCCCCAGACCTGCACAGGCATCCCCAGCACCCGGGAGCAGCATGAGTGTTGCTGGTCACAGGCGAGTTCAGTCCCCACAGCAGCAACAGGATGGAGCCCACCTGCTCTGTGCCTGCCAGCAGAGCCGGGAACAGAGCCCCGTCAGCCCTGCCATGGCCCCGGGCAGGCAGCTGCTGCACCAAGCAGGCAACGCCACTGCTGCAGTCACCGACCCACAGGACCAAAGCCCTTCAGCCATGCTGGGGTTTGCACGGATCAACCGGCGGTGCAGGCCACTTGCAGCAGAGCTGCTGCGTTACCTGTGGCTCACAGAGACAGCAGGACTCTACCAGAAAGGAGTGATTGTGGTTCACGCTGGCAGGAACGGCTCCTGGCAGACGGGGCTGGCCAAGCCGCAGCCCCAGAGGAACTTTGCCGGTACCCCAGGGAGGTGCAGGGAGCGACAAGCAGCTGAGGCGGCTGGTGGCAACTGCAGGGAGACTAAGGAAGTTCTCCCAGACAGTGAGCCAGGACATGTCCATCTTCTCCCGGGGTCAGGCAGCAGCCCAGCGTGGGGACGGACATGCCACGTGGCTGAGATGGCTTTCCCGTGTGCCAGACAGTGGGGTACGTGCAGCTGGCAGCCCCAGCACCGGGCCTGGGCATCCAACACCCAGCAAGAAGGAAGAGCCCTGACTGGTGGGGAGGAGAGGGGGTGCAGGGGGGGAAGAGTTCTGGGGGCAGATGGCTGTATGCAGGTGGTTGGACCACTGGCTGCAGCATTGGCCTCCCCCAAAAAGCGTCAGCTCAGCATTAGGCAGATGCTCCTGGCACGAGACTCCTGCAGCAGGCAGCTGCCTCCACCCTGGCGCAGCGGGTCCACAGGATGAGCCGTGTGGTGAGCGGCCCCCACAGCTGCCTCCCCACAAGCCTGGCGTTGGGGCGACCCATCACATCCCAGCACCACCCTGCACGGCACCACGCTGGTGCTGGCACACAACGGCCTTGGATGGCGGGGGCAGGAGCAGAGCCCTGCAGTGGGATTGCAGCTGGCCCCACTGCCACAAATCAATAACGTCTGGGGAAGCAGCTTCTGAGAAAGCACTAATGCAAAATTAGGACCAGCCTTGCACCCTCCTTTTCCACTGCTGCCAGGTGGGAGGGGAGACTCAGCACCTGGAGGATCAGGCCCTTTTCACAGCAGCAGTGCAATAAAATGCACTCTGCCACCCAGCCTCTGGTTTTGGGTGCTTTACAAAAGCGCCTTGATGCAGAAGCTGCACTGAAAACAGTTGTGCATGCAGCTCTTTCAATTACTAATCTCAAATATTAAAAGGATGTATCCCAAAACAGCAGAACAATGTGGATGTGAAAATGAAACTTAATAACGAATAATTTGCTCTCTAGGGGAAAAAAATGCCAAAAGGAAGTATATTGTACTTGCAGTCATGTCATTACAGATGTAGTAATTTTGTGATTCTTACCAACCCCTCATGAAAACAGCACTCCTGAGCAGCCTCCCCATGAGCACCCAGGAAGGCTTCTCAAGCCTGCCGGGGCAGAACCCTCGGGATGGCAACCTCCCTGCTCCAGGGGCTAGCAGAGAGGTGTTGGGAATCCCAAATAGTAAATAAAATGTAAATGTGTCAACAGGAGCAGAGAGGGAATAATGAGCCGGGAGCAGCAGAAAAGGAGCCAAGCCTCGGGAAGCTGAGTGTGGAGGTGTCAACATCAGCGGAGAGGAAACAGCAGCCTGGGGATGGCGTGGCAGAGCCAGGTTTTGGGGACGAGTAAGAGCTGAGCAAATCCTTAGCTTTTGCTTGCCTGTGTTTTTCCTTTTCTTTCTCCCTCCCCCCCCCCCCCCCCCCCCCCCGCACAATGGCTATTGCAACTCACTGCACATTCAGGGGGGAGCACAGACAGAGTAGAGGGCTCAGCTCCCGCACCCAGAGCTGCTCTGCAGGACCCCTGCACCAGGCTGGCATTTGCGGGGCGTAGCTGTGGGTCTCAGCTGGGCAGTCGGCAGCTCTGCCAGCACCATGGGCAGGGGTGTGTGCGCAGGCCCTGCAAGTTGGTCCTGTGCAGGTGGGTGAGCAAGGCGAGTATTTGCACACTGAAATAAGCACCCGCAGAGCTGACCACTGCACAAGGCTGAGTGGGGTCAGGAGCTCATAGACCTGTCTTCAGGGCTCTTATTTTTCAAGGAGAAATGTTGGAATATTTGTGCCCACCCTCGAAGCCCCAGCACTCACCTGCTACTGCAGCCAAACCCGGGCGATCCTAGCACGTACAGACACTGTGGGCAGGCACAGGGGCATGGCAGGGGCACTTTGCAGCATCATGTGTGGGTCTGCTGGGCTCCATTCCACATCAACCTCTCCCACCCTGTCCCTGTGCTCAGCAGTTTGCAGCTCCATCAGCACGAGGGCCCAGGGCTGGCCAGCGGTGGGCGAAGGGCAGGGCCACAGACCTGGGGTAGGGGCTCAGGATTTGAGAGTGGTCTCTGCACCCTCCTGCTAGCCCAGCCTGGCTTGCTGTGACTTTGCTCGCTGGCAAGTGGGGTGAAGGCAGAGGGACCCCTGCGCTCTGGTGCTGTTGGCGGGCGTGCCCCAAAGAGGAGGTACCTTGTTGCATCCTGTGCAGGCTCCTCCACCCCTGAAAACCTCAGCTGCAGGTGGGGACATGGTGCAGCAGGGTGGGCGGCAGCAGCACCACTCAGACCCTGACAGAGCCGCTGCAGGGTTGCAGGGTGGTGGCTCAGCCAGACAGGTTTGGGCTGTGCAGACACAGCAGTTGGCATCAGAGTTTCCAGGTGTGCACCCTGTGTGCCCCACGGGCGCAGGCGCTGCCAGCTGGGGTGAATGCGCTCACCAGCATGGCCATGGCACAGCTCTTCCCAGGGCGTTTATTCCCAGAGAAGGGTTTGGCTTCGCAGGCCAGCCCACACCCACCTCAGGGGAGGCATCACCCTTGGGTGGGTGTAGAGCAGCACACGGGTCCGCACATGCCACACCGTCACCGGGGAGGACCAAAACCTAGAGCAGGAGAGCGCTGGGGCCAGAGCCGGACACCCAACCACAGCTCTTTGGGGCTGTTCGGGGGGGGGGTAATCAAAGATGCTAGGTGTGGACTGCGCCGCTTGCGCATGTTAGGGCTGAGGGAAAACGGGAGGCAGACCTCGCAGCGTGGGAAAGCTGCTGTGCTGGAGGGGGTCACCACTGCCGTGCTCAGGATGGGCCGTGGACGTGGGTGCTGGACACGCACCCGGTGCCCACGTGCTGCTGTCAGGGTGTCGACACGCAGGGCAGCCACGTCGAGCATCCGAGGGCTGCCCTGTCCGGGCGGGTGGCGAGTCCCTGCCCGCCGCCGCCGCAGGGCGCTGCCTGGCCCGGGCGTCCGGCTGGGACAGCCGAGCGGAGACCCCGGAGTCCCGGCGCTGCCAGGCAGGAGCGGGGGCTCGGGCCGGGGCCTCAGGCAGGGCCGGGCGCAGGACAAGGCTGCCATCTACAGCCCGCCGAGCGGGCGGGGGGGACCCTGCCCCGGGACAGGGATGCCCGTGGTCCCTGGACCCCCCCCCGGCCGGCACCATGAGCGGCCCCCGGCTGCTGGGAACCGGCTGCCGCCAAAGCAGCTGACCCCTCAGTGAGGGGCCCGGGGAGCACCCAAAGCCCCCCGGTGCCCCGCAGCCATCCCCGCCGGGCTCCCACAGGACGCCGCTCACTGCCCGCAGCCAAGCGCCCTTCCCGCAGGGAGTGCGCGGGCAGCCGGCAAGAAAAGGCTGAGTTTATGCCACGTCATTTAAATTGATAAATCGTGCTGACGAGTGCTGCATCCGCCACAAATGTCTTCATTAGGCTTTGGTCATGCGTTAATATTTAATAGGGATCTCTCACATGGGGTGAGCCGGGCCGAGCACCCAGAGTCCAACCCCCAGCAGCGCATGGGGCAGTGTGGGGCTGGGGCAGCTCCAGGCAAAGAGCTGAGCGGAGAGATGAGTCACAGAACACGGAAGCCATGGTCCCGCTCTGGTCAAGGCTCAAGCCTCCCAGGGCCAGGACACCGGGCAAGAAGGTCCCATCCATCGCTCCTCACTCTCCCTGCCTTGGTGGCACAAGGAAAGCCACGTCCAGCTGCACGCCTGCAGCTCCTTCAGCTCTGCTCTTCGCCCTCCCCATGGCAAGGCCGCGCAGGGCCAGCCCAGCAGGGAGCTGCGCCATGTGCCGTGTGCTGCAGGCGAAGGGCTGGCAGGGCCTGGGCTGGCGTGTTTGAATACCGCAGCGATTTTCCTAGTGAATAACCAGCACACACCATGCTGGCAGCTGGCATGGCTCCAGGATCCCGGCTCTGCAGGTGCGTTTGAAAGCCTTGCCCAGGCCCTCCGTCCCAGGAGTGCCCTGGTGTCAGGACACACCGAGACCCCTGTGTGCCATCCTCCGGGGTGCCAGGGGATGGTGGCTCTGAGTGTCCCAGCCCTGGCCGTGAACCCGTTGGTGCAGCGCAGGCGGATTTGCCGCCTTCGGCTCCTCGGCTCGCACGAGAGCCCTTCTCCAGAGCAGGACGGGGCCGGGGCCGGTGCCCCACGCCGGTGCACCGCTGCTGGCAGCCTCCATCGCTCCCGCAGCCCAGGCCCGGGCAGGAGCCGTGCGGCGCCGACCACGCACAGTCCATATTGCAGGTGACATCCAGCGGCTGCGGGGAGGCAATGCAGCCCCACCGCCGCGGCGGGCAGCCTGCACCCCGGCATCCGCACCGGGGCGTGCGGCCGCCGGCCCCCAGCGGCCCGAGCGAGCCCGGGTGACGCTGGGCCCCCGCTCTGCTCAAACGGTCGCGGGGACGTCGGGCGAGCCGGAGGACTCTCTCAGGGGCAGCTGCCCGACCCCATGCTGCCGCACTCAGAGCATCGCTTCTGCCTCTCCGCAGCCTCGCGGTGCGTGGCCAGGCGCCGAGTCCTGCACTGAGCTGGGACGGGACAGGGGCTGAGGTGTGCAAAGCCCTGGCACAGCCCTGACCGTGGCCCGCTGCTCCCCGGCAGCGCTCCCCGAGGTGCCGTGCAGAGGCTGGTGCCCCATGCACCCCTCCCGGCAGGGCCATGACGCTGCTGTTGGGGGGGGGGGGGGGGGCACTGGGACAAGGGACCTGCATGGGCCCAGCCCCCGAGGGAGACCCTGGGTGCCCAGCCATGCCTCCCTCTGCTCCTCTGGGACCCGGTGCTTGCATAGGAGACTGGGACCCCCCATGCACCAGTGGGTGCCTGTGATCCAGGGAACAGTAGGATGTCCGTGTCAGGTCAGGACCAGTGAAAACCAGTTGGAACACAGCCCTAAACTGCAGCTTCAGGAAGTTTAGTCTGCTGCCAGTCCTGGCACGTCACCCCAAGGTACCCGCTGGGCACAAGGCTGCTGCCTTCTCCAGAGCAGGCTGGACATGCCAGGGCCTCCTCGACCCCAGGCAGCCAGAGGATCCAGCTGCTCTGGAGAAGGGAGCTGCTGAGGAGGGGAGGCATTAGGAGGTATTTGCAATTTCCTCCCCACCCCAGGGGGATTTTCTCTCCCCTCTCCAGAGGGCAGCAGAAGAAAGCTCGCTTTTCGTCTCCCTCCAAGAGCTGTTTTATTAAGAGAAGTATGTGAGGGGAGGCCAGTAAGCACAAATAAATCCACAGACAGGAGCACCAGCAAAGGGACCTTGCCTTGCACCCAGGACCTTGCCAGGAGCCCTGCACCAGGCTCCCATGGCTTCCACACCTCAGGCCCACAGCAGCCCAGGCCCCACTCCCAGCGAGCATGTCCTGAGCTCCCCTGCCCTGCTGCCAAAGGGGGTTTGCCCCACAGGCAGCAGGCGTCAGCCAGCACCAAATACAACTTGGATGGGACATCCGCAGCCCCGCAGAGCTGGGACCTCATGGGACATCCGAGCCCCGCAGGCAGACCAGCCTTTTGCTTGGCCGCTGGCAGCTGCAGGAACCGGTGTGTCAGCACCCGGCTGTCTGAGTTCACGCAACATCTCAGCAACCACTGCCAGAGCCCCCCTTGCCCTCCTGCCCGAGGCCATGCTCACCTCAGGCACGTCCAGCTCTGCATGGCTGTGGGACAGCAGGTCCCTTTGTGCCACATCCCTTCTGGTGCTACTCAGCACCGCAGCCCCATTTCTGCCCCTCCTTTTGGGGCATCAGCCCCACTGCCATCACGTCAGCATTGTGAATGAGCAGCTTCTGCAAAAAAACTCATTTTGGGAGCAAGCCTTGTTTACTCTGAAACAAATGTTCACATCCCTCAGAGCTACTCAGCTACATAATCATCAAAACCAACACGGGACCCAGGGCTGCTCTTTCTTTTTGTACTTGTCCACTGGCCGCTCACAAAGATAAAAGGCTTGGCTCCGGCCAGCCGCAGCCAGTCCCGCGGGCTTTGTCTGGCTGAGCCTGCCGTGCTTTCCCACTGCACCGGGGCAGTGGCACCCAGTCAAGGCACGGCAGCGCCAGGGCAGGTGGGAGTGCCATGAGAATCACCAGTGCAGCCAGCGATGCTGCAGGACTCTAGCTGCTCTTGAGAAGGGCTCGAGCCTCCTGCTAACCCTGAAACACTATGCTCTTCCTAAACAGCCTGAGACCTACCAGAGTTGGGAGGAAAAGCTGTGGGTCATGCTCCGGCTTGGGCAGGGAGTGCTCGCAGTATGCAAGGGGGCTTGTGCTAGCGGAATGCTCTTACGGCCCTTTGGTGTTGCCACAGGTTTGTCGTACTCTCTCTTCTCTCCCGCCACCCAAAGCAGTGAGGACATGATTGTCACTGTCACCCCCTCTCCCCCACAGGGGAAACATGGGTGGCTGTGTTGGGGCACACCCTGAGGCAGAGCCAGGGCGAGGGACAGGGTCCCAGACCTGGGGGGACATGGGAAGCACCCAGCCCACGGCTGGTTCCAGGGGAGGGCTGGCATTGGGACAGCTTCTCACAAGCCCCCATTTGTGCAGGAAATACCCCAGGGACACCGTGGAGAGGAGGTGTCACCCCAGATATTTGTGCTCACAGGCACAGACCCTCACACCCACACACGGATGCCTGTGGAGGTTTTGTTGATCCAGTTTAACCTGGTCCAGCCTAACGGGACCCCCCCAGTCCTGCTGTGCACCCCAACAGCTGTCCCCCCATGTGCCGAGCTGTGACCATCTCATGGGACTCAGGCAGCAGCAGGACACAATCAGCACTTGGACGTGTGCCTGACCGAAGCGGTTGGGGTGCACGGGCAGAGAGTGCTTCTGCCCGGCATCGCCAGCGGCATGCAGTGCCACCAGCCTCAGTGCAACACAGGGAAACATCTGTCTCCTCTTCCTCTTCTCCTTGCAGATGTTTTAAATGGGACGGTTTGTACTTTCCAGCGAAGTCAGATGCTGAACATGGCCACATCCAACAGCATGAACCCCCGGCTGGGCACGGCTCGGAGCCAGGGAGGCCATGGCACCTTTCGCTGCCATCTGCCCGAGGTCCTGGGCAGCTGCGCTCTCCCGGCGCGCTCCCAGCTGGGAGCAAGGGTCTCCCTGCGTGCGTTACCTGCGCCTGGCAGGCTTTTGTTAACGCCAGTCAGTGGAAACATTCCCCAGCTGTGTTTTCCATGCAGATGGAGGCTGGAACGACGGGGCAGGCTCCTGAGTCAGCGGGACGTGCGCGGGCTCCTGAGCGTGCCTGCGACGGATGCCGGGAGCCTGCGGCAAGCGGCAGATGCAAAAGGGCTTAATGCGGCCCCAGGCTCTTCAGCAGACACCATTCCTGAGCCAGCGGAGCTGGAGCTCCCCGCACCCTTCCCACAGGACAGCCACTGCTCCCCAAGGCGATGGCCTCAGCCGAGCCCCCCACAAAGTGCAGAGAGATGGAGGGGGCAGCGAGGGGCAGCGCATCAAGCTTGTCAAGCTTGCCAGTGCTGTCGCTGTCACTTATTGTTACAGTAGCAAATAAACCTGGACTGAGAAAAGAATGAATCAAAGATGCAGCTGTTCTGAGCTCATGGTTGCAGAGACTGTGTGTATTAAAGCCCCCACAGCTCCCTGTTCTTCAACAGAAGAACTAGGGAAAAGTTTTTAGTTTTGAAAAAAAAGTCTATTTCCACATAAAAAGTCACCTTGTGCTCACTCCGTGCTTGTGCATGGCCTGGGAAAGGTGACAAAGCTCTCGGGAAAGCAGTGGGTGAGGGGGAAGGGAGAGGTTGGGGTGGGGGAGGAGGACAGTGACCCGAAGGGAGGACATGGGGCATCAGTATTGCTGGCTGTTTTGTTGACTCCACCCTTCCCTGCAAACCTTCCTCATTGCTGCCTTCAAATCCAGTTTACATTAGCTGTGCAGATAGCGAGGCCAGCTGCAGGAGCAGGGGACAAGCCAGCTGCAGGAGCAGGGGACATGCCAGCTGCAGGAGCAGGGGACATGCCAGCCCCAGAGCACCAGCAAGGGCTCTGCCACCCACCTCCAGCTCTGCACCTGGGTGGGGGCAAGGCTGGCTCCAGGGGACAGCGGTGGGGCCGTTAGAGCCAGCAAAGACCCAGGGGATGTTGTACTGGCCTCATTTCAGCTAAAATGTACCTGTGGTGAGTCCTCACGACCCAGCCCAGTGCTGGGTGGCCAAGGCTCAGGGCTGTGGCCGCTGCCGTCTGCTGGACCAAATTCACCAGCTTGCCATGACCACTGGGCACTGGTGATCGCTGGGGCCAGACCCAGCCATGCAGAGGTGCCCCAACGTTGGGGGGCATCGCTCCCACCTCGGGGATGCTCAGAGCCACAACTGAAGGAGAGGAGGACCCTGGCACAGGGTGGTGAAGCCAGGAGCACCCGCTTGGCATCACCCCGCCAGCAGCTCCGGAAGAGTCCTGGGTGTTCGTTTGCCGCTGACTCATGCTGGGAGAGGATCTCCGGTTTAACTCAAGCATCCCCTAATGTGCCTGGTGTAGGACCATTCCCCGGGCACTCGCTGATGCCTGCACGGAGCAGCTTGACGTCTGTGACAAGCTCACACATGCCCAAGCTGGGGAGTGGAGATCCGGATTCCTCAGCTTCGGCCTCAGCTGCACTGGAGCTGAAAACAGGAGGGGTTGGGGTGCGCTGGGGCGAAGACACCAGCAGCCGGGGCTGGTCGTGGCCCCCCAGCCATCCCGGTAGGTTCAGTCCTGGCAGGCAACAAGCAACACTCGCCTGCCCCGTGCCTCACTGCCCGGTGCAGAGCGGGCACGTGCCCACGGCTGACCCACCCGACCGAGATGGAGCAGGTTTGGCCGCTCTCCTTGAGCCGTTGCCCTCGAGTGTCCTGAGGGGGAAGAATCACTCACGAGAGAAGTGGAGGACAGCGTGGGGACACAGTGACACAGGAGGAGCTGCCCTGGGGCACGGGATGGGGTGGCACCCCAACAGCCACCGTGGGCAGCCGGCGCGGGGAGCAGGGGCAGGGGTAACGGACCTTTCCCAGCCGCCCGCAATGGGGTTTTCTTGCCTTTTGGAAGCACGGCACCCCCAGCCCCGGTCCCCCGGCACCACCATGGCGGCGGGCTGGGGAAGGCGGTGGCTGTTGGAGCCTTTCTGCAGCGTCAGACGAATCCGCCCAGCTGAAACCCCGCGATTTATACAGCTTAATCCGGCGGCGGGCAGGTCCCCACCCGCGCCCGGCCTGGCTAGGGTGCCGGGCTCAGCCCCGTCGGGCGCGGGGCCGAGGGGGACGGTCCCACCCCGCAGGGAGGGGACTGAGGTTATGAAATTTGTGAATGGGGAGTGTCTGGGGGGCTGGAGCAGAGGGAGCCCACGGGGCGCGGGGCACTCGCTGCGGGCAGCGCAGGCAGGCTGGGGCTGCGGTGCAGGCAGAGGCGACGCGCGCCCCGAGGTCCCAGCGCTGCACCTCCCGCCCTCGCCAGCACAAAACCCCATCGCCTTCCCGCGTCCGACAGACGATGCCGACCGGAGAGAAGAGGCAACCGGTGATGTCCTAACCTTTATTTCACGCATTACCGGTCTAGCTTGCTTTTTGCGGTTTATATTCTGAAGTTTTAGGGGGGAGACGTCTCCTGAGGCCATTCTCATCTCCTTATCACTTTTCCAGCCCAGCTTCTGCACTGTAACTGTTGGACGGAGAACTGATAAGGGTATGCGAGTGACACGAGCAACCGTCCCGGCACGCCAGCCCCGGCTGTCCCCGGCTGCGGTGCAGCCCGCGCAGGCTGGGATGTGGCAGGCGTGCGTGCTTGCTCTGCTGCAGATGTTGCTCCAAATAAAACCGACTGCAAAGCAAACTCAAGGGTTAAAGAAATGTATTTTTTGCACTACGAGCTGGCAGGTCCTGTCGTTCGGGCTTTTTCTCTTTCAGCATCTACAACAGGTCTCCTGCAGGAAAATGCATTTTTTTTAAAAAGGTCTTGAAATACTGTTTCTGTGAGGGGTCCTGAAATGCTATTTTAGCACGTTACCATTTGCTTGTGTATCAGTGGAGTTAGCTTGAAATTCTCTGGAGTCGGTATAAAGAATAATTACAAAACTAAGAACAAGTGTTGTGTAAGTGTAAAACTCCTATATTTATATGTGTCTAGAATTGTTTACATTAAAAGTTATTTATTCCAAATGTTTATGTGATTTTAAAGGTGAGTGCTCGCAATATGGCTCGAACTGCAGCTGATGAAAGGAACTGCATTGCCAGAAGGGCAAATACCCCTGTGAGTCAGAGGAACAAAGCTGGGATTTAGGGAAGCAAACCAAAGCGTGAGGTAAGGGGGTATTCGCACGGCACAGAGGCGTGTGGCAGAGCCCCACGCTCACACACAGGCTTAGTGTTCTGCTGGGGCACAGCCCATGTCCCCACTGAGCCCAGGGACACTGGGGGTCCCACAGGGGCGCCCCTTCTCTAACAAACCGCTACTCTAAAACACCCGGGATTTGCTTCACATTTCCAGCCTCTTTTTTCCAGTTTTCCAGCTATTCTGGTCAGTCAGATCTTCCCTATCTCCACTAAAGCATTTTGCACAAGCAGGGAGCCGGGAAGAGCTGCGCCGCGTTGCAGAGCCCGTGCCGGCACGCCAGCGTTCCTGGGTGCTGGGCCCATGGCCGCAGGGCCAGCCAGCAAGGAAAGACCCGGCACCGGGGGTAGGTTTTGTTTCATGGGGCAGCCAGCCTGGCCTGGCAGAAACCCAGTGGCTACACAGCCCTCGCCCCAGGGCTGCCCTGGTCCCACACGATCCCGCACAGCCACAGACCGCTGCGGCCCCACAGGGCTCCCAGAAACATCGCCATCCTCACGGGGACCGAGACGTCAGGGAAGGGGCAACGCTGGTGCAGGCAGCCCCTGCCTGCAGCTCCCTGCATGCCCCTCAGTTTGACAGAGGCTGGAGGGGGGGGTCCCAGACCCCAAATCCCCTCAATTTCCAGGTGCAGGGATTGGGGTAGGGACCGGCATGGAAAGGCAGCTCCATGTCAGGCACCAAAATCACCAGCTGGCCTGGGGAGGGGATGTACCCCCCCAAACCAGGGTGCTGCCTTCAGGCACCCTCCTGCCCAGATCTTCCTGCTCCCAGAGCCTGGGCCCAATCCTGACCCTTGAGACCCGGCCCAGCACCGGACAGTGAGTTGGAGGTGCAGCACCTATGTGGGGGTCTTGGCCCTCCAGGCTCGTCCTCCCATAGCCAGTGGCTGCGCTGCCTTGTGCGGGGCACGGCTCACTGCACCCACTGCAACCATTTGGAGAATGCCAAGCTGCGCTGGTGCCTGGGTGCTCTCCCCTGATCGCAGGCAGCATGTCAGCAGCCCCTGCTGCAGCCAGGGGGATGGGGCATTGCCACTGGCTTGTGCCCCAGCTGCAGCCAGCCCTTCCCGTGGAATTCGAGCATCCTCTCAAAGCAGAGAGGGAAGTGTCAACATGCGGGACAGGCTCTATCACCCCTCACCTTCGGCTTTTACCAGCCAGAGTAGCGAGACGATAACCTCAGAGTGCAACCCCCCCGCTGACTCAGAAGCCAAGCTAAGGGTGGCAGGATCAGGCCCCCCACAGCATGGCTCTGCAGAGTGAGGGACAGGTTTGCAGGGGTAGCAGCAGGCAGACATCCCAAGCAGGCTAGCACCAGTGGGCACAGAGCACTCTGGAGTCCCAGGACATCCCCCCAGCCCACTCATCCACTGAGGAGCAGGAAGGGCAGAGTGCTGCGCTACTGCCATCTCCTCCAGCTTCTCAGTTGGGTAGGGCTGCTCGCATCACCCAGGGAGGTGGGGAGGTGGCAGTCAGCCCCAAAAACAAAGCAGAGGGAGAGGAGGCTTTTCCTTAGCATCCCCCCATGAGCTTGTCCAGGGGACCAAACCCAGGGTGCTCCTGGCATCCCATGGCCTTGACTCGGCTGCCAGCAGTGCTGGGGTTTTTCCCTGGGGAAGCAGCAGCAGCACAGGGAGAGCCGAGAGCTGCCAGGAGACACAAAGTGGCCGGTCACAAGCACCTACATTCTCACGGCCACTTCTGCATGAGGGGTTCAGTGGCGGGATGGGACCTGATCTGATCCCTCTCCAAACAGAGCCGCCAGCAAATTGTCAGTGTGCATTTGGATTTCACCCATGGCAGGTGGTGTGATTAGCCATGAAAAGCAGGCTTAGCGCGGGCTGGAAAACTACTGAGGCAGCCGAATTCCCTGCATTGGCCCCAGCGCAGCCCAACCCCAGCGATGGGGAGTTGAGCCGAGGGAGCTGTGGCCGGGGGGTGTCAGAGCAGAGGGAGAGCAATGGCTGAGCCAGCACCGGCACTACCGCCGTGCAGCCGCTTCCCTCCCAGAGCACGTAGCCCTTATATTAAATCCATAAATAGGAAATTCCACTTCTTCAGAAAAAAACAGAATCCGGATATTTCATAAGTGTCCCAGCGGACATGAAAGCTGAATCAGGAAATTTCACTCAGCAGAGATATTAAAATTGCCGCAGCCCTTCAGCCAGCCATGGCAAAGCACCCACACTGTGCGCCCGGGGCCCGGCGCAGTGCAAGGGCTGGCTGTGGGGAGGCACAAGTGCCACGGCCCCAGCCCTGCACACACAGCTCCTTGGCCACAGCAGCTGCATGTTTCACCATCCCTCACATCCCTTCTCCCCGCTGGCCCTGCCATAGCCGCTATATTTTCTGCAATAGGTGACCCCACGTCTAGCAGAGCTGGGCTGCAGCTCTGGGAGAGCTCCCACAGGAAAGCATCACCTCCCACCTATGGTATTCCCAGCTGCAAAAGCAAGGTCCCCTCCTTTGCATCCAGAGCCCCGGTGCTGCCAGGCTGCCTGCACCAAGGCTGCCATGGGCAGCGTGGGCCCTCCCCGCACACCGCTGCCTGTCAGCTACATGAGCTGCACAATCACTGCCCGTCTGAGCCCTGATAACAGAGGCAACAGGCTGCAAGGGCAGGGACCAAAGTGGCCATGAGACACAGCCACGGGAGTGTCCTGACACAGCCATGGGAAAGAGAGCAGAAGTGTGGTGTGCCGCTGCAGTGCAGGGCAGGGCGGTGAGCATCAGCCTGTACTGGAGGACCTGCTGCTGTTTGGAGGTGCAGCCAGGGGGTGCCTGCAGGAGAGCCCCATGCTGCTGGCGGAGCCCGGAGTTTTTCCCCGGCCAGGAAAGGAAAGCCCTGCCGCTGGCCACTCTGCAATGCCCCACGCTGCCCCGCACCAGCCCCAGGTCTTCCCGGCACCATGGGACCAGTCCCGCACTGAGACACGCAAAAGGGTCTTCCCCTGCGTGGCTGCATTGGAGCCGGTGCTGGGCATGCACTGATGCCTTCATCATCCCCCTCTGCTCACAAAACACAAGCTTTCCAGAGCAAAGTCTGCCAGCATAACTTGCTTTCCCATCAGCAAGGCGTTGCAGCGTGTTCCCAGCACTGCGCAGGCAGGGGAGGCGGGACGGGGAATTGTGATAATTGCTCGTGCTTTGACGTGGTGGCACGTCCACAGGCAGTTGTGGGAGTGGGGGGAGACGCGGCTCAGGAAAGTGGGCGGCTACCCTGGCACTGCTGAGGCTGCACTTCAGTGCCTGCGGGCACTGGCTATGGGGCCGGTGTTTGCACCACACTCCGCTCCCACCCAGAACACGCAGAGATGGGAGCCCTGGGAGGAGGCAGAGCCTCATGGCGGTTTGCCCCGGGCTCCCCAGCACTCCTTGCCCACCTCCACCCACCCGCCACAAAATGTTCCTTTGATCACCAAGAGGCCAAGGACCCCCCCTTTGGAAAACCCCACTGGCTTGGGGAGGGCTGCGCTGGGGCCATCCTCGAAGGAGGAAGAAAGCTACAGCTACGAAGGCACCGGCCCCATCGCCGCAGCCGGCATGCACGAGTGAGGGGTTCAGGAGGGACCCTGTGGGCATGAAATGCAAAGGGGGCAGCAGCCGAGCCCCCCTCACAGCACCTGACAGGCTGGGGTCCTGCGGCTGGCTTCACCTGGGCCGTGGGGGGATGCCACCCCTGGTCACTGGTGACGAGTGCCCACAGGGCTAGGCACAGAGGATGGACTGCAGCTGCCCGGGGCCGTGGCTGCTCCTCTGCAACCTACTCCATGCCTGTGCCAGAGCTGTCCTGCCCTGCCAGTGGTGCTGCCCAAAGGCCCTGGCCCTGCCAACCCTGGTCCTCTCAACCACTGGCTCTCACGGCCTGTCCTGGTGCCCAACGGTGCCAGCGCTTGGCCACGTTTGGTGCACGGCAAGCACAGTGCCTCACACCAGGCCCTGAGAGCACCACACCAAGGAGGGACGATGCACACTGGGAGCAGCCACCCATCCTGGCAGCACGCACAGCACAGAAGCACTCATCCCCCTTACTCTGCCAGGGAAAGAGCCACCCCCACAGGCACCGCGCAGAGGTAATTGCAGGTTATTACACTGCTCTGTTGTTAAATACGGATCACTTCTCTTCCGACAAGCATTCTGTGTAATGCAAACTCAAATCATCTCCCTCCTCCACCAAGCACCTCTCCTCACCTGCCAGGAACCATGGCAAGTCATGGCGGTGGCAAATGATGCAATGTGCGAGTCACAGCCATGGCAGAGGATGCGACATGCATCGTGTCGTGGCGGTGGCAGAGGATGCGAAGTGTGTTGGACACATCATGGACATGGACACCTCAAACCACAAAGTTCTCTTCCAGACCCAGAGTACATTTGTCCACAGGATCAGCTTGTGGGGTGTTCTCAGGCGGGTGAAAGGTGTGCCTCTCCCACCATGTATTTTCAGCAGGTAATTCAGCCCGCAGTCTTTACAAAGCTCTCCCTGCTGTATCACCCCAGCTAAGTGACAAAATTGTTATTTTATTGCCTTCTCCCAGAATCCCTGCTGGTTTCCACTTGAAGTTTTCCCTGTGAACTGTGGAGGTAAGGTGCTGCAGCAGAGCCATCCCTTCCTCAGGCATCCACCGTCAGGTGCTGCTCGTGTCCCTGGCCACCAGACGTTTTGTTACAGCTGCCCCAATAATTCTTTCATCTACATGATTTTAAGAAAAAAATGGAAGTTAACCAAGCACTGGGTTTAACCACTGTGGCTCGGCCCCTGTTCCACCACAGCACAGGCCAAAGCGACTGTCACTGTAATTACACACATGTAGCAATGAGGGAAAAAGGTCAGAGTCCTGGAAAAAGGTGAGAGTCCGTCTGTCCCATCCCCATTGCTGGGTGCCTCCCCAGCCTCCCACCCACCTGGCCGGGATGTGGTGCCATGGCTGTCTTCTGCTCCCATGGAGAGACATTTCGAGGCAGCAAGAGAAAATTTCATCCCAGATGGCCTCAATTTTGGCAAAGTCAGAAACCAAGTGCCCAAATCCCAGGCTTTGTCTCCAAAACTAGCATGCCTTTGCACTGACAGGCTTACTGCGTGCAGCAGGTTGACCTTGGCTGGCTGTCAGATGCCCACCCAGCCGCTTGCCCTCAGGCGCCTCCACCCTCAGGTGGGGGTTCAGACACTCAGGTCAAAGAGATGCACTGTCACCCCGGTCCCTTTGGCATAGTGGCACCCCTGGCACCTGGCAGCCAGGGCGAGCCCTGTGCCGTCAAGGGCTGATGCTCTGGCACAGCGCGTCCAGCGTCTCGCCCTGTCTCAGCCACGGCTGCCCTGCCAGCTGGGGGGGCTTCCACTGCAGGCAACGTTCAGAGCTCCCCCGGAGCTGTCTGTTCCCAACTTGGTGGCAGACAGCGTCTGGAAAGGGGCGAGCAGCGCTGGGGTCATGTGCTTGCAAGAGACAAGGACATGAGCTTGAGGAAAGAGAAATAGGAAGAAGAAATGCTTACTAATGACACTTGTATGGCATATAGCACACAAGGACCCCCAAACCCTCCAAAATCCTTAACCCGGCTCTGTGAGACCCCTGCAGCCCTGGCACAGACGCAGCTGCTCTCCTTCAGCAGTGGGTGATGGAGAAGCCCTGATGCGACAAGTGGCAGAGCTGAGACAGGAGCACACGACCGCTGGCTGCCCACCCTCCTGCACCACTACCCTGCCCATAAACTAATGCACTCACCCTCATCCCCTGATCACCTTCGGCTGCCCTTCTCCAGGCAATCATGAAAATGAATGTTTCATCAGGAAGAATTGGTATGAGGTCAAAAAAAAAAGACTTTCTATATAAACGAGCTTAAAGCAAGATGATTTTTACATGAAAATCTGTTTGCCATGATGGGTCTCAGCGCTACATGCATAAGGCAGGAGTGCCAGAACAGCAGGGCCAGTATTTACCCAACCCACCTGGAGCACAAAAAATGTCTGGAATGGGAATTCAGCAGAGGACGCTGATGAAATACGAATGCCAGCTCCCGGCCTTAGTCCCCACAGACCAGAAAGCATGAGCATGGCGAATCGGACACGTGTGCTCTGCATGGTCCCCAGGGCAGGGCAGCCCTGCCGTGCCGCCAGCTGCCACTCCAAGAAATAGGAAATTGGTCTGGGGGGGGAAATCTTTCCGTATTTTGTGGTTACTGTGTTAGTAAGGTAAAACAAGCTGGCTTAGCTTCTTAACCCTTTGCTCTGGTGAAATAAAGTTTCTCGGCCAGGAGCACAGAACCCCAGTGCCGCTGGGCAGAGGAGCGCCAGGAGTAGCCGGTGCCGGAGCCCATCTCCGGGCTCTCCCTGGCACGGTTCAGGCGCAGCCGCCCCAACGCTCGCAGGATTGTGCGATGCCTTACACACACGCTACTAAAATTCACCCAGCAGCTCCTGTTTGCCAAGTCTTGAGGTGGTGGATGGGTCCAGGAGGGCCAGGGGGTGAGCTGCTTCACGTGTGCTTCCTGCAGCAGGACAGAGAGCGTGCAGGGGCACCAGGGAAGAGACCCTCCTTGGTGTCACCAGTGGGTGTCCGGGAGCACCCATTCATGGTGTAGGGGGGACACCGACTCTTGGAGCACGGGTGTGGGTGGGTGCCTGCAGACCCTTGAGGCAGCACCTGCTGGCTGGGGTCCTGCCGGTGCTCCCCAGGAAAAGCTGGGGCGGGGGGAAACAAGCTCCCCAGGCAGCCCTGCACAGACCCTCAGCACAGCAGTGGGATCATCTCCTATTTCTTGTTAGAAAGCACTTTCCTGTGCATCACAGTATTTCACCTTTCGGTCTGAAGCCCTGTGCCTCTGCCAGTCCTGAGGACGAGGTGCTGACGTCTTGCTTTTGTTGTTCCCTGCACTGTTACGTTTGGAGATCCTTACAGGGTTAGAAGTGAAACGCAACCCAAAGAGCATTGTAATGGCTTCTCAAGAGAAAATGAGTTTCTAAAATTAAACCAGCAAAATGAGAGAATGGAATATTCTTGCATTGACTTCATTGCCATGAATATTTATAAAACTTAGTTTAATAATATTAAATAAAATAAAAAAGAGCACTGGGTGAGAACTACTGCCTGCATGTCTCTATCCCCATCAAACTGCAAAGCACATGTGAGAAAATGCCTTAATGACGGCCACTCTTGAGCCTCAGCAACTGCACACACACTTCAAGGATCAGAGCTGCAGCATCAATCCCAGGAGCTCAGAGCAGGGAGCCATCAGTCTATAAAGAGGTAAAATCCCCAGAAAGACTCATAAAACCCCATGGAGTTTACTGTCCATCGTGACAGCTCACTCCTCAGACAGGTCCTGATGTCCTGGGAACCCGAGTGCCTTGTCAACCCCAGTGTCACTGCCCATTGCCCTGCAGCTGTCTCGGGATGCGACTGGCAGGCTCACGCCCCTGCCTAACACAGACAGAGCAGGCAGCAAGAGATGGCACATGGGGCCTGAGCTCTGGACGTTGCTGCAGACGTGCCACATCTCAGACATGGGGTGCCAGCATCACCAGCCTCGTCTCTTCCCCCCCTTGCATTTGCACTCCCAGCTTCACCTCTGCCTTTTCAACCCCTGTCCTCAGGCCAAGTGGCTTTTTTAATCCCGTCCCAGACACTGCCTGCCTTCATCTTAATTGGCAAATAATAGCTACAAATTGAATTGCCACTCAGCTCCTCCTACGCCTGCCTATTAACTCCTGGAGCTAGTGGGTGCGAAAGCACCCATGTGAAACCGCTCTCCATCACAGGCTTCAGTCCATTTCCAAGCTCCAGCACTTGGTGCCGTCACCCTGGGCTTGCCCACCTACTCCCAGACCCTGGGACCTGCCAGCTACCCCGGCCACAGAAGACCCTGCAGGGGTTATGACTTTGGGGAGCGGGTGGCATTGCCATGACAACAATGTCACATGCTGTGACATGTCCTTTGGAAGGACGCAGGACACCGTCAACCACAGTGAGAGGGAGCAGTGCCGCTTTGTCCAGCTGCAACACAACTGTCCTCATCTTCCACCACCGCCTGTAAATATTGCCTCCTCCCGGGGTCTGTGGTTTTCCAGCCTGGCATTGAGTGCAGCCCCCTGCATTTCAATCCAAAGGGCTTCTCTGCAGACCCTACTGGAGTAAAGCCAAGATGAAAAAAAACCAACATGGAGGTGTGAGAATGTATAGATTACAAAGAAAAAAAGGATGAAAAAGTGCAGGGAGAGGGATACGTTGTCAAGGCAACCACCGACTGCAGGGATGAGAGAGGGGGACTGAGGGCAGTGAGGCGAGGGGGGCAGAGGGAAGCGGGGGCACCTGCGGCTCACGGTGGCCCAGGGGAGCTGGGTGAGGTGCTGCGCCATTGACATGGCTCACCAGAGGAAATGCGGTTTTCCGGCATGCGGCTCTGTAAGGACAGGAGTTGGTCTGCAAATGTTCCCAATGGCTTTCAAAACATGTTCCCACCCCACCTATGGCCTGTGTGTGAGAGGAGAGAAGAGGGAAGAGGAAGGTTTTTCTGAAGTGGACCTTGGACTCGGGATCCCGGGTCTCCAGCGATGGAGACAGCAGGGCTGGAAAGCCCAGGGGTGAGGACGGGACCAAGACAGAGTCCTCCCAGCCCCTCTGCCTGCCGGGGCAGCTCTCATCCCCGCTTTGAGCGAGGGAGAAGGACTCCCAGCACAGCAGCATCCCCTGAGCCCATCAGCCTGCATCCCACCTGGTCACACAGCCCAGCTCCCCGGAGCAGAGTGGTGAGGATCCAAGGGATGGAAACTGCAGTTATCTGAGGGCCAGCACATTGAGTTAATTGTGCAAAATGTCAACCGGTAATTAGAAAATGAGAAGCACTTGCTGTTCAGTGACACATAGCAGTGGCATTTCCATTTTCAGACCTTAACACAACTTATTAGAGTCAAAGTCTAATTAATGCACCACACTGTTGAGCAGAGAATGGAGAGTGACCCAGATCTCACTCATCTCCAAATGCTCCTCCCTTACAGGAAGGTTTTAAACTTTGTTCATGCTTCAGACACAGATCAGAAGGACATGGGCACTGAAGTCCCCAGAGCAGGGCAAAGCGCTGGCATTGTACAGGGCTCACTCCCAGGCTCGTTCTCTCTCTCTGTACAGGTGCCGTTTTGTGCTTCGCTTGCAAGTGGAAAATGAAGTAACGCCTGACCCATCCTGCTGGAGAGGATCTGGCAGAGCCAGGCCCGGGGAAGTGCTGGCAGAGGGGAATAAGTGGATTTCAACATGTGCTCTCCATCTCTGCATCAGGGAGCGATGCTGTGAAGCTGCTGGCCCCCAGCTGGGCTGTCCTCACAGCACATGGAGGAGGCCACTGATGCCCCTGAGGTCCCCAAGCCTTGGTGCAGTCCCTTGCAAAGGATGCTGCACCCAGTTGCCCAGCCCTAGTCCCACCGAGCATCGCTCCTGCTGCAGCGTGGAGCTGGGCCACCAACGGTACGGCCGTAGCCCCAGCGCATGTGGCAGCCTGTGGCACTGGAGCAAGTGGGTCTGTGTGGAAGGGGCAGAGCCTGCGCCTGCCACACGTCCCCATCACTGAGGAACAGCCCACAGAGGTCCCCAAAGCACGAGGTGCCATGGGAAGCAGCAGTGCCCACCCCTGCCTGAGGATGGCCCTGCCTCTGTCACTGGGACGGCAGCGAAGCCCCTGTTCTCCTGTACCCCCCTACGCGAATCACTGTGGGGGATGAGTGCCCCCCCCCCCGACCTGCCCCAAACCTGGGGTGAGCCCAGGCTGGCCTTGGTGTAGCTGGAGATCCCTGTCTCTGAGCACCTAAACCTCTCCGAGGCCCCCCAGGCTGGCCCTGAATATTGCTGTCCCCCAAGGGCTTCCGGTGGGATTTAGGCTGCTTCTGTGTTCACCTGATGCTGGAGCTTTGAAAGCCTCCAGTCTCCACACGGGTAGGCAGCAAACGCCATCACGCACAGCCCAGAGGGGTCTAAGCCACAGCCCCTGCCTGGGGTACACGGCTGTCTGCAGAATCAGGGCAGCCCAGGGCACAGGGAGGGGGACGGCAAGGCGCAGCCACCCGCAAGGTCCATGATGGCCGATGCAGGTGCAGAGCTGCTGATCCAACACGGGACGGCAGCAGGGAGGACAGCCTTGAATCCAAGTTGAACACGACAGCAGTGACCATTCACGTGTGCTCCAGGCACAGGAAATCCTTTACGTTTGTTCACCTCCGAGATCCCCTAGTGCTCAAACTCCCATCACCGGTGCCTTCGGCCAGGAGCCAGGACTGAGAGAGCCTGGGAGCTGTGGGGCCGAGGGGACAGGTGGGGATCGGTGCTGGAGCAGCCCAGGGCTCTGTGCTGCCATGCTCACATCCTGAGCCGCACATCCTGCTCCCTCTTCCCTTCGCTGCAGGTGGCCCTGGAGCAGCCCTGGCACGGACAGCAGCTCCCAGCAGCATGGTGAGCCCTGCTCCCCTGGTGAACCCCTGCTCCCCCAAACACCACATGCCAGGAGCTCTCGCTGACAGCTCTGAAATTCTCCAGCACTATTTTTACCCCACGGTTGCTATAGAGACATCAGACCCACTCACAGTGATGCAGCCTCTTTCGGAAGCGCTGCATCACCAGCTGCCTCCAATAACGCACAGGACAGGAGGCCACTATTTTGGGCAGAGCCCCACCACAGGTCTGCAGGACAGCCTGGCCTGGGAAGATGGATGGGTCCAGCAGAGAGGGGGGCATGTGAATACGGGGAGAAGGAGGAGGACAGCAGCATTTCAGAACCCCAGGAGCCTGCCCCTGCAGCCCATCATCATGCCTTCCCCATCCAGCCCCGCTGCTCTTTATACCTGGGCAGGAGAGGCTTAGACCTGGGCTGCTTTTAAAGCAAGAAGGGAAATGTTGTTGTCCAACACAGGATATGTCACAGGAAGGGTTTGGGGCCCAGGAGTTCAGAGCTGGAGATGAGAGAGCACACGTGCAGGATTCATCCCCTCTGCCAGGCTGTGTCCAGCTCTGCAATACCCACAACAATCAGAAATAAAGGGGCAGCAGCTTTCTGAAGATGGGAGAAGGGCTCAGGTACAGCTGTGCTGGAGCAGGAGTGGGGTGCAGGTCCCCCTGGACATTCCCTCCAGCCCTGCAGAGCTTTGCCAGGTCCCCCTGCCCGGCCAAGGGGCAATGCCACAGGACATGGGAGCAAACAGCTGCCTGCTCCATCGCTTCTGGTGCCCCCAGGTCAAGGGCAAGCTGCTGCTTCCCCCCAGCCTGGCTGAGGTGCAGCTGTGCCCGGGTGATGTCCCTGTGCTGGGGCTGTGTTTCCCCACAGCCAGCTTGATCCTCTGGCCAAAGCCAGGGACAGGAGAGGACATGGAGCCAGCTGTAAATAGCACAGGTGCAGCACTGCATGGCCAGACAAGGTGTTAGGGGCAGGGCTGTCACTAACCAAGGCCATCTGGGATATTTAGCTAATTAATTTCCATTACACCATGGGAAACTGGTACTTGCTTGCTTAATTTTTCCAGCAGGAGAAATCAAGGTAAAAATTAAAGCAGATGCAAACCTGCACCAGGCTTTGGCCTTGCTCAGGTCTGCAGGGAAAATGTCTGGATGCTGTGGGTATGGCTGGTCCCCCTTGCCCATGAAAACCCCCGTGAGGAGCACAACAGGGACCTGCTGGCCCCAGAGGCTGCACCTCCCTGGGGAGCATGGGCAGGGCTGACCCTGAATTTTATAAAACCATCATCAGTCCTAATGAGTCACACACACCTGCAGCATCCTCCTGGAGCAGCGAGGCATGGGACAAGCCCACAGCAGGGCCAAATCACAGACTGCTGTGAGTTACAAGCACACTGAAGGGCTGGGACCTCTGGCTGCCCCGTGCCGGGCACGTGGACCCCCCTGTGCCCAGGGCAGCCCCAGGCCCTGTGCTCCACTCTGCCCTGTGGGTCAGGAGACACAGGCCATGCCCCAGCCAGGGCGCAGGGCAGCAGCAGCATTCACAGCAGAGCTGGTGGTCCCCTCTGAAATGCCAGCACTGAAAGCTCCCCCCATTACCTGCGATCATCCCTCCAGGGAAGTGTGTTTATAAAAAGAGGCTGTGCGTGGATGAGCTGGCAGAAATAGCTGCGCACAACCCTCTCTGTGCAGTGTAAGGGATGATCACCAGCTGTTCTGCAAAATACCCAAAATAGAACCAGCGCCAGCACCACGCGGCCCCCGGGGAGATGGTCCCTATTTAGCCAAGGAAGCCAGAGCAGCGAGGCTGTGCTCGCGTCCTACCTGCGTCTGCACTCCCCCTCCCTGCCCCCCCCCCGCCACTGCTGAGGCAGCTGCTGCTCCCATGGGAGTCTCAAGGCAGCTGAGGAGTCAGTGCTTTGGGAGAAGCCCCTTCCCCAGAAGACGGACCAGGCTCTGACAAGCCACGGGCTGAGTTGCTGCAGCTCCTCCCAGGGCTTTAGAAGCACATGGGGCCATGATTGCCCCTTGCCATCCTGTCCCTGAGCCTGCACACACAGACTCACTCTCCTGAAGCATCACTACAGCCTCTGCTTGAATGCCCCTGGGGATCACAGCTGCACCACATGCAAACCAGACAGGCCCGTTACAGTGCCAGCAAGCAGCTGAAAGCAGCTGCCTCCTCCTCTAGGCTGGGCCAGACTCTTAATTATAGCTTCAGAAAGCTGTAAAATAGATGAGAGCTGCCCAACAGCTTGTCTATGGTAAGATATTGCTGGAGTGGCCCAGCGAAACACTTCAGTGCCATTCTCTTCAGTGTCAGTTTGTCACCTCCGCCTCTCTCCGCCTTGCTCAGGAGGAAGGCAGCATGGAGGAGAAGGAGCCCCCCTGCCAGGATAAGGGTTCTGAGGACCAGTACCCCCTGTGCTGCTGGCCCATTCACACTGGCAGCACCACCAGGTCAGTGCCCGGCCCTCCGCAGCCTGCCAGAGCTGTTTGGGCAGAGCAGAGCCAGGCCCAGAGCATGCATGACATGGCACCCCAGGCATCCACAAAACCACCTCCATCCCAGTCTTGCCCCAAACTGGCTGGGTCTGGACACCATCCCACAGCCCCCGAGCCTGCCCAGGGCACTGCTGCAGCGCTGAGGATCAGACCAAGGGCTCAGAGCCCTTGCATCAGAGCTGCAGCTTCTCCTCCAGCAGCCACCCCTGCCAGCCCTGTTGCCATGGCATCCTCAGGGATGGCACAGATGCTGTGAGGAAGATGAGGAGGATGAAGGTGGGTGGACATGTTGGTTCTGCATAGCCAGGACAGGGCTGGGGCAGATCCAGAGGCCCTCCTGCAGCAGGCAGGGGCTGTTCCCATTCCCCTCCTTGGAGGTCCCAGCTCTCCAGGATAACTGGCAGCAGTGGTTCCTGGAGAGCCCTTTGCTCGCTGGCCTTGCCAGCCCTGGGAGATGCTGACCTGATCTTGACAGCACAGGCATCACCTTCCCAGGGCTCCACCACTGCCCTCCCCATCCCTCAGCATGCCAGCTGGGAGAGCTTCTCCTCTCCCCACAGCTCTGACAAGGACGTGGAAAGAAATCACCACCTGCAGACACCTTGCACTCGCTTATAAACAGCAAATGAGCTGAGTGTTGCTGCCCCCAGGTCTACCCCTGCCTCTGTCTCCCTCACTCTCCTGTCTGATCATTTTATGGAGGTCTCAGACCATACTGAGATTTGCACCTGTGCTGGCAGAGACCAAAAAGTGAGCCACACTGATGTTGGTCCCACAGCAGAGGTGACAGAGATGCTTATCCAGGACAGCAGGGTTAAAGCTGAGACAATACAGATGACACTTTGCAGGCATCTCTACATGTCCCTGGGTTCAGCCAAGCCCCTTTCATGTTCACTGCTCCTAGTATACCAAGGGAGGAGCAGGGATATTCAGCCCAAATCTCCTATTTAACCTATTGCCCATTTAACCCAAATTTCCCATTTTAGGCACATCCCAACTCATTTTCACAGCAACTGAACTTCATACTCAGAGCCCAGTGAGCCAGCACAGGGTATGCAGTGCCCAGAGTCCTGGTACCCGGGCAGGGAGCAGGAATGGTTTCCCCAGATCCCACAGTGAACCATCAGGGAGTAAACTGCAGCCTAAGGAGCAGCGCAGACATTACTCAGCAAATCATTATAACTAATTCCTCTGAAAAAAATGCAACCTGTGATCATGTGTGAATAGGAAGGGGGGGGGGGGGGGGCATCTCCATTAATCACTCATTATGAATTATTCAGCAAAAAAAGGAAGCAGAAGGCAAACACAGAAACGACTTGTGTAGAAAGAAGGTAGGTTATGATCAGCATTCAGCTCCATAGCCACCCCCAGGCCGTGGTCCCAGCAGCACAGCCCAGGCAGGGGTCTCCCCAGTTGGCACCAGGGCAGCCCACATCCTGTCCTGCCTCCTGAGCAAACCATGGGCAGCCTGTGGGCAACACTGTCTGCAGGCAACCCGGCCGTGGCAGTTCCTCTCTGGACGGGCAGCTGATGGGGAGACAGAGCTGGCATTGCTATGCTTATCCCTCCCTGCTGGGAGCTGAGCCAGAGGATCTCCCACCCCACAGACGCCTGGAAGCTGGTGAGTTCGAGCTGGTGAAGTAGGAAGGCAAACTCTTGAGTCCAAACATCTGCAAGGAAAGGTTATTCCTGCTCTCCAGCCAGGACCAGTTCCAGCAGCACCACAGCCACCTAGGCAGTGAATGGCAGAGCCCAGCGCTGTGGCCAGGAGCTGGCCTGGGCTCTGGCACACAGACGATAATTAACAGGAACTGCAAGGTCGGCAGAAGACGAAGGGTCGGTTGCAGGTGAGGGGGAGTCAGCTCCCCATCACTTGTTGCCGACAGTCTCCTAATTGAGAGAAGAGCTACCAGGAGGGGTAATTAGAGCCTGGAGAAGGTTGTGTGTGACTCACTGTGTCTCAGCAGCCCTCTGCTTCCAGCCACAGCTGTCTCTGTGCAGCAGCTCATACCGCACACTGGGAACAAGCAATCCCCCCCCATTTTGAAACAGCCCCACCAAACCTTTCAATGAAGCTGCTGGCAGATCTCCTGCCCTCCAGGATGTGGCCAGCCCAGGTGCTGCAGGGAGAGCCCACGGATGGGAGACGGGGCCCCTCCAGCGCAGGTCCCTGAGCACCCAACACCTGCTTGGGGTCGTCTGAATGAATAATCTAGTGTGCATGCATGCATCTGAAAATGAATGGACACATACATTTTCAGGGCTTATATGGCCAATTTAGGAAACTATTGAGAAGTCTGTGTTACCAGAGTTAGCAAAGAAGCTGCCATAAGGTTTTCCTAAATGTTTGCTAATGTAGTAAGACCTACTTAATTTCTCTGCTAGCTCTTATTATTATTGTTATTATCAACTTTTACTAAAGAAGGTTGCAATTTTAGATTATATTTTAGTAATCACAAGAGAAATTTCCCCTAATGTTAATCTAATCTAAGAGTGTGCTATGATGAATACCGTTACAGGCAGCAGTAGTCTGCTAAATTACAGAGCCATGTGTAGCAGTGTGTTTATTGTGCATTTATGACCATTTCCCCACCTTCCACCCAATTACCTGTTTCTGCTGGGACTGCTCCTAAAGAGCCAATCTTCTCAGCAGCCACGGAGTAAAATGGGCTGGAACCTGCAGGAAAGCGGTTTTCTGCCGAGGTGAGAGATTCAGGGACCAGAGAGGTTTGCCCAGGGACAGCAGAAGGACGCTGGTCCTGGAAACTTCCCACTGACACTGAGGGCAGCTTTGTGCCCTGGAGAGCAGCATGCAGGGACTCTGGCTTCTCCCTGCACAACACAGAGCACTCGGGTACCCCAGAGGTGCACCCAGACCACTGGAGGGGACCCCGGGGGGTCTCTAGTCTGACCCCCCGCTCCAAGCAGGATCAGCCGTGGGCTCAGACCAGTTTGCTCATGGCTGGGTCCCGCTGGATCTGGAAAATCTCCAAGGTCAGAGACAGCACAGCCTCTCTGGGGAGCCCATGCCAGTGTTGGATGGTCCTCGCAGTGACACCTGGGCACTGTAACACCCACATGGCACACGGCGGGCACGGGGGCACTGACAGCACATGTGTACCAGCGCACGCCCACCCTCAGTGCCTGGGCACAACAGGGGCACCAGGGAACACGTGTGGCACAGCTCCACACCCGCATGTGGGCACACCAACCCACAGGACATGGGCACCCGAGCGCAGACGCCCCCTGCATGTGGACACATCCTTGCACGTGGGTACACACATGGCTACACGCATATGTGCAAGGACATACAGACATGGGCACACACACAGGGATGCCGCCCCGCAAAGGGACACGCACCCACAGCACATCCCACGCACACGTAGAGACACACCTTGCACATGCATGAGGACACACACACACGCCCCCCCGCACACCAGCACGGACACAGGCACCTCCGATGTGTGCACACCCCCACCCTGCACAAGCTCATCCCCACAGACACCGGCACACACACAGCCTCCCCCCGCCCCACGCCGCTGGACAGCACCGACACCCATGCACGGGTGGGCACGGACACCGGCACACCCCCCCACTGCCGCACACGGACACACGCACACCCCCCACGCTCACGGCCCGGCACGCACACAGACACGCCCCCCCTCCCCCCGCAGGCGTGCAGGGACACAAACCCACCCCCCCCCCACCGCACACGGACACCCCCGCCCCGCCGCTCCCCGCTCCCACCTGGGGGCGGACGCGCCGCCCCCCCCCGCGCGGCCCCGCCGCGGGCCGGGCAGCACCGGGCAGCACCGGGCAGCGGCGGCGGGTGACGCAGCCACCCGGAGCGCACATAAGGGACGATGCGGGCGGGGGCGCCGGAGTAGCCCGGCACCGCCACCGGCCACCGATACCGGCACCGGGAACCGGGCACGGGGGCGGTGGGCGCCCGTCCCCGCCATCAGCACCGCGGACAGGGGCCCCGGCGGGAGCGGGCCGCCCCCGGGGCGGGGGGGGGCGGGGAGCGCCTGCCCCGGGGGTCCCCCTTCTCCCCCCCCGGTGTCTCTGCAGCCCCGCGGGCGAGCGTGCTCGGGCGGCGGAGGCCGCGGACCCCCGGCGGGCAGCGGGAAGGGACGAGGCTGCGCCCGGGCTGGGACCCTCCGGCGGCACCGCGGACCGCGACCGGCGAGGAGAGGGAGGTGAGAGGGGTCAGGGAAGCAGCTCCAAAGAGCCTGTCGGCTCCCCGAGGGGACGGGGCCGCGGGCGGCTCACCGATACGGCTTCGGGGAGGGGGGGAGGTGACACCGCTTACGCCTCAGAGGGGGCCGGGGGGGATGACACCCCCGGTGCGAGCACTTACAGCAGGTCCCAGGGCTGCAGGATCCATCCCCACGGCCTCCGGGACAGGAAGGGCAGGGGCTGGCGGGGAAGGGCAGAGCTGCTTGCACGCACCACGGGGGAGGCTTTCGGAGAGAGCTGCTGAGCACAGGCTGGCAAGAGCTCCGGAGCAAAGCGGGCAGGCTCCGACGGGCCCCTGGCAGGTGGGGGTGCTCCGGGGAAGGGCTGGGCACGGCCTGAGGAGCAGCGACTGCTGCTCACAGCTGGACAGGCGGCAAAGCGCAATGAGAGCGTGGGGCAAGCAGGTGGCAGGGACCCTGGACAGCCTGGCTGAAGGTCTGGTTCCATGCCTCTGTAATGTTTCCATGGAGCTGGGCATCTGCTGGTCCCTCAGCTGCTACCTCTGCCTCGTGCGTGGAGCCCACCAGGTCTCAGAGGTGCAGGGGACGGGTGTTGTTCCTCAAGGACACAGGCAGTAGGGCTATGAGGCACTCGGGTTGAGTATCATGGCTGTGGAGCAATGTGCGTGAGCCTTACCTGGCTGAATTTCCTGTGGCCAGCCCATGCCAGGCAGTGGCAGGGAAGCACCTGCCAGCAGAGACTATGCCTGTTGATCCTCCTGAGGCGGTCCTGCTGCAGAGTGCTGTGAGTGGAAGCTGCTCTTACAGCACTCCCCTGCACAAGTGGCTCACACCACCATTAAGCAGCATGGGGTTACAGACAGCATAACCGCAGCTGCTTCACGTTTCCTTCGGCAGTGAGGAAGCAAAGATCGTGGCTCCAGCCCAAGAAACCATGGGAAATACTCACACTGTCTCCAGCGGGCTCTGCATTACAGCCTGAGAGACCTAGAAGCCGTGGTGGAAACCATCCCAGCATCAGGACCATTCTGATTTCTCTGGCACTTGGGGAAATCAGCTGCATCCAGGCAAATGTCAGCACGGCTATGGGGGAAGCAGAGCTGGAAAAGAGCAAGGCAAGATGAACTGAGACATACTGCCAGGGAGCAGCAAGACCAGAGCTGCTCCACAAGGGCAGATGAGCCACAAGCCGAGGGTGGCCACTGCACAGTCAGGGAACAAGCCCTCATCGGCAGGGCAGGGACAAGTCAGTGACAGGTCCCATGAGCAGTGATCATCAGGCCAAGGCAAGGCAGCAAGTCAGGCTCTAGGTCAGCAAGGGAAGTGCAATGATCAAGTCTGGTCTGACAGGGGTAGATGAAGCCTCCAGCACCTTCATAGCTCAAACCAGGACTGGGGTTCTGGGCCTGCATTTAAATAGAGCCCCCAGCCCAGGGGTGGAGGCTGGGGAGGGGAAAGGGGGGGCGTGTCTCAGGTGAGGCTGGTCAGGACAATTAGGGGCAGCTGATGCACCCAGGTCCCTGGCAGCCAAGTCCGCTGGCATGTCTAGAACAGAGGAAGGCCAGAGGCTCCATGGCCGAAAGAGAAAAATACAGTACATCCTAAAGATGAGATGACTGAGAGGGGGCCAATGCCATAAAGTAAATGCATGGTATGGCTGTGAGAGGGCAGGCCTGAGGCATCTCCCAGCTGGCAAAGATCAGCTCTTTCTCCCCAGGAGATCCCTGAGGAGAGCAAGCCTTATCTCCTGCTGCCGCTCATCTGCCTTGCTCCCCGAGCACCCCTCGGGGCAGGAGACCCTGTGTGCAGGGGGACTGTGGGGCTGCACACGGGAAGGGGGGTTGGATCTGGGGGGCTTCTAGTGCCACAGGGTGGGGTGGATGTGGTCAGAGAGGTAGTGGGATGCAGACCAGTGCCAAGAGCGTGACACTCCTGGGAAAGCCGGGCAGAGGCGAGAGCCTGAGGAGCAAGCCTCACCTCTCCTTCACGGTTCCTTCCACAGCTGCTGGCTGTCGCTGCCTTTGCCCATCAGTGAGCAGTGGCCAGTGCCATGGATGAGGTGACAGAGCTGGAGATGGGGGGGAACTCCCTCCTAAAGGCAGTGTGGCTTGGCCGGCTCCGGCTGACCCGGCTACTGCTTGAAGGGGGGGCTTACATCAATGAGAGCAACGAGAAAGGGGAGACTGCCCTGATGGTGGCCTGCATCACCAAGCATGTCGACCAGCAGAGCATTAACAAGGCCAAGATGGTCAAGTACCTGCTGGACAACAGAGCTGACCCCAACATCCAGGACAAGTCTGGGAAAACAGCCCTCATGCATGCCTGCATCCGCGGCGCCGGGGGGGATGTGGTGTCCCTGCTGCTGGAGAATGGGGCAGACCCCAGCCTGGAGGACCACTCAGGAGCATCAGCTCTGGTCCACGCCATCAATGCCGATGACAAGGATGTGCTGCAGCACCTCCTGAACGCCTGCAAAGCCAAAGGGAAGGAGGTGATCATTATCACTATGGACAAGTCGGCCTCTGGCACCAAGACTGCCAAGCAGTACCTGAACGTTCCCCCCTCGCTGGAGTTTAAGGAGAAGGCCCCCCCTGAGGCATGCACAGCACCCTCCAGCACCCACCTGAAAACTCCTGGCTCGGCACCTTCCCCTGCTGAGAAGGAGAGCGGCATCTTCGGCCCACACCCGTCGCATCCTGGGGACAGCCCCTCTGCCAGGTCTGCCGATGAGCCACCCTCCCCGGGCCAGAGAGCCAGCGCAGCCAGGAGAGCCCGCCTGCCCCAGCTGAAACGGCTACGGTCAGAGCCATGGGGTCTGGTCGCGCCCTCAGTGCTGGCGGCCTCCGCACACCGCGACGACACGCGGGTCTGCGCAGACGACGAGGTGATCATGGGCATCAGCGACCTCTCGCTCTCCAAAAAGGCTCCTCTTGCCTGGAGTGGCAGCAGCAAAAGCAAGGACCCCTCTCTCTTCCCCCCGGTAGACGAGCAGGCTCTGAGGACACCACCAGCCCCTGGGCCACTGGCGAGGAAAGCAGCCTACGAGAAGAGCCAGGCTGCCCACCAGCGCCTGCCCCGAAGAAGCACAGTCCCCGAAGAGCTGGAGAGCGTCAGCTCCACTGTCACCGGCTCAGCCACGGCAATGGACACGCTGCACTGGCGGAGGCTGAGCACCGAGCACTACGACTGTGACCCCCAGGTCTCCAGTGTCCCCGGCCTGACCGAGGCGGGGAAAGTGCCGTCAGAGAGGAGGAAGCTCAGCGGTTCCCACCTGGCCTTGCTGGATGGCTCACGGGAGTCCCTGGACAGCATGGCCAGCACATCGCCTGCGACCGTCCGGCACCGACCACCCAGCTTGCTGGAAAGGCGAGGGTCCGGGACCCTGCTGCTGGACCATATCTCCCACACGAGGCCGGGATATCTGCCCCCCCTGAATGTGAACCCCAACCCCCCGATCCCTGACATCGGCTCCAACAGCAAAGCCTCCCCTCCGCTTGCTGCCTGCTTTAAGTCCCTGGTACCCATCGCTCCCAGCTCACCCAGACGGGGTGACTTGAGAGCCAAAAGGAAGCTTCTCCGGAGACACTCCATGCAAGCGGAGCAGATGCGGCAGCTCTCTGATTTTGAGGAAATAGTGGCCCAGTAACCATGTCACCATTTGCTTCCCAGGAAGGTTACCAAACCAGTGCTCTCTGTGCAGAAACGTGATGGTTCCCGCACAGAGCAGTGACTTGGCCCTGGGGAAGCACTGGCAGCTGTGGGGGTCAGACCTGTGCCCAGGGGCTGAATCAGGAGGTTCCTGTTCCCACATGCCAGAGCTGTAAGGAGAGCCTGAGCATCCAGCCCAAGCAGCTGAGTCTCTCTTGTACTCTTTATTCACTTCTGGATCTTACCCCAGGAGCAACTACCTGAGATCAATCCCAGACCCTCTGAGACTGTCAGGTTTTGCACAAAGGCTCCTGCCTGCAGTTCAGTTACTCCTTGTTATTTACAATCCGCTTTTCTTCCATCCCGCTCATTCTGACACAGAAACCCATCTGGAGCCCCACGCTGGTGAGCTGTGGGGCTAATGTGTTTGTGAAGTGCCTACCAGGAAGGAAAGGAGCTTAATGCTGTGCGAGGTTGGACAGAAACACCCCTCCCTAGCAATTGAATGTATTGGTACCCTCACTGTGCTGGAGAGGGAGACAATTCTCCACCTCAGAGATTTCCAAGCACTTTGAAACTCCAGAGGCTGAGCTAATCCCACTACTGCTGCAACCCGGTGCTTTAGTGGGCCCGGATCTGGAACGGGATTGTCTCTGTCTCTGAAACAACCAAGGTTCAAGGGCATTTCTCACCACAATGAGCAACTCCAAGCGCTGAATTCCTGGGCGGGGAGCACTCCCAGCTTGCCTGCGTGGGAAGATTCTGCCAACGATGGGGGAGCAAGGATGCCAAGTTGCCAAGGATGGCGTGTGGTGAGCGTCAGGGGTTCACCCCAGCAGGGGAAAGCTGCAGGCACAGCACCGCAGCCAGGCTCCTCTCTCCTGCTGACCATGCTGCAACAACTATCCTCTGGGACCGAAGCAGAGCTGAGCCGCACGCAGGCAGGAGGAGGAGGCAGCCGCAGGATGGCTCTGCATGGCATTGGTATCTGCAGCAGCTCTCTGCACAGCACCATCCTGATGCGGCATGAGTCCAACCCAGCAAACATGTCTGCATGGCTGGATGTGGGGGTGCGACTGTGATTCCTTCCCTGTGCACAGGGACCTGGGAGCCCAGCCCCGCAGACAGGGCCATGCAGCACTTTGCCGCAGGACGGGGCCTCCACCAGCAGCATGTGGCAGCTTGGCAGCATCAGGGCAGCGAGACCACACACCGCCAGCCCCCTCCCGCTCCCACGGCCCCAGCCCCAGCCAGGCAGCAGCCAGCAGTGGGGAGCACTCCTCACCCCATGCTTAGCTGGGACTATGAGCTGGATGTGTGCCGGAGCTGCCATCAGTCAGCCAAACCCACCACACGGAGCCAGCTGCAAAGAGGAAACAGCCCACAGCCCTGTGCTGGTGACTTGGTGAGTGTTTTGGATCTGCAGCCCACCCCGAACATTGTGCCACCCATCTGAGGCCAAGGGAGAACGACTCCCGTGGGTTTATTCAATGAAGTCTCACGTGTCCTGACGCCCACTGCACAGTCGGCGTCACTTTGACAAGCAAGTGGCAGCAGTGTCACCCTGCTGGGACTGATGTCGGATTCTGCCCTTGCCTCAATCAGCCCAGCACATGCTTCCGTCCGTCCTTCCAAAACTGCTGGCAAAGAGCCGGTTCCTTGCCCAGGGCATTATCCACCTTGCTCCAGGCTGTTGCAAAACTTCGCACAGTTCCTGCACAAAGCAGCACCGCGTTTTGGTTTAATTGCACAAGAATGTTGTCTGACAGTGCATTTGAGATTTAAATATGCTGTTTAGAGCAAAAGTGGGCTTATATTTTTACAGCCTTAAAGTTTATACTCTCTGTAGGTCAAATGTCTTATAGATTGAATTTCAGGCATATTTTCCCTATAACAGTGACGTTTGTCTCGTATTTTAGAGTGTGGATTTTTAAATCCCGTTGCTCATGTTTTCTGTTCATTTCTAAATATTCCGATATGTTGTGTTTGTCTTCTTTTAAGCAGCGTTTGACGCCTTTAGCCAGCCATCAGAGGTTGGGTGCCTGCAGAATGTGGGTCACCTCTTAGGAGCTTCCCGCATTCTGTGCATTGGACCGGGGCGTGTGAGCAGTGCTTCTCTACGGGAATATTTCGATGCATTTATTTAAGCGCCTGCGTGCGCGTATAGGTGTGAGCAGGCAGGTGTGGGAAGGTGACGTCATGCAACAGTACAGGCTTTTTATATCATCGCTGCATTAATAAAGAGCTCAGCGTTGGGCCGAGAGCCGCTGCCTGGGGTCCCGCGGCCCCGGCCATCCTCCGCTCGGGGTGCCCGGGGGTCCCGGTCCCGGAGGCGGGGCGGGCGGGAGGGAGGGAGGGAGGGAGGGAGGGAGGGGGCTGCCGCAGCCCGGCCCCGCCCGGAGCCGCCCCCAGCGGAAGCGCCGCCGGTGCCGGTGCCGGGCGGGCGCCACGTCAGGCGGGGCGGGCCGGGAGCGCGGCTGGAGCAGTGGGATGCGGGCCGGGATGCGGGCCGGGATGCGGGTGCTGGCCGTGCTGCTGTGCGCGCTGCGGGCCGGCGGCACCGAGCTGACCTTCGAGCTGCCCGACAGCGCCAAGCAGTGCTTCCACCAGGAGCTGGAGCGCGGCCTCAAGTTCACGCTGGACTACCAGGTACTGCCCTGCCCGCAGCCCTGCCCCTGCTTGTGCCCATCGCCCCCTGCCCCTACCCCCAGCCCCTGCGGCTGCGCCTCTTCCCCGCACCCCCCCGGCTCCCCCCCCCCCCCGGACTGCACCGGGAGACGGTCCCAGCCCTGGCCCCGGGCCCGGCAGTGCCCTCCTCGGAGCCGGTACCGGGATGTGCCCACAGCGGCCACGGGAACCCCTGACCCGGGCCATCAGGGCCGTCCCCCTGTCCGGGTACCCCACCGGAGCTGCTGGCACCGCGGGGCACAGCTTCCCCGGGGGGTCCCCCAGCCTGGGCCCCTGCCCCGTGGCGGTCAGCTGTGGGCACGGCTGTGCACGCCGGCATGGGCCGGGCAGAGCTGCTCCCGGCAGGGCGGGAGGCTCTCGGCATGTGGTTTGGCAGGTGCTGCCTGCGTCTCCTTGCGCAGGTGATCACCGGGGGACACTACGACGTGGACTGCTACGTGGAGGACCCCAACGGCAGGACGATCTACAAGGAGACCAAGAAGCAGTACGACAGCTTCCCGCACCATACCGAAGTCAAGGGCGTCTACACTTTCTGCTTCAGCAATGAGTTCTCCACCTTCTCCCACAAAACCGTCTACTTCGACTTCCAGGTGGGCGACGAGCCACCGATCCTGCCCGACATGAGCAACCGCGTCACCGCCCTGACACAGGTGGGTCACTGCACGCTGCTGCGGGAGGAAGGTCCCGCCACAGTTACCGCTTGCAGCCGAACGGCCCCACAGGACGGCAGTTGGGGGCTCATCCCCTTCTCCCTCTGCCGAATGCAGAAGTGCCAACCACCAGCCAACGGCCCTGCCACATGCAGGCCACATCCTCCTCCCAGTAGCACGGGCAGAGAGGGACAGGGAGGGCTGCTCTGGGTCTGAACCTCCCCTGGCCTGAGCACCCAGTTTCCGTCCCGCACAAGGGAAGTGCAGTAAGGCTTTTCCATCCTTTGGCATGAGCCCACAGGGATGGTTGCACCCTGGGCTGGGACCCAGACCCTGCTCTTGGCCCCCAGCACCTCGGCAGGGCTCTTGGTTGTGCCCTGGTGCTCACAGCAGGCTCCCTCCACCCAACCGACGGTCTCCAGCACTGCTCCTTCGAGCAGAACCGCTCTCGGGTTGGGGCTGGCAGAGACCCAGCAGCACAGGGCGCTGCTGTCCTGTTCTCGGGTGCCCCAGCACCCTCCTCAGCTCCCTCGGCTGCGAGCGCCGGGCCTGCGCTGTGCCATGTCAGGAGCAATGGAGCGTGCTTGTCTCCCTAGATGGAGTCCGCCTGTGTCACCATCCACGAGGCTCTGAACACAGTGATCGACTCCCAGACTCACTACCGCCTGCGGGAAGCGCAGGACCGGAGCAGAGCTGAAGACCTCAACGGCCGGGTCTCATACTGGTCGGTTGGGGAAACCCTCATCCTCTTTGTGGTCAGCATTGGGCAAGTGATGCTGCTCAAAAGCTTCTTCACCGAGAAGAGACCCAGCAGCAGTGGGGCCAGCACCTAGAGCTGCAGCCATTCTGTGCCTGAACTGTGCAGGGGGAGCAGGCAGGCAGCATTCTCCTGGGTCACGCTTTACCTCTGTTTTTCACAAGGTGCTGCAGTGGGGAGGTGGCTGGGGGGGAGCAGGGGATGATGTGACACTGCTGAGCCAGGTGGAAAATGGTCACCCAGGCATGGGCAACGCCCAGCCAATCCCCCCAGCATCACCTCCTGCTTTGCTTTCACCTGCCCTGCAGCCCTGTCCCCTCACCCAGCCAGTCTGTCCCCACTCGCCAGCTCCACCAGGGAAGCGGTTGGGTGCGCTGGCGTTTGGCATCAACACTCTGGTCCCTTGTCCAACGCCTGAGGCACCTTCAGAGCCCGATGTGACTGCAGGGTGCAGCCCGGCATCCAGCAAGGCCACACGCAGCCCACGCACACCCAGCAGGACGGGGACCTCTGCCCAGGCTGGCGAAGGGATGGGGCAACACCGACCCACTCAGCGCCCACCTCCCGAGCACTCCTGCCCCCAGCCAAGTGCTGTTAGCCTGGAGCAGAGCTGCCCTGCAGGGTGCAAGCTCTGTGCCTGCAGGCAGATGAGCGGTAAGCACAGCTCCCCTTTTTTCCCTAGGCCAGGGCCAAAGCTGGCAGCAGCGTTCCAGGAGCCACTGGCTCAAAAACAGAGGCAAGGTTTCAGCAGGGGCATTTGGCTTGGTGGTTTCCATTGCTTTGCAAGCCCCCATCCTCACAGTGAAGCATTTCCCAGGCCCTCCTCTGCCGTGAAAGCAAGCGGCATGCCCCTTACAAGATGGTATTTTCATACTTGCACAAGTCCACTTGGCCACCCCACACATCCCACTGTGCCCAGCAGACAGCAGGAGCGGGCACAGCTCTGCCTCACCCGTGCTGAGGAAGCCCCATCCCCACTGCAGCAGCAGCAAGGAACCCCCACGCCCCTGGGACTGCAGCCCTGTTCCCTGGAGCCCCCACAAAACAGAGACCCCCACAAGACCCCTTGGGAGACCACCCTGTGCGAGAGCCCTGGGGAGAGCAGTGCACCAGCCACCACTGCCAGCCCTCGAGCGGGCACGGGATTGCTCCTCGGGAGCTGGAGCAGCACCACTGGCGTTTTACTTTACCACTTCATAATAAACCCCTGCGACCGTGGTTCGCGCTGCTGTTATTGGGCACTGCTCCCAGGATGGACAGCCAGGTACAGCCACTGCTGAGCTGGCTGACCCTGCCTGCAGGAGGCCCTGCCTGTTCCTGCCTTGTTGGGCACTCACCCCCTGCCAGCACTACAGGGCAGGGCTCGGCACCTGCTGGGAAGATGCCAGTCTTCCCCCTGGCCCTTGGCAGACTCCTATCCAAGAAGAAACATTTTGGTGCAGCCAGTTACCGCAGCCCTCCCCTCCTGCCTGCCTGCCTGCAGCCCTGCCACACGCTGGCTGAGCGTGCTTCTGGCACAGGACCATCTAGATGCCAGAGCCAGGGAGACCCCCTCAGCAGGAGCAGCTCTCCCAGCAGTCCCCTCGCTGACATGGCCAGCTAACGCATGAGGCTGCATCATCAGCGGGGGCTTCCCCGGGTCTATGGGCAAATCCCTAGGTCTGGGTCCTCCCGGGCAGCAGGGACCAAAGTGGGCAAGGGAGCCCAGTGACCCATGGCAGCAAAGTGGGGAACCCCAGGCAGACGCCATCTGGCGTTGGCGTCTTGCTTCAGTTGTGGCTTCAGCAAACCCGAGCTCAGCCAGTAACCCTTCCCCAAGGCCAGGGGGATGCCAGAGCTGTTCACATAAGCCATCCCTCGCCTCCAGCATTGCTCCTCGTGCCGTGGGGAGGGCTCAGACTGGCTGCTCCAGGGTGCAGGGGGAAGCGAAGGGCCCAGGCACCTACAGCTCCTGCTCAAGGCCTGGGGCTGCTCCCCACCTCCCCAGCCCGCTCCCCACCTCCCCAGCCTCTCCCAGCCCCGCCAGCTGCACCAGCTCCTGCGGCAGCACTGGCCTTGGGGCAGTTGCTGTGCACAGCCGACAGCAGCTGGGCCCCCGTGCCTCGCAACGACCTTCGGCAGGAGCCAAGAGCTCCCGTTTTGAGCAGAGCAAGGCTGCTGCAGGCAGCGTGACGCCCTGGGACTGCTGCCAGCTCAGTGCCACTGGTATGGACCAGCCCCGTGGGCCACTGGGACTAGGAGCCCCATGGGGGACAAACAGCCCCAGCAGCCACTGCAGAGAGAGCAGCACCCAGACCTGGCCAATGCACAGGATGCCCTTGGATCTGCCCGTCCCTGGGGACCTTGGCAGCCCCCCATGGCAGGGGCAGGAGCAGCCAAGACTGGCTACAGACCAGCCACCCCCCAGAGCCAGCAGGTTGGGGCTCCTGCCCAGCCTGTCCCCAGCAGCGCTGGCTCTGGAGACCCCAACCCAGCTCACAGCTGGGGACGCGGGCGGGACAGGACGTGGCCATGGGACACTTTATTGTGGTGCTGGGCTCTGCTCCAGTGGCTGTGCAGAGCTTGGCAGGTGCAGAGAGGGGAGAGGGGACCAGGGTGACCCACACCAGCCCTGCCACCCACAGAGGCACTTTGGGGTGCCAGAAGAGAGCGGCAGCAAACCCGTTCCTGCCAGACCTGTCCTGCCCTCACTGTCCCATTCCCAGTCTCCTCCTGCCCACAGCCTCGATGCCTGCTGAGCAGCCCAGGATGTCCCTGTGGGTGCGGGGCCATGCCCGGCTCACAGGGAGCTGCTCTGGCAGGACCCAGCCCCAGCGGGCAGCCCCAGCCCAGCGGGCATCGGCTGCTCCTGCCCCCCTGGGACACCCCGCTTGGGTGGCAGGGAGGAGCCCGAGCAGTGGAAGGAGCCGGTGACTGGGGAGGGTGGCTGGGGCTCAGTGCCATGCCCGCAGGGGCAGCCCCAGCGCCTCTGGAAGGGGATGGTGAAGAACCCATAGGTGATGGGGTCCAGGCATGCATTGAAGAGGCCAAAGATGAAGAGGATGTGGGTGAGGGCCGGCGAGACCCTCTTCTCCATGACCCGTGGGCAGAACCAGTACCACAGCCCCAGCAGGTAGTAGGGGGTCCAGCAGAGGATGAAGGAGGAGACGATGACCAGGCTCATCTTCAGCATGCGCAGCCGTGCCCGCGGGATGTTGTTCCTGGAGCACCGCAGCGACACGTCCTGGGATGAGACTGGGCAGGGGGGGCACGCCCCATGAGTGGGGGATGCTTAGTGGCCTGGCTGGGACAGGGACCCCATGCTCTGAAGGAGGGCTGGGGGTTCCCCACGCAGCCCCAGCCAGGCCCTTCTCTCTTCACCCTGGGGTCCCTGCAAAGCCCCCTGGGCACAGGGACATGGCAGGCCGGTGACCAGGCACTCACAGAGGCTGGAGCCCATGCGCCGGGAGATCTCCAGGAGGATGCGTGCGTAGCAGCAGATCATGATGAGCAGCGGCAGCAGGAAGAGGCAGGCGAAGCCAAGCATGTTGTAGAGGGTCTCGTGCCAGGGCTGGGGGAAGCTGCCCCGTGTGGTGCACTGGGTGAAGTTGTGCGGGGAGCGGAAGGTGACCGTGTGGAAGAGGAACAGCTGGAGACAGAGCAGAGGTGGGATGGTGGCCTCTTCGCTGGGGCCACAGGGTGACAGGGGCTCTGCGCTTCCTGAAGGCAGGGCACCAGAGTCCCGAGCCAGGGACCACTGGAGCCACAGGGTCAGACCCTGCCAGTGGGAGCAGGAGCCGCAGTTGCCCCTGTGCCAGCTCCGTTCCCCGCTCCCAGGGGGCTAGGGTGCACAGCGGGGAGGGGGGCAGAGCTGGGTGCAGGGGGCACGCTGCCACAGTCCCTCTTTCGCTGGCCGGCTGGGCTGCCTGTCCTCCAAGCCCTCTCCATCCCCATCCCGCAGGGCTCGTGGCAGCACCAGCCCTGGGAGCAACCCCAGCCGGCGCAGCCAGGCACCCTGGGAGCCGGCACAGGGGCTGGGTGGGCATCTGCCACGGGGCATGGGGCTGAAGAGGAGCCCTGGGGACGGGTACCTGCGGCACCGAGAGCCCTGCACTGAGAAGCCAGGCAACATAGAGCATGATGCGGTTCCTCCTCCGGGCGCGGGTGATGGCCAGCGGGTGCAGGATGGCAGCCTGCCGGTCCAGGCTGATGACGACAGTGACGAAGGCAGAGGCGTACATGGCCAGCAGCCGGAGGTACATGAGGAGGCGGCAGGCCAGGTCGCCTGCCCGCCACTGCAACGTGATGTTCCAGATGGCGTCCAGCGGCATCACCACCACCGTCACCAGCAGGTCGGCAGCAGCCAGGTGCAGCAGCAGCAGGCGAATGTGGGACCGCTGGCCGCCCCGCCGGCCCCTGGCTGCCCGCAGAACCGCCAGGTTGCAGGCGGCAGAGAGGACGAAGAGGGCGAAGGTGACAGCCACACGGGCCTGAGCGGCGGGGGAGAAGGTGGGCAGGCGCAGGGGCTCCTCACTGCCCTCGGCCTGGGGACTCCAGGCACAGCCCAGCTCAGGGGGGGGCAGGCTGCTGGGGGGCTCCGCGCTGGCGTTCCCCACTGCAGGGTCTGGGTCCGGATGGCCCCTTCCTGCTGCAATAGGCAGACAGGCAGTGGCAGCCTGCCCAGAGGGGGCCCTGGGGTGAGGGCTCCACGGGGGACAGGTCATGCACAGCACAGGAGGTTCCGTACCCTGGAGCCCTGCTCCCTGCCCAGCCCCTACCCCAGCTCACTGCGTTCCCATCTTCAGCTGTTCTCTGCATCCCCACTGCTCCTTCAGAGCCCCTAGCAGCCCCCAGAGCCCCCCCACACCCCATACAGCTACGGGAGTCCTTGGCACCAAGCAGGGCAGAGGGAGACAGTCTCAGCTGACCCCAACCCACCACCTACCCCAGGCCATTCCTGCTGCCCATCCATCCTCCACCCCAGAGCATCCCCTGTGGTCCTGCACAGGGATGGAGACCCTCCCAGCCCGATGCCAGAGCCCTCAGGGGACCAAGTTCCCTGGTCCCCCCACCCACCTCACCTCCAGCCAGGGTGTCCTGCCCAGCACCGCTCAGCTGGGCCATGTCAGGGCCGCTTCTCACGTGCTGATGGGTGCCCATGCTGAGGGCTCCTGCATCTGCACCGTGCCTGGCGGCAGTGAGCCGTTGAGGGCCAGGGAAAGAGAGAGACCGGGTCAGGTACCGCTGTTGCGCTGGCACCTGCAGCCACCTCCTCGCCTGCTGCTGGGCCACACTCAGCAGGCGGCTGGGGGGATGCCCTTGGTAGCTCAGGTTGCTCCTTGACGTAGCCAGCCAGCTTGGAACAGCTTGGTCCTTCACCGCACGCCACCCACACACACACAGATGTGTAAGAGTGCACAGTGCTCACACAGAGACACTCAAATGCAGGTTCCTCTTGATGCACATGCAGATGCACATATGCTCGTACATGTGCACACACAGCTCTGGCCTGAGATTGAGGCAGGCAGCTCTGTCTACCCCCCACCCGCAGGCAGGCAGCTCTGTCCCCCTCTGCCCGCTCCCGCTCCACCGGCTCATCCCAAATCCCATCCTAACAGTGCAGGGCTGGCCCCTGCTCAGCACCTTGTGTGGCTGTCAGCCCCAGGAAACCCACCTGGGTCAGCCCCCACCCGGGGCAGGGCAGTAGGTGCCCAAGGCAGTGGGAGATGCCCCATGGCCGTGAGAGGGTGCCCCTCAGCCTAAGCATGCCCCAGCCTGGGGGAAGGACCTGCCCCAGCCCGGGCGGGTACTGCAGCCTGCCCTCCCCAGGGCTGGGACTGCTGCTGCCAGGGCTGGGCATTGGGGTGCACAAAGGCTCCTCGATTTGGGGGTGTCCCAGAGACCCACAGGTCCCTTCTCCCAGCACTGCCTCTGCCAGCTGCTCCCCCAGACTGTGGCTGTCTCCATGGCCAGAGCATGTCCCCATGGACAGAGTGTGTCCCTAAGTCCCTTGAGCCCTGGCTGGGGGAGGGGGGGAGCTGCAGCCTGGGAGAGGGCAAGGGGGCTGCTTTGCATCTCAAAGGCTTCACTCCCCCTGGCAGAGGGAATTAACGTTATTAGCAAGTCATTTCACAGATAAGTGGGGCTCATTAGCCCTGCAGACCCCCTGCCCCAGAGCCCCCAGAGTGGGCAGAGAAGGGCCCCCCAGCACATTAGCACCCGGCTGTCAGGCCCTGCCACGGTCCCTGTAATGGATTCTCCAGGCCCCCATGGGCCCCCACACCCTGCAGGGAGCCACCGAGGGGGCTGAGGAGCCCCATCTGCAGCCCCCCCTGCACTCCCCTTTGGCCCAGTGGGGTCAGCCCCAGCCCCACACCCGAGCCCTTCCCCTGTTGCTGGACCCCAAATACCCACATTTAACCCTGCGCTGTGGGGGGTCTCACAAGCACCAGCATGGGGGGCAGGTGATGCTCGACTCACACTGAACCCCAAGGCTGGATCCGGAGGGTGCTGGTGACCCCCTGTCCCCAGCCAGGGGACAGAACCCAGGGCAGGAGGTGTCTCTCCCAATCCCCCCCCCCCCCCCAATTGCTTTCCCAGATGCTGTGCAGCCACCCCGCAGCCGTGTGCTGTGGTCCCCAGCCCCTGCAGCCCAGCAAGGTGGCGCTGCATCTGTGCCAGAGCCCCTGCCCATGGCCTACCCTGCTGCAGAGCAGGAGTTTCACCAGTTCAGCCATCCTCTCCTGGCCCCAAACCCACTCCCAGAGCCAATGCGGTGGCCCAGGCACGCTGCACCCCATCCCATGCCCAGCTCTTGCCACAGGAACAGCCACACGGTGACACACAGAGGGGCACAAGGGTTTCTTTATGTGCAGTTGCAGCCGCCCCAGCACGTCCAGCACAGCTCCAGGCTCATGCAAGAGGCAGTTCGTCCCCACCACCTCCCAGATGTCCAAGGTGGGACACCATCCCCTCAGCTGCAGGCATCCGGACGCGGTGTGTCATGGGGCCGCATGGCACCGAGTGTTCCAGCACCGGGGAGCGTGGGCTCGTCTGGGTCAGTCCTGAGGCTGTGGTGGGAGCAAAGCCTCCAAGAGAGAGAGCAGGTCTGTGGAGAGGTCCTGGGGGGAGCAGAGGGTGGGTGAGAGGGTGACTGGCCAGGGTGGGGGTCCATGGCAAGGCTGGGGTCTCAGGAGGTGCAGGAACAGGGACTGACAGACCCAGCCAGCCAGGAGGGCTCCTGGTCAGGGACAAACAGGACCATGGCCTCAGGTCTGTCTGTCCCAGCTGATGGGACCCCAACAAACACGAGGGAGGGTGGCTCCGGGGAGGATCGGAGCAGGCTGAGGGATCCACATATACCCGCTGCAGGAAGGAGGGGGACACACCACTCCATTCCCAACCCCAGACAAGGCTGTTGTTACCCCAAACCCAGTCCCCACACTGACCAAAGCCAAGGGGGCTCCGAGCGCACCAGAGCCCCACCCCATGCCAGCCCCTTGCTGGGGGCCACCTGGGCTCACCCCGATCCCTACCAGCGCACGTACCTGGGTGACTGTCCCTGCATCCACGAACTCCGGCAGCGTCAGCCCTGCATCCAGGAGGGGGTCACTGGGGAGGTCCGGGGGCGCCCCTGCCCCTGTGCAGTGAGGAGGGGACAGCCAGTAGGAGGTGTTGGAAGCAACAGCCCCATGCAGCTCCGGGGGTGTCCCCGTCACAGGGATGTAGGGGGGTGACCCCCAGGCCTCCATCCCCGTGTCGGGAACTCCAAGCACCTCTGGGGGGGTCCCTGCAGCAGGAGCACAAGGGGGTGACCCCCAGGCCCCTGTCCCCATACCAGGAGCCCCATGTAGCTCCAGGGGGGTCCCCACCATGGGAGGTGACCCCCAGCCCACAGTGCCAGGGGGCAAAGCATCCTGTGGGGCTGGGGTCGGCAGGTGCAGGCGGGGGTCCGGGGTCTGGCAGCACCCCAGGCCCTGGGGGCAGAGAGGGCAGTGCCGGGGGGCCGCCCCCCGCTGCCGGGCCAGCGCCTCCTCGCTGAGCCCCAGCAGGGCCGAGAGGTGGGCGATGTAGCGGATGGCGAGGCGCAGGGTCTCGATCTTGGTGAGGCTCTGCCCTGCAGGAGCCAGTGAGGGTGGCAGGTAGTGCCGTAGCCGCAGCAGTGCCTGCGCCAGCCGCCGCATCCGCAACTTCTCCCGCTCGCTGGCGCTCTGCCGCGGGCCACCCAGCCCCGAGCCCCGGACCCCCTTTCTGCCCCCGGGGCCACCCCGCAGGTGGAGGGCAGCGGGGCCACGGCAGGGTCCCCGGGCAGCGGCGGGAGATGAGAGGCCGCAGGAGTCAGGCGAGGGTGCGGGCGAGCTGCTGCTGTAGCCCTCATGGTCCGGGGGTCCGCAGCAGCCCCAGTCCTGAAGCAGAGCGGTGGCGGGGAGCGGGAGGCCGGGGGCTGCCGAGTGGGCCATGGCTGTGGGGCCGTGTGCTGGCGTCCCCCGGCCGCCCTGGCTTTATGCAGGATTGGAGGTGTGAAGTGGCACCTTCGCGGCCAGCATCAGCAGCACTTCAAAGGCCGGGGGGGGGCTGAGAGCAGCCGGCTTTGAACACGCGGGTGACGAATTTTACCCCAGCAGTGTGAGGCTGCTCTGTGCTGCCCACCCCCTGGCAGTCCTTACCCCCCCCCCCCCGCACTGTCCTGAGGATGGGGCTTGGGCCCCATGCGGGGGCTGTATTGGGGGCTGCCATAGGGACTGTAATGGGTCTGCTGTGGGGTCTGCAGTGAGGTTGGCAGTGGGGTTTGTAGCAGGGCCTTCATCGGGGTCTGGCGTGGGGTCTGCACTGGGGTCTGCAGTGAGGTCTGTGGTGGGGGCCTGCAGTGGGGTCTGTGGTGGGGTCTGCGGTGGCGGTCTGCACTGGGGTCTGCAGTGGGGGTCTGCGGTGGGGTCTGCAGCGGGGCTCTGGAGTGGGGTCTGCAGTGAGGTGTGCAGCAGTGCCAGCTCTGGGTGTCCACGTCCCCCACCATACAGCATGGCCCCAGCCAAGCATCCTGGTGCCCAGCCTGGCTCTGCGGGACACCGACCCCGCGCCCGGAGCCGGGGGGGGAGGGGCACGGCCCGCCCTCCCGCGGCAGGTCCCCCGCAGCCCCCGCTAATGGCGTTTCACACGCTGCCCCTAATGAGCCCGGCCGCCCGCTGAGCCCCGGCGCAGAGCCGCGGCCGCAGCCCGCTGCCGGCGGGTGTCGGGATGGGCGGCCCGGGCTCGGTGACCCCCACGGAAGGGGGGGGGGGGGGCAGCTGGGAGGGGCCCCCCCGCCGCGTTCCCAGGCCCCGCAGGTGTCGGCGCCGGCGGGTGCGAAGGTTTCCAGGGAAACCCGGCCCCGCCGCCGGCAGGAAAACCCATCAGGGTAGCGGGCGGGGGGGCCGAGACACCCGGCACCGGCACGGCCCCCTTCTCAGGGCAGCACGGCTCCGCCGTGCCTCTGGGTACGTGATCCTCACATGGCAGGGTGGGGTACAGCGGTGGGCATGGGACCGCCATAGCAAGTGTGCACAGCCCCCCCCCAATATCATGTATCAGCCACAAAGCTGGGCAGGGGGCACGGGGCCAGCTGGGGGGCACGGAGCCAGGCATGGGGCATGGCACCAGCAGTGGGGTGCAGGGCCGGCCCCCTCCCCAGGGAAATGCTGCCAAACAACACGGCGGGTGAGCCAGCACCTCATTGCTCACAGGCTCGTGTTTCCCAGTGGTCACATGAAGCTTGTTCAGTTTTCCTTGGCAATGCCGTGACACAGAGGTGACGAGATAAATCCTGCTTATCGCTCATCGCCAGCCGAGTGCTCCTGCCATCCTCACTGCACTCGCTGGAGCAGGGCAGGCTGCGCAGCCCCGTGGCAGCCCCGGGTGCCCTGGCCCTGTGGGGAGCCTGGTCGGGATCATCACCGACGCTTCAAAGCCCTCTTGTGCGGGTGTCACAGGGCCCTGGGCCTCCAGCGGTGCAGAGGCAGCCAGGACAGGGTGCTGACCTGCTGCAGTCCCTCCCTGCCACCAAGCATGCCATGGCACCTGGCCCGGTGCTGCTCAGAGCCATGGGCACCCCAAGGCGTCACACCTGCAGCCTGGCCTCTAGCCCAGCCCTGCTCTCAGCACCCACACCCCCTGCCAGGCACCATGAGGATATTGGCATCTGAACTGGTCATTACCTTCCCACAGACATTGCAGACATGGCACAAAACCACCAGGGTTAATTGCCATTAAGTCCCTCTGCCCTCTCGCTGGAGGAAATGCTGTGCCACCGCCCCGTCCAAGGTCCAAGGGCACCAGTGCCAACTTGGACCTGCAGCATATCTCTGGGTGCACAGATGTCTGATGCCGTCCCCAAGCCAATCTCTGGGGCTGGGGGCTGCAGTGGGGGCCCAGCAACAGCCTGGCCCCGGGAGTGTGGCAGGGTGCTCTGCACCCAACAGCACAGCCTGGGGCACAGCCCCTTCCCCACGCACCCTTCAGTGCTGCCCTGCCCTGCTCCCCGCCATTCCCAGGCCCCCTCCTGGGTCTCATTAGCTGATGAGCTCCTGGGTAATGAGTTCTGCAGCCCCGCTGGGCAGCTGCTTCCCACCTCCCTCTCTGTTTAGACAAGTGCTAGAGCACGGCTGGGCCATGACAGTGCTGGCTGTGGGGTCAGAGCCCCCCCCAGGGAGAGGGCACAGCTCCTCACCTCTCAGGGTCTCCCCCACATCCCTCCAGCCCATATTGACGGAGCACAGGCACAGGGCCATGGGGTGGGACGTGGCAAGGGCACTGGGTTGGAGCTCAGCTGCGGAGCCACAGGGCTCCTAACAGTGCTGCTGGACAAAGCTAGCCAAAACCCTCCCCAGGCAGTCAGTGCCTGGCTTGGACCCATGCCCCCAGGAGCAGCCGGCTCTCCTGCTGAGGGGGTCCTGCCAGGCCCTGCTGGGGGCCCTCCCCAGGACACCTTACTGTCCACCTTGGATCCCCTGTCCCTGCTCCAGCACCTCCTGGGGGTCAGACATCCACACGGCTCCCAGCCCTGGCTGTGCACTCTTGTACCACTGGCTGGGATGGGGACAGCTGGCAGAGATGGTGCCCAGAGGCTGTGCCCCGTCCAGGGGTGAGTGCCACAAAAGCATCCTGGCAAACAGCCTTCTGTAGCCAGGAGCACCCAGAGCTGAGTGAGCAGCTGCCTCCCCCTGCTTCTGCTGCATCACCCAGCCCATGCACGTGGACAGGGTCCCCTGCCCTGGAGCATCCTAAAGAGCTTAGCACCCCACCATGGTGCTGCCCGCTGCCTCAGGAACCCTGAAGCCCAGTCTGGGGTTTGCACCAGCTGGACAAGCAGCACAGGGAGCCTCAGCTCCATGCATAGGGGCACAGCCTGGTGGGTGCCCACAAACACTCATAGCCTGCCTCCAGCTTCTCCAGAGTACACCGGGAGCTTAGAGAGCTGGGGCTGCACTGGGGTCTGCAGTGGGGTCTGCTGGGATCCCATGGGGTCAGGGAGACCGAGGCAGCATGGCCTGGTGCAGGGATTCTCCTGGGAGGGGACCACACTGGTCCCACCGCCAGTGCACCAGCCTGGCTGCGCAATCCCACATCCCCCGGCCCCTCAGGGCAGTTGGTTTGAGCTGAGAGCACACCCAGGACCCCAGGCACTAGGACTGGGAGCTGTGCAGAGCACAGGGGAGGTGCGGGGACACCATTGGGTATCAGGGCTGGCAGCTCAGGGTCCTGGCACTGGAAGGTCAAGTCCCTGCTGCCCGCTACAGTGCAGTTGGCCCAGCAGAGTGGCTGTGTGGGGCAGTGTGGGCTCTGGCAGGGCTGGTCAACGCGTTAGCATCTATCACGGCCGTGTGAATTGGTCCCTGCACACTTCCCAGCACCGGGCAGTGCTAATTAAGGGTTGGAGGAGTCAGAATTGACACCTCTGCAAATGGGCCTGGCATTCCCAGGCTCCTGGCTGGCCCCAGCTCAGCTCTGTAGGTTTTGACACCTCCAGGTGGCCGCAAAGGTGTTACCTCGCACCCCAGCCCCACATAAAACCAGGGCTGCCCGGGCACCCCCAGACACAGGCAGCGCAGCGGACCCCAGCCATGGCCAGACCCCCAGCCCTGCTCCTTCCCCAGGGCCTCCAGCCCCCGGTGGGCTGTGCCCTGCTCTGGGACCAGGCCAGGGACTTCACCGACGCCATCTCCCCAACAACTTCCACGAAGCCCCCTGGCGCATCCCCACGTCCCCCGTGGGGCTGGCAACCAGGGGCTGGGGGGCGGCAGGGTGGCAGGGGTGAGCCAGGGTGGTGTGGAGGGCCAGGGGGCCTGCGGCAGAGCGCCAGCCAGCGGGAGAAGTTGCGGATGCGGCGGCTGGCGCAGGCACTGCTGCGGCTACGGCACTACCTGCCACCCTCACTGGCTCCTGCAGGGCAGAGCCTCACCAAGATCGAGACCCTGCGCCTCGCCATCCGCTACATCGCCCACCTCTCGGCCCTGCTGGGGCTCAGCGAGGAGGCGCTGGCCCGGCAGCGGGGGGCGGCCCCCCGGCACTGCCCTCTCTGCCCCCAGGGCCTGGGGTGCTGCCAGACCCCGGACCCCCGCCTGCACCTGCCGACCCCAGCCCCACAGGATGCTTTGCCCCCTGGCACTGTGGGCTGGGGGTCACCTCCCATGGTGGGGACCCCCCTGGAGCTACATGGGGCTCCTGGTATGGGGACAGGGGCCTGGGGGTCACCCCCTTGTGGCCTTGCTGCAGGGACCCCCCCAGAGGTGCTTGGAGCTCCCGACATGGGGGTGGAGGCCTGGGGGTCACCCCCCCACATCCCTGTGGCAAGAATGCCCTTGGAGCTTCACAGGACCCCTGGCTCTACCTCAGGGTCCTGGTCATCACCACTGTACAGCCTCGGAGCAGTGACCTCCCTGGACCCCCCCTGGAGATGCACCATGGCCACGGGCACTGGGACAGCTTCCTCCTGCTGCTTGGAGCCTGCAGCCCCCCCCCCAGCCTCCTGGGGCAGGACTGACGGATACAGGGGCCCCTGGGACCCCATGCGTGGCTCCCAGCTGCCTGCGCACCGCCAGGTACCCACAGCCCCCTCCCCAGTCCAACCCCTGCTCCTGCACCCCCCCTGGGGTTGGGGGAGAGCCCGGGGATGGGGAGGAAGGGGGGTGGATGCTCCTCATGGGGTGCAGGCAGGGCTGCACCTACAAATCCCCCTGCATGCCATGGCCAGGGTGTCTGCATGGGCTGGGGGGCACAGCATGGTGAGTGCTGAACCACACAGCCAGCCTGGGTGTGGGGCACAGGGTGCAGGGCAGGGGACACAGTGCTGTCCCACAGTCACTCACCTAACAGAGCTCTTTCCACACAGCTCGGCAGCCCACCGGCCCTGGACAGGCTCGTCTCCTCAGCCCGCCATGTAACCCCTGTCCTGCCCAGCTGCACCCCAGCACGGCATTGGGGGGGTGGAGCTGATCCCACACCCCCGGCTGCAAAGGGCACATGGGGGACTGTGGCGTGGCCATGCCACAGAGCCACACAGGATGGACACTGGGGAAGGGCTCCTCATTAAAGCTGCCGTGCACTCCTGCAACCTGACTCGTTACTGCAGGACCTCACTCGCTGCGTCCCAACACAGTCAGGGTTGGTGGCCTGGGGCACCCCACAGGCGGGCACCCCACAGGCTGGCACCCACACACACAGCCAGGTGCTAACTCTGGGCCAGGGGCTTGGTGCCCCCTCTCAGCCTACCCTACAGCCCAGAGATGTCCCAGAGCTAGGGTGACAGAGGGACCCACCACCTGGGGGGCTTCCCCAGCCCCACTGACTCCTGGTAGGGCAGCTCCCACCCGCCCATCGGGTCCCATCCCTTCCCTGTGCCCAAAGCCCCTGCAAGGGTTTGGGACTGGCACTGCAAGAAACACCCTTGTGCTGCTGGGACTGTCCAGCTCCATCCCTTTGGGGACCTGTGTAGCCCACGGGGGACAGTCCCCGGGGTCTGGCTGCCAGCACCTCCTCCTGCCCGGGTGCCTCAGGGAAGCCACGGCTGCCTCCCGCCCTGACCCCGCAGCGGCTGCCCCAGAGTGGGAGCCAGACAGAAGCATCCTGTCCCCATCCCAGTCGGGAGTGGGCACGCCAGCCCCCGTGCAGGGCGCAGAGCTGGGGCCCAGCAGGAGAGCTCACATGCAGCCGTCAGACAGAGGGGCTGGGGGGCTGGCGTCGGCAAAGCCCCCAGAGCCACTTAGCACCAGGCTCTTAATGGCCCGGGGGGCTCTGCGTCCCTGGCCCCCGTGTCCCTGGCCCCCGCCCTTTACCCACCACAAGGTCCCAGCCGCTTCCTCCCAACCCCCTGCGCAGCCCCCCAGGCCAGCCCCCCAGAGCCAGCATCCCCCAGCATCCAGAGCCGCTGGTGAAAGCTGATGTGCAAGCCTTTATTTACACCCCCCCAGGCTTTGCACAAGTCTGCAGAGCCCAGCTCTGCCCCAGGCAGCCGAGGGCCGCAGGGCCCCATCCCCCAGCCCAAAACCCCCGTCCCCCATCTGCTGCCCATCATACAGGCACCAGGCCCTGCCCGCGGGCAACGGCTCCTGCCCCTCACAAGCAGCGAAGGCCCTGACCGTGCTGGCCCGGGGGGGGGCACGGGGGCCGCCAGGAGGGAACATTTGGGGCTGGGGGCCGGAGAGGATGGAGTGAGTGGAGCTGGGGAGTGGGTGAGGGTCCAGCCCGGCCGCGCGGCGGTGGGCTCTGGGAGCTTCAGGCTCAGCCCCTGCAGCCCATCCCACACCAGCCAGCGGCCCGGCTGGGAGGAGGGTGCACGGTGGCCGGGGCCGCGCAGTTAGCTGGGGGCGACCTCTCCCTGGAACCAGGTCAGCACCGTCTTCTTGTTCTCCTTCACCCAGTTGATGTTGGCACGAGTCCTCTCCAGCGCCTGCTCCAGTGCCCGCGTCCCCGATCCAAAGCCAATGTCCTGGTTGTCTGCCTTGAACTGCTCCAGCTGCCAGGGAGAAGAGGAGCTGGAGCAGGCATGGGGTGCACCAACAGCCCCCACAGCACCCTGGCACCACTCCGGCAGCCTCTGGCAGCACCCAAGCAGCCCAGGACGGGAATGGAAGCTGGCTAGACCCCTGGGCACAAAAGGGGCAGGGGCTGGAGCCCTCCCCCCACAAGGGCTGCTGGCAAAGGGCAGGTTGCAAGGTGCCAGCAGCGCAGACCTGTGCCCCCGCTCCTGCTGGGGCTGGGGTCTCTGGTGCTCCATCCCACAGACCCTGCCAGGGTCCAGCCTCACCTGCTGCAGCTCAAACTCTGTGGAAAACCGCTGGGTCACCGATAAAATCAGCCGGGAGAAGGAGAAGGAGCCACCCCCATACCTGGGAGAACAGAGGGACGGCTGAGCTGGGGGCCCTGGGTAGAGCAGCACCGGGGGCCGAGGCTGCCCCGACCCTGCATGGCCAGGGGAAGAGACGATGCCACTCCCCCGAGGGGCACAGGCAGACAGGGGAATGCTGCCTGCCCCAGCCAGCCCCCCACCACCTCCCCCAAAGTGCTCACTGGCTGAAGAGCATCCTCCAGTTGCTGCGGATGAAGTCCCAGGCCAGGGGCTGCCCCACCACGTTGCTGGCAATGCTGTTGATGGTGGCAGTGGCATCCTGCTTCCGGATCTTGTTGGGGTCAAGGGTGTACTGCAGGTACCTGGGGGGGGAACGCCACTGGGTGAGGAGCTGGCAGGGGCAGAGCAATGGCACCCACCTGGGACCCCGCACCCACCGGTTGAGGATCCAGGGATAGGGGCTGCAGGAGAGGGCGGTGCGGAGCTTGTCAGCCTCAGATATGACGATGGCCTCTTTGAACCTCTCCCAGATGAAGTCCCAGGCCTTCTCCCCACCCGTGGCCACTATGCTGCAGTAGATGGAGGAGCGCAGGTTCGGGGGGATCCTGCAGGAGAGAAGAGACATCTCAGCCGGGAGCCCCTTGTTGCGTCCAGCCTGGCTGCCTGCCATGGCACCAGGGCACCCTGGGGACTCACGGGTTACTGGAGACATTTTTCTCCCACTCGTGGAAGTATCTAGTGGCCAGGTTCTGGCACTCGACAATGCCGTAGGAGCAGGCTGTGCTGATGGCATTGATCTCGTTGTACCTGGGGAGAGAGGGGCCACACAGGGCTGGGGACCAGCAAGCAGCAGCAGGGCACCAACCCGCCAGTGCCAGGCCACAGGCGGGGCCATGCCCTCTCCCCAGCACATGCTGGGGTGACCATCCCAGTTCAGTTGGGGAGACCCCGGGGGTCCAGCCCATCCCCGGGGACGTGGCACTCACTGGTCCATCAGGTCACTAGGGATGGTGACCCAGTCATTGGTGATGTTCTTGTAGTGGTAGAAGAGCGGCGTTACCTGTTTCTGTATGTATTGCTGTGGGGGTGGGAGAATGGTCAGCACCTGGTGGCACCAGCAGCAACCCCCTGCCCAGCTCTGGGTGCAGATCCAGCCCCTCCCCCCCATCCCTCCAGCATGGGGCTCTGCCGAACCGCAGGACCCACTGCAGGGCCCGGGCTGTGCAGGTGGCACTGCTCACCGTCATCACCCCAAAGACCTCACTGCGGTCAAACATCAGCTGGAAGTAATGCAGGTTGTTCAGCGCCGCCTCCCAGGGCATGTATGCCGTCTCCTGGCTCAGGAACCGTGTAGTACTCAAGGCCAAGGTCACATTGATGTACTTGGCCCTGTGAGAGATGAGCGTAATGTCAGCTCCCCACCCCCACAGCCACTGCCTGCTTCCAGGGTGCCCACCCCAGCAGTCCCCCACCCCGGTGGGCACCTGGGGCAGCCAGCACAGCTCACCTGGCCAGGTTAAAGGCGTCATCAATGATCTGGGCACGGTTGATCATGGGGATGGCCTAGGAGAGGGCAGAGTTGGCATCTCAGGGCAGCGCTGAGTGGGGTGTGTGGGGTGGGGGCCCACCCACACTCTACAGCCCACACTCCACACCCCACACCCTAGCCCCAGCCAGCCCCACATACCTGGTGGTTGGTGGAGAGCTGGGTGAGGAGCTGGTCCCAGTTCTCCTGGTTGTAGTTGACACGGAAGTACCCGCTGACATTCAGGTTCAGCAGGAGCCAGTTGGAGCTGTTCACCTTGAACTGGTTGTTGGTTTCTGGGAAGGGGAGAGGAGGGTCTGCTGGAGCCGCCCCCCCACCTGCAAGGGGCAGGGGAGGTGGCAGCGAGACCCCCGCTCCCAGCCTGAGCAGGATGCACCGTACCTGTGACTTTGGTCAGCCAGTACCTGTTCCCAGTGGTTGAGCGCGTCATCCAGGTGATGGGGACGATCCAGGTGTAGCTGTGCCAGAGACAGGCAGGCAGTGGGACCATCCCTTGCCCCCCTAGCCTGCCTCATCCCCCTGACACCGACAGCCCACCACCCCACTCACTTGAAGAGGGAGGGTCTCTCTACCACGGAGGTGGGGTCCAGCAGGAAGTGTTTCTGGCTGATGGTGCCAGTGAGGGTGTTGACGGTCACCACGGGGAAGCCCATCTGCAGCGTCCAGCGGTCCATAATGTTGCTGATGGAGTCAGGCAGCAAGACATTGTTCTTCGTGACAGCCTGCAAGGAGGGCAGCGCCACGGGTCACCAGTGTCGGGGAGTGCAGTGCAGGGCTTGGCCGGTGCTGCAGCCTTCGCCCAGCGCACGGTGGCTGCGTGGCTGGGACCCCATCCCACCGGGCAGCCCCCCCAGAGCCAGGGCAGCAGTAGGGAAGAAGCTGGGTCAGGGGGAGCAGCCAAGAGCAGCCAGCCCCCTCCTACCTCTTGCAAATGAAACCAGAGGTCCGTGTAGATGGTGTTTCCGTAGGCAAAGGTGTGGAGGTAGGACTGCGGGAGAGCACCAGGAGAGACGGGTGGGCAGGGGCAGGTCCAGGGTGCAGGACGCCTGCAGAGCACCCGGGGACGCCCCTGCCATGGGAAACCCACCCTGCACTGGGGCTCAGTGCACCCCGGCACTGGCAGAGCCTCACCTGCAGCCCCTCCTTGAACACGTCCTCGGTGAGGAAGTCAGAGAGCATTCGCAGCACTGACGCTCCCTGTGGAGACGGCAGGTCAGAGACCCCAGGTGCGCGGGGCACCCCACAGCCCATCCCACCGCCCCAGGGACCCCTGTGCCCAGTCCCTGTGAGCCTGGGCTCACATGCCGACCTTGCTGTAGGCAATGCTGTCGAAGACCTCGCTAATCTGGGCCGGGGTGTTAACCTCGTCCTCGCGGAAGGTGAGTGGGTGGGAGGTGGTCAGGGCATCGGTCGCCATCACCGCATACACCTCATTCAGCACCATCAGGTCTTTCTGCGGGGGTGAGTGCCAGCACCCGCCTCAGCCCTGCGTGCACCCTCCTGGCAGCGGGGCAGGCCCCAGGGTTGCAGGGGTGGAGGGGGTGCCCGCAGCCCCTGCCCGCTGGCTCCAGCACTCACAATATTCCAGGAGGTCTCCACCGCGGCAGCGCCCAGGTACTCCACATAGGAGGCGAAGCCCTCATTCAGCCACAGGTCATTCCACCACTGCAGCGTCACCAGGTTCCCGAACCACTGGGGGGGGGCACAGCGACCTGTCAGCCGGGCCCAGCCAGTCAGCAGGGTGGGCGGGGGACACGGTGGGTACCTGATGGGCCAGCTCGTGAGCAATGACGGTCAGCACCCGCTCCTTGTTGCCAATGGAGGAGTAGGCATTGTCAAAGAGCAGCGAGTTCTCCCGGTAGGTCAGCAGCCCCCAGTTCTCCATCGCACCCGCATTGAAGTCGGGGAGGCCAACCTGGTCTGGGGATGGAGGAGTCCCATTGGTGCGCCACTGCTGGGGTGCTGGACCACCTGCCCCCACCATGGCTGGCGGCTTGACCCAGTGCCCCGGCCACCCCGCAGCACCCACCGGCCTTTGGCAGCGGGTATGCCGTGTTGTAGTGCTTTTCGAAGAAGCTGAGGATGGGGCCGGTCACCTGGAGCGCATAGCTGCCCTGGCCCTCAGCGATGGCCTTGGGGCGGCCCCAGATGCGAATCTGGAGGGGAGAGATGCAGGGCTCAGCTGCTGCCTGGGCTCAGACCCCTGGGCAGGTGGGGGGTGCCTCCCACCCCCAGCCTACCTGCACATGCCCCGAGAACGTATGCACGTAGCTGAACTGGCTGACAATAAAGGCCAGCAGGTAGGTGGACATTTTGGGAGTGGTGTCGAACTCAGTGATGTTCCAGCTCTCCCCGCTGATGTTCTGCTGCTGGGTCCCTGTGGGGAGCAGAGGGAAGGGGGTCACCCCCAGTCCTGCTGGGCCCCTGGACCCCTCCACCAGGGCTCCCCCCACCCCACTCACTTATAGCAGGCATGTTGGAAATGGCCTTGTGGTCAGAGGGGTGGATCAGCGTCACCGTGAAGTTGGCTTTCATGGCCGGCTCGTCGAAGCAGGGGAAGGCTTTCCGCGCATCAGCCGCCTGCATCTGTGTGGTGGCCACCACCTTCCTGCAAGCAAACCTCGTCAGCGCCCGGGGGCCTCTGCAGGGGCTGGCACACCCCCCCGGTCCCTCCGCTCGCCCTGCGCCCTGCCTGATCCCCAGTCCCATCCCCGCTGGGGTGGCATGTGGATGCAGGGGGCCACAGAGGCTCCCCCACACCCATCCCACCGTCCCAATGGGAGACAAGCCCTAAACCCAGCCCGTGCCCTCCGCCACCCCCGGGCGAGCCCCACACCCGCCCCAGCCCCCTGCCCTCCACCTACTTAATGCCTGACTCGTCCACATATTCGCTGCGGTAGAAGCCGGCCAGGTCATCGGCCAGCTCCCCCGTGAAGATGGTGAAGAGCCGGTAGCGCTGGCCCTGCCGCAGCATGCCATTGAGCTGCACCACCAGGTACTGGGTGGGGATCTCCAGCCAGGTACTGTTGATGCGGGGTGCTCTGAGGGTATCCACCGGCTCCAGTGAGGCATAGAAAGACCCCTGCAGGGTGTAGTTCAGCTTGTTGCTGTGGATGAGGATGAGGTTGGTGGGTTTCTTGCAGACAAAGACCACGCTGCTGTTGCCCTTGAAGATGTACATGTTGTCGGCATTGGGCGTGAGGAAGGGCTGCAGAGTCACCTCGTAGGACTCTGGCACCAGCGTCTTTGGCAGTCTCCACTGGTTCCAGGGGTGTTGGGGGGCGGCAGTGGTGGGGGGGACAGCGGTGGTGGTGAGGGCGGCCGTGGTGTGGAGGGTGGTCATGGTGGTGGTTGCCTTGGTAGTGGTGGTGGTGGTGGTGGTGGTGCCAGTGGTGCCAGAATCCACCACCTTGTTCTTCTCCTGGGCGTACACCACCGAGAGCGCGATGATGGTGGCCACAGCCCCCATGGCCAGCACGATGGCCACGATGCCCACGGTCTTGCTGATGAAGAAGCCAGCCGCCATGGTGAGGCTGTGGGAGCAGTGCTTGTGAAGGAGGTGCTGCCCGGGTGGCACGGCTTTTAGCCTCTCGCTCTCACGAGGTTTATTACTCCAAGTTAATGGGTGAAGTATTAAACGACCATGAGGCTCAGGGTGGGATGAGCTTTCCACCCACCCGCCTCCCGGCCTTGCAGGAGCACCAACACCCAGTGCCACTGCAGTGGTGGGTAAAACTGGCAGATTCGTATTACACCATCAGAGATGGGCAGCGTGGGACCGGGCATGGGCTGCGGGCCAGGATTCCCAGGGTCCCTCCCAAGCACTGCCCTGACCCTGCAAAAGGAGGGACAAAGCAGGTGGTCACAGCTGATGGCCACATCCCAACCTTGCCACGGGGCAAGGCAGGTGGCCCTGGCACCCAAGCCCAGCGTCTGGCTCAGCATCACTTTGTTTGCCCTCAAGTGACAGGGTCTGAGCCATCAGCAGGGGGTCCCAGCTGCCACTCTGCCTGCAAAGGACCTGCTGCTGGGGCTGAGGGCAGGGCAGGTGGGGGCTGGCACTTGCACCCTGGCAGGGGCACACCTCACCGTGCTGCCCATGCACCAGGGGAAAAGCAGGAGGGCATGGGGTGCAGCCCTGGGGGTCCGGGTGGTGCGAGTGGAGCCCAGGACCATGCTGGGGAGGAGCCTGCCCTGCCTGCAGCCCTCTCAAAGTCCAGGGTTGCATTGCCTGGCTCACACCTTGAGGTCAAACTCCAGGCCCCATGAACCGAAGCAGGCGTGTGTCCGCTGCCACCAGCCACAGGGCACCCAGAAGCCTGCACGCACCATGGGCCGCGCTCAGCCCTCCTGCCAGCCACAGCCTGGGCGAGCTGGGGGTGTCAACCGGCACAAAACGCAGCTGGGAGACTGCGGGGTCCTATGGGTACAGCCCCGCCTGCACCCCACAGTGCAAAGCCGCCAGCCAGCACACTGGCTGGAGCCAAGCAAACACACCAGGGCTCAGGGTGCTGGTGCGCGGGACAGGGGCACACACTTCTCCATGAGAGCTCTGCCTTGGCAGGGTAGAGCAGCCCAAGCCCCCCCAGGCCGTGCGGGTCAGCCCGGGGAGCTCTGCCAGAGGCTTTCCTGGACTGGGGTGGCAGACAGGGTGTGGCAGAAACCCACGGAGTAAAGTCCCCATGCAAGGCAGGGTGGGGAGGGGAGGCGCCACGTCTCACCCTAGCAATAGAAACTCCTCTTCTTGAGATCCAATCTTTCCAGTGGGGAGACGTAGGCAGGTCCTGCTGGGAGCCACAGCTCTGGGGCAAGGGGCAAACCCAGCAAGAGGCTGAGAGCCATCCTCAGGGAACCATGCCCTGTCCCCGACAGCATCCAGTTGCATCCACCAGCATCACTGCTCCTGGCAGTGCAGCCCTGGGATACTGCAATGTCCCCAGACAGCCCCTGCCCTGCGGAGCCTGGCCATCCCCACAGCCCAGCCGGCCACCACTGCACATGGGGTTGCAGCCCAGGCTCTCTCTGGCCCGGTCCCAGCCCTCACTTTGGCCAAAGGCACAGGGTTTGGGGAACAGCAAGTGCCAAATCACGGCTGGAGCAGCTCCCCCGGGATGAGGGCACAGCCAGCCAGGAGGGTACCGGGCACCCCGCACACTGTCCATCCTGCACCGACAGGCATACTACACCCCTGCCTGGCAGTGGCCCTCCCCGCACAATCCCTCTTGAGCACGGCACACAGGCGCTCACCCCAGCTCAGCCCAGTGCTGGCCCCCTCATGCACTTCTCCCTTGTTAACACCAGCCAGCCCCTGCACCCCCTCCCCAGGCTGTCTGCACCACCCCATGCCAGCCCACACCCTGTCTCCCCCAGCTCCAGCGCACACGGGCTCCTGCTCCCCCACTGCAAAGCCTCGTCCAGGGAGCCCGTGCAGACAGCGGACACGTGTGTGCTCCATCCCGCACGAAGACACCCAGAACACAGATGTTGGGCATCGCCCGCATGGACGCACGGCTCCCTTGAGGCTCTGGCCCCGCACGCCCCATAACCCGACACGCACACACACATCCCAGAGCCCTCCATAACCTCTTGCAACCCCATGGACCCCCAAAGCCCCCCACCGCCACATAAAGGCTCCATATCCCCCCTGCACACAAACCCCGCAGCCCCGAACATGCGAGCCCACAGCCCCTACTCCCCGCTCGGCCCAAGCCAAAGATCCCTCAGGGCGGGGACGTCCAGGACCCCTGGCTCGAGGTCTGCTCCCCCCCCCCGGTGGGGGGTTGGGCAGCGGCATCGCCCCCCACTCACCTTCCTGCGCTCAACCGCGGGGAGCGAGGGGCCGGGGGGCTCCCGCCCGCCCCATCCCCACCGAGGCACCCAGGACTGCGCCCTGCCCGCGCCCTGCCCTCGGGCGCTCTCTCGGCTCCGCTAGCTCAGCCGCCCGCCGGAGGAAAGTTTCCTCCTAAAGCTCCAAGGGAAGTAACCTAAACCTCCTCGCCCCCTTAACCCCTGGGCTGCTGGCCGGGCCGGGGGCTGGCGGGGCACGTCCCGGGGCGGGGGGCCAGGGCAGCGGGGGACAGCGGCGCCCAGCCCCTGACGCGGGGGATCCCGGCCCCAGCACGCCCGGCGCAGGGACGGGGCGAGGGGTCTCTGCTGGGGGAAGGCAGAGCGGGACCGCCCGGGCTGCGGGACCCCCCACCGCCCCAGCTGGGAGGCGTTAGTCGGGTTAGCCTGGGGACCGCAGTGCCCCACTGCTGGGGGTGAACCGCCCCCACCTGCCCGGCCCCTACACCCCACAGCCCCCCCCCCCCCAGGGTCCTGCTACGGGTCCCCTCTCTCACACCAGCATTGGCCAGCATGCTTATCCCAGGGGGTGGCAGGAAAGGGGACAAACTACCACCCAGCAGCAACCAAGCCAGGCTCTGCCCCCTCCCCACAGCACCCGGAACGCCTAGGCACACCAGGAATAGTGTCCCTGCTTGGGGGTGCCCCCTGCTCAGTCTCCCAGCCCAGCACCCTGTACCACAGCCCCACCTGGCACCCCCTGTCCCGGCAGCAGTGGGTTCAGAGACATCCCAGTCCTTGTAGTCAACCTGCGGGGCTGCGATCGGGGCTTGGATGGGCTTGCCAGGTGCAGCACCAGAGGTAGGGCCCCAGGGTCTCCCCACTCGGAGAATGACACAGCCAGCCTGGGCACAGGGCTGGGACTTGGTCTCACCCAGTGCTTGGCAGGATGAGGGTGAACATTTCAGATACCTGTGGAGGAGCTGGGCCAGCGCCAGGCTCCATCACCTGCTTCCCTCCGCCTCACTGCCGTGGAGGGGAGCTTAGAGTCAGGGGACACACTCCAGCAAGTAAACCCCAGCTGAGCTTAGCAAAATCCAGCACCCATCGGTGCCAAAGCACAGTCTGGCTGGGGACAGGTGATGGGGCCAGGAGCCAGCCCCAAGACCCAGCCACATCTCCCATCTCCAGACCACACAGGCAGCTTGGACAGGAGAGCACTGAGCCCCTGGCCAGCCCCTGCCCTCCACGTCCCTGCATATGCTGCGCCCCTCCAACTAGCCTCAGAGAGCAGGAAGGGTCTGGTGACCTGGCCATGGCCCTTTGGGGCACGCAGGGTCATTGCCAACGCTGCCTCACAGCCCTGCCCTGGGCAGGAATGGTCTCTGCCCACAGCAGGAGCCAGGTCTCGCCTTCAGTGCAGCATCCTCCCTCTGCTCTGCCAGGGCACTTAGGGCTCCTGTCCCTGGGCAGGACCATGGGCAGCCAGCACACCAGCCCTGAGGAGCCAGGGCTTGTAGGGCCACCTCTGCCCCAGCCAGGCTGGGGCTGCTCCTGCACAACCCTGTGATTGCTGGGGTCAGGGCTGCAGCCCTCATGGGTGGGGACATGGGGGTCCAGGAGTTTGGCCCAGCTCATCCTGGGGTGAACCACCCCATCGTCTCTGCCCTCTTCTGCACAGGAACGGGGAAAGGGAGCAGCTGGGATCAGCAGGACTCACCCAGCCCCAGCGCGGTCCTCGGCCTCCTGAGGCTCCGGCAGGATGTGGGAAGGGACAGCGAGGCCAGAGTCGTTACCAGAGGTGGCTGTGCACAAACACCTCCTCGCTGCAGAGGAAGCACGTATGGCCGGACACATCCTGCACCAGGAACTTCCATGCCATGGCACAGGACTGGACAGAGGCACAGCCCATCACAGCCAGGGCCGCCTGCCCCAGCCCGACCCCCCGAGGCACCTCCGTGTCCCAGGCCTGGCACAGAGTGGGATACGGGCATGACGCCAAGTTCCTTGCCACGGGGCAAGCTGGAGTTTTCCCTTCCGACTGCCCCAGTGCTGCTGGACCCTGTGTCCCAGCCCCAGAACACAGCCCAGAGCACGCCTCACCTGCTCCCTCCACCACACTGCTCCAGCAGCCAACAGGAGGAAGAGGAGGAGGAGGAAGAGACAGGGGGCTGTCAGAAAAGAGGAAGCAGCAGGTTGCCTGGCTCCTTGACCTCCATGAGCTGCTGGTGGTGGCTCGTGGCCAGCTGGGAAAGGGTTAAGCCACAGGGAGAGGAGACAGCAGAAAAATTCCTTCCAGGCAGAGTCATGGTTTCCCTGCCAGGGAAGATGGAGGCAGAGCCCCTGGGAGCTTAGCTCACCAATGGAGGGGAAGCAGAGGAAAGGGCCCCCAAACCAGCCCAGAGGGCAGATGGCCAGATGGTGCCCGTGGCATAGCCAGAGGCACAGGGCACCCAGCTTGAGAAGCCCCACAGCTCAGGAACCTCCCAGCCTGGCCCATCCCCACCTGGCCCATCCCCTGCAGCCATGCTCACTCCAACACCCAGGACCAGCCCCCACTCCCCCCAGGCCTCTGGGGGACACTAGCCCCAGCCCCACAGCCTTCACATGCCCTGTCAAGCCGAGCAGTACAGGGCTTTCAGCTGCCCTGAGAGCAGATCAGGGATGCTTTGCAGCAGAGAGACAAGGCAGGAAAGCTGGCAGGAGGGCAGCGGGCACTGGCAGGTTGCAGGCTGGTGACCCTGCCTCCAAAGGCCCAAAGCAGGGGACACTGCTGTCACAGCCCATGTGGGGCCATCGTGGTCCCCCCTGCATGCCCTGGAGAGCAGGGCAGGGTGCAGCTAGGGACCCTACCCCAGAGCCCATGCCCTCCCCCACGTTGGGTCCAGGGCCCCATTTCCCACTCTCATGCAACAGCCCAGACACCAGCCTCTGCCAGCCAAGAGTCCCCCAGGGCTGCAGCCGCCCCATAAGAGGCCCCCCATGGACCCCACAACACCCTCCTGGTGCTCCCCTTCCCGGTGCTGCCCCTGGGACAGGGCCAGCAGCACCCACAGCAGACACAAGTTCCCACGGTGATTTATTAGGACACAGGGACATGCTCCAGGAGGCCCCAGACTGGCCTGGCCCCGACCCAGCCACCAGCCCAGGCAGAGGCAGCTCCCTTCCCTCTCACTGCCAGCATCTCCTGGTCCAGCAGGTACCACCCATGCTGGCCCCAGCTCCAGAGCTCACAGCAGCTCCAGTGAGCAACCCCAACCAGGCTGGTACCAATCCCAGACTGGGGCGCCAGGTCCAGGCAAGCCGGACCAGGGTGGGTGCAGGGATGCTGGGCAGGGGACAGCCCAGCCCAGGGAGGATGGAGGAGATGACAACCTAGAGCTCCTGCGGGAGCTATCAGCTACAGGTAGATTTTTACAATTGGGAATTCCAAGAAATGCTGGGAGAGGCAGGACCTGGCTCTTCCCCCCACAGCAAGGAGAGAGGCTGCCCATCCACAGGGAGGGGAAGGAAGGCCACCCTTGTTGGGAGACCAGAGAGCAGAACTGAGCCCAGGTCCAAGGTGACAGACAGGCAGACAGCACCACCCCATTCTTGCTGAGCCCCATCACTGCTCCCCACCCTCCACCAGCCAGCCCAGGCCCCCCGGCAGCACACCGGGCTCACCATGTGCCATACGGGCAGAGACCCAGAAGGGGCAGGGGGAACCCACCATAGCCCAGCTCCTCTCCCCAAGCCAGCCCAGGCCACGGCCTGCGTGTGTGGGCAGCCCTCCCTGCCACAGGACGCTCACATGAACTGTGACAGGTTGGGCACTTTGATGTTGATGTCTCCGATGTTGATGTTGCGAGGGATCTCTGGCAGGTTGATGTTCTTCACAGCCGAGACCGCGCGGGAAGGAGCGGCTGAGAGGCCTCCCTGCCGATGGGAGAGACCAGTGACTGCCAGCCCCTTGCCCCCCGCAGCCCCTCTGTGAGGGGCTCCAGGCTGCTCCCGGCTCAGCCCTGCACTTTGCTGCAGGAGCATCCCTGAACCGCCCTGGCCCATGCTGTCCTGCCTCCCCCGAGCCCCAGGGCCCAGCCATGTCCCCCCATGCGTGGCTCGGCACAGGTGCAGCCAGGGAGCAGCCCTCACGCCCACCTCCCGCACTGCTGATGGACCCGGTCCTATATTGGGAGCAGCAGCACGGTGCTTCCCTGTGACGCGAGCACAGATGCACCTCCAATTCACAATGACAGTGCAAACAGGGGCAATAAACTTTTCACTACCTCAGGTTATCAACCTTAATGGCAACAGCCATTTCCATGCTCAGGCTGCTCCCTACACATCTAAACAGCACAGAGCACAGCTGGGAAGGGATGCCCCCAGTCCTCTCCCCAAGGACTCAGGCAGGCAGAGACCGGGGATACTGGGGATACCCCATATGCACCAGCTCCAGACCCCACAGGCTGTCCCCCCTTACAGTCTGGAGTACATCAGCCTCCCACGTGGGAGAGCCACAGCGTTGCACTCACCTCTGCCTTCTCCAGCTTGCTTTGGGCCTCCACCTGTGCCACAATCTCGTTCATGTTGGTCTCCAGCACCATGCCGCCTATCACCACCTCCTGCAAGATGTGGTGAACCTGCGAGGCCAGGGAAGGGAAGGCATGGGAAGGGATGGGAAAGGAAGGCTGCAAACCCAGCCCAGCTTACGGACCAGCCAGGAGCGGCAGCAGCCACTGCTGCAGAAGCATGTTGGAGACTGGCATTTCCCGGAGACACAAATCCAGCCCCATCCTCCCCTCAGCCCACACAGCCCCGGCAGCTGGCTGGCCAGAGAGCAAGAGGGCTGCCAGGGTCCTCAGCACATGGTCCCACAGCCCCGTTTAGTGCTGGTACCTCTGCTCTAGAGGATGCCTACCACAGGGACAGGAGCAAATGTTGCCCACTGGACCACCAGGCACAGGGCTGCCCCCAGAGAGGCCAGGTCTGACCCAGCTCGCTGGCACACCCTGGCTACACCACCTCTGACACCTCATCTGAAGCTTGATCCCTCCCTGGGCTGGGATGCAGGTCACAACCAGGGGCAACTCCCTGCCTAGAAAGCATGCTGGAGAAGAGCCCACAAGGCAGCAGAGACCCCAGAGCCTCCCGGAGCCACTGCACAGGACACTTCTTCCCATAAACAGTTTCTTCTACCCAGAAAGCCAGGCTAGAGCCCAACTTCTTTGCTTTCTCTTAGGAAAGACGGGACTGTGACACACACACAGAAAAAGCACAAAAATGCTATGAGAGTCTCCTCCCTTCCCCAGGGTCTGCCTGGATCCAAGGATGAAATGGAGCAGTCTCAAGGCAGTGAGCTGCTCCCTCCTGCCAGCCCCATCAGGGAGGACCGGTGATACCCCATAGGAGAAAGGGCCCATCCTGGTTTACAATCCAGGAAAACACAAACATCCCCCACCATGCCAGGTGGCTGGAACCCACCTTCAGCTCCACCACCCTGCACAGCCCAACCTTCCTTGCTAAGTCAGCAGGTCTCAACAACCACCCAGCACAGATAATGAATTTACGGCTCTCTGGTTACTTCCGTGAAATAGGCTATTAATGGAAGATGGTTAAGTTATTATATCGTTTTATGGCTTCATGAGGGCAGGTTGCACTTGTAAATGCTGTGTGGCAAATACGGCCAGGGCAATGCTGTGAAAAATAAAGCAAGCCGGAGAATCTGCTAGAAGGGCGAAACCCAGCTTTGCACAAACAGCAAGCCTGATGCTCACCATGGGTCCCGTCCTGCTCCAACAGTGCCAGGAGCAGCAAGGTGTGTGGTATCAGCACTGCACAGGGCGAGCCACGGGCGATACAGCACATTCCCGGGACACCCACAGCACTGGAACTGCTGTCCCGCAGCACAGTGTCAGCTCAGCCCAGACCCAGCAAACACTGCACTGGACAGCACTAGCAGTTCCCCAGAACAGAGCATCCTGGCTGCAGGAAATGTTGTTCCTTCAAGATCTGGCTTCACCCCAAGTTGGACCGAAACCAACAGGGCAGAAATCCCAAGCAAGCTTTGTTTTCCAAACTGAAACACAGCATTTCCTGAACAAACCATGTCCTCTCTGGGACCTTGCAGCTGCTGAGCAAAACTCACGTTTCTCCTCCAAGGTACGAAGAACAACCAGGGGCTGGGCAACAGCTGCCTCTGACCCTCCCAAAGGCTTTGTGGCTCCAGCCTCCCCTTGCAAAAGAGGAAGCCCTGCAGCTCTGAGGTTGCTGCTCCCAAAGCTGACAGCCTAAAAGCACTGGTGTCATTGGTGCCCAAGAACCACAGACTCAATGGCCCAGTCCAGCCGCCTGCTGCAAGAGCAGGGACCTGAAACCCGCAGCAGGTCCCATTTCACGGACCCTGTGCTGCATACAGAGTGTAACGTGTATCTTAAGGCAATAATAGAAAATCACAGGACCCAGACAAAGCTGCACCCAAATCCCAGCCAGAACCTGCTGGGTTGAGGTTGTTCACAGCCAAAGTCTCTGCTCGACAAATCGATGCTTTCCCATTGACATTGGCCTCATTTCTCCCATTCCAGTCGGGAACTCACAAACTCTGCAATCCATCTGCCAGAGCAGAGGGGTAGCACCATGCCCTGCACTGCTCTTGACAGACTGAAGTCCCAGAGGCAGGGTTCTGTGGGAGCACTGGGGCAGCATCACAGCTGGAGAAAGCCCTGCCCAGGCATCCGAGGGGCAAGACCTAGGGACCAGCAGAACAGACCTGCGTATTCCCAGCACCCCCAACACCGCCCATCTGCAACCAAGCGCTCGGAAGCACAGGCATTCAACATCAACACATCTGAGAAATAAATACACGCCAAATATAGGAAGAGAGACAAAAGGACCAACTGATAGTGGCCAAGGACTGAAGTCAAGGCTGGGGAGCAGCGGGAGCACAGGACAGGCAGTAAACAATCCTGAGTGGTAGGAGGGCCTTGGGGTGACCGAGCCCAGGGTCTCCCGGATCAGAAACCCTCCCAACTCCCATCTCCTTTGAACCCTTTGCCTGGCAGAAGAGTTCAGAGGAAGGGCAATCCGTGCTACTGCTGGCAAAACAGACAAGCAACAGGGTAATCTCTTCTGCCTGTGGGCTGCAGATTGAGTGTAAAGCTGTCAGGTCTTGGTCACACCACAAAATACATAACTGAGAGCACACCCTCCCCCAGATGAGGCCAGAGGTGATCTGGGTGGCTGCCATCACTTCTCCTGCAGGTACTCCTCCTTCCTTCTGACTTCCTCCTTCCTCTCCTTTTGCTTGCTTTGATAAGAACACTTTTGCTGACAAGACAATCAATGTTATAACATTTCTGAAAGCTTACAGCCAGGCAAATTATGAAATCAAAGTCTTACTTCATCAGTTCCTAGTACATTCAGCTGATCCAGATCACCTTCTAAGATTTCCTAACTCCATTTCTCTGCCAGAGTTCAGAAGCTGGAATAGCCAACAGAAAGGGAACATTTACAGCCTTACTGATTTTTTTCCACTCCTCTGTTCTTTGTTGGCATGTTTTGTCTTCAACAAAGCAAGAAAGCCCTTATCAACAGCAACACAAGTCCAGCACATGTCAGCTAAGTCCCTCCTTTCTCTAAGCATAGTCCCAGCTATCTTCAGCCCCATCTATGAGATCATCAAAGAGGACAGGCTTCCTCCCAGAAACTCTGTCCAGCTAAAAAGGAAGCATTAAAGGCTGTGTATTCCAAACACTCCCATTGTTCATTCCCTTTTTTTTCCTGCAGCTCTACTAAAATGTTAACAAGACCCCCAAGGGGCCCTACAGTACAGCAAGAAGAGGCAGAACACGCCTGCACAACACCAGAGCCTGCCCAGCTCCATCAACACCAGCCTGTACAGAAGACAAGAGCAAAGACTCAGCGCAGATCCCTGTCACTTGACCGCATGGTTACCCAGCGTCAGTGGCAATCACCAGGACAGCCCTCAACCCCCTCCCACCCATGGCTGTGCTGCAGCAGAGAGCACAGCCCTACAGCAGCAATGCAATGGGGCAAGTGCCAAGAGCAGAGCTTACCCATGGAGGACTCAGAACAGAGCCCAGCAACTCAGATCTCATCAGGAGGACACGATGTAAGCAGTTTATGAAGACCCCAGGCTGACAACTTCCCTACCCGGGATTTCAACCTCTCCCCAAAACTGACGCCTAATGTACCAACAGCCTCTCCTGAAAGGCTCCAGAGCTCAAGGCTGGGCCAGCTCCTGCCCATGGGAGCGCAGGCTCTAGGGAGGGCAGGGCTCTGGGGCAGCCAGGTGCTGGAGTGAACAACAGCACTGGCCCAGAGGAGCACACAGAGACTACAACCCACCTTGTCCATGTGGAAGATGAGGTCCAGCTCACAGACATTCTCAAAGCACTTGTCCAGTGTCTCCACAAACACCTAAGGTGGCAGGAAGGGAAGGTCAGTACAGAAGACCACTGCAAGATGCTTCCCACTCGCAGCCCTGACCAGAAACTTGTTGTGCCCCAGGGTATCCCCCTGAGCAGGGAACAAAACCCTCTCAACAACCCCATCTCCTTCTGATGGTAGGAAAGTGCCTGTTCCCAGGGCAAACACAGGGACACCCAGCCCAGGGGCTGCCTGGGAACCCCAGTACTGCAGCAGCAGCATGGGATCAGGGGACTGCCACATGGGCATCAGTGCTGGTCCTCGCTACACTGCAGAAACCAGATGAAGCTCAGACCTGCTCGAGGAGAGGGCTTGTCTTGGCAAGCTGGAACTAGAGCCTGGTCCTGGCTGGGCCAGCTGCAAAGGGAGGACATGGTGGGTCCAACCCAGGCAGCGTGGAGGGCTCCTCCTCCAGCCCCAGACAAGCTCCCTCACAGCACCGGTGTGTGCTGTGGTGCTGCGAGTGACAGCTCACTGCTGTCTTCAGGTGCTACTGGTGCTGCCCGCACACCCGGCACCCCCTCAAGGGGCCTGGCACAAGGTCAAGGGCATGGAAACATGGGACTCAGCTGTTCTGGGAGAAACACCCCAGGTGTCGATGTCCTGATCTGCTGCAGTGCTGGGACAATGGCTGGGGGCTGCATTCAGGGCAGGGCTGCAGCCCACCAGAACAGCCTGAAAGGGGCAGAGTTACGGGAAACGCATGATCACAGGGCGGGTGACCCGAGCAGGGCAGGCAGCTCCTGCCACCTCCTGCACCAACACTCTCACACCTACCATTAGCCAGATTTAGCAAAGGTCCCATTACAAGTCTATGCAGTGTTTGAAAACAATTTCTAAAATGTACTTTTAGTTTTGGGCCCCTCCCTACAAGAAAGACACTGAGGTGCTGGAGCGTGTCCAGAGAAAGGCAACAAAGTTGGTGAAGGCCCTGTAGGACAAGTCCTAGGAGGAGGGGGTGAGGGAACTGGGGTTGTTTAGCCTGGACAAAAGGAGGCTGAGGGGTGACCTTACCGCTCTCTACAACTACCTGAAAGGAGGTTGTTGCAAGGTGGGGGTTGGTCTCTTCTCCGAGTAACAAGCGAGGGGACAAGAGGAAATGGCCTCACATTGCACCAGGGAAGGTTTAGATTAGATATTAGGAACAATTTCTTCACCGAAAGGGTTATTAATCCTTGGAACTGGCTACCCAGGGAAGTAGTTGAGTCACCGGCCATGGAGGTATTTAAAAGATGTATAGACGTGGGCGCTTAGGGACATGGTTTAGTGGTGGACTTGGCAGTGTTAGGTTAACACTTTGTTTGCCAATGATACCAAACTGAGTGGGGAAGCGGACACTTTGGGAGAGCCATGCTGCAGGAAGACCCGAATTGGCTGGAAGAGTGGGCTAACAAGAACTTTATGACGTTCAACAAAGACAAATGTAAGGTCTTGCACCTGGGACAACATAATCCAGGAGTGCAGCACAGGCTGGGATCTACCCAGCTGGGACACAACTCTGGGGAAAGGGACCTGGGGATCCTTCCTGGTGGGCAACAAGCTCAGTATGAGTGAACAGTGTGCTGCTGCTGCAGCAAAGAAAGCCAACAGGATGCTGGGTTGCATCAACAAGCACATCACTAGCAGATATAAAGAAGTCATTATCCCCCTCTCCTCAGTGCTTGGCAGGCCACACTTCATATACTGTGTTCAGTTTTGGTCCCTGCAACGCAAAAAATGCATGGACAGGCTGGAGACGGTCCAGAGAAGGGCCACAAAGATGATCCAAGGCCTGGGAAGTCTTCTGTATGAGGAAAGGCTGAGAGAACTGAGTTTGTCCAGCCTTGAGAAAAGAAGGCTTAAGGGAGACCTTATCACCATGTTCCAGTATTTAAAGGGTGGCTACAAAGAAGATGGAAACTTTCTTTCTACAAGGAGTCACATGGAAAACACATGGGGCAATGGGTACAAGTTACTCCTGGGGAGATTCCGACTGGACACAAGAGGAAAATTCTTCACAGTGAGAACAATCAGCCATTGGAATAATCTCCTCAGGGAAGTGGTGGAATCCCCAACATTGGGGATTCGGCTGGACAGGGTGCAAGGCCATATTGTCTAGACCGTGCTTTTGCCAGAAAGGTTGGGCCAGATGATCCTTGAGATCACTTCCAACCTGGTACTCTATGATTCTATAATAACGGTTGGACTCGATGATCTTAAGGGTCTTTTCCAACCTAAATGATTCTACGATTCTTTTTAAAGAAATTCATTCAGATTGACTTCCCCCGCTGCTTCCAGGTGGAGGAGCTGTGTATCAGCTAACGCGCTCGCAGCTCCCCCTCCGCATCACAGCCTCCTGAACGGCTTCTCAGTCGCTTCCAGAAGGGCCAGCACAGAGGTGCCACAGACATGCAGTGCACCTGAAAGGTGTTGGGGCCAGGCCGCCCAGCAAGGACTGTGCTGTGGGGGGAGGTACCTGCCAGCCACTCTTGGGCAGTGAACCTCACTGCAGAGAGACCAACCTGGATGAGGTCCAGGATGCCCAGCTCACTCTCCGAGGAGTCCACACAGAAGACGAAGTACAGCGTGGCGTAGTGGCGGTAGATCAGCTTGTAGTCCGAGCCACCAAACAGGCTGCAGAGACACAAACAGAGGTGAAGAGTTTCAGGAGGGGGGGGATGCAGCCCAGACGCTCTCCTAGCCGAAGGGACAGTCCTGCAGGGCCCCCCCCTTGCCAGAGGGGCGGAGGGTTACCTGCCGCACTCCAGGAAGTTGCAGATGTGGTCATCCCGCTTCAGCACCAGGTGGAAAGTCTCTCGGATAATCTGCTGCTGGACCTCCTCCGCCTGCAAGAAGGCGAGGGCAAACACCCATGGGTGCACGGCCTGCAGGACCCACATGCCCTGCTCTCCCCCCGCTACCCCGAGGGACACCGTAAGCCGGCAGCTCCAGGTGACAGGCAGGTGCCAGCTCCCTGCCAGCCCTGGCACCACAGGAGCAGCCGCAGGGGCAGCCACGGGGGACCCGGCCACGGGGCATCCCGAGGGACTAGGCCTGGGCGCTGGGCTGAGGCAGGCAGGGCTCCCCAACCCCACCACGATCACCCCTGCAAGCCGGGGCCTCCCCAGAGCCCCGGCAGAGCCCCACCGATGCCCCCGGCCCCGCACCAGGTGCTGGTAGAAGCGGACGAGCCGCGGCTTGCCGTGGTTGTTGAACACCAGGATGGCGTTGATCATCCCGGCGGCTGGACGGGACGAGACGGGAGCAGAACCGGGACGGCAGCGGTCGCAGCCTCCCCGCAGGAAGCCCCTCGCCCGCCCCGGAAACGCGGCGGCGGGGCGGCGCTCCGGGACGGCTCCCGGCAGGCCGAACCCGGGCGGCCCCGCGAGGACCCCGCGGTCCCGGAGCAGCCGGGGCTCGGCCTCGGCCCAACGCGCAGTGCCGGGGCTCGGGGACCGGGGGACGCTCGGAGCCGCTCCTCCCGCGGCGCCCGGGCGGGGACGCAGCCGCTCTCCCACTGCCAAGGCCGGGGGCTCCCGGGGGCCGTGCTGCTGGACCGGGGCCTGCCCCGGCCCTCTCCGGGACAGCGACAGCCACCGGGGCAGACCGGGGAGGGGGCAACCGTTCCTCGCGGCCCCCGCCGGGGCAGGGCGCAGGCAGGTCTAGAACCGGGCCGCCGCCGCCGCCCGCACCGGGAAGACGCTGCCCAGGCCCGCCGCCGGCCGCGCCGCCAGGGGGCGCACCAGCCCCAGAGCGACGGGAGCCGCGTGGTGCCACGCCGCGGCGGAGAGAGCGGGAGGCGTGGCCGCTCGCCGGGGCGGAGTTGGCGACAGACCACGCCCTCTCTTAAAGCGCTCGCTCCCTTGCCTGCCGGGGTGGTCGTGAGCGGGGTCAGAGGTCACCGGCGGGGCCTGGCGGTGGGGCTGCAGTGCGGGCGGCCGGAGCAGACCCCGGCCTGTCCTGGGCGGGGCTGCTGCCCCCCGGCACCCAGCGGGGCCGGCCCTGCGGCTCTCCCCGCCTCTCCCTGGGGCTCAGCCCTTCTGTCCGCTGCCTCACCAGCCCCTGTCCTGTCCCCAGCAGGAGCTGCCGGGAGGGGAGAAGCCCCCCCAGGCCCACTGCGTGGGGACAGCCAGGCTGGGCCACCAAGGGCTTTACAGGAGGACTCTCAGCTGCCCGCCATTTTCTGCGCTCACTGCGGCCCGACGGCTCCCCCAGGCCCAGGCCAGCCCCGCCGGCCGTGGTGCCCAGGGTGGCCTGCTCACGGCCTGGGGGGCTGCTTGCGGCCGCGGCTGCTCCTTGTGGGCTCTCCTCCCTGCCACCTCCGGTGAAACTCCCGCTGCAGCGTCGCCGTTCAGCTGGGCCGAGCCATCAGGGTGGCTCCGGGGGATGAGCATTATTTATGGGGCCGCCAGCCTTGGGCTGTGGTCGGAGCACAGTATAGGGGAGTTCCATCCAGGTGATCAGCCACAGCGGTGGAGGGGGTGACACCCAGAGAGCCTATGACCCCCCAGGACCTCTACCGCTGCACGGGCACCACCCACAGACAAACAATTGTTAGAGCTCTGAAAAACTCAATCTGCTGAAGAGTTATTTTGAAGAGGAAAGGGAGACAGAATCACACGTGACAATTGCAGTTGCACCAGGGTTTTTTTAAGGACCAGGAAATCAAAAAGCAAACAGCAAAGGGTGTATGATCCCAGATTAATGTAAAGAAATTGCGAAAGCAAGTAAGGTACAATCTAAAGACCACGGCGTGACTGAGTTACGAGTAGCAAGGGACATCAAGGGCAACAAGAAAAGGATTTGGTGTGCTGTTTAGAAGTACTGGAAGGAAGGGGGAGACAGGAGAAAATAAAGACCCATAACTTAATGGGGAAAGGGAGGAAACAATCAAGGATACAGAGAAACCTGCATTGCTGCAGCCTTCGTATGAAAAGGTTGTTTGTGAGCAGGGATTTAACAACATTAACAAAGGGAGAAGGAGAGCAGGACAACAGGGAGGAGAGCCAGGGGAAAGGACATTGGGGGGCACCAGGTTTGGAGGAGGGTGACCGCAGCACCCGTTTTTGGAAGACAGAGGTGAATTGTCCCCAGGGCCATGCTGCTGTCCTGCCCTGGCATCCACTCCCACGGTGATGCCAAACACGGCACCAGCCCATCACCACTCATGCCCCAGGGGATGGTATGGCAATAAGAAACGGTCTGTGAGGATGACACCAGCACAGCAGGACCCCTTCCTCTGACGGGGGAGCAGTATATGCCACGTGCCTTGATCCCACCAAGGCTCTCAACTAACGAACCGTGCCCCACACGGGAACACCAGGTGACGGCTCAGCTGCACCCCAGAAGTGGTGGGCGACAGGACACGCCGATGGAGACTGGCCGTGCCGGAGGAGGGCAATTCCACCGGGGCTGGCCTGGTCCAGCCTGTGTTTCCCTGAGGACCTGGAGCAGAGTATGGGGTGACTGAAACCGCAGGCAGCATCAAGCTGGGAGCTGGGAGGGGCCCGAAGTGCTGGGCAGGACGAGCTCCAGGCTCAAAATCATCTTGACAAGTTAAAGATGTCATCCAAAACCAACAAGCTGAGATTCAATAGAGAGAAGTGCGAGGAGGTGCTCTGCGGGAGGACTGGGACATGCGCAGGGATGAGCAGCCGCCACGGAGCAGGGCTGCAGAGTGTCATGGTCTCCACCTCCAGGAGCGACTGCAGCGGCTGCTGCAGGAGGCAAGTGCCACCTCGCACCCCCGGGGTGGCAGTTGCTGGTCTGCTGAGCACGGGGGGAGCCCTGGCTGCAGCCGGTGCCCAGTTTGGGACCCTGCGCTTCACCAGGGACAGGGGCAATTGGAGGGGATCCAGGAGGGAGCGAGAAGAATGAGAAGAAGTCCAAGAACTTGGCCTATAAGGAAAGGAGAGGGGAAGAACTTCTGGAGTCCACAAAAGCTGGCCGAGAGGAAACATGGCAACGGACTGCTGCTGCGTGTGGGATGCTGTATGTCGAGAAATCAGGAAATCAGCTTAGATGGCAGCAAGGAAATCTCCTATTTTCAGCTGTTCTGGTCACAGATCGCACCCTTCTGGTGGCAGAACCTCTCTCGCTGGGGGCTGAAGACTGCATTAGATGAAGGGGACCTCTGGGGGTTCCCTGCCCCTGGCGCTGCTCCAGCAGTGTCACCCAGAGCCAGTGGCCCCAGGCCACGGCCGGGCTGTGGGTGCCTCCAGGGATGGAGACCCCCCCACTGCCCCAGGCTGGCACCATCCACAAGCAGGGTGCGGCCACGTTGCCCAGTGGGGACATCCCACCCACTGTCCTCCAGGAAGGGCGGGAGGCACCGGCCTCCACTGAGGGACACGGATTGGCTGAGCTTCACTTCTACCACCCCTGATTGGCTGAGACCTCTGCAGGCGCCTGGTGTTCCTCAACTGCAAGAGGCTGTGGGTGCTCCTGGCCCAGCATGCTGATTGGCTGAGGCAGCTGCAGCCTCGTGTCTCCACATCCTGATTGGCTGAGGCATCATGTCTCCCCATCTGGATTGGCTGAGGCAGCTGCGGGCTCCCCAACAGGCGGGTGGGCTGGGGGGCGGCTCCCCACCTCTGAGCCCAGTCCTGCTGCATGCGCTCAGGCTGCCCCACACGCTCCACATCCCGCCAGTGTGCTGGGCGTGTGCTGGGCATGCTCTGGGCGCACACGACGGCCGGGGCGTCCATGGGAATTTAGAAGAGCGAATCTCCTTTGGCCTCGTTCACGATCCTTTAAGATTTGCAAATATTTGCACCAGCAAAGTCGGTCCTTAGCGAAGCTCGCAGGGTGAGGCAGGATTGCAAACACGAGGAGAGAAATGTTGGTTTAGGTGAATGCTCACCACTGCCAGGTCAGATCTCTGGAAGTGCTCTGACCTGGGCCGGCCAGACAGCAGCAGCAGTAACATGACAGGGGTTGCTTGGCCAGCCCTCCAACATGCGTGGTGGATGTAGGAAGCCATAAGCACAGGCACTAAGAGCTTAAATGGATCAGTGAGATCAATTTTCACCCCAGAATACAAAAAAACACTGGAAACGAGATGTGCGTCTGCCAGACAAAGGACTGCGTTTTTAGACAAACTCTTTGCTGTGATTAGTCTGTCCAGCTCCACCTGCTTCCATGGAGATGAGAGTCTCCATCTCCTGATGCACCAGCCAAATCCCAGCTGCCTTCATGTACACCTTCTTCCATGAGGAGGAGACCCTCATCCTCCTCATGATGGGAGCCAGAGCTCCTGTCCCCCGTCCACAGCTGTAAGCCACTTTGCAGTTGCCAACCCTTCCCCTTACCATGCCACGTTATGACCCCTGTCCCTCCCTTCGGAGACCTGCCACCTTCTGCCACCACGGCCCCATCCTGCCTCCCCACCGCAGTAGACCTTGGCCTCTCCCTCCACCGCCGCCTGTGGCCTCCCTGTGGGGAGTAAAGAGCATCCCCCCACCACAAGACCCTCAGATTTCTGGAACATCCCTAATTCCGCTCATCCCTTTCTATTTTGGGGAGAGGGGAGTCTTGCCATCGGCTGGTATAATGTAACCCCTGCAAGGTTTCTGGGGCACAGCTCATCCTTCCCATACACCTACCGTCACCATGAAGGAGAGCAATGCCTGGCAGCCGACTGGGAAAGAGGCGTCCCATCACCCATTCCTATGAACACGACTCTTCCAGGCAGCACGTAACCCCCCTGAGCATCCCTCTATGGGGTGATAAGCCCCCAAAATCAAGGGATATTCATCCCCAGGATAAAATAACCCCTGGGGTCGGGGGTCCTGGGTGGCCACTGCAGAGGAGGAGATGCTGTGCGGAGACGGTGCGGGCGCGGGGTCGGGCTGGCCGCGACCGGCGGTGGTCGCGGCCAGCCCGACCCCGCGCCCGCACCGTCCTCGCACGGCGCGGGGGGGGGGGTCCCCATCGGACTCCCCCATCCCCATTACCATCAGACGAGCCGCGCCCCGCAGCTTTGTTTCCCGCAACCGGTACCGAGGGCGGACCCGGCTCCGGGGGATGAGCGGGCTGGGGAGAACGGGGAGGGGGGGGGGGATCGCGGTGCTCGGGAAACTTGGGGGGGGGACGACGACGCGGGGGCACGGCGGGGAGATAAAGGGCGGCCGCCGGCGGCCGAGTTAGGAGGAGCTGTTTTGCATCCCTTCACGTCAGCCCTGCCTCATTCCCTCCTTCTTCCTTCCTGCGCACCCAGCGCCGGGCCCGGAGCCGCCGCCGCCGCCGCCGCCGCCCCGCGTCCTGCGGAGCCGCCGTGGGAGCCCACGGTGAGTCCCCGCCGCCGGGCGCTTCCCACCCCCCACCTCCACCGCCCCCCCCTCCACCGTGGGGAGACCGTCGGTCCGCAGCCGGGGCCACCGAGATGTCGCCGCCTTCTCTTTCACTTCCACCTTCCCCCCGCGACGGAGACGGGAGCGATGGCGGCGGGAGGGACGGGGACGGGGACGCGGGGGGGGGGGTACGGACCGGCGGCGGCGATGCCCGCTCCGCACGTGGGTCCGCCGCCCCCCACCCCCCCTCCCGCTCCCCGCCGCCAAGTTTCCCCATCGCCGCTCGCAAACTTTCTCCGCGGTCGCGGGGCCGATAAAGTTGCGGGGGGGAGGGGGGGCGGCCCGACCCGGCCCGGCTCGGCTCGGCTCGGCTCCCGGCCGGCCGGTCGTTACCTGTTGAGGGAGGGAGCGCGGCAGCCCGGTGGAAGCATCACCCCCGGGCCGGGCTCCGCCGCACCGGGGAGGGGGGCGGCGGGGGCTCCGGGGAACGGCTTGGGGGGGGGGGGGGGGAGATGTCCGGAGGGGGAGAGGGGGGGTTGGGTGTCGGGGCGGTCGCCGAGCAGCACCCCGGGGTGCCCCGACCCGGCGCATCCTCGTCCCGCGGCGAGGGGCAGCCGCTGCCCGCCCCCCTCCTCCGGGCGGCCGCGGGGGGCGGCGAGGGACGCCCGGGCCGGCGGCTGGGGACCGGGACCGGGACCGGGACGGGGGCGGGGGCGAAAACCGCGCCCGAAGTTTGGGGAGAGTTTCCAGGCGCTGGGGACCGGCCCGGCGGCGGCTGTCCCGGGTGTGCTCCCCGTATTTACAGCAACAGAGGGGAAAGTGCCACGGGCGGGGGGGGGGGGGGGCTGAAATGAAATGGGTGGGTGACTCTGCAAGGCCCAGACTGCCCCGTCCCGCATCAGGCAGGCCCCGCTTGCGCTTTCCGTCACGGAGGCACCCCCAGATTTGCCGGTGTCGGGACCCGCGATGGCTCCGTGGGAGGGTCCCGGGCTGGGGGCATCGCTGCTGCCGGGCCAGGGGCTGCTTTGTCTTCTGCTTCCCTGCTAGGGACAGTGGCTGGTCCGGGACTCCCTGTCTCTGCAGCTCTTTGATAGCTCCCTGTTGATCAACAGGATGCGGTGGTTAAATTAGTTATAATTAATTAATTAGTCAATCATTAGTAGTTTCTTTGTAAGCAGCCTGTGTGGGCAGAGGAGGGGGAGTGATGGGAGTGGAAGGCGACATCCCCGGAGCCTGACCTCCCACCAGCTCCGGACCCAGCAGCGCCATGAACTCGGCCAGGCTCCCACGCTTCTGCTGGGAGACACCCGCTCCGCACCACGCTCCCGGCCTCAGCTTGGTGGCTTCTCATGTCACTGATTTCAACCAGCCTCACGAAGCCATATATTCAGCGGTTCCAGCAAATACGGTTTGGGTCTGATTGTGCAGGTAGTCCGGGCTGGCTGCAAAATTTTCGCAAATGCGTCTTAGGTTGGAGGGAGACCCCAGGTCCACGGCTTTCCCAGGGAGACTCCTGAGAAGTCGCAACAGGGACACTCCTCTCAGTGTCCCCTTTGGAGCCCCAGGGGGTAACCGACTCCTGACAGTCAGTTAGGGAGCAGCAGCTGCGGTGGCAAACACCATTTCAGCAGCAAACGGCAGTGCTGTGACCAGTCCCCACTGCTCCCACCCCTGGGTGACAGCTTCCCCACCCACAGGAGCCAGGCAAATCCTCCTCAGCGAGAGCCAGCACAGGCAGAGCCCAGATAACAAATCTGCTGGGCCGGGCTCCTCTTCTGTGAGCAGGTTTCCATTAATGCCTTCTTTGAATAGTGATCCCATTATATCCCTATAAAATGGTAAATTAGATCACAGTAACTTGACTCTGCTACACGCCAAGAAGCATTCCCAACCTAAACTTGGGAGGTGACTCGGAGGATCAGACGTGGATACCTGCTGCGGAGGGAATGGGAGCATCTTCCACAGTGCCCAAGTAGCGTGTCTTCTCTTGTTCCTTTTGACATTGGCAGGGTTTGGATTAATCTCTGAGAAAGGCGGTTTAGTTGGTTTTATTGGACCACAATGCAAAGAAGGTTTTTCATTTTTAAGTTAGTTTAGGAGACACAGTGTAGAGAGGGATGAGCACAAACATCACCCTGCTCTACTGTACCACTGGAAATGTTAAGGAATAGGCAAAATGGTGGTTTTGTACTGCAAAGAACGTGCCAGCATAAAATCTTGTGAGTGAGAGTGTTGCCTATACTCTTTAGATTTATTTTACATTTATTCTTTGTTGAGAAGTAGGCTCCAATTCAGCACCTGCTTGAGCATGGTCTCCTTACTATCAGCTGAGCAGGTCATGTCCTTGGTGTTCTGCCAGGCCAGGGCCAGACCAGAGGCAAGAGGAGAGCTGAGTGCTGTCCCCGACAGGCTGGGAGTGTGGGGTTTCCTGCCAGTTTTATTGCCATTGCTTCCCCTTCCCTCTGCTGCCCGCCATGGGGTTGGGTTTCCCTCAACCCGTTGCATCTCCTCCTGTGAGACGGCAAGTGGGTTCACCAGCAGTGAGGGCAGCACATGAAATGTCCCAGATACCTGCTCAGGGCGTGCTTTCCATGGAGGCAGCACAGGTTTGACCGGCAGAACGTTGCTGGATGGCCGAGATGTGCCGGGAGTGCTGCTGTCCCGTCCTCTGTGCCTGCCGGTGGCCGGGAGCTCTTGGGATGAGTCATGGTCCCTGCTGAGGTCCCTGAGCCCTTCCCACAGGGCTTGACCTTGGGCAGAGAGGACTGTGATCCAGTGATGAGTGTTTTCCCTTTGTCCCGCTGTCCCACATTTTCTTCCTCCAGCCCTGTGCACCTCCAGCTCTTTTCCTCCTCATTTTCCTCCTCCAGCTCTTGTCCTCCTCGGTCCTTCTCGCAAACGGCAGCAAGTCGTGGTGGCATTTGTGTCGGGAGAGGGACCCACGTCAGCCCGCCTGCGTCCAGGCACAGCTTTCCCTAAAAAACCAATTTCTGTCAAAAGCATGGGGCAGTGGAGTGAAATGCATGAAGTTGATCAGGAAGGGTGCTCTTGCTGGAGTGAGCTGTGGAGGGGTTTCTGTATTTAAAAAAATAGGAGGCTGCCACTCTTCTTTGCCCTGGTTTCGATGGAGGAGTGGGCTTCTCCCGCTGAGAGAATGAGCACGTAATGCAGTTTCTTTACCAAACTTTAAATTAAGGGGGGGAAACATGATTTTAAATTTTCCTGGTCTTTACTCTCAACTGTCTGTCCACCATTTGAATGACAGTAAAGTATTTCTAATGAAAATAAATAGAAACAACACATAAGCATCCTGTGTAAAAATGTCTCTGTAAAGCATGTAGCTTCCACCATGCCCTTGTGCTATCGCCCTCCTCCCGCTTCTCTGAACATTTGCACAATGTTCGCTGCAGAGTACCATAGGGTTTTTAGTAAAGGAGAAGTAACTGGGGGAGGGGAGGTTCTTTTTTTTTCAGATGCCAGGTCTCCTGGATCGCTGTGAACATTCTCAAGTAGGAAGAAAAGCCTCATCTCCCACCCTTCCTTCCTTCCTTCCTTCCTTCCTTCCTTCCTTCCATCTCGGGCCACCTCTGATTTCACAGCAGAGAAAATGAGGGAGACAGGCAGTGTCCGGATTGCTTTTTTGTGTAGGGCAAGGAAAAAACTTGTAGAAACTTCATGTGAAACTTCGAAAGGCTTGCTCCTGAAATAAAAAAGAGATAATTGGGTGATGTGGGAGCACCAGAGGCCGTGCAGGGGCAGGATGCTAAATTAGAACAAGGTACATCCTGCAGCCCTGGGGTCTGTCCAGGAGTCTGCAGGGGCATCCAAGTTGTGGATTTTAAAATGGATTTTAAACAAACAAGACACGTTATTTTTAGTGTGAAACAGGCAATGCCCTCCTGAAGGCTGGGGGGCCGAAAATGTTACACTGGGTTCATGCAAGTCTGTGGGAATGAGATGTGGGATTGGGAGCCTGGGGCTCTCACGCTCACGGGTTGTGAGTTGGAGGGACCGGTGTACATTCATATGCGCTCCCAGGTCACCAGGGAGTCCCGAGCTGGCAAGATCCAGCCGGCACAGAGCACGGTCTCCCTCAATGCACAGGATCTGTGTGATTTGTTGGTGCAGTAGTGGATGAAGGAGGATTGGGGCATCATTTGCTCAGGCTGCCAAGGTTTCAGGGAGGTCCCAGAGCAGTGACCAGCAGGGAGCCAGTTGGCAAAGAGCAGCCAGCTGCCTGCGCGGCACAGGGCGGTGAGGAGCAGAAGCACCGGGGATTTGCACCGGGCCTTGCACGGCTCAGCAATGCACAACTCACATGGGAAGGGATGAGTGGGAAATTAGTGAAATGCTGTTTTACCCCCAAAAGTGATACTTGCTTGCCAGGAATGGCTCAGAGGAGGGAAAGGGCAGCGCGGTGCAGAGCGCAGTGACGGTGACATTTTGTGGGGTAGCTGAGCAGTAACCTACAAAGGAGGAGAATTTATAACTGTTCTTCACCTTAGAAGGTTAAAAATTAACTGAATCAACCAAGAATTGGACCTGAGCATTGCTGCCAGGAGCTCAATTGAAGAGCTTTGGGATGCAGCTACAGCTGGAAGTGCTGATGGGTGGGATGCTGCTCCCTAAATAAAGCAGGAGGGATGATGCCACTGGAAATGCCACAAAGTTTTCAGGCAGAGGGTGGTGCAGAGGTGGTCACAGCGTGAGTGACGGGGAGCGGTCTGACAAATCCACCCCAGAGGCTGCAGCAGTTCAGGGGTCACAGTAATGAAAATCTGTCTGATGGACTGGGAGTGTAATACATGAGATATGAAAAAGGCTGGTGAGGACAGACATGCAAGCAGACAAATTTTGGTGGAGAACTTTTAATAATGGGGATCTTTACAGCTTTGGGAGAGCAGCAGTTGAAGCAGGTGGGTAGATGGTGGAGGGGGAGCAATGACCAGAGCGGGTTTGGTCTGCGCTGCCTGAACAGGAGCCCTGCCTAAGGTTGGAGCTGCTGAAGAGGAGCTGTGGGTGCTGGCATGAGGCTGGGATTTTGGCACTCGGAGGTGGCCCCAGTGGGTTGAGGACCCCCCAGCCAAGGCTAGATGGGGCAGGCAGAGGGGTGGGGAGGGCTGGGGGTGCCTGCCCAGGGCTGCAGGGGGAAGGTGGGCGCAGCACCCAAACCCACCCTCAGAGCAGGTGGCTGGAAGGGACCAGGAATGGGTTATTGATGCCAAACACGCCACAGCTCTGGCCCGAAAATGGCCTAAAAATGGCACTGCTCAACAGTTCCCAGTGCTGCATGTATGTGTGCGCGTGCGTGTTTGCACCTCAGAAGTGCCCACAGGCTGGGGGTCTCGGTGGTGCAGGTGCTGCCGTGGTGCCTGGTGGATCCATACCCGGCCGGGCACTGGGGTTGGAGACTTCGGTACTGCAGCAAAAAGCAATGTCCAGTGCAAGTGTGTTTTAAATGGATGCTGTGACGCAGAGTGATTGGAATGAATTAGTTTAGGTAAAGTCAAAACTCTATTCTTTATCTGTTTCCCCTTGCTCTTCAGCACATCATTCTGTGGGCCCCTGTGCCCTGACAAACAGCACACTCCCCTCTTGCATGCAAAACCATGAGTATCTCCAGCACAGCCTGCAAATGACAGACACAAAGAGGTTTTGACTAAGAAAGAAATATCAGTCAGTCCTTTAAAGGCTTTATCTCAGCACGTCAGTTTGGGGAAGAATGTGTTTTAACTAGGAAGCAGCACGTGGATGTGTTCATTGTTTTACTTCCATGTCTTGTGTACGTGAAACCGTATTTCTGCTTCAGCATTGTATGCCCAGATGCACTTTGCTGGGCAGCATGGGAGTCACTGTAGTTCAAAAGGGGAATTTTGTGGGGATTGCAGGCTGAGGCCACAAACAGTGCAGAAATGATATCTTTGGGGCTTGCTGCTCACTGTCCATCTGAAGCCTTTAACATCCTTCCCACCACCGCTCCGCAGCAGGCACCATGGCAGGGCTGGGTTTGTTCCCTGGGTAGGGCCAGGACTGGCCGACAGCACCGCCAGGCTGGGGGGAGAGCTGGGCTTTGCCCCCCACAGGCAGAAGCCAGACCAGGCTGGAGCCCATGTCCTGCCTGTGGTCATGGGTGACCTGGCGAGGGAGAGGAGGGGGAGGAAGGACGGGCAGAGCTGCAGGAGGAAGAGTGCTCACTGGCTGCCTCTAAATTTATCTTTCCTGTTTCTCGGTAGCAGTGTTGTCTCATGTCCATGCTCCATGGTGCCGGGTCACTTCTCCCGTCCCTCCTCTTTTTCCTGACATCTCATCACTCGTCTGTGTTATCCTGGGTTTAATGAGCTCTCTGTCCTTTCCCTGCTTTTTCTTTCAAATTTTTAATTCTTTAAGTGCTCCCTAGTTGGTGTTTTTCCCTTCCTTCACCCTCAGCCTGTTCTCACACCCCTGTGCTGAGGCTGCTGTCTCAGGGCCCTTTCGGCGGGGGCCGGGGGGGCAGCCCCTGCCTCCTCCTGCTGCGGCCAGGCAGGGTTCCGGAGCAGCCCCTGGCCAGGGGGGTGTTAAACTCCGGGTCGAGGGGTGTCTCAGTGCCTCTGGGCTCAGCACTGCCAGGACTGGAAATAAGGGCACGAGCTGGAGGACAGTGTTGGGATGTTTTCCCTTGGGGAGGCCTTTGTTTGACGTTTAATACGCCACTCTCTCCTGGAGAGGAGGCAATCAGTGTAGCCCACCGACCTGCTGCCACTTCAGCACTTTTCTCTTTCCCCTTGCCGAGTTTCTCTCTCCCACCACCCCTTGCCAGCACGCTGGCATCACCCCCCCACTTCAGCTCTCCCACTCTCCCCCAGTGCCGACCACGGCTCCGTTTTTAAGGTTCAGGACAGTCTGAGCAGAGATTTTGGCCATAACATGCCCACTGGAGCGGAGCCAGCAGAGGATGCAGGTAGGTGCTGGCTCACAGGCAGTCCAGCCGTGCTCGTCCTGGACCTTGCTGGGGAGATGCTGAGCGTGGCTGGGTAGATCAGAAGTGTCCAGGACTGGCCTGGCCAGCAGCTGCTTTTGGGAATTGTTAGTTACTGTTGTAGGGATGGGTATTCCAGGGAGCTGGTTCCCGTTCCCAGCCAGGACACAAATCCATGGGGATTGTGGGACTCCTTCCTCGCAGAGGACATTCAGCTCTCAAGTACTGACCCCTCGGCCATCTGAAATGGGGGCACCATAAAATATGAACTTTAATATCTCCATGCCAATTGCAATCTTTTTTTTTTCCTTGAGCCATCTGAGAGTTACCATTTTCAGGCACTGATCAACCTGCCCTCCTTGGTTTGCCCCTTGGCTTTGCTCCGGAGATGTCGGTATCTGTTCTCCGTGGCTATTTTGCGCTTCACCGTGCAAGAGGCTCACCCTTCAGCCCTTGCTCATGAGTACCCGTGGCTGCTGTGGGCAGACCAGCTCATTGCAGGCTTCTGCCACTGTTCAGAGGAGCTGCAGACCCGGGGCTTGGGTTTGTAGGCACGGGTGCTCTCCAGAGAAGAACAACTTTCTAGAAAACAGAACTGTAGGCAGAACTGAAAGAGCCTTTTCCAACAGTGGTGCCAAGCGTCTTTGCTGAATTTCTTCTTGTCCTTCCCCATTTTACGCCTTGGCCGTTCAGCACATGCTTGTGAAGCCCGTCAGGGTAATTGCAGAACTTGTCTGCAGAGAGCAAGCCTTGATTTATGAGGGCTTGAGTGGTTTGGTTTCATTTTATGATTATCAACAAGGGACACATATAAGCAAATTATTTCAACAGCTGAATATTCTGTATATTTATAGGACTTTCTTGCTGTAAGAAGAAAGAGTGTGAAGTACAGTAATTATGCAGATTCTGATGAAAATGAGGACTGGGGTGGTTCAAGCAGACCCGAGTGCGAGCCAGCCCTTGCTGCTGCCAAAGCAAAGGCAAAACGCCTATAGACAAAACCAGCCTTGTAGTTACATTATAAAATATTTATTAAGATGAGTAAAAAGTACAAACTTTCCCACCCTCCTCAGTCATGGCCAGTGTTTGTCCCCTGCATTTTTCCTTATATCAGCCAGTGAGCTCTTTCTGAGAGCATTTCCTCCATTGCCCACGCAGCTCCTTGCCTAGGTTTGCCTGACATCTGCTCTGGTTTCAGGAGTGAAATGGCTGTGAGCTGCAGGGCCCTGGGCATCGTGCAGGGTGAGCTCCAGGTGTGCGAGGCTGTGTCTGTGCCTGACGGTCCGGCTGGTGTGCCACACTCCGGATGGCAGTGCCAAACTCTGTCCTCTGAACTCCATTTAAAAAAATAAATATGCAGCTCTCGTGTAAAGTTTCAGCCTCCACTTGGAGTTAGGAGTGCTAGGTGAACTCTCAGAACATGGTAACATACACAAAAACATAAGTGCAATAAGTGGAAATTTCTTTTTAACTTGGCCGTGTAAGCCCCACAGAAGTATGCAGTTAATGCAGCGTTCCTCCAGACTGGCAAAGACCTCTGCCTTCCCCTGTGAGAGAAGCAGCCGCGGTCCTCCGGCTGCTGTGGTTTTAAAAGACATCTGCCGTGGAGAAAGGCCAATGCTTTTATGGTTTGTAGGCAGCCAGTGGCAAGCATGTAAATCTAATCACATGGGCTACGCACCCCATCCTTGATGAGAACGTGCAGACCACTGCCCCCAGCACCCAGGGACCCGGCTGCTGGACGCGTCTCCTGGAGCTCCGGGAGAGCAGAGGTGTCCCTGTGGACTGCTTTTCCCTCTGCTCACACCTGCTCCAATCTGATGCATTTCAAGACTCAGATTTCAAAATCGAAATTTCTGCTCCCCTGAAGTCACCAGGAACGTGAGGGACAGCAGATGCAGAGTCCTTTGTGCAGGGACCCTTTCTGCACAGATCTGCAGAGATCTGCCGAGATCACCCCAATAGGTTCCTCACTGATGTGTCTGAAGTGGAATAAAAAGTAGCTCAGCTTAAAGAAAGAAAAAATCCCCAAACTTCACTCTCTCATAGACTCTCAAGTAGTCTGAAATTACATATACAGCCTTTATTTTCTGAAGTACCCGTCCTGTAGCTGCTGTACATTCATTATCCTTCATTAGGGCAGGTGCAGTGCCTCCTGGCTTGAAGAGGCGTTTTCCATATCAGTCACTCTGACTTCACTGGCTTGAATTTTATCTGTCACTGCTTCAGACTTTTCATCTGTGTCAGGTTAGGCTCCGTGCTGGAGGATTTTTCCTTTAATAACAAAGTTTGGTATTTTGAAACAGACTCTGTGTTTCCGCGGTGCCGCTGCTTAGGGCTGGGGGATTCGGGACAACCGCCATCCCTGGCCCCTGGCAGTGCATATGGAGGGTGGCTGTGGACGGGACCGGTGTGCACACGCTGGTGCTTGGAAACTTGTTTGCTGAGCTTTGAGAAGATGACAGCAATGCGGGGTGTTAGCTGTATTCCCAACTGAACCCCTAACACACGCAGGCGCAGTCAGAGGCAGAAACGGCCTCGCTATGGCCTCGTGCCGCCAGGTACCGGCGGGACAGAGCAGGGCAACGCTGTCAGCTGCAATGGCCCTGTTTGCCAGGACAAGGTTTTGGCTACCGAAGCCCTTGGCGCTGGCGGCTGGCAGGCAGCCATGCTGTGGCTGTTGTTTGTCACCGTGTGCTCGGTGTCCCCCGCGGGTGGCCGTGAGGCGGCGGGTCCAGCGGTGGGGATGGAGCTGGGCGCCCCAGGGCTGGGGAAGGATCACTCCGAGAGGAGAGCAGCAAGACGGGGCAGAGCAGGGAATGCCCTGGAGCTGGGCAGAGCAGCCCATGTCCTCTGGGCTGCGTGGCTGTTCCCCTGTCCCACAAATCCAACCATGCTGCATGTGCCCCATCGGCAGATCCCCCCCCAGATGCCTGCGGCCATCATTCACCTTGCCTGGCCAGCACTGCTGGGGGATACCATATTTTCCATATCTGGCTTGGCACGATCGCTTCCTGGGGTCAGTCCTGACCTGAGACTGCATGAACTGCCACCTGCGGGAACCCTCGCCTGGTACCTCCTGCTCCATCTTCCCTGAACCATGCTTTCCAAACACTCGTCTTCCTGAGCTGCTCAGAAAAAGATCTGAAACATTTTTCACCTTGTGGATCTGAAAGTAATGTGGTGTTTACAGCCATGCAGTCAGTTTTGCTCCTAAAATGATGCAGCATGTCCAATAGCGTTGTTATCGGAGAAATCCGAAGTGGGACATTCCCTGAGGGCCCAGCCTGGTGCCTGGCACGGGTGGGGGGGGGTCCAGGGGCTCCCCAGCCCCTGCCCATACCTCTGCCTGTCTGCTGCAGAAAAGCTCTGATTGTCCCTCCTTTCACCTGTGGGCTATAGAAAATTGCACTCGGTGTGTTTGTTATTTAACATTTCTACCCCCACAGCTGGTGTCACCTGTGAGTTCTGCAGGGAAGATCTCGTGTGTTGGAGGTAATTCCCTGAGACATTGAGCTCTAGGAGGTCCTGCGTTCCTCCATGCTGTTTTGGCTGCACTTTGCCTTGCAAAGGCTTATCAGGGATCTTTTCCCTTCAGTAAGAGCAAACTGCAGTTGGTGGTGGTGCACTCAAGGACGTCCCGATGGCTGCTAGGCTTGCAGGGGCTGGTGCGGTTGGTAGCAGTTTTCTTCAAAGCAGAACAGGCTGAAAATCTGAAGTTCACGGATTGCAATGTCCCCTCACCTGACAGCTCCTCACCCTCTCCTCAGAGCAGACTCCATGCCGGCAGCAGGGCCTGCCTCCACTTATCAGTAATAGTGGGCTTCAGAAGCTCTGACAAGTTTTACATGTGAAAGATTATCCAGTCGAGGATTAATTAACACACTCAAATTAGAACCCCTTGGCTATGATTATCATATTACCCGGCCCAGCAGAGGTGACGGCGGATGCGGTGAGCGCCGTGGTACGAAGCAGCCCCGGCTCCCTGGGCACGCGGTGCCGCCACTGGCGCTGCTGCCCCATCCGGCGTCTGTCCTTGTGCTGCACGGTGGCGTGGCACTGGTGGCAGAGCTCAGCCGATGCCCGGCCGCGGTGGGTGCAGCATCTCAGCAGAGAGCGGGCGGCCAGGGGGGCAGGGGTGCGGTGCAGCCCTGGCAGGGTTCTGGGACCCCCTTTTCTCCAACACCAGGAACAGCTGTTTGAGAAGCAGAGGAGGGTTTTGCGTGACCGTACTGGCCGATGTGCTGAGGTGCCTGTCCCTGCTCACCCCAGGGCCATCAGTTGCCCGTCCCTGCTCACCCCAGGGCCATCAGTTGCCCTCTGCCCCTTCCCTGCAGTGAGAGGGGTAACCTCCGCCCAGGCGTGGGGGCTCGGGGGGAGCATTTCCTGGCCGTCCATTGCTCAGCACGTGGGAAGGCTGAACTTGTCAGCAAAATGATGTGCAGTCTAGAGCATTCACCTTCCTCCCAGCCTTTTAACTCTCTGGTTGGAAATTTCTGGCTGCCGTGAATGGATCCGGGCAGTCCCTGTGTCCCCATTTCTGCATTCTCGCAGCCCAGCACAGGACAGAGCCCAGGTGAAAAGGGGTGGCTGGGCACAACAGATGCCATCCTGCGGGCAGCACGGCCTGTACGTGGGCAAGCTCCACACACGGGGAATATAAAAAATATATTAAACTGTTCCCAAGGATAAGGACAGCAATGCTCTTGAAAGTGAGACTGTCTTCCTGCTGTGGGGATCTTCCCTCAGCCCTCTCAGCCCGAGAGGCTGTTTCACATCCCATTGGGCAACCCCTGTTCCCTTTGGGGTGGCACACATCTCACATTTATAACATTTTGGTTGTTTTTCCCCTTTTACAACCAGCCAGCCGGGTTATACATACAAGGGTGCTTGAGCTCCTACTTGTGTATCAGTTCCTCTGACCTCCAGCCACTTCTATTGCTTTGCTTTGAGGTCCCCACAGTTTATGATTAACCCCTGGCACCGGGGGATGCCGAGCAGGAGCGATGCTGAGCGGCTGCTCTACAGGCTCCCATGCGGGAACGTCATCCTCTGCCTGCTGCTGACTCTCACCTCCCGCCTGGGTCTGCTTTGCTGTCAGACAGCGTTGCAATTCCAGGTCTAGCTTGCTGCCAGTGGGAACCCAGGGTGCCACTTATCTCTTGCTTGGTTTCCCTCTGTCCCTAGGGGACCCTGATGTCCTGGTGGGCTCCATCTTCGGTCTTTTCTTCTCACTGCACTTTTACTTTCCCTTTGTCCCACGTTACAATGCCTCTCTCCTTACTGCGCTTTTTGGTTCATCTTCACATGTGAGGGTCTGTTAACCCCCCCACCTCTGCTGAAGATACTGAACAAAATAGGACAGTACTGGGTTTTGCAGACCCGCAGTGAAAGCCCATCAGGCCTCTCCTGGCAGGGGTGTCTGCTGTTGCTTTCATCTGCTGAGGAGTTTGGGGTTTGCAGGGCAAGGGGGGCTGCACTGGGCACTAGCCCACCCTTCGACCCCCCAATCCCCATGGAGCCGGCACCCACAGTGCCTGGCCCAGAATCGAGCACCCAGTTTTGTGTCCATCACAACCATGCATCATTGTTCTTTGGAAGGTTTGGGTTTTGACCCAAATCTGTGGCACCGGTTGCTTTTCATGGCCACACTTGTTTCTACAGATTTGTTTTCTCCGAGTATTTGCTCTGTGGTTTTTCCTAGGGACAGCATGGTGGCTTTTCATCTGGGAGACCTGATGGTGAGGACAGGCCTTCCCAGAGCCACCCTGTGCGGAATTTTGTTTACTTTTTTTTACATATCTGCATGTGTGATTACTGGGAGAGGTATTTTAAAAGTAGCTCGGTGTTTCTTTCAGGGAGTTAGCAAAGAGCAGATTTATTTTCTGCTATGCTGAGAATTAACTCCCCTTTCTTCCTCTTCCCTCTGCCCCCGCTGGAAAGAGAGAGAATGCAGAAAAGAAGAAAGGATTTACATTGTGGTGGTGATTGGCACAGGCTGTGAATGAGAGGTCATTTCATCTGGCTGTTTCTTTTCAAGCGCTCTTTTTTTCATGCACACTGTATTCAGGCTGGGAGCATTCTTTCTTTTCAAAGCTTCTCTGTCTGTCTCTCTCTTCCCCCTCCTTTATTTTTCATCCCTTTTCTTTACTTTTGCTGTCTTTTCATTCTGTTTTTCTCCACCCCCTTGGGGCTCCATTTTTTCTTTCCTCTTTCCTCTATTCAGTTCCTTTTTTTCTTCTCGCATCTTTTTTGAATAGCTCTTCTATTTTCGGAGAGGAAAGGGAGTATGTCGAAGAGAAGTCGTTGCAGCAAGGAGGAACTTGAAAGTCTTTCTTTCCCTGTTTATTTCACTTAAAAGCAAAAATTGTTTTCCAAGGGAGAGCGAGGTTTCTGTGCAAAGCCTTTGAAGTGAGGCTGGGATGGCTGGCCAGGGTGGGATTTCTCCCTGCTCCTCACCACACCACAAACACCATCGGTCCCAAACTGCTGACAAATGCCCAGACCCCCATAAAGCACAGGGAGATCTGCGGGTCGGCGCTGTTTCGGCTGGGGTGTGGGTGCTCATGCTGCGAGAGTGGGGTCCAGGCAGGAGCAGCCCCTCTCCCTCAGCTCTGACCCCTGGCCACTGCTCACCCTGCACCTTCCGACAGCGATTACTTGTATTTAATCGCTATTTCTGTTGCTGGTGCTCCTGTGCAAGTGAACAGGAGCATTTTAAGACATGACGTGATGATAAGCTCTGAAAGCAAGATCCTAAGAGCTTTCTGCTGCGGTGCGTGTCCCTGCGCGGCGCTGGGGAGGAGGCAGGTGGATGGGGATGGAGAGGCCACGTTTGCATCATTTTGAAGGGGGAACGTTGTGCTTGCGCAAGTAGCCCATGAGAAAACATGGGACGTGCTGGAGCGCTGTGCCGGGGAGCGGTGCCGGGTCCCTGGGGTGCAGGGTGGGCATTGGCCATGGAGAGTCACTGTGCTCAGATCTGATGGACACAGGGCTTCAGGGAGCCAGGGTTCCGTGCGTTCGGGCCCTTCCACAGCAGAAGAGCAGGAAGGGTCTCTTACATGTCCATAAGGCCACAGCAATTCCAGTCGGGTCTAAGGAAAACACCCTTACTCAGCAGGACGAGGTTGGTTGCCGAGCTGCTGCTCCTCAGATACAGTTTGGTGCCACCAGCAGCTCGCCATCAGAGCTGTCCTCGCAGCTCCGTCGTCTTGCTTTGAGAAGAGCTGCCTAGACAGAAGGGCTGATAAATCAGGCTTAAAGCTTGATCAGTTTGGTCTTCTAAAGAAGAGACATTGTTGTGTCCTGTAGCAAAGCGACAGGAGTTCCTCAAGGAGGGCAGCTGGGGCACCGAGCGCTCCCAGCCCGAGTGTTGGTCTGGGCATTAACCATCAGCAGGCTTCGGTGTGGCTTTGGCTGCTCAAGGAGCAAAGGTTTCACGATCCCTTGGCAGAAGTGGAGTGCTGGCTCCAGCGTTTGCTTTGGCTCAGTCCACCTGTGCACAGCAGTTTTCTAAGGAGACTTCCCTGGTTGCACGGACAGCATTTATGGTAATGAACCTGCTCCAATGGGCTCCTCACTGTGCTGCGTACCACAAAATGGGGTTCCCCTGGAAGTGACCCCGTGCTGCCAAGTCATTCCCAGGCCTCCCCTCCTCCTTCCTACTGTCCCCCAGACCCCGGAGGAGCACATCCTCCCTGGGTGGCTCTTGTCCTTCTGCCACTCTCGTGGCCAAACTGATTTTCAGAAAGAATCTCCCCTAGGTTGCTTTGAAATAAAGTAGAAGTTGAGGGCTGATCTAAGACACATGAACAGGCGCTGGACTGGAGCCACCGGCTTTCGTGTTGGCTGTGTTAGAGAGGGGCTGGAGGACGGGGCGCAGGACCGGCTGGCAAGGCTTCGCCCGGCACCCGGCAGCCAGGTCCTGCTGTGGAGAGCAAGGCAGAGAGCATGGGTGTGTGCCCAGGGCTGTTCCTCTCCTGCTAAAACAGAGGTTTGGGGCGAATAGCATGTGCATGGAAAATACAGCAAAGCAGGGACTCCTTGTACTGCAGCCCTGACAGCAAAAGGCAGGCCGGTGAGCCCTGTGGGCAGCTCAGGAGGGGAATATGGTAGCCCGATCCTGAACGTTTTGTAGTGCGAGAAGAGAATTCTGCTTCCCCTTTGTTTGAAGGGCTTTGGAGGAAGGTTGGAAGGGCCTTGCCAAAGCACAGTGACTTTATTGTCCTCTGGCAGAGGTGCACATCGGGGCTCAGGCATGGGCAGGGGTCCTGAGCCACGCGGGTGGGCTGCAGGAGCAGCAGGAAGCGAGCTGGTGGCACGACAGTTAATGAAGTAGATTATTTTTTTTAAGTGAGATTCAAATAATTGTAACCCCAAGATAGAGAAGACATTGGAGGAGATGAAAAGGGAGAGAGAAAGAAAGGAAGCAAAGGACAGAGGTTTGGAATAGAGAGGGAGATTAGGAGATAGATGAAAGAGAAAGGAGAAAGATAAGAGGGAGAGAGGGGACAGATCTCCAGTGCGAGATGGGCGTTGCCAGGGAAACGGGAAGAATGAGGGAGCGACAGAGGGATGGAGGAGCGGAGGATGCTGGGGGCGGGGAGCGACGATGGAGGGATGGAGGCTCAGTCTCTGGTGGAGGAGGAAAGTGGATTCTCAGCAGAAAGGGAAGCCAGAGGAGGGATGTCCCGAGACAGGCGTGGGTGCCTGTCTGCTGGGAAGCTGCGACAGCATTCGGGATCGCGGCTCCGTCCCTCCACAGTGAACGCCTGCGGCATCCACTGCTGCTCACAAGCTGACCCCTCTCACCCTGCGTTTCCATCAGCTGAAACATTGCTTGCCCACCGCAGGGAGGCTTTCCTCAGAAACTGGACACCACACTGCGCCCATACCTAGTCAAACACGTGGATCTTCTTCTGGAGGGCTGGTGGGAGGTGGGAGAGGATCCGACCTGGGAGGGAGAGCTCTTGCCTCTGCTTGGCCTCGATATTTATATTCCACTTCCAGATGCAGCTGCTGTATTTCAAAGATAAAAAAAGGTAGTGTATGTGTGACAGTGAGGCCAAGAGGGCAGAGTGGTGACCTGCTTGCAGGGGAGGACGGGCACCGAGGTGCCATGCAAGGGCAAGGGCAGTGCCAGAGCTTGGCTGGTGCCGCCTGAGCCGGCGCCAGCCCAAATGCCACGTGTGCCTGCACTGAGTCGGTGCTCAGTGGGTAGATGCTCACCACTCGCCAGCAGCAGGACGGTGGCTTCCCAGCACTGCCACCCTCCTCGCAGCAGCAGAGCGGTGCCCGGTTCCCTACCCGTGGAGCAAAGGTTCCCCAGCAGAAATTGAGTGCTGGGTTGGGATAAATCCTGGTGTAATTTATTGCGGTCGCAGGCGGCTCCCGCAGCCAGAGCGGGGGCTGCCGGGCAGAGCCCGCGGCATGATGGGGCATGGGGCCAGGGCTGGGAAAAGAAACAACTTGCTTGAAAACCTGCAGTAATGGTGAGGCTTCGCTTATGAGCGGGGTGCTGCAAAGCAGAACCCCTCCTTCCATGACACTGCGGGTGTCATTTCAAAGCCCAGAGAGAGTTTTGTGCTCAGCAGCTTCGGCTGGTTCCTGGGAAGGTCTCAAAGGCGCCGGCTGCTCCCCCATCCCTGGGTGGCAATGGGGGGTGACCAGGCGGCTTCGTGCTCGGTACACATTTATTCTGCAGAAATGGCAATCTCCAGTTATTTGAAAAACATTCCTTTTCCCCTTCCAGTCAGAGTTTGCCAATAACCTAGTGGCTTCAAAGAGGTAAATATTTACTTCTCACCAAGGAATATAAAGGCTGGGGTAAGAATCACTAAAAGCAATATCAACAGAGCGATTGGGGAATGGTTTAACGTGATCTGACAAAGGGGGTGCCGCTCCCTGCCCGAGACATTGTCTGTCATATGGACCTGAAGTCATCATTTTCCCCAATTTTTTTTCCACCTAATCTTACTAAAAAACATTATCTATATCATGCTGCAAATTGTAGGTTGTGTTCTTTTTCTTTTCTTTTCTTTTAAATCAGAGCCCCCAAAGATGATAATTCCTCCACCCAGAATCACTTCACATGATACACATCATACCATGTATGTCTTTCCTTGTCAGAAAGCATATCTGAGGCTGAAGGCAGCAGTTCTGCCTTCTAATCAACTCACAATAAGTAGTTTTTTCTTTTTTCTAGAGAAGTCAGTAACAAAAGTTTTCCTTAAAAAATTGAGTTAGATAGTATCTAATGTGGAGACACTGATTGAATGAATTTAAAAATTGTTTTGATTTCTTTCAAAATGTGGAGTTTATTTAGTAGCAGCAACCCAGCACCATGCATCCTCTTTCCTGTTTCTCAGAACTTAAACTCATTATTTCAAGTCCAGTTTATCTGCGACATGTCAGTTGTGAGGCGAGAAGTGGTGTTTTCGGTTCTGCCAGGCTCAGGTGCGTGCCCCCCGTGTTCCACAGCTCTTGACCTTGACCAGCCCTGGTGATGGGAGCTTGTGCAGCAAGACAGACATTTGGGCTTAGATGTACCCAGTGTTTGAGCCTGGCTGCAGCAAGGCCTTTCCGCAGTGTTGGATGGATCATCCTGCGTGGGAAAGCTTTCATGGCTCCAGCAGAGCACGGGAGACCCCACTCATCCTTCCCTCGCTCAGCCCCAGCTTAGCGTTTAGTGAAACCAAGATGAACTTGTAAATCCTTAGGCCTGATACAGGACAACTCTGGATCACTTTTATGAATAATTTTAGATATTGTGATTTTCAGGAAAAAAAATATTTTTCTGTTTACAATTTTTGTGGGTGCTTTGAGCAGCTTTATGTGAAAACTGCAAGAAAGATGAAAGACTGATTTTTCCTTTATTAAATTTAAATGAAAGCTTCTTTTAAGTAAGGAAGAAAAATAAAATCAAAGGTATTATCACAAATATTACAGATGTGTTGATCGGACATTTTCCATTAAAAATTGTTGAAAAGATTTAACGCCTCCTCCCCCTAAGAGATCACCCCCACGTGCCCAAATTCACCCAGTCATCTTTAGCCCAAATTTGTCCTCGGGCTCAACCCCAGCACCCCAGGAGCTTTGCACGTTGCCTCCACTGCCATGTCTGCTTGGCAGAGGGGGTTCTGCACAGGGTCTTGCAACGGGGGTCCCGCAAAGGGGCTTCCGCAACGGGGGTCCTGCAAAGGGCTCCTACAAAAGGGGTCCGGCAGCCACCCAGCTCTGACGGCTGTGGGGTGGGAGCTCACTGGAGTTAGGGTGTGGAAGGTGCATCTCCTGCAGCTGCAGAGTGCACCCCTTGGACGGCCAGCGCAGGGGCGCAGGTTGGGCTCCCGCAGCCCCGGGGACTTGGCACTGTACAGGTTTAAAGCCAAGGAGCTTTAAGGGAGGTGCTCTGTGCCCGCCCAGGACAGCCTGATTGCATTGCTCGGGTTGCACCATTGATTTTCTTTCAGAAGGGAACAAGTCCTAAAGGTCCTCCCAGATTGCTGTTGGGTTTGTCATACAGCTTATAACACGGAATCTGGGTGCAAGGTGAGTTAGATGAGATAAGCTGCCGCTGGTACCAGCTGGGCCCTGGCACTAGCTCATGTGCCGGCACTTACCCTCTGATGGGACAGTGATAACAGGCTGTGATAACAAGGAGGGTTCCTGTAGCCCTGGTGGGGGTGTTGCTGCTCCTTGGGAAGGCTGTGAAAGGTAAATCTCAAATCTTTTGGATGTCCTCGACTCCCTTTCCTGCAAGAGGGGTTGGGTGAAGTTTGGTGACTGTATGGCTCACCCTGCTGGCTCTGGGGCTGATGTAAAGAGTAGCAGAGAGAAGGGTGTTTGATCAGTAAATGGAACCTGATAGAAAATGAGGGTCTCTGCAATAGTTAATACCTTGAGCTGCAGTCCCTTGCAGAGCACCTTCAATGGGTCTTCAGGTAGGATGGTGCTTTGTGGGAGTGGGTGGTCCTTTTACTCTGGTTCCCCCATCAGATCTAGGGTGTTGTAGGCAAACCTTGTTTGTGTGCACAGGTGAGGTTTCTGTGAACCAGACATCATTTTTTTAAGCTGCTTAATCTGGGATTACTAAAAGTCTCATTTCCAGAGCTGCTCTGTTGGTGTCTGTTGTGGCTCAGCTGCCCCTGGTGCTGGTGGAAGGGCTGGGTGGGATGGTGGTACAAGGTGGTAGAGGCGCTCGGGAGCGGCTGAGTGAACCTGAGGGAGTTAAAATGGGAAGGGAAGGGAATATTGTCCGGAGATGGATGGTGCTCAGTATAGTGCAGTGGCTGGAAAATCAAATCCAGCAAGAAATGTACTGGGAGATGAAGAGGCTTGTTGGGCAAAACCCTGCTGCAGGAGGGGACCTGTCTGGTGTAAGAGGCCTGAGGTGAGAGGTGTTTGGGTTGATAAAGATGAAGCAAGAGAGGTAAAATTACAGAAGGAAGTGAAAGCTATGTAAAAAACAATCAAACTTTAAGTGCTTAAAGACCGGGAGGTGAGTGAGGAGCTGGTGGAGGCTCTGAGGAGACATCCAAGACTGGGGCAGGAAGGAACCGCAGGGATGTGCCAGGGCAGAGCCTGACTCTTCCCAGCTGTGTTGAGAAAGACAGGAGGAGAAGAGAGATTGCACTGAGACAAAACCCTCCAGGAGTGGGAGGAGAAATGCTGCAAGAAAACTGAATTTCACAACCCCCAGCGGAGCAGGGACGGGAGCTGCTGCTGTGGCCCTGAGTGCGTCCTTCCCACGAGCATCAGAGAAGGGAGACCAGTGGTGGTGGCCAGGGGGAGGCAGATGAGGGGGACCAGGAGAACACAGGTGGCTTTCAGAGGGGATGCCAACAAATGCGTTTGTGTAACCCCATGTGCAGGAAGGGGGCGGGCGGGTGAGTGTCTCCATCGGCAAATGAGCTGGAGAGCACCTAAGCCTGAACTAAAGGTTTTGATTTAAGCCCAGAAGCAGGTTCAGTTCCCAGCTATGGTACGTGGGCAGGGATGGCTGAGTTTGAGCGAAAACCTGCCAGGTACAGCCACAGGAAGGATCTGGAGACTCGAGCTGGGGAGGAAGAGGAGTTGCTCTTGTCTTAATATTGATCTCAGTAGCAACACATTTAATTTATTTTGTTTTTCTGATCTGAGAGGTGGAACAGAGGGATGAGCTGAACACAAAACAATAGTTGGAAAAGGGGATTAGGGAAGTCAGCATGGAGAGCTGTAAAGGTGATGTATGGAGCATATAGCTGTGGGAGAGTAGACCCCGTCCCCAGCAGTGTGTGACACGGCAAGGGGCAGTAGGACCTGTCCCCTTGGGGTGGGGGCAGGAAGCTGCAGAAATGGTATGATACTGCAAAACCAGGAGCATTTTAAAAAAAAATCAGTACCCGCAGCAGAGCTGGAACCCCAACCCACAGCACTACTGTGCATGTGCCTTTTTACAGTAATACTTGCAACTCTTCCTCAAAAACAGATCTTGGCATTGTACATAGTGAAATAGATACAGACTTTGCCCCCAGAAAACCGACAGTCAAAGGGAAGGATGGGGCAAGCAGGTAAGCAGAAGAGCACAAAGACATGGGTGCCTTGCTGGAGCTGCCCCATCGCTGCTGGGTGTTAGCAAGGCATGGGTGTGCTCTAGGAAGAAATGGGAAGAAATTGGTGTAGTAGCAGAGTTTTGTATAGATTTTTTTTTTTTCCCTGAAAAGTTGTGAATATGTTGAAAAATGGGGTGGTGAAATTTGTCATTGCTGGTGCAGTTGTTTGTTGGCAACCAAGAAGAGATAGGATGAGAAAGGGCTTAAAAGGTGAGCAGCTTGTGCCTGGTGTAGAGCTGAAAGATGGGAGGGAGAAATAACAGGGTCACAACCAGAAGTCAGCAGTGCAACTCCTGCACAAGTGTCTCCCATCTGTCTGAGGGGAGGAGGATGCTGCTGGCCAGTACGGCACAGAGCTCTGCACCAAATCAAGCTCTGGAATGGTTAATAGTTACTGAAATGTTCAGTTTGTGGGTATGGAAAAGAAAGGCAGATCTTGGATTGCACAAGAACCTGGAGTGCAGATGGGGGAGGTCAGTGCAGGACTGTATAGGATGGTGGGCATGAAGGCAGGAGGAGATGTTTGCAGGACTGGGGTGGGAAAGCACAAGGGGAGTTCAGTTTAAGGTTCAGCCTGGCATCGTTTGCTCTTTGTGGGGTGGAAGATGGGGGAGAGTGGGATTTGCCCAACTCATCCTCTTACCCTCAACCTGCTAGCTTGCCTCTGGGGTCATGTGCCTGTAGCCCACCTTCCCCACTCAGCCTGTGTGTCCCCCTCGGGCAGAGGAAAGGGCATGTCCTGTTTGCTGGCCAGAGTCTACTTATTTTCTAGGGGCATTATCAAGGCAGTATAGCCCTTTGTAAGGCTCCTAACAGCCTCCTTTTCTGCAAAGGGTTGGAGTTTACTTGTTAAAGCATCCTTACAGCCCCTGGAGACCCAGCCTGGTGGTCTGGCACTGGAGCAACGCTGGGACTGTTGCTTTGCCAGGATGGACCAGCAGAATCCTCTCTTATCTGTGCCCTGCTGCCCATGGGTCTTTCTGCTGTGGTGCTGCAGCTCCCGAGTCCTCAGTTTTGGAGGGATGAGTCTTTAACAGCTCAGCTGGTGGTATTTTGTCAGCACCAGGAGGGACAATGTATTTGTGCTTATTTTCCTTCCCCCTGCCCCTTCTCGTGCAGCTGAGGTGAGTCAGGGCTGAGCGGGTGCTGCCAGGGTGAGTTCCTTCTGCTGCACTGCCCTGGCTGTGGGCCTGTGAGGGGGAAAGTAGCCATGGTCACCAGCCCTTGACTCCTCCAGCAGCCTGGTCGCTGCTGTGCCAGGGCTGTGGAGGGGTCCTGCACAGGGATCTCTCTGGGATTTCTTGGGAGGCTGAGAGCTCTGGCTGGGTTTTGGGTTCAGGTGTGCAAGTGCTGCACAAGCCTCTGCCCAGCATCTGGGTGCTCCGCGTGCTTCAGCCCTGGGCATGCATTGCCTGGCTTCACCCAGGAGCGATTGCTTCGCGTGGGACTGGCTGTGGCAGGTCTGTGCTCAGCGGCAGCGCTGGACCCAAGGCCCTCTGAGGCTGCTGCTTTGGCTTCTTGAGCAAGATTGGAAGCAGCTCCCTGGGGAGCAGAGGTTTAGGCGGTGCTCTGCACCCCATGGGGGTATCAGGGTGTTTCCTGGGGGAATTGAAATATGTGACCCAATGTTACTTGCCAGTGTGTCGGGAAACAGCATTTCCAGCCTGCTCTGCAAGACTGGAGAAGGCTGAACGGGGAAGTGAGAGTGAGAAGTGAAACAAAAGCGTCTGTCCCATTCCCCACTTCTCTCCCTGCGGTGTTTGTGCAGCTGCAGCAGCAGTTCTGCTGAGTTGTTGTGGCCTTGCTCTCTTGAATAGCAAAGCTCCATTTCTCATGTACCAGGGTTTGTGCGCTCGATAGAGAAAAGTGCGAAGAGCGATTTGTGTAACACAAGGCTTTTATTTTTGTACTGAGGACTCAAAGGAGCAGAGCTCGTCCCCTTTCTTGGAGTTCCCCAGAGTAGGAGTCCACCATTTACTTTCTTGTAAAAGCCTCTGGGTTAGGGTGGTTGTTCTTAAAACATATCAGCACTGGTCTGGGGAGTGTGTGTGAATGTGTCATTCTTTCAGCTTCCTTCTCTTGTGGTGCTCGTACTCAGGGGCAGAGACCCGGAGCTGTGCTGGGGGGGTCCAGCTGACCCCTCTGCAGTGCTGGAGATTTGGAGAGAACAGTTGGGTCCCATCTCATGTCCCTTCTCCCCTCTCATCTCCTGGAGGCTGCCAGCTGGCTGTGGGGCTGTCCAGGTCCTGCGTTGCCCTTGTGTTGCCCTTGCACAGTCCTTACTGGCACCTGCCATGGGGAGCAGGATCTGGCAGTGCTCTCCCATCCCCAGCTGGGAGCTGGGCTAACAACATGCTGCTGCAGGAGGAGGCGTGTGGGTGCTTATTGTCCTGTATAAGTGGCTGTGGAGAAATCCTTGGGAAAAGTGAGATCTTAACTGGACTGGAAGAGACATCCAGTGTATGTGGAAATAGCAACTGTGCCCCAAACCAAGGAGGAAAACAAAATCCAAGACCAAATCGGAAGGCCCTCCCTGCTTCCCAGCCTCCTCCAGCTCCTCTCACCAGCGCGGAGCAGAGGGACCCCCAGCTTCCCTGTCTGGGCTGAGACCCTGAGGAGCAGGCTCTTGATTTCAGCTTCCTCAACTCCACCAAGAATTACATTAGCAGATCTGCCAAGGCAGCGGCACTGCTCGCGCGCTCCTTCCGGGAAGCTGCTGCTCGCCTCCGGCCGACCCAGAGCCCTGGCCTTGCGCTGCCTGTCACCCAAGCCTCTGGCCGGTGTCCGCTTGGGACCCGGCTCGCAACGTGGGCCAGGGTGGGTGCTCAGTGGCGATGGAGGGGCCCGCTGACGGTTGGGGAAGTTTGAGCGGGAAAGTGGGACTTGCTCCAGCCCTTGCGAGCTGGCGGGGGTGTCTGTGTGGGGGTGCCTTGCCTCGGGCTGTTTTCCCTGGCGGGGACAGGGAGTGGTGAGCCGAGGCAGGCCCCCCCCCCCCCCCCCCCCCGGGAGGAGGAGGAGGAGGATGACAACAACAGCACGCCCTCGCACCGCGGCTGCCCGGGCGATGGTCAGCCCGGACCCTCCGGGAGTCTCCCGGGGGCTGGGGGTAGCGGCCAGCCCGGGGGGCCCCGGGGCCGGGCTGTGCGCGCCGGCTGCCGCCTGCCCGGCTGCTCCCTCCTCTTCCTCCTCGTCTTCCTCCCCATCCTTCTTCCCACCCCTCCTCCTCCTCCTGCCACCGCCCTCCCCCGCTCCTCGCTTTGTTTCGCTGCCTCCGCACTCCCCCTCCCCCCTCTCCTCCCCATCCTCCTCCCTCCATCCTCTTCCTCCTCCTCTCCCCCATCTCCTCTCTGCCCGGTTCCGCAGGGTTTCTTCCCGGCTCCGTGCCGGGGACTGGAGGTCCGAGGGGCTGAGGTCGCCCCCCTTGCCTGGTCTCCCCTCCATTTCTGGCCAGCAGGCCCCCAGATCCCGCTCTCTGGCCGCTGGTTCCGCACAGCCTGTCTCCCTCCTGGCTGCCATGGGGAAGGGATGCCCTTGCAGGCAGGGATGCTCAGCTGGGCCCTTTCCCCTACCCGGGCGAGGGGAGCAGCCAGAGGGTGCTGGAGCTGCTGGTGAAGGGCCCGGCTGCCATGCCAGGGCAGAGGCGGTTGGAGCTTGGGCACAGAGGGCTGGGGACAGCAGTGTCCATGCAGGCACCAGGGCCTACTCCCCCCCCCGAGCATCTCCTCTTCCCTGGCCATGCTGGCAGGTTGCACGCTCAGCCTCAGGAGGGTCCCCTCGCCGGGAGCATCAGACCCTGGGTTGAGGGTGCCCGATCCTGTGGCTGGATCCAGGGCAGGGGGGGCTGAGCAGCCCAGGCAGCCAACCCCGCGCAGTCGGTGTCTCTCCCCTTCTCTGGCTTTTCCTGTTTTCGTGCCGATTCTTTTCCCCCTCCCCATCACTTCCCTTTCCCCAGAGGGATGTGTGTGCTCTGACCTGGTGTTTTGGTGGGCACAGAGCTGGCGTGAGAGCACACACAGGAACCAGCAAGGGCAGGCAGCTGCTGGTGGCTTTGCCTGCAGTGGTGTGTTTGCAGTGGAGAGGCCAGTGTGCTCTGGCCAGCGCTCCTCATCCTTGCAGGCTGTAACTCGCCTACCTAGCAAGCTGCTGGTGGGACACTGCGTGGAGGCCATGTGGGTGCCACGGTGAGAACCATGCAGATGATAAGCTGGTAAAGTGAGGTTTCTCCACTCAGGGAGTGGTTCTTTAGCCCGTGGTTGCCCCTCACGCCATGCAGGTGCTCCTGGGACTGCAACATAATCTGGTTTAGAGTTTATTCCTGTTTTACCTCCCCCATAGGATTTCTCTTTGTTGTAGCTGCAGAAGTAATTGTATTTAGGAGAATGTTCTTCACCACAGGAGGAAGCAGCAGCCTCCTTGCTTTCATCTGGTGGCAGCTCTCCAAGCACCTCCTTGCCCATCCTCACCAGCTGTCCCAGGGCTGCTGGGGTCCCTGGGCTGCACCCCATTGATGAGGGTCCTGGGCTGGCTTGGCCTGGGGGAGTTTGGAACTGCTGCTCAGGGCTCTGCCTCCCTCCAGGACCCTGACCCTTCCTCTCTGGGGTGGGTACAGGGCTATCAGACCCCTGAGCATGAGCAAGCTGAGCATGAGCATGTTCTCAAAGTGTTGATTTAATACTTGCAAAACAAAACACATGAACGACCCTCCAGCTTGAAGGGAGTGTTTTGGCAGCCAGCGTGTCTTTCCCCAGCCTACCGGCGGGCTGCTCTGCTGGCAGACCTGCCTGTGCCTTTACGTCTTGCCTGCTTCTCATTTTGCTCTGTTTTGCTTTGTCTCCCCTCCCTGTTTTCCAGCCTGAATTGCCAAGGAATCTGCGGTCACCAACTGGAGGGATCTGGGGATGGCAAAACTGCATCCCCAAAGCACAGTGGTGTCTGCCCCACTCTTCTTGGTGCAGCAGCTCCTCCATGCTTTGCTATCCCAGATTGCCAGGTTGTTTATGGCAGCAATTCCTCAGATTGCTGGCCAGCTGCCCCTGAATTCTCTGAAAAGGGCTGGTGCTGGTGGGGCAGGTGCAGGCTTTGTCCACCTGGTGGGGAATGTTGGATCTTCAGAAGGGCCTCGTCCCTCCCTGCAGCTGGTCCTATGCCAGCCACATCATTTCAGTGGGGACATGCCCCATGCTCTGCTCTCCAGGCTGGTGGGACCCCAGAGACCACCAGAGCACAGGGAGCTCCTGGTTTGTCTCAGGCTCAGGAGCAGAGCTGCTGTCCCTGGGGTAATCTGCGCCTGGCACTGCCACAGACCCGGCACCGGTGGCCTGGCAGCTGCTGGGTGAGGCTGGTGGTGACTGCCTGTAGGCATGATGCGAACATGGAGTTTTCTGCTCATCTGACTTTTGACTTTTGCTGCTGAAACTGCAACCCTGTGAGTTTGCTGTGGTCCCACAGGTACCCAGTGGTGATACCATGCCATCGCCATGATCTCCCAGTGTGGTCTCCTGTGCTTGCTTACTGCTCCTTGCTTCTCCACCAAAGGTCATTTGTCCTTCTAGTCAAAGCTGGTTGGTGTCTACCTGACCTTTGAAGTCAGTATTTCCCAAACTAACTGGCACTGTGCACTGCTCCCATGTGAGGTCCACCATCGCCTTTCCCCCAGCCATCACCAGCATCAGATGCAGCAAACGGCAGCGCTGGAGCAGCTCCTCTTGCGCCACCTCTCCGTCAGGCTCTGGCACGCTCCTGCAGGTTGCTCACCTGGGTGCTGGAGGCTCTGCATCATTTGCAGGTCCAGGCTGCTGCTTCACACCCTGGAGCCATGTCTGCGCCCTCGTCTCTCTCCTTGTGGTCTCCATTTCTATCAGGGTGACTTGCTCAGGGGATCTTGTGGTGCCAGCATGCCCAGGCAGGCTGTCCTGCTGGTGAGTCCCATGGTGATATGCTCCTCCCTGCACAAATGAGCATTACCGTGTGTGTCATCCCTGAGCAGTTATCTGACTTTTTTCCTGAAAATGGATGGGTAGTTAAATAGCACAATGTTGGAACTGGAGTCCTGCAGAACCCTGTCGCGAGCCCTCCTGGAGGGTGGTGGGGATGTGTCGCTGAGCAGTGATAAACCTGTTGTGGTCCATTTGCTGTGTGCCCCAGGGTGCATTGGTGTTGGGTCAGTCCTGCTCTGACCATTTCCTGTGCCTCTTCCCAGTGTAACTTGGGCACACGGTGCCTGCCACCCCAGAGCTGATGTGGGCATGAACACTTGGGGGCCACCTGAGATGGGGGGCAATGGGGGAGGGAAAAGACTCTTAAACCTTTGCAGCCTGGGGGGGGCATTGCCTGCTGCTCGTCTGTGTTTGCATCAGGGCCCTGGAGAACTGTGGCTTTTACAGGGATTTTAACTGACTCTGTAGCCCTCTTCTGACAAGTGACTTCGTAGCTGTGTAAGGAGGCTGTGCCGGTCAGTAGTGCTGCAGCAGGAGGGAGGCTGGAAAAATGGAAACAAACCACTTATAAAACCTGAAGAAATACTGCTGGAACCTGGTGTGCTTATTGCTGGGACAAAAGAGTGCTGCTGAAAGGCGTTAATAAAAGCAAAGGGGAGAGGAGGTGCTTGCCATGGTGATGAGAGGGAGCTGTGAGGTGAGAGGGATGGGCCAGGCAGTGAAGGTGAAGCTGGAGCCTGGCTGTCGTGGGGCAGGGGAGGTCAGAGCAGTGAGGGGGCTGGGGGGGTACCAGCACAGCCTGCCCTGGGCCAGCACGCCCAGACCCTGAGCAGCCTCCTGTGCTGCAGTGATGCTCGGACCCCCACAGGTGAGTGTACCAAAGGCACTGGCGCTGAGCCAAGCAGAGCCTCTGCCACACATTTCACTTGGACTTGTGAGCCTGGCATCTTGACTGCTTTCCAGATGCTCCCAATGAGGAGGGTTTGGGCTTTGGTTCCTTGAGCATCTTGTGCCCTTCATTGCTGGTTCTCGCTCCTTGCAAGGAGCACAGAATAGAGCAGCATGTTCACCTTTCTTGACTGGTCCCCAAACTGCACAGGTGGCTGTCCCCAGGAATTGCTGCCAGGGAGCTCTGGGACACACAAGGAGCCAGACCTCAGCCTCGGGGTTCGATAGCCTGGCCAGAAAGGCTGACAGTGGACACAGAGTCAAACTTCCCCTCCACAGCCTGGCTCCCTGGTCTGCCCCTGCAGCTGAGACCCCTGAGGCCATGCTGCCCCCATGTCCTGGGGTGTGCAGTGCCACGGACCCACACTGGCAACGCCTGCATCATTCTGGGGTTTGCTGGGGATGGAGATAAGGAAAGGGGTGATGGCTGGAATGAGCCCCTCACAGAGCAGCATCCCTGGTGGCTGTGTGGTGGCAGGCACACCGGGAGGGCTAATGGCTATCTCTCTCCCTCCCCAGCCATGACAGCGTAGGCAGGCGGCGAGAGATGGATCGCTTCACTGAGTGCGGGACCCAGACGGACGCAGTGGTGGTGCTGTCCCTGGCACAGGCTGCGGTTCTGGGCTTGGTGTCTGAGAATGAGCTGCTTGGGGCCACTGTCAGTCCCTCCGGCTTCTTCCCAGGGCTGGGAGGGAAGCTGCCGGACCCTGCTGCGGTGGAGCCCGGGGAGCCGGAGGGTGAGGGGCAGGCACCAGGGGATGGGCAGGAGGAGGATGTCTTGGAGGCAGAGTCCTCCCTGGAGAAGCACGCCCGGAGGAGGAAGCGGCCTCCCGTGAGGCTGGTGCCCAAGGTCAAGTGTGAGAAGGCAGAGGTGGAGGATGAGGTGCTGTACGAAGTGTCTGTCACTGGGGACGAGGAGGGTGAGCGGCAGCGCAGACACCCGCCCCCCCTCCAGGACCCTAGCCAGGAGCAGACGGTGCAGAGCAGCACCATGAAGATGATCGACCTCGGTGCCTTCAGCAGGAAGCCCCGGCGCCTGCGGCACCTGCGCCGGCACGTGCGCCAGGAGCTGGAGGCCACCGAGTGCCACCTCGGGGGCCCTGACCCTGCCGGTGCAGCGGATGGTGGCACCGTGGGGACCCTGCGGACTGAATGCGCCTTTGAGGTGGGCGCCCCGTCCCCTGGAGAGGCAGAGGCCCCTGCCCCAGTGTCCCCTGAGCAGGTGAAGAGCGAGCAGGGCTTCACCTGGCAGGAGCCAGGGGAGCTGGATGCAGAGGCGGCGGGTGCCACCAGTGAGCGCAACAAGAAGGCGCAGCTGGACCGGCTGGACATCAACGTGCAGATCGATGACTCCTACCTGGTGGAGGCAGGGGACCGCCAGAAGCGCTGGCAGTGCCGCATGTGTGAGAAGTCCTACACCTCCAAGTACAACCTGGTGACCCACATCCTGGGCCACAATGGCATCAAGCCCCACTCCTGTCCGCACTGCAACAAGCTCTTCAAGCAGCCCAGCCACCTGCAGACCCACCTGCTGACCCACCAGGGCACACGGCCCCACAAGTGCGAGGTGTGCAGTAAGGCCTTCACCCAGACCAGCCACCTGAAGCGGCACATGCTGCTGCACACCGACATCAAGCCCTACAGCTGCCGCTTCTGCGGCCGGGGCTTCGCCTACCCCAGCGAGCTGAAGGCGCACGAGGTGAAGCACGAGAGCGGCCGCTGCCACGTCTGCGTGGAGTGCGGGCTGGACTTCTCCACGCTCACCCAGCTGAAGCGGCACCTCTCCACGCACCAGGGCCCCACACTGTACCAGTGCTTGGAGTGCAGCAAGTCCTTCCACTACCGCAGCCAGCTGCAGAACCACATGCTGAAGCACCAGAACGTCCGGCCCTTCGTCTGCACTGAGTGTGGGATGGAGTTCAGCCAGATCCACCACCTCAAGCAGCACTCCCTCACGCACAAGGTAGGGGCTGGGCCACGTTGAGCACCTAAGGGGTGCTGCCCTTGCCATGCCCAGAGGAGGTGTCCCAGTTCTGGATGTGGGTGCTGGGGCAGAGGGGTGTCCCAGAGTCCTGGTCAGCCCTGGGAAATGGGTGGTGTGGGTGGGCAGCGGTGCCCGTGGTTGGCATTTGCTAGGGGTCATTGATTAGCAGTGAAACGGCATTGTTATGAGCAGGGCCTCCTTTCTTCCTGGGGGTCTCCATCCTCAGGGAGGGAGGTTTCAGACCTACTGCGGGATCTGTGGCAGGGTGACTTGGGAGACCTGCCACAGCCCCTCCCAGCGGGCTGTGAGTGAGGGGTTTGCTCTTTTCCAGGGGTTATTTCAAGGGGAAGCAACTGGCCTGAACCAGGGAGCAGAGATGGATCTCAGAGCTGGGCTCACAGAGCCCATCCAGCCATGCTCCCCGCAGCCCACCTCCTGCATGCTGCCAGGCTTGGGCAGGGCTCTCAAATGTACCTGTGCTGGGTCGGCCACTGTATGCTGGCCACGCTCCCCAGCCAGCTCCTTCCCATAGACACCACTTTGCAGAGCTGCTCTCACTCCAGCAGCACTGACCTAATACTGGTTTTTCCAAGTGCTGCAAATGCATTTCCAGGGCGGGTGAGACGATGGTATCTGGGAGTGAGGCAGGATCCTGCCTGCTGCAGGACCATGCAGGGGGAATTGCCCCCTGGGGCAGTGTGGGGATGGCACAGGCTCTCTGTAGTGCCTGCTGTGCGTTTGCAGGAGGGGCAGGGAGAGTGGAGCAGGAGGCTCTCGGGAAGGTGAGATGAGATGAGGGTAAGTCTCCCCCCACCCAGTTCCTACAGTCCAGCCTGCTGACAGTCCCTGAAGCTCAGCTTGGTGCGAGGACCCTCTCCCATGCCCCTTGGAGCGCATGTCCCTGTTCTGCACCATGCCGAGCACCACTCTTGTGCCCCCAGCTCCTGTGGGGTCTGGTCAGAAACCCCAGAGCCACCCGGCACCTCTGTGCACTGGCCCCCACCACTGCAGGCAGAGCTCTGCCTGCTGCTGGTCTGCGCCCAGGTCTTGGCTCTGCCCCATGGTCACAGCTCTCCGAACCCCTTGCAGGGCGTGAAGGAGTTCAAGTGCGAGGTGTGCGGGCGGGAGTTTACCCTGCAGGCCAACATGAAGCGGCACATGCTGATCCACACCAGCGTCCGTCCCTACCAGTGCCACATCTGCTTCAAGACATTTGTGCAGAAGCAGACACTCAAGACCCACATGATTGTGCACTCACCGGTGAAGCCATTCAAATGCAAGGTACTGTCGGGGGTCCCGGGAGGTTAGCAGATGGTGGTTAGCTCAGGCCCTGGTGTGCTGCACTCAGGAGAAACCCAGCCAGGCTGGGTTGAGCCCTCAGTCACAGGAAAGCAGTTTTGTGATGCCTCCCTCTGTTCGCTTGGGCAAACAGCTCATCCTGACGCATCTGCTCAGAGCCGCACAGCAGAGAGCAGATGCTGTGGGCAGGGTGTGGGCACTGCTATCAGGGAAGGACAATTAGTACCTCTCTCTGACCAGCACTAGATCTGCTGGAGTCTCCAGCAATACCAGCACAGCATCCCTGAGGCCTCCCACCGCAGCCAGGGAGGAGGGAAATGGCCCCATTACTCTTAGAAGTTGGTGGGAGCAATGGGGGACCCCAAAAGCAAGGTCTGCTCTGAAAAGCACATGTCCCTGTGGCAGCACTGGCCATCGCAAACGAGCGCCTGCCGCTGTGACCCTTTGCTGGGGGTGGCAGTGGGAGAGCCCTTGCTGACCCCAGGAACGCTGCCTACAGGTCTGCGGGAAGTCCTTCAACCGCATGTACAACCTGCTGGGCCACATGCACCTGCACGCAGGGAGCAAGCCCTTCAAGTGTCCCTACTGCTCCAGCAAGTTCAACCTGAAGGGCAACCTGAGCCGGCACATGAAGGTCAAGCACGGGGTGATGGACATCAGCCTGGACAGCCAAGGTAGGTGCAGGCTGTGGCCAGTACCTGGTGCTACCCGTTGCAGACTGGGCACTGTGGTCTTCCCTGCTGTGGCCACTCCTGGGAGCACCCAGCTCTCAGCTCTTTGCTTTGGGAGCTGGCCCGTGCCACAGCGGCTCCGGCAAGCACCTTTCAGCAAGCTCACGTCCTGTAGCCTGAGGGCTGCCCTTGGCTTGCTTGTCTTGCCAGTGCCCTGTGGTGACAATGCTGTCTCGCCAGCCAAGCACGTGCCCTCCATGGAAAGGTACCAAGCAGGAGCTGGAATAAGCTTAATAAACTTGGTACAAATACAAATAAATAAACTTCATTTAAAAAAAAAAAAAAGAAGGTTAAAATAAACAGCTCCTCAAGGAGCTATTGAGGCTTTGGCTTCTCTGGACAGGACAGTGCCCTCTGGTGATGTGGTGACTGTGATCTTGGTCAAAGGGTTTTGCAGGGTGGGAGGGGTAAATCTCACCGGTTTTGTCCCTGCTGCCCCTTCTGCACCTGCCCAAAGGCACCCTGCGGGGATGGGAGATGTTTCTGCACAGCATCAGTACAGATGCTCCATCAGCAGTCTTGTGGCAGGACCACCCCTGCTTCGTACGGACAGAGCTGGAGACAAGCTCTGGCTGTTTCATCCCCTCGGGTTCCCCAGCAGCTCAACACTCACTTCGAACTCATCCTGGGGGACCCAGCAGGATCCCCTGTTCCTGCCCTTTTCTCTTCCTCCTCACCTTAGACAACTCCCAGCCCAGCCTCGGCCAGCATCCAGCACCGCGATGCAGGCAGGGAGTGCAAGTGCAGGGACAGCGCTGGAAGGATGCCTCTCCTGCGCTGCCTTCCTCACCTCCCCAGTGGTGGGATGGATGCTGCAGACCCCTGTGTGTGGCACAGGCACTGGTCAGGGGCAAGCACACGAATGGCAGCCTTCCGCTCTGGCAGCGCTCTGCCGGCAACCCATCCCTGCTGTGGTGTGTGGCTGGGGATCCTCTGGGTTGAGAGCCCCCCCACAAGTGGCCTGGCTTGAGCAGAGCTGTAGCTCCTGGGGAGCTTTGGGCTCTAAACCTGAGCTGCCCGGGGAGGGTGGGTGCTGTTGGCCCTTGGACCTTCATGCAGGTCTGTCATCAGGTGTCCCTGTGCTAAATCCTAGATCCCATGATGGACCTGGCCGGGGCTGACCATGCTGAGCTGGATGGGCAGCAGGAGATGGACGACTTTGAGGAGGAGAACTCTTATGGCTACGGGGGGGTGGGCAACCCTCCGGATGAGCATGCCCTGACCGAGCAGGCCATGAAGGAGATGGCGTACTACAACATGTTGTAGCCGAGGCTGGAGGAGGCTGCCAGGGGCCTGTGTGGACTTTGCGTGGTAAGAGGAGCTGCTGCCGGCAGGCTGTGGCACCCAACCAGACCTGCACCACCACCCCTGGAGAAGGGGGGCTCCGGCTGAGCTTGGTGAAGGAGAAAACAGGGATGTCCAAAAACCTTTGCTGGGGCGAAGGCAGGAGCAGAGGCTGGAGGTGGCACAGGGCAGCGGTTGCTGCCTGCCACAGGCACGCCGAACTGGTGCAGTGAGGGCTCAGCTGCAAGCTGCTGCCAGACCCTTGCAGAGCCCCAGTGGAGCTCTCTCCTTCACTGCGGTCCTTCCCTCCTTCCCCACCACCACCAGAGAGGGAGTGCCGGGCTGTGCACCAGCTGTCTGCAGCTCTCTTGCCCACTGTTGACCTCCCTTCGCTCTGCTTCTGCCTGCCTGCCTGCTCCACCACATGGTGGCAAGCCGGGACCTTGCCTCTGTCTTCACCCTTGCCTGTACTTCAGCGTCCAGTGTACTTGAAGCTGCAGGGAGGGAACGACACATCCCAGAAGATGATGAGCATTACTAATTATTCTACCTCCTGGGTCCTCCCCCATGGCTGTGCTGGGGCTGCAGCCCAGCTGGCCCCCTGCTCCCCCCCTCCCAGCGCCCCGTGGGGCAGAAGCCCCTCTGCCCACGGGAGGAGGTGGGTTTGCATTTCTTGCTCTTCCTTGTCTCCCAGACAGGCGAGAGCTGTCCCACTTGCTTTGGCACCAGCTGCAAGCTGGCATGGGCAAAGCTGTGGCAACCTGCGCGAGGCCACGGGGCACATACAAAACAGAATATTTTCTTACAAACTAATGGCAAAGCTCAGAGGAAGCAGCAGCTCTGGGTATAGAGCAGCTGTAGTGAGCAGTGTATTTAAAGGAAGGTAAACCCTGTTCAACTTGAGCAAATGATGGTATTTTGAAAGTAATTTATTTTTTTCAGATGTGCCGCGTGGTTGGATTTATCTTTTCACTGAGTTCAGTTTCCTTCAACCAATGTGCTTTGTAAACCTGTGTAATGTGTGTGGTCTGTGCGTGGGGAGCAGCAGGGGCTGCAGTGGTGCTTGGCGGGGGGGGGGGGGGGGGGAGATGCTGAGGGCTGTGCTAACAAACCACAGCTGCCCTTTGCACTGCCAGCACCCACTCCTCACCCCCCTGAGCTGCTGTGGGGCTCAGGAAAAGGCTTTTGCTTGGGCTGCTTGCACAGCCCTTGGGATTGTGGGGGTGTGTCCTCTGCTCCCAGGTGCTGTGGTGGAGGGAGAAAGGAGTGGGGGCAGTACTGGGTCTGGGACCACTGTTCTGGCTGTCCACCCTCCCTGCTGTGGGGCAGGGGGCCAAGCAGAACCAGCAGCATTGCTCCCCAAGCATGCCCAGGGCTGGGCAGGGTCCTGGCAAGCACTGGTACCTCCTGGGAGACTACAGCAGGCCCAGGACCTGGGGTCCAGCTGGGGCATTAGCACAGGTTCCAGGACCCCTAAGCTGACCTCCCCGCAGGCGCAGATCCCACCACACTCCCCAGGGCAGGCCAGCATCTGCCCCATCCCCAAAAGCCCCAGCCTGGCTCTGGGGGGTGGCACCACTCAGCCCTCCAGCCCCCAGTAAGGCAGGCTGCTCCCCAGCCTTGACATCACCTCCCCCTGCCCCCCCCCAACTTCCTCCACCCTCAGGGCAGGATGGAGACAGCGTTGGGCATCCCAGCTGCCCTCCTGCAGTGCGGCAGTGCCGCCCCCTCCCCACAGCCCCCTCTGTGCTCCCAGCCGGTGGCCCCCCCCCCCCAGTCCCATTACCAAATAGCTGCAATGTGCGTGTGGTCCCCCACCCCGTGCTGGGTGAGGACAGGCTGGTGAGGCTGAGCTGAGGGGGTCCTCCTTGCTGCCAGGAGGCAGCCCTGGGCAGCTGCAGCACCAGGCTTTGCCCCGCAGGATGAGGTGGGGGGGTCTCATGCTGGCAGCTGCGTGGCTCCCTGGCATCCCCCCCATCGCGTACGCAGAGCATTCAGCCACCCCTTGTGCAAAGCCCTACTGTGTTTTAGTTATTTTTTTATCTCCTCGGTTTGAAGAATGGTTTAGCAATAATTCTAATAAATGCACATTCTTTAGCTGTTGGCTGCCTCCTGCGGCCGACATCCCCCCATGCTCGCGCCACGAGAGCCATGCCACCACCACATGCCATGGGCCGGTGAGGTGTTTAATGGCTGCTGGCACCGCGAGGCAGGAGGGTACATGAATCAGTGCGGGATGGGCCCCCTTCCCGGTCCTACACATCCCTGCTAGAAAGGCTTTAAAAACACTCATAAGAAAAATGCTTATAAAAATTATTCAACTGTTCCTGAGCTGTGTCGGTGAGCTGGAAGCGGCGCTGGGTCCCTGTCCACCCGGGTGACTGCGGGGCTGGGCGGCCCCCCCTGCCCCCCTACTGCTTGCCCAGGGCCTTGTCCAGGTTGTTCTTGATGGCGTCCAGGAAGTCGGTGGTGTTCACAAAGTGCTCGTTGAGCTTCACACTGTGGGGACACAGAGAGGGGCTGGAGGGGTCCCGCGGCCAGGGGAGTCCCTGCCCACCCCCCACTGCAGACAGCAGACAGCCCGGCTGGGAGGGGCAGAGCCGGGGTGGGCAGCACAGCCCTGGGTGTAGGACGTGGCCCCTGCCTGGCCGCAGGCATGGCCCGACCCCGCAGGCTGTAAATAGATGCCCTGAGTCCCCAGGGACCGTCTGGAGGCCAGCGGCTGCCCCGCATGGCCAGCCTGCCTTCGTGGCAGGCGGCTGCCCCACACCGCCCCATGAGCCACACGTACTTGGCGAGACCGTGGATGCAGCCGGCGAGGTCCTTCGTCATCGTCCCGCTCTCCACGGTTTCGACACAGACCTTCTCCAGCGTCTGAGCAAACCTGGGGATGGCAGCGTGACACACAGCTCCAGTGAAACCAGCACCCCTCTGCTGCGGACCCCACCATGGCTGGGACCAGGATGGTTGGCACCAGGGTAGCTGCTGGCAGCGTCCCCCACCCCGGGATGCCCCCACACCACCCTGCTCACTTGATCAGGTCCGGGTTACTGTCCAGCTTGCCCCGGTGCTCCAGGCCACGCGTCCAGGCAAAGATGCTGGCGATGGGGTTCGTGCTGGTGGGTCGCCCCTGCGCGGAGAGCATGCTCAGCAGCCTGGCATGGGCAGCATGCCACAGGCAAGCCAGTGCAGGCAGCTCGCTGCAGGCAGAGCGCACCCACCTTCTGGTGCTCCCGGTAGTGGCGGGTGACAGTGCCATGGGCTGCCTCAGCCTCGATGGTCTTCCCATCAGGACACACCAGGACAGAGGTCATCAGCCCCAGTGAGCCAAAGCCTGCGGCAGGACGGGGGTCAGGGTGGCTCCAGAAGGGCAACCACACACACAGCCCACCCCATGCCACCCCACACCACCCCAACCTGTCCTACACCACCTCCTCCCACTGCTTCACCTTGGGCCAGGATGTCTGACTGGACGTCCCCATCGTAGTTCTTGCACGCCCAGACAAAGCCGCCAGAGGACTTCAGCACCTGGGCAACCATGTCATCGATGAGCCGGTGCTCGTACCAGATCTTCAGCTTGTCAAACTCCGTCTTATAATGCCTAGGAGCCCAGGGCAGGCATCAGCCACGCCTGGCTGTGCCCACCCCAGGCTGGGTCCCACAGCCAAGCCCTGGGCAACAGCCCCCTCCTCGGGGCAGTCAGCCCCCTCGGGGCAGCTCTCGCCCCTCAGCAGCCTGAGCTCCTCCAGGTCCGTACTTATCAAAGATCTCCTGGAAGATGTCTTTGAAGCGCCCGTCATAAGCCTTGAGGATGGTGTTCTTGGTGCTCATGTAGAGAGGCCACTTCTTCTGGATGGCGTACTGGAAGCAGCTGTGAGCGAAGCCCGAGATGGACTGCAAGGGAAGTGCATGGACCCCCGTGGGACCCCCGTCCCACCAGCCTGGCCCAGGTCCACCTGGATGGCAGGGCATGCCGCTTCACAGGGACCCCACCAGCTGCTCCCATCCCACCCCGTTACCTCGTCTGTGTTGTACATGCCCATGCCCACGCCACCGCCAGGGAAGTTGTACACCTCCCACTCCTTGGCCCCGCTGCCGTCCTTCGGCGTGAAGACCATCTTGAACGTCCCGGACTTGCCCACAACAAAGTCAGTGGCTTTGTACTGCAAGGGGAATGACAGAGCATCATGCAGGGTCCGGCAGGAGCTGCCAGACATCCCCGTGCCACAGGCAGCCGCTGCATGGGGCTCACCTGGTCGCCATGGGCATGCCTGCCAATGGTGATGGGCTTGGTCCAGCCGGGCACCAGGCGGGGGATATTCTTGCAGATGATGGGCTCTCGGAAGACTGTCCCCCCCAGGATGTTTCGGATGGTGCCATTGGGGCTCTTCCACATCTTCTTCAGCTTGAACTCTGGGGTGCGCAGAGGTAAGGCTCCCGAGGGACCCCCCCACTAGGCACAGCCCCAGCAGTCAACCCAGCCCAGCACCCAGCCCCTGCCAGCGCCCCCCTGCTCCTCCATGCCGTGGGCTGCTGCCAGAGCCCCGCTGCTGGGCCAGCAAAGGAGAGGGACAGCTGGCACAGGCTCGTGACTGGCACTGGGCAAAGGCTGGTCTGTCCCCAGCCCCATACCCTCAGGGGCCCCGCAGCATCCCCTATCGGGGGGGACACCACAGCACTAAGACCAGGGCCCCCAGCCCAGGCAGCAGTGCAGCCCCCAACCCACGAGAAATCTGAGCTGGTGGGGGGGAGGCACTGCTGACCCAGAGGGGCCAGGCACACACAGGGGGCTCAGCACCCCACGGTGCTGCCGGCACCACCCCCACTGCAGCAGGAGCTCGGCCCCTCGGCCCCTACCCACCTTCCACCCTGGCTTCATCCGGCGTGATGGTGGCACACTTCACGGCCACGCTGTACTTCTGGGTGGCCAGCGCCGAGTCAATGGTGACCTGGTCATCTGTCTTATCCCGGTGCGGCAGGCCCAGGTCAAAATACTTCAGCTGGACGTCCACGTTGGGCAGGATGAGCTGGGGGTGCCGGGAGAGCGTCGGCGGGGGGGGACAGTGCGGGGTGCCCAGGGAACAGCACCATGCATGGTGGCACAGCCAGCCCCGGCCCCCACCCCAGCCCAGCCACAGCTGCCTGCCTGGGACAGTCCCCCCTGTCCGTGATGGTCCCCCCTCCCCGGGACCTCCTCACTTACAGGTCCCGCCGGAAGCTGCGCTGATCTCACCACCTGCTTCCTGCAGATGGACTGACAGACAGAGGACTGACGGACAGGGAGGGCAGTGCGCAGGGACTGCCTGTCCCCTCTACAACAGCCACCTGTTCCCCTGTACAGCACCCGCCAGCTCCACTTGTGCAACACCCCAGACAGAACCCCGTTACCTTCTCCTTGATGAAAGCCCAGATGATCCGCGTCATCTCATCTCCGTCCATCTCCACCACCGGGTTGGCCACCTTGATCCGCTTGTCGGCATCTAGGGAGCGGTGGCAGGGCGTTAGGGGCGCATGCCCGGCCCCGCCGGCCCCAGCCCCACAGCTCTGCACTGTGGCGTGGGGCCAGGAGTCGTCCCGCATCCAGCAGGGTTCCAGTGCCACCCCTGCTCTGGGCCGGGTGCAAGTCAGGGTGCAAACCCCGCTTGGGTGCAGGTCAAGGCACAAACCCTACTGGGGTCTGGGCCAGTTCATGGTACCAACCCTGCCTGGAGCCAAGCTTGGGTGCAGGTCAGGGTATAAAACCCCACATGGTAGCAGGACTGGGACCAGGTGCACAGCCTCTCAGGGCAGGACCTGGGTGCAAGCTGGGGTGCAAATCCCTGTGTGGGACCTGGACTGGGAGTAAACCCCTCTGGGTGCCAAGCCTGGCTGCGGGTTGGGCTATGAAACCCTATGTGGGGCCGGGACTGGGACTGGGACCAGAGGCAAACCCCTCTGAGGAGGGACCTGGGTGCAGCTGGGCTGCAAAACTCTACGTAGGACTGGGACCGGGACCAGGAGCAAACCCTTCTGGGGGCCAAGCCGGGCCGCAGAACTCCACGTGGGACCGGGACCAGAAACGATCCCTTCTGGGGGCCAAACCTGGCTGCAGATTGGGTGGCAAAACCCCGCATGTGACCGGGACCAGGAACAAACTCCTCCAGGGTCAAAGCGGGTACAAGCTGGGGTGCAAAACTCCACGTGGAACCAGGAGCGAGAGCAAACCCTCCCAGACCAGACCCGGGTGTAAAACCCCGTGTGGGTCTGTGACCAGTAGCAAACCCAGCCCCATCCCAGAACCGGCTGTAAGCAGGGGGTACAGATTCAGTTGCAAACCACCCCCCCAGAAAAAAAAAAAAATAAATCCGAGCTGGCCCAGCGTGCAAAACCCTCCGTGGGCCGGGACTGGTGCAAACCCCACTCGGGGCAGGAGCAGCCGCCCTCTCCGTCCCCAAGGACACGAGGGCTTGACCCCCCCGCCCCCCAAGGTCACCCCCCACTCACAGTGTCGGCGCTGCCCCACGGAGGCGGCAGGGAGGGGGCAGCGGGCCAAGCGGCTCAGCGCCGGGGCGGCGCGGAGGTAGCGGGCGGCCATGGCGGGGTGCGACGGGGCGGACGCGACGGGGGCGGTGGAGCGGGGACGCGGTTCGCTCCGCCCCGGGGCGGTGCGTGCCCGCCCCCCCCCCGTGGGGCCCCGCGCGGGCCCCTTCGGGGCCCGCGCGGGGTCCCACGGGAGCGGGGGGACCCGGGCCACTGCTTCACATACCCCCCCCAATCAGGCAGCTCACCCCATCTGCAAAACACCCACGGGGGATGATGCCCTTCGCGGGGGGGGGGTGTACATGGAGGGAGGGTGCCCCCCCCCCGGGTGGGTGAGATGCCACTTGCTGGGTACAAGCGGTGCCAAAGCACAAGGTGACCGGCGAGCCCGGGGATCGGCTTTCACTGGGGTCCTTGGGATGAGGTGGCAAGGGCGGGCGGTCGAGCTGTTCCCCCCACCACTGTGTGCATCCCACACACACACACACACCGGTTCTACTTGGTGTGGGGTGCGAGGAGCAGGTGGGTTTGCTGTGGTCCCTGTTCCTAGCAAAGGGACATGGCCCACCTGGGCATGTCAGGGTCGGGGACACGCTGCCCGCCGAGCCCAGGGCTTGGAGCCAGCTCAGGCTTTCCCTACATAGAAGTGAGCGATCCTACACACTGCCAGCGCGTGACTCAGGGCAGCTGGACCCAGCGGGACAGGCGGCTGCGGGGAAGGGCAGCTGCCGCCATTTTCCGGGGCACCTTCGCCTCGCCTGACCCCAGCATGGTGAGGAGGGGTGTGATGCACCCCAGGGGCTCCCCGAGAACATCCACCGGAGCCAGGAGGTGTGCTGGGATGGCCAGGAGGCTGCTCAGCCCAGGGGGTTTGCTGTCCCTCTGCACGGGCCAAGCCGATGGCTTTTTTTAGCCACAGGGGACGGGCAGATCCTGCTCTGGGAGGAAAAACAGTCCTGCTGGAGCTGCCGGCCCCAGGCAGAGGGGCTGGGGGGGAGGCAGGGCCAGGCGCACTGACGTCTGCCTGGCTTTAACATTAACCAGAGCAGAAGTCTGTGGGGCTGCCAGCCGGCAGGGGGCCGGCACCAACTGCCCCAGGGCAATGCTAGGGTCTTGGGCACTCCCGCTCCCACTGCCCTCTGCCCTCGCTGTGGCACCCTGTCCTGCCAGCAGCCCTGCAGCCACATGGCCAGTGCTGCTGGGGCTGCCCCACAGCAGGGCAGTGGGCAGTTGTTGCCCCCCCAGCACAGGGCCCGGGGGGGCCACCCAGCTGCGCCCAGCCGCAGCACTGGCCCCCCTGGCTGCCCTCTTCCTGGCCCCGCGGTCAGAGCCACCCAGTGACCACGGCTCTTGCAGGGACGAGGTCACGCCAGCGAGGCGGCCATCCCCCCACGGAGCATGGGCTCCACCGGCGCTGATGAGAGCAGCCATGTGGCACCGTCCCAGGGAAGGGCTGCCTTCAAACAAAGAAGTCCATCCCTGGCCGGAGCCCAATCCACACGCCCCAGGCTGCTGCCAAACCAGCTTCCCCCAAGCGCGCCTGGCCCTGGGAGGGTCCCTGGGGGCTGGCAGGGCTTGCTGCAGAGGGTCTGGGCCTCCAGGGAGTGATGTGTCCTGCGAGGGCTCTGGCCCCAGCAGGTTGGGGGCACCAAGAGCCAGAGAATAAGCAAGGACCTGGAGAGGGGGTGGTCTGTCCACACTTGTAGGCAGCCCCATGTCTGCTCACGGGAGGGGGGCAACGGGGAGGCTGAGTGGAGGCCGTGTGCCCTGCGGGGCAATGCACTCTGTTTCCTTGTGGAAGCAGTGCTGTCCCCAAATGTGGGCCTCCCTCACTGGCACTGCTCTGAGCTGCTGGGCTGCAGGCTGGGTGGCAGGGGCTGCAGCTCCCAGTTCAGCAGCAGTCTGCATCCCCCAGGGCTGCCAGGCAGCAGCGTGGGCCAGGGATGACACGGACTGTGGGGCAGGGCACAGCCTCCTACCAGCGACCCTGCACAGCACACCCTCCCCACGCCTCCCCAGGCCCAGGAGTGCACAGAGCAGGCAGCTGCCTGCAGCAGAGCCTCTGCACGTGTCAATGGCATGGCCAAGTGCTGCCTGTGCTGCACGAGGCGAGGTGGCACAGCTACTCCGGGGACATGGCGCGATGTCAGGTGGAGCAGCCAGGCTGCCAAGGGTCTCGGTGGCCCAGGCAGGCAGATGGCAGCGCTCGGCCACGGGAGAAGGGATGGAAACTGCATGCTGCACAGCCAGGCTGGAAGGACACTTTGGGAATGGGGGTGCAGGGCCACAGCTGGCTGGCCCTGGGGCCCCTGCTTGGCCCAGTGCTGGCCAGCAGGTCAGTGCCCATGACACTGGCTCTGGGGGAGGGCTGGCACTGCTGCCACAGCTGTGCTGGCAGCTCTGCTCTGGGGCTGGGGGGGCTCCGCCTGTTGGACCCACACGCTGGAGCACAGCTGTGCATCCTGCCCAGCTCAGCCCTGTCACACCCCCACAGCACAGCCCCTTGCCCTGCTCACCCCTCTGCATGGCTGCCTCCCACCCTGACCACCCTGGGCCGGAGCACTGGCCAGCCCCTCCCAGCGCCATCAGTTCCTGCTGCCCAGCTCCTCCGGCACCCCAGGAGAGCCATGTGCCCACCCAGGCTCTCTGCAGACCCTGGCAGCTATGCGCACCACTGATGCCTGGCCAGCAGCCTCGAGCTTCAAGCGTGTCACTGTGGGGACACCTGGAGCCATGGGCTACCCCAAACCACAGGGAGCTGAGCGTCACCACGAGATGCCAAACCATGAGCTACCCCAAAATGCCTGGAGCCAGGTGTCACCACGAGGACCTCACGGCGATGCCTGGAGCCACGTGCACATGCACTGGGTGTCCCCGCAGCCGCTGCGCAGCAAGGACAGCTCTGCTGCCGGGGCTGCCGCCCCCCTGCCCCACAAGACCCCCCCTCCCTGCAGGCTCCCACCCGGGAAGGGCCCCCCGGCACGGCAAATGCTGCTGCCCCCCAAAGCCATGCTCCCTGCCAGCTCCCCGGCACTGCTGGGCCCCTCGCTGCACTGCGGGGGGCAGGGGGGCAGGTGGCCAGCCTTGCCTGGGGAGACCAGCATCCTCCCGTGGTTGGGCCAGCACCAGCCCGGGGCCGGCATCACCCCCGCCGGCCCCTCGCCGGGACTCCCCCTCCCCCGGCGCTGAGCCAGGGCCCCCCCCCAGCTCCCGCACCCCAGAACTGAGACTGACCGCCCCAACCCCCCCGAGCAACAAGCAACCGCCCCCCCCGGTGGGGGGGCGGGGGGCTCCTGCCCCCGACCTCCTGCGGGCGGGGCCGGCGGGCGGGACAGCCGGAGCCGTGCCCGTGCCGGTGGCGAAGCGGGAGTCGGAGAGGCGGCGGGGGCGGCCGGGCGGGGCGGCCCTTTGTTGCGAGCGGCGGGCGGAGCAGCCGGAGCCGCCCGGAGCCGCCCCGCGCCCCGCCGCGGGCGGGGACCCCGGGAGCCGCCCCCGCTGCCGGCGGCTCCCGCCGCACCCGCCGCCGAGCCGGTGAGCAGCGGGCGGGCGGGCAGGCGGGCGGGGGGCGCACCGGGTACGGGGAAGGACGGGGTGTGTGTGTGTGTGTGTGTGTGTGTGTGTGTGTGTGTGTGTGTGTGCAAGGGGGTGTGCGCGGGCGGCTGCGTGCGGGGGGGGTGTGGGGGGGTGTGTGTGTGATCACGGTGCCTGCGAGCGTTCGTGTGCAGCGGGTGTGCAGGGGTGCGCCGGGGTGTGCTGGGGTGTGCAGTGTGTGTGCGTGCACAGGGCCCGTGCAAGGGTCTGTGTGTGCACGTGCACGGGGCTCCCAGAGAGGGTGGCGGAGGGCCTGGGGGTGCGTGTGTGTGTGAGTGTGTGTGCCCGTGTGCTTGTGCATGTGTGTGCGCGTGCAGGGTGCAGGCGCATTCGGGGTGGGTGCGCGGACGGCAGCCTGGCCCGCTGTGTGGGGCTGTTCCCCATGGGGGTGTTTCCAGGTGTGTGTTTGTCATCCTGGGTGTGTACAACCCGTAAGCCTCCCTGCGTGTGTTTACATGTGTTACGCACAGTGCTTGGCTGAGAATACGGAAGTGCACATGCAGTGCTCTGGACGTGTGTTATGGGCTGCTCGTAAGAAGGCGTGTGTGCACACTCAGTGTCAGTTATGGGCCACGCGTGTGTGTAGTGTGTCCCGCCTGTGTGGATGTGCCCTGGGCACTCGCAGGCTCCATACGTGCTCCGTGTCCCAGGCGTGTGGCTGCTGTGCCTGGCAATGCTGTTAGGTGCCAAAGTAGCCCTTTGGCTAGGGGGCGCAGGGAGAGTTGGGGCCACATGGGCTGCGGGGTCTCCCCACTGGTCCCCAGTGTCTGCTCCAGCTGGTCCTGTGGCTGCTTTTGGTGACTGGCACCCCCTCCTCCCCCAGGCAGCACCACAGCGAGAGTGCCACTGTGCTGAGGGTGAGCAGGGCCAAGGAGATTGACACTGATTTGGGCTCTGTGGGGCCAGGGATGGCTGGGAAGGGGTCACACATCCCCAAGCCAGGACCCCCCAGTTCCTACACCCTGCGGTGCAGAAGTGCCTGCACTCAGAGCCCACCACGTCCCTGCCCTCCAAGCGGTGCTTGCTGTCTGTCTTGTCTTGTGCCAGGCATGCCTGACAAGCAGTGGGGGCCCAGGGCAGCACCCTGTGTGTCCTGAGGCCTCCTGGGCAGGCAGTGTGCGCGTGCAGGCAGTGTGTGTGCCGGTGCAGGCAGGCATTGGCACTGAGGGGAGAGGTTGGGCCTTGAGGATACTCCATAGTCCTCAGAGCTGAGTCCGACATCGCAAAGGAACGTGGGGAGTGATAGGAGCAATGGGATGGGTGCGTTTTGCATGGTGGGCTGGGTCCAGGGCCCCCCGCACCATGCCCTGCCCAGGGTGAAGGGGATGCTGTGGGGCAGCATGGGGCTGGCTGTGTGTCACCATCGGACAGGCACCAGCACCCCGGCCAGGAGATGCTGGCAGTGGGGTCAGAGCTGGCTGAGGGAGCATGGGGGCAGCCAGGCTTCATGTGGCTGTGAGGGGGGCAGAGAGCAGGGCTGTGGCCCCATGGGAGGCCCTTGGCTTGGGCAGGGTGGCACAGCCAGTGCCCATGGGACAGGGAGCATACCCCAGGGCCCCTGGGCCCTGTGGGGAGCCCTGCGTTGACCTGCCTGGCTGGCCATGCCCCGCAGGCCCTGCACTGGGACCAGCACCAGGCTTTGCCCTCCTGTGCCACGGACTGGAGGCTGCCCCAGCCCCTGCCCCTTTCCCTCGTACTGAGCAAGGCCTCTCTCCTGGGGCCGCTGGCTGCCGGGGTGCAGTGAAGCAGAGCCGGCGTGCCTGCGCCATACTCCTCCCTGATGCGCCGACCGTGGCTGTGCCGTGAGAGGCAGCCCAGCTCCAGCGGGACGCGCAGCGTTCTCCGAGCTGCTGGCGCTGAGCAGCTGGGTCTGGGAGCATCTGTGCGTGAATCAGCACGGCCCGGGAGCCTGCGCGGCTGCAGGTGTGCGTGCAAGCGCGCTCACGCTCTGCGCGTGTGCGCGGCCCAGAGGAGGCTGCTGGTGTTTGGTGGGGGACGGACTCGGGGGGACCGCCTGGTGTTGTCTGACAACCTCCAGGAGAAAGCCAACCCGGGGGCGTGCGTGCGAGCCCCAGGAGATGTGGGTCGGGAGGAAGAGCCCGGGTGCGTAGGCTGTGTGCGAGCCGGGTGCAGGTCTCTGAGCGGGGGACGTGCCTGTGCTGCTGCCTGTGCTGGGGCAGGCTGCAGAAGGAAGGCGTGAGCACACAGGCAGCAGCAGCAGCAGTGGGGCGCACGCAGCCCCAGCCCTGCTCCTCGCAGGCAGCGGCACCCAGCTCTGCAGCCGTCTTCCCAGGCACCCGCCGCCCGCGGGAACAGGGTGGCGGGTGCTGGCGTGGGAATTTGGTGCAGAAACCACCACCCCGCCTGCCTGGTGACCCCAGGCCACAGGTTTTGGTGCTGCTTGGGCCCCCGGCACCCCAAGCAGTTTCCCCATCTCCAACCGCTATTGCAGGCGGAGGGCAGGCTGGGACGGCGGCACAGCCACCACACTTGTGCATGCAGGTACCTGCAGAGCCGCACAGGGCACGCACGTGCTGGCCCGGCTGGGCGCTGCGCCTGCGCGGGTGTGCGAGCAGGGCAGGGTGCTGCAGGGTGCCCCTGGCGCTGCCCCGCGCTGGCAAACTGCGTGGGCAGGCGGAGGAGATAAATGGGAGTTTGTCGTAAACAGGCCTGGCTGCCAGCAGCGGTGGGGAGTGCCTCGCGGCCCGCCTTTAAAGGCACAGACTCTGGCCTCACTCCGCTGCCTGCTCGCTGCCCAGCCTGGGCCAGGGCAGCCTGCCCTCCCTGCCCACCCTCCCTGCCCGCCCTGAGAGCAGCTGGCCTCCCTGTGGGGGGTTCCCTTCCCTGCATGCCATCACACCGGGGTGTTGGCACGGCGCTGCCACGGCCACGCACAGGCAATAGCCGGGTGCCCAGAGTCCCCCAGAGACCCCCGGGGTGCCGTCGGGAGGGCGGAACGTGGCTGCAGGGGTGAGTGTCTGCTCCCACCCCAGGCAGGGTGACGTGCCGGGCTCCATGAGGCAGAGCCCTGTCCTGTCTGTGGCACTTCCCGGGCAAAGGGTGTTGATAAGGAGGTGGGGTGGAGCTGGCAGGGCTGTCCACAGCCCAGGAAGGGACGTCGGCCACCAGCAACCACAGCGGGAGCAAGAAGGGAGCTGAGCCAAGGAGGGAGGCAGGGACACCGCCGGCAGTCCCAGCCCCTGGGCACCAGGTACAGCTCGAGGAGCAGGCACCATCTCGCAGTGCCAAGTGGGCAGAACATGGGAGCGTGGGTGCAGCCGTCTCGGGAGCATGGGGAGCGCTTCTCCCAGGCAGGGGGCTCGCAGAGGGCCCCACCAGTGGGATGGCGATGGCCCCGGGGCCAAGCAGGACGGTGTGAAGCTCTGCCCCACATGGGGAGGGCAGTGGTGGGGCAGCCCCGGCCCCAGGAGAGCTGACTGCTGCGAGGAGAGACCCTTTTCCCCCCGTTGCCATGGCAAAATAAGCAGCTGTCATTAATAACGCGTTGCCACGGCAACCACTGGACGAGCAGGCAGTTCTCTGGGGTCTGCATGTGCTGCTGGTGGGGGGCTGAGAACTCCCCCCACTCCCTGGCTGGGGTGCAGTGCCCACCATGGGCCCAGGCAGAGGGTTGGGCCCAGCATTGCCTGCTCGATGGCACGCCCGCGCCACCCAGCCCATGCTGTGGCCCCACCGGGACCATGCCCGTCCCGGAGGCCCCGGGGACAGGGCACTGGGGCTGGCAGGGAGGTGTCCCATGTGCCTGGGTGCTGCCCTGCGTGGACACCGGTACCGGCGAGCTTTGCCCCGTGGGGTGGGCTGGCACAGGCATCCTGCTGCCTGGCGGTGCTGTGCCCTGTGGGAGCCCATTGTTCCCTGAGGGAGGGCAGGGAGCGCTGGGCTGTGCCGGGGCAGAGGCCACAGCCCCCAGCAGAGACCAGAGCCTACTGCACGCAGGGTGGCCAGATGGCCGGGGAGAGCCTCTGCAGAGAGAGGAGATGGAGCAAAGCTTAAGCTGAGGGGCTGTGGGAGCAGCAGCGCTCCCCACACGGCCACGGGCCCTGGCGGCAGCCTTGGGGGCCGAGATGTCCCCAGGACAGACATCTCTGGGACAGACATCCCCGGGACAGACATCCCCAGGCCAGCCTTTCCCGGGACAGACGTCCCCGGGATCCCAGGCCAGCCGGTTCTCCCTGCTGCAGGGAGGGAAGTGTGGGTGCAGGGGAGACCCACGGCTGCTGTTAGTGCGTGGGACAAAGCGCCGTCCCCTCCGGACGGTGACCGGCTGCCGCTGGTTGGGACTGGGCGGGCGGGCGGGAGCAGGGCACAGCCCCTGCCCCGGGCAGGGCACTGCGGGGAAGCTCGCAGCACCGGGTGCCCCACGGGACCGCGGTGCCCCGGGAGCGGGTCCCGCCGGGGCGGGGCGGGGCTGGGGCGGTCCCCGCGGGGAACCGGCCGCCCCCTCTTCCGAGCTGCCCGCCCCGCCCGGGGCACCGGCACGGCTCGGTACAGCCTGGCTCGGTACGGCTGGGCTGGGCTCCGCGCGTTGTCGCCCCGCCCCGTCCCGCCCCGGTGCCCGAACGGGCGGGCAGCCCCGGGGCCGGGGGCGGTGCCGGGGCCGGGCCGGGCCGAGCCGAGCTGAGCCCCTCTCTCCCCGCAGGTCTGCAGCGCCCGGGTGGCTTCGCGGGAGGCGGCGGAGGCCCCGGCCTGGCTCTGCCTGGCCCGGCCCGGCCCGGCCCGGGATGGCGGCGCGGCCGGCGCTGCCGGTCCTGGCGCACTCGGTGCTGGCGGCGGTGCTGCTCTCGGCGGCGCAGGAGCCCGTCCCGCGGGTCAGCCTGCCCTATGGTGAGTGTCCGCCGGCCCACGGTGAGTGTCTGCCCCGCGGGGCTCCGGGGACTCCCGCGGGTCTCCCCCCGCCCCAGGCTGGCTGAGCATCCCGCCCGGTCCCCCACACACCCGCTCCCCCCCCCACCCCGTCCCCGGGCTCCCCACGCCGCAGGACGGGGCGGCCCCGCGTGGAAACGCCTTGTGACAGCCAGCGGTGCTGAGGCTGCACAACACCTTCCCAGCCAGCCCGGCAAGCCGGGGCTCGTGTCCCGCCGTGGGGCTGGTGTTGGGGCAGCCATGCTCCCCGGGGACGTGGGGGGACGCGGGGCAGCGGGGCCCACTGGGCAGTGGGGCGCAGCAGGAGCGAGGGCAGAGCCCCTGGGCTGCACACATGGCAGGCGGGCAGCAAAAAGGCATGCTTCCCTGCATCAGGACCCACAGCGAGGGTGGGAGCGGGTCTGGGACACCCGGGGGTGCTCGTGTCCCCACATGCAGGACAGTGGTGGCAGCCATGTCCTGTGCAAATGTGGGATGGGCTGAGCTGGCCACAGAGGCTCTGCCTGCCTGCTCTGCTGTGCGGTTTCATCCTCATTTGGGCAGCCAGGTACCTGCGGGCGCTCTCCCTTCTCAGCTGCATCCCTGGGGCTCTGCACAGCCCCTTGTTCTGCTGTGCCTGGCCCCAGGCTGCTCCAGGACCCACTGCAGCCCCCATCAGCAGCATGGACTCAGCAGGGTTCAGGGCTGCACTGGAGCAGGGCCTGGGGAAGGACAGCCAAGAGGCTGCTCAGCCAAGCAGAGCCCCTCGCAAATGGGTCTGGCCTGCAGACCCCTCTTGCCCTGCAGAGAGCCCCCCCAGAAACTGGTATGGCGTGGGTGAGCAGCCGGACACACTCCACAAGCAGCTTGAGCTCGGCACCAACAGCTGCTGGGCCCAGCTCCGTCGTCTGGCGCTGTGGCTGTAGCATGGTGGGGGCCGCCCACATGTGTCTGGGCTAGCTGCTCTGCCAGGAGAAGATGGCTAAATCCAGCTGCTGCCGGCCAGCGGAGCCCGTCCTGTGCTGGCTGCTGGCTGGGCAGCCAGGGAGGGTGCAGTGGTTTGGGCCGGGCCAGCTCTGGCAGAGAGGCGCAGGCAGCTGGGAGCACTCCCTGGCTCAGCACACTGCGGTTCGTCGGTGTGGACGTGGCCCCGCCACGTGCTCCCGTGACTGCCGGCCATGGTTGTGGTGGCACCAGCAAATCTGGGACCCGCCGAGCTGGATGGGAGGCCCAGGAGCCAGTAGGACAGCCCAGCTCGGCGTCATGCCATGCTGTGCCACACCGCATCAAGCCGCACTGCCCGGCCCTGCCTGCACAGACCGGTTCTGGCCGAGCTCTGCCCACTTGCTGAGGCTGCTTTGGCTGCAGGGGCTGCAGCTTGCAGGCAGTAACCAGGGGTCCCTACCTGGACACCCAGTGTTGCCACAGGGAGCCGGGCAGGGGGCATGGGCTGGCTGCTCTGCTGACAGCAGCGTGCACCCAGTGGTGGCTCCTGGGGAGCGTGGCCGCATGGGGCTTGCGGTTGGTGGGAGGGAGGAGCTGGCGAGCTGCTCCCCTGGAAGCGCTGGATGTGCCTCCAGCAGGTTTGTCTGGAAGAAGCAGGTCTTGTCCTAACAGGTCCCGTGGCAGCCAGCACCAGCTCCTGCAGCTCGCTGGGCTAGGACAGCTCTGTGGGGTGCAGGGGCTCCCGCTGCCCCTCTGCTGCCTGCACTGGGCTCTGCCCCCTGTGGGTGTCATGACCCTGGTGCTGGGACGCAGGACCCCTGGCAGGAGGATGCCCTGGGGTGTCGGCATCCCTCCCTCTGTGCTGCTGCAGGAGAGCGGGGCGGGTGCTGGGCCAGGGGCCAGCTGAGCCCCTGGGGACGGGGGAGATGCTGCCTGCCCCGTCCAGTGGTAGCTGGGGCTCATGGCGCAACCGGGGAGGGGAAGAGGAGCAGGGTCCGGCACCACAGCACCTTGAGCCCTCACGGTGGCTTGCACCGAGCAGGGGCTCACAGGAGCCCTGGGGCCATCCTGGCAGGGATCTGGGAGCGGGCATGGGGTCGGGGAAGGTCGGGGCATCCCTGGGGCGCAGGGTGTCAGGGATGAGGGAGTTGGCAGTGTGAGTCAACCCGACGTGTCCCGCTGACACAGCCGGGCCATCTGATTCAGAGTGGCTGCGGGAGAGGAAGGGCTTCCGGGGCCGGGCCACCCACGCAGGACGGGTGCGCGGGTGCTCTGTGTCTGTGACTCAGCCTGCAGCCTCTGCCCTGGCGTCCAGCACGGGCAGCCGCTCGGGCCGCCCCATGAGCCAGGGCGGGCAGCTGGTCCCGGCACCCATCTCTCCCTGCCCCAAGCTCGGGGTCCCCACGGGGCTGGGCTGGGCCACCCACGCCGCAGGGCTGAGCCCCAGGGGGCTGTGCGCGGCCAGGCGAGCGCAGACCTGGCTGTGGTGCCCAGTGCCAGGCAGGGCTGCTGTGACGGGGCCGGGACAAGGCATTGGCGTCCCGGCAGTGGCTCATGCTCACAGCAGCAGGGGTGCTGCCCTTGGGCACTATCGCGGCTGTGCACAGTTCACTGCGGTGCAGTGCTGTGTGTGTGTGACCACGTAGGGAGAGCCGGATCCAGCCCTGGCAGCTCCGTGTGGGCAGCGTGGCCGAGGTGCGAGGCTGGGGCAGTGGTGCTGAGCAGAGGGGCCAGGAGCGAGCTGTGGCGCAGGGGCCCCAGGGGGTCGGGTGCTGACCTGCATGGGCTGCGCGAGGCTGATGCCTGTCGCTCTGCCTCCCCAGACTCGGCTGAGCGGGTCGTGCAGCGGTTCGAGGTGCCTGGCGTGTCCAACTACACGGCCCTGCTACTGAGCCCGGATGGTGGCACCCTCTACTTGGGGGCGCGTGAGCTGCTCATCGCTGTCAACACCAGCCATTTCCAGCCTGGGGCACCAGCTCGCAGGGTGAGCCCGCGGATGGGGGCCGAGCCCCATGCAGGACCACAGAGCCCCTGGGGCTGGTCTGCCCTCAGGGAGGGAAGGGGGCACTGAGCCAGCTCTGGTGCAGGGGGTTCCCTCCCCAGCAGTGTCTGGACTCTGTGTAAGCTGCCACACATTCGGGAGCCGCTCACGACAGTGTGGAGGCAGCTGTCCCAGCCGTCCCAGGCAGCAGGGTGCTTGGCCCCAGTCAGTGGCTGCCTCACCAGTGTGATTGAGGTGGGGAGGACATTGATGCTGGGGGCAAGCTCTGCCAGCCCAAGGCGGGTGGTGTGTGGGGACCAGCCGGTGATGGGGGGCTCCCAGTGACTGTCCCTTCTCTGCAGCTGCCATGGAGTGCTGATGATGAGAAGAAGAGGCAGTGTGTGTTCAAGGGCAAGGACCCCCAGGTGAGCCCTGCTGCTGGTGGCCGTCTGGGGGCTGCAGCAGGAGCGGGCAGTGCCCCGTGCTGGGGTGGGCGCGGACAGGAGGGCTGAGCCAGGTCCTCTCGCCCCTGCAGAGAGACTGTCACAACTACATCAAGATGCTGCTGCAGCTGAACAGCACCCACCTCTATACCTGTGGGACCTGCGCCTTCAGCCCGGCCTGTGCCTACATCGTGAGCATGGGGAGCGGGGACAGGGTCCAGGGGTCCCTCTGGGGATGCGGCTCCTCCTCCGCCATCGGGGCCCTGGAGTGGGGGTCCTGGGTGCTGGGATGGGTGCTGGCAGTGCTGCCGGCTCACAGCTCGGTCCTGTTGCAGAATGTGCAGCGCTTCAGCCTGGAGCGGGACATGTCGGGGAAGGTGCTGCTGGAGGATGGGAAGGGACGTTGCCCCTTTGACCCCGAGTACCGGTCCACGGCCGTCATGGTCGGTAAGGCACGCCGCCCTGGGACCCTCGCCCTCTCTGCAGCCGGGCTGAACTGGGGCCAGGCCAGCATGGACCCCAGCGGGGGAGCAGAGCTGTGCCGGGTGGCGTGTGCTGGGTCCCAGCAGGAGTGTCTCTTTGGCAGACGGCGAGCTCTACGCCGGGACTGTCAGCAACTTCCAGGGCAATGAGCCGACCATCTACCGCAGCCAGGAGAGCCGCATTGCCCTCAAGACAGAGAACTCCCTCAACTGGCTGCAGGGTGAGAGCTGTGGCTGGCATGGCGGGTCAGGGTCCCCATTCCCCGCAATGGGGGAGGCGTGGGGATGGGGGGGCCAATCCCGGCAGCAGGGCGATGCTGAGGGTGCCTGTGTCCCCAGACCCGGTCTTCGTGGGCTCAGCCTACCTGCGGGAGAGCCTGCCTGCCGGCAACCCTGAAGGCGATGACGACAAGGTCTACTTCTTCTTCAGCGAGACGGGCAAGGAGTTCGACTACTTTGAGAACACCATCGTCTCCCGCATCGCACGTGTGTGCAAGGTGGGCACAGGGGTGGGGGTGGGGTGGGGGGGGGTTGTGCCCAGGATGTCATTCACCGCTGGGGTGGGGGGGATGTGGGCCCACCCTGCACGTCTACATCCCCAGGTTCCTGGACACCCCAGCACCTGTGGGAGACCCCTCTGGGGCAGTTACGGCTCTCAAGCACCCACCCCAGGGCTGTGGCTCGAGCCTGCTGCTCCTGCCAGCCCCATTGGTGGCAGCAACCCTTCCCCATCTCCTCTACCCCTTGGCAGAGGGGACACAAGCCCTGTCCTCCTCTCAGGTCGTGTTTCCCTGGGCACCTCAGACACTGCTTGGCTTGTGCCTCCCCAACTCTGGGGCTGCTCCACTGGGGCCTTGGCACTGCTGCATGGATGGACAGAGCCCTGCTCTGCTCGCTCAGCCCCATGGGGCTCCCCACTGCTGGGTGGCCATAGCATCGTGCCCTGACCCACTGTGTCATGCAGGGGGACCAGGGAGGGGAGCGCGTGCTGCAGCGGCGATGGACGACCTTCCTGAAGGCACAGCTGCTCTGCTCGCACCCCGAGGACGGCTTCCCCTTCAACGTGCTGCAGGACGTCTTTGTGCTCACGCCAGGGGAGCTGCGCTGGAGGGAGACGCTATTCTATGGAGTCTTCACCTCACAGTGGTGAGTGGCAGGTGGGGGACCCAGGAGAGCACTCTGTGGTGCCATGGGGTGGTCATGGAGGTGCGGGTCAGCTCTGGCCATGCTCAGGTTCCTGGGGTGGTGCGGGGGACTCGGCGGAGCCGGGGTGCCTGATCTTGCCATGGGCTTTGCCTCTCCCTTGCCAGGAACAAGGGTGGCCTGGGCAGCTCGGCCGTGTGCGCCTTCCCCATGCGCAGCGTGCAGCGAGCCTTCGGCGGGCTCTACAAGGAGGTGAATCGCGAGACACAGCAGTGGTACACGGACACCGGCCCCGTGCCGGAGCCCCGGCCAGGCACGGTAGGTGCCTCCTTGGTGCTTGCCCAAGTGCAGGATGTGGGGCAGCCCCTCACAGTCTCCCGGTCCCGCCAGCTACCACAGCACAGCCACCCACCCGCCCACTGCCATGTGCCCTGGCCAAGCTCCTTCCTCTTTCCCCAGTGCATCACCAGCCACACGCGGCACCTGAAGATCAACTCATCCCTTCAGATGCCAGATCGAGTGCTGAACTTCATCAAGGACCACTTCCTGATGGACAGCCCTGTGCGCAGCCAGCCGCTGCTGCTACAGAGCCGCCTGCGATACCAGCAGATTGGCGTCCACCGCGCACAGGGCCTCCACAGCACCTACGACGTCCTCTTCCTGGGCACGGGTGGGTGCAGCTGCGGGCTGCCGATGGGGCGGGTACTGGTGTGCTGTGTACCCCCGGCCCCACTTAGCACAGCCCTTGTGTTTGCAGATGACGGACGGTTGCACAAGGCTGTGCGTGTGAACCACGGGGTGCACATCATCGAGGAGATCCGGCTCTTCCCCGCTGGCCAGCCCATTCTCCAGCTGCTGCTGGACCAGGACCAGGCAGGAGCTGGGCACAGACGCACTGGGGCTGGGGCAAGGCGGGGGGATGCTGTGGGCTCAGTCTGCATTGGGCAGGTCTTGTTCGTTGGCTGGGGGCCAGGGAGCCCGGGAGGGCAGGGCTGTGCAGGGGCCAACCCTGCTGCATGGCTCAGGGGCTGGGGCTGCCCGCTGACCCCACTGTGCCCCCTCCCATAGGGCCTGGTCTATGCAGCCACCTACACGGCGGTGGCTCAGGTGCCCTTCGCCAACTGCAGCCTGTACCGCAGCTGCGGCGAGTGCGTGCTGGCGCGGGACCCCTTCTGTGCCTGGAGCCGGGGTGCCTGCCGCAAGACCAGCCTGCACCCCCCAGCGCACCCCCAGTAAGTGCTGCACCCCCTCTCCATCCACCTGCCCACCACAGCGCCCTACAGCACCCCGCTGCCCTGACCCCTCTCTGTCCCCAGGCTCTGGGCGCAGGACATCGAGGACGCTGACACGGAGCGGCTCTGCCAGCTGGCCAACACCTCCCAGCCCCGGCCCCGCGTCCTCCTGCCCCCAGGTGAGCTCCTGCAGGTGCTGCCATGCCAGCCCAGGGTGTCCCGGGGGCTGCCACATGCCCCAGGCTCCTGCTCAGCACCCTCCATCACCCTCCCACCTACCGCTGGGGTCCCCACAGCCTCGCTGAGTTCCCATGGTTTGTCTCCCTGCAGCCTCAGGCGCCTCATGCCAGCGGATCCAGCTGCCACCCAACGCGGTACGGCCGCTGCCGTGCCGGCTGCTCTCCAACCTGGCCTCGCGGCGCTGGCTGCACGACGGGGCACCCGTCAACGCCTCCTACCTGGTGCTGCCCGATGGGGCCCTCATCCTGGTGGGCAGCCCTGAGCGGGCAGGTACCTATGAGTGCTGGTCGCTGGAGGAGGGCTTCCGCAAGCTGATGGCCAGCTACTGTGTGAGTGTGCAGGAGCCAGCCCGTGGGCTGCCGGACCCCAACAGGAAGGTGGCCGCTGGCCGGGACGCCCTGGAGACAGTCAGCACGTCCCGGAGCACCTCAGCGGTGGGCAGTGCCGCAGCCCGGTTGGACGGCAAGACCTACTGGACTGAGTTCCTGGTGATGTGCGTGCTCTTTGCTGCCGCTGTCCTTGTGCTGGCCCTCTTCCTCCTGCACCGGCACCGTGATGGTATGAAAGCCTTGCTGGAGCCTAGTGACCCCGGCCGGCACCAGAAGCCACCCCGCAAGCCGGTGGAGAGCCTGCCCCTGAACGGAAGCAGCCTGCCCAACGCGGCGTCTGAGCACAAGGGCTACCAGGCTCTGCAGGACAACTATATCGTCAGCACCCCTGTGCACGAGCCCCCAGGCCCTCCACGCGCCTTCTCCGAGTCGGAGAAGAGGCCCCTCCACGTCCGGGACAGCTTCGTGGAGGTTTCTCCCGCCTGCCAAAGACCCCGGGTGCGCCTGGGCTCCGAGATCCAGGACTCGGTGGTGTGACGGGGACAAGAGCCGAGCCCTCACCCACGACCGCCTCTGCTCTGCTGAGCCTCGCCGGACCGCAGCGCCACAGCTGGGGTCCGTCTTGTCTGTGTGTGCATGCCTGGAGCCCATGCCCTGCTGTGGCACCCACCCAGCCACTGGGGCCGGCCCCACCTTGTCCCACTGGGGCTCGGCTCCTCCAGGAGGTCCCCAGGCGTCACCTCAGCTGCTCTGGTCCCGCTCCTCAGGACGGTGCTGGCAGCTCCAGGTGTGAGGGGTGCTGCATGCCTTCCAGGGACGTGCGGGACTTTTCCCCCAGCCCGGTGTCCCCGCTGCGGGGATGGACGCGGTGCCCAGCTCAGGCTGCTGGTGCGGCCCTCGGCTCTGATGGCTCTGTGGGGCCACAGCCCCCTCTATGCAGAGGGCAGGAGGGGGCAGCTGCAGCCCCCTCGCGCCCTGACTCACTGTGACGTCCCACTGTGGGACCCAGAGCCACGAGCGCGACCGGGTGGTGCTGGTGCAGCAGCCCCGCGGCATGTGCTGTGTGTCTGTGCTTGGTTCGTTTTTAATACGTCGAAAATGTGAATCGTGTCCCGGGGAGGGTACGGGGAGCGGTGCTCACCCCGCAGCGGGCTGGGCAGCGACTCGCCCCCATGTCCCCATGTGCGTGTGCAGAAACGTTTGTGGTTTTTATATAAAGTCCAAGTGTCTCCTTTAGATGTGTGTGCAGCTGCAGCAGGGCTGGGCACCTTCCAGGGGCCGACTGTGGCCAGGACCATCCTGGCGGCAATGTGGAAAGGAACTGTGTCCGGCTGTCGCTGTGGTTGGGGGGAAAACCTGTCCATGGCTGGCTGCTCCTTGCCCAGGTGGGGACAGACAGGGCAGGAGGGTTGTGCTTGCGGTCAGATTTCCTGCAGTCTGAGGTGTCCTCATGTGCTTGGCCAAGCATTGGGCTGAGGCACACAGGGCCCCACAGGGTGCTGGCTCTGTACCCATGCAGTGATGCTGCCCAGGGCTGGTGCGAGAGAGTCCCTGCGACCCTGCTGTCAGGATGTCATGCATCCACGGCAGCGAGCTCAGGCAGCACTCGGCTGTTTTGGGGCTGTACATGGAAGTGCATGCTGTGGTGGGCAGTCTGGTGGGGGCAGAGCAGAGTGGCCCCCACAGTGGTGGAGGTGGGGAGGCTGCAGAGCAATGGGGTGATGCCATCCCAGCACCACAAGACATGGAGGAAGGCAGAGGTGACTGGGAGGAAGAAAAGTGAGTGCCTGGGGCTGTGGCAGGCTGCTTCCCTGGGACCATGGTGTTGTGCTACACGTGGGATCCCACTGCCAGCCCAGGTTGCAGGCAGCTCCGCATCCCCATCCTGCACAGCTGCAGGCAGACCCCAGCCACTTTGCCAGCAGGACCTGACTCCATGACAGCTGATGGCCAGGACCAGGACCTATGCTATGGCACTGCTCGTGAGTCCTCATGCACCTTTGTGCCTGGGAAGCGCCGGCAGCACAAGCATGGGGCTGGGGGAAGCAGTGAGCTCCACACCAAGCTGGCGTGTCAGGGCAGGCTTTCCCCCAGGGACCAGCACTACTTCGCTCCCAGCTGGACCAGTGCACCAAACTTCCTGCCCAGCCTGTTCTGGGACATCAAAAAAGCCACCGGAGGCGTTGACTGGTGCTATGCCAGCAGACACGGCCCCCGGGGCTGCAGGGGCACAGGCTGTGGCGGGCAGATACCATCAGCACTGTGGGGCACCAAGCTGGAAGGGCCAGCACTGCCGGGAGCAAGGAGCCGGTACGTGAGAAAGAGCCGCGCCGGCACCCCAAGACAGCCATCAGCCGCTCCACCCTGGTGCTCCCGCAGGGCAAGCCAGACCCCAGGCACCATGCTGGCCCCACCCGGCACATGGTGCTGCAGCCCGGACATGGTCTTGCAGAGCAGCTCTGGCAAGGAGGCTTGCTGGCATGGTGGGAGCGCTGCTGGGGTGGTCGGGCTGGCCAGGGGCTCGCTGCAAAGTGCAGACAGGGCTGTTGCCTGTCGCTGGCAGTGGGCCAGGCCAAAGCCTGATGGATGAACAGACACAAAGGGCTCCGGCACTGCCCGCAGCAAAGGTAGCTGCTTGCCTGCCCTGGATTTCCCTTTGTGGCTCTTGCTCGAGAGCTGAGCTCTTTGTGCTGCTGAGAACAATCCCCGGTTTTGGAGGAGGGAGGCGGCCCACGGAAAGGGCTGTCACGGAGCAGGACATGGGACCTGTCCCCTGGAGCTGTGGCTGGCGTGCAGGCAGAGGGGCCTGGCAGGAGGCTGTGTCCCCAGCACCCCTCATGGCACGGGTCCCACAGCACTGCCGGAGCAGCCCCCTCCGCCGTCCCCACGGCAAGACAAAGGCAGCACAGAGCACAGGGTGAAACCAGAGCCCTTTATTTGTATCCTTGCCGGAGCAGAGGGAAGAAGAGGCCAAGGGAGGCAGAGCAGCTGCTGAGCCTGAGCCAGAGGAGGGGGCAGAGAGGAAAAGAGGAGGAAAAAGCAGGCCCCAAGCATGGTCAGTGCCGAGGCAGTGCGGGGTAAGCCTGGCTGCCTGCAGGGCTGTGCTGCGCTGGTCAGGGGAGGAAGGCGTCTTGTGCAGCTGTGGCAGGACAGCTCTGCTGCCAGGATGGCACATCTACAGTGCCACTTGGGTTATTGCTTAGATAAATGGATCTACGTTTGGGTTATTGCTTAGAGAAACGGATCCACATTGGGTTATTGCTTAGAGAAATGTATCCACGTTGCAGCAGGGAGGCCCCCAGGGAAGACAGGAGAGCCAGGCAGGGACTTGGCGGGGGGAGGCAGCTCCCTGCCTACTAGTGGAAGGCACGAATTGGTACTGAGGGCAGAGAGGAGCTGTGCTTGGTGCAGTGTGGCCCCCAGCCAGGACCACCTCTGTGTACCTCCCCCCACCCACAAAGCTGCCCTTGGTTTGCATAAGAAGTTAAAATCCAATCCTGGGAGAGCAGAGTGGCTGCAAGCAAGGCAGCTTCCCAGGGCCCCACCGCTGCAGGCTGGAGAGACATCTGCCATCTCGCCTGTCGGGCATGAATGGGGAGCAGGAGGGTGTCCTGCATAAGGCACTGTATGGCACTGCCAGGCTGGTGAGGAGCGGGGGCCTGTGCTGCTCACTGAAAGAAGAAACATCTGCGACCATGAAGAGCTGCAACAGCCGGAGGAGCCATCCTGCTGGAGAGCTGCAGGGCTATCACAGGACAATCTTGAAGGAGCTACAAAAGATATGGCAGGTTCCACACGTTCTCACTGGGTCACACACAAGCGGTTTGCGAGCACCCAGTGCTACAGGGATGCAGCGTTGCCCTGTGCAGGAGAGGCTCTCTGCAGAGCTAGCAGGAAATCCAGTTCCCTCTGCTGTTACGGGAGACCTTGTACAGGGTAGCCTTGCCTTACTGCCACTGAGAGCTCTGCCCCAATGCCAGCACAGCGATCAGGGCGGACGAACCCCCCAGACAGGCCCCCCAGGACAAGCTGCGCCGCTGGAGACCACCATACCTGGCAAAGTCTGGGGAGCGGGAGACAACGTGCTGGAACTCGGCAAGGTTGATGGTACCATCCTTGTCGATGTCAGACTCCTCCAGGATCTGGAGGGGAGGGAAAGGCGAGTGGTGAGCTGTGTGGCCAGGACTCTGCAGCAGCCTGTGCCCTGCCTGACAGTCCTCACGTTTCGGATGAGCTGTTCCATCTCTGTGTTGCTCAGCCGGGACTCCTCGCCTTGCCCCGTCAGACAGTTCACCAGTTTCTCCAGGTCTTTTCTGTCCAGAGTCCCATCATCATCAAAGTCTGTGGGGAGAGGAAAGTTATGTTTTGGCAGGGCTGCACTGACCCCAGAGAGCCATAAGCACCCATGCTCAGAGAGGAGAGGGCCTGGGTGACCTCAGGACACAGCTGGCTCCATGCCACACTTCTCGGTGCACATTATTGCACCAAACCAGCAGTTCCCAGAAGCTACTATCCCTGTAGGTGCTCCAAGGGCACTGCCAGCCCTCCTGAACATGGATTCATCCCTGCCTCCCACCTTGAGGTGGAGGGACCCCTGAACATGGCATCCGCCCCCAGCCTTACCAAAGATGCGGAAGGCATAGTAGGATTTGATGTCTGAGGTGGCAGAGTCGCTGAAGACGCTCAGCATATCAAGGAAGTCTTCAAAGGACATGCTGTCATCCCTGTCATCTGAGGTGGAGAACACCTGGCAGATCCGGTGCTGGAAGGGGTTTGCCTGCCAACACAGGAATGGTTCAGGGCAGGGCTGGGCAGTGCCAGGCTGTCTCCCTTACAGTAGAGACTGGCCACAGGCTGGTGCCAACCCTGCAGACGAGTGGGTACCCCACTCTGCCACTGGTCTGTTGTGCACAGCACAACCATGCCGGTCCTGTGCCTCCCCAGGACAGCAGCCCCACGCAGCAGGGATCTCCGGGCTCCTCCACGGTGGGGTGGGGATGAGGAAGCTGTTTGTTGGCACAGCTGACGTGCGGTAAGTGAACAGCTTCCCCAGGTGACTGTTGGAGCAGCACGTTGAGGGCAGAGCACCGGCACTGTGGCGGGTAAACATGGCCCTGCCCAAACACGTCTGGACCCAGGGAGCAGCAGCAAGTCCCGCTGTCTGCCAGGCACCCTACCCGCAGCTCTGGCAACGTCAGGATCTGGCTCTTGGGAACCCGTGCGGAGCAGGCATTCTCCCTCTCCTCCTTTGGCAGCAGTTCACTGAACCTCTTGTAGGCACTTGAAGAGGCAAGAACAAGAGAGGCTCTGTGGCGTGAGGGGCGCAGGAGGCAGCCCTCTGGGCACGGGCAGTGCAGGCAGCTCTGCCCAGCACTGCACCGAGGCGGACGGCCTGTTTCCCACAGCTCCCTGCCAGCTGTGTGCAGAGCCGGCCCGGGGGGGTCCCCCCACGGTAGTGTCTCCCCCCCACCTGCTCCCAGGACCCGGAGGACCGGCAGCGAGGAGAAAGGAGCCAGCCCTGCTGCCTGCCCACCCAGACGGCTGGCACTTCCGAGGGGGAGAGAGCCGCCGCCGGGCCGGCCCCGCAGCACCCGCAGACCTTCGCCCCCCTCCCCCCCCACCGAAGCCCCGCCGGTGGGCGAGGGCCAGGCTCCGGTCGCGGCCCCTCCTCCGGTCTCCTGCCTGGCGTCGAGGGGAAGGGAAGTCCCCGCGGCGGGGGCGGGCCTTCCGCGCCCCCACGACCGAGGCGAATCCCCTCATGGGGGCCGAGGGGAGTGGGCTGGCCCCGGAGGTATGGGGGGCCCGGGGCCAGCACCCCCGCCCCAGCAGTCAGGGCCGTGTGCCCGCGCCCCCCGGTAGCACTTACAGCAGGATCTCCTGCTTGCTCAGGAACGTCAGCTCCTGCGGGGAGAGCGCAGGTCAGCCCTGGGGCCGGGGCACCCCCCGTTCCCGTCCCGTCCCCCCATTCCCGGTGCCCCCGCACCTGGTACTCGCCCAGCGTCTCCCGCGGTAGCAGGCTGGCCGAGCCCCCCATGGCGGCCCGCGCCGCTTCCGCCTCGCACGTCACTCTGCCGCTCCCACGGCAACGCCCCGCCCCGGGGCGGGACCGCCCCGCCCCGCCCCCGCCGTTCCGGGGCGGTGACTGACAGCAGCGCGGCGAAGCCGGGGAGCGACCGGCTCCTGGCATGGCGGCGGCGAGCGAGGCGCCGGGCGACCCCAGTCCCCAGGACTTCGTGTACGGGGAGGAGGACTTTGTCCTGCAAGGAACCGGCTGGGGGGGCGAGCCGGGCTCCGCGCTCTCCCGCTTCGACCGGGCGCTGCTGGAGGGCTGGAGCGACAGGATGGAGCGGGGCTTGTTCCGGTACCGGCTGGGGCCGCTGCCCACCCGCGTCCTGCCCGGCCCCATGAGCCTGGTGGCCCAGCTCAACGTCCAGCGCGGCACCGAGCGCCGCCCGCCGCAGGCCGTCCTCAGCCTCCGGCAGCCCTTCGACCCCCGGGCCTTCAACTTCACACGGATGCGGCCCGGCGAGGTGCTGCTCCGCCTGCGCAGGGCGGCGGACGAAGGAGGAGGAGGGAGTGGGGGTGCCGCGGCCCCCGACTACCTCCTGGTGGCCATCAACGTCAGCCCGCTGGAGCAGGGCCACGTCCTGCTGCTGCCGGAGCCGGGCCGGGGGCTGCCGCAGGCCCTCACCGCCCCGCTGCTCCGCGGGGGGCTAGAGGCGGCGCTGCTCAGCGCCCACCCGGGCTTCCGCCTGGGCTTCAACGGGCTGGGGGCCTGCGCCTCCCTCAACCACCTCCACCTGCACGCCTTCTACCTGGGCCGGCCGCTGCTGGTGGAGTCGGCGCCCGCCCAGCCCCTCTGCCCGGCCCGCGGCCTCAGCCTGCTGCGGGACGTCCCGGCGCCCGCCTTCCTCTTCTACGCCGCCTGCCCCGCCGGCCTAGGGGCGCTGGCGCGGGACGTCTGCCGGGCGGCGGAGCACCTGACAGACACCGGCCTGGCCTACAACGTCTTTGTCACCCGCGGCGACCCGCCGGAGGGGGCCGGGGCCGGGGCCGGGCGGGGGCTGCGGGTGCTGCTGTGGGCGCGCAGGCCCAGCTTCGGCGCCAAGGCGGGCGCGGCCTTCAACGTGGCGCTCTGCGAGCTGGCGGGGTACCTGCCGCTGCCGGCGGCGCCGCTCTTCCGGGACATCACCGAGGCCGAGGCCCTGCGCGCCATCCGCGAGCACCTCCTGCCGGAGCCGCAGCTGCTGCGTCTCGGCGAGGACCTGGCGCGGCTCCTGGCGGGCTGACCGGGACCGGGGCCACCCCCCCGCACCGGCCCGGACGCGCCTGCCTCCGCGCCGTCCGCCAGGAGGCGCTGCGCGGCGGCGGGCCCGGCGGAGGCGCGCGAGGCCGCTCTGGCTGGCGGCGCCGGCGTCGCTATGGCCGGTGAGGAGGGGGCGGTGGGGGGGCCCCGCCCCCACGCGGGCCCCGCCCCCACGCGGGCCCCGCCCGGCGAGTGCGTCCCCGTCGCCATGGGAACGGGGCGACCCTGGCAGCCGGTGCGATGGAGGCGGGCGGCGGCGGCGGCGGGAGGCCGGCCCCGGGGCCCTCCCCGGGCCTGCCCGCTGTCCCCAGCGGCCCCCCCGGTCCCGAGCCGCGGAAGAGGCGGAGGAAGCGCAGGCGAGTGCGCCGGGCGGGACGCGGCCCACCACCCCCGGCAGGGCGCTCCCGGGCCGTTGTGCCCGTGTTCCGCCGGGACCTCGGGGAGCCTGTCCGCCCGTCTGTCCGCCCCTCTGCCGTTAGCGCGGGGCGGTGCCGCCGCCGGGCCCTGCCTGCTCCCCCCCGCCGTACAGACCGGCGGACTCGCGTTCGTTCCCGGGCGCGGTGGCAGAGCCCGGCGGGACGCAGCCCCGGGGCTGCGGGAGCGAGGGCCCGGCCCTGCCCGACGCCGAGGGGCAATGCTGAGCTGGGCCCTCTGGTCCTTGGCCCCAGAGAGGCTTTCCGGGGACCTTCTGAATCGGAAAATAAACGCTCTTTCCCCTAAATTGTCCCAGTAATCCCAAGCGCGACATGTCCGAGGAAAGACCCTGCATTCAGGACCCCTCTTTGCCCTGTTGCCTCGCAGCTTGCTGAGCTCGCGATGGCTCCAAATCAGATCTGCCCGTTAGCTCTGTGGAGCTCAAGTTGCCTGTGTGCGTGCAGGAAGGCAGTTGTCTCCCTCCCTTCCTCCCACCCGCCCGTGCCTGGGACGGGGCCCCGGTTCCTCGCTGAGCAGCTGTTCTGTCCTCTCTTTCAATTCCAGTGTTCCCTCCATCAATCTGACCAGCTGCAAGTACGAGAGCGGTAAGTCCGAGATGCTGCAGGGTGTCCCTTTGGATCAGCCCACCGACAGATGGCAAGCTCTATGGGTGTCTGCTCAGCCAGGGAGGAGTGCTGCTACTGAATTTCCACTGCACAGTTGCTTTTGGTTTAGCTATTTAGTGGTTGCAAGCGACTTGGGCCCCTGTGAAAAGTACAGTTTCTCACACTTTGGACTGAGGTGCCCTCTGGTTTAAAGAGACAGAAGATGTGCAACAACAGTGCAAGCCCTCGACCCTCCCCATACATGTGCATTTGCCAAACATCTGCTAAGATTGGCGAGAAGGGTTTAGTTAGGGGCAGTTACAATGCAAGATCGGTACCTGTGCTTGGGGAAATGACATGAGAGCTCTCAACTGTTTAACATAAGGCCAGTGATGGAACAGGCAGGATTGGTACCTGGAACCTCTCCCTTTGCTTTCCGTCTCCTGTGACATGCTCCAGGGAGCTGGTCCTCTCTCCTGTCTTGCTCTTCTTTGCTGCCACAATCTATATCTTAAAAGAACAGACTCCTAGCAGTTGATGGATTTATTAGCCAATTTGCTAACAACTATCGTAGCAGTGCAACCGCATTGGCATCGTTGAAGGTCACAGCCTGGTCAGCTGTGCGAGGAACACAGTTTTTATACAGAGGGACAAGTGCTGTGCGTTTTACCTAAGGCTGTGCTTGGGCAGTTTGGTGACAGGAGGTGGATGGGCACCTGCAGCAGGAGGTGGTGTGGCAGCACGGGCGCCACAGGAACCAGAAGCGTTTCACAACAGTGCCTAACGTGTGTTGACCTTCATCGCCTCCCCAGCCCTGTGAGAGGCCAAACTCAGAACTGGCACTTACACAAACCATCCTGGCGGCAACCTTCTGCTCCAGAGCTTGTGTGTTCTGCTGCCAAATAACTTTTGATTTTGAAGATGAATCTCATACCCTCAGAAGACTTGTATCTGCCCGTGTGGCGTCAGACACACAGCGGATTCAAGCCTGCTGTGGTTCAGGAAGTGCTCTGGGACTGTGGACTTACAGGGCTGATAGCTCCCAGTACACTTGCAGCCAGAGGCTGGGGGTGAGTTTAGCTGGGTAAAGCTTGTTTCTGACAGCTCCTGAAGGGTCCCGCCAATACCTTGCATCTCTGAGAGTAGAATTGCAGCCTGGAGATCTTTGTTTCACACTCTGTCCCTGGTTATTTTGGGGATTTAACAGCCCCTAGTACTTACATCCTCTGCCGGGCCCCTTGTCATGTGCTTGCTTTGGTACAGTGCGGCGGGCAGCACTATGCTGCGGGCTGAAAGAAGCAGGAGAGAATGAGGAGTGGACAGTGTATTGGACGGACAACTCAGTCTCTCTGGAGCGCGTCATGGAAATGAAGCGGTTTCAGGTAAATACTCCCATGCAAAGGCTGCCCAGTCAGAAGAGCTCAGGAGGGAGGGTGAGACGGGGGCTGTTAGTGGAACAGCGTGTTGCAGAAGGAAACAGCAGTGTCCCAGCTAGTACCTGTGCCCCTTCTCTGCATCAGTTGCAGAGGGTGCAGGTTCACAAGCCTTTACTTCTGTTGTGTCTCTGAGGGTGCCATTGGCAACACTTTGGCAGTAGTGTGAATTGGAAAGCCGCCAACCCCTTTAATGTAGCATGAAATAAATGATTCTTGATGACAAACGGCTCCCTGAAGCTGCGATATTCTAGGGAGGGAGAGCTTCAGGGCTGAGATGGAACAAGCAGATAAATCACATGGGTGAAGTTCAGATAAAGCAGCTGTAGCGTAATCTTGTCCCTCAGCAGACGTTCAAGGCAACTGCAGGCCCAGCTTCCTGTTCTGCAGGCCAGTTTCTCTGTACGCGGGCTTTCCTCAGGTCTCGAGGAGGATCCCTGCTGTTTCTTTGCTGATTCTGTTTTTTGTCTGCACCTCTTTCAGAAAATCAACCATTTTCCAGGCATGATAGAGATCTGCCGTAAGGACTTGTTGGCTCGCAACCTTAACCGCATGCTCAGGCTCTTCCCCAAGGAGTACAATATATTTCCCCGCACTTGGTGCCTGCCAGCTGAGTGAGTGATATGCATTAATGCAGCTGAGAACAGGGCTATGAAATTAGGTAGTGGGAACCACTATGCTTGACAGCCAGGGCAGGGATGGGGGGGCCTCTCTGAGATCTCATCGCTTGGCCTGGGCCTTCATAACCTTCCCTGGAATGGAATGGAGTGTTGAGACACGTTTCTAGTTTCACACATCTTAAACTGCAATTAGATTGAATTAGCCCGTGGAATGGTGTCCTCTGTGCTGTGTGGCTTGCTGCTGGGCAGACCGCGTGCCAAAGGGCTAAATCTGGGGAGAAGGACCCGCCCGGAAAGCCAAAGGGCAGCAGGCAAGTGGGAAGTGTAAACTGGTGTTTTGGTGGAAGGCCTCTCAGCAGCTCAGGCAAATGGGAGAGGCAACTGCAGGGCAGTGTGGCAGGCTCCCTTCCCCACCGGGTGGGTCAGTGCCTGTCGCTCACCCAGGGAGGGCACAGGACTGGAGCAAGAGGCAGTTCTACCCCACCAACTGTGCCGCCTGTCTTCACAGCCCCCTGCACCTCTGCCATCCACTGCAGTGGAGCACACTGATGGCAGAGGGTAGTGGGACAGCACAGGTCACTATGCTAGTACATATACAGTTAGACGTAAACCATCACCGAATTACTCAAGCTTTGGGGCAGAAGGCCTGGCTTCTCTCATCATATACAGGCAAGCAATGGTAGAAACATAGCTGAAAGAGACCAAAGAGCCCTTGGAGTTTGGGTGGCTGCAAGGAGACAAGATACCCAGTCTTAGATTTTATTCTTACTGTTTCCTGAAGACCTCGAAGTTGGGCTCCTGTCACCTGTTCTGTAGCTGAACTTTCCTCATGGTCAGAATTATTTTCTTAGTATCTGACCTACAGTATCTTTGCTGAAGTATCAGCATTTACTAATTCTCCTGTTTGCACTGGCCTTGGAGAACAGCAGTTTGCCACATTTTGCTAATAGCGTGTCATGTGCAGGAAGGTGATTGCCATGTGTGCTCCCAGTCTTCCCATTTCTGGAGAAGACAGACCTAGTTCTCTCATCTTTCTTTTCCAGGCTGCATTTCCTGGACTTGGATTGCTCTTGGCACTGTTTTCAGGGATTCGTCCTGTTCGCCAATCTCTTCCCCTAAATGTGGTGCCCACTAGAGAGACGGTGGGCTAGGGCCCACCTAGGGCCAATTTGTAACTCATGTAGATCAGGAATAGGTGTACTACTCCTCTGCTGCAGAAGTTTGGTCTGTACTGGCCCACAGCAGCATAGTTTGAGTACCTAACTGTTATGAGAGAGAAGAGAGGCTGTTTTTTTGCAGCTTGTAACAGTTACCCCTTCCTTGCACAGCTATGGAGATTTCCAGGCCTACAGACGTGCGAGGAAAAACAGAACATTCATCTGCAAGCCAGACAGCGGCTGCCAAGGGAGAGGTATCTTCATAACGCATAATCCAGAGGAGATCAAACATGGAGAGCATATGATCTGTCAGCGGTATATCTCTAAGGTAATGGGGACAGTCTCGAAAATACAGGTGGAGGATTGCAACCTCCATCTCTTCCAGCATCCCACACCCTCCTTGTGTCCTTTGCCCTTTGTCCCTTGTCTTCCTGGATCTGCCAGGGGCACCAGGGTGGCTGCAGCACAGCAGAGGCATGGCAAAAGCTTGCCTTTCTCCTCACTGCTGAGCTGCCAAGGAAGCAATGCAGATACAGCAGCCAACCTTAAGGAATCAGCAGCACGCCTAGCAATGTTTGCTCATGCTTGTTCCTGCCTTTTTTCTCACAGCCTTTCCTCATTGATGGCTTTAAATTTGACATGCGTATCTATGTGCTGGTCACATCTTGTGACCCGCTGAGGATTTTTGTCTACAAGGAGGGTCTGGCCCGGTTTGCCACCATGAGGTACATCGATCCCAGCAGCAGAAACCTGGTAAAAAAGGGAAGTTTTCAAAGAACTCGCATAGTATCTGTAGGTGTTAGTCCCTAATTCGTCCTAGGGGCATCCTGGACCTTAAAAAGGCAGGGACTGGTGGGTTTCATGGGACCCAGCTTTTTTCTTTCCTGTTCTCCCCTTCCTCTATACCTCCTCCTCCTCCTCACAGGAGGTATTTCAGGAGTGCCTGAAGTAGATCTGCTCCCAGGCCCCACATTTGGGCTGTTTACTGGCATTATCACAGAATCATGGAATTGTTTCGCTTGGAAGGAACCTTGGAAGGTCTTGAGTCCAACATTCTGCTCAAAACTGGGTCAACAATAAATTCAGATCTGGTTTCTTGGGGGTTTCACCCAGTCAGGTGTTGAAAACCTGCAAGGATGGAGATCCCATGGTGTGTCTGGGCAACATTCCTACTGCTTCTTGCCTTTATGAGCATTCTCAAGTCCACACCATTCCTTGTCTGCCTACACTTCAGGCAGAAAAGAGGGACCTGGGGATTATCTGGTGGTAGTGGAACAGCCTAGGAGAGACAGGGAGGGGAAGGAATTGGGAAGGGAAGGTGCCAGAGTATGGCCGTGCCTACCTCCAAGCAGGGGTCTGTAACCTGTAAAATCCTAACAGAGGATGGACTGTAGTGTTGGGTTGCTGTGCTACAGTCATGGGCTGCCCCGAGACACCCCAGGCTTCTGGTTATCTTCCCACTTGTCCCAGAGCTGCATATGTATATGCCCTCTCTCACTCCACTACATGCATGTCTTGGAGACATCTTTTGCTTTGGGTGAGTGAAAGAAGAGGAAGAATCTGCAGAAATTTGCTGCAGCTTCTGTCCTGAGGAGTCCCTTGTTTGTCAGTGAGGCCACAGTTGGAATGGCATTTGTGGAGCTGACTCCTGTGCTCTCCCACAGAGATAAAGGCAGAGGAGCAGAGAGGGTAGAACTCTTTTAGCTCTAACTTCTGACTAGAGAGGGAATCACCAGCATGATTAACTCTTTGCTGCAAGTCACCGCCACAGACAAGAGGCAGAAGCAGGCGAAGTTGGTGGCTAGACTAGTGCTAATGGGGCTGTTTCTATTTATGCTCTGTGGTTAAGAGTAAATGAAAGTATCTTGCCGTTCCTCTCACAGGATGATATCTGCATGCATTTGACCAATTATGCTATCAACAAACATAATGAAAACTTTGTCCAGGATGACATGACGGGCAGTAAGAGGTATTGTCTTGTCCACGTACCCCAATGCCCTGTGCACATCCTGCAGGAGAGCTGCACTTGGGATACTGGTTTACTTCCATCTTTCCTGGGGCAAACATGCTATCACAGGTCAGTTCGTATCATCTCCTGTCCTCCACACAGGAAACTGTCCACCCTGAATGCCTGGATGACAGATAACAGCTACAACACAACAAAACTCTGGGAAGATATTGAAGATATTATTATAAAGACTCTTATTTCAGCTCACCCTGTTGTGAAGCACAATTACCAAAGCTGCTTTCCGAACCACACGACTGGCTGTGCCTGCTTTGAGATACTGGGTTTTGACATTTTGGTAGACAGAAAGTTGAAGCCCTGGCTGCTAGAGGTGAGGAAGGACTCTCCTCCTGTGTTGAAGCAACTCTGGAAGCAGCAGACAGCCAAGAGCTGGCTTGTCTGGGGGATGCTCCAGAACAAGGGGTAGTGGGAGGAACAGAACTCGTTTGATTAAAAAGGACCACCTCGTTCACAAAATTGAACAGGCTATGAAGACAAGTAGCCAAGCAACCTGCTGTAGGCTAAGTGGGATCTAAGAGCCTGTTCCCTGTACACCCTCTCTAACAGCAGGGAGTTTCCTGAACCTTAGGACTCCTTGACCTGTAACAAGCGTGTTGAATTTATGATAGCTGCCCCATGCCTATAGTCCTGTGGGGTGTGGGATTTGAATGACCTGTGGCGCAGATGGGCATTACATTGCAGAAGGACAGAACCAGCTTCTGCGTGCAGCCTCCTGCTTTCTGTTGCTGTTACAGGGAAGAACATCCATGGAAAGTGTGTGGGGGAGCAGACTGGGGCCAGCAAGCTGGCTGCTGGCAGCACTTTCTGGGAGCTGGGACTTGCCAGGTTAGATTAGCTGCTTGTTTTGGCAGGTGAACCACTCTCCCAGCTTCACCACAGACTCTCCCCTAGACCGTGAGGTGAAGGATGCTCTTCTCTGTGATACCATCAACCTGATAAATGTGCATGCCTGTAACAAAAGGAAGGTGCTGGAGGAAGACAAACAGCGGGCAAAGGAACGGCTCCTCCAGGGCCATCAGACTGTCCGTGCATCCAGGTATTGCTCTTCCCCCCAGTGCTGCACATCCCCAGTGAGAAAGGATGGGGCATGGCAGAGCGGGATAAAACCAAGGCTGGCTGTCTCCAAATTAGAGCTCCCAGAGGCTGTGGCACTATACAGCCTCTGGGAAGAGCTCTCCCAAGCCATCTGCATCCTGCAAGGAAGAGCCAGGGCTCGTCTCTTGTTGCTAGGAGATCTGAGACGCCTGGTGCTCTGGGCCCTGTACAGAGTCACCCCCATTGAGCTGTGTCTTGCTTGTCACGTCTGTCAGTGCCGACGGGCAGTGCCAGCATCCGTGGGCTCACAGTGAAGCTCGCAGGATGGACAGCAGCACTGCTTCAGGGACCAAGAGCACCCAGGGGCACGGGGCCCTTCTCCAGAGCAGGGTTCCTTTCTCAGGGCTGAGGGTCCCCCCCCCTTCTCCGGCTGCATGTCCTTTCATGAGGCCTTGTTAGATTAGCCTGCTGCTCGGGCTTTTCCTGCAATGCAAGGTAAGGCAGGAACTGTCTACAGCTCCCATTTCAATTAGGAGACCTGAGATCACTCTGGGCTGGAGACGCTGAGTGTGTTAGCCCTGCGTTGTGCCTGCCCCTGCAGCCTCGGCTGCTCTGAGCTCCCCGCTAGCGAGGAAAGCTCCCAGCAGCATGCAGGGTGGCAGATATGCCTTGAATAGGCCCGTTTTAACTGAACTTCCCTTGTAACTGGGTTAGTTGGGTGAAAAGGCTGAGGGGCAGGGTGTGAGCCTGGGTGGCAAGGGAGAGATCTGTATATGCTTCACCAGCACTCTACAGGGAGAAGATGAAGAAGTGTGGGTTGTCTTGGTTCCTTGCACTGCACCCATGTGAAACAGGCTCCCAAATGGGGAAAGACAGGGGAAGGTGCTAGCTAGGCCCTTGTTCCTCAGCCAGAACAGCACCTGGATCCTCCTATCGCAGCTCCCTGCCTATGCTTTCTCCCGGTTTGCAGACGCGAGGAGTTAGAGAGCAACCAGGCTGCCTGGCTGTCCCAGGCAGAAAAGTACGAGAACTCACATCTGGGCGGTTATCGGCGCATTTATCCAGCATGTGGAACAGAGAAGTATGAGCCGTTTTTCAAGCAGAGTGGCTCCCTCTTCCAGGAAACAGTGTCATCCAAAGCACGAGAGGAGTGTGCCAGGTACACTGCCCCTGCGGAAAACCCACTCCTCGCAGGGCTGGCATAGAGACTGCTTGCTTATGATCCCTTCTTGGGAGCAACTCTGCTGCTTACAGATGTAAGCAAGCTAGTTAGAGGTGGAAGGGAAGGAGTCTGCATGTGCTGTGTCACCATAGCAAAGCAACTTCCTTTCGCATGTAGCCTTGAGAGGCAAATGCAATATTCCATTGACTTTTGGACTCTGGCAGCACCGTATCGCAAGTGTCCTCCACCCTTCTGGCTGGCACAGCCTAATTCAAGGGCATTTCTCACAGCAGTGAGAGTCTCCTTTAAAAGCACTCCTGGCCTATTTCTTGGCACACTTCTGTTATAGGCTATTCCCTACAGAACTTCTCACTGCAGTAAAATGTCCTCAGATTGAAGGCTTCATAATAGCCTTTTGCTATTATGGCTCTTCTCGTACCAGTGACTAAGACTACTGTTGTATGGCAGGCAGCAACTGGAGGAAATTCGCCTGAAAAAAGAAAAGTTGGAAGCCATTACCAGGAAGAAGAAAACAGAGAGGAAAGAAGACCTGCATGGAGAGTCAGCTGGGGACAAATCCCAGATCCGTAATAAAACCACAGCTCCTATGACCCGCCTCACATATAGAAGCACCAGGACGTGGGATAGAAAGGTACCTTGCTTTGTCAGTGGCTGTTCACGGGGCTCTCAAATGCAATAACACGGCTCTAGGAACAGTGCTGGGCTGTGGGTGTCTCCCAAGGAACAGGACTACGAGGTTGGACTCCCCTTCATGAAGTCCAGAGAGGTGGCAGCTTGTGCTGGGAGGTACTTGCAAGCACCACTGTTGTCCCCTCCCTGCTGTGGCTCCCACCAGGATCTTCATCCCACTCCACCTCGAAGTCTGTAATTCTCCTTAGGGCTCAGAGCAGTCTGTGGCTTTGTCTCCCTTGCACATTACTACAGCTTCAACTTTGCTGTAACTCAAGTGTTTCCTTCCTAAGCTACGGCGCATGCAGTATGACTCTATGCAACCCCAGGATATTGTGGAAGATGAGGAGAAGAAAAGAGTAAATGCTCTTCTGCAACGTGAGAACCTCATCCGAGGCCTGGGCATCATAGATCAGCTCTCCCAGCTGCTCCCCACGACTGATAGACCAGCTGACACCCAGAAATCCTGCACTGTTATCCCCAAGCACCAGGTAACTGAAGATTGCCCAGATCCATCCTGCAAGGCCAACACAGGAGAAAGTAATTCGCAGGAGGATCCTGAGGAATGAGCCATGGGCATTGAGCATCTCCGGTGTGGCTCAGTTAAATGAGAACCAGTGTAGCTTCTGGGTCTGTGGGTTTTCATATAGTTACTGACTTTTTCCCTTTCCAGTGGGTGCACTGGGGCTGTGCCAGTCAGCTGTGTAGAGCCCCTGAACACCCTTCCCCGGAAGACCCCTCTCCCCAGTACTCCAAAGAACAGACCACAGCGATACTGCATTTTGGACACTGCTGTCCCCAGCACACAGCTTAGTGTGAGCTGCTGCTTCAGGGCAGTAGTGCAATTCTAGCTGAATAAAATGAATTCCTGGGTAGGCTAGGAGCATGGTAAAGGAGCACACACAGCAAAGCAGGCCTGAAGGGAAGCATGGGGATGTCAAAAAAAAAAAAAAAAATCACTAAGTGAATTCTGCACTGCAAACAATGCCTCTCCCTAAACATCTTGCCTTCTACATTACACCATTCCCCACATGGGGAAGGGGACCAGTTAGTGCATGTGCCTAAAATGCCAGAGGGCTCAGCCCTCAGTCTGGGGCTCCCCCTTCAGAGTCATCCTTGCTCTGCCAGAGCATGCTACAGTGTAAACCCTCAGCACTGCTGCTGCTGCATCCCAGACAATCTCAAGGCACACAGCTGAGGAAAGCTGGTCTTCACAGAGAATTACACCAGGGGAACCAGGGTTGGGTCCTAAAGGAGATCTGCATGGTTGTCTCAAACTGAGTCTTGGCTGCCACACCAATTCCCAAACCAGGCTACCGGTCTAAAACCAGATGAGGAAGCCCACAGTCTGTTATCTGTGGGCTCCATTGGGTGACAAGGGCTGTTCTGGAGCACTGAGGGTGGCTGTCACCTGCTGTGTTGGGGATGGGCTACTTCTGGACCTGCAATTCATTAAAAACTGTGCAAGGTCCATTGCCTCTTCAAGTGGTGCCCCGGCTGTTTCCAGAAAGGGGGCCTGCTCCTAGCTGGAAGGGTGATGTACCTCAGGGGGATACAGACAAAGTCAAGACACCAGAGCTGCAGGAAGTATTCAGAACCTAGGAGTCTTCTAGTACCTTAGGAGAAATTGGAAACAGTCCATTTAATTTAACAAACGAAGTCTAAGATGGGATTTGATCTGTAAGAACTAATGGCAGCTGCCTTTTCCTCTACCAAAGCAGAACAGAACATGAAACCCAAACTCTGCCTAAAATCTCGCCAATTTTTTCAACAGTGAAGGATTATTTGGGAGTGGGTCAGATCCTTTATCGCTGAGTCTTCCCAGCCTGCTCTGGCATGTCTTTACACAAACCCTGCTCCAGCTCAGCCCACTGTTATGGGCAGAGGATGAGTGTCTCAGCACTGCTGCAGGCAGATCAGGCAGGCAGCTGCTGTGACCCCTTAGATGATGTTAATCTGGGATGGTGACTGTGCCGTGCCTGGGAAGAAAGTGCGGGGTGATGCTTTAGCGAGTGACCGTAGATGACTAGAGAAGACTTTTCCTTCCTGCCAAGGCCTCCAGAGCTAAGCCGCAGCTGCTTTCTTTCCTTCCAGCCACAGTTTCTCTGGGAGGCGCTTGGGGACCAGGAGACCCACTGCTTAACAACGCACAACTCCCTCTCGCTCCTGGGAGGTCCAGTCCAATCTTCGGGACGACAGTTCATACACAATGCCAGAGCCCATGCCAAGCTGCCAGTCAGCCCAGGCTTGGATCCTGCTGCCACAGGCACCCTCTCCATTCGAGGCCAGAGCATCCCTTACCACAGGCGGGGCCTCCGGACACAGGACATAGGCTGGCTGCGGGGCCAGACAGCACGGATGGCAGCAGTTACCCAGCCCTGCACCAAACCCAAGAGGCTGCAGGCAGGAGTCCAGCGGCTCCCTGGCACTGGAAACAAGGCTGAAGGCTGTGAGTATGCGTTACCTTCCTTTGGCTCCAAGTGGCTGCCTCACGGAGGCTCAAGTCAGTGAGCTGGAGCCATGGGCAGACACTTGGGAGCTGTGGATGTTCCTGGCCTTGCTGGGGTGGGAGGAACGGGTGGGCTGGATAGAACTCAGAGTCCCTGGGGTGCTCAGACCTTGTGAAGGTGACACTGCACTCTTCTCTGGGAACTGGTGACCGCTGGAAGTCTCTGCCTGAGGCCAGTAGCATCCCATTTGCCAGGGCAAGGAAGAAAGTGGGTGGTTTCCCAGGACCAAGGGTTGATATGCTGGGATGGGGGAACGCGAGAAGCCCAGAAGTACTTGAGAGTCTGGTCAGAAGCGCAGCAGACAGGACAGCCAAAGGGGCACGTTAGCTGTGGGATATACGGAGGAGACACTTGGTGATGCAGCAAGGCCCCCAGCCTCTCCCCAGGCCTCCCTCCCTCCCTCCCTGCTGCCCACGTCCCCTCCAGAACTACACCCATGCTCCCACCACCCACACCTTCACCCAGCTCTGCCCACCTCCCCCCCCAGCTCCCTCACCATCAGCTTAGGCTGTTCGCAGCCTTAGGAGCAGGGAGGAGCAGGGGCAGGGCCCAGCACCATCACAGAGGGTAGCAGCAGGCTGCTGACACGCAGAGCTGCCAGTGTCTGCCTGCCCCCCACATCTGCCTGTGCTCTTCCAGGTGAAGGTGGCAGGCTGTCCTTCCACGCAGGCAGCTGTCACCCGGGCTCCCCAGCCAGCACGGGGAATGCCACAGCCAATGGCACCTTCACCCGGGGTCCCCAACCAGCACGGGGAATGCCACATCCGATGGCACCTTCAGCTGTGCTGCAGTCCAGGAGCAAACCATCTCCTCTGCCACCAACATGCAGCACACGTGTGCCTCGCGCCGTGATGGTGCCTCGCATGCTTGCAGCGTGAAAAGCACAGGTAACGTGGCGGAGGGGATGCCCACGCTCGGCCTTCCTCCCTGCGGGTGCTCGCCGAAGAGCCACGGCTGCTGGATGGGGAGGGTTGTCCCGGCCAGGGGCCGGTTGTCTGCACCCCCTGACCGGACTCTGGGCCCCAGCCGGGCTCCCACTGCTGCGCACCCCAGGGCAGCACAGCAGCTTTACCGCTGCCAAGCCGTGGGCTGGCACCCCCCTCGGCAGCAGCCGAGCCCCCCGGGAGGCTGCCCCGCTGCCTGCCCGCCGTGGGCCCCTCGTCCCTCCGACCACCCGCCCGGCACCGGGACCCCCGGGGCGCGGGGCCAAGACCCCCGCCGGGCCCCCGCGCCTCCCCCGCCGGGCCGAGCCCGGCCCGCCCCGCCGCCGGCCCCGCCTGGTTCCCGGTCCCCGGCCATGGCGGCGCTGCTAAGGCGCGCGTTGCGGGCGGCCGCGCTCCTCGCCGGGGCCCCGCGGCGGGCGGCGGCGGCGTGGACCGGGAAACGGGAGCCACCGGACCGGGCGCTGGAGGAGGCCGAAAGGTGCGGGGCGGCCGGGCCGGGGGTCAGGGACCGGGGCCGGGCCGCTCATCTCTCTCCCCCGCAGGGCACGGCGGCGGGCGGCAGCGCGGCTGCGGCGGCTGCAGCGGGAGCTGGGCGGGGGGCGCGGAGCCCCCGAGCGCACCCTGACCTGGCAGGCGATGGAGCAGATGCGGTGAGCGGCGGGGCCGGGCCGGGCGGGGTCGGGTCCCGGTGCCCGCGCCCCGCTGACCGTGCCCGTGCCCGCAGGTTCCTGCGGCAGGAGCAGCCCGAGGAGTGGCCGCCGGAGCGCCTGGCCCAAGGCTTCGGCGTCAGCCCCGACGTGGTGCGGCGGGTGCTGCGCAGCCGGGCCTGTCCCCCGCCGCGCCGCCGCCTGCGGCAGGACGAGAGGGCCCTGAGCGCGGCACCGGCCACCGGCCATGAGGTGCGCGCCCCCGACGGCACGCTGCTGTACCGGTTGCCCCGGGGCGGGCGGGGACCCGGGGCGCAATAAACGGCTGCAGGGGACCCGCCTCCGCCCGCCCCCCGCTTCCTCCGCGCCGGCCATGGGCTCCGACGCGGCGCGGCTGCTGGAGGCGGCCGACTTCGCGGCCGGGAAGCACAAGGAGCAGCGCCGGAAGGACCCCGAGGGCACCCCCTTCATCAACCACCCCATCGGTGCGGAGCCCCGCCCGTGCCGGACAACCCCGGCACCCGCGTCCCGCGGCCCCTTCTGCCCCCGAGCGCTGCCCGTCCCCGGGATCCCCCCTCCCGCGCCGAAGCATCGCCCGTCCCTGGACCCTCCCCGCCCGCCCCCGGGAGCCCTCCGCCCCGGCCCCTGGAGAGAGCCACGTCCCTGCCTCCCGGCGGGGGTCTGAGCCCCCAGGGCACTGCCCGGCCCCGGGCCCCCACCCTCCACCGCTCCAGCCCCGTGTTCGGCTGCGGGAGCTCTCCCCTCCCCTCCCCCCCCCCGTCACTCCGCCGTGGACAGGGTCCCCGGCCCCCAGAGCCCCCCCAGCCGCCCGGCCTGGGGGCAGCACCTGCCCCACGGGGCTGTCAGCCCCCAGGGACGTTCCCGCCTGCTCCGGCTCAAGGCTTTCAGCCCCACGACGTGCCCGCGGGGGTGTCCTTCCCCGCCGCCCCGGGCACTGCCCGCCTCCCGGAGGAACCCCTCCCCGCCCCCTGCCCTGGCCCCGCGCTCCCCCCCCTCCCCGCGCCCCCCCTCCCCACCTCTCCGCTCTGCGCCGCAGCCGTAGCCAGGATCCTGGCCAGCGAGGCCGGCGTGACCGACATCGTCGTGCTGCAGGTAACGCCCCTGCCCGCTCCCCGCTGCGGCGGGGGCCCGGTCCCGCACCCCCGACCGTCCGTCCCCCCTCCCTCCCCCCCCCTCCTCCTCCTCCTCCTCCTCCTCCCAGGCCGCCCTCCTCCACGACACGGTGGAAGACACGGACACCGCCTTCTCCGAGATCGAGGAGCGGTTCGGGGAGGAGGTGAGACGCGTCGTGGAGGAGGTGACGGACGACAAGGCGCTGCCCAAGGCGGAGCGGAAGCGGCTGCAAATCGAGCGGGCCCCCGCCAGCAGCCCCCGCGCCAAACTGGTCAAACTGGCCGACAAGCTGCACAACCTGCGCGACCTCAACCGCTGCACCCCGCAAGGTGCAGCACGCGCCGGGTGCCCCCCGTGCCCCCGGCCCGCCCCGCTGTCCTGGGCCGGGCCCCCTCAGCCCCTCCTCCCGGAGGTGACGCAGGCCGCGCGTGTCCCCGCAGGGTGGTCGCCGCAGCGCGTCCAGGAGTACTTCCAGTGGGCGGCGCGGGTGGTGGCCGGTCTGCGCGGGACGAGCCCGCCGCTGGAGGCCGCGCTGCAGCGGCTCTTCGAGGAGCGCGGCCTGGCCTCGGCGCCGCCGGGGCCTGACACCGACACCGGCACCGAGACCGGCGGGGCCTGGGAGGGCCGGGCGCCGCGGGTGGGGCGCGGCGGCCAATAAACGTGCTCGGAGCTGAGAGTCCCGCCTCCCTGTGTTGCCGTGACGCCGGGCACTACTGCCGCGGGGTTCCGCCGCGGGGTTCCGGCGGGCGGCGCGTCCGCGTTCGGGCGTTCCGGGCGCTCCGTCGCTCCCCGCCGCCCCCCGCCGCCCCGCCATGGCCTTCGCCGGCCGCCGCGACGTGCCCGAGCCTCCCGACTTCGGTATCCTGAAGCGGCTGGCGCGGGACCAGCTCATCTATCTGCTGGAGCAGGTCCGGGCCGGGGCGGCGTCCGGCGGGGGCCGCTCGGGGATGGCCGCGGGTGGCGGGGTCGAGGCCCGGGGGGGCGGCGGGAGGGGGGCGAGGCCGGGCCCCGCACCGGGCGGGGGGGGGATCCCGCACCGGGGGCGGGGGCTGGGGCTGGGGAGGCGGCGGGATCGGGGTCGGCCCCGGGCGGGAAAAGGTGGTGGTGGGGTGTGTGGCCGGCCCGGCACCGGCAGGGGAGGGGGCTCGGCCCCGGGGCGGCCGGTGGGGCGCCGGCCCCACGGCCCGCCTGCCCCTTAGCTCCCCGGGAAGAAGGACCTGTTCATCGAGGCCGACCTGATGAGCCCTCTGGACCGCATCGCCAACGTCTCCATCCTGAAGGTACCGCGGGGGCTGGGACGGGTGGCTGCCCGCTGCCTGCGCTGCCTGCCCACGCCCCGGCCTCTCTCTGCAGCAGCACGAGGTGGACAAGCTGTACAAGGTGGAGAGCCGGCCGGCCATCAGCGCCAGCGACCAGTGAGTCCCCTGCTGCGGTGGCACTGGGGCTGCCGAGCCGGCCTGCGGCCAACCCCACAGCCGGGCCAGGCCAGAGGGGTGCGCGGATCTGGTGGCAAGAGGCAGGGGGCAGGCGGGGGGGCAGGTGCCTCTTCCAGCTCAGGATTTGTCTCCGCTGGACTGGACAGGTCCCACAGCAGAGCTGCTGAGGGGACGGGACGGGCACAAGGGGCCTCTCACTCCCCTCCATCGCTCTGTGATGGCAGGTTCTGCTTCCTCGTCCGGCCACGGATCAAGACGATGAGGTACATCGCCGGTGAGTGCAAGCGGCTGAGGGGCAGTTGTCCGTCACCCGCTGTTGATGGGTGACACCTTGGCCCCACACTGAAGCTTGGGCTGCAGCTGCCTCATGGGGAGCGTCCCGCACTGCCTGGGCTGGGCTCAGTGCTCTGGGCTACTGGTGTTGAGTGGGCTTGAAGAAGTGCTTTCAGCAGGTCCGCAGCCTTGGCAGATGGGCCCCATGCCCAGGGTTTTTTTTCTCTGCCTGAGGTATTTCGGGTCCTGTGAGGTGTGGGACCCTGGACCTCATCAGACAAGAGGAGTTGTGCTGGTTCAGGGGGGTAGGCAGCCTTTGCAGAGTTGGCGTGATTTTTGTCCACAGATATTGTCAATGCTGACAAGATGTCAGGGAGGAGCAGGAAGTACAAGATTATCTTCAGCCCCCAAAAGGTCAGTTTGACCACACTGTGCTGCCAGTTACCCTGTTTCTCTGTGTCTGTGTTGCCTTTGTGCCTTGCACCCCTTCTACGGACACCAGAAGTTCTTTGTTTCTAACCCAGAAATGTTTAATTAAAACTAAATGTTGCGATGCTTGGGAATGACCTGGTGCCATCCATCGCCAGATCTTTTCTGCTCGTTTGGAGCCTGACTGGGCCCTGAGGGTCCCTCCTTCTCTTCCAGTTTTATGCTTGTGAGATGGTGCTGGAGGAAGAAGGAGTCTTTGGTGGTGAGTGGAGCTGTGGCGCCTGCCTCTTCCCGTGCCCCAAGGGCTGTCTCGTGGTAGCTCTGATGCCACAGAATCCCAGTTGAATCCCAGTACTGGGATCCCTGTGCTGGGAGGGATGGGAGTGCAAGCAGGAACCACGGGTTCCCTTGAGCCTGGCTGCCTGCCTACGGGCAGGTGTGTGCTCACTACAGCATCGGTGCCTCTTCTTTGTCTTCTGAGAGGAGAGAGGGTCCTGCCATGAATCCCTGTGGAAAGACCCCTTCTCTCTGCTCCCCACACCCCTGTTTGTGGGGCTGTCACGATTCTTGGGGCTGTTTCTCCCGAGGGCTGGGTAACTGTCATCTTTCCTTGTCCCAAACTCAGACGTCACCTGTGATGAATGGTCCTTCTACCTGCTCCCCCTGGATGAAGACATCATCAGCATGGAGCTGCCCGAGTTCTTTCGTGACTACTTCTTGGTCAGTGGGACACTCCCACTGGGACGCTGCCCTGCAGGATGGCAGCCTTTCCCTCGCTCATCTATTGGGCTTGGGACAGAAGAGCTTTGTTCAGAGGGCTGATGCATGACGTCCTGCTCGGTCCCCTCGCCGCAGGCCCTTGTTTTCTGTCCCAGGGTGGCTTTTACCAGGGGTGGCTGCTCTGACAGGCTGTGATGCCTCCCCTTCTCCTCCACACACCTCCCCCTGTGCTGGCCCCTCCTCTGTTCCCTCCCAAGCAGCTTTGGGGCAACCCAGCATGTTCCTGTGCATGTTCCTTCTGGAAGCACCAAGCCCAGGACCCGCTCCATCCCCAGTCTGTCTCCAGCCGAGTCCCCCAGTGTGGCAGTTGTTTCCCAGCCAGCTTGCCCTGACTCACTCCCCCATGTCGTCTTGTCCGTGCAGGAAGGAGATCACCGGTGGATCAACTCCATCGCTCGAGCCCTGCAGTTACTGAACTCCCTATACGGGCCTTTCGGCAAGGCCTACGGGATTGGAAGGTGTGCCAAGGTATGGTCCACACTCCTGCGCTCGGCCAGCACATGGGGAAGCCTCTCTAGTCCTGTAAGGACTACAGCTCACAGGGAATCAAACCCCATCGGCTGTGTGGCATTGTGTCACCGCAGAGGTGGCACCGCATTGCTGCTTCTTCCCAGGCGGGGAAGCAGCAGCACGGAAGGGGCCAGTGCTGGGGCAGGCTGCGGCCCTCGGTGGGAGCCTGGGGCTGCTCCCCTGGGCCCTGGCATACTCTGCCTGTCACAGATGAGCTACGAGCTGTGGCGGGACCTGGAGGAGGAGAGCGAGGCTGATGGCCAGGGCAGGAAGCCCGAGATTGGCAATGTCTTCTTCATGGACAGAGGTAGGCTGGAGCGGGGAGGGCAGCAGGCAAGGGCCAGGCAAGGAGGAGCAGTTTGGGCTGGCAGCTTGCCCGGAGGGTCAGGGAGAGCGTGTGCTGGCTGCAGGGAGCAGCAGGAGGTACAGGGTGGCTGGCTGCAGCAGTCGAGGTTGGGCAGGGCTGTGGCAGGCAAGGAGGGTGGGCAAGGGAGAAGTGTGAGGGCAGCCTGGGCAGTGGCTCTCATTGCAGACACGGACTATGTGACAGCGCTGTGCTCCCAGGTGGTGTACGAGGGGCTGGTGGATGACACCTTCCGCATCAAGTGTGGTAGGTCACTGGGGAAGGTGACAGGGAGGCTCAGGGCTCCGTGCCTGCGTAGCAAGAGTCTCGGGTTTGTGCCCAGCATCGTCGGACCCAGGGCTTGTGTGCTGCAGCTGAGCCTATTCCCCACGGGGACAGTCCTGGTGTGGGGTGCTGCTGGAGTCTGTCCATGAGGACAGCCTTGGGCTGGGCGGGCGTCCCCTGTCTCTGCTGCCTTTTGCAGCAGGGCCAACACGCGCAGGGATGTCGCTAGCCCTGGGGCAAAGCAGCACTTCATCCTTCTCTGCAGGGAGTGTGGATTTTGGGCCAGACGTCACCTCTTCTGACAAGAGTATTAAGGTGCTGCTTAATGCCCAGGACAAAGTGAGTCCTGCTCATATGCCTCGGGGAAAGGGGGTCCCCCCATCCTCCGTGCCCAGGTGGCACCAGGAGGAGGCTGAGCCAGGCATTTCCTCCCCTAAGCCTGAGCAGGGAGTAGCTGGGTGCTGCTGGGTCTCAGAGCACAGGTTGGGAAGGGTCGGGGCACAGAGACGGGAAAAACGTGGTCTGCAGGCACAGCTTGGCTCTTGTAGTCGTCAGAGTCCCTGTGTGCAGCGGTGTGTTGTGCCAGCCAGTCAGTATTTTGGGGCACTGACTGCCCCGGTGGGGATACCACCTTGTCAGGCTGCTGGCAAGCATCAGCTCCCATTGCTGCCATGCTGGGGGCTGTGGCTGGGCTGGCCCCGTGCTGGCACAGGGGAGCATGGGGCCCTGCATCTACTGCTGCATTGCTCTCTGCAGGTCTTCAGCCAGATTCGGAACGAGCACTTCTCCAGTGTGTTTGGCTTCCTGAGCCAGAAGTCGCGTAACCTGCAGGCACAGTATGACGTGAGTATCACCCCAGTGTGCGGGACACCCACAGTGCCATCCCTCTGCATCCAGGTCACCTCCCCAGGTGCTCTTTCTTCCATAGCGGCGCCGTGGCATGGACATCAAGCAAATGAAGAACTTTGTCTCTCAGGAACTGAAGGGACTAAAGCAAGAGCATCGCCTGCTGAGCCTGCGTAGGAGCTGGGCCTGGGATGGCGGGGAGGGAGAGGCCCTCGGCTGCTGCAGCGGGTGCCTGGACTCCCGGGGAAAGTGGCAGGGGCTGAAGGGCCCTGCTAGTCCCCAGGAGGGGCAGATGATCTGAGCAGTGGGCAGGGTTACAGAGGCCATTAGTATGTGCAAGAGTCCATAGCGGGGCTGGGGCTGGCAGGACAAGCAATATGCGGAGCTTGTTATGCCTCCAAAGTGGCCCTCTCTCTTGGCTGTGCAGATATTGGTGCTTGCGAGTCCATCATGAAAAAGAAGACCAAGCAGGACTTCCAGGAGATGATCAAGGCTGAACACTGTGAGTACTGTTCCCTGTCCCGCATCTGTTGCTGCTCCTGTCCCAATCCTCCCTTCCCTGCCCTCCACTCCGACCCACTTGCCACAGCCCTGGGCAGCCTCACACCTGGGTGCCCCCTGTGTGACCACAGTCCTTCCAGACCGTTAGCATTGGGGTGGGTCTTGAGGTCCTAGATAGGGTCAAGCCATATCCTCAGAGGGCTGGCGTGTGGTGGGGTAGGAGGCCCAGCATCGCAAGCCTGCCCCGTTCCCTGGGGCTCAGGGAGGGAGGCTGAGCCCAGACTCTAGCTCGGTTAGTTGGTGAGAGCGCTGGGGGTGGGTGAAGTGATGCTGCCTCTTCCCCGCCATAGCTCTGCTGGAGGGCTTCGACATCCGTGAGAGCACCAGCTTCATAGAGGAGCACATTGACCGGCAGGTGAGACCGCACTGAGCCAGAGGGACGGGCTGCTCTGGCTGCCCCATCCCGCTGCATTGACGTGGGGGCTGCAGGCAGCTCACCGCCTGCTCCCACACAGGTGTCCCCCATCGAGAGCCTGCGCCTGATGTGCCTCCTGTCCATCACAGAGAACGGTGAGGTGTTTGACCGCACTGGGCAGGGAGGGGCGGCACCAGGGCCCTCCAGCCTTGGCGCAGAGCTCAACCTGGTGCTCCCCACAGGTCTCATCCCCAAAGACTACCGCTCCCTGAAAACCCAGTACCTGCAGGTGAGGGACTGGGGGCTCACCGCAGAGCAAGTGTTGTGTTGGACAGGGCTTCCCCTTCCTGCCTGCTGCTTGCCGCAAGGCGCCAGGCAGCAGCACTATCCAGGGGTGCTCAGGTTGTCTCTGCTGGATGGCCCTTGCCTCCATGGGCTCTGCATGAGCCCTGAGCTCTGCCTGCCCCCGCCCTTTGCCTGCGGGGTTGCTCTAAGCAGAATCCCCCATGGAGGTGGCACCCTGCCACCTTCCCATGCTCGCAGCTGGGGCTCCGTGCTGATCCAGCTGCCCCCTTCCCCAGAGCTACGGGCCTGAGCACTTGCTGACCTTCCACAACCTCAAGCGCATTGGGCTGCTGACCGAGCAGTCGGCTGGAGAGACTCTGACTGCTGTGGAGAGCAAAGTCAGCAAGCTGGTGACGGACCGCGCTGCAGGTGAGAGTCTTCCCTTTGCCCCATGAGTCCCTTGGGAGCCTGGGCTGTGAGGAGCCCTGGAGTCGGGAGGTGCTGCTTCAGAGCTGGCTGGAAGCACGTGGCAAATGTGGACACTGCAGGCACAGAGCACGTCCGCAGAGATGGTGCTGCCTCTGCCCACAGGGGCCACAGGGCTGTCAGGCACCGCTGCCAGTTCTCTTCTAGAGCCAGGAGCTCTGCACATCCCTCTGCCCAGCCTGTGGCTGTGATTGATTCAGAGTCTCCAGGCCTCTCCTTCAAGGCCATTTCTCCTCATCTTGTTTTCCAGGAAAGATCACTGATGCGTTTAATTCTTTGGCCAGGAAGAGCAATTTTCGAGCCATAAGCAAGAAGCTGGGGTTGGTATGTCCTCGCAGGGCTGCTGGCGTGCCGCTCTGCCCATGTGCCCACTGGTGCCAGAAGACCTCTGGTCAGTCTGTGCCCGTGCCTGCCTTTCCAGGCTCAGCATCCCCAGGGACATGCACTGCATGGGGCCAGAGCTGCTGCCACTGTTTCTGGCAGTGGAGGAGCTTCTCCCCTAGACAGGAGGTCACTGCGGGCTTCCCAGTCTGCCCTGACTCTGGGCCCCACTGGCTTGGTGGAGGGCTGGGTGCTCCGGCTGTGCAGGGGCTGGGGCTCACCTCGCTGCCTGCAAATGCTCTGGCCCAGCTCCAGCAGCAGCGCTGGCTTTGTGCAGCTGCCTGACACTGGGGGGGGGGGCAGCTCTGTGGCCTTGGTCCTAGGAGGGGGTGGAGAGGTGACATTTCTGTCCCTGGCCCTCCAATGCACAGCCTGCCCAGGCCATGTGTTTGCTGGCCCTGGCCCGAAGGCGGCAGGGCAGGAGGTGGGGGCAGAGGCTTGCTCTGAGCATCTGTCCCTCCTCACCCGCTGGCACCTCTAAGGGGGTTGGTGAAGCCCCGAGCAGGCTGGTCCTGTACCCTGAGTATTGCACATCTCTGCAGATCCCCCGGGTGGATGGAGAGTATGACCTGAAGATGCCTCGGGACATGGCTTATGTTTTCAGCGGGGCCTACGTCCCCCTGAGCTGCAAGATCATTGAGCAGGTGAGCCCACCTGCTGCTGGGGAGCACTGCGTGCATCCCCCCTGAGCCCTGGCCTCCTTCTGGGGGGTCTGGTGGGGGTCCTTCTGCCTGGGGCTGGGGCTGGCAGTGCTCAGCTGCTGGTCGGTGCTTCCCTCCACTGAGCTGTGCCCAGCACCTGCAGCCCAGCCCCACTGGGCCTGAGCCTGACCCCCTGCCCTGTCCCCCAGGTGCTGGAGCGCCGGGGCTGGCTGGGCCTGGAGGAGGTTGTGCGGCTGCTCAATGGCAATGAGTTTTCGGTCTCAGGTAGCACCAGCGCGCCAGGCTGAGGGTGGGTGGGCCTGGGGCTGGTGGGGCTGACAGTGTTCTGCCCCATCCAGACAGCGCCGTGGAGGACAACCCTGCCTGGGAGTCCCAGCGCGTCATCCTTGCCGTCTTCCTGGGGGGCTGCACCTTCTCAGAAATTGCCGCTCTTCGGTTTCTGGGGAAGGAGAGAGGTAGGAGCTGCAGCAGGGCGGGGGGGGGGGGGTTGCTGCTGCCTGCTGAGGGGCAGGGAGCAGGCAAGAGCTCGGGGCACCCAGCAATCACGGCATAAAGCAGAGCAGGGGCCATGCTCGGTGTTGGTGGTGGCTAGAGCCAGCGGGGAAGGGGGTGGCAAGATCCATGGGCCCTCCTGGTGGGCTCTCCCATGCCCGCTCTGCCCCACGGCACGGCCGGGGCTGGCAGGGCACTGGCGGGTCCTCTCCCCCTCAGGGTGCAAGTTCATCTTCCTGACCACGGCCATCACCAACAGTGCCCGTATGATGGAGGCCATGATCGAGGCCAAGGCGTGAGGGCCGGCCGGGGGGGCTCTGCCACCCTCCGTGCCCCCCTTGTCAATAAACATCTCTCCTGGCACAGCTCCGGCTCGGCCTGGCGCTGGGGGCGGGCAGGGGCCCGGTGGAGGCCCCTGTGTGGTGGGGGCCGGGGTCGATAGCGAACCGGGGGGGGTGGGGGGGTGTGAAACTGCGGCGGCGATGTAGCGCGTGCGCAGTGGCGGTCGGGCGCCGCCCCAGGTGGGGGCGTCCGCGCGAGGTCACGTGGTTGCTGTCAAATCCTGAGGGCGCGCGCCCAGTGCCTTGCGAGGGAGTGCCGTTACCCGTGACACAGCGGCGCCGGTCTCGCTTGTGATTGGTTAGAAGCCCTGAAGGCTTTTCGCTGCTATTGGCTGGCGGCCGGCTTGGGGCGGTACCGGTCGCGAGAGCGGCGGGTAGGAAGAGAGGGTTGACGGAGAGGGCGTGGCCCGAGTGGCGGTTGTGGGCGGGGCGTGTGATGATGCAGTCGCCCGCGGCAGCCAATGAGTGCGTCCGGGAGGCGAGTTTGAATCCGCGGAGCGAGCGGTGGATGCAGAGCGGAGTGGTCGTCATGAGGAAGAGGTGCGGGACGGGGACAGGGGGCTGGAGCCACAGGGACGGGGGCGGCGGCGGCGGGGACCGGGGCAGTGGGACGGGCGGCCGGGGACACGGGACCGGGAGGGAGGATGGGCGGCTGGCTGGCTGGCTGCTGATGTCTGGCGGGCCCCGGTGCCCTCAGTGAGGTGCTGGCGGCCGAGGCCGTGTCGTGTCTGAACCGAGCCATGGCGGCGCTGCGGGACATCTGGGAGGAGATCGGCATCCCCGAGGAGCAGCGCCTGGAGCGCACCGAGGTCGTCAAGAAACACATCAAGGTGAGGGCTGAGGGTGGGGATCCCCGGCGGCCGGGACAGGGCGGTCCCCGGGCCCGCTGTTGAGGCTCACGCTCGCCGTTGGGCCTGCGGCTGCAGCGAGAGCCCCCCCACCCCCCCCCCAGCCTGGCCCGGGGCTAGGGCAGCTTGGCAGCAGCTCGCCCAGAAGGGCTCTGTCGGGGCCCTCCGGGCCAGGCTGCAAGGACAGGGCCAGCCAGGTCTAGCAGAAGCACCCAGAGGTCCCTGCTTGGGTTGGGGACACCCGGGGATGTCGCTGTGCCTCTGCCCTTGCCCTGTGCGGCCTGGTCCTGCTGGGTACCCTGTGCTGCCTGCCCTTCTGCTGGCCCTTTCTTTGCTGGGCCCTAGCAGCAGTTCTCTAGCCGTGGTCCCAGTGGCTTGCCCAGTCTCCCCTCGTGCTCCCTTCTCGCTCTCCATCCCCGGGACCCGCTTATCTAACCATGCCTGTGCCGCAGAGTCTCCTGGACATGATGGTTGCAGAGGAGGAGAGCCTGAAGGAGCGTCTCTTGAAGAGCATTGCTCTGTGTCGGAAGGAGCTTGACACCCTCTGCAGGGAGCTCCAGCTGGACCCCTTTGAGGTAAGGTATTGTTTTTCGCTCCTGGGATCCTGCTGGCAACACTCTTCTGCTGCCTGGGCTCTGCCCTGGCACCTCAGTAAGGCTGGAGCCTTCGCAAGGCAAGCATCTGTTCAAAACCACTTTTCCTGACATTTGGTAGAGCCAAAGGCTTTGTGGCTCCTTGCAGGTTGGGTACTGAGAGATGGTTGTGAGGAGGCCAGGTGTCTTGCAGCATCTCATTTTGAGCATTGCTGCTGTGTTTGCACCTTCCTGGGGAACACCTTGCTTGGAACAAGGGCTTGTGTCCCAGGTCTTTGTTTAAGAAGCCTAAATATATGAGTCAGGTCTGCAAGAGCTGTGGAGAAAAGCACTGATTTCTGTACTCTTCTAGGCAGAGGAAGAAACTACTATTCTGCAGATGGAGAAGAATTTGCGCACCCGCGTGGAAGTGATGTTAAAGCAGAAAAGGGACAGGAAGCAGGAGCTCAAAACCTTGCAAGAACAAGATCGAGAGTTGTGTGACATCCTCTGCACAACCCCGTTCTGCATTGACAGTACTGCCGTGCCCAGCCTGGAGGACCTGGATCGTTACAGGCGCCACTTGGCCTCCCTGACCGCCGAGAAGGTAAGCAGAGAGGGGCTGAAGATCTCGCTGAGGGTGGCACGCAAGGTGCTAGCTGGTTTCTAACGCTGCTCACCACCTCCAGGAGCAAAGGCGAGAAGAGTTTGTCAGCAGCAAGCGGCAAATCATCCTCCTTATGGAGGAGCTGGACCACACTCCAGACACAAGCTTTGAGCGGGATGTGGTGTGCGAGGACGAGGAAGCCTTCTGTTTGTCTGTGGACAACATTGCTGCCCTCCAGAATCTGCTGCAGCAGGTATGTTGGCACACTGAGGCAGTGTTGCTTGCTGTGGAGGCTGTCAATGGGTCCTGGCAGCAGTTAGTATTGCAATGTAAAGAGCAACGGCTTGGTTTTCAGCAAGATTGTGTGTTAGAACATCCTTTTGGGAGCTTTTGCAAGACCTTGGAAGATGAGCAAGTGGCTTTGCTAGGTGCAGTAGAGCAAATGGCATACTTGTGCCCTTTGGTCTAGGCTGTGCTGGTGCTGAGCCTGTGCTTTACCCTCTGTAGCTGGAAGCCCGGCGATCCCTGAATGAAGCTGTGTGCACAGAGCTGCGCTCCAGAATCATTGCGCTTTGGGAAAGGCTGCAGGTTCCTGTGGAGGAGAGAGAGACTTCTGCAGTGCACATGACTGGGTCCAGAGCCAAAACCAGGAAAGCTGTAAGGACCCTCCTGTGCCCTTGGAGGGGGAGGGCTGGGGAGCAGCAGCTCTGGGTTTCATGCTCCTGTTTGCTCAGCTAGAAGGGAGGAGCTGCTTCCAGCAGCCAGGTGCGAGGTGAGCAGGCCAAAAACTGCCCTTGCGGGTAGAGGAGCTGGGAGTTGGTGCTGCTGACTGCCTCATCTTAGAAAGTAGCTTAGGCAGAATATAAATCCTGTTCTGATCCTTTTCTTCTCATGCTGCCTTCTCTGAGTCTGTGCTCTGATCTTGTTGGCAGCTGCAGTTGGAAGTGGACCGTCTGGAGGAGCTGAAGCTGCAGAACATGAAATCTGTGATTCAGGCAATCCGGGCAGAGCTGGCTGACTACTGGGACAAATGCTTCTACAGTCAGGAGCAGAGGGAAGGCTTCAGCCCCTATTACGATGGTGGGTGCTGGCTCTTCCTGCTCATTGACTCCCCTGTGGGAGCTGCAAGCTGCCTGCTGGCAGGCCAGCTGCTGAGAAAGACTGCCCTCAGCTCACAGGGGTGTGGGGATCCCGGGTGCCTCCTGAGTGTGCTGTTATATCCTCTCCAGAGGACTATACAGAGACCCTGCTTGAGCTCCACGACGCTGAGGTGGGGAAGATGAAGAGCTACTATGAAACACACAAAGATCTGTTTGAGGCTGTCCAGAAGTGGGAGGAGAACTGGAAGCTGTTCCTGGAGCTGGAGGTATTGTTCAGGCAGGAACGTGCTCCGCCTGGCTCAGTGCTAGGTCACCGAGCAGTGCGTGCCTCTGCTGCCATGTGCAAAGTGCTCTTGTGAAAGATCAAGGAGGCACTAGGAAACCACAGTGGGTCAGTGAGGGGATGGGATGATGTACGTAGAGCACTGGTATGGTTTGTGATGGGGGGCTGTGCAGCAGGCATGGCTTCCTCCAGGGCCTTTATTCTGTGGGGTGTGTCTTGGGCTGTGAGACTGGGTAGTGTGTTTGGTTCTCTCCTGACCTCCCTTCTGTACTAGAGGAAAGCAACTGACCCCAGTCGCTTTGCCAACCGTGGGGGGAATCTGCTGAAAGAAGAGAAGCAGCGCGCAAAGCTGCAGAAGACACTTTCAAAGGTAGGTTCAGCCCTGGAGAAGAAACTGTAGTCCCAGATAGCACTGACTGAGGAAGAGCACAGCACTTGGAGCCAGCAGGGGATATCTCTGGGTGTGGAGATGCCCACGTTCAGGAGGGCAGCCTCTCTACACTGCCCTTGTGTCCTATCAGCTGCAGGAGGAGCTGGAGAGCAGGGTCCAGGCCTGGAAGCAGGAGCACGAGGGGGCCTTCCTGGTGAAGGGGCAGCAGTTCATGGAGTATGTGATGGAGCAGTGGCAGCTATACCGCCTGGAGAAAGAGAAGGAGAAGCAGGAGCGGGTGAGTGCGAAGCTAAGTGTGCTGCCTCCTGACCTGGAGGAGCCTCTGCTGCATTGAACACAGGTCCTGCTCTGCACGGGTGGCAGAACTGCCCCAGCTGCTGCCTGGGGTTCTGTGTCTCCTCACTCTCTGCCTGGAAGCAGCTCTGCATGCAGTCACCTTTTTTTGATGGTGGGATTGGTGTCCATTGCTATCAGTGTCAGTGTGTGTTGAGTCCCTTTCTTGGCCCCAGCTGTGCCAGAACTGCAGCTTGGTTCTGGATACCTGTAAACCTCTGTTGAAATACCTGCTGCTTGGCCATGCCACAGATTGTGTGCAGGGCACTGCCTGTTGGCAGAAGCCTGCCCTTCCCCTGGCAGCCAGTGGCAAGCAGGTGCTCCGCAGCTCTGCACAGCTGTTGTGCTTGGGTTTGTAAGTGCAGATCTCTCACACAGCACCTGAAGAAAAGCCGCCAGATTGAGGCAGAGATGATGTATGGAAGTACCCCACGGACACCCATCAAGCGCCGGGTGCTCGGCCCCCACACGCCTGGCAAAGTAAGGAAGGTAAACTGTCTGTGCGAAGCAGTGTAGATGTGCTGAACCCCAGGTGCTTGGCTGGGACCCTGCTGGGAGCTGAGTGCTGTCACTAGGCTAGAGCTGTGCCTTGTCTTGGACTGTCCTTGGTCCAATGCAGAGATGCAGGGAAGGCTCAGGGTGCTGTGGCAGTGTAATGGATGCAGAGAAAGGCCCCAGGCCGCAGGCACCTCTGTTTTCCCTGGGGACAACTGGGTCTGTTGCACTGTGGTGCTCTGGAGGCAGAAGGCTCTGTGCAGCTGGGACTTCCACCTTGGTTTCTGTGGCGTGGTGCAGCTGCTGGCTTCCTCCCAGTGTAACATGTGCTCTGCTTTTCCCCTCAGCTCAATGGCACTTCCATCTCCAGTGCCACACCCAACAGCACCGTTCGTTCAGCTTTTGGGGGAACCATCTACCACTCACCAACATCTCGGTTGCCACCTTCTGGAGGGAAGGTAAGGAGCTTTCCAGGGTGTCCCTGCCCAGCAGGATGAGCTGGGGAGGAGATGAGTGAGCTGGAATGGCACAGCTCTGACTGCTGTCACACTGTGCTTCACTGCCTCACCTGCCAAGCTCCTGGGGTGCAAAAGCCCCTGTTTGTCCATAGACTGCTGTATTAGGCTGCTGTGATCCTGGCAGGATATTTCTGGGACCTGAGGGAGGAGTAGGGTAGTACTAGCATTAAGGAAATCTTTTTCCAGCCCAGATTTCTAGCATACTTCTGTTCCTCTGTGGCTGAGCCTGCAGCTTGGGGGACCTTCAAAACATGTGTGGTGTTGTATGTTTCTGAGATCAGAATTGGGCCCTAGACCCTGGAGGGCTCCTGGAGCTTGAAACTACTCTGGCACTGCAGAGTGACAGGCAGCAAAGCCAGCACAGCTCCCCTAGCTCTACTTAATTCTTGTGTCCTGTCTAACTGTCACTTTTTCCTGTAGTTTGGCCAGGCTCGGACCCCTATCCGTGCAGTTGCAAAGCCCCCCCGTCCTGGATACAGGGAACGGAACAAGGAGAACGTGTCCCAGCTGAATGGAACCACCCTGAGCGGTGGGTGCACCCCCACAGCCCCTGCCCAGCGTAACCACAGCGTTAATTCTGTTGCCAGCACCTATTCTGAGTTTGCGGTAATTCACCTCTTCTAAACCCACCTCCCCTCACTGGGCAGCACAGGGGGTGTGCTCCCCCCCTCCCAGAGTACCCCAAGGGACTCAGCTCTGCACAGCCCTCCTGGTGTCCCTGTGCAGAGGGGCTGTTCCTGCTAGTGCCTGTGACAGCAGATCTGTTGGCCCTACATCGAGAACTTAAAATTGAGGTTTGGTGGCTGAGGCCAAGCACTGCTCAGGTCACACAAAGGCTCCAAGCAGCCCAATGGAGAACAGACACAAACACAAGAGAAATGCTGATGTTAGTGGCATCTTCCAGCCCTGTGCAGGGGCAAAGCTGTACATGGCCCAGGCCCCCTGGAACAGCCCCGCTGCAGTGATGCAGCCACTCTCCTAAGGTGGGTCTGTCTCCAGCTGCCTGAGCAAGCAGCTTGACCACCCATGGGGTCCAGGTCACTTGTTGCTACGTGTTCTGGGGGTGATGATGCTTCCCAGCCTGTCCAAGGGGCTGCAGTATGGTGGCCAGGGCAGCTGGCAGCAGCAGCACTCTTACTGTCCTAACCTGGTCAGTGAGAGAGGGGAGGGGAGGGTCTCCTGACCCCCCAAGGGGAGGAAGCCTTTTCCTGCTGCCTGCATGGACTTACGGACGCTGCTTGCTGACCCCCCTGAGCTGAGCCTGCAAAGGGACCCTGGCATCTGTCCCACCTTTTCCGCTGTCTCTCTGTGGTGTGCTGGGTGAGCAAAGCCTGGGGAGCTGCCCCATCTGCTGAAGAAGGTACTCTCTGCTGATGGACAGGACTTTGCTGTCTCTGGCTGGCTGTAGGTCCCTTAGCAGCCTCTGCCCTTCCATTAGGATGGGCTGAGCCTAAGCTTTAACATCTTCTGACACTAGAAAGCCACGAGCATCTCTTCCTTGTGGCAGCTAAGCTGGTGTGTGGTGCACCCTCTGTGTCCCTGGGGCTGTGCTGAGGATTTCCCTGCAGCAGGGCTGTGATTCCAGGCTTGTGCACAGCCTCAGGGCCACGAGGGTGCTGGTTTGTGATGGAGGCAGATTCCTGCTAGGTATTCCCTTCCTCCAGTAGCTGGGCATGGCTGTCCCTGTCCTCCTGCGTGCCCTCCCTTCACCAAGGGGCAGCTTGTTTGCTTTCTACTGATCTGGCAGTGCTTTCCAGGACAGCCAGCCTGCTGCAGGAGAGAAGGATGTGGTTCCCAGCCTGGGGCTGTCTGGGTAACAGGTACTCCTGCTTCTGGGAGGCTGACAGGCTCCTAGTTCTTTCTCAGCTACTTGATGCTAATGTTTTCCTGTCCTCTTCTGAAGCAAGACAGAGCAGGGGAGGGGGCTCAAACAAACAAGCAGGAGCACCCTGGCCTGCCCTTCTTGCCAGCCTGGAGCTGCTCCTGCTTTTCCACAAAGCAACAGTACTGTCCCTGCTGCCATCTGCACAGCTGCCCTCTCTGTCCCCTCATCCCTGTCTCCTGCTTCTTGTTTCCACAGCGCGAACTTTCAAAGGCTTCCAGGTCTGACAGTACTTCCCGCATCCTGAACTCCACCACCACCAATGCCTTCTGCTGAGCTGCTGCCTGCCAGGCTCCAGCTGGTCGTAGTCGTAGTGAGTCGCTGCTCGGGCAGTGTTACACAGCTCTCCCTGTGCCCAAAGCGTCCCATGCTTTAGGTTTAATTTTTACCTGGGTCCCAGGCGTTACTCTGGCCAGCCTGGCTCTCTGTGGGGCGGGGGGGTGTTTCTGCCTAATGGGGTAGGGTGTGAAAAGTACACTTTTTAAAACTTGCTTTTATTTAGGGAATTCTTGCAATTGTTTATGATTAAAGATTGTGTTAGGGTAGTGCAGCGATGGGTGTTGGCTCCTGCCACAGCCTGGCTGGCTGGGGTGAGTATTGGTGCTCAGTCACAGGGGCTCTGCCTTGCTGAGCATGCTCTGGGACAGACAAGACCTATGGCTTTGGTGCCTTTCGTCAGAGGCCTTTTTACCCTCCATATTGCTGTAGCTATTGTCCATAAGCATCTTCCTTTCTCAACATCACAGCAGGCTTGCTTTAGTGGGGGCTTGCTTTAGCTGAGGTTCCGTTAGCAGACTTTGCTTGACCCCTTGTATCCTGCTGCTCCCTCTGCCCCCTCCAAAAGCAGTGGAGAGGCAGAGCCTGTGGCAGTGAGTGCCTGAGCACACATTACTAGGAAGGAAGTGAGCTACAGGGGGACAAGGCCTTCTTCCCTGCCCTTGGGAAGGAGACCAGCTTGTCCTACCCCAGGACCTGCTCTGCACCGTTCAGTGCTGCCCTCTGCCCTCCCTCGCACTTCGATCTAGCAGAGGACAGCAAGCCGAGTGCTTTGGCAGTATGACAGCCCTGGGCACAGTTTGGGGGGGCCGGTTTGCACTTTTGTTAACAAAGCTCTGTATGTATGTGTCTGTCCCTGATTGTGACTAGTTTGCACCTTGTTATCACTACAGTCCCCCACTTGCTGTTATTTATTCTCCAGGTTCTGTGCCCTTGTTCTGTAACTCTGTATATACTGTTCAATGGAATAATATGTATATGTTTATATAGCTGCTGTTGTTTGTGTATCTGTGGGGTGACCGAAGGCTCCCCCCTGTGGCCTTGCAGCTGGGGAGGGTTGGGCATAGCTTTTAGCTGGGGTTGGGATGGGGACAGTCTTTTGTATGCAACAGGAAGCACCACCACAGCCATTACTGTGGTAGTAATGTAGATGTAATGAAAGTAGTAAAGTAAATGTAGAGTAATGAGTAGTAAAGTAGATGTAATGTAGAGTAATGAGTAGTAAAGTAGATGTAATGTAGAATAATGAGTATTAAAGTAGATGTAATGTAGAATAATGAGTATTAAAGTAGATGTAATGTAGAATAATGAGTATTAAAGTAGATGTAATGAAAAGTAGATGTAATAAATATGTTCAGCCTTTCCCTTGGTTGTCTTCAGCACTTGTGCAGCTGCAGCCTGGGCAGGGTCAGGTGCCAGTCCAGTTCCAGTGTGTGAGTTCAGTTCCCTGTGGGCTAAACCTGGCCAGATCCTGTCTTGGGGTATCGCCTGCCCCATCTCTGAGGGCAGAGTGGTGCTGGGGCTGGTCCTAGCACCAGGCACGCAGGAGCAGAGCTTGCCTGTGTCTTCCTCACTGCAGACAGCTGGGGGACAGCAGGGGCCTTTGGGGCCCTCATGGCTCCAGCACACAGATGTAGGTGGTCCAGGGCCCACACACCACCTCCTCTGCCCGCAACCCCTCGGCCACCAGGTACTCAACACGGCGTGGCTGGTCAGAGCTGGCATTGTCCTTGTGTCCCAACTGCCCGTATTTACCTGCAGACACCACAGTCATGGTCACCATTACAGGGTGAGGGGTCCCTGGCCTTGTGGGGGCAGGGAGGAAATGTGAGAGCAGTGCGTCCCCCTACACCTGGCTCCAGCCAGGAACCTGTGGCACTGCTCTGCTATGAAACCTCACCCTGATAAACTGACTCGTTATACAGGTAATAGCAGCCAAGGGTAAGGAAGCAGAAACCAAAGGCTGTTCCTGGGGGGTGCTGCACCATCCCAGAGCAAAGACATCACTTACCCCAGCCCCAGGTGTAGAGCTCGCCACCTCCTGCAAACAGGACAGCACCCATCAGACAGCACCCACCTCTGCCCCAACAGGTCCTGGTAAACCCCAGGCCATGTTAGCCACCCCCCTGTTCCTGGGCAGCACCAAAAGCAGGGGTGCTGCCCGCCTCCCCGCCAGCAAGAGCCAGGCACTCACGTGTGATGATGGCCGTATGCCGGGACCCACAGCTGACCTTGCTGACCTCCAGGTCCTGTGGCAGATCCAGCAATGCTGGGAACGCCTGGATGGAAATGAATGCGGTGTCCTCAGCAGCCAGCTGCTCCTGGTGGGGCGTCAGCTCAGCGTCCCCTGGGGAAGAACCGACCCTCAGCTCCCAGGAATGACCGGGCCCTGTCAACATCAGCAGCAGGCTGGAACCACATCAGCCTCACACCTAGCTGCTGGCACTGCCTGTGGTTCCAGCACCACCTGCTGTCCCTGGCCTGACCAGCCGCACCCTCACCTGCTCCCGGGTCCTTGTCCTGTGCCCCCTCTTCCGCCAGTGCTTTGGAGGGCAGAGCCAGCTGGCCGGACTCGTTCCAGCCCCACACATAGAGGTCTCCTGTCTCTGCGGGGTGGGAGGGAGCACATCAGGGATGTCCCTGGAGCAGAGCTCAGCCCTGAACCTCTGGCAGTGGCTGAGTGCTCTGGGGGCACCAGCACCGACCGTGCATGGCACAGGGCAGCAGTACGGGGTACTGGTCCTGCCGGGGCCATACGCTGCCACTGGCCACCCTGACCACCTGGACCCAGCACAGCCCCTCACCGCTAACGCTGGCCGAATGCCACCCGCCAGCCGCCACCGCCTGCATCGGCACACCGGCCAACGCCTCCACCAGCCGCGGCTGCAGCTCTGACTCCAGGGTCCCGTGGCCGAGCTGCCCGTGCCTGTGGGGAGACACACATGGACAGACAGACACACACCTCCCGCACCTCACTGCCCTCCAGCCCTCGCACCTCCCAGCCCCGCCGTGAGCCCACGGTCCTGACCGAGCCCCTCCTGCCTGCTGCTGCCCACGACCTGGCCCCCCAGGACCCCCCATGGCGGGGAGGGTGCAGAGGGGGCACAGAGCCCAGCCTCAGGAGGAAGGAGGGTGCCCCTGCACCCTGGTGCCAGGCCATGGGAGGCTGGCAGGGGCTCTGGGGCCCAGAGAGCAGGTTGCAGCACACAAGGCTGTGGGTCAGTAGCAGCTGCACAACGCAAGGCAGGGGTCCGTGTCATTGTGCAATTGCTGTGCAACGGTGCGGTGAATGACACAAGTCCAAACTGATAAATGTGTTTACAAGTCAGTCCATTGCTCAGCTAACTGCTTGCTGAGCTCACTTGGGCTGTGCTGAGCCAGCAATCAACAGCGCAGTGGCAGCAATCAGTTTGGCCCCCAAGTTTGAAAGCGAAAGTGGGGGGAATCCCACAAGGGGACAAGGTGGGGCTCATCCGGGGTGGGGGTGGCACCAATTGGCACCAATTGCTATGACGAGTGTTTCACATGGTGGGCACACAAAGGAGGGCAGGCCCATCTGGGCTATGCAGGGCAGGACTCAGACACACACGCCGTGGGGGAGCTGCCCCACGAAAAATCCACCCTGCGTGGGCAAGCTGTGCAATCACTGGTGCTGACAGCAGCACCAAGGACACAAACAGCCCCGGGGGCGGCAGCCATGGCCAAAGGCGATGAGATGCATGTGGCTTCTGGCACCATTTGGGGTGGCAGAGCCTGAGCCACTGAAGGAATCGCCACACTGACAGGAGGAGCCGAGTCCAGAAACAGGGAAAAGCCGAGTGCTGGTGGGAGGACGATGCCCAGTGCAGGCAACCTGCGCACAGGACTGGAACCGTGACAGTTACAGACTGGGAGGGTTGGTGGCGAGCAAGTGGAATATAACACACCAGTGGCTTTAATTGTCAAAGCTGTTGAAAAAGCTGAAAGAGTTGGAAAGGTAAAATAAACAGCTCAGCTGCACGGAGCAGATGAGCCTTGGGGATCGTCAAAGTGTCAGAACAGGATGCCAAAAACTGTGCTAATGCAACAACACTGGAAAGTATTTTTGCTCTCCTTCACAGGGATATCTGCAGAAAGCCAGGACAGAGATGCACCCAGCAGGGCTAAACGCAGGGCTGGTTCTTGGCTGGCCCCAAGCTCAGCTGCAGGCACCGAGCAGCAGCTCAGAGTGCCGACAAGCAGGGAAGTGCTTGCAGCAGTGGGGAAAGGGGGCTCCTAGCCCGAGCAGGCAAAGGCAACCGCAGCCTGCAGAAAGAAAGGGGCTATGAAGGCTTGAGCCGGGCCAGCACCGAGCCATTATACAGAAGAGCTGTGACACTGTGGGACACGGCATAGGGACATGCTGGAGGATTCTCAGCCATGGAGAAAAGCTTAACCATGGCATTTAGTTTTCTTTCAAAAATGTTAATCCTAAAATACATGTTCACAAGTGTAGAAACCTTTCCTCTGAGGGGAAGCAAGAAGGACAAGATAATACAGTATCTGCAAACGCAACAACTGCTGATTTAAACTGAGTTTTAGGTTTGCTGTGAGGACCAGCTGGCCAAGACCCCAGCCAGCAGTGAACAGAGAATGGGGGAACAAAATGCTCCTGAGCCGATCAGATAGATACACTGAGGGAGGGCGATGGGCCAAGTCACACAGCTCTGCTGAGTACAACCATCAGTCTTTGGTGGTTTTCTTTTCCATAAGTAGCAAAGAAAGAGGAACACATAATCCCTTCCACCCTATGGATATTAACAACTAATAGTTACTGTGCTCAGAGTTGATCACGCACCGGCATCCCAACACGGTGCCTCACATGTACATCTGTGGTACTGGGGATGTACAGATGCAAACCAATGGATTTACCAAGCTGGGGGGTGGGGGTGGGGTGGTGTCAGAGCGTGACAAGACCCAGCGATGCCTCAGCTACACCCAGAAACGAGCCCTACAGTAACAGGGCTTTAAAGGCCCACGGCTCCCAGCACATCTTTGCAGCTCTGGGACTGAGAGGATGCATCCCCGTGTGCTGCGGCCCCGGGGACATTTAGCCCACTGTGCCAGAACTGATGGTGCTGGACAGGGCAGGAACTCGGAGCAGCTGCAGCCGCGAGGGCTGCAATGCTGCGTACAAGCGACACAAACGGTGGCACAGGTAGGAGCCAGCAGCTTGTGTTGCCAAATGCGTAACCACACCTCAGCCTTGCAGCAAAGGGAGAAGCAGGAATCCTTTGGCAGGTGCCAGGCAGTAGAAATCACGCGATCCAGAGAAGGGATGGCCTGGAGCTGCGCCCTCTGTGATCTTCTGGGAAAATGTTACTGGATGTGGGGCAGCCAGGGCAGCATGTGCAAAAGCAAACCCTGAGCTAACAGAGAACACCTTTAAGAGACTAAACTGAACAATCTTGCAGGCTGTTTATTGCACCCAAGTGCAACTGCTAGCAAGTGAAAGATGGCGTCAGGGGTTGATGCTTTTCCCAAGGGGTTTACTCCTCTCCCTAGCAGAGGGATCTTGTACTGAAGTGCTAACAGACATGTGGTACCACTATCCGTCTCAGAAACAAACTGATCTTTGACTGCAGGTGGCTGCCTTTGTGACATGTTAGAGAGGAGCAGGAGAAGAGGGAGCTGAACCTTACACTGATTTGAAGCAGCCGGGTGAAGGGTAAGGCAGAGCACAGACGCGGTACCTGGCTGTCACTCGCCCACAGGAAAGAGAGATTTGTGCTGGGCTGATGCACCAACAACCTCAGCCAGGGACCCAGCCAACCTGACATGGTGAAACATCCCGACATCACTGCAGCACCCAGAGAGAAGCTGAGAGTGGAAAACCAACAGGCCTAGCAAGTACATTAGAGAATAAAAACCTTTCAAATGGGGACTGAGAGTGAACTGCCAATTGTACATCACTGGTGTGACAGGTTTATGGGACAGTCCCCAAAACCTGTGGCTACGTTATACTTGATACTGCATCCTGTGGTTGTGCCTATAGTGCTGCAACAACCTTCCTTTATCATCCTGCACGCATAGGGCCACGCACCACAGGAGCAGTGCTGCAGGACCAGACAGGAGGGTACATGGCCCGGTACCATGAAAACCACAGCAGACTCAGCAAAAAGGGACCACAGGGACATCAGGGGTCATGCAGAGACCTGAGTGGTCTCAGAGGCCGCCCTGACAGGGCCACAAGCCAGTGGCCCCACAGAAACCACAGCCCCAGCACCCACAGAGGAGACGGGGCCAGTGAGGGGGGGACCCAGCAGGGATGGGAGCACAGGCAGGGTGGGCACAGCAGGGCCAGTGCTCCCCAGAAGCCATGAGCCAGGCTGCCTGTGCCAGGGGGGATGTGCTGGTGCTCAGCAGGACCTGGCTTGGGCGAATGCCAGATCCTGTCAGCACAGGGGTGAACACTGTGCAGCAGGGGGGAGGCGGGCAGCCAGGGGCCGAGGGGGAGCACCCTTTATGGAGAGCACACCTACTACATCAGCAATGATGTACAGGGCTGAGATTGCTTAATGATAGTGTGAGAAATGCCAAATTCGGGTAGAAGTAGCAAAACTGGGACCAGCAGGGAAGAGCATGGGGGTGACCCACCAGCCCCCCTCCATCACACTGCTGGCCTGAAGACATGGAGTGGGAGAGCTAAGCCTAGAGGCGTGGACTAACGCCAAGTGACATGGGAGGGTAAGGAGGGATGGGCTTGCACCCCCACACCCTAACCCTGAGCCCCCCCCAGCTGTAGCAGCATGGAAAGGGAAGGAGGGACAGACTTGCACCCTAACCCCAGGCACTGCAGGAGGGTGGAGGGAAAGGAGAAAGGGCTGTAACTCAACAGCAGTTGTATATCATCAAGAGGACTTAAGAGTTCTTAACTGGAGCTCAGTAATTATGCGCAACACCACACGGAATAACAGGATGATGAAGTAATGAGCGGTGTGTTTACTAGTCAATTAGTTTACTGATCGTGTAATCACTTTATTAGATTATTTTACCACATTGACTAATCAATCAACACTAGAGACTCCAAGTGGTCCGTCTTACGCCTGCGAGCTCACGGGGAGAGCTCAGGCCCTGGGGTGACATCCCCCCCCGCCCCCAACATTCTCTCACCTGCATCCCCAGCATTCTCCCTGGCGTCCCTTTTGTACCCCCCATCATTCTCGCCGCATCCCCCCCAGCACGCTCAGCATCCCTTCCCGCATCACCTCCCCCTCTATGTCCTTCATCCCGCACTCCCCTCCCGCCGCAGCACTCCTGCCTTCCCTCCTAACCGCCCGGCAAACCCGCTGCCACCCTCCTCCTGCACCCCCCCCCCATCCCCTTCTCACCTCGGAAGCACCTCCCCGCGTCCCTCCCCTGCACCCCACCCTGTCCCTCGCACCCTTCCCGCGGGGCCGGGCGCGGCCCACGCCTGCACCCACCCCCTCGACCCCCCCCCGGCGCTCACCTTCCGCCGCCCCAGGCGTAGGCCTCCCCGGCGGCGCCCAGCACCAGGACGTGCTCCTGCCCCAGGGCCAGCCGGCGGGCCCTCACTCCCCCGGGCAGAGCGGCGAAGAAGGGCGGCCGCGGGGTGGCGAAGCCGCCGGGCAGCAGCGGCAGCGGCGGCGGGCGGCGGGGCCCCGGCGGCGGCAGGGCCCGGCTCCAGGCGGCCGCTTCCCGCAGCTCTCCCCGCAGCGCCGCCGCCCGCGGCCAGGCCCGGGCCGCCGCCGGTCCCCGCAGCACCAGGTGGGTCTCGGAGGGCAGCGCCTCGGTCCAGCCCGGCGGCAGCCGCCGCCGCAGCCCCGCGCTCCGCACCTCCAGCCCCGCGCCTGCCGCAGGCGGGACCGTCAGCGCCGGGGGACCGGCCCTGGGAGGGGGACATCCCGGGGACCGGCGCTTGGCGGGGGGAAGGGGAGACGCCGGGGGGACCGGGGCTTGGGGAGGGAAGGGGACATCTGGGGGAGACCGGCGCTGAGACGGGGGACGGGGACATCGCAGGGGGACCGGCGCTTGGCGGGGAGAAGGGGACACCCCGGGGGACCGGCGCCGTGGGAGGGTGGGGGTTCCATCCCGGGGGTCTGGCGTCAGGGGACGCGGCGGACAGGAGCGACCGAGGGGACCGGCGCCGCGGGGAACGGAGATCCCGCCATCCAGGTGCAGCGCGGGGGGGGCGCGGAAGGGGGAACCGGGCGCCAGGCCGGCACAGGGCAGCACCGGCACCGCGGGAGGAACGGGGACCCCCGGGGCACCGGCCCGGGGGGCGCTCACCGGTCTCCACGACCACGTAGCTCCAGGCGGGCCAGACACGGTGGATCCCCTCGGGGCCCGACTCCAGGCGCCGCGGCCCCGGGCCCGGCCCCAGTTCCCCCGCCGCCTCCTCGGTGCTGAAGCCGAAGACGAGCCAGGCGCGGCGCGGCGCCGCCATGGCGGGGCGGGGCCTGCACCGGGAGGGGGCGGGGCGGCGGCGGGGGTGGGGGGGGAGGGAGGGACGGACACCGGGCCGTGGTCCAAGAGCAGCTTTAGTGCGGTGTCACCGGGCGGGCCCGCCGCCGTGCAGGGCCCCGGCCCCCCCGGTTAAGGCAGACGGTGGCAGAGGCGGCGGCGAGCCCCGTCCTCGCCCCGGGGGCACCGGGCGGGCGCAGCCGCGGCCCCCGGGCAGCAGTGTGCCAGCACCAGCGGGCAGCTGGGACCCCCCCTGGGCAGCCCCCCCACCAGAGCAGTGTGCGAGCACGAGCCCGGAGCAGCGTGTGCAGGCAGCCCCCCACCCAGGCCCTCACTCCTGGCCGGGGTTGGGCTTGATGAGGCCATAAGCCACCGCCTGCGCCAGGCTCTCCTTGGCCGCCTGGGCCACGCGCGGCTTGTCCTTGTCCTTGGCGAGCACTGAGAGGATCTCCAGCATCTCGCTGGCCATGAGCTGCTCCGCCACCTCCCGCTCGGCCGCCATCATGTTCATCACCACCACGGCCCCACGGTGCTGCAGCTCGGTGCTGGGGCTCAGCAGCAGGGCCTGCAGGATCTCCAGCCAGTGCACCGTCTGCAGGGGGAGCAGGGCCATGCTCAGCACTGCCCCCTGCAAGAGGGGGGGCCAGCTCCCTGCAGCCCTGCTGGCCCCCAACACCCCCACTCCTGGCTCAGAATCAGCCTCAGGTCAGGATAGGTTCCCCCAGCTCCCAGGGCCAGCACTAGGATACAGATCCAGGACAGGAGTGGGAGGGAATATGGGACACTGGGTGCTGTCCCAGGGGGTGCCAGATGCCCCCACCCCACTGCCAGGCACTCACCACCTGAGGGATCCGCTTGCAGATGGCGGGGTGCAGGGCGGTCAGCATGGCCAGGGTCCCTGAGGCTGCCCGCCGCAGCTTCTCATCCTCCTCCCCACTGTACAGGACCATCAGCTTTAGCCGGTCACTGTCCTCTGCCAGAAACAGCTCCTGCACCTGCAGAGGAAGAGGAGGAGGAGGGTGGGGGGCTCTGGGGGGCTGCGAGGCCAGCGCAGACACCCAGCCCACCCTGGCTCAGCCCTCACCTCCTTGCTCATGGCCATGTTGCACATGCACTCTGTCGCAGCCAGCCGGATCAGCTCGTGCTCCTCAAACATGTAACCCTCGATCATGGGCACAGCCTTCTCCTTCAGGATCTTCTGCCTGCGGCGTGGTGCGCATGAGCACTCCCTGCCCAGGGCAGCACACCTCCAGGCCAGAGCACCCTCTATCCCCCCACCCGGTCCAGCTCCTTGCTGGCCCCACCGCCCCTACCGCAGCCTCTCGCTGATCCCAGCCAGGTTGGTTAACGCCATCAGCCCCTCAAAGTTCTCCAGGCCTGTGCGCTGAAGGTGCAGAAGGCTTACCAGGGGTCGGACCACCTCATAGATCTGTGGAGACGGCAGTGCAGGGCTCAAACCCCGAGCAAGGGGCAGGGACTCTGCACACTGTGAAGAAGGGGGCACAGGGAGCCCTGAGCCCAGACTAAAGGCAGAACTGCTCCCATGGTCAGGCCTCAGCCATTGGGCCTTTGTAGGGAACACCAGGGGTCTTGCCACCTCCCACACCCCAGGGAAGGGGAAAACCATGCTGGCAGTTCTGCAGCGCAGATCCCACCTTGGCCCACCAGCCCTGTGGCCTTCAGCCCCAGCTGCAGCCACGTCCCTGCTGCTGCTCCCATGCAAGCCCCGGTGCAGCGCTGACTGCAGGAGCCCTGCTTGGCAGACCCCCAGCCCACAGCAGTGACACTCACCCGCTCTCCGGGGAACGCCATCTCTGGGTTGGAGGTGATGGTGATCTTTGCCAGGGCCTGAGCTGCCTTGGTCTGCCCCACCTCGGTGCCCTCCAGGGACAGTGGGATAAGAGCCTGCATGCAGAGATACAGCAGCCAGTCCTGCAGCCAGGTCACAGCAGCCCCAGCTTCTCCAAGTCTCCTGTATGAGGGAGCCAGTGTGATCCTTGCCAAACAAGAGCCACCCCTGCAGAGCCCCAGCCCTCCCCAGAGCCCACTACGTGGCACAGGCCAGCAGCACAGCAGGGCCTGCACCCTCACCTTGCCTCCTCCCTGCGCAACCACACCGCCCCGGTCCTCCGCCTCCTCCACCAGTGCCAAGAACACCCTAGGGACAAAGCAGGAGCAGCTGGAGTCAGGGACATACCGCAGTGGGTCCCAGCAGCACCCAGACACCCGCAGTGGGTGCAGGCTATGCCAGACTCCTAGACACCCCCCTTCTGCTCTTGGGAGCTTGCATTCACCACAGGCATGTAAATGCACCAGCAGCCTCAGAACCCAGCTCCCTCCCTGCCACACACCCAGCACGCCCATACCTGGAGATCAGCTCCCGGCAGGAGTTGGTGAGTGCCGGGTTCTCGCTCTTCACCATGCAGGCCAGAGCTGACACCACACCAGCCGTCAGCAGCTTCCGCACCCGGCGCTTCACAAAGTCCGGCTTGTCCTGTCCCAGAGGCAGGTCATTGTTCGCCTCAGTGCCACCAGCCTGCCACCTGCTGCCATCCACTGCGAGGTCTCTGACCTCACCCCGAAGGCCCCAAGGACTCCCTGTCCCCACTCGGGACCAGAAGCTCTGCCCACCCCCACGCCTTCCTCTGGGGCCAGGGGTCCTAGCAGCTCCTGAGAACAGCCGTGCCCTGCTTACCTTGGGGTGCTGCTCTGGAATGTGCTGCTTGGCGTACTTGGCCAGCTCCAGCATCTGGGGGTCTGGCTCCTCATGGTCATAGCTGTTGGTGCAGTTCACTAACGTAGAGGCAACGGCGTAAAGGACGCTCCTGTCCTCTGACTGCAGCGATAACGGGGCACCCATCACACCCACGATGGAGAGAACAGGCCAGAGCTCAAGCCCACCCAGCACCACTGGGCCCCTTGCACACTCCCCAGCCCCACAGTGTGAGCCCCACAACCCCCTCCGGCACATTTCCCTAGTGCCATGGTGCCCACCACCCAGGGCGGCTGCCACGGCGCTCAGCACACACCTTGGCCAGGTGGAACATGGCCTGCATCGCTGCCTTGTCCTCCACAAACTCCTCCTTGACATCCGCATCAAAGGTGAGGTAGGCCAGGCCCTCCACTGCCCAGCGCCGTGTGCCCGCATCGATCGTCTCATTGCAGAGCCACCTGGGAGAGGGGCCCTGTGAGCCCAGGCTGTGGGGCACCCTGCCTGGCTCCCCTGTGCCCCACAGCTGGCAGCACTCACTTGCGGCACTGCTTGGCCAGTTTCATTGTGGAGCCCTCAGCAAACTGCTTCATGCTGAAGTCGGTGCCTCCGGCGGACCCCAGTTTACAGAGTCCCTGCAGTCAGGAGCAGGGTGTCAGAGCAGGAATGGCCACGGTCACCCCAAGGTGCCTCTGAGAGACCCCCATCAGGGAGGGGACAGCGCTGTAGGCCCTGCAGCCACAGCCTGCCCAGCACCACCCAAGGGCTCAGCACAGCTGCTGCTCCTCCCATCCCACCATGCTCCCGGCGTGCTCACCACCAGCGCCCGGATGCGGATGCTGTCTCTCTCGCTGTGCTTGTAGATCTCCTTGAGCAGGCTGACACCATTGGCAGTGATGAAGGAGGCGCGCTTAGCTTTGTCAGCAGCGTGGATCAGCGCCTCCACTGCTACCAGCTGGTGGGCCTCGCAGACAGAGGCACAGAGGGACAGCACGCTGTCCATAATCCCCTCCAGCTCCAGCACCCTGTTCCCAGCGTCTGAGGGGCCCTGCAGCAGGCACGACACCGTCTGGATGGCCCGCAGCTTCCCAGCCAGCTCGTGCCCCTCAAACCAGCTCCTGTAGGGGAAGACCACCAGGAAGGATAAGGCTGAGCCCACCCACAGCCTTCAGCCACACACGGCCCCCTCCACTGAAGCCCACCATAGCAGGTCTCTGGTGGCTCTGCAATCTGCTTTTATCACTAAGAATGAAAAGATCTGGGGATAGGGGGGCTGCTACTTCCCCAGAAGGCTGCTGGCCGTACGAGACTGAACCCCTGCTCTACCCCCATGGACGCCTTGGGTCACCTCACATAGTCCTCGCACAAGTGATGGAAGTTTTCCCTCTCGGCATCGCATTTCAGGTCATCATAAAGCTTGCTCAGCAGAACCGAGGCACTCATCCGGCTGTTCTCTGTCACAGGCAGGCTGCCCGGGGTGCCACACACTGTACTTCCCACCTCCAGGATCTTTTTCAGGCCTAGGAGGACATGGAGATCAAACACCCAGTTAAAAGCAAAACAGGGTGCACAGGTGGAACCGAGGCACACAGCGCCCTGAGACAGAGAGGACCGATGCCCTAACAGGACGCTGCAGGTTGTTCTGCTCACCCTGGTCGATCACCCAGAGGCTCATGCTGTTGTTCGTCTCCTTCGGTGACTTCCTGGGCACCACCTTGATGAGCAGGTTGAGGGCGTTGTCACGGCCATGCGCAGAAGCCCCTTCCAGCACTAGCAGCTCCAGGAGGTGCTTGATCAACAGTTTCAGGTCCTTGGAAGAATCTTCCAGAAGAGACAGCGCCCAGGAGTCAGCACCCTGCGCACAGGCCTCAACCTTGCCATGGTAAGGCTGGCAGGAGCTGCTACCATGACAAGGGGCTCCTGCCTCCCAGCTCAATCTCCTATTAGCCCTAGACCAGAGCCCTGGCTCCGTGGCAGGGAGCAGTGACAAAGGCGGGCAGCAGGAGGCGAACCCACTGCAGCTCAGCGCCTCCCCAGAGTGCTCTCCCCACCCCACGCCAGCCAGCCAGGGCGGCAGGCACTCACCCAGCACCACGGCATCCTCCTTGCCACGGAAGTCCTTCTGCAGCCCTTCCTTCAGGGAATCGAACATCACATGCAGAAGGTTGCAGGCAGCCAGGGAAACCTGCTCGTGCTCCACACCCAGCACCGCTGAGAGACGAGGGGCCCCCAGCTCTGCCAGGATGGCCATGGTCTGCAGGTACAAGCACAACTGTCTGCTAGAGACTTTGGGAAAGCCTTGGTGCTTCCCAGCACCTTATCGGGATGGTTCCCTGTCACAACAAGGCTCTCACAAACTCAGGCCTGGCAGGTGACAGCTCAGAACTCCTCTGCTCAGCAGGGCTGCAGCCAGCCCCAGGCAGAAGCCAGCAACACTCCCCTGCCTGACACGCTTCGCAGCCTCCCCAGCATTGATTTCCCCTGGGCCAGGCCCCATCACACATGAGAGCTGGGCTACGGCAGGACCTACCCGGGAGCGGTGCCCAGAGCAGAGCCCCACCAGGGTGCGCAGGGCCGCCAGCATCAGGTCAGCCTTGACCGTGTCGAGCAGCTGCGTCAGCAGCCGCACACCATCACTTTGGAAGATTTTCTCTGCTCCAGCCTCCTCTCGTGCCAGCACAATCAGGTTCTGCGCAGCCTGGGAAAGGAAAGTCTCGTCTGGGTCACCTGCCTGCCAGAACACAGCCCACCGTGCACAGGGAACCCCCCAGCAGGAGCCGGCTGGGCAGCCAGCATGGCTGCAGGCACCTGCCTTCCGCCCCCAATCTCCGGGAAGCATGTTCTGCTGGCAGGAGGCCCAGCCTCCACTGGGCAGCACCATTCAAGCCAGCAGTGCTGACCTAGGAATACCGTTCCTCCCCTCCTTGCCTTCCAACCAAGCCACGTTGCCCTCCTCTCCCAAGTTCAGACCTTTTGCTTCTTGTCTGCATCCTTTTCTTCAGGATCCAGCAAGATCTGGAACATCTGCGCCACCTTTGAGTCCGTGCAGGACATGGTCTTCATCTGAGAGAGAGCAAAAAGAGTGGCTCAGCCCTTACCACTTTCCTTAGTCCACCACATGCACAGGGGGGCCACAGCAGCCCCCAGACCCCACACTGCCTCCCCGCTCACCTTCTCATGCATGCTGCTCCCCAGGGCGCGCAGGGCCTCCTGGAAGGCCTTGTTCTTGGGCTCCAGGCTCACGCACCGCTGCAGATCGCTGACAGCCTGATCCAGGCGGCCCAGCTTCTGCAGCGCCTGGCTCCGGCGGAACAGTGCCTTCATGTCCCGGCCATCAGCTTCAATGGCTGCAGACGAGCAGGGGATCTATTGCAAAGCCCCTTGACTGCTCTGGTCTGCCTGGATGGGCAGTGCACAGAGGCCGGTCCCCTGCCAGCCACCACTGACATTACCTTTAGATGCATCAGCCTCTGCCTTGGCGTAGTCCTCCTGCAGAGAGAGAGAGAGGCAGTGAGAGGGAAACACCTCATGTGCTGCCCATGCAGGCCTTGCTCAGCCCAGCCTGCTGCAGGCAGAGGCAGCACCTGCCACTTTAGAAAGGAGAGCAGGGAAAAGGATTGTGCCGTTTGAGGATGGGAACAGCATCACTGAGGACAGCGAGCCAGCCCAGAGGACTTCTTGTGCTTCCCAAAATGCAACCCTCATGGGGTCCCTGAGGAGCCCTAGGGTCCCCAATACTTTTCAAGTGCTCCCGGTCTACTTGAGCCCCTGAAGTTCCTTGTGTTCCCCCCGGCCTCAGAAACAGTTCCACAGCAGGAGATCAGAGACGCTGTGACTGCCTGGGGAACAGCCCCAGTGCATACACACAGCCCAGGCAGGGATGGCAGTGCCCTGCCCTGGCCCCGACAGTCCACCCAAGAGGTGAGGCAGTGGGCAGGGACAGAAGAAAAGGCACACGGAGGAAACACGGGACCGACTGCACCCTGCCCGGGGACCGACAGGGCCTCCCAGCGCAGCCGGCGAAGGCAGATGGGCCGGGGCAGCCGCCAGCAGCACAGCCCCAGCAGGCCGGGGCAGCCGGGCAGGTTCCCGCAGGAACCCCGCGGTGAGTCACCCGCCCCGTTCTCACCAGCTTCAGGTAGCAGGCGGCCCGGTTGCGGTGCAGCACGGCTCGCTCCGGTTCGCCGTCGCAGAGGCTCAGTGCCTGCGTGTAGGCGGCGAGGGCCGCGGCGTGGTCCCCCGCCTGGAAGAGCGCGTTGCCCCGCTCCCGCAGCTGCCCCGCCGTCACCTGCCGACGGGCACCGGCTGGGACACGCGTGCCGGGGGGGGTGGGACCTGGGCACGGCCCTGACCCGACACCCCCAAGCGGCCGCCCCGGGGATGGGCCCCTGGGACAGGGGCCCCGCTGCCCCCGGCCGCCGCTGAGCACCGGCCCCCCATCACGCCAGGCCCAGCCCCGGCCGCAGCCGCCCTGCCCTGCCCGCCCCGGCCCCGGCCCGCCCGGCGCTCACTCACCACCTCCTCCATCGCGCCTCTCTCGCCGCGCCCGCGACGTCACCGGCGATCGCCCGGGGAACCTGGACGCCACCGCCCGCGTCACGTGAGGGGGGCGGGAGCCTCCAGCGCCACCCCACGGCCCGGCGGTGCCAGCACCGGCCACGTGCGATCTCGTGTGCGTGTGTGCCCGCCCCCCCCCCCCGTGTCCCGCTGCACCCCCAGGCAGAGAGACCCGACCCGGCCCAGCCCCCCCCGCCCCCCACCCCCCGCCCCGCCCTGCCCGCGGCCCCCCCTCAGAAGGCCCGGCCGGGGGGCGGCAGCGAGAGCCCTCTGGGGACGCGGGGGCCGCAGGGCAGCCGGGAGCGGGGCTGGCGCTTCCCCGGGGGTCTGCAAGGCGGGCGGCAGGCGCGGGGCAGGAGGCGGCCGAGGCGGCAGCGGCGGGTCCGGTAGAAGTGGAAGAGGTCAACAGCCATGAGGAGGAGGATGAGGAGCCCGTAGAGCCCCACAAAGGGCAGGGCCAGCGGGTTCCTGCGGGGGGGGGGGGGGGGGGGGCAGCTCAGGAGGGAGTGGCCACAGCCCCCCACTGGCACCCCTGCGCCAGGGAAGGCCCAGTCAGGGCCAGTTTTGGGCCCTGGGGTGACACCACACCAGCCCCGGGACCATGCTCCAGGAGCCCCTGCTGCCCCTGAGCACCTCCCAGGCACCATGGCCCCGAGCCCCACAGCCAGGCTGCCACCCACTCACCGGAGAAGGCCTGGACTGGCCAGGCTGGAGAGGTTCACCCCGGTGATGGTCTCCAGGGCCAGCTGAGAGCAGCAGGACTTGAGGGCGCGTGGGCTGGCACGGCAGCAGTAGCGGTGGCCGGCCGGGTCAGTCAGCCGCGGGCAGTAGAAGCCAGGGTGGTAGCGACCATCGGGGCTCACGTAGCCCTCACAGAGGTGCAGATTCTGCACCGACACTGGGGAAAGGAGCAGGCGCTTGGCAAGCGCCAGGGCTCAGCCCCCACTGTGGGGTGCCGCAGAGCCCATGAGAGGGGTGCTGGCTGGGCTTCGCCCTTGCATCGAGGCAAGTCAGTGTGCTGGCAGCTGGCACAGTGCTGCTGGGATGGGCTGCCAGCTCCAGTGAGGTGGCCCTTGCAGGGACGCTGCAGAGTGGAGCCTTCCCCAGCCCCAGCAGCGATGGGCCGGGCGGGGCTGGAAGCACCACAGCCCCCCGGGGCCTCACTGCCAAGGCACAGGAGCCCTCGGCTGGGGCCTCAGAGTGGGCTCCGGTCGTGGCTGGGCTCCAGGCCAACGGGCAGCATCAGCTGAGCACAGACCCACCCACCCATAACTGCCTGCTGGCGGCCCTGGACCCCTGTGTGCCGTGACCTCCGGCGCACCCCATCGCCCTGGCAAGGGCAAACATGGGCAAGGGGCATGATGGTGGCAGAGGGGAGGGGAAAGCCCCCAGGCCAGCCCCGATTTCCCCCTGCTGAATGCCCTCCCTGTTCCCCACCACCCCACAGGGACAGCACTTCTCACCCCACAGACATGCTGCAGTGAGACCAGCCTGGGCACCACCACACCTGGGTCCCCATCCCCAGCACAGACCACCACCTCCCAGCACAGACCACCCCAGCCTCCTTCAAGGGCCATTGGGGAGCAGTCCACAAGGGATGGGGCCCCAGCAGGGACACAGAGGACACATTCAGGGAGCAGGAGGAGCAAGAACGGGGCTATACCTGTCCCGAGGAGGCCAGGGCACAGAGCCGTGGCGAGGAGCAGCCAGAGTAGGAGCCCACCCAGCATCTTCCCGGCCGACCCTGGGCAGTGGCAGCTCTGGCTCCGGCAGAGGCAGAAACCACAGCCCCTCCTGCTCCCGCCTCCATCACGGCCCATCAAGAGCTGCTTGGAGCCATTAGAGCCTCCTGCACTCGCTGCCCGCTCCGCAGGGACCAGGGCGGGAGGCGGGGAGCATCGCTAATGAGCTTCTCGGGGGCCAAGTGCAGGACGGGAGGCGCCTTCCCCACCCCGCAGTGGGGCATCAGCTGCCAGTCCATGGGCCCTGGTTGGGCACCTCAGCCCATCTGGGGATCGCGGTGTCGCGGGCAAGGGCCACAGGCCAGGCTGGGGTGAGCACCGGGCCCCGGGGCTATGGGCAGGCAGGCTGTGCCGCAGCCCCTCGGCAGCCCAGCCCCAGAGGGCAGTGGGCCCTGTGCCAGTAGCCTGGCCCCCTGCCAGCCATGCCATTAGCTGGCCTCCACCAGAGCCACCGGTGGCACACAGTGCCAGTGCAGGGCCATGGTCCCCTACTCACCGGCACAGCCCCACAGGACGTTCACATCCCCAGCTTGCACCAGGCCTGGGGTCCTGCCCTGCTGCGCTGCCCCATGCCTGGCCGTCCCTGGGGCAGCGCGAGGGGCCGAGCTGCCGGGGCCAGTCCATGCTGGCTCTATGCACTCTGCCTGTTCTTGGGGCCATGGCTGAGCCTGTGGGATGTGGGCTGTGCTGGAGGCTGTGCAGGAAACAAAGACAGAGCTCAGCTCGCACTATCTCCTCACCCAGCCCTCCCCACAGGTGGCCATGGCCTTCACTGCTGGCACTCCTTCACAGTAATTAGCCCCGGGGGAGACAGGAAAGCTCGGCAGCCCTTGCGGTCCCCACAGCAACCGGGAGGATGCTCTTGGGGACATGGCTTCCTCCAGCCCCTGGGGCATACAGCAGACAGGTTGCCCAGGCTCCTCAGATGCCAGAGCAACCTCTGACTCAGCTCTGGCCAGCCCGCACGGCCAGCAGTGCCCCAGGGCAGCGCCCCACAGCCCTGTGCACAGGAGGAGGGTCTGGCTCCCCCAGCAGCTGCCAGCACTTCAGCCCCGAGAGCAGCCAGCACGCCCCAGCCCCAGGAGACTGCTGTGCCAGGCGCTTGCCCAACAGCTCAGGAGTGCACATGCAGGTGCTGCAACAGACAATGTACCCCCATCCCCTCCCTGCTAGGCCAGGCCCCCTTCCTGGGGTGCCAGGAGGACCCCAGTGACTGTCAGCACCTGCCCCTCAGCCACCGGCAGCCCCAGTGGAGACCAGGCTGTCAGGCTCACACCAGAAGGAGGCTAAAGGCACTGAATTTGGGAGACACCATTCCCATGCTTAACTTGGATGTTGCTGCCTACACAGGGAGCTGCCTAGCTTCAGTCTGCACCCAGTGCTCCTTGCTCCTGCCAGCACCAGGTGCTGCCTGCCCCCAAGCACGGCTGGGCCTGGCTGTGCCACCGGCCTCTCACAGGTGTCCTGGGGCCCCATGCCTGGCTCAGTCCCTGGAGCACCGGTTGGGGCAGGGACCCTATGGGGCAGAGCATGGCACAGCCCCAGCAGCCTGCCCAGCACACCCAGACTGGCCCTGGCCACAGCTCCAAGCCTGCCTCCCCGCTGCCTTGGAGTGCTGTCCCATCTCCCCACTTCCCCATGCAACCAATGTGAGAACCACAAACCAGACACAGAGCAGGACCCTTGGAAACAGCTTCATGTTTCCTACAAGCTCCAGGCGAGCTCAGTCTCCAGTCCACAGCACCTCCCTGGCCAGCTGCCCCAACCCCACCAGGCTCCTGGCAGCCCCCATGTTGCCCCGTGGGTTAGGGGGAGCCCAGGCGCCAGCACGGGCCTCTGCCCCAAGATGCGGGGATGGGCACCCTCCTGGGCAGCCGTGCAAACGCAGGGCAGCTGTGCCCATCCTGCCAGCAGCAGCAGAACCTGGCCTGCTGCCCCTGCCAGCTGTGCTCTGCTCGGAGCAGTGCCCAGCCTGTGGCGTCTATGCCCAGGCAGCATCCAGCAGCCTCTGCACAGCCCTGCCACAGCAGTTCGCTTCTGAAATCTATCCGAGAACACAGGACTAATAAATTAGAAGGCAGCAGCCTTTGCAAGTCCGGCACCTCCTGCCCAGAGCCCGCCTGCCAGCCACGGGCCTGCTGGCCCAGCCTCTCCCGGGCCATGCTGGTGCTGCTGGGCTACGCAGCTGCTCCCACGCTGCCCAGCCAGTCTGCTTCTCTCCCTCTCCAGGAGACGCTACCCCAGGCGGATGCGGAAAGTGGCAATTTCCATGGGGTCCAGGCGGATGTTGGTGCTGTTGGAGGTTGTGCCCAGCGGGTACATCAAAGTCAGTGAAGTGGGCTGCAGGGAGCCCAGCTCTAGCCCCTGGAACAGGCTGCCCAGGGCCAGCTAGGGAGAGAGGAGGGAGAAGGGTGGGTGCCCCGGAAAAGTGGGATGTGGTGCCTGGCAGCGCAGCACTGTGCACAGGGCAGCCTCACACGCACTGTGCCAGCAGCCAGTTCACAGGCCTCCCATAGCACCCAGGGCACCACGCTGACCCAGCCCAGCCCAGGCTCTGCCTTTTCCTCACTGGGGGATGCAGGGCTCATGGAAGGCTCCAGACCCACTTTGTTAGAAACCAACATCCTCCAGCTTTGCCTGGGCAAGGCACAGAACAGGGCTGCATGCTGAACCGTGGGATTCTTGACCAGCCACAGGTTCTGGGACACTGGTGCTGGGCGAGTTGGAGCCACCTCCAGCCTCTGTCCTGGCTTGGCATGAGCACGGGATGCAGGAGGCAGGCCTGGCACCAGACGTGCCAGGGGCCCCAGTCTAGCTCTGACCCAGCAGTAGGTGGAGGTGGCAGCCAGGTCTTACCTTTCCCTGGCTGGTGGTGCAGTTAAACCCCAGGTTCTTGGCCTCCAGGCTGCAGTCAAAGCCTTTGCGGTGCAGGATCAGGGCTGCCTCAGCTGAGGGTAGTGAGTCATCCTGCCGGGGAACCAGGGTGTGAGGTGCAATGCTGGGGACAGCGGGTGCGATACCCACACCCCCCCCCTCACCCCCCCCGAGAGTCCTGCCCAAGCCATGCCCGCCTCGCTTGCGGGGCGCAGCTCACCTCTGCCTGCAGCATCCGCAGGTTAAGGATGTGAAAGTCGCAGGGGAGGGTGGTGGAAAGGGGCATGAAGGAGCGCAGGGCTGGTGGGGCCGGCTTCTCCTGGGCCACAGGCATGACCAGGGCCTCAGCATTCAGGTGCATGGAGGTGATGTGGCTCAGCAGGGAGGGGAAGCTGATCGGGCGGCCATCCTGCACCTGCCAAAGAGCACATGGGTCAGCACAGGCCAGGGGAGCAGCAGGGCCAGGCAGAACCTGGACAGGACCCATGGGACCTCCTGCTCCTTGCAGCCTCTCCAGCAGCGCCCAGAGAACAGGCATGTGCCAGCATAGGGCACTCAGAGCTCCACCCACCCAGGCTTGACCCCCTCCCCAGCACCCAAACACAGAGGGCAGCTGCTGGCTGGGCAGCCTGCACAGACCCCCGCTAGCTGATGGTCAGACTATGGGCCTGCTACAGGGCCTGGCTAGGCTAGGTGCTAGCAGCTAGTGCACGAGACAGGGAGAGACAGTGGGGCCAGGCCGGCTGTTACCTCTGGGCTGCCAGTCCTGGCGCCGGGGAAGCCCAAGGCTTTAAACACGGAGGCCAGTTTGGAAAAGAAGCTGGAACTCTGAATGGGTGACATGGCGCATGCATAGAGAGCAGCAAGGGGACGGGACAAAAACACGGTGATTACGAGGGCAGCGTCGCTCTGCACCCCATCTGAGGGACAAACCCCGCTCCATGGTCCCACCCTCCCCACACCCCCGTGTTCCAGGCACAGGATGACCCTGTGCAGTGCCAGCACGATGGCCGGACAGCCATGGGGTGGGAGGGAAGGAGACCCTGCATCCCTCTCATGTGTGGCTTTCTGCAGACACCTCCACCCTGCTCCATCCCAAGGCAGGGCTGGGCTCTCTGGGCGAGCGGCACTGCACCCGACCCCTGTCCTGTGGCCTCACAGCCCATGCACCTTGTTGGCAGTGGCACGGTGCTCCAGGAGGAGGCGGAACCGGTTGCAGGTGCGCTTGTTGTCCTTTAGCCCTTGGCCCAGGCCCCGGTTGTCATCCTGCATGAGGCGCCGGTCCAGGATCACCTCCAGCTGACCTGCAGAGAGCAGGTCCCAGTGCCCTGGGCTTTAACAGGAGCCAGCCACCTCTGCTGCCACAGATGGAAATGCTCCCACAGGACTGGGGGCAGCTGGGGAGCCCCCAGAGACAGCAGGACCATGGCACCCTGTGCCCAGCCCACAGCACCCTCCTCCCCAGCATCCCATGCCAAGGGCAGCCCCAGTTCTGCAGCAGGCCGCCCGAGGCACAGCCCCGCAGCCCCAGCTCACCACTGCTGAGGCTGGAGACCCCCAGGGCCTGGGCTGTGTGCAGCGTCAGGCGGCTCTGCATGTCCTGAATGTAGGCCATGGCAGGCATGGGGTAAAAGTTGGCCTGTAGTGGCAGCTTCCGCTGGTACCTGCGGGGCTGGATCTGCCAAGGGAAAGAGGTCAGCAGATGAAGGTGGCTCCTGCGGTGGCCAGTGCCAGGTGGCAGGGCACTGTCCCCCCGTGGGCAGCTGCTGTCCCTCCCCAAGCTGTCGGATACCTGGAAGCCATTGAGGTCTGTGAAGAAGGTGTCATCGCTCTCGATGTCAGTGCTAAAGCGCAGGGCCAGCTCCTTGTTGATGTGGTCACGGATGTCCACCAGGCAAGAAACATCCAGGGACAGGCCCTCCACCCCTGCGGGCAGGCAGTGAGGGGCTGGGCCTCACAGGCAGCATTGCCCAGCACCCCTGGGCCAGTGACCTTCCTGGCACAGCCTCACACTGTCTCACCTGGCACGTTGTAAAGCCGCATCACGGTCTGGACATGCTGGTAGTAGCTGACGACCTCTGAGAAGAGGGGTCCCTCTGTCACCCGCACTACTGGGGGATCCTTGGGGGCGTAGGGCTGTGGGGGAAGGAGGGCTGTGCTGAGGCTGCTGCCTGCAGGACTGTTAGATAGCCGTGGGCACGGCTGCCAGCTGGCTCACAGAGGTGGTGCCTGTACCTTGGCCTCGCCATCAGGCAGAAAGAGGTAGGCTCCGCTTTTGTCCTTGGAGGTCCTGGTGCCGTAGACGAGAAACTCACTGCTCACCCTCTGCTCCCGCTCCTCCCCAGCTCGGCGGATGCTCTGTGAGGTGTGGGCCAGCACAGCGGTGAGCACGTCTTGCATAAGGCAGTGCTGTGTCCCCCTCCCCTCCTTGACCCCCACACCACCCATCAGACCCCTGCACTTGCCTGCAGCAAGCCTGAGTGTCCCGAGAAGCAGGCCTGCAGGTGCTGGTTCTCCAGGCAGAAGTCTTCGGCGGTGGCCGGGAAGACGTGCACGGGTACAGCCTCCTGCTTGCGCACGGCCAAGTCCCGGCCATGCAGGTACAGGCGCACGGAGGACTTCAGCGCGCCGTGGCTGTTGAAGGACTTATGCAGCTGCAGCACACGCAGCCCAAACGCAGGCAGGCGGGCCAGGACAGATACCTGCGGGCAGCATGGAGACCTGAGCCAGCCTCTCCGCAGGAGAGCGGCCAGCACGTGGGGATCTGCTGGCTGTTTGGCAGGGCAAAGACCCTGGCTCGGCACTTCTGGGGCTTCTGCTGAGGGGGGACGTGCACATGGCCCTGGGGGTTCGCAAGCAGTGGGAGCTTGTGTTGTGGTGTGGGAACACTTGTTGCCACAGAGAAGGGCTCACAGGGTGTTCTGGCCATGGGGCAAGGGCGGGAGGCTGGCACACATGGGCTGTGCAAGCTGAGGATGGGGGTGGGCACCCCATACCTGGTAGATGTCAGGCACCGTGTCAGTGGCGGAGCCCCAGTGCGCACTGAGCTGGGAAGGCAGTGGCTGCCCCTCCTCGGAGAGCACATGCACATGTGGGGAGTCCACCAGCACCGGCACGACACTCAGGCGCTCCTGCTCCAGTGGGTTGAACACCACCAGGTACCTGTGGAGTGGGGTCACACAGGGATGGTGACCCCAGCTCCATGGCATCCCGGGTGCCCCATGCTCCACACCACCCACGGGTCCCATGCACCCACCCACTGCTTCATGGAGTCCTAGGTACCCCCCCTCACTGCCCCCCTACAGCCCCACAAGCCCCAAGAGCAAGGCAGGCAGCCCCTACCGGGGCGAGGCATCCAGTTTGACCACTGTTCTCTCTGGGAGGGAGTCCTGGTTGGGGCGCATGTCATCCTGGGGAGAAAAATGGTCAGAGCTGGGGTGTGCCCGCCACCCCTACCAGCCTGGCCCAGGGACACAGGCACAGGCTGGGACCCTTTCCCTGGGCCCCCACCCAGCACCGAATGGGCAGGCAGGGCTGTGCTCCCTGGGGGGACGAGGATAGCTGCCCCAGCATGGCCCAGTGTGCTGGGGTGCAGGAAGCCAAGGGGCAGGGTGCTGCTCACCGTGCTGAGGAAGGGTGCAGCAGGGTCATGGCGGTAGGTGTCCTTGTCCCCCAGCACGAGGTAATGCGCAGCATTGATGATGACGCGCTTGAGGTTCGTGAGGGAGTGGAGCAGCCTGGGGCACAGGCAGAGTGAGCCACCCAGGACTGTCCCCCATTTTCTCTCAGCATCCCCCCAACATCCCTCACCTCCTCCGAGGAGAGGGCCCTTACAGGACGCCCCATGCCCAACCACGCTCCCAGCCCTGTGCCCACCAGCCCCCATCCAAGACAGGCCCCTCAGGCCTGCACCCCGGTCCCCCGCACGCACCGGACTCCATAGTCAACCGCCACAGCCTCCTTGGCGGTGCCGGTGATGGCATCGTGGTGCTGGAAGAGGCCCAGGTTGCGACGGGCGTTGCTCAGCAGGGCATAGTCAGAGAGTGGGTACCTGCCATCAGCGCCAGCATGGCGGGCGTGGGCGAGTGCCAGGCTGTACAGGATCTCTGCCCCCCTGCGCAGGGACAGAGTCACCGAGGGTCCCTGCCCTGGTGCCCCAAAGCTCCGGGCCCAGCAGTGCCAGGACGGAGGGCAGAGGGGGAGCAGCCAGCCCAGTCCGCACGTTCTCCATGCACATGGGCCTGGCCTCAAGGAGGGCAGGTGGGGGCACGTGCTGCCCTGGGGCTGGGCGAGGGTTTGGCACTGCCTGGGCCATGCCTGGGCCACCCACAGCATGTTGGCAGCTGGGCACAGACCGGGGGACTGCCAGGGCTCCCAGGTGCTGCCCGGCCAACCCTCACCTGTGCCCCCCCCACAACCCCTGCCCCGGGGCCCAGCCCACTCCCCCTCACCGAAGGTGGGCCTCCAGCACCCGGTCCAGGCTCTTGTAGAAAGGGCGGGAGGTGTAGTAGCCTGTCCAGTAGTGATCCTCCCGGTCCGCATAGGAGAAGAAATCCCCACTCAGCACTGGGAACCCAGGCGGCTTCATCCCCGGCACAATGCCCACCTTCTTGTACAGTGCGTCAAAGTAGTCAGAGAGCGTCCCAAACTGCGCCTGCAGGATGGCACGTGCAGCCCTGAGTGCAATGGCGAGATGCCATGGCTCCCACCAGCCCTCCCAGCACTGCCCACCCCGTGTTGCCCCGGACCTCCCTGCACATACTTGGACGTGGAGGTTGGGTTGGGAGTTGAGGAAGTCAAAGATGCGCTGGTAGTTGAGGAACTGGGCATCCCACTCTTGTGGCTTGTCATAGCGGAAATCGTCTCCCAGAGGCACCAGCAGCACCTTGCTGCGGTACAGCTTGGACTTCTTGCGGTACTGGTCCAGCAGCAGCTGGGCTCTGCCGCGGGGGAATGGGGAGTGAGGCTGACTCCCAGACAGGGCCATGGGGCTCAGAGCCACTTGCCCCTGCAGCACTCACCGCTCCGCCACATTGGCATCAGTGATAGCTCGGGGAGGAACCTTCCATGGGCAGTTGATCCGGCCACCCGGCAGCCGCTTAAAGTCAAACTGGCAGCAGATCTTGGGGTCTGGCCCACAGGTGTGGGGTACATCGTAGCTGTAGAAGGGCATCATGTGGCAGAAGATGTCAGTGCTGGCATCTGGATCTGTGGGACCAAGGACAGATGAGCATCAGCAATGGCTCTCCCTTGGGGGCCCATGGGCACATGGGGATGTGGTCGGCTGCTCGGGCAGAGCAGACCTGGCACACAAGCTCACCCACTTGGAGCACAGAGAGTACAGCAGCCTCCCCTGGAGGCAGCTGGGGATCCACCCTGGGGCTGTCCCTCAGGGCAAAACCACTGCAGGGCAGAGACACTGCACCCAGTGCTCAGTTTGCCATCCGCACAGGAAAGTGCTTGGTAGCTGTTCCCTGCTGCCACCCGCCCTGGCAGGGTCCCCTCTGCGGTCACCTCCCAGCAGCCCCTACCCCATGTCTGTCTCCACATGAACTCCAGGTTCTGGGTGGCAGCGAAGTGCTTCTTGATGGCGTAGTGCACACGCTGGATGAGCATGCCCGTCAGGTTGGAGCGCTTCAGCAGGTAGGGCATGGTGGAGCTGTGCCCAAAGGGGTCGACAGCCCAGCCCGACCGGGGCGTCACACCTGGAGGCACAGAGACCTGTCAGCCCCGCAATGGGCCCAGCAGCATCGCCTGTGAGGAGGGTCCTGCCAGGGATGTGGGTGCCTGCCAGCGCATCAAGCAGCCCCCCATCCAGCACTCTGCCCCTCCTGCCTGGCATCCCATCCAGCTCTCACCAATGTTCTTCTCCAGCCACTGGTGCCCCTCGATCAGCTGGTCGATCATGGCAAAGTAGTGGGAATTGGCCTCATCCGGCATTACCCAGCCACCCGTCACCATCTCCAGCTGCCCGTTGCCAACCAGCCTGCAAGGGGGACACACAAGATGTGATCAGCTCCGGGCAGAGCCCTGCCTGCGGTGAGCTCTGTGTCCATGGCAGAGCCTTCTCCTGCCTTGGAGCCACCTGGGTCCCACCCGCAGCCTCTGCAACCCCTGGCTGCCATGCCCCACTGCCCACCCTGTCCCCATGCGGACAGACATCTAACCACAGCACCACACTGGCCAAGGCCCCAGCCAGAGCCCATCCCCACACAGGCCAATGCCCTCCACTGTGTCCTCCAGCCCATGTTCCCTCTGTCCTCCAGTCCCAGCCCTCCCAGGGCAGGGGGGCTGACAAGGGGGCCCTCTCCCACCAAAAAATCCTGCTCTCCAGATTACCCACCCACCCCACCCTACAGTACCCTAGGCCTTGCAAGGTGCTGGCACTGCTCAGGCTGCGGCAGTGCTCACATGCTCAGGGTTACAGCAACGAGAGGGAGCTCCCAAGCCCCATGAGCACAGGGCAAGACCTGCCTCCCACGGCCCCTCAGGCCCCCAGTGCTGGCAGCACCCTGGCTCTCACTCCACACTGCTGTGGTTTTGACATCTCGTGGCACCGAGAGGTTGCTGGCAGTGCAAGGCACCCCACAGTGAGCAGTGTGAAGCCCAAAGCCGCTGCACTGCAGCCACGGCAGCTGCCTTCTCCTTAGGGCCCTTCCCTCACACACTCCATGCTCACAGCTGACGACTCCCACAGCACCCTGCCTCCAGGCAGGGACCGCACCGGGCAGTCCTACCTGCGCACTGCAGCCCGCTTCTGGGCACTGATGTTGTCCCACCACTTGGAAAAGAAGGAGATCTCGGACCAGATGAAGCGCCGGCGCGGGTCCTCCTGCATCTTTAGCACCATGCTGTTGAGGATGTGCTGCGTCTGGTCATAGTAGTACTTGTCGAAGGTCTTGATCCAGCCTGCCAGCGCAGGTGGGGAGGTCACTGCACGGCGCCCAGCCCTTCTCCGCCAGCGGTGTGGGGCAGCAGTGGCGGGGCTAGCCCTTCCCCTCCCCTGCCCACCTTCGCCTGCTGCTCACCCGGGTCGTTGTGGGAGTGGGGGACCACAAACACCTGCAGGGGCTCAGTGTCCCACTCATTAGGCTCATAGGTGATATCGAAGCCCTGCTTCCACACGCCGCCATCCTGGTTGTCAAAGGGCAGCAGGGAGTACACGGCCAGCATCTGCTGGGTAGGAGACAGGGCTCAGGGCCAACACCAGATTGAGAGACCCCCAACAGAGTAGGGCCAGGACCCCATGGATGCCCTAGGGGGTCTATAACTCCCTCGCACTAGCAGAGATGGGCGCTGAGCCTCTGGACTGAGATGCCAGCCCCTCACCTGCAGGTCTGGGCTCTGGCCCTTGCCCCCCAGGGCAAACTGGCAGTCCTGTGGGGAGACGGAGAGGAAGCTCGGGCGACTCTCAGGGGGCAGCACCCAGGAGCCATTGGGTGAGTGGTGGGGCAGCGCTGGCTGCCCCTCTGCATGGGCTGTCAGCTCCAGCACCGAGTCCTTTATGTGGCTGATGATCTCGTGGTTCTCCTCCAGCAGCTGCTCCAGCTGCTCAATGCGGTTCTGCAGCACCGAGATCTGACTCTGGGGACACAGACACCACGGTGAGAGCCTCCAGTGCCCTTTGCCAGGTGGGTCCTGGCGCCCACGTGCACTGACACCAGCAGGGAACAAGCCCCGGCCCTGGCAACCGAAAGGCCTCAAGCTGTGCTGGCTGGCCCCGAGCAGGCCTGGCCCTGGCCCCCTTTGCCCGCTCTGCCATCCCCACAGCCCTGCCGCTCACCCTGGGGAAGTTGCCCCCGCTCTGGTGGCGTGTGGGGTCGTGCTGCACCCGGTCCAGCATCAAGTAGAGGGAGAAGACAGCCACGCAGAAGATGGCAGCTCCACACACTGTTACCTGCTTCTTCAGCTTCATCCCGGAGAGCCACAGGGACAGACCTGCATCAAGACAGAGCGGTTCCAGTTCCCCTGCCAGCCCAGCCACAGGGCTGGGGCCGAGGATGGGACAGGTACAGGGACAGGACCAGAACAGGGCACCGGAGGGATGGGACGGGACAGGCCCAGGGGGCACAGGACAGGATGGGACAGGAGGGGACAGTGCCTCCTGCCCTGTGCCCTCACCCCGGGCTGAGCCCTGCCGCGGGACCTGGGGTCGGGCAGCGCAGCCCGGTGCCCCCATACTCTGTGCCCACCCCTTGCCTGCCTGCCCACCGCCGTCCCTCACCGCGACCCCCCCGCCATCCTCCTCCTCGCCCCCGCCGCGTCCTACTTCGCTTAATCCGGCGCCGGGTATTTATAGCCGGGGCTGGAGCTGCACGGGCCCAGGGGCGCCTCGGACCCGGCCCGCCGCGGGGCTGGCGCGGGGGGGCCGGGGCCGGGGCCGGTGCAGGTGCAGGCCGCGGCGGCCCCGCCGGCCCCGCTGAGCCGGGCAGCCCAGGGCCTCTGCGCCACGGCCCGGCGCGGCGCGGGGAGGGAAGGGGAGCGGCCCGGGCCGGGCCGGGGAGGGCCGGGGCCGCCCACTGCGGGACGGGTCCGGGGGCGCGGCCGCTCCGCTCTTACCCTGGGCGGCTCTGCGGCCCGTCCCGGCTCCTCACATCGCCCGCCCCGGGCCCACCGGCTGCCGCGGCCGGGCTGGGCCAGGCCCCGCCCGCCGCCCCGCCCGCCCGGCCCCGGGCCCGGCCCCGGCCCCGGCCCCGGCCCTACCGGGAGGCGGCTCAGCCGAGCAGCGCAGCGGGGCGGCCGCCGGGGCGGGCCCGACCCGACCCGGCCCGGCCCGGCCCGGCCCGGCCGGGACGCCCGAGCTCCCGGGGACGGCCCCGCGACCCCCACCTGGCCCCAGGGACAGGCCCGGGCATCCCCCAGCAGCCCCGGTCAACGCTTCGTAGCGCCGGGGACGCACCTGAACGTGCCCCCCCCGTAGCCCTGGGGACAGCCCCAGCCGTCCCCCCACAGTCCCGGGGATGCACCCGGACATGCCTGGCCCCCCATAGCCCCGGGGCTGGGTCAAGGTGCTGGTGCCCTGTCCCAGTGCACCCTGCCCCGGGCGCATGTCCCTCCGTAGCCCCCACAGACGCGGTGCTGCAGAGCTCGTTTGTTTATTATACAGGATCAAGCCCGGCAGGGGCTATGGGTGCCATGTCCCTGGGGTGCACAGGAGCCCCCTGCCCTGGGCCAGGGTGGGGGCACAGCCCAGTCCAGCTGCCCCGCAGCACCCGCTTCCCAGGCAGGCCCTGCCCGAGGGATGGATGCTGCTGGCGGGATGGATCCAGGGCACATGGTGCTGTCCTGATTGGGGGCGGCAGGGCACTGCCCTTGGCCGGTGGTCCACCTCACCGGTGCCTCTTGCGGATGGTGATGAGGTCCTGGTGGATGGTGCTGAAGCTGGGCCGCTTGTGGGGCTCATACTCCCAGCACTGCTGCATCAGCCGGTACACCTCCTCAGGGCACTGCTCAGGGGGTTCCAGCCGCACGCCTGGGGAGTGGCAGGGATGGGGACACAACAGCCCAGGCCACCGGCCCCTCTCACCCCCCAGCCCCATCCTGCCCATCCCATGGGCATGGCTCCACCCCAGACCCATAGTGCGGGGCCCATGACCCCACAGTGGCCCTTGAGAGCCAGACCCCGGCTGCGTCCCTTACCCTGCTCCACTGCCTCTCGTGTCTGCTGGTTGCTGAGGTTGGCATAGGGGACGGCACCCAGGCTGAAGGCTTCCCACAGCAGGATACCAAAGCTCCAGACATCGCTCTCCGAGCTGTATCGGCCTGGGGACATGGGGTGGGATGGATGCTGGCAGCTGGGGTCACCCATAGCACCACTGCCCTGGCTGTGCTCATGCTCACGAAGACTGGGGTGCCCCAGCTCTCTCTGCGTCCCTCCCCAGGACCAGGCACATGGGAGCAGGACAGTGTGCCCTGGACTCCTGGCTCCCAGCTGCGCCACGGGGCCACCAGGCTGTGCCCGGCTGCATCCCGTACCATAATTGAGTGCTTCAGGCGCCGTCCACTTGACAGGGATCTGCTTCATCCCCCCTGTGGAGGCGTAGATGCCATCCTCCTCCTCCCGTGACATCCCAAAGTCGCTGATCTTCAGGGCATTCTTCTCTGTCACCAGGCAGTTGCGAGCGGCCAGGTCCCTGGGACGTCCCAGAGCTGTCAGCCATGCATCTGGCTGTCCCCAGGGACCTCCGCCTGGCAAAGGATGGGGTGCAGCGAGGGCTCTGGGGTTCACCCTGCGCTGCCCAGTGCCCGTCTGCACTGCCAGAGCCCACCTGTGGATGCAGTGCTTGCTCTCCAGGTACTCCATGCCAGCAGCAGCATTCTCAGTCATCTTGATCAGCTCCTTTACCCGCAGGTGCGGCCCCTCGTTGCGCAGGAAGCTCAGAAAATCCCCCCCTGCACCCAGGATTGTGGAGCTGGCGGGCAGCTGCCTTGGCACACCGTGGCGAGCTTGCACATGCATGCACTGGCTGCCCCTGCAGTGAAAGGGCTGCAGGATGGGGCTGCTCACCCTGCACCAGCTCCATGACTATGTAAATGGGCTGCTTCTGCGTGCAGACGCCGATGAGCCGGACAATGTTAGGGTGGTTGTATTGTTTGAGGATTCTGTGCGGACAAGGAAGGGCACCATGAGTGCATGGGGAGCCTGGCTGTCCCAGGCACAAGCCACCTCTGTGCTGTCCCCAGGATGCTCTGCCTAGCTGGCCTGGGGACACCGCCCTCAGCACAAGGATGCTGCAGTCCCAGTGGGGTCTAAACAGCCCCAAGTCCTGAGGATGGACAGATGGGCTGGAACAAGAGTGACGGATGCACAGACCTGGCTTCCTGCAGGAACCTGGCCTTGAGTTCAGGCGGGAGGGTTTCCCGGCAGGATTTCACAGCAACGGGGGTGTTATCAGCACGCAGCCGGCCACTGAATACCTCCCCAAAGTTACCCTGCCGAAAGACACGGGTGCACCAGCCCAGCTTGCCACAATGTGGCCCAAGGCAACCCCTGCCCTCTCACAGACCCTGCACAGGCAGGGACCAGAGCACTCTGAACTCACCCTGCCGATGCGCTCCCCCAGCAGCACGTCCTCGTGGTTGAGCACCCATTTGTCCTGCAGCGAGCAGACACTGAAGGCGGTAAGCTGTCCCCCAGCCTGCCCCAGGCCCACATCCACCTGCCCCTGCAGCTCCCTCTCAAGCAGCCCTGGAGTGGGGTTCCCAGCCCTCAGGCCCCCCCAGCTGGCTGGAGAAGCATGCTTGGGGCTCCCAGTCCCACCATGGGCAGGAGAAGGGGACGGGCAGGGTTGCCCCATGCTCAGGGGACTCATCCCCCTCCCCCCTGCCTGCCATCACCTTGGGCACGGCCCTGGCCAGGATGATCCCGCTCTTCCGGGTGATGGGCTGCTGGCTCTGCAGGAGGTGCTCGATGAGCAGCGGGATGGTGGGGAAGCCCTCCCCCTCCAGCCGGTACATGTTCTGTGGGGAGGGGAGGCTGAGGAGCTTTCCTGCACACACACATGGGTGTGCTCACGAGTGCTGGGGTGCATGGCTGTGCACATGTGGATGAGTGTGCATGCACGCACATGGTGCAGGACATGCATGCACACCGGGCACAGCAAGCATGCACACGTGCACGATGCAGGGGTCACACCCCACGCTCCACACGTGGCCTGTGTAAGGACGGGTGCACACAACTCATACGGTACACACACGTCCTGTGCACTCACACCAGGGGCCCCATGACTGCAGACCCAGGGCCTGTGCAGGGCCACCCCCAGCCGTTCTCCCTGCCTGTGGTCACTCACGTCAGCAGCCTGGATGATGAAGTGCCGGAGCTGCCCATCCCACAGCACACTGAGCACGTACTCCTGCTTGCCCTGGCTCTCTCGCACCAGGAAGTCTCCACTGCAGCTCAGTAGCTCCTGCACTTCTACGCGCGGGATGGCCCCGTGGTACCAGACCTGCTGGCACAGCGGCTTCTGCACCTCCGGGATCAGGGGCATGGGGGGTGGCAGCTGGATGGAGACGGGGGTGAGCCCAGCCGTGCCCCCAGGTTGTGCCAGAGGTGGGGGCAGCAGCGGTGCCTGGAAGCTGTGCCCAGGGCAGGGCGCAGCAGGCAGGGGGGAGCAGAGGCTGGAGGGCCTGGAGCACAGAGGGGAGGGGGCTGTGGGGGCAGAGAGGAGAGGGCAGGGGATACTGAGGGCAGGGAGGGTCAGCAAGGCAGTTGGCTGGGAGGGCAGGGTGGGCAGACGTGCCTGGGGACTCACCGAGTACTTGGGGCTGAAGATGCCTGAGATATGGTTCTTGAGGGTCTCCAGTGTGGTGGCCCTGCTCCGCTCCTGCTCCTGGGGAGAGACATGAGCTGTGTGCTGGCTAGGGAGTGACTCGAGCCCAGCATGCCCCATCCCTGCAGTTCCCGGGGCACAGTGGGGCAGGACTCACCACAGAGGAGACCGACTGCCGGTCCTCCTGCAGAGGCAGGGCAGGCAGGGGGTCCCCGGCACCCAGCTCTGCCAGCTTCCCGGCCAGCAGGTCCCGCTGTGCCTGCAGCTTGGCCTGGGTGCAGAGGCAGCCCTCGAGCTGCTGCTGCGCCTCCTGCAGCCCCTGCCGCTTGCCCAGCAAGTGCACCCTGAGGACAGGACAGAGTGGTCAGCCTCCACCGCCCCTGGCCCCTCGCCCCCTGCCTGCCACACCTCACCGCTCCTCGAGGCTCTGGCCCTGCTCTGCATCCCGGATCTCCGCCTGCAGCTCCTGCACCCGCTGCTCCTTGCTGCTCACGACCTCCATGGCGGCCGCCAGCTCCTCCTTGACTGATGTCAGGCTGCAAAAGACACAGGTGCCGGATGGCACTGAGCCACGCTGCTTGTGACAGTGGCCCCTGCCCGCAGCCCGGCTCCACTCACGAGTGCTGGACACTCTCCACAGTCAGTTCGTTCAGCTGCAGCTCCCCCGGTGCCAGGCTCTCGGTCTCCTCCAGCAAGCTCTCATCAAAGGACACAGCCGGCGGCAACTCGGAGCCATACCTGTGGGCACTCAGCATGGGTCTGCCTCCCACCTGCCCTGTGCCAGCACCGGCACCCATGGCCAGCAGGGCTGTGCCTGGCAGAGAGGCTGCAGCGACGTGGGGCCGTACCTGTGGCTCTGGATGAAGCCGCTGTACTCCGTGGCCGGCTCGATGGCCTGGATCGCGCTGGCAATTTCCCGGTGCACAGCCAGCACGTCCTCCTGCACCAGGCTGCTGATGCTGTAGTACTCTCTGAGGATCTCCTTCCTGTGGGGACATGGGTGCTGGGGGCTGCCGGGCTCCTGTGCCCCCAGCCCAGGGCCCTTGTGGCCAGGCGCCACCACCCCTGCCCCAGCCCTGCTCTCCAGTTCCCACATGCTGCATGGCGCTGCAGGGCATCACTGTGAGGGCTGCAACGTGAGGGGCAAGGGGTGTGCGGGGCAGGGAAGATGCACGTGGCTGGCGGAGCTCTGGCAGGAGGAGGGAGCACTGCTGGTTCTCAGGGGCCATGGGGGTGCCCAGGGATGGACAACGGGGCGTGAGACAGGCAGTGGGACACAGGGCAGGCAGGGCTCTTACAGGATGAGGACCATCTCCTGCTGCAGGCTGTAAAGGGACTGGTGAAGGCTGGGCAGTGCCCGTTGGTAGTGGTGGTGGTGGTGCAGCGTGGCCGCCTGCACGGCCAGCACGTACTGGTTGTGCAGGGCATAGAGCTTCCAGAGGCTGCGCACGTACTTCTCCTTCGCCTTGTCCCGCTCCTTGTCTGGGTGGAAAGGCCACAGAAAACACCCACCGCTGCCACCGTGGCACCAGTCCCAGTGCTACAGCACATCCCCCCAAGCAGCCGGCGAGGGGCACAGGCACCCAGCGAGGCTGGGGCAGGGACCAAGGGAGGTGACAGGGCTGGGAGGGGGTCCCAGGGCAGGCAGGGGGCTGGGGCAGTCACAGACCTCCCCCAGGGATGCTCCCAACCCGCAGCACAGTGTCCCAAAGCTGTAACTTGCAGGAGTTGTGCCCAGCTCCCCCAGGGCCAGGCTAAGCTCTCCCCGTGCCGGCTGCCCCCGGACCCCCCACCCAGTGCAGATTGCACTGCGGGTCCCACAGGGCACCGGGTGCTCCCGCCATCCCTGACCCATGAAGGGAGCTGGAGGGGACACAGCGGGATGGGGATGGGGGAGGCAGGGGGCTGGGCTGGCAGGCACCTTTGCTGGCCTCCTGATACTTGCGCTTGGCCTGGGCACTGTCACGTGCCAGGCTGCGGTATTGCGCCTTCAGCTTCTCCATCTCCTGCTGCGTGATCTGGGGAGGCAGATGCTGTCAGGGGAGCGGGGCTGGGCTGTGCCCCCCGCTCCCCCCGCCAGTACCCACGTACCCGGGCATACTCCTGGCTGAGCTGCTGCCACTGCTCGCTGAAGGCCTTGCGGAGCTGCTGCTTGTCGCGGATGAGCAGGCTCAGCTTGGCCAGCGGCCCTGCCGCCAGCTCCTCTGCGTGCTGCCGCAGGATCTGGCTCAGTGTCTCCGTCCGGCTCACCAGCACCCACCAGGACTGCGGGGATGGGTTGTCAGGGACAGTGTGGGGATGGCTGCCTCCCGGTACCACACCGCACTGGGCTCTGCAGGGTGTGCTCCCGCACCAGCGTGTCCCTACCTCCCCGATCTGTCCACCGTGGTCACCAGTGCGGAGCTGCCCAGGGCCCTCCTGCTTCTCCAGCTGAGAGAACATGTGGTGCAGCATCCCCGCATACTCCCGGTCGCTCTTGGCACGCTGTGACATCCACTTTTTCATCAGCTCCAGGAGGCGCAGCTCACTGTCCTGCAGCCGCAGTAGTGCGCTGTGCCCCTGTGGGCACCACAGCTCTGGCCCAAAGCCCATGGTACCACCGTCTCCAGCAGGAGGAGGCTGTGGAGCATCAGGAGAGCCTGAGCCACGACTGCTGCCCTACGCCCCGCGCTGCCCTCACCGGTGGCTGGGGTCATTTGCATCTCACAGCCTCCCACCCCATTGCCCTGTCACTGGGACGTGATGCCCAGGCCGGCTGGTGGCGAGGGGCAGATTTCTCCCTGCCCCATGCAATCTGCCTTGCAAAGCGCTTTCAAAGCAGGCAGGAGGGCTGAGCGCGCCCCAAGCTCCGCAGCAGCTGGGGCCCGTGGAGATGGTGCCAGGGAGGAGGAAGTGTGGGGTCAAAAACAGCAGCGTCACCTCTGCCGTGCATACGAGTCTGCTCCCCAAGGGCAGCGCAGCTGTACCCCCTGCCCAGGTGCAGCCCCGTTCTGCCCATTGGCATGGTCACCCCTGTGTCCGTGGCAGGGGTGGCTGGGCACACCGGGACAGGAGAGCTCCTGGTGGCCAGGGCACAGGCGGGGAGCCGGCAGGAAGGGGACGGGGCAACAAGCCCCAGAGGAAGGTGCTGAGCCTGGACGCATCCCAGCACCCAGGACTCTGGTACGGCTGTTGGGAGCCGAACTGGTCCTAACTGTGGTCCCGGGGTGCCCTGCCCCACGGCAAAGGCACAGCAGGAGCAGGAGGTGCTGGAGCACGTCTCTGTGCAGGGCAGGACATCCCCTGGCACAGCCCTTGACCCCACAGAAGGCCAGGGCTGAGACACCCCCCCAGCCCCACAAAAGGGTCCCCTGTCCCTGCCAGTGCCCCACTGGCACACGGCCCCTCTAACCTGTGTGTGCTGCGAGGTCCCCGCCGTGGGGCTGGCGCTGGTGTCCTCCCAGGGTCAGGGCCGGCGCAGTCTGGACCTGGTGCAGCTCCCGCTCCTGAGGAGGAACAGGAAACCCAGTGCTGACCATACAGCCATTGCGAGATTTCCTGTGCTTCCTCCCCTCCCTACCAGTCCCCTGTGCTTGGGGCCGACGCCGGCACACAGCGCCGCCATAGCTGGGCAGCCCCCAGCCCCGCTGCCTCTCCCGGCTGCCTTGAATGAAGGCCTGGCCCTGGCAGGATCTGGCCCTGCGGGAGCCCAGGGCTCTTCCTCGCCCCGGCTGTGGTCCATCACCCCTGCGGAGCCTAGACTCAGCCCCATCCCCACAGGGGTTTCACCCAGCAAAGCTCCTTCAGCCATGCCTGGTCCTGCCTGTCCCCCAGCCCCTCTTTGTGCCCCTGCTTCCCTGAGAGGCTGCAGGGACTAGGGTGGTACCCAGGGGGGTGCCCAGGGCTCCGAGCAGCCCTGCTGAAGGAGGACCATCCCGTCACCACCCCTGAGCCTGGCCCTTGTTACCGTGAAAGGCCACAGGACAGAGCATCCACCGCATGGGCAGCCATGGAGTCGTGCCCCAGCTCTTGTCGCCAGCCCATGCCCACATAGCCAGGACCCCGCTCCCTGTGGCAGCCCCAGGCACTTCCCCGCTCCAAGTGCTCCACTGGTGCCACGGTGAGACTGCTCAGCCCTGGCAGCTGCATCGCAGGGGCAGCTGCCACTGCCTCCACCCAGTGCTGCTGCACGTCCCCGCCGCTGGCACAGCCCGGCTTGGCTCTGCTCGGCTCAGCCTGGCAACCTCTTGGGTGGTTTGTGCTGAGCCCCCCGTCCTGTGCCTGGCAGGGAGGCCCCGGCCCCAGAGGGGTGTCATGGTCACCTGCAGGACACAAGCGAGCTGATTCCACTTTTAGAGGAAGTTGGGGGGAAAAGTGCGTCAGATGGGAGTTTTGCTGACACGCCTTCCCACAGCTGAGCAATGCCTGGGTCATCACACCAAGGAGCAGCACAATGGCACGGCATGGAACAGCATGGCACGGCATGCCACATCATGGCATGGCACAGCCAGGGGCTGCCACAGTGCCCCAGCCACAGACCCCAAGCAGCGCTCCAGCTGTGCTGAGTGATACAAATCCCCACCCAGAGCCACCATGGCCCCCCCTCCGCACAAGAGGAGCCCAGTTAATGGCCCATTTGCCGCTTGCCCAGATGAGCAATTCAAGAGCTGCCACATGCTGCCGGGGTCCTGCCTGCAGCAGGGGGCCCTGCCTGCCCATCCCCACAGAGTCCTGCCTGCTGAGGAGGGCTCCGCTTTCCCTGTGCCCTATTCAGGCACACTGAGCACTGAGTGCTGCTGACACTCCCTGGCACCACCAGTGTCAGGATCCTGGAAACAGTAATTTTCATGGCACGTTTGAGGGTGACAGCAGCTCTGCTAGCACCAGCACTGCAGCTGCCCCCACCTGCAGCAGATACCAATCTGTGTCCAGCCCCCTCTGCCCCGGCCCTGGAGCCTGCCCAGGAATAGTTTTGTTTTCTGCCTGAGCTGCAGGTCCCACCAGTAGTGGCCACAGGCCCCACCGGTTCCAGAGAGACTTGCAGTATTGTCTCAAGCTTAGCAAGTGTTTTGCAAGCCAGGCCAAGGGGCTGCTTCTCCCTAACCCCAGCATCCTGCAGCACCCCCCGGCACCTCACAGGCAGCGCTGGTCCCCTCCCTACCTACACTGGGCTGCACCAGGGACACCAGGCACCTCTGGATGGAGGTATCTGAGCCTGGGGGATAAGGGGCCGCCCCCTGCCCCTGCAGTGCTGGGCCAGTCGGGACTGTGCTGCAAGGCTCCGGGTGCAACAGTGAGTGCAGAAGCTCTTGTTCCCTGGAAGCCACAACTGCTGCCTGCAGCAGGAAGGTTGCTGTGAGCCACACCACAGCTCACCCAGTTTCACATCCTCTGTCCACCCTCCTGCAACCTGCAGAGCCTGGTGGGGCTGCGGCCTCTGCCTGCTCCCCTGGAGGGAGCTGTCACTGCAGCACCCTATGGCCGCAGCCCACCTGCAACACCCACCTGTCCATGCATGGCCTGCGAGCTGCCAGCTCTGGCCCACACAGCCCTCAGCAGAGGGCCAGCAGGGACCCGTCCCCACCCTGGCTTCATGAAAAAAGGAAGAGCGGGCCAAGAAGTGCTGGCCATCGCCTGGACGCCATGGGGAACTCGCTCCTGACCACAGGAAGCCACCACAGCCATAGATGGGAGCAGCGAGGCCGAGGGGCTCTGCAGAGAGGAGCTGCTTCTGTGAGTAAGCGCAGCCCTGACAAACCCTCCTGGGGGGCTGGGACTCAGTGGGGCTGGGGTGGGCTCTGCCTGGGGCTTGGCCATGGCATGAGCAGGTCCCACGTCCAGCCTGGCCATCCTCACCCCCAGGGCTGCCCCGTGGGCATTGTGCTCCCGCTGCAGGGTGGTGCTGGACACGGGTTGCAGCGTGTGAGCTCGGTGGGACCCCAGGCTGCAGTGGAGGGGCTCAAGCCGTGCACTGTGGGAAATGGGTGCGAGTTCCCCAGGCTTTTGCCCCCCACCCCTACTACACCGCATCCGGTTCCCAAATTAGCTTCTCTGTGGGTTCCTGATAAGCAGCTGCTTCCCATCGCTCAGGTGAAGGGGCTGGTCCCTGCCCAGGTGCCAAGTCCCCACCACATCCCCAAACAGCAGCCCCTGCCCAGCACCAGCTCCTGCCTGCAGCCTGGACAGGGCAGCCCCTGGCTCTAGGGGGTTCTTTACCGCTTGGGGGGCTTCTCTGTCCTGACCAGGGGCTGCAGGGGCACCCAGCACTGCAGGCTCCTGCAGTCACACTCCGGCGGGCAGCACAGCAGCTGGGGCTCCCTGCCTGCACAGCAGGCAGACACGACAGCAAGGTGCCCCCAGCCCAGCTGCAGGCAGAGGTGCTGGCAGAGCCTCAGGCCCCCTCCTGTGGCTGTGGAGCAGATACAGGCACCCCACAGGCCCAGCACAGCAGCACGGGGTGATGGCCCCTGGCCCAGCACCCTCCTGCCCCCAGGGCCAGGCTGCCCATCCAGGGCAGGGCCACCCGCAGCCACGGCACACAGAGCACAGGCAGCGGAGCTGGTTTGCATAGTTCTGAACATTTAATAACTCAGTCTCTCTAGTGTTATATCCACATCCATTAAATTAAAAACAGGCTCAGGAGGCAGCTCCCGGCTGATTAAATTACAAGAAAAAATTACTGTGCACCAAAAAGTTATTATAGAAAAATAGTCCTGTGGCCCCCAGCCGGCGGCTCCGTCCATGGCAGGCTGGGACTGGCGCTGGCACGGGGTGGGTGGGAGCCCATGCCACAGCCCCGGTGTGCGGCAGCGGACGGTGAAGGGGCTCGCGGCACCGGCCCCCAGCCCATGGGGAAGGGGCAGCGAGGGCAGGCGGCGCCGGGAAGGGGCTCCGGCAGGGAGCGGAACGGATTGTCACCAAGTGGGGGCAAGGCACGTCGGGGGGGCAGGGGCGCTCTGGGGGCTGTGGCTGGAGGGACGCTGGGCTCTGCCCAGCACAGGCAGGGTGCAGGCAGAGCCTGGGCAGCACAGGCACCAGCACTGCCCAACTGCCCCGGCCAGCAGCGCACCCAGCCCTGCCGAGGGGCAAAACAAGAGGGGGCCCGGGGCAGCCCCGCAGAGCAGGGTCTGTGCGAGGGGGTCCCTGCCCACACTGGGGGGCTAAGCCTCAGGCACAAGGCAAGGCGCGGCCCTGCCCCATGCTCTCTGGTGCAGAGGGGCTCCTGTCCACACTGCAGGCAGCCACAGCCACGGTGGGAGGGGCAGGCAGCGGGCAAGCAGGCAGCAGAGGCTGAGGCCTGGCCATTATTGCTGTTGAAGGGCACGGGTGAAGGCGGACAGGCCCTCAGGAGGTGGTGGGGAGCCGGGACACAGCGGGCCGAGCCAGGGACACGGGCAGAGGCCCGGCAGGTGCCGAGGGCGGCAGGGGCAGGGGGATGCCGTGCCGTGGGCTAGGCTCAGGGCACAGCCACTCCTGCCCCGGCCAGCCCAGCCTGAGCAATGACAACCCAGGGACCCCACATGCTGCCCATGCCAGGGGACCTGCATGACCCCCCCAGCAGCAGCTGCCCACCTCGGGCAGGGGACATGGCTGCCAGTGCAGGGCCAGTGAGCGCCAGGGGCCCCGCTGCCATCAAATACCCCAGAGTAGGGTACAGGATGGATGCAGGGCCAAGAGAGATGGTGCAAGACTGGGACGGTGCCGAGCTGGGGACGGTGTTGGCGGGGCCATGCCCGGCAGCCCAGGCCAGGGCCAAGGGACAATGCCAGCGGGTGGGGAGCCCCGGGCTGCTGCGGTGCAGGAGGGGGATGGGGGCAGAGTCCGGGGCCCCTCGGCCTCACCTGCCCCGGCCCCACAGTGCTGGGCAGGGAGGAGGGAGGGGCGGGAGGGCTCATCAAAGGGCACTTTGGTCTCTGATGAAGGCAGTCCTCTCACTGTGGGCCTCGTACTCCTCACCGTCCGACTCAGAGGGGCCCTCCTCCTGCCAGATGTCGGAGGGGAGCCCCTTGTAGGAGATAATCCCGCTGTCCAGAGCATAGACCTTCACACCCCGCAGACTGAAGCCTGAGCGTGCCTGCAGCACCAGGAAGACGGTGACAAAGATGACGACGATAAGGATGCAGCTGAGACTGGCGATGAGGACAGGCAGGTTGGCTGGAGGGGGGACCTTGGCCAGCCCCTCACCGTCTGCCAGAGCAGGGGACGCACGGCTGCTCTGCGTCTGGTGGGAGCAGGAGAGGTCCAGGCTGCTGAAGTGGGAGTGCGCAGGGCAGGTGAGGCACTGGTTGGGGCCGGGCCCCACGCAAGTGGCGCAGGAGGGGTGGCAGGGCAGGCAGAGGTGGGGCGCGATGGGCTCCACGCTGTTCTCCAGGTTGTAGTGCGTGCTCTGGACACCGGGTGCAAAGCCGGGAGGGCAGCGCTTCAGGCAGCTCTTCTGGTGCAGGTAGTACCCCTCCTCGCAGACTGTGGGAAAGGCAGGGTCAGCGCATGCAGGGGGAGCCACCTGCATCCCATACCCCCGCCCCCTCCCTGCCAGCCCCGCACTCACCCACACAGGTCTGGCTGGGGGTCAGGGTCTTGCAGCCGCTGCTCTCCAGCTGGTTGGAGAGGCTGGGGGAGTCAGTGGCCGTCCCATACAGCACGAGTGTGAACTTGGTCAGTGTGCCTGCAATGACATGGGGTGAGGACCACCGACACACCCGTGGGACCACCTGTGCTCGGGACAGGCACAGGGAGGGGGCTTGCACTGACCCTGCCACAGGCAGCCCATTACCTGGAAGAGTACCCGACGTGGGACCATGCCCCTGCACAGGGCTGCCCACAGGGCAGGGGGCAGCCAGGCCAGCTGTGACAGGGGGAACCTGCTGCCCCAGACCCCCACAGCCCCAGAGCAGCTGCATCCCCTCCAGCTTCTCCCCAGCCAGGTCACTGCAAAGCATCTTGAGGTGTCACTGGCTCTGCTCAAGGGGGCTGGGGGGACACTGGGCACCCACTCTGCTCCCATTCCCACCCTGGGCTCAGAGGGAGGCAATGGTGGGGGTGAGGCCAGCCCAGCCCTACCGTAGTTGTTGGCGTCGCTGGTGTTCTCGATCTCGAGCACCCATTCCCCAGAGGGATCCTCGTCCCATGAGTGTGTCGTCATGAAGGCCCAGTCATTGAAGCCATCAGCCGAGAAGTCATGGGGCCTGTACAAGGAGGGGAAAGAGGTGGGTGCCAGTGTCCCGCAAACACCTGCGACACCCCGCAGCCCAGCACCTACCTGGCAGCCAGGAGGGTGGACCGGGTGCCCATGGGACTGACAAGGTGGATGGCCAAGTCCCCCCGACGGTTGTAGGACAGCGTCAGCCTGGCCTGTGCGTGCTCCAGCCGGCTGATATAGTTGGCTTTCCCCAGGCAGGCATCCACCTTCCGCCGCACCTCCAGGCGCTTCCCAATGTCCCTGTCAAGGACGGGGAAGAGTGAGCCCAGTCCTAAGCCCTGGGGCACGCATCAGGGTGCTCCAGCCCCTGCCACCCACTGCTGGGCTTTGTGGCTGCCCTGGGAACCGGGTGCTGTGTCCCAAGGCAGCTGGAGTGGGAGGCAAGGCAATCCCACAGCGGCTGGCAGCACCTCCTCTCCATTCCCAGACAGGGCACAGGCAGCAGGCAGGCCTGCCCCAGTTCCTAGGCACAGCTGGGTTTGCTCTGCCGAGCACACGCTGCCTGGTGCCACCTCCCCAGCCGCTGCTCCATGCCAGCCCTGAATGGGCCCCTTCTTCACCCGCTGCCAGGCCAGCTACACCCTGCACGGTGTGGCCAGGGACTGGATGGGCACGGCCATCCCCAACCCAGTGCTCCTGTGCAGCTGTCCCCCTGGCAGTCAACTGTGGCGCCAGCCCTGGTGCCAGCACAGGATACCGGTTGCAAGAAGTGCCCGCTCTGGACGGGCAGGGGTGGGTCCCAGGGGACCAGGGCAGAGCAGCAGGCACACACAGGGCCCAGCCCTGGCTTCCTCCCTGCCCAGGGATGTCTCCCTCCCTGCTGAGAGCCCCTGGGGAGCGCCCTGGCCGCACATGAGACTCGGCACACATTGCACTGCAGCAGTGGGAGCCAAACAGGAATAAAAGGAGCTTCTGTCTGACCCCTGAAAAGCCCCTCTGTCTGGGGATGACTCGTGCCGGCTGCTCCCAAACCACAGTGCCCCAGCCTGCCTGCACCCCCACGGTGCCCAACCCGACCTGGCCCCAGCAAGAGTGGGCAGGCTGAGCAGTTGATGTCAGTGCCGGACAGCTGAAGGCGCCCTTCCCAGCTCTCCCTAAGCTCTCACAGGATGGCCTGGGGTCTCGGGGACAGCTCAGCCCTGGACATCGTTCCCACTCCCCGCCTTGGACCCAGAGGCACTCGGGCTCCTGCGTGGGGCTGTGCACTGGGCGGATGCTGGGCAATGCCCTCCTGGGCTCACCAGCCCTTACTTCGGCTCCGTGAGGACGTCAATGACACACTTCCTCTGAGGTCCCACCGTGGTCCAGTTCTTGGCCAGGCTCACCATGGCCCCGGCATCCAGCAGGCCGTAGCCATAGGAGTGGCTGACTGTGGACAGAAAGGGGGTCAGTGCCACTCCTGGGGGTCGGGACATGTGCCCATCCCCACTGTGCAGCTCACCAGGGCCTCCTGCCTCCTTTGCCCCCCAGGGATGCAAGGGTGCTCTGCCCAAGCACCCCCAGGCTAGCGATGCTTGTGGGAATGGGAGCCCCTGGTCCACCCCCAGGACCCCGGTACCTTTGCGGCCAACGCCATTGGTGACCCAGTCATTGGCATTGAGGTGAGCCGGCTTTGATGTCTGCACCACCAGGTGCTGCATGTCCCGCCAGGTCAGGTTCTTGCTGCGGGGAGACACGGGGCTCAGGCAGCTGAACCCGGCTCCTCCCAGCCCCAGGCAGGTCCGTGCCCAGGTGCTGCTGCCTCATGGGGCTTGTGTGGCCACCCCTAGCCCAGCCCTGCTCTGCGCCCGCCCTTACTTGGCTTCCAGGGCGAGGGCGATGATGCCAGCAGCCAGGGGTGCTGAGGCGGACGTCCCTGTGTGCGATTCGGTGCATTTCTGTCTGAGGTCAGTCGTCACCTGCAAGGAGGAGTGCTGGGGTAGGAGGTGCTGTGGGCACTAGCCACGTCCAGGATCTGGCTCAGGGGCTTGCGTCCCTACAAGGGCCGCAGGAGGCGAGGCAGAGCCGCCGCTCCTGGGGCAGCTCATGAGCTTCCCTCCAGAAGTCCTCAACTCATGAGGCCGAGCCCTGGGAACGACCCAGAGGGAGGCAGCATGGCACAGTGGGGCCAGCCCTGCTCCCAGCACTGCAGCCCACTCGGCTCCCAGAGGGATGCCCATGGCAGCCACAGCTCACGGCACATCCCACCCCTGTGAGCCCCCAGCCTGCAGACACTAACAGCCCCAACTCACAATCTGCTTCTCATTCTGGTTGCCGCTGCTGTAGGTGGTGGCAAGGGTGGAGGAGCAGGCCTCGCTGTACCAGGGCACGTTACCATACTGCGTGGTGCTGCTGATGGACAGTGTGTAGATGCTGTTGGTGTAACCGTCACAGTTGCAGCTGTCGTGCTCACGGCCCCCGTTCCCGGACGCCCAGACGAAGATGGAGCCCAGCCCCCCTCGGCCCTAGCAACAGAGGCAGGGTGAGGGCCAGGCCAGTGTCACCCACGCTGCTGCAGGGCAGGAAGCCCCAGGCTGAAGCTGGGGACATGCGGACGGTGCCCAGGGCTCTTGCAGCCTGAGTGGGAAAGACTGAGCAAATGCAGCTGGGACACTGGGAGACAGCGGGATGCCACCAGTCATGGCCCATGGGCCTGGGCACCTGGCACTGCCATCCCTCACCACCGCTGTGCCTACAGAGGGAGCTGGGGCACCTCTGCAGAGGCTACGGGGGCTTCCCCAACAGGCAAGGCACTGTGTGGCAGGAGGCTCTGTCAAAGGAGAGCTTCCAAGAACTGATGTCTTTTTCCACTCGGAAATTACCCAGGCTGACTCTGCCTGTGTGGGATTTGCAGCCGCCTGGCAGCACTGTGGGAGCTCAGCAGAGCAGTCCCAACCGGCTGCTCAGCACCCAAAAGCCACAGCTCCACTCACAGCATGTGACATGACAGAGCTGGCATGGCACAGTGAGGCGAGTTTGCCAGCATGCCTTGCACAGCACACCCATCTCTCCATGCAGGGATTCCCAGACAGAACATGGGGCACAGCTAACCACGTGGGCTGCACCACAGCAATGCCAAGGCACGGGCTGCACTGACAGCACATGGGGACAGCGGGCGGACAGGCAGAGGAAGGGAGGGCGAGCAGCTGGCATGAAACCAGGCAGGGACCAGCACAGGGCTTTGGAGAGCAGGGAGGGACCATCCCAGCATGGGGCTGCTCAGGAGCCCTCTGAGCAGGGAGGACAGGGCTGCTCAGAAAGGCGAGATAAGTACCCAGCACGGGAGGAGCCCTGACTCAGAGCCATCATGCAGGAAGAACAGGAAAAACCAACAGAGCCTGATCCTGGAGATGGGCTGGAAGACAGCTCATTGCAGGAGGGCTGGAACAACAACCAGGGCAGTCAGAGCAAGGAAAACCTGGGGGCAGGGGCAGGAGCTCAGCCAGCACTCCCCCAGCCAACTCTCCTGCTCACCTGGCTGACCCCTCGGAAGAAAGCCTCCTCCGCCAGCCGGGCCGGGCCATCCACAGTCTTGCCATCGTCCTCAGGGCCCCAGCTGGCACTGTAGATGTGGATGTGGTTGGGATTGAGGCCCAGGGAATGGGCCTCCACAGCATCAGTCACCTCCCCATCCAGCATGCGCACGCCTAGGGCCAGAGAGCAGACGTCACGGGCGACGGGATGGGGCAGGGCGGCCGTGTGCCACAGGGCAGTGGTGCCACTGGTGAGAGCCCTCCCATCCACTGCTGCCGCCCCATGCCATGGGCCATCACAGGGCTGCCCTGGCCAGCAGTGCCAAGATCCCCAGCACAACCCACTCCTCCAGCCACGAGGCGCCCGCAGAGCCCAGTGCAGGCTTTGCTTCTGGCGCAGGGCAGGGTGGCACCCACCTCCGATCCTGGCGTTGTAAGCCACGCCAACACCACAGATCCCATTGTTTGCCACAGCAGCGACTTCCCCGGCGCAGCGTGTGCCATGTCTGCAGTCAAAACAGGACCAAGCATGCTCAGATGAGGCACAAGGAGCACAGGGCTGGGCACCAGCCGCAGCTGGAAGGACCAGTACCCAGGCTGCCTCCCGTCCCTCCTGAACCAGGCAGCTGACAAAGGCCCTGCAGGGCTCCTCTGTCTACTCTCCTGCTCCAGAGCAGGGGGATGAATGGCCTGGACTGGCACTGGGCAGCCCCAAAGGATGCTGGTTGTGTCAGAAAGGGAGGCAGGGGGTTTCTCTGTGGGGCAGAAGCATGCCACCACCGCTGCACCCTCCTGCAGTCCGTGAGGGCTGGCACTGCCACTGAGTCCCTGCTGCAGCTGGGCTCTGCCACCCTTGCCTCTGTCTCCTGCCTCACCTGTTGTCATTCATCTGCGTGTAGCGGGGCTGTGGGTCTGGGTCCTGGTCATTGACATCAAAGCTCGCCCCTGGATCCTGGAAGACAGATCTGGCAGTTAGAGACCATCTACCCTGGCCACCAAGCCCCACCATGAGGGCCATGCCTGTGCTCCATGGCCCTGAGGCTGGGCTGAGCAGGGGGGCAGGCTCCACTCCCACCTCCATCACTTCTTTCCATGTCCCGCCATGGCAGGCACGAGCCCTGCAGCTCCAGGGCTGCACTGAGCAAACGCAGCCACCCAGACAGGCTCCCACAGCACACCACCCTGCAGCATTGCCCCACACTTACATAGTTGCCCTCCAGGTCAGGGTGGTTCTTCTCAATGCCATCATCCAGGATGGAAACCACGATGCCCTTGCCCGTGTAGCCCTGCTCCCAGGCCTGACGCACATTCAGGTCCCGCTGGTTTGTGTTGTACTGCCAAGAGAAGTGCTGGCAATAGGAACTGTGCCCAGTCACTAGCACTGCAGCTGGGGTGTGCCCGGACCCCTCCCAGGCCCGGCTGTAAGGGCAGGCAAGAGGCAGCCTTCACCCCTCTCTGCTGTGGTGTGGGATGAGGAAACCCCGGAGGACCCAGGCACAGCCGGCTGAGGAGGGCCGCTCCAAAAGGAGGCTGAGCCTCAGACTGCGTTTGGAGCCCATAAACATGGCTCCCTTTGCAGAGATCAGGCTTGTGCCAGAGTTCAACGACACAGAGAGGCACAGGCATGGACCCCGTTCCTGGGCCAGGCAAAGGGCTGCTCCCCACTAGTCCAGCCCCAAGCTCTCCCCAGCCCTGCCAGCACCCTGGCAGGGAGCCACAGCTCCATGAGCACAGCCTCTTCCCTGGGCTGTTCCTGGACACACAGCACCAAGTGGCTGCCTCAGGCCTTCCTCCTCCTCCTCCTCCTCCCTGCCAGCCTGGCCGGCAGCAGCAGCAGCCACCTGACAGCCATCCCTCGGATGACGCAACCGCATACCCAGAACTTGCATTCGCTGTCACAACTGTGTGGCTCCCTTCCTCGCTTGGCACTGTGCAGCCCCTGCCCAGCACTCACCAGGTACCACTGCTGCGGGAACTTGGGGTCTGTGGGCTCCATGAAAACGTCTCGCTTGGTCCTGCGCTTTGCCACCTGCTGCTCCAGCCACTGCACCTGGGGGCAGAGAGGGCATGGGGCTCCATTGCTGCCCCCTTGGCAGCTCTCGCCTGTGCCAGCAGCTCCCCAGGCCCCCTGCCCTCCAGCCAGCAACTTGCCCAGAAGGGCTGTCCCTGGGGAGCTCACAGCCAGCTGCCAGCATGCTGGCAGAGCAACCGCAGCACCCAGACCATCCCTCCTGGCCTCCCCTGTCCAGCTATGCCAGGGCGGCAGTGCCGGGTGTCCCGCAGCAGACTCTGCTCCAGTGGAGCAGGAAGGTCAGAGCGTAGAGCTCTGCAGAGCAGCAGGCTGCCAAGAGCCTGCCAGCTGCTGCGACATGCTGCATGCCCCGCTGCGCTGCCAGCGTGCCAGGCCCCTGGGCTGGAGCCAGGGGCCAGAGGTCACAGCAGCCCTGCCACACCACCACGCTGGGATCTGGCACTGCTGGCACTGCCCTGCACACCTTGCCCTGCGTACAAGGACAGAGAGCCCTGCAGGGAGCAGAGGCTGCCCTGTGCCCTGCGATCACAGCAGCCCACAGGGTGGTGATGCCAGTTCTGTCGACCCCCTGCCCCTGCCAGCCACGTGCTGGGGTCCCACCTGGCTCTACCATAGGTCTCAGAGCCAGGGGCTGGTTCAAGGCAGCTCAGCCCACTACTGGCTCACATGGCAGTATGACGTGCCCAGGATCAAAGACAGGCCCCTGCAGATGGCAGGTAGGACCCCCGCGCTGCACATACCTGTGGTTCCCTGGCCAAACGGCTGTGCCAGGGCTGGTGGGGTGAGAGGGAACGCTTCACCACACCACTGTGCCGAAAGTGGTAATAGTCACCAAAGATCTGCAACAGAGAAAGGAGCAGGATGGACAGGAGAGCCCGGTCTCTCTGATTCCCCATCCCACCACCTGCAAGCCCGAGCCCTGGGGGCTGCCCCACGCAGGCTGGGCCCCCGACTCCAGAGCAGCTGCTGGGGCTCATGTCCAGGTACATGGGGCAGTATCTCCTGCGAGAGGCTGCGGGAGCTGGCAGCTGGTGACAAGGCAGCTGGGGAGACCCTGGGGCCACAGCAACACAGCCTCTGCCCACCTCACCCTCCCACAGACCCCCACGTGGCAGTATGTCCTAAATTTTCCAACAAAGCTGCTGCCCTGGCAGGAAGACCTAAAGGAAGCAGTGGCAGAGAGGGACAGGCCTTTCGGACCCAGCCTGGAAGAGGCACCAACCTCAGGAGACAAAACCACTGCTCCTCTCCCAGACCCAACCAGCACCCCCTGCTACTGGTGAGGGGAAACTCTGGGGGGCTTGAGGCCCCACTCCCCAGGTGGCCCCAGCCAGGGCAGGGAGACTCTGAGCCAGCCTCTGCTCCTCCAGACAGGCCACTCACATAGCCCTTCTCCCCGTGCACCCCAGGCCAGCACCCCACCAGAGCACCCACCCAGAGCTGGTCTCAACATTGGGGCACAGCCAGCTCCAGCAGAGCAAAGCGAGGGGGCACACAGGCATCCGACCCCAGGTGGGGCAGCCACCAGCCGAGAAGCCATGCTGCGATGGCCCCGGCTCAGCTCCCATGCACATAGGGATGGCCAGTTGGGGCTGCGGCAGGACGGGACTCCAGCACAGCCTGGCTGGGCCAGGAGGCCATGCAGCCGCCCAGCCGGTTATTTTTAAACCCCAAACCCTCTCCAGTGCTGTCATTTCCTTATCCCCTCCTGCATGTCCTGGAGGCTGGCCTGGCCGCGGCGGCCCCACCCCTGCCGCCCAGGGCCTCCCAGCCCAGCAGCCTGCCTGGTCTGGGGAGAAGGGAGCCGAGTGCCCACCCTGCCCTGCTGGAAGCCACAAAGCCTGGGCAGTGGCCACCGGCAGGATCCAGCTGCCCAGGCTGCGCCATCGCCTGCAGGGCCGGGCTGCAAGGGCTGCGGGAACACGAGGGAGAGGACATCTCGCCCTCCACTGCCCCAGGTTGCCGCAAAACAGTGTGGTTGCAGCTAACGAATGCCCCCAAGCTTATCAGAGCTCTGCAGATGTGCCACTACCCTGGCCAGCCACACAGCCAGCTAGAGCCGAGGAGGGGAGGAAAGGTGCACCCAGCTGACCGGCACCTTCAGCCCTGGGGCAGCAAATCCAGGATGCACCTCTCCAAGTCATGCGCTTCACCCCAAAGCCCCCACTGTGCTCTGCAGGGCAAGGGAAATGCACCCCAGCACTTGAAGCCAGGCCTCCACCACCCCTGCTTGAGGGGAACTGCCTGCCAGCAGGACAGGCCCCCACCCACCCAAGGGGAATTGTTCCACTCCACAGGGCTCCCCCCCACAGCACAAGACCCCTGCGCACCAGCCTCTCTCTGTGGGTAGGAAAGGGAATGGACTCAACTCATGGCAGCCCAGCACTGGCGGCACAGGATGGCAGCAGCCAAACAACAGGGTCAGGAATTGTGTCCACGGCTCCACCACCACGGGAGTCTGGTGCTCACAGCACACTGGCACACGTCAGTCTGCAGGGAAGGGGCAGGCAAAGCCCCCAGCTGCCAACTCAGGACCCCACTTCTCTCTGCATGTGTTCCCTGGACTTTGGACCATGGGGAGCAAGCTCGTGGCGGGGGACAATGCAGCCTGCCAGTCAACCCCACGCCATGCCAGCTGGTGTTATCCAGGGAAGCCGCAGACCATGCTGGCTCCCCAAGATGCAGTGTTCATGACATGGGGCTGCACTCCCTGGTGCCAGTGGCAACTGGGCGCTGCTCCTGTCCTTGGGCCAGTGGAGGAAAAGCCAGAACTTGGCCTGCAGCTCTCCACTCCTTCCCTGTGGGGCACGGGCAGGTGGCTGGAGCCCTGGTACAGCCAGCTGCAGAGCTGCAGCCCTGCCTGTTAGGGCAGGATAGTGACTCCAGCACTGACAGAGCCACTGGGGTCAGACCTGGGCCTGTTCCCTGCAGCACACTGTGTCCCCCCAGTAAAGCCCAGGACACCTAGCAGCTCAGAGCATCTGGGGAGGTGCCGAGGTGAAAAGCCTCTGCGCTGGGCTGGCGGAGGGGAAAGCAAGCTACAGGCTCACTGCCCTCCCCCAGCACCCCCTCACCCCCTCCAGGGATAAGGACAGAGACCCGATTGTTCCTGCACACAGATCATGGTTCTGCCTGGTCATCCAACTGGATTAGGTCTGCACAGACACTGCAGCGGCCGCCAGGAGCCGGCCAGCCCACGCACTTCCACCCTAATCCCTGCAGTCCCTGTCCTCAGCAAGGGCAGAGCTGCCCCCCAGCCCTGTGTCCCCCTGGGCCTGGCAGCACTGATCCCGTGGAAAGTGGTGCCAGCTCGCCGCTCCTGCCCTGACCTCCTGCCACAGCTCATGGACACCAGGGCCAGTGGGCTGCAAACACTCCTGCCCACGTCCCTAGGAGCAGGGCAATGTGCTGGGTGGCAGCCGAGGCTAGAAGGGACCTGCAGCCCAGTGGTACAGGAGGTAAGAGCACTCCTCCCTGGGCTGGTGCTGCTGGGGCCACTCAGCCCCAGTGTCCTGCCGCTGCAGCCCAAGGCCAGCATCAGCAGCCAAGCCCTTCCCCAGTGCTCCCCATCCCCAGCTGGGGCAGGCAGCGCCTGCACCCCCCAATCTGCACCAGCCCCAGCAGCATGAACCACTGTGTTCCCGCCTCACTACCACATCTGTCCCTCTCCTCTGACACTCGCCTCCCCCGCACCATCCTTTGGGTCCCCTTCAAGGCCACTAGCACCAGACACAGGTCCTGGCACCTCTCTGCCAGAGGCACCGCTGACCCAGGGGACTGACTGCCTGCCCTGGCTCCGCAGGCAGCAGCAGAACAGGGAGTACGCCAGGACAGCATGCCTCCAAGGACAGTGTCCAGACCCCACGCTGAGGCCAGGATCCTCTCAGATAAGGACCCTGGGGGCCTCTCACTGGGGCACTGCCAGAAGCACCCGGTCCCCCCCCTTGCAGCCTGGCTGCTGCATCCTGTCCCAGCAGCACACCCTCCCCAGGAACAGCAGCCCAGAAACCTCCAGAGGGGGAAAGCCTGGCTCCTTCCAGCTCTGCTCTTTGCACCAGGCCACCACGGCTCCTCTGCAGGAGTGGGCTGCCCAGGCCAGCCGAGCCTCATCCCACAGCACAGACACCGAGACAGGCTCCAGAACAGGAGAAAACATGCCCAGACCAGCAGCTCCTGGGCCACAGCCCAAGCTGCCACAGCCCACGGGGCTCTGCCTGCAGGTGCTGCCTCACTGCTGCTCTACCAGCAGCTGAGTGGGCCGGGAGGGCCGGGGGAGAGGTGCCAGCCTCTGGCCACAGAATGAACAGCGTGGGGAGAAGGTGAGCGCTGCTGGGCAGAGCTGGCACATAGCCTCCATGCCTCACAGGGATGGACCCCAAACAGGCCTGGGCTCCCCACTGAGCCACAGGGTCCTGCACAGCTCTGTGCTGCAGCCCAGGGCCTGACGGGCACCCCTGGGCCAATGGAGACATGGCTGCAGAGTCCAGTGCCCCTCAGCCTTGGCAGCTGGGCCTGGGACACGGCACCACAGCATGATGGGAAATGCTGCCAGGAGCAGGCTGATGGCACCTCAGTCCTGTCCCTGCTCCCAGGGGTCTTGGCAGAGACCTGGCCCAGCAGGACATGTCCTGGGCTGCTCTCCCGGTCCCCTCTGCACGGCAGTGGCCCTGGCCCAAACATGTCTTTTGCCCTGACATCAGCCGTAAGACACTTCCCGCAGACAGCACCTGTGTGAGGCCGCCCCATTGCCACCCCAGCACAGACACCCTCAGTGGGGCCTGGCCCTGGCACCCCCAAAGTTCCTTCCTCTAGCACAAATCCCAGAGGACTTGGGGCTCCCTGTCCCTGGAGCCCTGCGTACCCACCACCCCATGCAGGGCTCCTTTCAAGTGGCAGGACAAGGCACCCACCAGCTTCAGTGGTGGCCACCTTCTCCACCCGCTGCAGCTTGCGGCAGCTGCTCACAGCGAGGTCCTGACACAGCAGCCACAAGTTATGCAATTTCCTTTGGGATTTCGCCCCTCGCTTCCTTCCTGGAGAGCCAGCCCAGCCTGGCGGCAGAGCCCCACTCTCTGGGCAACAGACCCCCAGGCACGCAGGCAGCCCAGCAGGGGCTGGCAGAGACAAGCAGGCTCTGCTCCGCCAGTGCCAGCCTCACCTCGCCAAAGCAGTGCCTGTCCAGCTCCCTGTGCCTGCACGGGGGCCGTCCCTCTGGGCTGGCCCTGCTGCACCCGCTCCCGTGGGATCTCCTTGGCCCCCGCCTTGGTCATGGCAGCCGTGCTGGCGCCAGCTCCATCAGCTAAGCCCCCACCTGCCACCAGCCCAGAGGCTGGTGCCTTGCCTGTGGCACAAGGCAGAGAAAAGCCCCACAGATCAGCCTGCACCAACAGCACGGGGCAGCCGGCATTGTGCTACAACAGCAGCATCAAGAAGCGCTGGCCTGTGAGAAGTGGCCTGCCAACAGAGACATGTCTTGCCTGCAGCACCGCGCTGGCAAGCAGGAGCCTGGCCATTGGCCCACCGGCCCTGCGGTTCTCAGCCAAGGCCTGGCTTTCATGCTGACGTCTCAGGAGCCAAACCTGCGAGCACCCTTGCTACCAATGAGGGCACAGCCCACAGTCGGCCAGGGAAAGCAGAGCCGGCTCCCTGGGCCTGGAGCACAGGGAAGCTGGGTCCTGCCAAGGCTGCCAGGAGGAGAGCACCCTGGAGGTCCCCACACTGGGGACAAGGCCAGGAACAGCTAGGACCACAGGAAACACAAGGGGCCCCAGTTCCTTTGCCATGACCCTGTTCTCCCCACTCTGCTGCCAGGGGTTGATGGAGGTGCTGGTCCAGCACAGCTGTGCACGCTGCCCTGTCCCTCCACTGGCTGAGGGCAGAGAAAGCTGAGAGTGGTGAGGACCTGCTGACACACCTTCTGTGAAGGGCAGCTTAGGGCCAAGGACACATGGCCACTGTCAGACCGCCTGCTCTGGGGACACCCAGTAGGTGCTGCTGCCGTTCCAGCTGAGCCAAGGCTGTGCCGCGCTGGGGCAGCTCGCTGGGGGGAGCACCATCGGGAACCGGGAGCCCTCCTCTCCTCCACCAATGCACAGCACTCACAATTTTTTCACACTGGGATGGGCTTTTCCTCCTTCCCCCTCCAGCAGGCAGGGTGTGCTGTGCTGTGCCATGCCACCAGACCATCCCACTGGCAGGGGAAGGCCCCAGCTCCGTCCAGCTAATTACCACCCTTGAGTCAACACAACGGATGCTGGAAGGCTGCAGCAAACGGGTGCGAACACAGCAGCTCTGCTGCCAGAAAGAGCAGCCCCCAAGCCAGCTCCAGGGCCCAGCCCAGTGCCTGCCCAGCCCACAGCAGAGATGGCAGAAGACACCACTTCCATAGGGAGAGGGAAGCAGGGGACTTACCGGGCCCAGATTGAGGAATCCATGCTTCCTGGCCAGCCTGTCAGCCTCCTGGGGCCCTGCGGGGACGAGCACAGCCCAGGTGTTGGTGTAAATACGCTGGGCCAGCACCTCCTGGGCCAGGAGAGCAAGGGCAACCACCAGAGTCCAGTGCAGGAGCAGCGAGCAGGGTCTCAGATCCATCAGAGTATCGGAGTTCCTCTAGCTGGGGAGCAGGAGGGTCCCAGGAGCGGTGGGTCCAGCGGCCTCCCTGTGTCAGCACCCTGAAGCGCACTGGCCTCTCTGCCCTGCTGGCCCCTGCTCAGCCCAAGAGAGCATGGGGACAAGCCCACAACAGCTGAGCCAGAGAGCAGCAGCAGGAACAGACCGTCTGGGACAGCAGCACAATCTGCAGAGAGATGGAAGAGTGGTCAGGCCCCGGGGCGCCTCTCCTCAAACCCAGGAAGGGCTCTGCTGGACCAAGCCACAGCTCTGGCACCGGGCAAGGGGGCCTTGGCACACTGCACCCACTGTCCACTGTGGTTCACAGAGAGCTGCATGGGACCTGGGGCCCCGAGGAGCCATGGTGGCGGCTGGCTCCACAGGGCGCCCGCCCCGGCATGCTTGCCCCAGCATGCCACCGCTGTTTACCTTGCCTATTGCCCAATGTGTACTTACGCTCTGTGCTTACAAACACAGGAAACAAACCAGGAGGGGAGAAGGACACCGAAGGAGGGGAGAGGCAAGGCAAGGGAAGCCATGCCTCCTGCCACCACGGTCTGCAGCAGACAGGAGCCCCTTCTCCAACCGGGACGGGCCTATCTGGGCACAGAGCTAGGAGCAACTGGGATGGGAAGCCTGCCTCTCCAGTCCCAAAGGGAGACCAGAGGAGATGCCCACAGATGCTGTGTGAGGAACCCCAGTTAAACGAGAGACTGGAAGAAGGAAAGCCAGGGAGAGCCCTTGCTCTCTGGGGCTCTCTGGAGCCCCAGGCCCCAGCGCCTCCACAGTCAGCGATCGACCAGGCAATGCCTGGTAGCAGTGCCGAGCACCGTGCTGCCTGTCACCACCAGCAGCTCAGCTCTGCCCTTCCCCTGGAGCACAACATGGTGACACCGGTGTGACTCATCTTCACAACAGAAAGGAAACCGGCACAGGAACCAGGAAAAGGGGTACACCATCACCTCCAGCACCCACCCAGGGACCTGCACGCAGGGATGCCTGGGGACAGCTTGCTCCATGTCGGAGGCCAAGCACAAGAAGCTGGGAAGGCAGGTGGGGAGCAGAGCCGGGAGTGACCCACCCAGCGCAAAGGAGCCTGTAACATGACAGCACCGGTGTGAGCTCCACACACGGAGCTCCACAGGCACCCTGAAATACCGGGTCGTGTTTCAGAGACAGTGGGAAAGGTGAGAGTCAGCAGTGCCCAGGGGAGCCCCATCCCCCTCCACCAAGCAGCGGCCCCAGCGAGCAGGGAGCCTGCGGTGCTGCCAGGGGAGGAGAGCAGCTCCTGGCAGCCACCTGAGACCTCGCCGCAAGCTGCAGCGCAGACAGTGCCGCGATTCAGGCACGCTGCGGCTCCCCTTCCACGACCAGACCTCAGCCAGCTGCGGGCCTGGCCACCCTGCCAAGGCACCCAGAGCTGCCTACACACTGGGAGCAGAAGAAGGAAGGAGGGACAGCCTTGGGCTGCTGCAGGCCAGCCTGCACGGTGGGGTGCGAGCGGGGAAACAAGTCCCCACGAGCTCCCAGGCCACGCTCTCTGCTCCGCACCCACAGCCCCAGGAGCGGCACGCTGCCGATCACATCTGGCACATGCAGGGCAGCAGCTGGCCGGGATCCTTTCCGGCACCGACGGACACCAGCGCTTCCCTGCCAGCCGAGCCCCGCCGCCGCACGGCAGCGACACGGCAGTCCCCAGGCTGTGGCAGCGGCCCCGCGGCACGGCCGGAGCCGCCGGCCGTCCCCGCACCCGCAGGGCGAGTCCGGCGGCAGAGCCGCGGGTGGCTGCGAGGGCGGCCGGGCCGGGGCTGGCCCCACGGGCGCGACGGGACGAGGCCTGGCTGCCTCCTCGCCCTCGCCTTCTCGCGGCCGCTGCTCCGGCCGTGCCCACCGCCAGCCCCAGAGCGCGCCCGGGCCGGGCCGGTCCCCGGCCCGCGGTCGCCCTCAGCCCCAGCTCCAGCTCCAGCTCCCTCGCCGGGGCGGCCAGAGCTCCGCGTCCGCGGGTGCCCGCCGGGCGGGCAGACCTTGCCCCCCAGCCCAGACCGCGGTGCCCCGAGCCCGGGGCTGCCCAACGGCCGCGGCGCCACCAGCCGCTCCCGCCCGGCCCGGCCCGGCCCCACCACCGCCGCTGCCGCCCGGGGTCCCGCCCGGCCGGGGCCACCCCAGCTGTCAAACCGCCGGCGCCGGCGGGTCGAGCACCGTCCCCGCCGCCGTCCCCGCGCCCTTACCGCGCGGCCTGCCCGCTCCCGTCCCGCCGGCGGCCGGGCCCGTCTGTCGGCGGCGCCGCGTCACGCCGCGGGGCGCTCGGAGCGCCCGCCCCGGAGCCGGGCCCGGCCCAGGCAGGGGCGGCCGGGGCGGCCGGCGGGGCCGCTTGTTTACGCCGAGCAGCTGTCAGCGCCGCCCGCCGCCCCGCCCCGCGCCGACCGACCGACCGGCCCCGCACCGACCGACCGGCCCCGCTCGGCTCGGCGCGGCCCGGCCCTGCCCGGCTCCGCTCGGCCCGGCGCGGCGCGGCGCGGCCCGGCACGGCCGCCGCTCCGCCGGGCGCCGCCGGATGCCGTCACCGCCGCCTGCCCCGCCCGTCCCGCCGCCGCACCGGCGCCGCCGAGTTCTCCGCGCCCCTCCGCAGCCCCCGGCCCCGCTGCCCCGCGCTGGGCCCAGCTCCCCCCACCCCACCCCGGGCACCGCCAGAGCCGGGGCCGCTCCCCCTCCTCCCGGCCGGGGGTGACCCGCCCTCCGCCGACACCGGGCACGGCCCGGGGCTCAGCACAGCCGCTCCCCCGTCCCGACGCGGGGCCGCCCGTGCCGGCCCCAGCGGGAGACCTGGATCCGCCCCGTGAGAGCCCAGACCCCCCGTGGACCCTGGGACCCGACCGGGGGTGCGAGGGCGCCCGCAGAGGAGGACGCCCACGGAGAAGGGTGCCCAGAAGCCACCTCGCCTCGCCTCGCCTCACATCCCCGCGTGCCCAGCGTGGCAGGCGGCGGGTCACTCTGCGGCGTGGGGCTGGCAGGACACACGCCTACCCAGAGCGGCCCATTCCAGCCCCGGCAGCCGCCGGAGCAGAGGGGTTCCTCAACCAGGCCGACAGGAGCAGCACCAGCCTCCCTGCAAAGGCCGTGTCACAGGGTGCTGCAGCCCCGGGCCAGCACGCAGCCTGACAGAGAAACTGTCCGGAAAGCAGCAACACAAGGAAAATCCATCAGCCCAGTTTCAGGTTTCAAAAGAGAGGCTTCCACCAAGGAGAAAAGGTGAGAAGTGAATTGCAGCTCATCTTGGCTGCGGTCGTTCGTAAAAAACAATAGACTCTTGTCCCTTGCGTGCACGGGACCATGTCAAGAGCGATGCAAAAGCTGGGTCAAGAGCAAAAAGCAAAAGCAGCAGAACCCAAACTGACCTGACTCCTCCGCACCTCAGAAGGGGTCTGGGCAGCCCCGGGTAGGAGCGAGTCCTACAGCTCCTTACAGAGAAAAGGAAGTCGCTCAGATATCATGATCGAGATCGTGAAGCATTAGCAATCGCACAGGAAACAGTCACCTTGGTAACTGAGATGCTGAGAACAGCCCAGAAAATCTGGCACAGGGCAGGTTTTTCTGTTAAACTGGGTTAGTTTTGCAGGGCAGACGCCTGGCTGCAGCATCACCCCAGGGGCTCAGGCCAGGCTGACCCTGCTCTCCGGCCCCAAGAGCCGCCACCAGGCGCCACCAGCCGCAGGAGCTGTGGTACCCTGGGTCCACCTTCTGGGGCCATGGTCCCGCTGGGCAGCCTGGAGGGGCCCTGGTACCCCATGGACGTGCAGCACTCACCCCTGTGCCACCTCAGCCTGGTCGGGAGTCGTTCCTGGTGGCCAGTGAGCCCAGGCTGGCCCCTGGATGCGCAGCCGAGCCAGGAGTGCCCAGCAGAGTTATAAAGGGGATATTTGTGCTAGGGGATATTTGTGCTAGGGGCAGGTCCTGAGCTGGACCCTGGCCCCATGGTGGGAGGGAGGGCGGTAGGCGGGCTGCCTCGCCTGGCCCCCGCCCGTGCGCCTTGTCTTAAGATGCCTCTTTTAGGTGCTGGCAGTCGTGCCCGGGCAGGTGACAAGCTGCTGCACCTGGCCCCTGTGACATGTCACACAGGGGAGAGGAGCTGACAAAGGGCCCTTGTCACCACGGGGCTTATCTCGGTGCCGCAGGGCAGGCAGGCAGGAAGCACCCCTCTCTTACATAAACTATTGGCTTTGGACCCGCACTTACCCCGCACCCCTGCCAAAGACAACGCCTGTAACTGGGGAGCACTTGGCTGCAGCACAATGCCACGGATGTGAATGGGATCTGCTTTCCCAGCAGCCCCCCAGGGCTGGGGGCCAGCTGCAGCCAGAGCAGAGAGCAGGGCCATCAGGCTGCATCTGAAGGGCTGCTGTTCCCCCCACCCCTTAGGGGACTGCTCGGCATTCCCTCTACTCAGCCCCTACCTACGGGGCACTAAGGGGGTGAAGCAGCTACTGCAGCAGCGTCTGCCAGTACCATGAACCCTCCTCTTGGACATTTAAGTGACTTGGGGGCTATCGCTTGGAGACATCAGCCCACTCCGGCTAGACCACCAGGAGCAGGCCACTCGGCACAGCGACTCCCAGTGCACCATCGTACCGGCAGCGTGCTACCGCCAGCCAGCCAGCAGCTCCCTGCGAGGCCTGCCCTCCGGGCGATGTCCCTCAGCATCCCCTGGAGCCCACACTGTAGGCACAAGGGCCAAACTACTCACTGGGGCTGGGGGGAGACCCCGCCATGCTCCTCTGCACCGAGCATACTGTGTGGTGTGGCCTGGCAGCACACACAATCAGTAGAAACCTACTTTCATGGAAAAATCAGGTCAACTTTTGGCTTTCGGGTTGCAGAGATTGCACAAGCTCCAACAGTGATGCAACTGCCCATCTGCCCGAGCTTTCCGGGAGGCAGAGCAGCGACGGGGCTGAACCCCTGCCCACAGGCACCCCCAGCCTGGGGGAAGCTTGGGGACACAGCAGGACTGTGGCAGTGCTGCTCCCCAGCAGCCACCCAGCAGAGCAAGGGCAGAGGGCCCTCACAAACAGTGGAGAAAACCAAATAATGGGCAGCAACGGCAGGCAGAGGACATCCAGAAGGACCAAATCAGTAACTAAATGTTTACCTGGAGCACAGCAACCCCCTCTGCCCCCATGCCCATGCTGGTGCAGGGGTGACCCCGCAGCGACTGCTGTGCTGTGAACATGTGTCCCCAGCCCCCCCCCTCCCCACCTGTGCCCTCTTCCGCAGTCCCCTTACCCTGGAGTCTCTCCGGTCCCTCTCCTCCCCTCCCCTCACTGCTGGATGCTAGCCGCAGGCTCCTGGGAAGGCCCCAGCGCCCCTGGAGCTGGGACTGCCATTGCCCAGCCAGGAGCTGCGCTCTGCAGGGTCCCGCCAGCTGGAGAGGCTCTATTCATAGCCATGCTCCCAGACACAACATCTCACTGTGGTCACACATGGGGGACTTCAACGCCCAGCCCAGACACTCTGACCTTGCCCTGCGGTACAACTGCAGACACAAACAGCAGTGGCACAGGGTGGTTCTGTAACTTTATCTGCCTCTGTCATCAGCAGCCGTAATGCTGCCAAGGTATAGACCCGCAGCCTTGCCACAGCACTGCCCCTGCTCTGGGCTGTGGCGTGTTGCACCCTGCCTTCGCCTGTCCCCCCATAACTGCAGCTGTGCGGGTGCAGGAACATCCTTGCCCGCCCGAGCACCATAAGGTGCCTGCGGCACTTGGGGGCTCCGCGCAGGAACACAAGTAGATGTGTGCGGGCAACACCCGGGCAGAGAGCCCACCTGCAGCCCTTCAGCAAAAGCCCCAAAAAGAGACAGGTAGGCTGGGGAGGGGCTGCCTACAGATAGACACACAAATCTAGCCCAAAGCCTGGCAGGTGCAGGTTTTCACCAGCAAGCTGGCAGAGCACCAAGGAGCAGCCTGGTCTGTGCCGGGTGCTGGCCGGGCTCCGGGCTCACTCCCGCCAGCAGCTGCCAGCCTCACACCACCCCAGGAACGAGGGGCTCAGTGCTACCCACCCCTGCTGCAGCCCGGCTGCCGACTGCCAAGCTGCTGCAGGGCCGACACGTCAGCAGCCATTGCACTGGGGAGAGGGGGCTGGGGCTGCCCTCAGCCACACGAGCTCTTTGGCAGCCCGTCTCCTGCATCCCCAGGGGATCCGGTAAGGGCAGGCACAGAGCCATGACACCCCCGCACACCCCATGCCACGATGGGTGCTGCAGGGCCCTGTCCTAGGAGACCTCCTGCACCCCTCCCTGCAGGGCTGGGACCCCCCACGCAAGCTCGGGCAATGCCAGCATTCGGTTTCTCCAGCTTGGCTGTGCCTCTCAAGGGGATGTGGGGCAGAGAAGACACGTCACAGGCCAAGGGCCGCTTCTCACCACGGCTTCCAATGCCTGCGGTCACAGAACCGAGCCAGGCTGTGAAAGCATTTCCCTGTTTGCTGAGGTCTTTAGTTTTGCTTCACCTGAACGGGACATTATGTGCTTTGTGTGCAATTTCCAAGCTTTCCTTTAACTGGTGTGTCTAATTGCTTCACCAAGTCCTATGTCAAAGCTCACTCCTTGCCACGGTGGCACAGGACTCACTAAGTGGGAACACACTGTGATAACCCTGAAGATTAGTATCTCATCAGATGACCAAATGCAGAGCGGGAGCTCTAATTGCTGTCCAGGCATAAAGGCCAGAAACGCATGAATGAGCTCTTGCTTAATCCTGGGAAGGACCATCAGTTGCTGCAGGGTTATAAAGCTACTAATGCCTGGGTTGTTAAGGCAAACCACAAGCTACAGGGAGCACCAGGGGAGCCCTCAGAGCTGGGGTCCTGCCGCACACCCCGTCCCTCCTCCCCGCACAGCTCTAACAGGGCTGTCCCAGCTCCTCCAGCTGCTGCAAGGATGTGCTGAAGGAGGGGGGACCCGGGGAGAGTCTGCAGGTCTGCCTGGGGCAGGAACCGGGTTGTCTGAGACAGTTCCTGGAAGGCTTTGCAGGGAGAGCCTTCCCCCTCTGCCGCAGCAAGGACCCAGACCAGGACAGCCGAGTGCAGCCAGCCAGCACTGCAAGGGGTCAGGTCCACCTGTCCCCACCATGCCTAGGGCGGCCATCCCCTGCCTGCAGCCCGGCAGGGTCACAGTTACCCAACTGGATCAGCCCAGCCCTGGCCCGCAGGGGTGCTGGGGCGAGAGAAGTCTCCCAGGAGGGAGCCTGCCTTTGTGCCAGCCTCAGGACCTCTGCAAGCCACTGCTGGGACCCTCCAGCCCAGAAAGGGAGTGGTACCGCTGCTGAGAATTGGGTCTGCGCTCCCCAAGACCAACTGAATGAGACCCTCCCAGGAGGACATCTCCCCGCCCGGAACCAAGGAAAAGAATTCCCTGCACTTCCTTTGGGATCATGCTCCAGCACTGACCCACCAACTGGAAAGGCACACTTGCTTTGGGGTTTCCCAGCTGCCAGCTCCGGTGCTGGCCTCGCCCCATGCAGCCTCCGCTGCAAGGCCACGGGCTCTGGTACAGGCAGGGCAGGCACCCAGCAGTGCAGGGTTAAAGCAGCACGGCTCTGGCCTATCTGCTTCCCAAATGCCCCCGCCGCAGGGTAGACTTCCTGGAAGATATAACCTCTTCCTTTCTTTTGAGAAGGCGGCACAGGATGGCAGATGTGGCTGCGGTGGTTTGTGACCCAGTTTTGCCCAACTTCAAGAGAAGTGTTATCTTCTGTGGCTGGATGCCAGAGCAGGGGCAACTCATGAGAACCAATCGCTCCCAGCTCTGCCCTCGACTTTCCTCTGCAAAACCTCGCACTTCTTGGGAGCTGACGTGTGCTGACGTGGGCAGCGGCCGGCCGCTTACAGAAAATGCTTTGCACCTGCCACGAAGCAGCCGTGAGCCTGGCCCTTCCCGACACACACACCGCCACCAGTGCCACCGGGAAGCCCAGGGGCTCCCCCAGGCCCCGTGGAGCAGCCCTGTCTCCCAGCACCGGCCATCCCGAAGGCTGCGGTGACACATAGCTGCACAAGGGCTGCTCGTCCTTGCTGCCTGGCAGATGAGGAGCCGGGAGGCAGTGCCGGGGCTTGGCGGGGCCGGCTGTCAGCAGGCAGAGCAGGAGGGCCGGGGCTCGGCTCCGGCTGGTGGAGGCAGCGGCCACAGCTGCCCAGCTCCGGCTCTGCCCTGAGATCCGCTGCGCCGGCGGCAGGCCGCAGCGCGGCCCCGCACCGAGGGAGCAGCGGTTCCCCCAGGCTGCACTGGGGAAATTCGGCAGCCCCGCCAGGTGCAGGCTGCGTCCCGCAGCCCAGCAAGGCCCCGCGGGGGCTACGGGCTCCCCGGTTCCTCGCTTGCACCCCGGCCCCGCAGGAAACATCGCCGTGCCCAGGCGCAGCGGCGACAGGCGGCGGCTGCGGCCCCGAGGCCGGGGTCCCCAGCCGCCGCGGCGCCCGACAGGCGCGGCCGGAGGCCCCTGGCTAGTCGCGCCCCAGGCGGGAGGCCAGGTCTGGAGCCAGGCTCCTCCGGCCGGTCAGCAAAAACTCTGCCCCGCCACCGCCCGGAGAACCGGGGAGACCACTGACCCCGGCGCCGCGCGGCGCCCCGGAAGTGACCCCCACGCCGAGCATCACTTCCGGTCACTAGCCGCGGGCCGACAGCGAGTTCCGCCTCCGGCGGAAGCGCTGTTCCAGTTCCGGGTGAGTGTCTGCGAGGAGCCGTTCTTAGCGGCAGCCGCTCGACTCTGTCCTAGCCTCGGCCCCGGACCGCCGCCGCCACCATGTCGGTCCCCAGCGCCCTCATGAAGCAGCCACCGATCCAGTCCACGGCGGGCGCCGTGCCCGTCCGCAACGAGAAGGGTGAGTGGGGGGGCCGGGGCCGGGGCCGACCCAGCCGTGGCGGCAGGGGAGGGCGCCCGCGGGGCCCCTGGTAACGGCCCGGGCGTCCGCAGGTGAGCTCTCTATGGAGAAGGTGAAGGTGAAGCGGTACGTGTCGGGGAAGCGACCCGACTACGCACCCATGGAGTCCTCGGAGGAGGAGGACGAGGAGTTCCAGTTCATCAAGAAGGCGAAGGAGCAGGAGGTGGAGCCTGAGGAGCAGGAAGAGGAGCTCGCCAACGACCCCCGGCTCCGGCGCCTCCAGAACCGCATCGCTGAAGATGTAGAGGAGCGGTGAGTGCAGGGGTCAGCAAGGAGTTGTGCCCCTGCCGTGCTCCCCTGCAGGTCTGCCCTTGCAGGGTGCTGGGGAGTCCAGATCCCCCTCTGCTGCAGTGTGGTGAGGTGTTGCCGGAATACCAGGCAAAGGTGGAGAACATTTTCCAGGCAGTGTGGGAGAGCCTCTGGCTCCTCACGTTTGTGCTGCACCATGCCTCGGGCTCTGGCTCTGCCGTGAACGGCCCTTCCAACCAGGAGTCACCATTTCCTAGGGCATAGCTCCATGTCCAGGTGTGGTTGGAGGAGTGCAGGTGAAAACAGGCTCCAAAATAAAAATTAAAGGAGTGCGCTGGAGCTCAGGGTAGCTGGAAGGGACAGTGACACATGAAGTGGGCAGGGAGTAACTGAGTGCCATTTGCCTCCTCCTGTGGAGCTGCTGCTGGTTCCGTTTCCAGTAACTGGGAGGCTTCCCACTGGGAGCTCCGTTCGTACTTGGAGCACAGACAAGGAGGAGCAGCTGGCACCTGGCCACTCCAGCATCCTGGGAAAGAACCTGTGGGGTCTGCCCCCACCTGGTAGTTCCAGCGTTTACCATGGCCTCGTTAGGAGCGATTAATGGGTAGTCAACTTCTTGCAGCCTCTTCGTGTTCAAAGTGACATCATTTAATTGGGGTCTCTTGCAGGCTGGCGAGACACCGTAAAATCGTGGAGCCCGAAGTGGTTGGAGAAAGTGATTCAGAGGTGGAGGGGGAAGCTTGGCGCCTGGAGCGGGAGGACACCAGCGAAGAGGAAGAGGAAGAGATTGATGATGAGGTGCACTTGCACAGCCAAATAATGGGCCTAGGGAAGCCCCTGAATGGCACAGGCTGGAGCTGCCTTTTGCACAGACCTGTGGCTGTCTGGTAGAACTGGATGAGTGTCACAGCTGGCTGTGACTTCGCTTGTGGGTTACTGTTCTCTTGCATGGGATGGGATGCCAGGAGAGGCCACTGTGTGTCTGGAGCGATGGGCATATTATCTCATAGCCCACACTGCAGACACTGCACTTTTTGGACAGAAGAGTGAGAGGGAAGTGGTAGCAAGGCTGGTTGTCTGACTCCTCTGTGTTTGTCTCCATTAGGAGATCGAGCGTCGGCGTGGGATGATGCGTCAGCGAGCGCAGGAGAGGAAAACCGAGGAGATGGAAGTGATGGAGTTGGAAGATGAGGGTCGATCTGGAGAAGAGTCCGAGTCAGAGTCCGAGTATGAGGAGTACACGGACAGCGAGGATGAAATGGAGCCGCGTCTCAAACCTGTCTTCATCCGCAAGTGGGTGACACGTGGGTCGGCCCTGGGTGAGGATGCGGGAGCTGGGAGCCAAGCAGATGCCGCTGCCGTGGTCTCCTTTTCCTCACAGTGGGGCGGCAGTTTGCCTCCCCAGGCGGCGGGAGTGACAGTTGCAGCCTGGCAGGGCACAGCAGGCAAGCGAGGGGCAATCCCTGCACCAACAGCCCCATATCAGCCACCTCGGGTTGCTGCGGGATCAGGCTGTGGGTGGAAGTCGTAGCAGGGTCTGATGGGAGCCCTTGGGCCAGTGCCGTACAGTGGCAAAGGGAAGCCATTGGTGGGCCATGCCCCACAGCCAGTGGCTTGGTCTCCCATTGCTTGCGTGCAGCTGTAGGGGAATGGCTTGGTAGCCCTGGCATGGGTGATGCTGGAAAGGGGAGAGCCCTGAGCTGTGGCCCATCCTTGGAGAGGGCAAAGGCTGAAAGCAGCTGTGGTGCGGGAGGGGAAGTCTGTGAGGAGCTGAGGGGCTGCACTGGCTCATGGAAGGGCTGACGGCTGTTGTGATCCCTGCCTGCAGGAAGGACCGGATCACAGTTCAGGAGCGAGAAGCAGAAGCCCTGAAGCAGAAGGAGCTGGAGCAGGAGGCAAAGAGGCTGGCAGAGGAGAGGCGCAAGTACACACTCAAGGTGCTGAGGGGCGGGCTGGGGGTCGTGCAGGGGGGCAGTTAGTGCAGCAAGCTTAGCTCGGTCCTTGCTGCAGATCGTAGAAGAGGAAGCGAAGAAGGAGCTGGAGGAGAACAAGCGTTCACTGGCAGCACTGGATGCACTTGATACAGATGATGAGAACGACGAGGAGGAGTACGAGGCCTGGAAAGTACGCGAGCTGAAGCGTATCAAACGGGACCGTGAGGAACGGGAAGCGTAAGTATCATCTGTGTAGATGTGAGGCTGAGATCCCGCAGACCCAGGCCCCATGGGCAGTTGAGATGTCTCTTCCTCAGGCTTCCCTTTGGCAGCATGGTCTTAGACCAAGTGCCCAGAGCCCCTCCTGCCCACCCTTGGGCTGCCTTTGCTCCCCTACAGAGTCAGTAAATGTACGGGAGGGCAGTTGGCAACAGCAGCTCTCCCGGGCAGGTGCTGTGGGCACACAGGGTCTCAGGGTTTTCTCTCCTGCCCAGCATGGAGAAGGAGAAGGCAGAGATCGAGCGCATGCGGAATCTGACAGAGGAGGAGCGCCGTGCCGAGCTTCGGGCCAACGGCAAGGTCATCACCAACAAGGCAGTGAAGGGCAAATACAAGTTCCTGCAGAAGTACTACCACCGCGGCGCCTTCTTCATGGTGAGTGGTGCTGTAAGGGCTTGGGCACGGCCGCGTTTGTAGCTGGGGCTGGGCCTGCGCACTGACGGGGCTGTGGGAGACCACAGGACGTTGTCTCCCTGGGGGAAGCCTCCCCCCATGGTGCCCTGGGGCTAGGGAGGCCCTGGGACAAGAGAGGCAGCATGGGACTGAAGTGATGGTGGTTATCTGATCTTGGCCAGCTCTTGTAACAGGGTGAGCGGTGACACCAACAGGGTGGCAGAGGGTGACGCCATGGTGGTCTGCCAGGCGCTGCCCTGCAGCCGCCCTTGGGAGCTCAAGCAGGACGGGTGCAGTTCCACCTGGAGCCGGCCTGTGCTGTCTCCCCAGACTATGTTAGGTTGAGGGGTCCCAGCTGAGCTGGAGCCGCTGAGCTGGAGCCACAGAGCTGTCCCCATGCTGCTGTTTGGGCTGACAGACCCACTCAGAACTGAGCCAGTTCCACATGGGCTATGGCCCGGGCTCTAGAGAAGTGGCCTGAGGGGCTGCAAGGGTGGCTGCCAGAGGCAGGCCTGGGGGACAGTGCTCGCATCCCCCACCTTTGGTAGTAGGTTAATAGGACTGCAAGCACCATGGCAGCCCCCAGCAGAACAGTGATACGGGCTTCTGGTGGCTCTCCCCCACTTCGGCATGCTGCTGGCACTTGCTGGAAACTTGCAGGCTGAGCAGGTGTGTCTCTCTCCTGCAGGATGAGGATGAGGAGGTGTACAAGAGGGACTTCAGCGCCCCGACCCTCGAGGACCACTTCAACAAGACCATCCTGCCCAAAGTCATGCAGGTGGGTGTCCTGGCCAGAGGGTGCCTGGTCCGCTTGCTGCGCCAAGGGGTTGCGGTTCCTCAGCGGGAGCAGGAGGGAGCAGCGGCTCCCCACATCCTCCCTGGACGGCTGCTCACGAGCTCTTCTGCTCCCCAGGTCAAGAACTTTGGGCGTTCAGGGAGGACAAAGTACACGCACTTGGTGGACCAGGATACCACCTCCTTCGACTCTGCCTGGGGCCAGGAGAGTGCGCAGAACACCAAGTTCTTCAAGCAGAAAGCAGCGGGTGTACGGGATGTCTTTGAGAGACCCTCGGCCAAGAAGCGAAAAACCACTTAAGGGAGCGGGCAGGAAGGCATGGCGCGGCTGACGGCCAGGCAGGAGGGCACTTCTCTGCCAGCTGCTGGAGCCTGGGCAGGGACAGGAGGGACTCAGCGCTGTGCCAGGACTTGTGTGGTAACAAGCCCTTCCTCTGCCTGTGCCATGCCTGCTCTGTCGACGCGGTGCCCTGCTCCCGGCGCTGCCGAGACCTGGCCGGCTCCCTGCCCAGGCGCTGTGGAGGACAATGGCCTGTCCGTGCTGGCCAGGCCCGTGGCCACCCTGAGGCTTCGGCAGTGCCCAACAGGGCTGTTGGGGAGTGCGTCAACGCCCCTGGCTCCAGTGCACCCACTTTGGGAGGAATTATGAGACTTTCATACCCGTCTGGGCCCCAGCATCTCCCTATCGCTTGTACCTTCCCCCTTGTCAGTTTGGGCCCTTTTTCAGTGCAGAACAGTGGACCCCGTTTCTGCAGGGCTTGGCTTTTCTACCTGGGGGGTGGTGGTGGGGTGGTTTGATTAAAGCAGTTGTTTTCTTACACGTTTTGGCTGTGGAATGCAACTGTCCCATTCTGCACTTTCCTGTGAGCCAGGATGGGCTGGCGCAGCCTGGGAGGCGCTGCACTGGCCAGGGCATGGCATGTGAGGGCAGCCATCACTGTGCCTGGCTCACTAGTGCTCCCCGAGGCCAGGAGAGGCGAGGTTCCTGCTGTGGCTCCTGGGCCACAGGAGGTTAAAAGCAAGAAGAGTGGTGCATCTCAGTGCTCGGGCAGGTCACCTTATCCTGCTCTGGTCACGGGGGTGCTGGGGCACTGCTAGCACGATGCCACATATCTTCCCACAGGCTGGGCCCTGCTCATCAGCACTGCGTGCCTCATGGGACCTGCTGCCCGGTGCTGCACGGACCACAGCGACAGCCCACTCCCACCAGTGCCTTTATTGGGTAAGGGAACACACCGCGTCTCCAGCCAGCCCTGCATCCAGCGAGGGCGTGTGCTCATCCAGCAGGCCTGGCGCTCAGTTGGTGAGGGTGATGAGAGCTTCCACCACGTTCCCCATGTGCTCCCGCAGGCTGCGCTCTGCGGCTGCCCGCGAGATCTCCATCTCAGTCATCTGCAGGGAAAGAGCCGCAACCCCTGCAGCAGCTGCAGAACAGCACAGTGGGGGCTGCCTGGCCCCAACACCGCAGGCCAGTACACACTAGCTGGGGCCTGGGCTGCGGTTTCGGTGTCTGGATGCCGGCTGTGCCCCAAGGCCTGGGATGCACCACTGGCATCCAGCCCGGTGTCCTGCCCTACTCACGATCAGCTCCAGGTCCTCCTTCTTGATGGTTACTTTTGCCAGTTCCTTCTCCCTACGGCAAGAGACAGACAAACCTCTGGTGACCAACAGCCGCCCCCCCCCCCCCCCCCCCCCCCCCAACCTCCGGCTGCCGAGGTGGGAGCGATCCCTTGCAGCAGCGTGAGGTGTGCTGTGCTCTCGGAGGCGGCTGGGGCATCAGGCCGGGAAGCCGTGGGCCGGTGCCCCGGCCGGGCTCCGAGGGGCGGCCCGGTGTGGGAGGGGTACGGACCAGGCCAACCCCCCGAGCGCCGAGCCAGCACGGGCGGTTGGTTACCTCTCCTGCTTCGCTTTCTGCTCCCGGGACCTCCGGTCTCCGATCACCGACATGGCCTGCCAGGACGAGCGCAGTCACCGTGCTGCGCGGCACCGGGCGGGTCAGCGCCGCGACCGGCGGGGCGGGCACCGGGGTGGCCGTGCAGGAGTGGTGCTCAGGGCCCGGCCCGGCGCCCCCGCAGGCAGCGCCCGGCTCCCCACCCCGGCCCGGTCGCGGTCCCGCCCCGCCCGCCGCACCGTCTCCAGGTTGGAGCTCTGGATCTCCTTCTCCTCCGCGTAGTCCGTGACGCGCTCCAGGTCCGCCGCCCCGCTGTCATGCTTCCGCGGCTTCTCGGCCGCGCGCCCGCCCGCCCCATCGCCGCTGCCCCCGGAGCCGTTGGGCTCCGTCTCCAGCTCCAGCTCCACGTCTCCCTCCGCCGCCATGCCGCCGCTCCGCTTCCGGTCACGTGCCGCCGCCGTCGCGCCCCGCTTCCGGACACGTGCCGCCGCCGCCGCGCCCCGCTTCCGGACACGTGCGTCCGCCGGAACCAGCGAGCGGCGCGCGCCGGCATGCCAGAGCGGCGGCGGGGGGCGGTGCCAGCCCTCGCCCCGCCCGCGGCCCGCCAGACCCCGGGCCAGGCCCCCGGCCCCCCGCCCCGTCCCCTGCGGGGAGCCCGGCCCCCGGCGGCTTCCCGGGCAGCGGCCCCGACCCGCCGCCGGCGGGCGCTAGCGGGGCCCGGCAGGCCGGGCGGCTGGGGTGGCCGCTCCAGGGGGCTCGGTGCCGGCGGCTGCCGGGCGCTGCCGCTGCCGAGGACGCGGGCCCGCGGCGGTGCCGGGCCGGGGAGGGCGCAGCCCTGGGCGCTGCCCGCTGGCCGAGCAGGCGCTAGGCCGGGAACGAGGGTTCGGGGTCCCGGTTTGGCTCCCGCCGTCGTCACCGCGGTGGAAGGACGGGAGTGGCCCGAACCGCCTTCCCCGGGCGCTGCTTGGAAGCGGGAAATGGCCGGGCTGGAGCGGGCCCCCGGCGGACGCCATAGCGGCAGCGCGGCCCCCGGAGCCCGGCAGGGATGGCGCCTGGCTGCTGTGGGGCACCGGCCGGGGAGACCCGGGTCCGCCACCGCCGCTTCCCTCCCGCACCCTGAGGGTCCCCTCGGCACAGGCTGCACCCCCGCCGCGCGGGGAGCCCCACAATGCTCCGAGCGGCTGCCTCAGCTCCCCGGGGCAGGAGCCGAGGCGTTGCCACCTGAAGGCAAAAGCCTGGGCAGACCCAGGCGCGTGGCAGAGGGATGTGTCCCCGCCATGGGCAGCTGTGGGGCAGCAGGTGCTCAGGTGGGTCCCAGGGTCCCTGCCATGTACGGCCATGCAGGGCTGCCAGTGCCAGGAGTGCTCCTCCCTACACGGCCAGCCGGCCCTGGTGCCATCGACGCCGCTATCGGCCCGTGGTGCTGCAGGGCCAAATCACGGTGGCAGGTCTGTGCCCGCTTGGCTGGGCTAGGTGACCAGGCTGGAGCAGTGGGGAGATGTGGGGCCTGCAGACCCCGGGGGAAAGTACCACAGGCACAGCGCTCCCCACCCTGATCCGCTGAGCGTCCCTGTGGGATGCAGCCGCCCCACTCTCACCACTGGGCAGAGCAGCCGCCCCAGCTCTCTGGCCTGAGCCCCTGCACTGCTTTGCCCCTGTAGTGCGCTGAGCCCATGAGACATGTTGTACATGTGTAGCCAAAAGAACGCCGTGACCCCGGTGCTGCCAAGCAGGGCAGCACAGCGCCCTCTCCACCAGGAGTGTGCCCAGGAGTGAGGCGGGTAAGCACAGGTTGTGCCTCATTGGCCTTGCCAGGCAGCTGGGGACCCCACGCCACTGTGCCTGCCAGGCTCTGCCATCGGCTGGCCATGCTGTCAGGGGCCAGCTCCGCTTCCAGCTCTCTTGGTTGCCAACTGGGGCCTCACGCTGGCCCTGCGGCACCCCCAGCCTCGGCAGCCCAAGCGCCTGCCCTGTCCCCATAGTGCCTGGGGCTGAGTCTGACTGTGCCACACCAGCCTGGCAAACCTGCCAGGGAGTCAAATAGAAACCTGCCCCCAGAGTGGCCTCCTGTGCCAGCTCTTCCATCTCCTGTGCCTGCTGTACCACGTGCTGCACCCACCTCTACAGCAGCCTCCGGGGCCCTTTCCCCTCTCCCCACTCCTTGTGTCCCACCACTCCTAATGCAGGGACATGTGCGTGGGGATGAGCCTGCCCAAGATGTTCCCTGGGATCCCAGGGGGCTGTGGTAGGCTGACCCCGGCCGGCAGCTGAGCACCCACACAGCTGCTCACACCTCCCCCCACAGCAGGACAGGGAGAGGCTAGGAAAAGCAAAAACACTTGTGAGTTGAGCTAAAGACACTTTAAGCCATGAACGAAAGGGGAAAAATAAACCAACACCCAACGTTGTTAAGGCAGTCGCTCATTGCCTCCCACCAACAGCCAGGTGCCCAGCCAGTCTCCAAGCAACAGCCATGCTGGGAACCAAACCCCTTCCTCTTCCTCTGCCTCCAGTCTCGCTGCCGAGGACAATGCTGTGTTGTGGACAGTCCCTTTGGCCGCTGGGGTCAGCTGTCCCGGCTCTGTCCCCTCCTGGCCTCCTGCCCACCCTGGACTCCTCACTTTGGGGAAGAATGGGAAAAGGGAGAGCCTTGATGCTGGGCGAACTCTGTGCAGCCACAGCCCAAGCACCCGCACTTTGTCAAGGGGACCAGCCACTGCCATGCAGGTGATGGCACCCTTCACGGACACCACGTGCCCCCCATGCCAGCCCATGCCCAAACTGGCTGCCACAGCCTCATCCTGCCCAGTGAGGGGCCAGGATCCCAGGCAGGGGTCCCCGTGGCCAGGGATCACTGGTGGACCCTGGACAGGCTCCCCGCAGAGCGCCCCGATGGTGGCTGCCAGGAGGTAGCAGTGAGCAGATGGTAGGGCGGGCCAAGCCGACAATCCCCCTAATCCCATCAGGGCAGTGGGGGCCAAGCGGAGCCGAGCCAGGCCATGGCGGGCACACGGGCACACAGCCGTCTCCTGCACTCGCTGCTCTGCCAGGTAGGACTGAGGGGGCTGGGGGCAGGGCTGGACCGGGGTGGGGGTGCCAGGCCAGGCTGGGGGGCAGCTCTGGCCCGCTGGGGTCCCCACTGACCATGCTCCCCCCAGCTGTGCTGCGGCTGTGGCTGCAGCTCCTGCCATGGGCTCCGTGTGTCCACAAGCACCCGCATCCTCTACACTCTCCTGCATGTCCTGGCCTCTGCAGTGTGCTGCCTCATGCTGTCCCACACGGTGGCCCAGGCCGTCAGGGAGAAGGTGATGGCGGGAGCTGGGACACCTAGGGTGATGGGGATGCTGGGATGCCGGGGGTCCCAGGGGCACTGGGGATGCCAGGGTGCCAGGCATCCCAGGGGGACTTAGGGGTCCCAGCAGCACTGGGGGTCCCAGAATTGCCAGGGGAGCCAGGAGTACTGGGATGCTGGGGATACTGGGAGGAACAGGGCTTCTGGGAGTACCAAGGGTGTTGGAGGTGCCAAAGGAAAGGGGTGCCAGGGGTACTGAAGATGCAGAACTTGCCCAGTGTGATGGGGGTCCTAGGGGTACTGGGGATGGAGAAGGTATTGGGAATGCTGTGGGTGTCAGGACTCCAGAGGTGCTGAATGCCGTGGGCACTGAGGCATGTCAGGCACACCAGCAGCCCTGTCCTGTCGCTCACCGTGCCTGTAGGTGCCCTTCTCAGTGGTGCTGTGTAAACACCTGCCTGGGGGCACAGACTGCGAGCGGCTGGTGGGCTCCTCGGCCGTGTACCGGGTCTGCTTCGGCACCGCCTGCTTCCACCTGGCACAGGCCGCCCTGCTCCTCAACGTGCGCTCCAGCACTGACTGCCGTGCTCAGCTCCACAACGGGTACAGGGATGGGGGGCAGGGCTGGGCTGGGCTGGCGAGGGATGGGGCTGCAGACGTATAGGGTTGCTGGGGGCCCCGTCACCCTGATGCTCACGGCCCCGCAGGTTCTGGCTCCTGAAGCTGCTGGTGCTGGTGGGGCTCTGGGCCGCCAGCTTCTTCATCCCTGAGGACAGCTTCATCCAAGGTGTGTCCCCCGCCCTGCCTGAGTGGGCATCCTGGGCCCCCACGTGTGGCACCTACGTGGCTCCTGTGCTAGCCCCCACATTTGCCCTGTCCCCCCAGCCTGGCACTACACGGGCGTCTGTGGGGGCTTCGCTTTCATCCTCATCCAGCTGGTACTGATCACCGCCTTCGCACACACCTGGAACAAGAACTGGTGAGTGCCGGGGTGCCGGGTGGGTACCTGCCTGCTGCTGGCTCTCACCCGCTCTCCCGGCAGGCTGACGGGTGCCGCACAGGACAAGCGCTGGTACCTGGCTGTGCTGCTGGCCACGGCCGCTTTCTACACCCTCGCCTCCGCCGCCTTCTCCTTCCTCTACAAGTACTACACCCACCCGGCCGCCTGCCACCTCAACAAGGCGCTGCTCACCGTCAACGGCAGCCTCTGCGGCATCATGTCCTTCATCTCCATCACGCCCTGCGTGCGGCTCAGTGAGTACTGCCTGGCACTGCACGGCGTGGGCCGCAGCATTCCAGGACCATTCGTGTCCTGGGGCTGGGAGGGCGGCTGTGGGCTCCCCAGGGCTCCCACTGGCCCCTCCTGTGCCTTGGGGCAAGGGAACAGTGGGACGGGGCTGCTCGGGGCCCACGTAGAGCCCATTTGCCAGCTCGTGGCACACCAGGGGCTCTGGTGACACCTCTGACCTCACCCCTGCAGAGCAGCCGCGGTCGGGGCTGTTGCAGTCCTCAATCATCAGCTGCTACGTGATGTACCTCACCTTCTCTGCACTGTCCAGCCGTCCCCCAGAGAGAGGTGGGTGATCCCGCCTGCCGCTGGCAGCCCCCCACCGGGGCACGCACCGGTCTCACCTCCACCTCCCCGCAGTGCTCTACAAGGGGCAGAACCTCACCGTCTGCTTCCCGGGCGTCCGGCAGGACGAGCTGCAGACAGAGGACACCACCGTTGCTGTCCTGGGGGCCGCCATCATGTACGCCTGCGTGCTCTTTGCATGGTGCGTGTACCCATGGCATGGGGCAGGCAGGGCACCCGCAGCACCAGCCCTTCTGGGCATGGTGAGCCTGACAGGCACCGCAAGGAGACCCTGTCCCCAGTCTGTGGCACAGCCAGCAGAGCCAGAGGATGTCCCGAGGGATGGCAGGGCCAGAGCAGGCAGGACGTCTGCAGATGGGCAGGGGCAGCGTAGTGACCCCAGGCACAGCACAGCAGGTGTCCTCCAGTCGTGTCAGATCCATGGAGGGGGGCGCTGGGTGTCTGGCACAGGGCGGTGGGTGCCCATGTTACAATTTCTGCCTCTCTTCTGGGCACAGTAATGAAGCCTCCTACCTTGCTGAGGTCTTCGGGCCCCTCTGGATGGTCAAAGTCTACAGCTTTGAGTTTAAAGTGAGTACGGATGCTGTCCCTTCCCCCCGCTGTGCCCTGTGTCCTCCTGCCATGGACACCCCAGACCTGCTGCTCCAAGCCCCGGACCCAGGCCTGGGGCAGGTTTGTCCAGCCAAGCACAGGAGACTTCCCACAGAGCACCCCTGCCTGCATCGGCTCCTCAGAGTCAGGCAGCCCCAGTGCCAGGCAGGGCTGGATCCTGTGGCAGGGCTCAGCCCAGCAGTGGTGGCCATGGGGCCAGGCTGCCCTGCCCCAGCAGCAGTTGCCACCACACTCCTCTCTCTGCAGAAACCCTCCTGTTGCTTCTGCTGCCCAGAGAAGATGGAGGAGGAGGTCAGAGGTGGGTGCTGGGTGGGTGGGCAGACCCTGCCCTTGAGTGCCTGTGTCCCAGCCCAAGGGGTGCTGGCAAGGAGGGGTTGCGGGACCCTCCGTGCCCCTGTGCTCTCCCAGGCGCCGAGCCAACATGTGAGCAAACGGAGGAGACCGCCAGGGGACAGTGCATCATCCAGGATGAGCGAGACCGGGTGGTCTACAGCTACTCAGCCTTCCACTTTGTGTTCTTCCTCGCTTCACTCTACGTCATGATGACCCTCACCAACTGGTTCAGGTAGAGCCCCACGCTTCTGCCCAGCCCTCCTTGCTCTTGCTCCCCTTGCCTCTTGCTAGTGCAGCCACCAGCATTGTCCCCCCCTTCCCAGCATCATCACCTCCTCAGCGTCATCACCCCACCAGCTCCAACCCACTCCCTGTGGAGGTTCAGGCTGCAGCATTGCACTCCTCACTAGCCCTCTGCTCCAGGCCGTGCTGGTGTCACTGAGCTGATGCCTGCTGGGGAAGCACATGGCTCTGCACCCGCAGACATGCACCGCTTCAACCAACAGCCCCTGCCAATGGCAGTGCAGTGAGCCAGGCTGGGGTCTGCAGGGCTGAGGGGGCTCCATGGCAGGTGGGACATGCCCAGGGCCACGGAGCTGCTGGGACACAGGGTGACCTGGTGGGTGCAGCTGGTGCTGGGATCCCTGTGTTGGCATCCCTCGGGTGCCCAACAGCTGCCCTCTCCCACCAGCTACGAGAATGCGGTGCTGGAGACCACCTTCACACACGGCAGCTGGTCGACCTTCTGGGTGAAGATGTCCTCATGCTGGGCCTGCGTCCTGCTCTACCTGTGGCTGCTGCTTAGCCCCTTCTGCCTCCACAGCTCCCCCCAGCACCGGCGCAGCAGCCCAGCCCTGCGCATCGTGCGGCGACGACGCGCCCAGCAGCGCATCAGCGTCTCCACATAGTCCCTGCTGGGACAGACTGTGCCCAGCCGCTCACATGGCAGCAGCAGGGGCTGGTGCCTGCCATGCCCTGTGCCTGTGCCCTGGCCCCACTGGGTTCCACTGGACTCCCTGACCCCCATCCCAGGAGATGGCGGCATCTGAGAGCCTGAGGGGGACACAGGAGGTGGGCGCTGACAGGGACACCAGTCCTGCGCTGAGCCAGGGCCACCCGAGGGGCTGGCTGGAGTGAGCCAGGTGGTGGGTGCTCAGCCCTGGCTGCTGCTGGGCTCCCTCTGGGCAGGGAGGCAGCTCCTGCCGCACACCGGCTACCAGTCTGGCTGCCCTGGCCCAGGGTCTGCTGGGCAAGCAGGGCTCTGCCCTGGCCATCTCTGCGTCTCAGCTCATCCACCGATGGTGTGCTTATTGTAAATAGCTTCTTCAATACATTTTTATATAAAACTCTGAGCTGAGCCTGTGCCGTCTGCCCCCATGCAGGCCGCAGCTGTAGGGCTGGGCATGGAGGTGCCCACACCACCCCAGCACCGGCCCCTTCCATGCAGCAGCGATGACCAAGGGTGCCTTTAGGACAGCTCTGCTGGAGGGGGGGGGCAAGCTGGGGGTGGCAGAGGAGGGAGCGCTGGCCTGGGATCCCGGGCTCCAGGAGAGCGTTCAGCCCATGGCTAGTGCTCCCTGCCTGCTCCCAGCTGAGCCCCTGGAGGAGCCAGCTCACCCCCCCAGGACATGGGTGGTTCCAACATGACACGGTGCTGGGTGCACTGGCCTGAAAGGTGCCTGCGAGCTGTCGTGGCACCAGTCTGGCCTGGCAGTGGGGCCAGTGCAGGGATAGGACCCCTAGACAAGCACCTTCCAGGGCAGCAGGGACTGCCCCAAACCACTTGGCCAAGGACCTGCCCCAGGACACTGGGGACAATGCCAGGCTGTGGGGTCCCATGGGCACCATGCCCAGCCCTGGCTGCAGCTGCTCCTGTCCCCCACCACAGCAGCTGCCCTTCTCCCTGGGGACTGTGGTCACAGCACCCCCAGACCACCCTCCACCCCATCTGCTCTCTGTGGCTGGGCAAAGCCCTGGGGAGGATGGATGGACAGGCAGACAGACGGACGGAGCCCCCGGCACCTGCCAGTGCCCAGTGCTTCAGCAGGAGGGGAGACTGGGGGGAGCCTGAGGCACTGGGTGGGGGTACTAGTGCAGGTACCAGAGCAAGCCAGGGCATCGGCGGCAGCTGGGGGGGGGCAGCCCAGCTGCCCAGGAGGGCACGGTACCAGCACTGCTGCAGGATCGTGGGCCAGCCCCGGGCCCCATCCGCAGAGCAGACACATCGAGGTGGTTCCATGGGGCCCAGCAGCACTGCAGGGCCACGGCACCAGCTGCACCCAACAGGTCCCATGCTGCAGCGGTGGCAGCCAATGCCAGATGGGGACTGGCACCTGCAGCCAGGGGTCCCGCCAGACCCTGTGCCCACCAGCCTGCCACAGCCAGCAGGATATGGTCCCACAGGAGGTGAGAGCAGCACTGCAGGGCAACGCTGTGGTCTGGCCCTGTCCTGATGCGGCAGTGCAGTCAGCGTGGGGTCTCCAGCTGGTGCAGCGGGGGCTGCATTGGGAGCAAGGGGGGTCTATAGTGCCCAGCGCCCAGCACCCCGGGCTGGGCACTGCGGCTCACACCTCTCCCTCCCCAGGAGATGCAGGGACCCACACGGAGCTCAGAGACAGGAGCCAGGCAGCTGTGGCACCAGCTCAGGGACATCACCCAGGTAGGGCTGGGCAGGGGCCCAGGCAGTGATCCCCTGCAGCCCCGGGCACCCAAGAGCTCCCCGGTGCACCGGGCTGTGCCCCAGCAGGGACTCGTCTCGCCCTGCCCGGGAGAACGATCGGCTGCATCACACCCTGCGCGAGGTCAAGTGCAATGTCTCCCAGCTGCAGGCAGAGCTGGGACAGCTGCGGGGGGACTTCCCTGAGCAGGCCCAGCAGCACAAGAAGTGGCATTTTGTGGGAGGGGGATGGCGGGGCTGTACCCAGCTTTGCGGGAGACCCTGCCTGCACATGGCCCAGCGCCAGCCCCATGTGCTGCTCCAGCAGCCGAGCAGGTGGCACTGCCAGCAGGTGCCCTGCCGAGCCTGGCTGCAGGCAGGGAGGCTCTGCCAGACCCTGTGCACTCCTGCCTGCCCTGCTGCTGTGGGGAAGGCCAGGCACCCATTGGGGAAATGCTGCCTTGCTCGGCCCCGTCATGAGCACAGGCGGCTGGGAAGTCTGCCCAGAGCTGCTGGCACATCCCTCCAGGCCCACTGTTGGCAGGCTCTTGGTGTTCTTGGGACTCCCTGGCCCTCTCAGCACCTCCATGGGTACCTCTGCCTCCCCAGGCATGGGGTGCCTGCTGGCTTGGGGCTGGAAGGCCCTATGCAGCCCCTGTGCCCACTGAGGGGGCAGATCCCCATGGGGGCCCTGCCATGAGGCTGCTGTGTCCCTGCAGGGAGCATCTGGCCCTGTGGGAGATGGCGGAGGAGAACCTGGTGTTTGCAAGCTATGTCAGGATGCTGCAGTATGTCCCAGCCCAGCCAGGCAGTGGAGGGGGAGCCATCACTGGGGCAGCCGGGGATGTGCTGTTGCCTGCAGGCTGCCATTGCTGTGGGTACAGCCCTCCCCTGGGTCAGCCCCTGCTGCACCCTGGCTCCCTCCCACTAGGATGACAAACAGAAGCCTCTGCAAGAGCAACAGCCTGCGCTCAGCCCTGCTGCTCGGCTTGCAACCAGACCCGTGAGCGGTGAGCCCTGCAGCCACTGCAGAGCATGGGGCTGGCACCCATACAGGAGCAGAGGGCCAGGACTGGCACCCACAAGGGCAGGGATGCTGGGTGCTGGCCGGCACCGTGGGGCACAGCAGCTGGCTGGCTCGGCCGCCCTCACTTGCCCTGCCGGCACCCCTGGCTCACAGGGACACAGCATGCGGGCTGCTGCCAGCACTCTGGGACCCACTTGAGCCCCTGGAGCTGGAGGCCACAGTCCCCCCCAGGTACCCCCCACAGGGTGCCTCCATGCTGAACCTTCTGCCCCACAGCCATGCCCCCCTGCTGCCCGCCCAGAGGGCACCCACAGCAGGTGAGTGATGGAGGGTGGAGGGGCAGGCAGGCTGCAGCCCCCCTATCCCTGAGCACTGCCCTCCAGCACAGGAGCAGGGGGGGGAAATCCCAGCACCACCCACTCCCCGATGCAGCCTCTGGGGCAGATGGAGACCTGGGCTGCAGCAGCGCTGGCCTCGGGCAGCAGCAGAGCTTGGCCTCCAGCCCAGACACAGCCTCCTTGCTCAGCAGTGCAGGCAGCCACAGCGTGGAGGACAGTCCTCCCTCCAGCTCCCACGAGGGCACCAAGGTGAGGGATCTGCCCCCAGCACCACAGGCTAGGGAAAGGGACACAGGACTGCTTGCCCGCAGCTCCCAGGTTTGGGGCCCTCACCATGACATGTGTCACCCAGCAGGCCTCTGGCCCCCTGACAGGTGAAGCAGACGGACCCAGTGGCTCTCCCAGGCGCTTCAGCAAGAGGAAGCTAACTGCCTTTGCACCGGAGGTAACGGGCAACTCCCCATCCGGTGCAAATGGTCAGGCTACGGGGGAAACCGGGGCACACCCACACCCTGTGCCAGCAACCCACTGTTGCTTGTGTCACCAGGAGTGCAAGAGGGGAGAGGAACCCACATCCCCCTGCCCCATGTACCAGCTGGTTCTGGCAGGGGACAGGGACATAGGGAAGTCCAGCTTCCTGATGCGCCTCTGCACAAATGAGTTCAGAGGAGACATCTCCAGCACCCTTGGCACCCAGCTGGGGCAGAGGCACAGGAGCAGCACCTGACTGCCCCTCCCAGCAGGGGTGGACTTGCAGATAAAGCAGCTGCTGGTGGACAGGGAGCAAACCACATTACAGATCTGGGACACAGCTGGGCAGGAGAGGTGAGAGCACAGGGGCTGGGTTGCCTGCTGCCATGCCAGGCCAGTCAGGGCCAGGTCCTGCTCTGGCAGCAGCCCTGCAGGCTGGCAGTCACTGCACCAGCAGCAGAGCAGCCCTGGGGCAGTGGGCCTGGCCCAGGCCCACAGCAGTGACACCCCTGGCCCCAAGTACCAGAGCATCACCCAGTGCTACTTCCACAAAGCGCACGGCGTGCTGCTCCTGTACATCAGCTCCCCAAGCAGCTTCCTCAGCATCCACCAGTGGATTGAGAACATCAAGGTAGCAGGAAGGGTCCAACAGGCACCCAGCCCCCATAGAAAGGGGCAGGAGCTTTGGGGCCAGGCTGTGCCATGCTCCAGACAGTCCTAGGGGAGCAGGAACGAGACAGGAGTGAGCTGGGCTGGTTGCAAAGCAAGGTGGGGGGCCAGCCTCTGGGAGCAGCAGGATTGCTTCCCCCCAGCTTTTCCCCTTCACTGGTGTTTTGTGTTGGGTCTGGAACTGCGCTCTGCTCCTCGGCATGGTACAGGTGTGACAGGGTGCAGCCAGTGCATGTGACAGAGCTCTGCGGCTCCTTGAGGAGATGGACTACAGCAACAGCTGGAGGCTGCCAGCCCCAGGGACCCCTGAGAGCTGCCCTTCCCTCCCACAGGCCACAGAGAGGCCACTGCCACTCATGCTGGTGGGGCACAAGACAGACCTGCGGCACAGCCTGCCAGAGGCAGCGGGGGTCCACACAGCCCACAGGCAGCAACTGGCCATGGTGAGCAGGAGCACCTCAGGGCCCCCCAAAGGCAGCAGGGACCCCACTGACCCCCCCCTACTCCCCCCAGGCCCACGGCTCCCCGTTCTGTGAGACCAGCGCCAAGGACAGCACCAATATGGTGGAGGCAGTGCTGCACCTTGCCCAGTGAGGAGCCCTGCCTGCTGTGGCACCCAGCTTGGGGCCACACAGGGCCTGTGGCAACCACTGGGCCCCGTCCTGCCAGGGTGGTGGGACCAGCTGATGCCACTGCTCCTGGCCCTGCAGGGAAGTGGACAGTGGGCCAGAGCAAAGGCCACAGCGCTGCACTGGACCTCAGCATTCCAAAACCAGCTCCACGCTGCTGCTGGACCTAAGCACAAGAAAGAGGCCTGCTGCCAGCTTCGTGTCCTCTCCGTAGACAATTCCCCAGTCCGACTGTGCCCGCAGAGGTGCTGCGGAGCAGGCAGCTTACCCTGCTTCAGCTCCTGCGCCTGCTTGTCCCACCGGCTGGAGGAGCCGTCCAGCCCACGCGCAGGCCCAGCCGCCGTCGCCCCAGACCCGCATTGCCTCCCTGCCGCCAGCTCCAGCCCTCCTTCCCACCCTCATTGCAACCCATCCCTCTCAGCCGTGATCTTTTCCTGGTGTCATCCCCCCAAGCTTCCAACGATCCCACCCTCCCCACGGCGTTTACCGCCCCTCTGCTCCTCTCCCCACACGCCCCTGCCCGGGGTCCCACCGGCGGCCCTGACCCTCCAGGCGACATCCCCTGACACCTCCCAGACCAGGCCCCATCTTTGTTCCTCACCGCGAAGATGCAGCTGCTCCACACCGCAAGAGCCGTGCTTGCTTCATCCCTCCTCTTCACCAGCACGAAACGCGGCCACGAACACTCCCTCCCGGTCGGGGGGGGGGGGGGGGGGGGGCACAGCGCCGGTGCCCCCTCCCGCTCCCCAGGCAGCCCCAGACCCCCCCCCCCCCGCCCGGGCGCACGGAGGGAAGAGACGGGCCTTGCAGGGCTCCACAAGCTACTTTAATAGGAGACGGACCCGAGGCAGGCGCAGGGGGCTGCCGGGGTCCCCGGCGGGGCGGCCCGGCCCCGGGGCTGCACTGGGCATCCTGCCGGCGGGCGGCCCGGCCCCGGGGCAGCGGCGGCCCGGCCCGGCCGCGGGCTACTTGGCGCCTTCCTTCTTCTCGTCCGCCTTCTTCTGCTTCTGCTGCATGATCTCCGAGTCCCTGCGGGAGAATGCGTCGCCGGGCTGGCAGCGGTACCAGCACTGCCACCGGGAGGGGACCGGGGATCGGGACTGGGGGGGGGTGGGGGGTGGGGGGTGCGGGTCGGCGGGGCCGGCCCGACGCTCACCTCTGCTTGCGGGCGGCGGCCGAGAGCCCGTCGTCCCGCCGCTTGCCCTTGCCCGAGTCGCTCTGCTTCTTCAGGTTCTTCTGCCGCGCCAGTTCGCGCTGGTTCCCGCCTGCGACGGCGCGGCCGCCTCAGAACGGCCCGGCCCGGGGCCTGGCCCCGCGGCCCAGCCCCGGCCCCCCGGCCCAGCTCGCGCCCCGGCCCCGCGCTCTCGGGTAACGGCGCCGCCGCCCTCCCCCAACCACCCACCCCCCGAATCCAGCCCCACAGGGCGGGTCACGGCGCCGCTCCCCCCGGCCCGGCCGCGGCCCGCACTCACGGGTCATGGCGCCGCTCCCTCCCGCCCTCCGCTCCGCAGCCACGTCCCGCACTGACCCCCCCGCGCCCCGCCCCGCTCCGCTCTTTAAGGGCGCGGCACGGCCAATCGCCGCGCGGAGCCCACCCCTGCCGCTCTCCTATTGGCGCGCCTCTCCGGCTAGGCCCCGCCTGATTGGCCGCGGGCTACGGCTGCCATTCTGCCGGCGGGGGCGAAAAAGCCGGAAGCTGGTGCGCAGCCGCCAGAGCCTCGCCCACGCGTTGGGGGGCGGGACATGACGGTGCCCCGCCCCGCCATGACGCCTTGGGCGTGAGCCGTGCGGGGGGCGGGAGACAGCGCGGGAGGGCGGGGGGGGGCGGGGCGGCCGGGGGCGGGGCGCTGCGGGCGTCCGTCCCGCTCCTCGGTCCGACGCCCGGAGCCGCTGCGGCCCCCAGGCCGGGCCGGGCCACCGGCGGCCCCGCAGCCTCTTCTCCATCCCCGGGGGGGCGGATGCTCCTCTGGGCGGGCTCCGCGGCGCCGCTCAGGCCTCTTCTTCCGCCGCGGGCGGTGCTGGGGCTCTGCGGGGAGGGACCGCCGTGAGCGCCATCGGTGCCGGTGGGGCGAGGCGGGACCGCGACCGGCCCCCGACGGCCCCTCCCTGGGCAGCCCGCTCCGCCGGCGCGCCTACGCACCCGGGGCTCGGCGGCGGCATCGGGCCCTGGCGGGGCTCCTGGGGGTCGGCGCAGGCCGGGGGGCTCCGGCGCTTCACCAGCCACGAGAGCTCGGCGTGGATCACCTGCGGACGGCGGGGCGGCTGCGGCGGCTCCGGCGGGACCCCCGACGGTGCCGGTGTCGCCCCCCCACCCCGAGCCGGGCTCCTGCGAGACCCCCGCACCTTGCTGGCCGGGTCCAGCTGCAGGGCTCTCCTCAGGTCGAGCTCGGCCTCCGCGTCCCGGCCCTGCTGTGCCAGCAGCTGCGGGGAGAGGAGCGGGCGGGAGCGGGCGGGCGGGCTGGGGAGAGGAGCGGGGTGGGGGGGGGGCGCGGGGCGCGGGCCTCGGACCCACCTGCCCCCGCCGGAGCAGCGCCCGGCCGTTGTCCGGGCTGATGCGCAGTGCCGCCTCGCAGGCCGCCAGCGCCTCGCCCGCCCGCTCCAGCTTCAGCTCAGCAGCCGCGCAGTTGTTGAGGCACTTGACGCGTTGCTCCCGCAGCTCCTCTTCCTCCTGCGGCCCGGGCGGGGCTGCGGGGGCAGTGCGGCCTCAGCGCCCCGACTCAACCCCCGACCTCCCCCGCCTCTTCTCCCCCGCCCGGTCTCACCGGCGGTGGGGCCGTCGAGGGCGCGCAGGGCCAGGCGGTAGGAGTGCAGCGCCGCCGCGAAGTCGCCCCGCGCGAAGTGGAAGTTGCCCCTCTCCCTCCGCTGCGAGCCCAGGCACAGGCGGGCGGCGGGCGGCAGCGGCTGCGAGTCGGGGCCGTCTCGCACCTCCAGCAGCGTCACCTCGAACAGCAGCGGTGCCTCGGGCGGCACGTCGGGCTCCCTGCGGGCACAGCGCCAGCTGCCCCAGCCCCTGGCCGGCCCCCGGCCCTACCGGTCCCTGCCCCCCCACCCCGGCCCCTTGCTCCCCTCCCCGCCCCCCGCCGCCGCCCGTGTCCGCCCTACCTGCCCGGGCGGCCGTAGCCGTAGGGGAAGGCGGCGAGGAAGAAGGAGACCTCCCCGGGCTGCATGGTAGGGACGCCCAGCTCCAGGGCCTGCGGACGCGGGCACGGAGGGGCTGGCCGGGCGCGGCACCGGGCGGCGCTCAGCCCGCACCGCGCCCCGGCTGGGACTGACCTGCACGACGTCGCCGTGTCCCGGCACGAAGGTGAGCCGCGGGTCCCGCTCCACCAGCCCGCCGTCCTCTAGGGCGCCCAGCACCTTCACCGACACCTCCTGGCCGGGCCGCGGTCGCGGCCCGCCCTGCCCGTCCCGCACCACGCGCTTCCGCAGCAGCCGGTCCTCTGCGGGGCGGGGGCGGCGCTGAGAGCCGTCCCGGGACGTCCGGGGCCCGGCTCTCCCCCCCGGGGCTGCCCGCGGGCGCTCACCCGTCAGGTCGCTCCAGCCGTCGGCCGCGAAGAGCGGCCCGAAGCCGCCGGGGCCCGGGGACGCCAGCGCCTCCAGCCGCCGGTAGAAGAGCCGCTCCTCCTCGCGCACCGACGGCACGGAGATGGCGGTGTGGGGCAGACGGAACCGCACCCGCCTGTCCCCACCGGGGCCCCGCGGCCGCCCGCCGGACCCCGACTCCCGCTCCGGGGAGCCGCCGGGCGAGGGTCCCGGCATGCCCGGTCCCGGCCCGCCTCGCCGCCCGCCGCTACCAGCCGGCCTCGGTCCAGGCCCCCCCCGGGGCTCGACGGCGGCGGGCACCCGCGGCCCCCAGCCCGCACCGGACGCGTCGCCGCCGGCTCCGCCGCACCGCGACTGCCCCGGGCCGCCCGGGCCGGGACCGTGGCCGAGCGCATCGCGTCGCGCCGTTACCTAACGCCGGGAAGCCGCTCAGGGGATTAGCCCGGGCCGGCGGCAAAAATAGCCGGGTCAGGCCGAGCCCCGCCACGGGGCTCCCGCCGCCACCGCCCCGCCCCGCCGCTGCCCCCCGGGCCCGCCCCGCCCGCCGCGGGCCGGGCCATACCGCGGCCGGAGCTGCGCGGGCGGCTCCGGTACCGGGGCTGCGGGCCGGGCCCCCGGCTGAGCCTCCTGCCCGTGCGTGTCTCGGCGGCGAGGGCGCTGCGCGGTTGCGGTCGGCGGCAGGTGGGACCGGACCGGGCCGGGGCGGGCGCGGGGAGCCAGGAGAACCGGGCGCTGGCGGGACTCATCGGTGCCCGCTGTTGTTGCTGGGGTCGCCGCGGCCCGCGATCGCCTTCCAGGGCAGCCGGGGAGTGAGTGGGGGACCGGGAGGGACCGGGGAGACCGGGGAACTCAGGGCGGCCGGGGGGTGAGTGGGGGGACGGGGAAACCCAGGGCGGCCACGGCGTGGGGGAACCGGGGAGCCGGGGAAACCAGGGAGGCCGGGAGTGAGTGGATCGGGGTACCGGGGAGATCGGAGGGCCCGGCCGGGTCCCCGCGGGCCGTGCCGTGCCGGTGGCGCCGGTGCTCCCGCCGGTGCGAGCGGGGGATGGCGGGCCGCCCCGCGGGGTGGATCCGCCACGCACCGGGGGAACGGGGAGGCTCGCGGGGGGGGGGGGGGGGGGGGGGCGCGCAGCCCTGACGGCCCGTCCCGCCGGCAGTGCCTGACGGTGTCGGGAGGCCCCGGGACACACCCCCCCCCCCCCCCCCCCGGCTCTTCGCCTTCTCCCTCTCCCGCTGCAGCCGGGACGAATGAGGGGCCAGCTTCGAGTGCACGCGGCTGGCCGTGCCCCGGTGAGCCTGCCGGGCCCCCGCGGTCCCTCAGCGCTCGGAGCTGCGCCAGCAGCACCGCCTCGGGGTCAGCCCCAGCCCTGCTCCCGCTAGCGGAGCCGCGGGCACAGACGGGTGGGAGCGCTGCCCAGGGGTGTGCTCCCACCAGTTGGGTTCGCTCCCGCTCTTCAACTCGCGGTCCCCGATGGCCCTGGCCAAGCAGCCTGATGCTTTTGGGGTCTAGAAGTCCCCGACACCCTCCCTGAGCTCACAGCATCTGGAGCTCCTGGTCCCTGTAAAGGGCATCCAGAGTTGCCGGGGCAGCAGCAGCCCCAGAGACAGGGTCTTTGGAGACAGTCTGGGTATGGATTCCCTCCTTCCTTGCTTGTTCGGGGTGTGCACCTTGCAGGGCCTTCTCTGGACATTGCATGGGGCCAGGGGGGCAGGCTGGGCTTGGCTGGCAGGAGGTGTTTTCTTCTCCCAGGCTAGGTCAGGGCCAGCTAAACAGCCTGGGCAGCATCCAGAAGAAAATCATAGTCTGTGCCTGGGGGAGCTGCTCCCCACTGCTGCGGGAGCCTGTGTCCCTGGCAAAGGAGTCCTGCAGCAGAACAGTTGTTGAGCCCGATCCAGCCGTGCTTGGCTCCAGTTAGTGCGGTGCCGTGGGTGGCCCTGGCCTGGATGACAGCGGGTGCTGAGCCTCCGCTCCCTGCCAGGCTGGGGTTTGCTGGCTGCGGGGGCCCTGCTCTCCCCCTGGGATGACAGTGCTGCCTCCTCCGGGACCAGCTGGCCCTGCAACGCAGCGGCCACTGCTCACTGTGGCCAGGGCAGCAGCTACGCAGGTCTGGGGGTCTCAGGCTGCACCAGTGAGCAGGAGGCAGTAGCAGCACCAGGAGAGCTGTAGTGTCCCTGTCCTGTCAGTGTGTGTGTGGGGGCAGCCATGGCAGGCTGGGGGCGCAGAGGCTCAGGGGGCTGTGTGCCAGGACTGATGGGGGAGGAAAGCAGAACCTGGTGTGATTCTCCTCTGGGGCTGACCCCATTCTGTCCCAATGTGTCTGCAGGCAAAGGTGTCACAGCAACCAAGGCCAGTGTGATGGGCCTGCCAAGGAAGGGCTCTGTTTGCCATGCCCCAGAGAGCAGAAACCACAGACCTGCAACAGCCAGCCCCAGGGCGTCTCTTCAAAGCCTGGTTCAGCCCTGGGCCCTGCAGCCCTGTCGCAAGCACCCTGCAGCGGCTGGAGCAGATGCTGGGGGGCCAGCGCAGTGGGGCACGCCTGCTGGCAGCACTGGAGGAGGTGAGGGTGCCGGCTGTGGTGTCTGCTCAAGTGTAAGAGCACTGCAACATGCCCACCTGGCTGTGCTCCCCCCAGGTCGCCGAGCTGGAGCCAGCTGCCTGCTGCTACCCCCTGAAGGGGACCCTTGTGCCTGCGAACTGCCAGGGAACACAGTGCAGGAGCAGCAGCAGGCTGCCCTGCTGCAGCGCAGGTAGAGCAGGGGCCCTGGGGCAAGCAGCAGTGAGAGCAGCAGGGTCTGAGGGTGCTTGGTTGCTGCTGGGGTCTGGCCACAGGCACAATGCATTCACTCCCAGGTACTCGGCACACTTCAGGCAAGTCTGAACCCAGCCCTCTGCTGCCCAGGCACTTGGCATTTGGAGACACTTTCCCCAGTCTTGGTCTCTGGTTTCTACTGTCTGTCATGCCCCAGGAGCCAGGATCGTGGCATTTGGAGACACTTTCCCCAGTCTTGGTCTCTGGTCTCTACTGTCTGTCATGCCCCAGGAGCCAGGATCGCAGACCCTCGGCCCCATCCTTCCTGGTGCCTCTGCAGCAGCCTCCAGAGCATGGCTCCCCTCAGGCCACCAGCAGAAACCTTCTGGGGGTGGTAGGTGCTCATGAGCTCCAGCAGCAGAAAGCCCCCAGGGGGGTGTGGGTGGGGAGACCCCAGTTCAGTGTAGCTGCTTCCCAAAGGCATTGGGCTTCTTCCTCTCTGCGCCTCCTTTCCAGCAAAGCCCCCCTTGCCCCCCAGCCCAAACGCTCCAAGCTCTGGACTCTGCCCCTGCCTTGTGTCCTGGCCAACCCGAGGCATGGTACAGCAGTGGGGGGGGCTGGCCCTGCCATGACCCCCACCCCATACAGCCCAAAGGACAGGACACACCCAAACACTGATATGAAGTAAGGGATGCAGCAGCCCTGGGCTGTGTGGGCTGAAGCTGGCAGGGGACCCTCCAGCACCAAGTCCCAGCACAGGGGCCCAGGACAGGCAGAGCAAGTTTGTCCTTCAGAAACACCTGGCACTGCTGGATTTCTCAGATCTAAGAGCCAGCAAGGTCTTGGGCCGTGGTGTCCAGCCCTGGCTCACGAGAGTGGCACTGGAGCTGCCCATAGATGCTCAGCGCAGGCCACCCAGCAGCATAGGGTCAGCAGCAAGCTGGGCCTCTGTCCCCCAGCAGCCATGCTGGGGAGCTGGAGAGCCCCAAGAGTGAGGACGAGGCAGGCAATGACTGGGAGGAGAGTGCCCCAAGCCCAGAGCAGCACCCCTCTGCCCCCAGAGGTGAGGGGTGCCTGGGACAAGCAGCCAGGGACAGCCCCAGGGTGCACGGGCCTGCCAGCTCACGCAGAAGGTGGACCAGACCCAAGGGAGCCCTGGGAGGAGGTAGGTGGCCCAAACCAGGACTCCCGGCAAGCAGAGAGGCTTTGGCTGGGAGGCCAGGGCAAATATGGGGACAGTGCAAACCTAGGTGAACCAGCCAGCCTTATGACCTGAGGCCATCTCTGTGGACACATATTTAGCTAATGGTCACAAGAGCATTCCAGACACCTTTAGAAGGCCTTGAACAGAATAAACAAGAAGACAAAAAAAGAAAGATGCCAATTAGAACACAGGTGTGCATTCCACGATAAAGGGAACAACAAAGAACCTCAATTTGGCAGTTTATCTTGACCAATTAGACTGAGACAAGTTTCACATCTTTTAGTTGATATAACCAATTATGTCCTATGTTTATGCGTGTGTACAGAGTTAGTATAACCAATTATATCTTATGTTTATATGCATGTACAGTGTTGAGATAACCAATCATATTTTATGCTTGTGCGTGTGGACACTATATGCTTGCATGCAGCAACCAATCAAAGCTTTTAAGAAACTTAGAGAATTGTATAAGGAACTTAGAGAATTGAGCTATGCTCAATAAACTGGCGACTTTGATCATGATATTGGTGTCCTGTTGTCCGTACCTGCATGGAATTTTGCAACACATCTCTGCTGCAGCTGCATGGCTGAGCAGGGCACCCCCGGCACCTTGCATGCCAGCAGCCCTCAGGGGTCCCTGAAAGGCCCCTCAGATCTCCCCAGTGGGCCAGGGGCTCTATGTCCACCAGAGCCATGTGACCGCAAGCTTGGCTTTGGAGAAGGGGCCTTCCCGTGAGCCCAGGGGCAGGACAAGTCCTGGCTGAGGTGAAGCAGAGGTGCTCCAGCGAGCTTTATAACCCTCATGATCTTCTGCTCCTTGCCAGGTCCCAGGCTAGCAGCTCCTCCTTAGCAGAGATCCCAGATTACTTGTGGTAAGAGAGCTTGGCCCTCACTGCTGTGGGGCTCCCCATTGCTTAGTGTAATTTGGCCCAGCCCCACAGCATCAGGCAGGCTGAGACAAGCTACCTGCCTCACCTCTGACAACAGCAGCAAAAGGGCTGCAAGCCGGGCCCCAGGCACAGCCAGGTCGCAGCCCTGCCTACTTGCTGTCCCTCACACCAAAGGGCCCTGGCAAGAGGACAGCACCGCCAGCCCCCTGCCCTGCCAAGAGCAAGGGCTCTGCTCTGCTGCAGAGGTCTTGGAGGCCCAGGGAGAACAAGTTTCTCCTGGTCACAGCAGGAAACACTGTACCATCTCCTCAGTGGAGCAGTGCAGAGCTTATGAGGCAGCTTTTAGTGCAGACTACACAGAGTACTGCAATCTGCACACTTGCATTGGTAACATGAGCTGGAAATTTATTCAACTGGGAGCCAAAATGAAGATGTTGAAACAAGGAATGGAGGAACACAAGACAAGAGGGACACCTGGGGCATGATGGCACAACATAGCCATGTTCCAGTTCTGCTCACCCAAGTGCTTCTGGGTGTCAGGCACTTAAAGCTACAATTGTGCATGAGTCCAGCCACTTCAAGAAGGTGAGGCTGGATGCAGGGCAGGGACTAGGTTCCCTCCCATAGCTGATCCATACACATTCCCCCCCGCCCCGACTTATCCTAGTTACCAGCACTATGAATACCTCCACCAGAAGCTGTCTCATATCAAAAGCCTGATTCTACAGTTTGAAGGAAGCTGGAGCTCCTAGGCAAACCATTGCTGCAGTTCTTTTCCTTGCTTATCAGGACCTGTCCTTGAAGCAGTGGAGGAAACAAAGCCCTGAGGGTGCATGAGATTAATGACAGGGTTCAGGAGTTCCCTGCTGCCATCAGTGCATACCCCAGTGCCCCACAGCCCATGTGTGGCTAATGCACAGGCCAGCTGCTGGGCTGCTCCAGCTGCCTGCAGCCAGCTGATTTTCTGCTCCCTGAAGGAGAGCAGGAGGCCTTGGCTGCAGAGGAGAGGCAGAGCCAGGCAGTCAGCACCCATCTGCTAAGGCCTGAGCCGACCCTTGTGGATACATTACTTAAACCTTTGGGGGGTGGCTGCCCCCTGGCAGGGTTGGGCCAGCTTTCCATGCAGATCTCCTGCTGAAAGCAAGGCCTGTGTCAGTCAAGTTTGCTGAGTTAACCTATGAATCCTCCTCAGATGTCTGGTTCTCCTCAACTGAAGACTCATTAGCTTAATTTTAATTGCAGCACACAGTAAAGGGTACCTGGACAGTCACCAGCACAGCCCAGCACAATGCCCTTGCTCACATCCTTTGTCCCTCTTGCCAGAAAGCTTCACCAAGCCTGTGCTTACTTCACCCCCACTAGTTCAGGCACTAGCACCAGCACTTACCAAGAGAGGGCTCTGGGCCAAACATGCTGAAGAACTTGTGCTTAGGGCCCATCTGGCACCAGTTCTGAAGTCACAGACTAGGGAGCAAAGCGAGGATCAGAAAAGCTTCCCCTGGCTCTGCCTTGCTTGACACAGGGCAGTACTCGTTAAGGACACAGTGCTCCAGTTTGGTTTTACAGAAGGTACTCATCAGCAGTCAGAAGTAGAGCCTGTTGTATTCACCTGTTCCTTGCACTAGCATCTCAAGTCTGCAGCCAGCTGCAGGGGTCCTGCCAGCCTGAGGCGCAAGGACCACCCAATGTCACACATATGCTTCCCCCTGCAAGGTGTCTTGATGTCTGTTCTGGGACACAGAGCACCTGCTAGCCAGCAGCAGAATGCAGAAGGTAGGTAGATGCAGTTTAAGATACTAATGTAGCTGGGAAAGAAATTCTTGTACTGCATAGCTGCTGTAGACACAGAACCATGTTCTAAGCATTGTATGATCTACTGTACCTGGAGAATTCCAGCAGCAATAAGTAATTGGTACACAGCCTTTGGAGTTGTGGGGGAGGAATCCACAGAGAAAGCAAGCACTGGCTCTTACCATGGTAACTGCTGCAACACAGCAGTGCCTTACGAGTCTGCTGATCATCACTTCAATGCACATGCAGCCCAAAAAATTCAGATAGCTGGGGCAACAGCCCATGTCTGTTCACCCACCAACTCGCTCTTGCCCTTCCCAGTCAGCACATTCTGGGCCAAAGGAAGTTAGGACTGCCTGTACCCCAAGATGTTTGTTTGGTCACAGCCCACACCATCTGACTGCAGCACAGGATCCTATTCCTCTCTCTCCTGAAGAGAAAGCCACAGCTACCAGCCTGCTTTCTACCAAGAGAAGTAATGATCTTACAATTAACTGGTCTTAACCACATACAAGCCACAGACAAGCCTACTGGCTGTGAGAAACACCCTCAGCACTGGCCCTACCTGCGTTTGGGTTGAGTATGTAGTTAGCAGCACCCCTCCCCTACACTTGACTACTTTTTCACCAGCTTAAAAGCTGTTTTATTCCTGCTGCTTGTATGCTGCTGAGCAAATCCTATGCCAGCCTGCTCTGTATGCCTGCACTTGTCTAGATCCAACAGTCAGATTTAAGTACCACATACCTCTAAACTTGTTGAGGCAGCATGCAGACAGCAAAAGCATTTGTGACCAGAGTCCCTAAGCCCACAATCTGCATAAACATAGCACCTGAAGCACAGCACATTGGGACAGCTACTACTACTATGGTCTGGAAGGACTCGCCTTACCTGAGGAAGAACAGGCTAAAGGCTGAACTAAATATTTACAAAGACTTCTAAAGGCTCACTGAAGGAAACTAGACTCACAGCAGGAGGTTGCTGCCTATGAAGAACAGGATCCTGGTGTTAGGTTTGACAAGTCTCCATAGGACAGAGACACTTGGTCTTAAGGGGGTCATTTTATTGTTTCACTTCTCCAAATGTACAAAAAAAATTAGAAAATAACCCTACCCCCCACCCCCTCCCAAACCACAAAACAAACCAGTCTGGGGAGCCCCACAACAGTGCAGCTAAGAGACGGCAGGAAATTAAACAGAACTAGATACAGCAGCTGGGTCCCCTTGGCCCACATGGTCACTGGCTCTCCACAACCCAGAACTGGCCCCAGCCTGCCCAGTGCTTCCCCAATTCACACGGAGCTCATCCTGACCAGATAGCGAGTGGGTACTTTACAAATCCTCCTTCACCTTCTTCTTGGATTTCTTGGTTTTATCTTCCTCCTGCAGCACAGGAGTGTTGGTTGCCTCCCGCTTCAAGTAGCTAATGAAGTCACTCACTTCTCTGCCGCCCTGCAGAAAGCACAAGACAGTAAGGCAGTGCCTGTACTCCTTGTGGGCTTCCCCTTCACTGGGGGGGTGGGGTGGGGGGTGTTCAGGTGCCAGGCAAGAGGCCCACGTGACTGCACACAGAGCTCTGCCCGTGGGCCTGCAGCATAACATTCCCAGCAGGTACCACTGGCTGTGTTCCCAGGGTAACTAATGGGACAGAGTGGCACCTGCAACTCCAGAGAGGCTCAGCATTATTTGTACACCGGGATGCTACTTCAATTCTATACAAAGCAGGAAAAGCAGCAAAAGACTTACCTCATATTTCTTTGGACTCTGCTTCTTGCCAGCTGGAGCAAAATAGATGGTGGGGAAGCTGGGGAGAGAGAAGAGACATCTGAGCTCCCAACATGCTCTGTTTTCTTTCAGACCAGCAAGCCAGCCTCAAAGGAACTTGCACCCTGCATTCCCCTGGTTTAACACAGTAAGTTTCAGCAGCTCTTAAGCCTGCAAGCGCAGCCTCCAAAAGCCTGGCCATGTCCGCAGAGTTGGCTGAACTCAACTACATCCAAGTTTGCTAACTAAACTGTTTCCAGAAAAGCAAGCCCAGCATTGTTTTTACACTGCCAAGAACAGAATCACGGCAGATTCAAAAAGCAGCAAGACAGGCCTCCAGGCATAGCCAGGACACCAGAATCCCAGAGAAGCAAAGCAGATGAAGTGTCCTTTGTTTTCACTCTAGATTTCTTCACGCTAAGCAAATGCATAGTAATCGCGTGCCAATCGCCCCCACCCATCCTTCCCCAGAGACTTTCAGCTCTTCTGTTGTGGCTGCTGGTCAGAGACAGAAGCCTCAACTCATCCACTGACACGGTGGTGTAACAACAGTAAGACCTACCCTCTGACTTCATATGGAGAAGGCACATCATTGGCTGTAGCATCCATTTTGGCAATGATAATATTGGGGTCTTTACTGAGCTGTTGGTAGAAAAAGCTTATTTGTAACCAATCTGTAACAGTTAACACCAGGACCTCACCAATCAACATCTAAGACAGTTATATCAGGTGATAGTGTATATAGTATGCTAAAAAGTGAGCAAATTTCTTCTGAGCAGTTTACTTCTGCCTCAGCAGGGGCACAGGGAACAAAGTCTCTCCTCAGCCAGCTGTATGCAGCATGCATCTCCCAGTGGTACCTGCTGAATTGGTCTGGTGTAATTTCTAGAGAATGCTTACCCCAGAGCAACTGCTTACCTTCCCTCTGTGAGGAGACACAGTGCTCAGGAAGGAGCAGTGCCTGATGGCCAAATAGCAAAAGGCTGGTCAGATCTGGGAGAACAGATTTATTTTCTCCACTTGTGAAAGCATGCAGGGCAGTGTTATCCTTCACTGGATGGGAAACTATAATCACGCAGAGGGAAAAGACCCAAAAAGGAGCTTTGGCAGTTCAGCCAGTCACTGAATCAGGGAATATTTATGTGCCACAGCAAAGGGCACAGGCTAAACCTACTAGTGTGCTTGCTACCACGGTCCGAATCCTGCTGATGTACTTCTGCAATCACAGGAGATGCCAAAACTCACTAGTCTTCAGGAAAGCACAATTATGCCCCGTTATCATAAAGGCTAGACAGACAGAATCTGCAGGATTGTTTAGTGCTGCAACATTCTAGTTTGCATTTGCAACAGAGTCCCAGACCTACCTTCTCCCCCAATTCTTTGTATTTGGGCTCCAGATTCTTGCAATGGCCACACCAGGGTGCATAAAACTCTATCAGGACATCTTTGTCTTCTGCATTAACAATTTCATCAAAGTTCTCAGCAACCACCACCTGATAACGTTTGATCATAGAAGTTAGTTTTTTCTAAGTCAAGAGAGGATATAACATGATATGCTCCATACACTCTGCCCAAGAAAGCCTGCCCCCCCCGCCCCCGTAAAGAGTCACATTGTACCTACACAGCAAGCAGCAAAAAACCACACGACCCTTCACCAAGCTGTAACGTCCTCAGCTTGCAGGTAAAAACCTGTCATAAGGTAAGAGCACTACCTGCAAGTGAGGTTTGCATCTGGTATCCTCACAGGAGGAGGTCAAAATAATTTCTTTTTAATCCCGGCAAGTTCCAGGCTGAGGCATCAGTCCAGCAAGACTGGCTGAGGCCAACCCCATCCACACAAAAACAAGCACTGCCTTCCACTCCCTTATAAGGACCTCGCCATAAAAAGCCAGGCCATGGCATGCTTTCATTCAGGGCAGAATTTACTGGGAGGGATGAAAGGTAGGAGTCATACCACCCTATCCCCCCCAGCGATGAGATGAACATGTAACTCCTTAAAAATAGCGCAGTCACGACCGACTTGAAGGCCATGCCATGAGGGAGCACAAGCCAAGATAGCAGGCCTTTGCATAATCCCTGTAAATCTGGATGATTCTGCACTTGCAGAGCACATCACTAGTGTGCTCAAGCAGCAGTTACAACGCTGAGAGAAGAAAATGGAATCAAAACTGCAAGCTGCATTTCTTCCTTGGCTCAGAAAACTGCAATACAACAAACAAGTGAATTCTTCTTCCATCTATCACAGCAGAAGCTTCTCAAGATGCCACAATGCAGCACTTGCAGCATGGGATACTGGCATATGACTAGAAGCTGCTGGTGAACAGTGTTTCTACGTCCACTGGTAGAAGCTGCTGCTACACTTGATGCAGCACTCACCTTCACAGGGCCATCATTGCTTTCAGGGACAGGCTCCGATTTCAGATACTTTTTCAAGTTTCCATCAAAGTAATCTTGCAGGAATCTCTCCAGAGCCTTTCCATCACGGCTGAAAGTGAAGTGAGGTTTTACAGCCATCATCACACATACAGGATGAGAGGGGAAAACTTTCAAGGCTGATTTAAGCTCCTTCCACCCACAGAACAGATGCCACCTACATCTCTGAGAGCATCAGTCTGGGGCTGGCTTAGAAGACCCCAGAACAAGTGCAAAGAGTTTTGACAGGAGGCTGGATGCACATCCCATTTGAAGTTTTAGACCTTCCAGCACCTTTAAGTTTCTTTTTTCAAGAAGAAAGGTACAACTATTTCCTCTGCCCTTTTACGCATCTTAGTTCCTAACCAGACACTTAAATACCTTGAGTTAAATTCTCTACCTTTGTATAACAGGACAGCCTGCAAGCTCTCTAGAGAGCAGGAAAACACATGAGTAGGAACCATTTTGACTCAGTCATTTCTTCCAGCTGGAACATCCTTTCCCATTTCCTCCAAGCTAAGGAAGTATAATCTGGTCACAGACCCCCAAAGTCCGTCAAGCAAGAGGCAACTCTGCCAAGTTCAAAAACTTACGAGAATTCTTCCTGCATGACGTATTTATCTCCTTTAGCAGTTCTGATGGCAACAACTGGAGCCTCACCCACGCTGCTGTCTAGACCAAACTCTGAAAGCTCATGGCCAAAGGTTTTCCGACTAGCAACAGCAAAAGACAGTTTGTGGCCAGCATCTAAGAACTTCTTTGCAATCATCATAACCCTGAGGGGAAAAAAACCAAAAAACAAAACAAAGCATGATTCTTTGGAACATTTTCTTCCACATGACCTAACACCCTTCAAGTTGAAGTGCATGCTGGACAAGGAATTCAATGGCGTGATGTGTTCTGCACATGCAAATCCTACAGAAATGGTGTTGAGAAGCAGGGATAAGCTGGTGTCTATTGTGAATGAGGCCTGCGCAAATGTTGTGTGCTTTCATCCTCCACCCGACAGCATGACCACCAGGGTCTCAGGCACTGGGGAATACAGAGGATAGAATCCCACAGAGCACCAGTAAGGAAGTTCGTGCTTAAAGTCTAAGGACTAGGGATCCAAAAGCAAGTAAGTAGGGTTTCAAAGGACACACATATTGCATGCTTCAGGCTCTGCAGGCAGCAGCCACTCCAATAGTTCCAATTAGAAACTCAGCTGGAAGCTTTCTGGGAGAGAAAATTTCACATACGAACAATAGGAGAAACTGAGCTACGTGAACAGCAGCAATGCAAGGAACAAGGGAGAGAGGCCGATTAAACCCCACCGCTGTGTACCTGTTGCGCCAGTAGTTGGAGCCCTTTGCGTTCTTCTCATAGTCCACATCATAGTATGCCACCAACAAGTCCTTCCCCTGGATCAAGTCTTTGTTGTCTTCCGTCATGTGCGGGCAGATGCCAAAGCTATCAATTAGACAGAGGTTAGCAGCTCCAGTTTCACTGCCCAGAACCCATCACCTCCCAGGAACAGGCTTGATGCAGCACACTCTTGTTTCCCACCCACAAATGTCAAATGCCAGTAATAGTAAGACCTAAGGAAGAAACACTTTGCTCATTCAGACACCACATTATTCTAAGTCAAATCTCTGTCTCTAGCCACAATGTCAGTGGCTATATCTGACCTAAATAAGGCCAAAGCTGGCATACTTCTCAGGAAGCTGTTTTTAAACAGAACTGTGGTTGTTAGAATATGGAGAGTAAATGCCAACAGCCATGCCAGGATTTCCAGAAAGTGGTCCCCAAAGGACACAGTGTGGGCAAGACAGCTCTTTTGGACACTAAGCAGGAAGCAGTAGCAATGCCAGCTAGAAAAGACAAGTTCTGACAGGGTCAAATCCAACTGGGGCCAGTCTATCACATTCTCTGGTGAGGAATCACTCACATATTCTCCTGGATGAATTTTTTGATCTTTCCACTGGTGATTCTGTCTTCTGTGTACTTGATGGAGCTGTCCTCAAACTTGTTTGTCAGGCGTGGAGGACGGAATAAGACTATACCCCTGAAGGGAACAGGTACAATTAATTAGTTTAAAGTATCCCTGGCTTTCCAAGGATGACAGCTGGATGATGTAAGAATCCAGTCTCCAGTGACTATCCCACATTCACTGTTCATAGCTTCAACAAGACTGTCCAGTTTCTTGGCGGCACTACTGCATTAGATCTACCTGTCAAACCCCCCTCCATTATTCAGACAGGCCACAATGACAAACAGAAAAACCCCACCATAACAAGCAATGGGGAGGCAAAATGCCTCTGTTGAGATACTTCCCACCTGGAGGCAGACACTAAGCCTCCAGAGCCTGCAACCATTTGTACCTTTCTTTCTCAATTCCAAAGAGCTAAAAAAGATATGCCACTGGCACTTGGGGAAGAAACAAGACCTTAAGCTACATTCAGAAAGTGAATCCAGTTAACAACTGGAATCCATGGATTTGTTCCAGATGTCTCAATAACAGCAAATCTTTGTGTTAAGTAACTTACTCTCCATCTTCCTCATACTTCTGCACCAACTGGTCCTCAGTGGTGTGTGCAAAACGGTAGTTATCTCTTAGGTTGTTGGCGGCTTTCATGAATTCTGAATAAGCATCACCAGATGCATCTCCAAAGAAGCCTGCAGCAGAAAAACAGATGGTGACCCCAAATCGACTCAGCAGCAGTCAGTGTACAGCCCTCATCATTTATCTCCACAACGCACTGAAAAATCACTTCTGAATCAAGTCCTCCAATGCATGTTCAGGCCTTCATGTTTGACAGCTTCTCTTCCATTTTTATTGGAGCCTTTCTATATTCCCTCCCTTCCACCAGCAGAAAGTTACTCAAGAGTCTGCCCAGCTTAATCACTCAGCCAAAAGGCAGTTGTCCTCTGAGCACTAAGACAGCCATTTGTAACCGTGTGACACTACTAGTGCTAACAACTACCAATGGTATTTAATAAAAGTAAGTTTGGGAATGCTGATCAATACTCATCCAGCTAGACTTGTAAGATGGCACCTGATCCGCTTGAAGGAAAGCTGCTATTGCCACTTACAAACCCTGGTCAAATCATATAATGTTGACAGCCTACCAGTGTCACAAGATAGCACCAAATGTACTTTCTAGCAATCCAAAGCTACCTGTTGTCAGCCAGCCAAAAGAGCAACAAACTTTAAAAAAAGATACACTACAGTGCCAGGAGGTCTGACAGTCAAATAATCACAGGGGCGGTGGTGGGGGTAGGCAGGGAGAAGTTGGAAGGAATCCCCAGAGGTCATTAAGTCCAACCTCCGGTTCAAAGCAGGACCAGCTTCAAAGTCAGATCAGGTTGCTCAGAGCTTTGTTCAACTGAGTTTTGAAAATGTGAATGTTTCGAAATCCCTCTGGGCACACATTCCAGTACCTTATCATTCTCATTATGAAAAACTTTTGCTCAGGTCCAGCTAGAATTTTTCTTGCAACAGCTTCTTATCCTTTCACAGTATATTCCCCAAGAAACCTCCCAGAGCTGAGCATCCACTCATTTCAGTGCTGCGCTCAATCTACTCACCCACTACAGAAGCATCTTTATCACTAACGAATTTCTCAAAATCAGCCACGGAATTGAGAGCCACTGAAGCAGGTCCCGCCTGTTTCTTGAGATGACTGACAATCCCATCTTAAAAGAAAAGTTAAATTATTTAAGGGATCAATAGGAAGTTCTACAAGACATTCTTCAAGCTTCCCAAAGCAATAGTTGTTTCTGCAGAATCCATACACCTCTCCCATACAATAAATATGATGCGAAATGAAGGAGTGCTAACACCAACTTCACAAAGGAACTTTCTAGTGTTCTCCGGATACTGCCCATCAAGGGTACAAAGCGTGAAAGATAATGTGGAAACCTTCACCTTTAAAAGAGAGTTTTAAGGGATAATAAACATCCAGGGCTCTGCCAGCACAATGAGTTCTGGAAAGGGCAAGGTGGGGGTGTGCGTGTAGGTGAGAACCTTCTTTGTATCCTTCAACAAATGTAACATCCCTGAGACAAGTCTATTACATATGGGTCTGCCTTCTGCCACCATTTTGGCAAGCCAGATGCTTGCTGATGAGCTCATACCTGCTGTTCTAGGCCCATCATAGGTTCCCGCTTCTTCTCCATCTCGAAAAATCTTTAAGGTGGGATAGCCACTGACTCCATACTTATTACAGGTGTTTGAGTTTGCTGTACAGTCAACCTGAAGGAAGAGAAACATTGCTACTCAGTGACCTAGCCACTCGTACGCACAGAAGAAAGCGGCTTTGCTGTTGCCCACATTATCACATACAGAAATAAAGTCCAGAGGGTCCGAAAGCTCTTGTGTGTCTTTAGCCAAGGCTAGATTCCTTTCACCTAAAGTATAAGGATCCACAAAGCATCTACAAGACCAAAGGCTGGAGAGTCAGGACTGGGGAAGGAGGCAGCATGGGTGTAATGACAAACCTAGCAGAATATCTGAGAAAATACTGGAAAAGATTAAGTAGTTGAGAGTTTGACCAGACTACACTAGAAAGGGTAGATTCTTGTAATCAGTGACAGCCTTAACAGGAATCAACTGTTCTTAGCACCTCTTAAGTCCTAAAGTTCCTACACCGCCTGAAGAAAACAGGCTGACAAGGAGGCCATGGTGTTGAGGCCATGCCACTTCCCAGCAGGGAATAGGAAGACCCTGATTTGAGAAAACCATACAAGTGATCTGGTGGAAAAGAAAGCTTTTGGATAACAACCCTTACTTTGTAAGTCAAGGGACAACACCGTCAAGTACAGCACTACACTAATTCTCAGACTAGATTATACAGCTCAAAGAAGGCTTCTTCCTCCCGGTTCGGGCAAGCCCTCTTTTACGCACTCGTACACACCCATTTTATGCTCTGCACACCATCTGAGTGGCAGCAGCCTGCGCAGGGTTCAGCTTCCAGATCATTCCCTGGTGTCTAAATCTTCAGAGAGACGAAGCCCGGCAGAGCTCTAAAGAGCCTCGAAAAGGCCCGACGTGCACACCAGCAGGCATTGTTAGTGGACTGCAACAGCAAAGCTTTTATTTGACCGAAGCCCGCCCGTGAACTGCCCTCGGATGAGCTGGTGCAGCAAATCCTCACCTTCACGAGCGGTACGATCCCCTTCAGCCGGGTCGCTGCCGACTCGTACTCCGGCGCCAGCCGCTTGCAGTGCCCGCACCTGGAAGGACGATGAAGTTGGGGGGTTAGGGCGGCCAGGAGCGCCACGGCCCGCCCCGGTCCCGGCCCCCGCTCCGGCCCAGACCCCGGTCCCCCCGCCCCCCAGGCGCCCCGAAGGGCCCGGCTCCGCCGCTCCTGCCCGCCCCAGGCGGCCCCTCACCAGGGCGCGAAGAACTCCACGAGCACCAGCCCCGGGCGCTCAGCCAGACCGCTCTCGAAGTCGGCATCGCTGAGCTCCACCACGTCGGAGGCGCGGACGGCGAGAGCGAGAAGCGGGAGCAGCAGCAACGGAGGCGCGGACATGGCGGGCGGCGCGAGGCTCCGTTCTCGGCGGCGGCGGTAGCTGAAGAGGCGCCGGGGGCCGCAGGCCGGAAGTCCCGCCTCCCCAGCCGGATCTGCCGTGTGGCAGCTCTCCGTTGGGCGCCGTGACGCGCGTCACGCCAGCCTCGGCCAATTGCCTGCCGACAGGGGTGGGCGGGGCCAGCTGCGGCGACCCCGCCCCTCCCGTCGCTAGCAGTCAGCACAGCGCAGAGCAAAGTGGTGGGGTGAGCGCTCCGCGCCGGTGGGATTGGTGTCCTGGGCTGTGCCGGGCGCCGGCCAGTGACCGCTCCCGGGGCGGCCCAGCTCGACCTCAGGGCTCGGCCCCTTTCCTGAGCCGCAGCGCAGCCCGGGGCTCCCTGTGTCCCGTCCCAGCGGCCAGCCCCGAGCCCCGCTGCCGGCTCTGTCCCGCCGGGCCGGGGTGCCCTGGCTGTGGGCGCAGAGTCTCCGGGAGATGCATGCTGCCGGAATGATGGTCCGTCCCAGCGAGATTTCGCGCACTGAGCTGCCACGTGCTTGTTAAAAAGCCCACCGCAGCCGTCGGGCCTGCCCAGCCTGTGGGAAGATGAGCCTCTGGTGTTGAGGGGCCTTGTTTCCGCCCAGGGCACTGCACGGGCTGGTGTCCGGCCGGGCAGCACCCAGCACATCTGTCAGCGAGGGCTGTCGGCCATGCCACAGCTCTGCACCCAAAGCCCCCTGCGTACAGTGGCCCACAGCCACCCACGGGAGCCCTGCTTCTGTGTGGGGAGCAGGCTGGCCTTCCCCTGGCTTCCAGTGCTTGGGTGCTCCTAGCCAAACCCGGGATTGGGTCCTTCCCACGTAATCCCATCAGCTTGCGACTTCTGCTGCCTGGCTGCAGTGTCAGAAATACCCTCTTTGCTGGTGGGAATGCCTGCTGAAGAGCTCGGTGTCAACTGGCCAGCCCCAAGCAGGCACACCCTGCTGCCATGTCACTGCCACCATGCCCTGGCAGCACCACGGCCCCATGCTGTTCCTGTACAAGGAATACAACATATGAGCTGCATAAATCTGCCCACTGTTAACAATCTTGTTTGTGGGGATGCTCACCATGCAGCAGTTCCAAATCTGTGCTACCCCATGCTTTCTCCAAAAGCACGGGAGGAATTACAGTTCCCCAAACACTCCAGGAACGGGAAAAGACTCCAGAGATGGTACCTCAAACTGCAGGGCTGTAAAAAAAATTATCTTCCCTGTGATGGAAACAAAATGGAGTGTTTTTTGCCTTACAGAAATTGCTGCTAAAGGATCCAAACCCAGACCAGGCTAGCAAAAGTTTAGGAAGGTGAAGAAAAGAAGAATGAAGGAGGAAACACTTGATGAGCTCGTGGTGTCCTGACAAACACGGAGGGTGATGTAAGAACAAAGGACAGGGAACAAGGGGACAGTGGTGCCAAGTACATGGCACTGCAGGGACACACAGCAGTGACACTGGAGCTGGTGGGGCACTGGCAGGGGGTGGTGGGAAAGGACCTGTGGCATGACCCGACCGGTTACAGAAACAGAAGGAGGTGGAAGAGCAGCTCTCCCAGCAAGGCACCGGCACCAGCTGCGGCGGAAAGCCCCCCCCTCCGAACTGCTGTCGCCGCCGTCTTCCCCCTCGGAGGCCGGAGCCCGGAGGTGGCGGTGCGGTCTGGCCCCGGGCCCTGACGGTCCCGCCGCTCCCCGGGGAGCTGGCGCTGGCGCGGCTGCAGGACCGGCACCGGCACCATCGCCTGCGAAGAGCTGTACGACCCGCCGGGAGCCCCCCGCGCACCGCCTCCAGTTCAACGGGCACCGCCAGGCCCTCAGCCTGCTCGCCGCTTGTCCCCTTACTCCGCGCCCCGGGGCCGGCAGGGGCCGCTGCCGACCGCTCCGGGACCGCCGCCGCCGCCGCGGGGCGGGGGGTGGGACGACGCGGGGGTTGCCGTCCTGCTCCGGTCATCCGCGCGGGGCCCGTCGCCTTTGCCCCGGGGAGACCCAGCGCGGGAGCCGCTCCCGCAGCCGGCCGAGCCAGCCGGGCTGCCCGCGGGCCGGGCGGTGCCCCGCAGCCCGGCTGCCCCCGCCCCCGCCGGGTTCCCGACATCAATAATGCACGAGCTCGGCACCCTCTGCGGCGGCGGCTTCGGGTTACAACCCCGAGCCGAGGCCTGCGAGAGTCAGCCCCGCCGCGCCAGGAGCCTCCAGCCCCGGCGGCAGGAGCGGCGTGAGCGGGCTGGGGCAGGGGCTGAGGCACAGCTCCATCTCAGCGGTCTGTGGGACAGGACGTCTTTGGGGCTGCCTCTGTCGGAGGAAGGTTGGGAGCCACAGAGGGTGTGAGAGCGGCAGGGGCTGGTGCCAGGCTACGTGGACAGCCCTGCGGCAGCTGCCAGCGCAGGCCCTGTGGGGCCTCGTCCATCTATCCCTCTCCCTCACTCCCACTGGCCACAGGACGCAGGAATGGCTGCTTCCCTTCCTAGCTTTGGGATGCTGCTCCTGCTGTTGCTGCGGGACCCCAGCTCTGGTGAGTGAGCACGACCCTCCGGGACCACAGACCCTACTGCGATGGAGCCGTGCTCGAGGGGCTGCCTCACTCTCTCAGCCCCTGCCCCCTGTCCGGGAGTGGGGCACGGCTCCGGGGTCAAAGATCCCGCTCCCGGGGTGTGAGCTGCCCTGCAGACCTGGGCGTCAAGGGCCAGGCTGGTCCCCTGCAGTGGTCCAGCCATGGGGGGATATGGGGGGGTATGTCCTGCCAGCTGTGGAAACGTGGGTGGTGGTCTCGGGTGGTGACACGCTGCGGAGCCGTGCAGGGAGCGGCAGGGCTCCCGAAGAGTGGGACATTGCAGAGGGCGATGCTCGTCGGGCCCCTGAGGCCCGGGCGGCTGGCGGGAGCCGTGCCGTGTGGCATCCCGGCCAGCCGGACCTTCCCCGCAGGAGCTGCCTCGGGCGGGAGCGGCGATGTGGCCCGACGCCTCGCGTCCGTCCTCCAGCCCCGGGCCGCACCGCGACCGAGCGGCGCCGTCCCGCCCGTCCCACGAGCCGGAGCCCGGCGGCGCGGGGGGACGCCGGTCCCCGGGCAGAGCCCGCCGGAGGCCGCGGGGGCCCCGCCGGCGAGCGGGCCCGCCTCGACCCCGCGGGGCGGCGGTGGGGGCGCGGACGAGCTCTCCGGCCTCCCGCCCGGCCCGGGGCTGGCGACTGAGCCGCGGGGGCCGCCGCGGCTGCTGCTCCCGCCGCGGAGCCGCCGGCGCCGGGCCGCGCTCCTCGGCCTCCCGGGCGGGCTGCGGGGCCGCCCCGGCGGGGGGCCGCCCTCCGTGCCCCGCCCGCGCCGGCAGCTGCCGGCGGGCCGGGCCGGGCCGGAGGAGCGGGACGCGGGCCCTGGGCCGTGCGGGCCCCTCCGGAGCAGCGCGCCGGGGCTGCGGGACGCCCTGCTGCGGGCGGCGGCGCGGGCGCTGGGGGCCCCGCACACCGACAGCGACGGGCGCTGCGCAGGTGAGCGGCGCCGCCGGCCCCCCCGCCCGGTGCCCGGTGCCCCGCCGCCGCCTGACGGCCGCGCTCGCCCACAGGGACGCTCCCGCAGCTGCTGCTCTGGTGAGTCGGGCCGCCGCACGGCCCCGCCGCTCCCGCCGCTGCCGGGGAGCCCGGTCCCCGCCCCGCTGGGGCCGCCCGAGGCTCGGCGGGGTGGGCTGCAGGCCGGCGCCGGAGGAGCCCGCCGCGGGGCACGGACAGAGGAGCGGGGCTGCTGCGCCGGGGCGGCTCCGGACCTGTGCCCCGGCCGGCCCGGCAGCACGGCAGGAGCCGCCGCTCCTGGGGGCGGGGCGGGCCGGGCCGGGCCAGGTCATGAACCGTGCTGGGCGCCCCGGTCACGGGCCGGGATGGGACGGGCAACGCGGGCACCTGGCCCGCAGACAAGGGGTTCCTCCGAGGCGGACAGGGCTGCAGTGGGCAACTCTGTTGGAGAGCGGTGCTGGGGCTGCCCCGGGCGGCGTGGTTACTGATCCAGTCTCTGCCCTCCAGGGGCTTCCACCACAACCTCAGCTGGGACGCCCGCGGCCTGGGCTTCGCGGCCGGGGTGCTCCCCGCTCCGCCACCCCTCCCCGGCTGCCTCCAGCCTGTCCCCCGGGCAGCAGCTTCTGTGCCCGATGGCCAGCCCTCGCTCCTGCCCCCTGTTCTGGAGGCTGTGTGCAATGACAGCGTCCCCGGGCTGCCAGGTGTCTCCAACTTCACGGTCTACCTCTACTGCAACCTCTTCAACAGCTCCCGGGCCTCCGGCCAGCGCCTGGGGAACCTGGGAGCTGCCTGCTCCAATGCAGCCTGGTACCTCTCTGCGGGTGAGGGAGGCTCAGCATGGGCCCAGGCCTGTCGGGAGCGCTACCCTGCCCAGTTCAACAGCACTGTCTGCAGCAACACCTCCTTGAGGGAGACCCCTGGGCCCCAACAGGTCCTGCTGGAGCAGCTCTGTGCCGACCTGGCCCGAGGCCTGGCAGGGGCCCGGCCCCCCAGCCGCACTGCCTGCCCACTGGGTGCGCGCTGGGAGGACGCCTGGAACTGCTTCCTGGGAAGCCGCGTGCTCTGGGGCGCCCGGCTCTGTGGCAGCGGGAGCCGCGAGTTGCTGCCCACTGACCTCCGGGCCTGGCTCTCCCAGCTGTGTGGCGGTCCCCAGCCCCAGGCACAGATGCCCAGCGCCTCAGAGCCTGGGGGCACAGACCCCTGCTCCAGGGCCCAGAGCCTGTGGGCAGGGGGGAACACTGGCCTCTTGGAGCTGTGCAGGACTGTGCCTCCCAGCTGCTTCCAGGAGCTGGTGTGCACCAATGCCTCCCTCCTGCAGCTGCTGGGGCATCCCCAGCCTGTGGTGGGGGTGCACTGCCAGGACGCCCTGCCCGGGGGACACTGCCTGCTGAAGCAGCTCCTGGCGCTCCTGCCCCTGCACCCCAAGCTGGACGCTGCAGACCTCTGCCCAGACCCGGCTGCCTACCTGCTGGGGCTGGCCTCACAGCTCCCACAGTGTCAGGAGGAGGCTCCAGGCTGGGCCCCCCACGTGAACTACCTCCTGCGCCTGCTTGACCGGAGCCTGGCCCTCTCCAGACGAGAGGAGGCTGGGCAGGCAGCTGGGGAGCAGCTGAGCAATGCCATCCTCCTCTCCAGTCTCCTGGACAACACATCCTTCTGGGGTTTGCTCAGGGCGAACGCATCTAGAGGCATCCTGCGAGCTGTGGGCTGGTACCTGGGGTGGGAGCACAGGGCATCGGCCAAGAGGGAACTGCTGAGCTGCTTTAGTGTAAGTTGCGCAGGGCTGAGGGGCGAGGGAGGGCCTCCTTGCGTGCGGGACGCCGGGTCAGGGTGCCAGACCTGGCAACCCCTCCCGCCAACTGCGGGGTCTGGGCAGGGTGCAGGTCCCAGTCCTGGGGTCCCTGTCCAGTGCCAGCCATGGTGGGAGCAGGACCGGCGCATGCGGTCTGCTCAGCCACCAGTGGCTGGGAACGGTCAGTCCTGGATTGGGGTGTCAGGGCTGTGGCTTGGGGTGAAGCTACAGCAAGGCTGCCCCGGACCCACTGTGGGGTACTGGGCGAGGAGCTCTGGGGGAAGGTCTGGGCCAGGACACAGGGAGTGCAGTCCTGCTCTCTCCTGCAGGCTGTGCTCTGGGACCTGCTCGAGGACAGCGAGGGTGCTCCTGCCTTGGACATCCTGGCACAGGTATTGCCCTACCCAGCCAGGCTGGTTCCTAGCCCACCCAAGATCCTGCGGAGTAGAGGGCTTGCCTGCCCCTTGCACTCCCATGGCCTGGGTTCCTGCTGCTGGTTGTGCTGAGCTGTGGCCTCCCCGCAGGAGTATCTGCAGATGCCAGAGGAGAGCTTCCAGGGACTGCTGCTCACGGCGGGGCCCGAGGCTGTGCAGCGCTTCCTGGCCCTGTTGCACCGCTCCTGGCACCAGCTGCGCGGGGAGGTGGTTAGAGGGGAGGGTGTGCAGAGACCATGTGCCATGGTTTCAGAGCCTGTGTGATGGGAGGGGAAGAGCCCACGTGTGGGGGGCGCACACCATGTGGGGGTACAGCCACATACAGGGGTGTAGACCTTGCACAGGGCAGGTGGAGAGGCCGTGCTTGCTGGAGTCCAGAGCTCCCATGTGTGAGGGGTTCCAGAGCCCCTGCCCAGGGTGTGTGTGTGCAGAGCCCAGGCGTGCAGAGCCCGTGCATGGGGGTGCTCTCTTGGGGCACGGCTGGGCGGCACTGGGCCTGCGCTGGTTCCTCGGGGCTGTGTCCTGCCAGAGCTGGGGCTCACGCAGCTTTGCAGGTGCCGTCACCCACGTCCGGGGAGGAGGCGCTGCCGTTGCTGGCCGTGCTGCTGCTCCGTGGATTGCCCCATCTCACCCCCCAGCTGTTTGTCAGCCTGTCGCAGTTCATCCCCTTCCTGGCTGTGTCTGACATTGCGAGGCTTCCGCCGGCCCTCCTGGCCAACGAGAGCGTGTAAGCGGCACTGGGTGCCTGGGTTGCCCGCACGCATGGTGTGGCCAGCTCCAGCCTGTGCCCTGCATTGCCATTGCTTGCAGAGACCCCAGCCCAGCCCCATGGTGCCCTGTCCCCTGCAGAGCTCCAGCCCAAGCAGGCCATGCAATAGCTGTGCAGAAGGCCTCTAAGTGCCCCTGGGTCTTGGGCTCTGTGGGGCACATGCTTGGTGATGGTGTCTGGGATGCCTTTGAGGTGGGTTCATGGTACGGGCCTGGAAGGTTTCTCTGTACCTGCGTCCCAGCACTCTGTCCCCACAGCCTCGCCGCCCTGCGGACTCACAGCGCCCACCTGACGCGGGGGCAGAAGGCCGCCTTTGCCAGGCGCCTGCTGCAGGCCCCTTTCCTCGGGGCTGTGCCCACATGGCCCCTCAGCTTCCTTCGTGCCGTCCTGCCGCTGCTGCCCCACTTGCCGCTGAGCTGCTTCCTGCAGCTCACTCCCCAGCAGGTGGGATGTGAGCCCCGGGCACTCGCGCAGGCTGCTCTGCCCAGCCAGTGTGCCCTCACCCACAGCAGGCAGGGATCCCAGCCCTGCACCCAGCAAGCTGGGAGCCCTGCACCCTTGGCCCTGCCCACAGCAGGCGGGGGTCCCTGTGCCCCCGAGCTGGGAATCTCACCCTGCCCAACCCTGCACCCCTGATCCTGCACCCTCGATCCTGCACCCCCCTGGCTGGGACCCCTGTATGCCCTTCCTTGGCCCTGCATGCTGAAGCCACAGCCCTGGCTGGGAGCCCCAGGTCCGCTCAGGAGGCCAGAGCCAAGTCTCACCTTTTGCCTGCCCAGATCTGGGGACTGGGGGATGGCTGGCAGCTGCTGCGGCTGGGGCTGGTGCAGGGCCGCCATGTAGCAGGCAGCCTGGCAAACAGGAGCCATGCAGCTGGCCCCGAGCCCGGGCACAGGTGAGCGTGATGGGGGCTGCCAGTGGCGGCACAGCCGTGCCCCAGGCTGGGCTGGTGCAGAGCCTTGGTCCTGCTGTGAAGGCCGTGGCCTTGCTGCAGAGCGGGGCTGAGGTGGGTGCTGGCAGGGCTGCCCTTGCCCGCTAACAGGCTTTTTCTGTACAGGCTGGGGGCCCTTGCCTGCTTCTTGAGCCCTGAGGACCTGCAGGACCTGGCATGGCTGCGGGACCCCCGGGGGGCAGTGGAGCAGAGCCTGCTGGCATGTGCAGCCGCAGGGACCCTACAGCAGCAAGGGCGGGTGAGCCAGCCCCCCAGGAGGGATGCGTGGGCTGTGCCAGGCCACCCCAGGGGCACCTTGTGGATGGGCAACCTGAGGGGCTCCGCTCCCATCCCCTTGCTCTCTGGAGGAGCCTGGCCACAACATGCCGGCACGAATAGGGGTGCCAGGGCAGCAGGTCCCAGTCAGGCAGCACATCAGGCCAGGCACCAGCACCAGCTCCACTTTTGCCCTGTGGCTCCTCCTGTGACAGGGTCTGGGGCAAGCTGCCCACCAGCCCTGGGCTCATGGCCTCTCCTGCTCCGCGCTGACAGGTCATGCTCGCCCTGGCAGACTTGCTGCGCTCCACCAGCCTGGCCATGGTGAGCCCTGGGGAGCTGCCAGCATGGAGGGGCGTCCTCCCTGAGATGGGAGTGGGCTTCCTGCAGCGCCTGTCAGCTGCCCAGCTGAATGCCCTCCTGCCCCAGCTGCGGCCAATGCAGCTGACACGTGCCCAGGTGAGTCCAGCTTGGCTGCAGACACCCTGGGCCGGGGTGTCCCCGAGCCCAGGGCACTGTCAGAGAGTCCAGCGCAGTGCAGCCAGGCAGCCTCTGAGCCTCGCGCCCTGCCCCTGCCAGGGCTATGCTGTCACTGCTGACCACCACTGCCTTGTCCTGCCCCCAGGCATCCTTCCTGCTTTCATGGGCTGTCCAGAGGGACAATGTGAGTGTCCGAGGTGCCTCTGCAGGAAAAGGATGGGCTGCGGGTGCTTTGCCCTGGTGCCTGAGGGCAGCCCCAGATCTCACACACCCACGCCTGCCTGGGCTGCCTCAGGGTCCCTGTGCAAGGTGCAGCCCTGCTGTGGCACAGCTGCCCGAGCAAGGCTAGCACGTTTCTCTGCAGGTGGCAGCGGGGGAAGCAGCCAGGCTGTGTCCCCTCCTGCCAGGCCTGGGACCCACGTTGCTGGCAGCTGTCCTGGCCCCACTCCGGGTCCAAGGCTGCGCATGCCTGGGGCCAGCCCTACCCCTGCTCTCAGCGGCGCAGACGGCATCCCTGCTGCAGGCTCTGCAGCCTCCGGACGGCTGGCCCCACTGCCTCCTGCCCCTGCTACCCCTCCAGCTCCTGCGTCGTGGTGCCCAGGCTTTGCGGGGGGCTCTGTGGGACCTGAACTTGCCCTGGTCCCCGCAGCAGGTCAGAGGCTGGGCACAGGGCTGTGGGGGAAGGTGCTGCCCCCCTGTGCCTCCCACAGCTGTCCCCCCCCAACAGGCCCAGCTCCTCTGGAGGGAGGTGGGAGCCAGCGCTAACCGCAGCCACCACACTGCTGGGTGAGAGCAGCCCACCCAGGCTGACCAACGGGCACCAGCTGGGGCATGGGGATGGGGACGTCTGGGAGCAGCCTCTGGGGTCCCACAGAGGGAATGGAGCTGGGAGAGGGCTGGATGCCCTGGGCAGGAGGCGGGAGCCTTGGCAGGGCCCTGGGTAGGGTTGAGCGGGTCTCTATGGGGCTGGGGGTGGTGAAGTCCCAACAGGGTCTAACGCTGTCATCCTACAGTGCCCTGGGCTCACTGGTGGTGGGCATGAGCTGCATGGTGCTGCAGGAGCTGGGCCGGGAGGATTTCCTGGGGACTCTCCGGACCCTCTATGTGCAGCCTCGCTCCCTGCCTGCCAGCCTGGTAAGGAGGAGGCTCCGCAACCCCTGTGGCTTGCAGGCAGCCTGTCCCTGTCCTGCACTCAAAGCATGGTGTCCCCAGAGGCGCTGCGTGCAGGAGGAGGTGCTCAGGCGTCCTGCGCTCTCCGAGGAGGAGATGGCATGGCTGGGACCTCGGTTCCTCATGGAGTTGCCGTAGGTGTCAGGAGCAGCTGGCCCTGGCATGCAGGGCCCTTTCTGCTCTCATTGCCCCTTTTCCGCAGTGGGGAAAGCACTGCCTGCTGGCCTACAGCCCCCTCTTTGGGCCCATCACCATCCTTGTGTCTCCAAGGGGCCAGTAAGCCTCCCTGCCCTGCTGCCCCTGCATGTGAAGCAGGGACTGGTGGCAGGAGACCTCAGCAGGCACCACTGCCCTCCTGGGCACCCCCAGCCCCTGGTCCTCCCTGGGGGCAGCCCTAGGGCCAGGTCCTGCCTGGTGCCTGGGCACCCCTGCTATGAGAGGGGGTCTACAGGATGGGGCTTAGTGCCCCATTCATCCCTGGGCAGAGCAGCCCCTTGCCCTGCAGTGCCCAGCTGTGCTCTGGTTCCTGCAGGGCAAAGCTGGTGGAGATGCTGCCTGATGCCATGATGCGGCTGGTTCTGGACCATGCAATCCGCCAGCCCTGCAGCCTGCTGGCCCTGCCGGCTACCCGCCGGGCAGCCCTGGCCCGTGGGGCCCTGCGCTCCTTGGTAAGGGCAGGGAGCCTAGCACGGGGCGCAGGGAGATGCAGCCACCTGCCCTCACTCCTCTGCTCTCCCTCCTGCAGCGGCTCCCAGCAGGGACAGAGCTGGGTGGGGAGGCCCTGGACCAGCTGGGCCCACTGGTGGGGTTCCTGGGCCGGGAGACCTTGGCCCGTGTCCAGCCCCAGAGCCTGCTGCCACGGCTGGGGGACCTGCAGGACACCTGCCTGGCCGTGGAGGCGGGTGCCGAGCTGGGGCGGCTGCTGCTGTCGGAGCAGGCGCTGGGGTAGGTGGTGGCCAGGGGGGCACAGGGCCCTGCCAGTGCCACCTTGACGCCCGCTCCTGCAGGACCCCGCCAGGCTGGCGCCTGCCCACCCTGCAGCAGCTGGGGCGCCTGGTCTTCCTGCTGCCCCTCGAGAGCCTGCGTGCCATCCCCCGGGTGAGCACCATGTCCCATCCTACTTCCACCTCACTGCCCCATGGCTGGACAGGCACCAGCCCCTCGACCTGGTCCTGGAGCTGTGCCATCCCCACCTGTGCCCCATCCCCCGGCTGTGCTGTCCTCACCAGTACCACATCCTTGTGGCTGTGCCATCCCCAATGGTGTCCCACCCTTGTGGCTGTGGTGTCTCTGCCGATGCCCCATCCTTGTGGCTGTGCCAGCCAACCCATCAGCACTCTCACCCCTGTGGCTGTGCCATCCTTGCTGCTCCCCTGGGCCTTTCTGCTGGTGGGGTCTGTCCTGGTCCCTCTCTCCATGTCCTCCCAATGCTGTCCCAGGACTTGCTGAGCAGAGACACGGTGGAGCAGCTGCTGCAGAGCCAGCGGGACTGGGAGCAGAGCAAGCTGGGACGCCTCTGCCACCCCCCTGGCACCCTGGGTGAGGGTCCCAGCCCGCAGGAAGTGCTGGTGGCCCCGCTGGTGGCAGCTGCCAGGCCAGGGGAGCGAGGTGAGACTGTGCACTACCCCCCCTCAGCCCTGTCCCCGCTTGTGCACCTCCTGTCCCTGGTGCCCTCCCATGGCCTGCCCACACACTTTGTGCCCCTGCTGCCCATGTTCCCCATGCTGTTCCCTCCCTGGGCTGGCCCTATGTCCCCAGTGCCCAGTGTCCCCATGCAGACTCCTCCCCGGCTGGTGTGTCCCCCTCGTGCTGGGGCCAGCCTGCTCAGGCCAGCTCTGCAGCCCCCGTGCCCAGCTGTGCCGACGTGCGTGCCACCTTCCCTGCGGTGTGGAGTGCAGCCCAGCTGGCCGCCATGGCCCCCCAGCAGCTGGAGGGCTGCCTGGGGCTGCTCAGCCAGGACACGGCACTGCGCCCCGACCAGCTCCAGGCTGCCCTGGGCCAGGCCCGGCGGGTGAGGGGGGACATGGACAGGGTTGGGGGGAAGGCACATGGGGGGCCGTGCTGGTGGGGGTGGTGGGGTTCTGCCGGGCTGGGTGGGCTGTGCTGGCCCTGACGGGGAGGTGCTGGATGTGGGGAGCTGTGCTGGCCGGGGGGGGGGAATGTCCTTGGGGGGGCTTTGGTGGCCTTGGGGGGCTGCCTGTGGGCGGGCTGTGCTGGCCTTGTGGGGGTTGTCCTTGGGGGGCTGTGCTGGCCTTGGGGGGCTGTCTGTGGGGGGGCTATGCTGGTGCTGCCTGGCAGCGCTGGGTTGGGGGCTGCCGGCAACTCGTGGAGCTGCTGGTGCTGCAGCTGTGGGGCAGCACCGGGGCGCTGGAGCCAGCCCAGACCTTGCACCTGGGCCGGCTGGCCACCCAGCTGGGCGAGCCGGAGCTGCGGGAGCTGCTGCTTCCTGATTGGGGGGCCCTCTCTGCCCTGGGGGAGCTGGACGGCTGGTCACCCGAGCAGGTGAAGCCCTGGGGGCAGGGGCGGGGGCGGGGACAGGGGGTGGATCGTCTCCATGATGGGCTTTCCCCCAGATGCGGGCCGTGGTGTCCACCTTCCTGCGGCAGCGTGGGGTGAGCGCCCAGGACCTGGGGCTGCCTGAGCTGGTGGCACTGGGGCACCTGATCTGTGGGCTGTCAGCGGCTGAGCTGCGGGGCCTGGACAGCCGGGAGCTCAGGTGGGTGTATGCCCACAGGGAGTGTGGGCCAAGCCCCGGTCGGGGGCCAAGCCCCGGCTGGGGACCAAGAGGGGAGGAGCGGGCACCACCCGCTGCCTCGGTACAGACAGCAGTGCTGGGCCCAGCACATGGCCACCCGATGCTGCCTGCTCCCCACAGCAAAGCTGCTCCTTTCCTGGGCTCGCTGAGCCTGCGCTGCACGGAGCAGCAGGCGGAGGTGCTGGCCGCCCGCCTGACCTCCAGTGCTGCCTTCGGCCCGGCTGCCACCTGGGGACCCGAAATCTTCGCAGAGGTCGGGACGCTGGCAGGTGAGGGCTGGGACGGGGCCATGCCCTGCGGTTGCTGCTGCCTGCCCTGCTGTCTCCTGTGCCCAGGGACAGCATCCTGACCCTGCCCTCTGTGACCTAGCTGGGCTCCCCGACATCGTCCTCTCTGCGCTGGTCCCTGAGCAGATCTGGGCCCTCACGCCCCAGGCCATCGCTGCTGTCCCGGCACCCAAGTTCGCAGTGAGTTCCTGGCATCGTCCACTGGCACACTTAGCTGGGGCACGCATGGGACTGTCCCCCTGCATGCAGGGGAAGGGGGATTCCTGGCTGGGCCAGGGTGGTGGGACACCCCCTAAGCCAGACACTGAGGCATGGGCGTGGGATGTGTCCTGGCTGCACTGAGGAGCTGGTGCAGGGCATCGCCATGGCTGGCTGCCCTCTCCCCGCAGGTGGTGTTTGGCCCAGCTCAGCTGCGCACCCTCTCCAGCACCCAGGCCGCGGCTGTCACCCTGGGGCAGCGCCAGTGGCTCAGCAGCGCCCAGCGCCAGGCCCTGGCCAGTGCTCAGCATGAGGGACAGGCTGCCCAGGACGGCGAAGGTGAGAGTGGCTGGGTGGCTTCTGTCCCCATGCAGCACCCCGCCTGCCTGCCGTGGGCAGGTCTGCCTGGTCGCCCCTTGTCCGTGCTCTGCACCACCAGGCTCAGCATGGGCACCCTGGGATGCTGGGAGGGCTCAGGTTGTGCAGGGGTTTGGCCCCAGAGCCTGCAGCGCTACCCCATGGGGACGCTGGCCTGGCTTCCTGCCCAGCTCATACTCCCTCTCGGCCGAGTCCCATCCCACCTCTGCCCGGAGTCCTCCCTGCTGCTGCCCCCTGCCCTAAATCCGTGTCATGAACAGCAGCTCTGGGGGCAGCAGCAGAGGGTGCTGTCCCTGCCCAGAACTGTGCACATGGGGGGTTGTGTGCGCATTTGCGAGCTCTGTGAGGGCTCCTGGCACGTGAGCCCTTCCATGGAGTGCTGGTGCTGGCATGCTCAGCACTGACAGTGCTTTCTCTCCGGCAGGCAGGAGTGGAGCCAGGCCCCAGTCTGGCTTCAGCTTGGTTCTCCTCCTCTGCCTGACCCGCTGCTTTCTGTGAGCATCCCAGTAATAAACTTGTGATGGGCATAAGCAACGAGCTCTGCTCCCTGGCTGCCTGCAGTGACACATGGCCCCAGAGCACCTTTCCCTGCCTGGCTTTGACTGTCCCAGCAGCTCCTGGGCACCCTGCAGGAAGATGCCCCCCAGCCCCAGCTCCTTACCCACACACAGTCCCTTGTGGGCCCTCAGACCATGGCAGCCCCAGCAGCCCCTCAAGCCCTTTCCTCAGGGAAGCAGTGGCTCAGGGAAATCCCGGGGAGGGCTGCTCAGGGAAGGCACAGGAAACCCAGACCCGGGTGGGTGCCTCTCTGCAGGGACACAGGTCACTGGGGAGATCGGTGGGGTGGTGGGTGCTGGGGTAAGGAGGAGACTGAGCCACGGCTACAGCAGCGCATGTTTATGGGGTCTGGCCTGGCGCGTTGCAGGTAACAGGACACAGCGACATGCTGGGCACAGAGATTGTGTAAGCTATGGGGGGAGCTGGGTCCCGTGGGGCTGGCGCTACCTTGGTCCAGCTCAGTGCCGGAACTGTGGCACCGGGGAGGGGATACGGATGTCCTGCCCCTTCTCCAGCCGCCGCTCACAGTCAATCAGGTAATTCACACCATCTATCACCAGCTGCACCAGCTCCACCTGCACCAGAAGCACACACGTCCTGACTTGGGGGCTGTTCTGGGAGCCGTGCCAGCAAGGCACCTGGCTGGCCCCACTGCATGAAGGGAAGGCGCTGCCATTCCCAGCACCCATGTGCTGGTCCCAGCACACGGCCCCAGAGCTGTTTGGGTGTTGCAGGCCTGTCAGGCACATGCACTCCAGAACATCCCTCCCCAAAAGCAGCTCTGCCCAGCACCCACCTCTGACTTCCCCAGCCGGTCCAGGTTGGAGATGTCAAAGACGCTGCCAGTAGCCGCGGTGTCCACACCACCCGTCCCACGCTTCTGTAGCCGGAGGTTCTCCAGGATCTTAGGGAAGCGGCTGTCCTGGTGCCCAGAGAAGATGTCAGTGCTCAGTGGGACCATCGGCAAGGGAGCCAGAGCTCTGCTCCCAACTGTTCCCTGGGGCAGCCCTCCCGCTGCTCATGGGACTCCGTCAGCAGACTCATAATCCCCACAGGGAGCCCTGCCCTGAGCAGAACCAGGTTAACACCTGGGTCCCTGGCCCCTCCAGTTGTGGATGCAGGCGGAGGCTGGACCATACGCTTCCCAGGGGAACCTGAGCGAGGTCCAGGGCCAGGTGCCACGCAGTACTGCACCTCTCGCATGGCTGGGCTCCCTGTGCCCTGGCAGCCAAGGCTCCCCACAGCCCTGGCCTGGGTCCCCACAAAACTGGCCATGGTAATACCTTGCTGAGCAGCGGCAGCTTGATGTGGACTCCTGCTCGCAGCCCAGTGCCCAGGTTGGAGGGGCAGGTCAGGATGTAACCCAGCCGCTCATTCCACATGAACTCCCAGCCTCGCTCCTGGATTAGCCGCTCCACCTGGGTTAGAGGCACAAGGAGCTGTTCAGCCCCCAGCCATGGGGTGCCCAGCTCTTGGCATGGCAGCACCACCCAGCCCTGGCCAAGCACAGAGGGCCAGCCCCGCAGTGGCCCTGCTTGCCCCTGTCCACCTATCTGCCTGTCCACGGGGCTGGCGCAGCAGGGGCTGGTGGACACTCACCTCCTTCAGGCCCCGACAGAAACGCTCGAAGACACGCTTCATGTTGCCACCCTTCTCCATGGAGATGATGCGTGTGTGGTCCTCCTCATTGATCCAGATCAGGAAGGTCTTCTCATTGTTGTGCCTAGGGACAGGGCAGTGTTGGGCTGCGCTGGTGGCCAGCAGAGGCCCTGTGCCCACCCAGCCACCCATGCCAGCCCTGGCCATGCCCCTTCTGCCCCTGTGACCATGGGGCCAGTGCTGCCCCACGGCTCCAGTGCTCTGCCTGCGCCCATGGCTGGGAGTACATTGCCAAAGCACAGCCTGGCAGCAAGGCAGACAGCCAGGAGATGCACCTGGAGATGGGCCAGTGTTCATCCACATGAGCCGCTGCGGGCAACGGGTGCTGGCTCCAGTGCCGTGGGCACAGGCAAGCACTGCAGGAGGAGCAGCACAGTGCCAGAGTGGTGGCAACCCTGCCTAGATTGGGGACAGCAGCACAGCTCCTGCACCATGCAGGCAGCAGGAGGGGGCTGTGAGGCATGGGGTGCATGTTGGGGTGCTAGGTTAGGGGTCTGCTGGAGCTGGGGACCAGGTGTGCTGTGGAGGTGTTTTCCATGAGGCTGCTACAAAGCTGCCGTGCCAGCGAGGGTGGTGTGGGCGAGTGAGTGCATGTGCCGGCTGTCACTCTGCAGGCACGTGGGATGCTGCGTGGGATGCTGCGTGGGATGCTGCATGCTCTGCAGAGATGCTGGGAGGGAGCAGTAAGATGCAGTCATGGCGGGGTGAGTCTGGGGGCACGTAGAGTGTGCAGAGAACTAGGAGGAGTGCTGGGGATTGCCTGGGGAGCAGAAGGCAGTTGCAGGTTTTTGGCAGCCTAGAGTGCAAGGTGCTGCAGGATGGTGAGAGCGGGCATGATCGACAGCAGGGGTGGGCGTCAAAGTCCCAGTTCTTAGGAGGACACTGTAGTTTGTGTATGGAGTGTCTGGCTGCTGACTGCAGTGCACAAGGGGGTCTCAGGTCAGGCCACAGAGCCCAGGATGAGCACAGCCCGGGGCGCTGGTGCCACATGTGCTGGTGTCTGTGGTGCAGTGAGCACGGGGGAATGCGGGTGGTGGGGCTGGGGAAGCCAAATGGAGAAGAAGCATCCCCTGCCTTTCTGCCCTCCTGACTCCCTGATGCCGGGGCAGATCCTCACCAGATCCCTCGGGCGTCGGGCCAGTCCCGGGCCATTCCTGCTGCCGTCAGGAGCGGGGACACCGGCTTGTCGAAGAGGAAGTGGTCCTGGAGGGAGGCAGAGTGTGTGGGCTCGCCAGGGCTGCATGGCTGGTGCCAGGGCACCCTGTCTCACTGGTCCCAGCTTGCCATGTAGGTGATGCACCACAGCTGTCCCAGGGAGGGCAAGCTCACTTGCCATCTCCACCTGTGTGCAGGAGTCCCTACCTTCCTGGCCAGGGAGGCAGAAGGCTGCTGGTGCACAGCCCACCCTGTACCAGGGGCTGGTGGGGCATGGGCCATGTCCTACAAGCCTGCCTTCCCCTGGGCACAGGCAGGGACATGGGGCAAGGGCCAGAGGGGGCTGTGAGCTGCTGGGGATGTGTTCAGCAAGCTCCATCCTCCCCTGGCTCGGGAGGGCTGAGCAGCACCGTGAGCACCCTCTGCACTGCAGCGTGGCCTCACTGGGGAAGGGGGTCCTGGTCCCACAAGGCGGCAGGGCTGGGAAAGGAGGATACAGCCTCCCGGAGAGGCAATGCCGGGGAAGGGGTTCCGCTCTGTGGGCACCCACGGTGGCTGGCCAGGAGCTGCACTGACTCACGTCAATAAGCTGCTGTTGCTCCTTCTCCGTCATCTCACTGAGGCGGTAGTACCGGCCTGCTAGATCTCCAGTGAGGCCATTCAGTGCCTCCACGGCCACCTTCTCCACCTCTCGCCGCTCAGCACGGGTGCAGGCTGGTGGCAGGCTCAGCCCGCGGATGCTGCGCCCAGTCCGGACCCGGGACGAGAGCACGTAGCGCTCATCAAAGTGGCCAAACTTTATCTGGAACAGACAGGAGCCATGGTGTGCTTATGGGTCGGCACTGGTGCTGGCAGGGGCCCTGTCCCCTGAGGCCTGGGGAAGGGGCCCCATGTGCAGCACCACTGCCTGGCTTGCACACCTTGGTGGCATCCAGGTCTGTGACATGCTTCATGGTGCGGGGATTGTATCCGTTGTGCCGCTCCTGAATCACAGGGTCAAACAGGTCAGCAAACACCTGGAAGCAAATGGTAAGATGTGCAGCACTGCAGACCCAGCGCCCAACAAAGCCCCTGCCACAAGCTTGGCACAGTCCTGCTGCCAGTGTGGGGGATGTGGCAGCAGGGGGGCTGCAGAGTGTGGCTGGGGGCCACTGTGCATCCTCCAATGCAATAGCAATCCATGGGGCTGAGACTGCCTGGGCAAGTGGGGGGTTCAGGGGCAAGGAGGAGGAGGAGGAGGTGCAGGGCTCTAGAACAGCTGCTCTGAAGGAGCCCTGTGTCCCACAGGGACATGCTGGGGCCAGCCAAGGGGCCTCTCCAGCTGCCCAGGCTGGGCAGGAGGAGGTGGCCAGTAACATGCCAGGCTGCTGGATGTCCTGCAGGTACCAGCACTCCTCTGGCTGCTGCAGGCACCCTGGAGAGCCTGGAGCATGGCAGGGCTCCGGCCACCACTCACCTCATAGGTTTCTTCATCTCCAGCTACCATGCCCACAGTTTTGATGAAGGGGTGGCCGGGGTTGTCGACACCCGTCTGGATGCACTGGTCCAAGGTCCAGCCATTTGGGGTTGCTTTGTCACAGAGCCTGGCATAGATGGCTGGTGTCAGGTTGCTGGCCATGCAGTTGTTGTGCTTCCGCAAGTCTGGGTACTCAGCGCTGTGGGAAGAGAGACCGATGAGTCCTTTGGGGACATGGACCCCAGCACTCGTGCCCTTGCCCCACAGAGACCCTCAGGACAGGCATGGGCAGGGAAGCTCTGGGGAGGGACGTCAAGCTGCTCTGCTTGTCCACACCAGCAAAGGCCAGCCAGGAGTGGGAAAGCAGTTATGGGCATCACACAGCGAGGGCAGAGAGCAGCCTGAGCTGAGGGCTGACATTGCCACAAGGACAAGAATGCATGACCAAATCTGGACTAGTTGTTAGGGTGCGGCTCCTTATCAGCCCCATACCGGGCAAGCGGCAGCAGCCACGTCAGCCCCAGTGCACAGGCAGCTGGTGGGAGCCTTTGCGCTGAGCTGCCAGAGCACCCGGGCCGCGGAGGGGGGGGCCTCGCTCCCCTTCTCCCTGGGGCTGCCCCGACACCAGCCCAAATGGAGGGTGGCTGCTCCCGCTGCCCCTTCTGCCCAGCACTCTGGGGTCTGCCTGTGCAGTGAGTGGGGGAAGCAGGGCATGCTGCCTGCGGGGGCCCTGGTGTGTCTGATCCCTGGGCCGCAGCCAGGCACCCTGACCCCTGTCCCTCCACCCCCTGGATGCCGCAAGGCAGGAGATCGGCTGACCCCGATCTGCAGCCGGTGGGAACCGCACTGCTCTGACGCAGTTTATTGTATTAGGGGGATGCTTTCCTCTAATCAGCTTAGTGGGAGGCCGTCCCCTGACCTCATTCCCACTTTAGTCAGGCTTTGTGCTTGTTCTGCACTCACACGGGAGACTGGCAGGGCAGGACCCCAACAATGCTCTCCTTGGACAAATCCCTCCTGCTGGGAGGTGGTGCCTCCGGTTGCCTTAGTGGGACACGACTGGCCCTTATCAGCTCAGAACACCTGGCTGGTGGCTGGAGGGGGTCCTGCAGCCCTGGGGATGCCTGTCTCCCCTCCCTGGAGGGGTGCTGCCTTGGGGGTGGCACAACTTGCAGGGGAGGTCCATGTGGGAGCAGAGGTGCTGGGGTTAGTGCAGGTCCAGGTTGGTGGGAGCAACAGCCAGCCGCCATCACCAGCAGCAATTCCTGTCACCCTCCTGGTGCTCAGGTCCTGCTCCTGGGCTGAGCGTCCACACAGGGTGCTGGGTCCAGCTGTCAGCACCCGGCCCCCATACTGCAATGCAGAGTGCTGTCACTGCTGCCACCTCCTCCCCTGTGTCTGCAGGCCAAGGAATGTGCGTTGGCCCTTCGCCTACAGCTTGGCTACTGCTTGTGGCTTCCTGTGCTTTGCAGAAATAAAGGGAGGTAGGGCTTACATTTTCTGCTCTGCGTAGGGGAGCACTGGCGGCTCTAGCCTGGACCGGTGCAAGGAGGCATTTGCTTCAGGCAGGAACTCTTCCCAGGCTGTGGAGGCTGAGGGCTGCTCCCCCAGCCCACACACATATCTGTGCTGTGTTGAGATGCTCCAGTTCAGAGGCTGACCCGTTGTATATGGGATGCAGCCTGCTGCAGCCTCCCCCTCTGCTCCTGCCCCTGCTGTCAGCTGGCTACTGACCCACGTCTCCCCAGGGAGACAAAGTCTCATAAAAAGCATCTGCTGATCAGAATAGGACACTTGGACAGGTTTTTCCTCTGCCCCCAGCATGGCCAGTGCTGCCTGGTGCGCCAGGACCACAGCCTGCTGAGCTTTCCACCCTGGTGGCAGCAGACTACATCCAGAGAGCCAGCAAAGGGTGCTAAGGGAAGCAAGCTAACTTCCAGTAAGCAGAAGATTGCTGTAGGTTTAAGCATGCTGTCTCCTATGGGCAGTCCATACCTTCACTGAGGCATTCAGAGTCCAAAACCCTGAGACTCCTGTCTCTGCCTGCAGGGTCTGTGCCTGCTGCAGTGCTGATTTAGCTCATGGTCCAAATGCACCCTCCCCCAGAACCGCCCCCACCGCGCTCTCCGGGGTGTCCAGGTGTCCTTTACCACAAGCATGAAGGTGACACTGCGCTTGGCCTTACTCAGGCTGCCTTGGTGCCTTTGTCTTGGTCCCCAAAGCTGGTTTTAAAATCATGACCCTTTCAGCACCATATTTTGTTCCTAGTGCCACGGCGCTGAGTGATAGGGTGGGCTCCCCCCTGGCCGCAGAGGCTGGAAGTGTCTTCAGTGGAAGGTGGATGTCTGCCAGGAGCGCGACTCAGCGCAGGCTCTTCGCTACCACCCGCACTGTCCCATGAGGCAGCTCAGCGCTGCTGTCCTGCCTGTGACCTCGGGGTGCAGCTGCCTGCAGCAACTGCCCTCTCTGCCCTCGCACCAGGAGGTGCTTCACCTGGGAGGAGACCTGGCAAGCACCTGGCAGGTATTATAAGTCCATGTACTGACTGGACAGCCTCTCTGGGAGCAGCCGCCTGTCGTGTCTCTCTGCGGCTCTTCACCGCTAATCCAGCAGCCTCCAGCGCCCTTCCTGGCGTCACCGGCACTGCGGGTGCCCACGCTGGCGGCAGGGCCTACCGCACAAGGCCTCTGGAGAGGCGTGGGTGTGCGTGGGGCGAGCGGTGCGGACCCTGTGCGGTGGCGGCGGGCAGGAGGAGCTGTGTGCCAGCAGGTTGCTGCAGGCAGCGGAGCATGCGGCTTGTTTACGCAGGGAGGAGGGGGCTTGGGCTTTGTGTGGAGATGCTTTGGCAGGGAGCCCCAGCGTGACCATCCAAACGTGGCGCCGCGCCTTATGTGGGACTCCGCCTTGGCAGCAGGCACACCGGTGCCCACATCTCCCCTGGGGGGGGGGGCGGTGCCCCCCCCAGCATGGCCATTTGCACTGCGGCGGAGTGGAGTGCCACTCGGATCCTTCAAGGCTGTTGCCAATGTTTCTTGTTATTTAACTTAAAGACTAAAGGAGCAAAATCCCCAGGCAGCTTGACTTGCCCCCGCAGAGTGGGATGCTGCAGCTCACCCCTGGGGCTTTGTCCAGGCTCTTTTCAAGTGTCAGCTCTGTCACAAAACCATTCCCAGCTGAACAGACCCTCCCAGGAAGCTCATTTTAGAGCTTCTCAGCCAGATCCCCTACCTTGATTTTATCCCCTCCTCCAGACTCACTTCAGCCCCCTCCTTCCCACAGATGGCACCTTGATGTCCCCTAGCCCCATCCCTGTTTTCAGAATCAACATTCTGACCTGCTGTTTTTCCCCAGCCACCGATCCTGCCACAGCAATGCCTTTGCAGCACGGCCAGTGTGGCCCCTGCCCCTAGCCACAACAAGGACACAGCTGGTGTTTTGTGTGTGCAAGGGGACACTTGTGTGCCCAGGTTTAGCAAGGACAGGCCAGGTCTCCCCAGGTCCCGGTGCCCTTGCCTGCAGGAGCAGGACACGAGCAGAGTGCCTGCCTTTCTCACGCCAGCCAGCAGGTCTCACAGGTCCCGGTGTCTTTCCCCCACCATCCTTACTCGGTGAAGACCTGATGTCTGTGGCCCTGCAGTTGTTCAGAAAGCTTGAAAATACAACCCTCTTAGGAGGTGAATAAACAATAACATCCAGCCTTTATCATTCTTCAAACTCACTCCATTTCTGTCCCCTTGTTTCTGTGGCCTGATCCAGCATGTCTGAGCCCCAGCCGCTGGCTCTTGGCACACAGCTTTCTGCACTAGCAGGGCTCTCAGCCTGCAATGCAGCGCAGTGCCACTCTCTAACTGCATGTTGTTTGGTGCAGGGATCACAGCAGCTGCATGTGTTCGGAGCAGTATGTGCTGCCTCTTTCCCCACTCCGCTCCTTCACTGTGCACAGTCTCTGCTGGCATCAGGATGGGGAGGAAAACCTGCTCCTTGCTTTCCCGAGCTGCCTCTGAGCTGTTCCAGGCCAAGGAGCTGGTGCCAGTGCAAGGCAGAAGGACCGGCCGGTGGCCACCACATCCCTCTCCCCCCCGGCCCTGTCCCTACCCTGCCTGGTCCTTGTGAGGCACAGGCAGCTCCTGCCTCCAGCCCCCATCTTTCACCTTGGCCCTCCATGCTCCTTAGGGTGAGGCAGCGTGGGTGCCAGGCAGGACCTGCCTCCACCTCTCCTGGTCTCAGAGTCCCCGCTTCCTTTTTGCTATGGCGAGTGGCGGTGAGTGGAGCAGCGGTAATGCCTCCACCTGCAGCAGCAAAGTGCCTGGCCCTCTTGGGGCCTGGCCGGGCTCCCCAGGGTAGCCCTTGGCAAAGAGCAGTTCAAAGGGGCAGTGACATGAGACCTTCCGAGCTGGAGCTTGAACCTTAGCACCGCTCTGCAGCTGTGACACTTATCTGGCTTAAGGGATCAGGCACAGGTTGTGAAAATAGGGCCAGCGGCTCTCGCAGAGCCAGCATTACCCCAAAAGCACCCCTAAGCCAGGCCACGGCCATGCATATGCCCGTCTGGCCTGGCTCGGCTCCGTGCCCACCTCCCAGAAGTCCTGGTTGCACATCTCAGGGCTCAACTTCATCTAAAATTTACCCGCAGGCTGTGGGCTGTCTGCCCAGCACCTGCGGGCCCCCCCAGTTCTCTCTTAAGATGGAAGAGCGAGGACCTGCCAGGGAACCTTTTCTTTTAAATACAGAAGTCCCTGTCCTGAAGGCAGGCACATGGGAAGGCTGGTACAGCCAGATGGGGTCGGGCCAGGAGCTGCCGCCAGCCCCCAGGGGCTGCCGAGGAGCCTCTGTCTCTGCTCTGACACCGGCTCTTGCAGACGGAGCTCCTGGGTGTTGCGCCAGGAGGAGAAAATGAACCCTTTTGCTCCGTCCTGTTCCCACCAGGACATTGGCAAGTCTTCCCGGCTCCTGCGGCAACTGGGCCGAGCCTGGGGCACGTCCTCACGGGTGCTGGCTGGCCCGGGGATGCTGCCACGTCTCCCCGGCAGCCCCCCGCCCCCCCCGGCAGCCGCGAGAAGTTCCCCCCAGACCCCAGCCCTGCCGGCAAGCACTTGTCCCCGTCCCCCTGCCGCTCCCGCCTGCCCCGGGCTGGCGGCGCAGCGGCGCGTCCCGGCGCTCCGCGACCGCCACAGGGCCGGGGGCAGACCCGCGACTCCCTGCTCGGACGGCCGCCGGAGGGACGCCGGCCCCCGGGCACGGGAATGCGCCCGTGGAGGACCCCGCAGCCCGCACGGCCCCGGCTCAGCGTGGGGCCCGCGGCAGGAACCCCCCGGCCACCCGGCCGGCGCGAGAGGGCCCGGCGTAGCCCCGGCGAGCCAGGCTCCGCGCCCCGCCGCCCCCCGCGGGTCCGCGCCCAGAGCCCCCGGCGCGGCGGTCGGGGCCGCCCGGCCCTCGGGGAGGCCCGGCCGGGCGCGGAGGCCCCGCCGCGGCGGCGCCGGGGCCCTTGGGCGCGGGACCGGCGGGGCCCGCGGCGCCGGCGGCCCGAGGCGGGGCGGCTCCGTCCAACACGGCCCGGTTCCTGGGCGTCCCGGTCACCCCAGCCCCCCGGACAAGCAGCGTCCGGCCCCGCCGGCCCCACGAGCCGCCCCGGGAGCCCGGCCCCGGCTGGAGCTCGGGGGCAGCCCCGCGCCCTCCCCAGTGCCGGTGCCGCAGGGACCGGCCCCCGCCCGCCGCCCCCCGCCCGTGCGCCCCCGCCGCCCGCGCCCGGTACCTGGGCGGGTAGCGCCGCCGCTGCCGGTCGCCCGCGCTGACCGTGTCCCGGGCGAGCAGGAAGCCGGCGGCGAGGGAGCCGGCGCCCACCATGGCCAGGAGGCCGGCGGAGCGGCGGGCGGAGAGGGCGCGAGCAAAGGTGCTGGCCATCGCGGAGCGGCGGCGCGGCGGAGCGAGCGCGGAGGGACCGGGAGGCGGACGTGATGGGAATGGGAACGGGAACGGGAATGGGAACGGCAGCGGCGGCAGGGTGCGCGGGGGGCGGGGAGCCGGCCGGGCACGGGGGGGGCCGCAACGGCACCGCCACCTGCTCGGCCGCCCCGCCCCGCCACGCCCCGCCCGCCGCACGGGGGCCGCAACCGCCGCCGCCTTCAGCACCGCGCGCCGGACAGCGCCGGAGGGGCGGCTGCGCCCGGGCCCCGGGCCCCTGGCCCCACGGCACGGCACGGCACGGCACGGCACGGCACGGCACGGCGCGGCCCGCGGCGGCGAGGGTGCGGCCGGGGCAAAGTCCGCGCACCTGGAGCCGGGAGTGGCGGGGCGCGGACCGCGGGAGCGGTGGACGCGGCTCCCCGGAGCGGCGCATGGGAAGCGGCCCGGGATGGGTCGCGGCGGCCGGAGGCCGGGTCGCGGCGGCCCGGCATGGCGCGGGCGGCGGTCGCCGGCCCTCCCGCCGCGCTCCGTGCCGCTGCCCGGCGCCGGGCGCTCCCTCCGCTGGCCCCGCACGCCGGGACAGGCCGGTCCGCCCGCCCAGCCCGTGCCCGCGGCTCCGGCGGGGCCGCACCGGCGGGGCAGGGAGCACGCCGCGTTCCGCCGCCGCAGACCCCGCGGGACGGGAGGGGCGGCGGGCGCTGCCTGGGGCGCGCCGCCCGGCTTCTCCGGCGCGCCGGGAGCGACCTCCCGGCACCGTCGCGCCTCCCTGACCGGGGTCTCGCGGGGCGGGGGCGGCCCGCGCGGCGCGGTTGCCGTGGTAACGCGGGATCCGGCGGCGCCGCCGGTGCCCGGTGCTGGGCCCGCGCCCCACGTGCACGCGGCACGCCCGGCCCCGCAGCGGCCCCCGCCGCCGCCAGGGGCCGCTACGCCGCGCCCGCCTGGGGCCCGCCCGGCCCGCCCCCCTCCCCCCCGATTGGCTGGGTGCGGCCGTCAGCAGGTCGTGATTGGCCGGCGGCCGCGCCGGCAGCGCAGGGTGCGCTCGGAGGCCGCAGGTGAGCGGAGGGAAATGGCGGCGCCCGGCGTGGCGCCCCCTGCTGCCGCCGGCGGGGTGCCGGGGCGTCCCCGGTGCGCCGGGCCCGGACCCGGGCCCGAGCCCGGGGCGGGGGCGGGGGGTGCCGGGCCAGGGAAGCGAAGCAAAGGCGGGGGGGGGCGGCCGCGCCGCTGTTGGGCCCGGCTCGTCGGGCGACTGTCGGGGATCGCCGGGTGGGTGGCAGCGGCGGCCCCCTGGCGAGGCGCGGCCCGGCTCCCCGGGGTGGGCCTGCCGCGGCCGGCCCGGCCCCGCCGCTCCGCGCCACCCGCCCGGGTCTCTCGGGCCCGAGGTGCCCGGGCTCCCCTGGCGCGGCCTGTCGCCCCCCCCAGCACCGAGCGCGGCGCGGGAGCCGCCGCTGGGCGGAGGGCGCGGCGGGCCGGGCCGTGCGCCGTACGCGGCGCTGCGGCGGGGCTCGGCCCGGGAGGGCCGGCGGGGCGGCGGGCGGGACCGTGGCCCGGCCCTGCCACGGCTGAGCGGGCGCGGCAGCCCCTCCCGGACGCTGCGGGCTGTCGGGGGGAGCGGGCGGGCGGCCGCGCCGCTGCTGGGCCCGGCTCGTCGACGACTGCCCGTGCCCGCGCCCGTGTCGGTGCCGCCCGGCCCAGCGGCGCCGGTGCGTCCCCTCGGCGCCCGGGCGGCTCGCCGGGCGCTTGGCTGCTTGCGGCAGCGCCGCTCTGCCCGGGCCGGGCCCCGGCAGCTGCCGCCGGAGGAGCAGCCGCCGCCCCCGGCCTCCCGCCGGGAAGCCTTCGGGAAAGCGTTGGGGTTCGCGTCTGCACCGCGCCCGGGGTGCGAGGGAAGGGGAGAGCGGCAGGGGTTCGTTCGGTAATAAACCTTTATTAACTGTTACAGTCCCAGAGAAATCCTGACGCTGTGAAGTTTCACACTTAACAATCTCATAAATCTCATTAAAAAATCTTGTTAAAAGAAATCTAAGACAAGAATTGATCTTACTGCTACAGTTGCTCTGTGAGCAAGATAACACTTGCTCAAATGTAGAAGTGATAGGCCAAGAGGTTTTCACCAAATTTGCAAACAGTGTTGTCTAGCAGAAGGAGCTGCTGGTCAGGAAACATGAAATGTTTCCACCATTGCTGTACTCTCTCTGGGTTTGAAGATGTTGATAGGTTTGGAGTTGCAGACAGTGCTGCTTGAACAGACAGAACTACGTTGAGAAGCTTGTCTTTAGCTTCCTGGTTGTGAACACATTGAACTTCTCCGTCAGTAGAACATACAGAGCTTTCTTTGATATGCCAAGTCCAAATAGTTTTTAATTATTAACTCTGGAATAGGTGTTCTTTTTCTTTGGAAGCAATTAAGCATCTATGATAAGAGTACAGCTTTCACCTTTTGTATGTAAGTATGTAATTAACCCTAATACAAATAGTCCTTGTGACAATGGGGTAACTCTTCGGGCAGAGGTACTTCACTGGTCATGCCTGCAAAGGTACTTCACTGATAAAGGCCTAAACTTTCTGGGTAGGGTATTTTTTGTTTGTTTGGGTTGTTTGTTTGTTTTTAATGCCCACAGCAGTTTCAGGTAGTTCAACAAGACAGTGCCCACATTAGTATTTTAAAATGCCAGCTATGTGTATTCTTAAAGGTTACAATCCTATAGATACTTGACCTGGCTTAAATCAGGCTGTGGGTCCATAAGCTAACCATCCTTGCAGCCTGTCTGCATGCAGTGGTACCCTGCGCTTCTTGGGCCTCCTGCCTAACCCTCCCTGGTGTGTGCAGGCCTGGTCTCTGCTCCTAGAGGTGCCTCTTCTACCTCCCATGCCTGCTCCCACCAGCGAAGTGATCAGCCTTGTTTGGTTGCTGCAGTCCTTGTCCTTCAGCCCTTCACTGTAGGGATTGTGCTTACAAATTGTGCATCTGCACCTATAACAGGCTTTGTTTAAAAAACAAAATGAAACAAAAAAACAACACCCAAAACTATTTTTTTAGTGGTTAATGTCACACTGAGTCCAAAGTTAATACAAGACCTGGCCATACCTTCTTCTCCCTGAAATTTCTGGTACCTTAGAAGTGGGGCACAAAGAATAAATCTCTTTACTCTGTGAACATGCTTATCTGAACAGCACAGAATGATCTGCTGGAGATCCGGAAACAGCTTGCTATCTCATTTCTTACCACTAATACAGGGTAGTCTAAGGAGCTGAATTAGTCCTACGACACTTAGAGGCAAGGTCTATGTCTCAGTTTCAGGTTGCGTGTCAGCAGCTTCTGATTGCTGTTAGGTGATTACGGTGACCTTTGGTATGATTGTGTAGCAGATCATAGCTGCCCTTCTTGGAAGAGTGCAAGAATGTCTTTAGCTCTAACAGCTGGTGTGTACTTCCTCGTGTATCTGTGATGGCACTAGCAAGCCTAAATATTCTATATTCAAAGCCAGAACCATCTTTACCTTTTTGTGTGTGTGTGCCAGAGGTGTGTTAATGCTTTTGTCTCCCTTGGACAATACAGCCAGCAGCACTAACTCAACACTTAATTTTCTTGCTGTGATTAGTGAAAGGTGAGACCTGTAGCACTCTCAGCAAGTGGGGACTGGTCTGAATGTATGACCTCTAGAAGCAGTTAGCTCAGGAAGCAATGAGAATGGTGCAGAACCATCAGCATCGCATACTGTCAGTGCTTCTCATAGCTCTAGGTTTGAAGAAAAGAAGTAACACTGTGGTGGTGGTGTGGGCTGTGTGGCATACAGGAACATTGCCATTACTGTTTCTGTAAGGGTAGTTGCCACCCTCCTGGCACATAAACTCTTTGATAGCCCAGCGCTAGACCTGATTCAGGCATGGTGGCAAAACCTCACGATAATAGCCTTTGATAGCAGAAGACAGCTCCCCTTGCCTGTTTCCCTTTAGGAGTAACAGTCTGTCTGAGTTTTAGACGCCTTAGTTATGCCTGTAGCTAAAAGTTCTGTTTCATCAAGCGTCTGTAGTCTCTCTTGGTATAAATGTAGTCACATAAGGGATTGACTTTAAAGAGAAACTTGAAAAAAGTTTTGGTTATACCCTCTCCCTTTCACCACACCAGAAACAACCTGAGATCATGAGGCTTTCCCTGTTAACACCAAGGGCATGCCTGATGCTTCAGTGAGGCTCTAGGTTTTTACCTGGTTCGAGTATGGTGTGTCATGGTCTCTAGAAATAGCTACAGAGCAAGGCAGAAGCTTTCTTCTGGGATAGGAGCAGGTATGTAGAGAGCTTGTTGCTTTCTTAGTTCTTAGGGCAAAGGTTTTCCTCCTGCTGGATCTGTTTTTTCCAGGAGGGAGGGGAGAGTAAGGGATTGGAGAAAACAACCCTCCTCCTCTTCTTGCATGCTTTACTTCATTAAATCATCAGCCATCAAGCTGGCAGTTTACTTGCTAAGGTCTCGTTCTGCACTGGTGTGCTGAGGCAGCAGGGCACAGGAATGAGAATGGTTCCTGAGGATGTCGGGAATCCTTCTCTTGTCCTCGTGTGGAAATAGTAGGGCTATATGAAGCACACAGTAAAATGCCTGTATAGCCTAGTCTGCCAGCGCTGTTGGTCCCACCAGCAGAGAGCACTGAAGGTGAATTACAGCTTTAACTCTTGGTGATCGGGACATTTTTCTGTGCTGGGTGTGCCCTGTGCCTCAAGGTTTGTGTGTTAGCAGGCAGCGCGGGGCTTGGTGCACAAGCGGAAGACCAGCGTGATCTGGGAGTCAGGCAGAGGATATCATCCTTGGTGTGGTAGGTGCAAAGTCTGGGTTTGCTGTGTCACTTCTCTGGTTTCTGTTGGGTTGGAGTCGGCTCCCCCAGTACATCTGGCATGATAACTGACAGGCTTGTTGTGGAACCAGTGCCTGGTAGTGTGGCTGCGGGACCTTGTCTGGTGTGCTTCTACTCCAGCATTTTCTCTGAGCACTTACCTGCTACATCTCCTGTCCTTTCTGGGAGCACGCACAGCCTTTCTGCGTGGAGGCATGCTTTATTTTTACCCGTACTTCCAAGGGAATTTCACAAGCAGCTGGATTGCTCTGTGTGTTTGTTTCTTTTGCACATTCCCACTGTACTTGAATGGATTAATCCCCTCTGTTGTTCCTGGTGAGGGGATTCTCACCTACTGTGAAACTGTGCTGGTAGGCTGATGGCATTTGAGCGTGCCTCCTCTGCTCTGTGAGGAAGAGCTGCCAGAGGACTGGGAACTGACAGCTGTATGTGGCAGTATGGTCTCTTATGGTGTACTGGCTGTAAGGGAAAGCGTGTTCAAAAGAGCAGGAAATATCTGGGGAGTGCTGAAAATCATGTGAGAGCATGAGAAGCAGCGGTAGAGAGTGTCTCGTGTCCATTTTTAGGAAGTACTTAATACCATGAGGTGTTCACAATGTCCTCTTCTCAAGGTTGCACTTAATGGGTGGAATACTTTTCACCACTTTACAGTTGGGGAAAACATGGTAAAGGGCAACCGCTTGACATTTATGTATGTGCGGCTATGGTCAGAAGTGAACAGCTGTGTCCTTGGTGTGTACAGATCATGCGTACTGTGTATTCAAATTCTGTCACTTCTTCAGCAGACAGTGCTGCTATTGTAGGTGACAGTGCAAGACACACTCCTTTCCTGGTGTTTATAAAGCATAGCTTGTATCCTGACTGTTGGCTTCCATGGTCACAGCATAAATCAGAGCCAGCCTGCAAACCCAGAAACCCTGACCTGCAACCCAAACTGTTGCTGGTGCTTCCTTGGTGTCCTCTTTCCCTGCCAAAGAGTTGTCCCTTCTTCCTTTTCCCTCCTTCCTGCAAACTCATGCACCTCTCAAACTGGTCTCTCTGTTTCTGTAGGTCTTCTTGAGCTGAAAGGATGAAAATTGGCGATTGGAAAGTCACTGTCACTGTCCTAAGCTTCATCCTAAATTCTGGAGTCCCAGCTGATGTCTTTGGGTGTACAAGCCTACGAGAGTGTCCACTGTCCCCTTCCATGATTTAGACAGCGACTTGGAGCATGCATCATTGTAAGGTTTACATGATTTCAGTGCTGGTGGTGAGACTGTCCCTTTCCCAGTTGGTGCAAAGGGGTTAGTTTCACAATGGAGCTGCCTATCTAAAACTATCTTGAATCCTGGATGCCCTCCCACCCCGAGGGTCTCTTTCTGCTCCCTCCTTTTGTGCTGAGCAGCATGTTCCCTGGGATCACTCATGCTAGATCAGTCCCTGCCCTCCCCACCATCACCTGCTTCCAGTAGCACAACTGGCCCCTGGCTTGCCCTGCATCTGACCGTCTCTATCCCTTTTTGCATGCTGTGGTTCCAGAGCGGGATGGTCGGCCACCAAAGCTGCAATGTCGTCCCTGACGACCTCCAGTGAGGGAGAGAACTCCACTCCCAGGTTTGTTGTCGGTTCCAGGGACGATGAGACAGACTTTCTGGGATCAAACATGAAGACAGACGAAACCGATTTCTTTGAAGATGATGAAGAGGAGGAGTCGGTAAGGAGGTCCCAGCATTCTGGGTTGGAGCATCTGTGCAGAATTCCTGGGTGTCAGCCAGGGTTTGCGCGGTTGCTGCTGAGGCCATAGGTTGTCAGGACTTCAGGGGACATGGCACCAGGCTGTGTGGCACAACCGTGGGGAACAGCAACGTCATTTCTGACAGGACGTATTGCATTGTCGTGCTGCCATACTCGCTGCCTCATGCTGCAGTAAATCCTAGCCTTTTCACTTGTGGGTCTTTTTCAGGTACTATAGCAGATTTCTTTGTCCTAGCAACTTAACCCTGAAACTCCTGTAAATCTTTCTGTTTCATCAGGGAGATTTTTCAGGAAAACTCTGGGAACTGTGAAAAGGGCAAAGGTGTGTCTGCGGAAAGGAAGCATTTATTCTTTTCTGTAATCTCCAGGAACAGGATGCAGAAAGGAGAATGATCTCCAGCTCCTGACTGCTTTTGGCCCCTATTCAGTGTTATATTAAATGTTATATTTGCTGTTCTGCACATGGGACTTGGATGCTGCAGGGACATTGCTGCTGGCTGTGTGAATTGCTGGGACCATACACCAATGCAGCAGTCATTTCCATTGCCTCTGTACCTTGAGTCTCCATTGCAAGTGGGTTGTTGACCTCAGAGCCCACATGGGCTTCCTTCAAACCCATGCAGTGTTGTGTACCTTGATGCTCAGTGAGGAACTATTTATCAGGTGTGGTGAAGGATTTGGAAACCCTTTCACTTTCCAGGTGTTGCTCTTGCTGTTGAACCTTGGCTTTGCAAGTCTGTGGAGTAACTTCTAAAGTCTCAGCTTACAGTCTGAAGCCACAATTGTTTGTGCTGGGTAACCCGCAGTTATCACTGTGTATCACTTCAGATGATCTCACTGCATTTAATCTTGCTTGGGCCAGAATTAATCTGTCAGGAAAACATCCAGTCTGGGGTTTCTAGACGTTGACGGAAGTCCACCACGGACCTCAGCCTGTTCCTCTGTTATTGTTACCAGTGCTTTTTGAATGCCTGCCTTCTTTCTTGACTTACGCAACTTCATCCCACTGGATCTTGTACCTTTGTCAGATACATGGAAGAGCACTTGGTACTGTTTCTCTTCTACTCATAGCTACTTATTGTTGTAATCTCCCCTTCATTTTCTCTCACATAAGACAAACAGCTCCTGGACTTTTTTGCTATAAAATATTTGTGGCTCTTTCCTGAGCCTGCCTAAGTCCACCTACTGCCTTGGTGAGTTGTGGGCCAGAGAACATGATGTGGGATTCCAGTTCCTGCTGCTTGTTCAGGTGCCAGGTATTTATTTTTGACCTTAGCATTAGTGCCCAGTAAAAGGAGGAGGTACATAATACCTGGCAAAGAAGCAGTTGTTTTGGGCTGGTCCTTAATGATGTCCCCCAGTGGACTCTTGTGGGAGCTGGAAGTGTGTATGGGTTTGAGTCTAGCAAGAGCTATAAGTGTGTAAGGTTGGAAGAAACCCCCTTGTTTGTTCTGCATTGCTGCATTTCTACACTGTTGTAGTTTAAATGCCGTAAAGTAGTTGATCCTGCACTAAACTGATCTCTGTCTTCCCTTAGCCACCTGAACGGCAGATTGTGGTTGGAATCTGTGCCATGACCAAAAAGTCCAAGTCAAAGCCCATGACACAGATTCTGGAGCGTCTGTGCAAGTTTGAGTATATCACAGTGGTGATTATGGGGGAAGATGTTATTCTGAATGAACCGGTGGAGAACTGGCCCTCTTGTGACTGCCTAATATCATTCCACTCCAAAGGTAAAAAGTCTGTGGCAGGCCTTAGCCTGCTTGAGATTTGTGCAAGGGAGCTTCCACTCATTCTTCCACCCTTGCCCCCCGCTCCCTCTGTATTTCAGGGTTCCCACTGGATAAGGCGGTTGCTTATGCCAAGCTGTGCAAGCCATTTCTGATTAATGACCTTGATATGCAGTATTATATCCAGGACAGGTAGGTGTCTGTGATCCACTAAAGCCCCTTCCCTCTCCCTTTGATTCCTCTCCTCAGCATGCTGTGCAAACTTCGTCTTCGTGGCCACACGCAAATGAGTGAGCTGGGGAGGAATGGGACCTTAGCAGTGGCTTTTAAGAGTTGTTTCCCCAAAACATGGAGGGGAATAGATTTTGGGGTAAACCCATTGAGACTTGACATGTTTCATTTTCTGGTGCAGATGTCTTGTAAGGAATGGCTAGATCAAGTAGGAAGTGGAAGAGGTCTTGCAGAATGAGACTGCCACGACTAAGACAAAAAGACTAGTCTCTGAGTAGGAGAGCCAAGTAGTGGGATGGGGTTCTGGGCCAGACATCAGAAGCAAGGCCAGGTCAGATTCTGAGGAGGGTATGTTGATTAGACACTTCAAGGGACTTCTCAGTCAGCTCTTGGTAGAGGCCACCAGCAGTCACATACTTAAGTGCATACAGCCAGACTGCTTTGGCTGTATATAGGTGGGGCTCATACCAGACCCCAAACCTTCTGCCATGTCTTTGGGTTGCGAGGCGTGTTCCTGTGGGTGCTGACAGGTACCCCAAAGTGTAACTCTAGTGGAAGAATTGCACTGACACAGGATGAAAAGAGGCTCTGCTGCATCTGCCCGGCCTGGGCATTGGGCAGCCTAGCATGACAGGGCACCCTTCGAGAGGGCAGATCTGGGTAGGTGGCATGTGCTGGGTGTGTTGCTGGTGGTTGGGCATGTGCTAGTAAATAAGCATCCATGTTTAGGTCAGATAGAGATTTACTCTGGGACATCTCTGTCTGGAGTAGGACTGGGGCATGCCCCATAGCCTGTAGGTCTTATCTGGAGAGCATGTGCTGAGAAGTATTTGCACTCTGTCTTGAGGCTTTTTTGTATTCATTTGACTTTGTTTTTCATCAGTGGAAGCGAAGCCTTTCCCTTGGCATGTACTGAGGACCTTCTAGAGTCTTCTGACACTGTTTCTGTCCTCTACAGGCGTGAAGTGTATCGGATCCTTCAGGAAGAGGGAATAGACTTGCCCCGCTATGCTGTGCTCAATCGAGACCCTGATAGACCAGAAGGTCAGTGCCCAGGCTCTACTGAAAGGCATTTTCACATACTGTACTATTTAAGATATTCTGCAGAGAACAGGTCCTGATAATCAGCTTGAAGAGGCCTGATCCACAAGTCAGTTGTTTTTTGCGGACAAAGGTCCCAACAGCAAAACTGGCTGACTAGCCCGGACTGAAGGCCAGTGGACTTGGGCTTCAACTTTGCACTAAGGCTGTCTCACCCTTTTCTAACATACTGCTGTGGTGCTCTGTCTTCAGAGTGCAACTTGGTGGAAGGAGAGGACCACGTGGAGGTAAACGGAGCTGTTTTCCCAAAGCCATTTGTAGAGAAGCCAGTCAGTGCTGAAGACCATAATGTGTATATTTACTACCCAACATCAGCAGGTGGGGGCAGCCAGCGGCTCTTTCGGAAGGTGAGGAGGGGGACTCCAGTTTTGGTGTTGGAACCAGCAGATCTGTAGCTCTGAGACCCATGTAGCTTCAGGAGGGAATGTTGGGGCAGGAGAAGGGGAAAGGAAGGTTTTGTGTTGGGGAAATCTAGACCTTCTTAGAACTTTTAGTTCAACCCCATCTACCTGGGAATTGCAGAAGGACATATTTTAGTGGTAGTGCTGACTTCGCCTTCCCCATCCTCTGTTTGACCTGTGTCCTGTCTAGCAGTCATGGAGAACTGTGTCCCTTATTGAATTGCATACTGTTTTTTCCAGATCAGTTCCTCAGTTTATCAAGATGATTTTTTAAAAAAATTATGTTCCTGTCCTCTAACATCATTGTTGCCCTTCTCAGCTTAGTGTAGCTTGCAAATGTGATAAATGCAGTATTTATTCCTAGATTCCACAGGGAATCTGCCCTTACTCACTTCCCCCACTTTGCCAGAAAACAGTGGCAATAGCTGTGATATATCTTTTTTCCAATCACTTATGCATCTGCTATTAATAATCTTAAAATGATTGTTTCCTTAGCTAACATACAGGCATGCCACCTGAGGTTGTATCCAAAGCCTTACTAAATATGACAACATCATCCTCCTCTGTCCATAAGATCAGTCAGCTGCCCTCAAAGGAGGTTAAATTGGTCTGATTATCACCTGTCATCGTTTATTTTAATTTGTTTATTAGCTAGGCTCCTTACTTTCTAGGTCTTTATCCACTGTTTTTTGTTCCATATCCCTGTAGTGATTGGAGTCAACCTAATGATCTATAATAACTTCTCTCCTCTTTAAAGCCTGGAAAAGGACATACCTACTGTCTGTGTTCTGGAGTATCTTTTGTCCCCCATAAATAAGTGTGCCGTAATAGCTGGGGGTTCCAAGAGGTGTTCTGCTAATTCTCTACTTATGGGATGAAGCTTATGTTTTTTGTTGTTCCATCTAGGAAAAGGAGCGCCCTGCTCTTCCCTGAGATGTTTATTCTGTGCTTTCAGATTGGCAGCCGGAGTAGTGTGTACTCCCCAGAAAGCAGTGTGAGGAAGACAGGCTCATACATTTATGAGGAGTTCATGCCTACAGATGGCACTGATGTAAAGGTAAGGAAAGGCCTGGAATAGCTCCTTCCTTCTCCAGGCCTGGGATGGCTGAAGGTTGGGCAGTCCTGCTTAGTCCTGCTTAGATTCTGGCGTGTTTGTTTTAGCTGTGAGGCATTGACTGTGCAGCGTGGATCCCAAAGAGGGGAGTGGGTGTTCTGTAGGTCATAACAGGAGGAATGCACAAGACCATCTGGTCTTCTTCTCTCCGTGTCTGCAGTAGAAATACCTTCTGGAAGCTGCAGTTAGTCTAGGTGGTTATGTCAGGTTTAACTATTTCTCTTCCCAGGTGTACACTGTTGGGCCAGACTATGCCCATGCAGAAGCTCGCAAATCCCCTGCTTTGGATGGGAAGGTTGAACGGGACAGTGAAGGGAAGGAAATCCGTTACCCAGTCATGCTGACTGCCATGGAGAAACTAGTTGCCCGGAAAGTCTGTGTAGCCTTTAAGGTCTGTGTTTTCTCCCCTATGCAAGCAGGATACTCCATGAATGTCTGAACTGAATCTTGGTCAGTGTTAAAGCTTGAGCTCTGTTACCCTGATGTGTCTCTGGTGTGGCAGTCTTCCACAACTGATGCCAGTTGCTGTCTCTGCTGGCTGGGTGCAGCTGGTCCTGCTGGCCGTGGCAGTTTGCTGGTCAGAGATGACTGGGAAGGCAGGAGGGCCTGCAGCAAATCCCCTCTGTGCTGGCAGGTGGCTGGTCTCCAGCGTACATCTGAGCATTTAATACCAGATTCTGAGCATGCTGCTGTCCATCTGACCTGCACTTGTCCTGCCTTTACTGTTTCCTAGTTGTGTTTGTGTGGAAAGCTTGGTCATCTTTTCTTCTGGTTTGTTTTTGTTGTTGTTGTTGTTGTATTTTTGATCTGGCTTTGGTGCACATTTGTGTTCTATTTTACAGGTCGGTAGAGTGAGTGTGTGAGTCTAGGTATGGTTACATGACATGTTCAGCAATGGCAGCAGAAGAAGCACTTGGCTACTTGTTCCTGCCCCCACTGCAATCTGCAACCCATGCATTTGTTGTGATACAGCTGTGGGCTTGTTCTACCTTGTAGCCTTTTCTACATAGCGATGGATATCTGTGTCTGCACCAGTTATTGTCTGTACTTGTCAGTCTGGCTCAAAACTCTTGGTTTTAGAGGCAAGAGCAGGAGAGCCAGGAGCTGCTTTGTCTTAAGCCTTTAGAGCTCTGGGAGGTAGAGGGGCAGCCCTGATGGCTTAATCTGGGGGCTCGTGGGTTGGGCCTTTGATACAGCTGTGAGGGTGTAAAGGTTCCTCTAAAGGGCCTGTTACTGCTGGCTAGGGAGTGTATTTGCATGCTTCTTCATGGCTCATGAGGTAGGCATAGAGTGGAGGACGGCTGCAGCACCAGTGGAGCTGAACTGGGCAGTGTACATGGGCTTGGTCTGTGTGTGCGCCCGCTTGGCTGGGCAGCTGCCGTCCCCTTGCTGCACTCCCTCACAGCATGCCTGAGTCCTCTGTCCTCTGCTTCCTCATGCAGCAAACAGTGTGTGGGTTCGACCTCCTGCGGGCAAATGGCCACTCTTTTGTTTGCGATGTGAACGGCTTCAGTTTTGTGAAGAACTCTATGAAGTATTACGATGACTGTGCCAAAATCCTTGGGTATGTAGAATTCAAGTTTTGATAGCGGGTAAGGTGACTCATAGCAAAGTAAAATGAATGTGGAGTCCTGATCAGTACGTCGGAGAAGTCTGCAGGTGGTTCATGTGGGAACATTTGTTCAGCAGGTGAAAGCTTGGCTCTGGGAGGAATGAGTTAATTATTTTTAGCCTCTGGAGCTCCTGTCTGCATTGGCATTAGCTGTCTTTGTCTACAGCTAGGTGTATCTTACAGAGCATTTCACTGGATGCTAAGCCCAGCTGTGGTATTGGTGATGGGAGGGAAACTGGTGTCCTTTTTGGGTGCCCTGACTAGCCCATGGTGTGATAGATGTCTCTGCGAGGAAAGTGGGGAGACATTCTGTGGCTCTCTTCAAATCTGTCAGCTGGACCACTAAGGAGGAAGTGGAGGACCAAGGGAATGGAATTCCTTGTGAGTTTTGTATTCTCATTTTTTCCAGAAATATAATCATGCGGGAATTGGCTCCCCAGTTTCATATTCCCTGGTCCATCCCAACAGAGGCAGAAGACATTCCCATTGTCCCCACAACCTCAGGCACCATGTGAGTACCTGCCATCCTCTCAAAAGAATGCTGGTGATGGCTACATGAGGGACAAAGTGCAAACCCTGTCCAAGGGACAGACATCACCCAGCAGCATGGCGTTCTCCAGCTGCTGTGTTGGTTGCAACCCTGAAATGCCTGTGGAAAGGCTTAGCCCTTTTGCACACAAAAGGGAAGACAGATTGTAAATTAGTCATAGGTTTGATGAATGCAGATGAGCAGTCATTGAAGGAATTACAGAAACTGCTCACATGGCTTTCAGAAGGCCCAATTTCTTTATCAGCACAGGAAAAAGATCAGGGCATCGCTATAGCTGGCTCACTGTTCAGTAGGCTGCTACTTGGAGAAAACGCATGTTGAGCTGTGGGTGGAAGACGATTAGCTGAAGTATTCATGTTACCTGTACACTTGGCAGACCCTCATTTGATACTGTTGGCCTTGCTAGTTTTCCCCCGTATAAGGCTAAAGGACCAAAGGCAAAAGTTTCTTTGTGATCCTCAGCACACTTGTACACTTGTATGAAGTGAACAAAGTAGCTGCTGCAGAAATGGTAGATTGAGAGTATGTATTCATCCTTCTTTTACTGTGTGATCATTTGGAAAACGTTGGCAAACACAAACACTGCACAGCTCACAGGACTGCTGGCTTCAATGACACCTTGTGACAATGAGACTGAGAATCAATCCCCATTTCTCTGCGATCCTATAAGAAATAGTTGGATGTTGTAGTATCTGAAAAAGCAAACTCATGTAGCCATTCTGAAATTAGCCAGCCTAACTACTGGTTTCTGCAGGTGGCTGATTGCTGTGGGATCTTTCTACATACAGCTCTTAGTGGTTGCTCAAAGACAGGACCCCAGCTGTATAACCATTCTTCTGAATCAAGTTGTTTTTTTCCTGGGTCTTTCTATATCGTTTCTGTAGATTCTGTAACATTCAGCCTTGTCCTTTCTGCTGCCTGTCATATTATGGTACTGTGGTGCTTTTCCCTGATAGGAAACCAGATGACCTGGTAGGGTCTGCAGTACTTTGACTGCTTTTACAGCCTTGGCACTTGTGCCTGGTTTAGCCTGGGAGAAGTTCTGCCACTGATGAGGAAAGCAGCTGTCAAAAGGATGGAACTGAAAGAACAATGGGAAGCTACTTTCTGGTGGCAGTTCTGGAGTGTAGGGGCACATTTGTCAGCTGTATCTTGTGTTTCCCCAGGATGGAGCTTCGTTGTGTTATTGCAGTCATCCGGCATGGAGATCGCACCCCAAAGCAGAAGATGAAGATGGAAGTTAAGCATCCCCGGTAAGAGTCAAGGCAAGAAGATGCTGTGCTGCTGGGAAGTGAGGAGGGCCCATATTCTGAATCAAAAGGAGGAGCAGAAGGCCTGAGTGCATGGGAGGCAGTGTTTTTTTCTGGCTCCATTCAAGCAAATGCTTTCTGCCCAACTGAGGGAGCCCCCTTTGTGCATAAGGATCCTGGCACCTTCTGTGTGAACACTGGAAGAACAAATGTTCTTGTTCTTCTAGGTGCTGCAAAGGGAAGTGCCCCACTAAATGGGAAGCTAGTGACTGCTTCCTTTTTGTACCTGCAGCTGGAAATACTTGTTTTTTTCAGAATTTCTGAAGCACAGAAAGGAGCCAGTGGGCCTGCTGGTTCTCCCTGAAGAACAGAGCGTGAATGCATATGTAGGGATGACAGTCCTTGTAGCACTGAAACAGCAGAAAATGGATCAGGGTTCTTTGTTGTCTGTTCAGGTTCTTTGAATTATTTGAGAAATATGATGGCTACAAGACAGGGAAGTTGAAGCTGAAGAAACCAGAGCAGCTACAGGTGAGGGGAGTCCTCTTTGGGGTTACAGTGTGGGACATGCAGGTAATACGAATCCCAGTGTGAGGCAATTCTTTGGAAGGGTGGAAACACTCAAAAGGGCGACAGTCTGTCACACAAACACTCCCTTTCTCATTCCCCAGCCCGTGCACACTCAGCTGGGTGATAGTATGAAAGCAGAATGGAAACTTAGCATCCTAGCTGATGTGAAGACTGTAAGATGGGGATGACCTGATGCAGCTTGCCCACCTGTGCGGTTGTCTCTGCTGAAGGATGGGTCCAGGCTAGGCAGTGTGGCAGTTGGAGGTACCTGCTTGTTTCTGAACAGGGCTGGTGCCCAGGGTGGGGATGAAGCAAACTGCAGTGTGAAAGTTTGTCCTGCCTGAGCTGTGTCTTATGAAATGATGTGTCCCTGACGAGTGTCTGTGTGGACCTGATACTGGGTGAAGCCATCTGGAGGCCTTGCAAGAGTACAGTGGTGAGTCTGAGGCAGAATTGCTGGATGCTTGAGACTGTCTGCTCTCCAACAGGAAGTGCTGGACATTGCACGACAGCTTGTGGTGGACCTGGGAACCCACAGTGATTGTGAGATTGAGGAGAGGAAATCCAAACTGGAACAGCTGAAGAGCGTCTTGGAGATGTAAGGGTTCATATCTTGGGGCACCATGAGTTTGTCTCAGAGCCGCGGGTCAGCATGTGATGTAGAAGCAAGCTGTGCTGCTGCTGTCCTGGCCAGCTGGCTCCCCCAGAAGTCAGAGTCTCCTCCATTCCCTGTTAGCAGCTGTACATGAAAGGTGACATGCTCTTAACATTTTCTTTTTGGCATCAAAACCACTGCTGATTCTTGTTCCAAGTGTGTCTGTTTTTTGGCTAAACAACTTGTGACAAAACTGAGCTTCCTTTGCTGCAGGAGAGGAACCAGAGTCCTGTAGGGACCACATTGATATGAAGCATTTTGGTAAATTTGGAAGAAATCTTGTTTTAAATAAGGTTGTCCCGGTGCCAGAAGTTTAACAAAAAGGAGCTTGGAAAACATGAAATGATGTTTGTGTCCTCTTAGGTTTCATACAGCCCAAATAAAAGACAATATGGTGGTGTTGGCATCTTAGAAACAAAAGAAGGATTTCTCTCAGAACTGTAGCTCACTGTGGCGTACACAGGCAGTGTCTGTGTTCAAGCCATGTCTGTGGAGCACAGAGGATGAATTTTTGCTATGATTCCTTCCCCTACTCTTTCTGCTCGTTAGAGATGTGGTTATCCTCAGAGCATCTGGCAGATTGTTTTTTTTTCTGTGATCTCATTAATTCACTTGTTAAAGATGTAGATAGAAATTAACTAAGGTTGATTAAAGCCCCAGTGGGGTGTGAGAGCACAGAGTGTTGTCAGCCGAAGAGCAGGCAAGTAAATTTATCTTTGAATTTCATTTGGGGGATTTGTTTGGCTTTTCTTGGGAGTGCGTGCCAGATCACAGGTAGATGGCAAAAATGTTCATGTTCCGTGGCAATTGGTGTTGCAGCAGAAAGTCCCTTGCCTGTGCTGTATTTTTGCTGTGTGCTGCCTAGGGACCTCTGGGCAAAGGGTGAGTAGAGTTGATTTGTTTAAACTTTTTTTCCCCCCCTCTCCTTGTGACAGGTATGGACATTTTTCTGGCATTAACCGTAAGGTTCAGTTGACCTATCTGCCTCATGGACATCCAAAAGCTGCAAGTGAAGATGAAGGTAAAGAAACCTGATGTTGCTGTCATGATCTTCAAGCCTGGTGTTCAAGAGTGCGTGCAGCTCTCCTACCTATATAGGCCTCTGGATGTGCGAGCAAAATTGCACATATCTTATCTTTGCTCACATCATATGAAGGGTTGGAGTGATGCATAATGTAGTGTACCAATATACCCTGGATGGTGCCACAGGGATTATGCTTCCAATTTCATGAATGTCAGCCTATACCTTCAAAAAGTAATGACTCTTAATTTTGTACTTGCTGGTTTGGCTCCTGGTGATTTTGGGTCAGGCTTGTGTTGAGAATGCTCTGCAAGGTGCTGATGACAACCTCTTCTTCCTTCCCTCCTCTCCCCCTGCAAGATCAGCTTTGAGATCTGATGTAGTGAGTACTTGTTTGTCTCCTAGAAGCTCGCCGAGAGTCTTCCCCATCCCTCCTCCTGGTGCTTAAGTGGGGTGGAGAGCTGACACCAGCAGGAAGGGTCCAGGCAGAAGAGCTGGGGCGAGCCTTTCGCTGTATGTACCCTGGTGGCCAAGGTAAGCTTTGTCCATGTATCTCTGGTCCTGTCCCGTGACTGTGCCAGGCTGCCCAGCCCAGGTGACTAATTGCCAATGTGAGGGATGCTCAGACATCTGTGGGCTGTGTGCAGCCTGTGTGACTCAGGTCACCACTGTTCTTGTTTTTTTTGAGTTGACCTGGTAAGGATAAATAATTCAGGTGGGTTTTGCACCCCAAGATCCCTAAGATGGCTAGAGTTGTCTGCTGCAGTGGTTAAACTTTAGTATGTCTTGGAGCGCAATAACATTCTTCCAACTAATGTGCCAGTATTCAAAAAAGAGAAGCCATTCTAATAAGATACATTCTGATGCAGCAAATACAATTCAAAATTTATGTATGATTAACAAGGAATTTAGCTCAGATGTAGAAAACAGTGGAATTCTGTCTTGGAAGACAGGTAATTCTGCCTTGAGACAGGAGAACAGAAAGGTAACTTCTCCGTATTTTCTCTGCATAATTCTGTGACACTGAAAAGCCTTTAGTACACACACAGATCAACAAGACCCCAAAGGAAAAAAAAAAAAGGCGGAGATTGCCTTTTTCATCCAAGTCAGAAGTAATACACTGCTACTGTATTGATCTGGTGAGACCAGTATTGGATACTGCTTATCTTTGACTTGTATGCTTAATTAATTCAATTTAATTAATTAAATTTCAAATTAATTAAGCTAATTTAAATTGAATTGGAGAAGATTTCCTTCTGGAATAAGGGAGAGTTACCGTTGGTGGTAGAGGGTTGGGTCAGGGAATATTTAAGCAAACTGGACATACCTAAGTCCATGGGCCCTGATGGGATGCACCCACGAGTGCTGAGGGATCTGGCAGGTTTCACCGTCAGGCCACTGTAGATTATCTTTGAAAGACTGTGGAGACTGGAGGAGGTGCCTGAGGACTAGAGGAGAGGAAATGTCACTCCTAGCTACAAAAACAACAAGAAGGAGGACCCAGGGAACTGCAGGCTTGTCATTCTCACCACAGTCGCTGGGAAGGTGATGGAGCAGCTAATCCTGGAGACCATTTCTGGGCATATGAAGGATAGGAAGGTGATTGGGAGTGGTCAGCATGGATTCACAAAAGGAAGACATGCTTAACCAACCTGACAACCTTCTACAGTGAAGTGACTGGCTTGTTTAGATGAGGGGAGAACAATGGCTATGGCCTGCTTTGACTTCAGTATGGCTTTTGACACTGTCTCTGGGAACATCCTCGTAGCTGATGGAAGTATGGGCTGGATGAGCAGACAGTGAGGTGGATTGAAAGCCAGCTAAATGGCTGGGCTCAGAGAGTGGTGATCAGTGGCACAAAGTCTAGTTGGAGGCCAGGAACTAGCAGTGTAGCCTAGGGGTGAAAACTGGGTCTGATCCTCTTTAATATCTTCATTAATGATCTGGGTGATGGGGCAGAGTGTACCCTCAGCAAGTTTGCAGATGACACAAAACTGGGAGGAGTGGCTGATACGCCAGAGAGTCATGCTGCCATCCAGAGGGACCTCAACAGGCTGGAGAAATGGGCTGGCAGGAACCTCATGATGTTCAACAAGGGGAATTGCAAAGTCCTGCTTCTGGGGAGGAACAACCCACTAATATATGCTGGGAGACAACCAGCTGGAAAGCAGCTTTACAGAAAAAGATGCAGGGGTCCTGGTGGGCACCAGGTTGAATATGGGCCAAGAATGTGCCCTTGCCACAATGAAATCAAATGGTATCCTGGGCTGCATTAGGAGGAGCGTTGCAAGCAGGTCGAAGGAGGTGAGCTGTGAGGTCAAATGTCTGTGATCTCAAGAACACATTTTTAGCAAATGTGAGGATAAACTTTCCAAAGGATGAGAAAACTGAGTGCACATGCTGTTGCTTACCGTAAGGTGCCAACGATTACAGCAGCTTGTCAGTGCACAGAGACTAAAGGAGAAGAAGCAGTAGCGGACAGAGGATCTTCATGAGAAGGCCTGTGTGCCATTCTTGAAGATGGGAACAGTGAGTTAGGCTGGGGACTTCCTAGTGCTGTTGTGGATCTCTGAAGCCTGGAGCTGAGAGGATGAGCCACTGATTGGACAAGAGATAGGGGAGACTGGAAGACAGTGTGCAAGAGAGGCAATTCCAGTGGAAGTACAGGGAGTAGATTGCAGTGTAATGAGCCAAAACCTGAGAGAAGAGACCTGTCTGCAGAGCTCTGGTCAAGTGGAATGGAGTTACCAGCAAGCTGGGCTGAGCCCTAAGGTATGGTCTATGCCATTTCTGAACTGACTTCTCCATATCTGGTGAGCACTGACTAGCTGCCCTTTTGCTCACAGTAGAGCTAGATCTGAGCATGTACAAGGTGACTTCAGTCCTTCTGAATCATGGCTTTGGAGACTTCTGCTTCACATGGTCATTCATGGAGAGGGAGAGATCTTATTTTGCAGTGAGATGCTGTGTTTCTCGGTAGCTGTTGGTACATGGAAGCTTTGTCCAGATATACAGCTGACTTCTGGCTGGTGTCTGTCATTGTCTAGCAGCGTGTTTCTCTGAGTTGTGAGCTCAGAGCTGGGAGCAGTTTTCCCATATTCCCATGCAATGTGACTGTGTACTGTGCAAAATCATCATAGGATTCTAGGCAGCAGCAAATTAGTCACCACTGCACTGTCTTTGGAGGGTCAGACTCGAGACCTGCATGAGTTGCTTTCTCCCATTGCTGATCTGACTCCTGTGGTTGACTCAGCCACCATAAATAAACTGTCATTTTGTGCCGCAAGATAATTGTAGCTCTACAGGATATGCTTTGGAAGCTGGGTGCCTTCCTACTGAATAACTCTGCCTGCAGTTCTGATGGCAGCAGTACCTGCTCGTATGCAGAGAACTAGTAGAAGGAGGCAATTTTTTTGTGTGCATCTTTATTCTGCACAGGGGTATTCAGGCTAGCAGAACAATTACGGACTGTTCAGAGAGGGTTGCTGCGGAATTTGGGCAGCATCAGACTTGACTGGTGAATGCTCACTTTTTTTCCTCAGAATGAACTTTCCCAAGTTAAGCAAAGCCTGAATTAAATTTCTAGTCATCATATATAGTAAAACTGTCTATTTGGGAGCAGCCTAAATGCTGGCTATGAAAATGATTAATTCTCTATATAACTTTGTTACTACAATAAATTTTGTTGTCTAAAGCAGTATATTCAGCTGATAGTTTTGCAGGTGTCAGAATATTAATTGTGAGTTTGTTCTCTGTTCCAGGTGATTACGCTGGTTTCCCTGGATGTGGCTTGCTAAGGCTGCACAGCACCTACCGTCATGATCTCAAGATTTATGCCTCAGATGAGGGACGAGTTCAGATGACAGCAGCAGCTTTTGCAAAGGTCCTTCCTCTCTTTTGAGCATCTGTTAGGTCTGCTACATTAGTCTTAAAATATGCCAGTTCTAAAGGAAAACATCTGGTGATGAGGAAGGAGCTGTCCTAGGAACTTCCCACTCTCTGTTGGGAGGATGGTAGCACATTACGCTAAGAGCAACTGTATGGGGCGGTACTGGAAATCCAGTGTAGCTGCACATGTATGTTACCTTTAGTATCCTGTCCAGGATAGGACCCAGGCTGGAAAAAGAGTTATTTATGGAGTATTGCTGGTGTTTGATGTTAGAGCACATCAAACCTGTTGCTGAATATTAATTACCTACAGAATGAGTGTTTCTTGGGTGACTGCCCAGCCAGAGGGGTCATTCCTTGACTGCTGGATTTAAAAGCGGAATGAAATGTCTTTGGTGCAGTGTGGGGTGCGGGCTGGGGAGAGGACAGGTTCATCTGCAGTTAAAGCTGGAGCCAAGGGGAATCCTGTGGTGGTGACCTTAGCTGTTCTTCAGAGCCTCTGGTGTATCAACATTTTCCAGCAAACTGAATTGGCTGCTCAACAATTGCCTAGACAAATATGGGGCTGCTGCAGGCAGAGCTGGCCTTTTGCCTTGAATAGCTCTAGAAGCATGCCAGAGTCACTGGTGACTGCAGGTGCTGTTTCCGTAAAACTGTTCTTCAAGGGCAGTTGAGATTTCACTCAAGTTGACTGAAGGCTGGCCATGAAACTACCAGAAATGTTTGTTGCTTGGGCTGCACATAGCTGAAATCTTGTCCTGTGTTGCTTTAGGGTTTGCTGGCCCTGGAGGGAGAGCTCACCCCCATCCTGGTGCAAATGGTGAAAAGTGCCAATATGAACGGTCTCCTGGACAGTGACAGTGATTCCCTTAGCAGCTGCCAACACAGAGTGAAGGCACGACTGCATGAAATCATGCAGAAGGATGCTGATTTCTGTGAAGAGGATTATGAAAAGGTAAAGCACCTGTGTGGCTTTGTCGCTTCCTGTATCTGGAAGGAGAATAGCATGGCTCCAGTGGTTTGATGTGAAGCCTGCTGGTATGTGAACAGTAGTTTGGTTAGTCTGAGATCAGTTCTGGTCAAAATTACAGGGTATAAACAGAACTTGAGGAGGGAAAGGGCAGGTTAATGGCCCCTGCCCTTCTCCAAGGGAAAATCCTCGGTGTTGCTCCACTGTCCCCTTCAAGAATCATCATGGTACCTTCCTCTCCCTTTAGAAGTCTCAGTGCATTTTATTCTCATGGGTGTGCTAAAAGAAGAGTTCTCGTGGTTTACTGCATGGTGCCCAGAACAATACCAGTTGCTGTGGACAGGGAGTATGCCTTGCTAGATTCTAGATCTGTGCTCTGTGCATGTGTGAACAGATCTTTTGGATGCAAACCCTTTTGTGGTCCTATCAGTGTCTGATAAATGCAGAGTAGAGAGCATGGGCTACATCCAGCACAGCAACCAATAAAAGCAGTATAGCTGCTTCTCTAACAAGTCCCCAAAACACTATTTTTCCCAGATTCTGTGATCTGATTACTGGACTGAAATCCATTACCATTAAGGAACATATTTATCACCTCAAATAACTACTTCAAACTTCTCTGAACCCCTTCTGCTCAAGCACAAAAGCAAAGTGAGACAAGAGTGGATATTGTAGGTGGAGGACGTCTGATCTGATAGGAGCAGTTGTTTGCTACCTCTGAGTTTGGTCCCGAGGAGGTTTTTAAAACATGCCTAACTACCCCTAGGCATAGGCCAGCTCATTACGCTCAGGTGGGAGCACAACTTTTGTACCTAATCAGAAAGCAGTACAGCTGCAAAAGGCAGACATCTTGTGTTCACAGTCTGTAAAGATACTAACTAATGTCTACTGGTATCTTCTCTCAGCTAGCACCTACAGGCAGTGCTTCTCTGCTAAACTCCATGACATTTATCCAGAACCCAGTAGAGGTCTGTAACCAGGTGTTCACCCTGATTGAGAATCTTACCTCCCAGATACGAAAACGTCTGGAAGACCCAAAATCTGCAGGTAAGCATCAGAACTGGAAAGCAGTTTCATTTATTGTTACATCTTCAGAGCTCCCAAACACCACTATGGTTTATGTTTGTCTGTAGTAAAGAAATTCTAAAGTGAAATTCTGTATGTGCTATTGATGTAGAAGGCTCTTACTCCACTTTCAACTACTGTTAGAGCTGTAACATAAAGGAAATGATATGTGGATCTTGGGTTTAGAGTGAATGTAAATAGCAGCAGTATAGCCTAGAGAGGTATGTCTGATTTTTTCAAGCATTTCCTGGAGGGAGCTCAAGACTAAACAGCAAGTTTTTCAGTCATGATTTGCTCATCTCTAAGAACTTTCCTAATAACAGTGCAGAGGTTTTAAAAAGGCATCTGTGGGACATTTCACACAATCTATGGCAGACAAACCAATAGGCAAACAGTTTCACTTTTCTCAAGTATTTCAGAAGTAGCTTATTGCTGCAGGTTAAAACTCCGTGCAGCTGATCCAGTGGCTTTTCCAGTCTAGGATTCCCATGGGTGACATAATAATCAGAGCCGTTCTGTGCTGGGAGAAGTCAGTCATAGCTGTCACCTGAAATCTACACAGAAGTAGTGAGGATGTGAATGTGGTTTGGTGTTCTTTGCTGTTTAGACCTGCAGCTGTACCACAGTGAGACTTTAGAACTGATGCTGCAACGCTGGAGTAAGCTGGAACGAGATTTCCGCATGAAGAATGGGCGTTACGACATCAGCAAGATCCCTGATATCTACGACTGCATCAAGTATGATGTACAGCACAACTGTGCGCTGAAACTGGAAGGCACAGCTGAACTCTTCAAACTCTCCAAAGCCCTGGCAGATGTGATCATACCCCAGGTATAGCCTGTCCTGCCAGTGTGACGAAGTCTGTGGTGTCAGTTTCTGACCCTTTCCCTGTCTGTTTTTTCTCAATTCTTTTGCACGTTAACTCTCAAGGCAGCATATCACAGGTATTTCTCAGATATATCTCTCAGTGTTTGTATAAGCCTGCAACCATTTATGACTTAAGATGTGGTGGGGCTGGCTTCCTGGATGAGGATTCTGACAGTGTCAGAATAATGAACAGCTGATGCAGCAGCTTTTCCATGTTCATCATAGTGCATTATAGCACAGCTTCGAGTTGAGTGCGTGTGCTGTAGCAACACCCCATTCTCCACATACAAGATTTTACAGGGAAAGAGAGATTTCTATGTTAAAGTGAAGGCTTGTTCTGGCAAGTTTGTTATTCTTGTCAAACTAGAACTTGTGCAGTTTCTGAAGTTGGCTTGCTTCTCACAAAGTTTATGCCCATGAACATGGGAGGGGAAAGGAGGGCCACATGCAATGGATCTCTGTAGTCACCATTGTTCTGTCCCACTTCTGGCAGAACATCCTTCGCTTATATGGGATGAACTTCTACCAGCAAGGTCCAATTGCACTTGTGCCCATGTAGAGCAGAAGTGGTCTTCTAAACTTTTTCACAGTGTTCTTCATGAGATATAGTTTGGCTATTTCCAGCATAGCACTTCAAGTTTTTTCTTTGCAAGTAGCAGTTGTTGCATTAATGCTCATGCCAGGTCAGGGTATAAGTTTGTGTGTCATGAGAGGAGGGTCCCTGGTGGTACTTGCCCCTCTCAACTGTTGGAAGAGTACTGACAGTCATGTCTAGACAGATTGGGATTCTTGGAGGAGTCTCTGTCCTCTGTCACCATCTGCAATATGTGGAAAAAAGAGAAGAGTGACGTTTCCCTTTCTGTCCTTGTTTCTTGTCCTGTAGTGGTGCTTGCGGACAGACCTGTTGAAGTCCAGCCTCCTTTCATGTGAGGATGTGGCAAAGAACCAGGGCTCAGGGGTATCTATTGTTTTGTTCCTGCAGGAATATGGGATTAATAAGGAGGAGAAACTGGAGATTGCTATTGGCTTTTGTCTTCCTCTCATTAAAAAGATCCAGTTGGACCTACAGAGAACCCATGAAGATGAGTCTGTCAACAAACTACATCCCTTGTAAGGATTGTGCTGCATGCTGCTGCTGGTGGGGAGGGCAGCTTTGAGGCAGCGTGTGGGAACCACGCCAGAAGAGTGTACTGGTGTGGAAGGAGGCACTGAACATACGTTGAAGGATACACCAAGAGGGAGATATGTTCTTGCTCCTAGAACTAGAAGGGAAATGGAAAGGAGCATTGAGCATGGTGCCACAAAAGCTTAAACCCATTGTAACTGGATGGTGGTGCCTTCATCCCTGTCTCTACAAGGGGCAAGTGCTGGTATGATGAGGCCACCTCTGCCCCACCATGTGTCTCCATTAGGATACCATAAAACTTGCTGCTTCTGTGTCCAGTGCTCTCACAGTTCTGTTCCTGCTGCTCTTTGACAGTTCCCAGTGCAGGGTTATCTTATTCCATTAAGTGTGCAGAAATGCTGCTGTGTGGTAGATGGCAATTCATTGGCAGGCTGTGAGTAACACTGAGCTGATTTTGGTTTAGGTACTCAAGAGGAGTTCTGTCACCAGGTCGCCACGTTCGGACACGGCTCTACTTCACCAGTGAGAGCCATGTGCACTCTCTGCTCAGTATCTTCCGCTATGGGGGCCTCCTGGATGTAAGTGTCCCAGCAATGCTGACAGAGTAAGCCTCCCTGCTTTTTTTCAGTGGCCCTTTCCAAGGTGGACAGTGTATGTTTGTAGGTTGCCCCTCTAGCCAGCTCCCCCAGTAATGACATGCATCAGTGGCCTCTGGCCAACTCCATCTCTGCTGTGTCTGCATGCTGCAGCTTCGTGCCTTTCTGCCATGTAGGAGGATTGTTCTTCCTCAGTCCTGACACTGCCTGCCTTGCTTGTATGGAGGCATGTTTTCTCCAAGAGCTGTCCTGCTGGTTTCGGATGAGTAGACCACTTAACCTGTGTAGGAGGATAGCAATATAAGGCAATGGGAATGAGGGATTTTCTCTTTTCCTGCTTCCTTCAATCCTTTATTTCAAGAGCTTGACCCTGTTTAGTGACTTTCTGTCAATTCTAAGTCAAGAAAATCAGTTTGCTTACAGAGGATGTGACTTGAGGTTGCAAATGCATAGGGGGTGCTCTCTACCAGAGGGACAGATGACACATTTTTAGGGGACTAACTCATCCAATCCAACCTTCACTTGCTTTCATAACCTGCTTACTGAAGGAATTGGCATCACCCTGAGAAAAGCTCTGCTTTAGAGTCCTTGAGAGGCTCTCTGATTTATCTTCCCATTTTTAAGCATGGTGTCTTGAAATGCCTTCAGAGTTTGGGCTTGCTTATCAGGTGTGATTTCTGATGTCTGTGGAAGCTCAATGTATCTGCAGGCAGTGATCATGCAAGTACCTCTGAACTGCTCACTGAATAAGATGCTACTTTATTCCCTGACTTGAGTGTCAGAGGATGCTGTGTTGCCAGCACAGGGATGTTAGGCTGCATCTGGGTTCATTTGTACCTGTGGGGTTCGTTTCACGTCCATCAAGGTGGCGAGCTGCTCCACAGCAGCGTGAATGGTACTTCAGGTATGGCCGTTCCCTAGCAGTGTTGGGAAACAATGAGAGGTGGGCTTCCCTGCCTTGTGGAGCCCAAGGGTCCAGCAGGGCTCTGTAGACTTTTCATTCAGCATCATGTAAAAGCAGCTTCACTTGGTCCCTTATTTAGCACAAGTTCATCCCTTGTGCTTTTTTTGAGATTTCTCTGAAATACTCTATTCTGTAGGCCACTATTTGAGAATGACTGTGTTTGGGAACCTGCTGTGGGTTGTGCTTTTCTCCAGACAGCATGGCATAGGGGCTTGCAGCTGGATGTGCTCAGAACTGCACGTGGATTGTATGGGTAGCTGTAGTGTCCCTCTATGCAGTTGCTCCTTACTTTAAGCACCCCACCCTCATTGCAAGGTCATTTCTCTTCATGCAAGTTAAGCAAGGTGTTTTTTGTCCTGACAATGTTGTTATCTTGTGGAGAGACAAACTCTCTCAGACCCATTTCACTGAATGCTGCAAGGTGTCTGCTGTTGCTTATTCCATGCGACTGTTTATGTGTATATATCAGGAAAACAAAGACCAGCAGTGGAAGAGAGCCATGGACTATTTGAGTGCTATCTCAGAGCTGAACTACATGACCCAGATTGTTATCATGCTCTACGAGGACAACAACAAGGTGAGGGATATAGCTGTAGGATAAAATCCTTCCTGCCATGATGAAAGGCACAGTCCCCGAGAGATGAGTTCAGCTGGGAAGTCTGTAACCTGAGCTCTCTCCGCTTATGAATAAAGATTGATGGATCATTAACACAACTGATAGTTTTTATTTTTAGGTGGGAGGCAGTGACCCAATTAATGCTAGTTACTTGTAAGCAGAATGCTACCCTGAGCAGTAATACCAAACTTAAGTAATCAATACTATCTATTTTAAAGCATTTCCTAAAGCAAAATAATTTTCTGTCTCTTAATATTAATTACAAATGAAGAGTAGGAAAAAATAAACAAACACAAATGATATTTGGCAGTTTTTTCCAAATATTTCTAGAAAATACCCAGACATTACACATTTCTAAACTTTTTTTTTTATTGTAAAAATATACAGATATAGTTAGGGAAGTATATATTGATATCTTCAGGAAGAGAATGATTTAAAAAACAGCCAGAATGTGGAAGCTGATGGTGATGACCATAAGTAGTTTTGGCACTAAATTGCATGTACTGAATCCCAGGTTCTGTGACTCAGGTACTGTACTGTAGGAGGTTGTAGTGGGCGAGGGGAGCAGTCCCTTTGCTCCATATGCTATAGAATTAGAATCTTCTGTTCACAGAGCTGATGTGGGGTTCTAATAGTAGAAGTGAAATATTTCTCAGTGCTGTTTGTCAAAAAAGCCCCAAAAAGTCTTAGGAGTGGTGTAAATCTCTTAATAAGTAGAGATGGTGAAACTTTTGGTTTTACATCATTGGTGCCAGATACTGTAAAAGCTCTGGCTTCCTTTAAAAATAAAGAAATTAATATTAGAGACAGTTACTTAAATCTTGGAACAACCTGACTAAAGGTTCAGGAGGGAACCAGTCTCTCCCTGCCCCAGTGTGTGCTGGTTTTGCAACAGGAGTGGATCAGAAGGGGCTATGTTTTAGGTTTGTGTGTATATATATATATATACACACATCGCCTGATTCTGTTTTGGTCCTCTGGTGGCTGTTGTCACAAAATAACAACAATCTGAATGCCTCAGCTTTGTGCTAATAAGGGCTGTCCTTTTGGATGAGACAAACCTAGAGCCATTATGTTTGTGGTTTCTTGTTGCTTCCGCTTTCCTTCCAAAAGGATGCGCTTGGGATGCGTGCTGCACCAGCATGGCAGGGTGGCCCAGGTCAGACCATGACCTATGCTGACAGTGGGACTGATTTTTATTTATTTACTTATTCCTGTGGCTCTTGTTCACAGGACCCATCTTCAGAAGAGCGTTTCCATGTGGAGCTGCATTTCAGCCCTGGCGTGAAAGGCTGTGAGGAAGACAGAAACGTGCCCACGGGGTTTGGCTTTCGGCCTGCCTCCGCAGAGGTGAGCACCCTGCCCGGGCGCAGGCTGCCCTGCCCGCTGGAGATGTGGCCAGCGTGGGGCCCTCAGGCACCTTGCTCCTCTACCAGGCTCTGCAGCTGTCCAGTCTCCAGCAGCAAATTTTCCTCTGACCCTTCTCTCATGCCCACGAGCTGTTAGCAGGTTGTGTTCCCTGCCGAACTCCCAGGTTTTGTCAGGGCTGGTATCCTCGTGAGCTCAGCAGAGCTGGGAGGCCCGAGGTGGGAGTCAGTGCCCGGGCAGCACTTGCGAAGGCCGCGTGCCTGTGGGTGTCAATGTTTCCTTTCTGCAGAACGAGGACAAGAAAGCTGACCAAGGCAGCCTGGAGGACCTCTCCAAAGAGAAGGGTGTAGATGAGCCAGACCGCGCACAGCAAAGGTCTCCGCAGCCTTCTGAGCCTGTCAGCATTCAGCGAAGATCACCGCTGATCAGGAACCGGAAAACAGGGTCCATGGAGGTATCAATGCAATGGGTGCCCTTGCTTGTTCTAATGAAGGTCTTTTGCTTGGTGTTGGTTTCCTGGCATTCCTTTTAATGTGCTAGAGTTTGAGTTGATTCTGGGAAAGGATCTGCAGAAGTTAAAGAGGGATTTTTTGGAAGGCAGACCTCCCAGATTCCTCCTCATTGAGGAAGGACAGGGGCAACACAGGTCAGAGGAACTGATGAGGAAAAGCAAGTAAGGAAATGCTTGAGAAACACAAGAATTATTTGGATTACATGCTCTGTAGAGGCATCAGTGCAACCAGCTACAAGATTGCATGCGACCTCTTCACCTAGCCACGGTGACATCTTTGCCTTCCCTTAGATTCTAGCCTTTGCCTCTCACAGTTCAGCTCCACATTCTTGTTCCTGTCTCCCATCTAAGATCTTATGCAAATCCGAATTCCCTGCTGACTGGTGGGTTTATTACAGAGTATTTAAACTGTCAGGGTTTAGAACTGTCCCATTCACTGATCTGCTAATGTAACAAAGATCGATTTTACTGTTCTTACTTCTCTCCTTTAGGGCTGTTATGTGTCATAAAGCTAGATTCAGTCAGCAGGTAGCTGGCACCTTCAAAGTGCTCTAGAATTGCTCCTTCTTTTGGAGGGGTTTCATAGGCATTTTTGCTGTTTTCTGAACCAGTGAAAGCAGAGAGTTAGGGCTTGAGGTATTTGTTAGCTGGCTTCCATCTCTGTGTCACTTATGGCATAATCTTTGCGTGCAGCACTCGGGGGCTGTTTGTAACAGGCACGTACTAAGTTAAAGGGGATATATTTTCCTGCTGCTAAAGAAGGAAATCCATGTCCCAGTGATCCCAGCAAGAGTCTTGGGAGACAAGGAGCTTAGTACATGAGTTCCTTCATACTTTTGAGATCTCCATAGTTCCACAATGCAACACAAACTTGAAATTAAAAATTGAGCATGCACTCTCACAATCTTAGTGTTATGCTTCTTGAAAATGGTGATTTTAACAAAGAGACGTACTTTTCTTTACCTTCAATTGATGTATAAAGGCATTTGAGACCAGTGGGTAACTTGGAGCACAACACTGATTATACTATCTGTCTTTGCAGGTGCTATCTGAATCTTCTTCCAAATCCGGAGGTTATCGCCTCTTCAGCACTTATTCCAGGCAATCTTCTGAGATGAAGCAAAGTGGCTTAGGTACTGTACTTGACCTGTAACCAGCCTGCTCACCTGTACTTCTGTATTTCTGTGGGTATCTGTCTGTCTCTCCACATGTACACCTGGCTTAAGTTCCTTGTATGTCTCTCTGTTTATATTATGTCTTCTTCTAGTGTTACTGTTTAGACCACTGTAGAGACTGTCTTATTGTATCTCCTTTTGTGTATGTTCTTCTCCTTCAGCTTCTAGTAACAGAAGATGCACTGTTCATCCTTTATATTATGGGAGCAACAGAGCAAGCTGTGTACTTGCAGGTTGGCCTTCTGGTTCCATGTTGCTACCATATGTTATACCATTTCTGAACTTAGTAGGAAGGGATGATTTTACGTGAGAACTAGCGTGCTTTCTGTTCTGCAAAACAGTAGTTTACATGCAAAGCTGCTCTTCATGTAAGACTATTATATTTCTACGTTTGCTTCATAAAGATCTCTTGTATGGAACAGATCATGTCATGTGCAGTGGTGTTTGACAGCTCTCTAATTGAGCTGGAATCCCTGGTTAGCCATTCTTTGCATGGTAGCCAGCAGAATAGAATATTTTGGGGCACTTGGTGTTCTCTGCCAGTCCTTGAGAGTACCATTCTCTGCCATCCTAATCTAAACTATGTCTTAATAGTTGAAATTCTCCCTGAAATAGTTTTGCTAAAGCAAGATCTATTTGGAAACTGAAAAGCTGTCTTTGCTGTCATGAGGTTCAAAGATAGCTGTGAAACCTAGATCTTGCAGATGACTAATAAGCACCAGGAGGTGGAAATGCCTAAGTTATGCCCACTTTCTTTTTCTTTAAAACCATTTTTGCATTATGGCATGGCTGTAGGCTTGCAGCAGTTCTGACTCATCAGTTCTTTACTCTGTTATGTGGACATCCTGCAGCCAAGAGATTTCTGAAAGTCCTGATCATTTCTTTGTCACTTTTGAATAAGGTGTTTCTTTGGAAGCTAATTCTTACCAAGTAAATAGAATTTTCTTCAGAGTGGTTAGGAAGTATCCCTGGAGTCTGCCAGTTATGCTCCCAGCCAATTGGAAAAATCTAAGAAGGAATGGCTGATGCATATTATTTTCATAAAGGCACAATAGCCTTGGCCACAGTGGTTTTTGAATGTGCTATTTCATGTGGTGCATCTACTTACTTCTGCCTTTCACAGACCACCTGCAGGATTAAGTAAGCTGTAATAGACTGCCTTGCTTAGGCTTGAGGAAACCTGTGGTTATAATGTGAATCCATGTGAATCAATATGAGAATTTCTGAGATGGCACACAGTCAAGGAAGTGCATCTGTTTGGAGAATTACTGAGTACATCAAATGCTACAAGCAAACTATCTTTACTGTTTGGATTTCTGAACCAGAATCTGTACCAGAAGGCATATGCTCTGGAAAGCAGATGTTACAGCCTATTTACTACAGCCTTTTCCAGGTTTCTGAGGAATGTCTGTTTTGGCAATAGAGAAGACTAACTACTCTACAGGACCCTTGTAAAGTACTACTTTTCCTTGACAACAAAATTTGAAATGCGGTCCCAGCAGGTTTAATTTCAGGTTCTTGCCTGACTTGCTTTGCTGGGAAGCCTGTGCTTGTCACTCTCCCAACTGTGAAGCTCTGCAGAGACAAAACTTTGAGTAGGAATTGATAGACCTGATCTGTGACAGTAGACCTCTAGCTAGATACTCAGTCCAGCCATCATTCTTCTCTATAGAGTCTTGCAGCTGCAGGCACAGAAGGGTTGAGCAGGAGAGACCTGTGGTGCAACACCAGCTTGCACAATCCCTGGTTATCAGGATGTCTGTGTTGCTATGAATTTCTCTTAACTCGAGAACTGTTAAGAAGAAGGATGCCTCTTTACCTGTAAAAGTCAAGCTCTTCAAGGAATCTTGCTGATTCCTTTCCTGCTTGTTTTGTAGAAATGTATTTTCTTCCCCCTTTAGGACCTGAAATGTGCTCTCTCTGTGAGAAATAATACGGAACTCACAGGAGCTTGAACGTTGACTTTAATACTTGTCTCAGCAGCTATGCTGTGAGGGGGGTCATTCAGATACTACCTGCTGTTTCTAAGCTTTTCTGAAGTTGAGCCTGTCACCTGTTGCCTGATCTTGTCAGTGGCTCGCTCTCATTATCGTGGGAAGAATGGATCCTCTGGGAGAATGTCTGTTCAGGTATAACCTCTTATGTTTAAGGATGCAGGAATGGGGAACAGCACAGAGCTCCTATAATAACCCTGCTGCCATACCTGCCAGAATTGTGTCTTTACTGTAATTTAATGTCTCTTTGGAAAAGGGGTGGGCTGCAGCTTGCTTTGTGTATGTGAAGTGGTGCTTTGGGGTGTGCTGTGTTTTTCTGGGCAGGAGCAAGTGCATTATTGTGGATTGTCTGCAATTGTGTGTATGCTTCTAGCTTGAGAAGCCTAGGGAAATTTCAGTGCCTTGCTTTGCTTGCAAGAACACTTCAAAATGGGGTAAAATCCTTGCTGTTTCAGCAACAAGAGGTGGTATACTGCCAGTGGGCCTGAAGCATTGTGCTGAGACTCCCATAGGGAAATAAGGGATGTCCATTTTTAATATATCTGAAACATTGAATGTACATCTGAAAATTAAATACACAAAAAAGATCCAGCACATACAGTAATTTCTAGCAAATGTTGCTACATCTTAAATCCAAATGGCTAGTATACCATTATGTTCTTTAGGATGCGTGTGTGTGCGTAACTTTGCCTAGAGTTCACTGTAGACAATTGCTGTCATCCATAGAGTCACCTTTGTAAATTCTCTTCTGACTTAAGGGTGCTAACAAAATGCCTCTGTCTGCTGTAGGATGGCAGAAACACTGAGGTATCCTTAGTGGCATGAGGTTCCTTAAGATAGAAAGTCACTAAAATCTTCTGTTCCGTTTTTATCTGCCAGTAAATGAGTCTGTTGGGGCTTTTTTTGTTGTTTGTTTGTTTGTTTGTTTGTTTTTAAGCCATGGGAGGATGATTAGGAGCATCATCCTGGCTGCTGCTTCACAAAATTTTGTTTGCATTTCGACAGATTCTGTCTCATGCTGAGTCAGCACTGAGCTTCAATTTAAGGCATTAGGAGAAAATTTTCTAAGGCTTGTGTATCAGTCACCCTGCAAGCAAGAGTTCTTTGCCTGTTTGTCCAAGGACACATATGTTCTAGTCCGCCCTGTGGAAAGCTACCAGCAGTGTCACAGTGGTGAAATAGCTTAAGCTTTGTGCATAAGAGAAGCTTTTTGGTCATCCCCCACTGTTCCCAGGAGCAGATGTCATCAGCTTAGACTGAGCTTACATGTGAATAGCTCAAAACTCAGGATCTGTGTGCTTTCTTCAAAGAAGCTCTGGTTAAAAAGGAGCTTTGCAGAGAAAGAGTGGGGGTTTTGAAGAGCAACGAGTGGACATGAGGCAGCAGTGTGTCCTTACACCAAAGAAGGCCAACGGCATGCTTTGCTGGATTAGCAGGAATAAAGCCATCAGACTGAGGGATTTGGTTCTTTCTCTCTTTTCACCTCTTATGAGACTGCATCTAAAGTACTGCTGTCCTGTCCTGGGCTCCCTAGTGCAAGAAGGGTGTGGATGTAGTGGGTGTAAGCCCATTAAGGGCAGTGGAGGTGGATGATGGCTGGAGCACACGACCTTGGAGGAGAAGCTGAGAGAGCAGGACTTGTTCAGATCAGAAGCTGTGGGGAATTGAGACCTTAATGCTGTTCAACCACTGTCCTCTGTGGTGTGTGGTGATAGGATGAGAGTCCAATAGACACAAGTTGCAGCATGGGAAATTCCAATTATCTGGGAGGAACAAATTTTTCACCATGAATGTGCCAGATATTGGAACAGGGGCCCAGAGAAGTTCCGAAATCTCCTTTCTTGGAGGTATTCAAAACTTGACTGGACAAACCCTAGCAAGCTGATCCAAGTTGGTCCTGCTGGGGTGTTGGGAAAGAAGCCTCCAGAGGTTCCTTCCAACCTAAATCATGCTATGATGCTGCTTTAGAATCAAGAGCTGTTTGCAATATAGGCAGGATCTTTTTAACAGTAACAGTTGCACTGTTCCAGTTAAATACTAAGAGGCATTATGTCGGGTTTTTTGCCTTGGCAGACAAGGTGGAACAAGATCAACCTGCTTGTTTCTGGAAGCCTTTTGTATGTGGGAATAATGTTGTTTTTAGCAGTTGGTATTCTCAGTACAGAATGCAGCATCAAGATGGTTTAGCAGGGAATTTATGGCTAATCAGTGGCTTTGTCTGGCCCATAATAAGGTTTTGTCTCACTCACAATTGCTTTCCTCAGTTGAAAGAATCCTGTTTCAAATGCCTGATGTTCCCTAAATATCACATAAAGTCAAGTCACTCTGCAGAAGCTGTGCCTTGGAGAAGCAAACACCAGTGGTTGCCAAAGCCACTGGTATTATGTGGCCCTCCTATGCTTGAGACTGTCTTGCATGCCATATTCCTTGCTATGGGGTAAACAAAGTTCCATGCTGTGTGCACATCTGATGCTTTGCAAGGGTAGTTTGTGGAACAATTGGACCTACTCTGGAGTAGCAAGACATGACCAAGTGGATGTGAAATATCATCTGGGCAGCAGCTTGTGAAAGAAAGCTCTCTGGTTACATTGCTTTCCTTACTGCTTGACATAGTGATTAATCCACATTTGGTGATCAACAGATCAGGCAGTCCTTTCTTCTTCTTGGTGTCCTAAAGAAAAAGGAGCTTTCCAAAGAGAAAGGGCAGAAGAGCAGAGAAATGAAGCCCTGTGACATGAACATCAGTGATTTGGCATCTTGGCTTTTCTGACACGAGTACGTAGATTTGCTGACTAGAGGGTGTCAAGGTGTTTCTCCTAGGTCAGGGCAAGAATGCCAAATGGAAATAAACCCCTGGACGGAGTTAAGAACTTTCCTGGTGCTGAGTTTCAGGCTACCTGTTGTGCATTTGACACTACTGAATTTAGAATAGGGAATACTGCCTCCCTATGCTCCCTGGCATAATTTTTTTTCCTGAGATTGCCTGCAAAGTGGCCAGTTCATTCCTCATTTTTTGACTAACCCTGCTTTTCTGTAGTTGCATGCAGTGGAGATGTAATACTAACACCTTCCATGCCTTTCCAGGGTCACAATGCACCGGCCTGTTTAGCACCACTGTGCTGGGAGGCTCCTCCAGTGCCCCCAACCTCCAGGACTACGCACGCAGCCATGGCAAAAAGTTTGCCAGCAGCCTGACATACAAAGACGGTATGTGTGTTCCCCATGCAGCAGGTGGTTAATTTGTGGACTTTGGTGTCTCAGGATGCTACTGAGGCGAAGGCTTAGACTGCTAAGAAGTATGACAGTTGAACGCGTATATTTGTCGCATCTACAGTAATGTATTTTATCATATCCCAAGAAATCGTGATCCTTGCTAGGACAAGACAGGAGCTGATGTGCAAGGAGTTTTATGCTGATGTATGGTACTGCCGGGGTCTGATTTTGGTCTGACATTTTAATACTACTTGCTGTTGTGGAGGCGGATTTATTGGTCTAGATATTAAATAGGTTTGTCCTGGTATGGAAATCCAGCACATCACATTGTCTTGCTTACCTTGGTGATCTTGCTGATGCTAAACAAAGCTTTTGTGGAGACAGTAATCCTCGCCCTACAGAAGATGGAGCTGTCCCAAAGGCAGAAAGATATGCTTGGGGGTGGATAAGATGGGTATTAGAGTAAGGTTGGGCACACAGAAGAGTCCAAGGTAGCTGTCAGAAAGCAAGTGTAATATGCCTGAAGTGCTTGAGGTAAGTGGGATACTTGGATGAAATACTGCAAAAGGACCAGAAAGTTCAGTTATTGTGCAGTTCTGCGGAAACTGCCTTAAAGTTCAGCAAGATGATCTGGTAAAATTTATTTGGGTCATTAGTATAAATGTTGCCTGACGCACATGAGTGAAGGGGTGTTGCCAGCTGCGGCTTGTTCTGCAGTTTGTACTAGTGTATTATATGCATTGAGAAGCAGGAACTGTTGCTACTTTCAAGGAAATTGGAGCACAGGGAAAGACTGAGATATCCTGGAGGAGTTGGAGGGGTGTAATGCTCAAGTGCAAATGTCTGTTGTGAATCTGATAAGAAAGGCTCTCAAACTCTGTAAGTACTGATTAACATACCATTTGTTGGAATGCTGAGTTGAGCAGCATTGAACAAACCACTCCATGGATAGGATCTGCACAGCTTGCTGTGCCCTAATTGGAAATCCACCCAATATTACACAACTTGGGCTTCCCAGCATCTGAATGGATGTAAGATTACCTGTCCTCTCTTTTACTTTTTTGTGTTAGTTCTAACAAATGGTATTTTAATCAATACTTTAGAGAGCCTGACTGCCTTTCTTATTGGGATCATAACGGACACTAGCACTGGTGGATTACAAGGTGAGGAAATTATTAAGGCAGTAATTTGGGGCCTTTGGGGAAAACAGGAGTTGATTCATTTGGATTTTTGTCCAGTTTTAAGGCAAGGAGAATGGCCTAGCAAATCGGGGTGGAAAGATGCTATCCAATTCTCAGACCTATTGGAACCTCATGAATGCTGTTGTATTGAGACCATTATGTATACTGGCTTTCTGTGCTGCTTTTCACTGTGTAAGAGAAAACTGTGTTGCTTCTTACCTCTTCAGGCAGCTCCCTAGCGCACAACAGGCTGTGAGTGATAGAGACAGGGAGGTTGAAATGGGAGGATTTTAAACCCTGCTGTACCAGTCTGAGCTGCTTGAGGCAGCAAGTGCTGGGTACTCATAGGTCCCGGAATACGCTCATGGTGTTTGGCACACGACTGGGGCATAAATACCAGGAGAGCTGCTGAAAAGGCCAGCAAGGGCTCTGGCTGCTTTTCCTCCATAACTCTGTAAGCAGTGTGAATCCAAGGCAGCACTAATTCTCAGGGAAAAGCATCAAAGACTGCTTGCTCTGTACCCAGCTGGGAACAGAACAGATTCTGCTCAGTCCTGGTGCTGTGCTGCCTTGCTCTGTAGGCTGTGTAGTAGGAACGTGCCGGCAGCTGGCTACTCGCATTCAAGGTCCAGAGCCGAGTCCTGCTGCATTAGCCTAAATTCGTTGACGAAGTCTCTGCGTGCTGAGACGCAGTTGTACCCTCAAGTACTTAAAAGTCAGACTTATTTAAACTAGTGTGTGACTAACACAGCCCAGAATTATTCATCTTGATGCTACACTTCTTTTCTCATGTTTCTTAGTGTGCTATGGCACCCTGTGCTACCAGCGCCTTGCTGCAATAAGAGCAATTGTGAGGAAGAAGTGGGGGGCTTGGAAAAACAAGTAGGAGGCAGAAGTGTGTTTAGCGTCTGGGGAAGGTAGTTTGGAATGTGAAAAAAAGCCCTTGATCTGCACGTTCCTGCTTAAATGAGCACCAATGAAATGCTGAACAATGGCATTTAAACCAAACATCACTAGAGCTGAATACAGTAAGTGACACAGCAGCTACAGCAGCCTCTTCGAGTACATTTGTATCAAGGCCTTCTTCACGGTCATTGGGCTAATAAAGTTTAAAAACCTTCAGATTCTGGAGCACATCTTTGCATGAATTCTCTGATATTTTTTTCATGGTTGTGGTGCTTCAAGGTGTGGCGCATGGCTTATAGCACTTCATCAAAGACTTACTCAAGTGAAGTTAAAATGGCCCTTATTTCTGAAGCCTTTTTGCTTGGGGCTGGAAGAGGACTAAGGAACACTTCAGTGGAAAGTTGTGTCCAACCTCAGGTTGAAGAAAGGTCCACTGATGGTTGTGATTTGAAGTTGGCTTGTCTGAAGCCAGGGATCCAGTAAGCTGTGTTGCAGTACCATTTAAATTGATGTGCTGTAAAGGCAAGGGGGAGGTGTGGGGTGGAATGGAGGTGGTTACCAGCTGGCTGACTGCAGCTCCAGGACTTGGACACTTCTAAAGGATTGCATGTGTAGGGAAGATTGTCATGCTCTGTTTGTTGAGTTTAAAGAAAGAAAAACAATTTTTAGGGATGTTATGCTGGCGAAGGAAAGTGAAGCAAGTTTGAGAGTTGGTTTAAATATATTATTTGGCCAAGTCAGTGGATGTAGCTAGAGAAGCACAATGGGGGTGTGGAGCATAAATTGATTTATGTATCTTCTAACCTTGGTGTAGAGGGATAGGCATAGAGACTCTGTTGACTAGGTACAACGGACACATGAAACATGAAGGAGAAATAAAAACATTTTCCAATATTTCCTAAAAGTTCCTAAATAGCAGCAAAAGATATGATTGGCTGGGATCTCACATCAAATCCTACATACAGATGATCTGATCTAGGCCATTCTTTCCCATGATAGGTGAGGAATTTCCAGAGTGGGAATAAACTGAAGTTTTCAGCTTTTTTTTTTTTTTTGAGACTAATCCATGTCTTTTAAAGCTCATCTGTTTGCACCTTATCAGATGCATAGAATCTGTCCTTGCACTGTCTTTCTGATCTGTGATTCCTATGGGAGAGCTTGGCCTGGCCTGGGATGTGGCCAGGCGAAGCCTGAGGACCACTCTGACAGGAGTATCCCAAAACCTCTTCTGTACTGAAATGCTTTGAGCAACAGAACTGTAGAGGCATGTCTTCATGGGTCTTCTGTTTGTTCCCTAATTAGTTAGTTGTCATACATAGCTCTGTTTAGCTCGCATTAAGATGTTTTGGGCTGCACTTACCTATGCCAGTTCTGCTGCAGAACAGTTGTCGTTTTCCTTGGGCAGAGGGGAATCCTGAGAACTATCCTCCTGTGGTGCTGCTGCTTGCTTGGCCATGTGCTCCTGTGGCTGTGAGCATGGCCTAACTGCATCTTGCACTGGTCTGAGCCTGGGTTGCTCTCGGAATGGCTGGAAGTGTGGTGGGAAGGTATGAGATGCTGTCTGTGACTGCGAGAGTGTGGCTGAGGTCTTTGCAGTGTCAGGGGAGACACTGGCAGGGCAGTGCAGGGGAAGTGGGGAGCTGGCAGAGTGCTAGGAAGCCAAAAGGTTCAGTCAGACCTGCAGGTAGAGCGTGCCCAGGGTGCTACAGCAGTCCCAACAAGAGCATGTGTTATGGGGATCAAGAAGAAGTTGAACCTGAAAGGGTAGTTGCAAGCATATGAAGGTCGGGGGATCCTTAGAAGCAGGCTGTTAACTGAGATGATCTGTTTTTATTTCCTCAGAGCTCTTGTCTATGCCAGCCGTAAAACGATTTTCTGTGTCGTTTGCAAAGCATCCGACTAATGGTACGTTTGCTTCCTTGATTTGACGTTCCCTCACACTTCTAACCCCATGCTTACATTCAGTTCTCTCTGCACATACTCTCCTCTTAGCCTTCTTGTGGTTTTTTTGTGTCTGTGTATCTGGTGTCTAAACATGCTTCACTTTCCCCCATTGTCTTGTTGTGACTAACGTGTTCATTCACCCTGTTACTTCTCAGTGGTTCCTCTGCTGTCCCCCAAGGCATTTGTGTCCCAGGTGAAAAATCAAGAGCAGTGGCTCTGTGAATGGACTCCTAAAGCAGCCTTTAATTCCACTGCTGACATTAAGGCCTTCTTTCATGCTTCCTTTTGGGGGGGTGGGGGTCAGAGATAGAATACTGTTGGATTTGTGGGGGTGATATCCACTCCATATCAGCAGCTTAGGTCCTCCGTTTCTACAATGCAGATTTGCAGGACCAAAACAAGGATAGCCTTAAGGCTACCCATGTGTCACCTGGAAGAGCACAGTCTATGGTGGGAGAGAAGGAGGTGCTAACAGCGTTCCCTCAGTGCATGGTATTCCTCAGCACAGTCGTTTTAGGAGTACTGGTAACCTCATGACCTCCTATTTGCAAACTTGTCTGTTAGAGTGGTCCCTTGGTTACTCCAAGCATGGTGATGTTGGTGGGAGTAGGCTCACCTTTCCTGCAGATGTTATCCTGGGAATGGTGTCTCTCCAGAGCTTTCACTCGTCTGTTGTTGGTGAACAATGCTGGCATGGGCCTGCCACCTTCCTGAGGTAGGAGGGGATCGGCACCATGCCACCCAGGGTGACGTAACCTGCTTCACGCCTGTCATGCTTGTAGCTATGAAAAGGCTTGGTAAAGAATGTCTGACAGTGCTTCTGTTGACTCTGTCTCTGCTTCATATTGCTACTAACCTGACACCTGAACTGTGAGTCTTTTGATGTTAAAGACCACTAGCTCTGTTGTAGCAGATACCTTGAACTAGTGTTTATTATCCAAGTCTTGCACAGAAACTTTTGAAAAGGTTTGTTTCACAGCACCACTCCTACCTCATGGCTCCTGCTATTGAGATGAGTTATAACCAAAGCAGGTCGCTGAAAGATAAAAGATTAAGATTTCTGTCTTATGTGATCAAGGCTGCTTCTGCAATCTCATTGCTTAGTAAATGTGAAGATATTCTGCTCTGCGTGATCTGGAAGATTAAAGAAGTTCAGAAGACTGTTACGAAGACCAGAGTTTTGGGAAAGATGAAAGGGGAAAGGGCAGCTAAATGTGGCTTTATCATTTCAAATAACTGAAGGGAACCTATTTTCTGTGTTTGCTTGGTTTTGTTTTTCCCCGAGTGACCAACTGCTCAATTTGTTTGTATGTCTGGATACCATCTGAGCTCACGTGGTGTATGTCACCAGGATGTGTCGTTCTATCTTGCCAGCAAAACTTGTACCAAGCACCAGTCCTTCCTAAGCCACGCTGTAAAGCAACTGCCCCTGCCTCAAATACAATAAAGTGAAACCGGGCATCAGGTTTTTCCCAAGAACCCAATGAATATTTCTAACAGCAAAGTATTCCTTAATCAAGAAAACAAAGACAGAGGTCCAGCAGGTGTGAGACTGAAGTTAGGCATATTTGGTCTAGGCTTGGCACTGGTTTTAGCAGGAAGGATGTTTAGCCACATGAACCACTCGCCTGAGGATGCAAAAGCTATTCACAGCTCTGAATCTGGATTTTGTTTCTGAAGAGCTGCCTCTATGTGGCGAAAAGGGATGGGTGAACCAGAGCAGTGGCCAAGCACAGTGTCAGGCCAGATGGTTTATGCCCCGGTCTCATGAATCTTGGGAGTGTGACATGAGTCCCGAGGCTGCATACATGGAGGAGGAGACATGCCTGCATGCTAGTGTCTTGTCTGCCATGCAAGGATATCACAGAAGATTGCACAGGGCTGTTCTGAGAGTCTAGAGAGGGAAGGTCAGCCCTTCTGTGCTCCCTCTGTTCTTCACACGCTAAGCACTATGCTCTCAGTCAAACCCTGCTGTCCCCCAGTGTCCCTTTCACAGCTTCCGGTCGTTTGATGCTGGGCCGTTTGCTCTCTTCCATGTGCTGAGGTAGCTGGCTGCATTTGGATGCAGGACTTGAACGCTCTGTTGGCGGTCTGGATTTCTTGTCTCAGCTGGGGGAGGGCGAGTGTGGGCCTGACCTTCTTATCTAGCCAAACCTGAACTGTATTGGACTTAGAACGTGTCCTAAAATTTATTTGCTTGTCAGACTTTCACTTACAAAGATGAAAGCTCGCTGCTCAGGCACTGCCCCTGCAGTGCAGCTGCATTTGGCAAAGGCTGGGCTGGGTGGGAGGCTGGCCTGCTGCAATGTGACTGGGGGTATGTAGATCTAAGGGTATTCCTGACCTGCTTGATGGTGGGAGGGATTGGGCTTGAGTGTGGTGTGGGTCTTTCCCACCCAGTGGCCCTGGTGCTGGCAGCTCCTTCCTCACATCTCCACAATTTCTCTATCCCCAGCTGCACCTGCCCCTCTCCTCTCACTCTCTATGGCCCCCTTTCCTCCAGATGCGTTTGAGCACCACCACGTTGCCCAGTTGCTGCGCCGTTTTTCCTCTGACTATGCCACGAGCCGGAACATCTCCCTGGATGCCACTCTAGCCCATCACCTCCAGCAGTGCTCCTACCACCTGCGCCTCTTCAGGAGCTGGCTGATCTCAGGGCAGGATGACTTGGAGTGTCTTTACGGTACTGCACGCTGCAGCTGCCTTGGTTCCGTGCTCTCATAGCTGAGCAGGGACCACTGTCTGCTTGAGAATGCAAAGTATGCTTTGCTTCTAAAAAAGGAAAGCATTTCCCTCACCGCATCCCTTAAATCTCTGGGCTGCTGCTGCAGCAAGCTGTGTGGGCTGTTGCACCCGGCAGTTTGGGAGCCTTAGGCAGTAGCCTTTCCACGTGGAGCCAGTGCTCTTCGTGTGGCTGTAACTGTGCTCTTTCCATCTTGGGCAATTATTTTTTGCCTCCTTCCTTTAGCTCGGGTAAGCCCTTAAGCTTCCTTCAGGTTAGATGCTGAGTTCCTACCGGTGTGATGCCCTGCTGACATGATACCCCTGTGCAGGTCTCAGTGGGGTGCTGCAAGGTGTCCCATTATTAATGGAGGAACCAAAGTGAATAGTAAGAATATGGGAAGAAAGAAGATTAAGGAGGTGCTGCAGCTGGTCACGTTCAGAGTGAACTTGCTGTGGAACTTTGGGGAAGTGAGTGCTTGTGGGATTGTGTTGTTTCTAGAGACACCAAGTTAAGATAGGGTAGAAACTGAGCTTCTGTGTGGCTGCATTGCATGGCATCTCTTCTGCCTCTTAGGACTTTTGTAGTGTGCCGTGTCTCTGGTGGAAAGAGGTAGGCAATTTCAGTATTGAATCTAGATGTTATAAATCAAAACTTCCTACTGTTTCTCTGGTATTTTTCAGCCTCTGGCACAGACAGAAAGTCTGATGCATTGAGGTCTCAGTGCTCCTAAGGCAGGTAGAAAGATTTCTCTCTGAGAGAGGCAGCTAGCTAGGGCTTGCTGTTAATATTTACCTTGCACCATAAAACCTGCTTGGTGCATGTGGCTTGCTGAGCTGTGTGGTGTGATGCATGGACCTCCTTTTTCATTCAGACCCATAGGTGGAAGGGGCAGAGACACTATAGCTTTTTGTGTAGTGAAGCAACAAGGTGAAGTGTTTTCAGAGCCTGGAAAATGAGAATTTTTCTTACACAGTCTGTTTTTCTTGATATGGCCCTTTCCGTCAAGTAGGCAATTTGGAGATGGCTGTTGCTTTTCATATATAATTAGGACAATCCTTGGTCTCCTAGCAACAAATACTAATGAGGAGCAAAATTGCTTCAAGGGAAGAGATGCTGGAACACAGCAGACTGCTCCAAAACTAAAGCTGAGCTTCCCCTGCTGCAGATCTCAGCCATCTCCTGTGAGCTCCGGTAGGGAGAGGAAATTAACTCAGTGCTTTGGGCAGTGATAAGCCAAACATTGCAGCATGGTGCTGGGTTGTGCAGCCTGCCCTAATGCAGCCAAATGTATGAGTTATGTACCTCAGTATAGCAGCCTTCCTGTGTGGAAATCAGATCTCTGCAATCAGTGAGTTCTTTCTTGCTGTTTTCTCAGTCTGTCATCAAGCCCACAGTTAATTAGCATGTTTGGGATTCCTGCTGGGGTTCTTCTCAGAGCAGATGTTTCTCCAGTGTCTGTAGCTAACAGCCCAACTTCCCCTGGCTTGTGAAAACTACATACTCATATCCTCTCTTTCTTGGTTTTCAACTGTACTTCTATCCACACAAAGAAAACATGAATTAAAAGATAGAATCGGGGAGTTAAAAGTATGCAGTTGGCATCTATAGTTGGAAAGATCAACAGTGGAGCCCTGAAGCAATCTGTCTGGGAACCTGTGCTTATCTGTGTGGTCATAGCTGGGAAAAAGAAGAGTGTGAAGTAAGTTCATGTTCATAATGAATTACAGTGGTACTGAAGCCAAAGGTCAGCTGTGAGGAAACAGAGAATGTTCCTCTGAGAATGAGTGGGCAATAAAACAGCAGGTGATGTTCAGTGTAAATAAATTTAAATGACAAGGGGAAACAGCCTCAAATTCATATATAAAGTGGTGGGCTCTGATCTGACCATCACTACTTGGGACAATGTGGAAAAGGTAGAAATTTGCAGTCTGGGAGAGATGTTTGTGATACTGGTCAGAGTGGCCTGGAGAGGGAGTGGTGGGGATCCGCAGTTCAATGTCTGTTCCAGTATAGGAGCTCGGAGGTTCCTAATGGAGTGAGTAGACACAGCTTCAGACAGAAGTGATTTTTAACATGCAGAGTGAAACTCCTCACTATGGTACATAGGGGTGGTAGGAGCTTAACTGAGTTCAAGGGGAGACTGGAGAATATGGAAGAGACACATCAGGTTTAGAGCAGTTCTGAGCCACAGGTCACTGGAGTTTGGGGGACTGCCTGGGGGAAGAGTCACTACGTGCTGTCTAGTCTCATACCCCTTCATTTGTAGCCACTTCTGGCACTGTGGCCAGAGAGGTGCTGAACTAGGGTAGACCTTACAGCTGACTGTATGTTGTGGTTTAACCCCAGCTGGCAACTAAGCACCACACAGCCGCTCGCTCACTGCCCCACGCAGTGGGATGAGGTAAAGACCCACTTTAGGTTTTAATAGGACAGAAAAGGAAGAAAATAATAATAATGGTAATAGTAATAAAAATTATAATAAGAGTAATAGTAAAAGAATTAGAATATAAAAAAGAAGTGATGCACAATGCAATTGCTCAGCACTCGCTGATCGATGCCCAGTCAGTTTCCGAGCAACAGTCCCTGGCCAGCTTTCCCCCCAGTTTATATACTGGGCATGACGTCATACGGTATGGAATATTCCTTTGGTCGGTTTGGGTCAGCTGTTCTGGCTGTGTCCCCTGCCAGCTTCTTGTGCACACCCAGCCTCTGCTGGCAGGGCAGTATGAGAAGCTTAGCAACAACTGAAAACATCAGTGTGTTATCAGCATTATTCTCATACTAAATGCAAAACACAACAGTATACCAGCTACTAGGAAAATTAACTCTATCCCAGCTGAAACCAGGACACTTAGATTTAGAAAGGCTGGTTAGCAAAAATCCTACTTCATGCACATTCCATGTATGCATATATAAACACATACAAATATACATGTGGCATATTGGAATTCTCCCAACAAAACAAGGCTGGACTGACCAAGCATGTTAGAGAGGAACTTGCTGAGTGTTCTTTCTCCCATGCCCTTCAGAATCTGTGCTGGGACTGGGCAAGTGCTTCTTTGCTCCAGAAGAGTTGGCATACAGCCCTTTGGTGTACCTTTCCAGGATGTTGCAGGTACTGTTGGTTTGCCTGTTGCTTTCAGGATCTCCATTAGAAAGGAACAGGCACCCTTTCTGCTCCAGTGTAGAGTTCACAACTGGCGAGCTGGGTAGTAGTAACTCAGCAACTTTTGCTAATCACATTGTGTGTAGTAATGTTCAGAACTCTCAGACAAAAATATAATACACAAAAAGGATTGCTTTGGACCAGAAAGACTTCTCACCTGAGTCTTTCTTGGCCTCTGTCTTCGTTGGCTGACAACAGTTTGGCTGCTTTCTACTTGCCAGCAGCAAGTATGTTCTCTCCTTTAATGAGCCCACTCTGCTAGTAGAGAAGCTTGCCTTATTTGGGACCTCAGCTCAATCTTAGTAAAGCTGAGGAACATGCTATTTGGACTACTTGAAGACTGCTCGTTTGTCATGCCCCCTAGCCAGGAATTCTGCTGGCTCCCAGGTGATCTGCTGAATTACGAGCTCTGAGGGATAATCACACCAACACTGATCTCATTCTAGGGGTAGCATGTGTTCCATATAAACTCAACTTTCCCAACTCATATTACATAGTAAGCTTTCTTCGTGTCTCTATGGAGCGTACATAGAATTTAGGAAACTTTGTGTTACCTTGATTCAAATTAGATGTTTCCTCTTAATGAAATGGTATTGATTTCCTCTTGAGGGTTTAGACTGGGACATCTCCTGCAGTAATCAAGATGCAAATGAATTCAAGGTCTTGTTTTCTCCTTTGTTCATCCTTTCTCCCAGTATAAAAATCTGCTTATTTTAGTTCTGCTGCTAACACTTTTGGTTGAATTTTCTTTCAGACCTCAGGGTGACTGAAGGAAATATAGCTAAATGGATGAAAGTACCTGTTACATCTGCAGTGAAAGAGCAGTAGGGTAACACAGCATATAGGGTTCACTCAGAGATCTGTAATGTATTTCCTTGGCGTTTAAGCCATGTAATCATAAAGTAGGTGTTGGCTATATCAGAATTCATCATTGTGTAGTCTAGGTAAAAAGGTGGCACTTCTTGACTCTTTGAGGTCATCTGCTAAGAGGTAGTTGTTCACAAGTGTTGTATCTGTGTGTTCCTACTGCCTGCTGGAGTCTCCTAGAAATCTGGGATTCTCTGGTTTTGATGGAAGATGTGAGACAGGTGCAGGTCACCATTTGCTTTATATGGTATAGTGTGCTAGATGATCTCTGCAAACAGGTCCTTATACCCAAATCACCTTCTTAATACTCTTACAAAGTGTTGTGTGTCGGTACTAGGCAGCTCTGAAACAGTCTTACTCTAAGGGGACAGTCACTCCCTCCTTGAACTTCTTCATAAACTGTGATTACACCAAGTAGACTCTGACAGTATGCACATGCTAAGAACATGAAGCTCTGGGGAGAGAAGAGCTCAAACTGGAACATAGTTAACTCAGCTGTAATGTGAGTGGGCCTTCAGCTTTGGCATCAGGATGCCTGGGGGAGTCAAAACAGGACTTGTAATCCTCTAGCTGGACCACCTCTGGTGGTCTCACCTGCAGAATGGCTCTTCAGGCAATACCATTCTCTCTGCTGCTGTGTCAGGATGCTGCTGCATTATTGATTCAGAGTGGAGATTCCCCATAGCTGCTCCCCTACATCACACGCAGTCTCCTTGGACAAACAAAATAATACATACTCAGCAGACTCCTCTGCCTTGTGTATCTTAAGGTTTTTCCCATGACCAAATCTTGTTTTCTTTACTCTAACAGATGGCTTCTTCCTATTTTACTGAACAAAAATTTTGGACACATAACCACACTGTACTCCTTGCTTGGGGAAGATTACAGTTGATTTTGGGATTAATTTTTAGCTATTCTGGTCTGCAGACCCCCACCACGTGCATCTCCCTGCAGGCTGGGCCTAACTCTGGAGGAAGCAGATTGCCCTCTGCATCCCTAATGCAGCTAGTGTAGTCAAACCTGAATGAAATGAAAAATGAAACTTGTTCCTTTGTGGGCTGCTGTTTGACTTTGGTACAAAATGAATGGAACTCTGTCTAATTTCTTGTGCCGTTGTCTGCATCACAGACTCCTGCCCTTGCAGGCCCCAGGAAGAGTTTCAGGAAGCATCAGCAGTAGCTGAGCAGTCAGCACGGGGTGACTGTCAGGCTGGAAAGGTTCCCATCGTTTGCACTCATGCTTTATTTTTATTGTCCCTTCCCAAAGATGTCAGTTCTTTGCTAAATGTGCATGGTGCAGCAGTGGTCAGAGCCTTCACTGGGGACTCTGGCTGCTGCTGTGATACACATAAGGATTACAGTCTCCAGCGGTAACTTCTGCTTGGGCTCTGCTGTGGTGGCATGAAACTGCTGTTGTTGGCCTCTCCCCAGCAGCTAAGCAGGTCAAGGGAGGTGTGCAGGGAAATGGGCTGCCATATACAGATGAGAGGGATTCCTTGAAAATAGTAGTGCTTCACATTGAGAAGGAAAACTTGCCTTTTTCTCTACTTGCTTGAGACCTGTTAAGTGACATAGTGCTGAGCAGAGCTGTGCGAGCAGGCATTTGGCACGTAGGGGATATAGGTGTATCATTTCACATCAGTAGCATTGTCAGTGTCACATGTTTCCTTTAATGCTGGACCTTCCATTTCCTCTTTTTATTAGAGGAGTGCCCAAGCACTCAGATCCCCATCAGTGCCCCCAGTGTATCTTGTAACTACATTGCTTTGCCCTATGTTATATTCAAACTTCTTCCCTTTTCCTTTGGGGATCCCAATAGCTGAGCCAACTTTGGCCCCTCTTAAACTAGATTCTGTTGTGAAATGATGTTAGCTTCATACTATGCTGTTTCACAGCCACCTCCACATGGGTGTTCGTTATGTCTTGCCCTCACCCTTTTCCCTTAGCTTTGTCTCCCAGAATGCATATGAGAAGATAATGAACAGATACTCTGCCTTATTCAGCACTTCCACTCTAAGGACTTCTCAGCAAGGGACAGAAGAGTATGGTATTTTTCCTGTGTCTTACAATCCTTCATGCTAGCCAAGGATTTGTTATCCTTCATGTCTTGAATTGATGTTTGTAGGCCCTTTGTGGCATAGGTAACCTCTCTGGACTGTCTAAAGGGTTCTTTATCTCCAGTAGCTGTTATAGCAGTGAATGTCTCTCTGCAGCACTGCAAACTGGTGATGATCTGGTCTGCAGCCTCCTCATATTGCTTGTGGATTCACTCTAAATACCATCTGCTGGCTCATGCTCCTTGGCTTTTGCAGACCTGGGTTAGGTGAGTGGATTGGAGCAGACTGTCCTGAACGTGTTTGGAACAATGACTATACTTAGCAGACAGACCAGGTGCTCTAGGTCTTCTCCTTAGGTGCTGTCAAGCTGCAGGATCAATTTTAGCCTGTCAGTGTGCTGGGCAGCAATCCTGACACAGTAATGCATCAAGAACTGTTGCACATTTTGCATTTCAAAGTAATTTTCCTTCTCTGTAGGAGCAAACCTAATTCCTTCCCAGGGTCTTTTTCAGCTCCTTGGAGGGAACTATGGAGTCACATAATGGGAAGCCTAAGCTTAAGAAGTTTAGAGGCCTTTAAACTCAAGTGGCACAGAGCAGGAGGAGGCCTCGTTCACATATGTCCAGAGACTCATTTGTTTTTTCCTTCCTCCTCTGACAGTTTCAGGTTGGCTTGGTTCCACAAAATATTGCCAAGAAGCTTGGATGAAGAGGAAGATGGTTTGCTGTAATACTCCACTGGCTTGAGTAGCAAAGAATTTATTGTGAATGATTGTGATGCACCTTAGCTCTGAGTTCTGTTAAATGTTGAAATACCTATTTCTACTAATTCTGGGTTTGCTGACAGTCAAGTCTCATTAAGCAGACAAAAAATTCAAACTATTGTCCAGCCCTTCCTTGGGGTACAGTCTGTCAGCCATACACTGGAGGGTATACTGTGAGAGAGAGAGAGGTTCTGCTGCTCCCTGCGCTTGTAGCAGTATGCACTACCTCGCTGATGGGGAGAAGGTGGACTGTGTCCCAGGCTGGGGTGTCACTAGTGGTGGGGGTCCTTTTATGGAAATTCTGTTGACTTCACTCAAATTCTGTTTAGCTTCTGTAAAGTGTAGGCACTGTGCCAAATTCTCCATCATAACAATATATTTTAGCAAGAGGGTCACAGGCTTTGCAGCAAACATGGCTGCTGCTAGATACATTTCCTCCTCTTCCCCCTCCTTCTGCGTGTGCCCGGACGCTTGCTTTCAGGTCTGTTATTGCATGTGATTGCCTAGTGGTGATTTTCTTGGCCTAGAAAAGGTGACCTTAGGCCTGAGTGTGCCTGTTTGATTCCCAGACTGCCCAGCTCCTTCAGCCATGAGTGGTCCTGCATGGATTTAGGTTGCTGTTTGCTCTATTCATTTTCTGATTGGGTTTCTTTCCAGGTTTTGAAGGCTGTTCCATGGTTCCCACCATTTATCCCCTGGAGACCCTGCACAACTCCCTCTCTTTGCGACAGGTCAATGAGTTCCTGACGGCTGTGTGCAGGAGTTGCAACGAATCGCATGTCCAGTCTACCGCAGGTACTGGTGAGGTGGGCTTGTCTCTGGGTAAGCCAGAACAGAGTCAAGGCAAGAACTTTTGCTCTTTTACATTATCAGGACAGATCAGCCTGACAGGACTGGCAATAAGTGCAGTCTCTGAAACCTATTCCAGGGTGTTCTAGCCCAGGAGTGAGCTATGGGATCTTGCTCAGAGCCATCCTAGGCCACTTACTTGAGAGATAAGTAATTGGTCAGGTCTGTCTGTAGCTGATAAGTATGGTGACGTGGATACAAACTCCAGTTTGGGAAATCTTAGCCTCAGATTCCCAGCAGCTGATGGACAGGCATGGCTCTGAATTTGCACTGTTCTTGAGCTCTTCCTGGAGTGCCTGCTCATGGCTGCTGGGCTGCGAGCCATTCCTTTATGTCTGTCTGAATATTACTGATCTGTGTATTTTTTTTCTTGAAGCTTTGTTTGATTCAATGATTGGCAGCCAGATACCAGGAGACCCCTTTATGTCCCAGAGAATCCTGTCATCATCCTCTTTGCCATTGCGCCAGCGTTCGGATAAGCCCCCTTGGTGTGAGTGTGCTCCTTTCTTGATCAGGGGTGAATGTGATGGTGAGGGAGGGAATTAAAGAGTGCTAAGTGGTGGAAGGCAAGCATTCATGCTTAGGGTTTCTATGCTTTGCCTTTGAAGGAAGAGAAACAGAAAGGGGAAATAGGTAAAGGGGAAAGTAGTCATATGCCCTGTGAAAAAGCTTCCAAAGAAAGATGCAAGAAGGGACTCTCTGTAGTGTTGTATATCATGGGGACATCTGCTGTAGGATGGATGTTGTCTCTCCAGACATCCTTGGCTTTGTGCACTAGGACATGGAGGGCCTGAATGCACTTCATTTTCATCTCAAGTTTTGTGATTCTCCATGACACATGGCCAACTCAGTGTTGGCATGTGGAAATGCCTTCTTTTCCTAACCAACCACATACATGCCTCACCCAGAGCTCCATAGAGGACAGCCAATCATTTAGATCTTCACTTATAGGCTTTTCTGCAGCTCTTGGGCCTCACTTGTAGTCTCTGCAGAGCTGATGACTGCTGTTAGTCCCCTTTGCAGATCTGACTGGAACTCAAAGGAGAGAGGGTTAGCCAACAGTTGCACAGCAAGTGCCTTAATGACACAAGTTAAGGTTGCCACTGAAAAAGCAGTCCTGCTCTTCTCCTGGCTGTACACTTCTTGCGCCAGGAGTAGTGTGTGTTTGTGTAGGCAGCAAGATCAGGGAATCAATTTGACTGAAAATGGTTGTTTAATGCTCTCCCCTTTACTGGATTAAATATAATCTAGATCTGTTCTCTAGTTTTGCTCATTGTACATATAAGGCAAGAATAAGCATTAGTGGAGAAGCAATATTTCTTCTTCCAGTGGTGACTCTAGCTCAACATTCAGGGCTTGTGTGTATCAGGAACCAAGAGGAGCAAAGTTGAAACTGAGAGTGTTCCATAATAATGAGGGACGAAAGAAACTGCTTTTCTGCTCAAAACCCAATATCACACTTCCCATTTCGCTCTGTAATGACAACAGAATTCACTCTTGGCTGTATGCCAACATAGCACTGTATGACAAGATGTAATTGTGGTGTTTGTGCTTGGGTTTTCATCAGCTGAACTGCCAGAAACACACCTAAGAGCAGCTGCATGCCCCTGCCAGGTTGCATGACATATAGACGACCCTCACCTATTGGTTGTAGAACTGTGGGACTGTGACAGCTTGGGTCTGCCCAGGCTTTGGGCTGGGGAAATATCAACTAAATGTTTAAGATTTTTCTTCCTCTTTGCAGACAGCAGTGGCCCCTCCAGTACTGTCTCCAGTGCAGGCCCATCCTCCCCAACCTCTGTGGACAACTGCGCTCGTTTCAGCTTCACTGAGAAACTTTCCGTCAGTCCCCCCAAAAATGAGGAGCAGCTGACTAGCCAGTCCCCTGAGCAAGAAGAGAGACAGCCTCCAGGCAGAGGGCTTGATGGGGAGGTGGGCATATCTGGCTTATCAGTGGTGGAGCCAAGTGCCCCAGAGACCCCGACCTGGAATAAGGGGCCAGAGCCAGGCAAGGTCCTGGAGCTCTGCAAGAAGGAGCTGGTGGAGGAGGACTCTAACCCAGAGCAGAAGAGCAGGGTGGGCCTGGATGAAGAAGTATCAGCTGGGGAAATGTTAGAGCCAAGTAACACAGGGAACCCAAAGTGTGGTGCAGGGTCTGATATAAGGCTGGCTGGGGAGAGAGAGAGGCTAGGTGAGGGGTATATAGGGGGAATGACTGGCCTGGATCAGTCAGGGCTGTCCAAGGAGATCTTGGTGCCCTGTGAAGAGGAGCTGCTGGGAGAGGTGTTGGACCCAGAGCATATGGGCGAGGAGCTGCTGGGGGACAGTGCTCTGTCAGGCCAGCTTCTGACTGGTCAGCTGCAGCAGGTGCAGCCACTGCCTCTTGAGAAAAGCATGGAGGAGCTGCAGCCGCTGTGTTGGGAGGATCAGCAGAATTAGTGGCTCACTGGATGGCACACTGCAAGCGCTTCTAGCCTGGAGGCAGCCCAGCTTCCTGCACAGCACCTCATGCAGCTGGCTGTCCACAGCACAGAACAAGCCATGTCCCAGGGCCATAGGACTCTGGGGCGTGGAAGAGTCTGCTCTGCTCCACCACAAGCCAGCTCTTTGCCATTCGGCAAGAGACAATGCCCCATCTGCCTTGTTAAATTAATAACAAATGGAGTCTTGGTACTGGCATGGCACCTCCATGGAGCAGGGACATAGGGCTGCATTGGTGTTCCAAGAGCTGTATGCTTGCTGGGACAGCAGAGTTAGAGGATTGGTATGGCCAAGGCTTTTGGGGTGGTAAGTCCAAAGGGGACAGATGCTCCCTTGAGATTTTTTTGGCCCATAGCCTTCAGAGGAAGGTATTCTGGGCCCAAAGTAATTGGATCCATCACAACCACCAACCTCCTCTCTGTTCCTTCCTTCTTCCTCTCTCAGTTCCCACCACTGGCCACCAAGAATAGGTCCAGAGTCCGTGGCAGGAAGACTAGGAGAAGCAGAAAGCACTCTGAATGAGTGTGGGAAGGACAGTAATGAGGGGATCAGGTTCAAGACTGCCACATGCAAGAAAACATCTCTTTGGTGTGGACTTTCATGTTTTCCTGCTGGTCTGGGGCAGGCAGGCAGGAGCCTGGGGATCCAGCCTGAGAGAGGTGGGCAGGGAGGACACACACGGGTTTTATTCTAGTCCCCAAGGGTCAGACAGGGTACAGCTCTGAAGTCTTGGTGACAGAAATCAAAAGAAACTGCTATTTGAACAAATCAGGATTATTAGAAACCAATAAGGAGAAATCTTTATTATATATAAAATGAAAAGTATTTAATACATATTTATGTAAATGACTTGTGAGCACAAGCCTGAGGGCAAGATTGACACGGGTGTCCCTGTCACATCCTGAGTGCAGGCCAGGGCTGTGCCTCCTGCGCCTCCTGTATTTATGGACAAGTCTGCGTGTTTGTCTGTAGCTAGGATCTGTGTTTTTGTGAAGCTGTGCCCAAAGATCTCCACGCTGTGTTGTGATGATGTGTATTCACAGTAAATCTATGCTGTGGGTCTGGTGTCTCTCTGTCTCTGTTGCTGACTTGCGCAGCAGTGTGTGTGTGTGTGCCAGAGCTTGCAGGTGCCTGGGACAGCAAGCCCTGCTTGTTTGCTGCTGTCCTGGAAGAGGAACTGTGGCTGAAAGTCACACTGAAGTGAGTGCACAGACATGGGGCTTTGCTCAAGAAGGCCAGACATCTTTTTTCCTTCCGCAGAAAAACTGGTCATACTGGGGAAATGGTCCTGGCTTCCCAGGTCTCAGGGTGGTTTGCAGTAGAATGAAGATGCTGGGGCAGCATGTTTGGTTCCTTTCACTTGGTCCACACCTTCTCATCAGTTCCAAGTACATCCTGGGTAACTGTGTCCTCCTCCTCCTGCCTGATAATCCCTAGCTGCCAGTTTGGGTATTTAAGAAAGGACATGTTTACTTGCACTTGAAATACAGCAGTCGTACAGCTGCCTCGAGTGCAGCACTGTGCTAGGAGGAAGCCTGTCCCCCCTCTTCCTCAGGGCTGTGCTAGCCTGCTCTCCTGAGGATGTGTGCCAGTGCCTGGGAGAGGGGTCTGCCTTGTGCTGTAAGGAAGCTCTCTGGCTTTCATTGGCAACCCTGCATTAAAGACCTGGAAGAACAGATACCCTGGCTGGTGCCTGTTGGGCCGAGGCCACGGGCCTGCAGCCCTCCCCTGCCCCGAGAGCCGGCTGCAGGAATGCAGGAGGCTGAGCGGCACTAGATCCCGCTTGCGCCCCTCAGGCAATGCCCGTGTCCCTGATCCCGCCATCCTGCCCACACCCTGCCAGGGTCAGTAGTACATGGCACCTGCAACCACCAGCACCACTGGTCCAGCAGCAGGGTCCCTGCCCAACATGAGAGCTGCATCTCCTGCCAGGATTTGTGCATTTCTGTCTGGGAGAGACTGCGCCCACCTCTGCACCCATGGAGCAGAGACTGCGGCCCAGGCCTGCGCAGGGTGGTTGCCCCGATGCAAGCATCACCCACAGCAAGGTGTCATTGCTGAGAGGGGCACGGCTCCTTCAGCGGTGGCACGAGCAAGTCACGGAGCAGGGTCTTGTGGGGTGAGGGCCTGTCTTTCAGGTGCTCGCCCCCACACAGGGGGGACCTCATCGCTTCTAGGGCCCTGGAGCCTGCTGGTGGGCTGGCTTTGCTGTGTACAAATGCCCGGCAGATCTCCTGCCTGTCTGCTCCCCCTGTGCTGCAAGAAAATGGCCAGGGGCTGCTCTCAGTGCCAGCTGCCCTCCTGCCATGCTGCCAAGCAGGGCAGGAGGCAGACTGGACTCTGTGTGCCAGGGGAGCCCAGAGGGCACGTTGTAGTTGGAAGCCCTTATGCCCAGAGAAAGCAGCTACTGGCTGCAGTGTCCCTGTGCTTCCATGGCTTAGCAGGACAGCACAATGCTGTGGGAGCACTGCCCAAGAGCTGCTGCCGCAGGATGTGCCACGTCATCCGAGTACAAAAGTGGCCTTTCTTGTGAGCCTCTGAAGGCCATGTTCTGCAAGAAGGGATGGCTGAGTGCTGCAGTACTTGAATTCCTGGGCAGATTGCTGCCACTCACAAGAACTACTGTTATTTATAATGTTCCCAATCTTCAGCCCATTTCTTCACCTGGAAATGAAAAAGGAATGATGCTTGGGAAGCAGCTAGCAGCTGTGGCTCTGCTGTGGCTCTACAGGTCAGTAAGAGATCAGGCCCAGGAGACAGGCTGGAAGGGTTTTTGTTGTGATGAAAAATACAAACCTCCATATCCCTAAATTGAGAATATTCCTACCAATTCTAAGTAGTGTCTAATTTTGGCTTCTGAATATATATCTTTTGGTTGCTGGAGTCCTCCTCTAGCCATAAATTATCTGTCTGCATTGCTACTTTGCATACTCGTAATTCTGTGAAGTTTTGTTCTCCATATAGTTTGTAGGATCAGAGGGCTTCCTGATACAGGGCAGAGTAACAGGGAGACAGCCTGGTCGCTTGTGTCCAGTAGTGCTTGTGCTGCAGAAGTAAATGGCCTGAACTCAAAGGCAGATACTATCCCACAGCCAAGAAGAAAGCTGGGCTGCCTGCAGTGGTGCAAGAACTGGCTTCTAGTCTATGCTCTCTTAGATAGGCAGGCCGAGAAGGGACAGTGCCCTTTATTTTAAAAGAGCTGCTTAATAGCTGCCTATGTCTAGAAGTTTGAGGTCTTTCCTGATGCTCTAACACTTCCAAATGAACACCTGCAGACTTTGTGAAATCTGAGCACTGACTGACTGCTCTTAGGCAGCATCTTTACCATGTTTTTCTTGGCTTAGCAGCAGCAGTGATTAATCACAAAGCCCTTTCCAAACAGAAGGGTGGTGTAAGGAAGTGCTGTGAGTCATAGAGGGAAAAAAGAAAAGGACCATTGCACAATTTCTGGATACAGTGGCGGGAGCCCCTGTTTTTGGCTTAATCCTGTCAAAGCCAGTTCTGGCTCCTCAAATCTATGCTGATGCATAAGCTGCACTTTCAAATGCTTTTGGGCTGCATAAGTAGTGATATGGACAAATGACTGCTGTGTCGTCCTGCGTCTCTGGCTGGATGTAGCTACAAACTTTGCCTGCAGTAGCTGGGATAGTTTGGATCAGGCTTGCCAAATAGCTGGCAGATGCAGCTAAGCAAAACTCTTTACCTGAATTGTCACTGTATGCAATGAGAAAGCAGTGTAGAGAAATGGGTCCAGGTCGTGTGGCAGAACAGGCAGGAAATACCAACTGTCTATACCAAGTAGCTAGACTACGGCAATGTCTCCTGTAGGCTGTGGAAAGTGACAGGTCCTCTGTTAGTCAGCATGTATGAGCAAAATCCTTGGAGCCACAGAAACTGCCAGGTTGTACAGCATATGCAGGCTTTGGGCCTTTAGCGTGTCAAGGTCCAGGCAGCCTGATCGTTTACTTGACCAGGCTCAATATTGCTGCTATTGCCTTGGACACTCCTCTGGCTCATCAGTTTGCAAATACTGAAGCAGCTGATTAAGGGAGGGCCATGTCATTGCCTTACTGGGACTTGTCTTTTTCTTATCTGTTCTTCTGGTTTCTCAGAGCCATGCCATTTCTCTACAAATTGCTAACCCGTATCTCCCCAAGTCCTACGCAGCAAGTGATGGACACAGCTGACCAGTAGAGGACAGCTGGTTTCTGGTTTCTGTCCTTGGTGGGAGAGCTCCATTTCCCCCCTCCTGTGGTCCAGGACTGTTGGCTCCAGTGCTGCCCAGCTGATGCCTGCTCTGTTTGGTGGCCATAGGGGAACAATAGGCCCAGGAATTTGAAGGATTGCTGCTTGCACTTTCTTGTTTGAGTTGAGAGAAGTCCAATTTGTCACTGAACTGCAGCCCTGGCAAAGCCAAGGCCTGCTTTGGAGGTCTGAGCTGATCCTGCCCATGGATCATCACTGATGCTTCTATACAGGTCTGATGGGCACCTGAAAGCTTCCCAGCTTCAGCATACTCCTGCTCATTGGTGGAGGAGCATTGCTTCCTCAGGACATGCTTACGTGACTTAGACCACTTCCCTGCATGCTGCTGCTTGTGTTTTCTGCTACAGTAACCTGGTTTTGCCTCCCTCCTCCTGCAGAACAGCTTGTAGTAGGTGTGTTCACCACAGCCTGCATGCACCATCTCAACAGCTGGCTGGGGACCTCTGCTCTGCAGGATGGTGCTGAACAGGTCCTCAGACTCCCAACACTGTACATGTTTGGGAAATGCATGTATGCTCACAGCCTCTCAGTTAAGAGGAGCACAGCCATATCTGTATGCTTGTTTAGCTGGAAAGCTGCTGTGGAAATAGTTCGTGGTTTATGCTAACAGTTTGGGGTTCCTCCCCCGTCAGTAAGAGCTTTGGCAGCTGCCCTGAGCTCTCTATTACATGCTGCACAAGCTGTGGTTTGCTTTGTGGTCACCATGGCCCCTCTTCTGAGGGTTGTAGCCCAGTACCTGCTTTCCCTTTCCCTTGCACTCAACTGTGCCATTGTGTTTCCTCCTGAGGACACCCAGGCAGGAGCAGAGCTGACTGGGCATCAGCCTCTCCTGACTGCTATCTGGCACAGGCAGGGCAGAGGACTGCTGTCCCTGTTTTTCGCTGAGTAGCTAAAAGAGCTGAAATAAAGTACTTCCCCTTCCGAGGTCAGTTTGGAGTTCTGCAGAGGTACAAAGGCCCACTGCTGCAATAAGGACAGGCAGCGTGTGATGCCCCATCAGTGCCTGGCTGGCCACAGCTGCTGAGCTGAGCCCCTCATGCAGGTGCACCGCCTGGCTGGCTGGCAGTGATCACTGCAGTGATCTGCCTCCCACAGGACCAGAGTCGTTTCCAGTTCAAAGAATGCCAGCAGTGCCGGTCAGAGCTGCCATTCCCAAGAAGTGGAGGGACAGGCAGAGGGGCCACAATAGAGAGCATGATTCGGGAACAGGACAAGCAGGACAAGCAGGACAAGCCGTGCTGGGCTCCACACTGGAGCATGGGGGGCTGTGTCCGTGTCTGGGCCCTTGGAGGCGAAATGTCCTCTGGAGGGGAGGTAGCTGGAAATGTAAATTACCTTGCTGGGGCCAGGGAAGGAGGGGTGGGTGTCCCAGGTAGGCTCTATGTCCCTGATATGCGTGTCCCTTCCTTGGGGCCACAGGAAGTTTTGGCAGCTGCCAGTGAAGGTGCGGTGTTAGTGGAAAAGCCGTGGCTCACCTGAACTCATGGGCTGGGAGGCAGCTGGCCAGCACTGGAGGGAAGGTATGGTAGCAGTCAGTGTCTGTGTGCTCCCTGCCTACAGTATGGACTCACTCAAAGAACAGTTTGAAACCATTGGAAGTGTTCTTGTTCGCAATTAATGTGGCTTTATTATTAATGTGTTGGGCTCCTCTCTTGACAGCAGTTAGTTACAGAGTATTTCACATGGAAATGGGCAAAAGGACAGAACTCAAGGAACTAAATTCAAATAGAAACATGATGCTGAAGAAAAGAATCAGGGCTCTGTTCTTAAAACATTTAGCATAGAAGAAGCTAGGAGCACAAGTTGCCATTTCAATACAGTTAAGACGTTCACTTTTTTAATTATAGGTTTAAAACAGTATTTTGTATCTATTACATACAGGAAGATTACGCGTTGTTGCCCACATGCAGAAACAAGCAAAAGCAGAGTTTAACTGTTTCTCTCTATAGTGTTGTATTACTTCTGGCTCTGGATGGGTTCTGCTGGCTCCTGCAGGCCAAGCAGGGTCAGACTCTTTACAAAGTGGCATTTTTTACAAGTCTTTTTCCCAATAGTTTTTTAAGACGGGGGGTGGGGGTGGGGTGGGGTGGGGTGGGAGAAGGGAGGGGAGGGAGGACGAGGGGAGGAAGATGGAGAGGGAGGGAGAGAAGCTGAAGGCAGAACAGACTGCCATAAAATACTAAAAAAAAGTGTGGAGCCTTGAGGACAGGGAAACGAACTTGAGTAGGATAAAGCTGTCCAAGCAGCATAGCTGCGGAGTGCAGGAGCACAGCACGCAGAGGGCAGGTGTTTTTACTGGAACACATGCCAATGACCGCACTCCTGCCTGGAGGATGCAGGCACCTTGCAAAGCCTCACTATTACTGCTGCTTAGTCAGAATTGCTTCAAGTTTAAAATTGAGAAAACATTCATGTGTGGGTCTATCTAAAGTTAGTGCATTAGCTTTTACACCTAGCCACGCTTAGGGATCCAGGGATCCAGTCAATGAGGGTCACATTTGTTCCTCTAGTGTCTGGCATCCTGCACCTGCACTGGTTGGCAGCCAGTCCCATTGGCAGGTGAGCCAGGATCTCCCCAAAGCACTGAAAGCAAACGCCCCCAGCAGTGCCTGGGGGAAGAAGGAGCAGGTGTGTTACTGCCTGCGATTGCTTGCCATAACCACCATTCATGGACGCTGATCCCATCGGGTTACAGAGAATGACATTTATTCTTCTGGCAGACACACCGTGATTCCATGGTTAAAATGAATACAGCACAGGGCAGGGATTTGCTAAATCCCTGAGTAAACTCACATGCTCCTAACAAGGCCTGCGTCAAAAGCGCTGGCTGCTCCTAGGGGAGGGGCTGCTAGCCTCAGGCTTTGTCCTGCAGCTGCTGGGTTTTAGGCACAGCCTTGCAGGCTGCAAGCAGAGACCCCTCTTGCTGCCAGCGAGTTCTCTATGGTCTTTTTATGTTGTTGTTTAAATTGCAGCATCTAAGTGTTTGTACTGAGAAACCTCTGAACTGACACTAAGAGCACATGGTTTCATGTTAACATGTATAAATTAAAATATTAAATCCACACAAAATGCAGCTTAACATCCAAAAATAAATATATAAATTAAATGCAAAATAAACCATTTCCCTAGAAACTCCATTTTAGTCCTAGGAGCAGGTTTCTAAGCAGCATTTTCTTTATGTCAGCTGCCAGAAAACTAGCACTGGGACTGAAGTGTCCCAGGCAAGCACAACACAGGGTCCTAGGATGCTTATTATTATGGAGTCACACCTTGGCTCAGGGCCAAGCACAGTGGGTGACACAGCAGATGGAAATACCTTTCAGTCGCATGTCACGCCTTGCAGCATTGCTTTCTATCTCTTCTCTCCTTCCCCAGAGCACACCCTACTGCCAGTCTCTTTGTCTTACAGAAAGATAAAAGCCATCCTTGTGATAAGACCCTCTTGCAATGCTCTCAGATGTGGCAAAGGCTCACTGGTGCTGCAAGCTCAGTGCACCTGAGCACTAACACTCCTGGAACAGCTCTCCCTGCAGGGGCTGGGAGCGCCACAGCTGGAATGGGCTTGCACGCCAAGGAGGCTCTGGGTGACTCTTCAGTAGCAATGATGCACTCACGGCATACAACTACGCTTCTGCCAGGACAGCGAGAGAGCAAGGACATATGCATGCCCACAATAGGTGTGCTAGCAACTGGCTGCGAGCTGCAAGGTGTGGACAGCACAGTTTTGACAGCACCTCACCTATGCTGGCAACAAGAGTTTGCATGTCCCTGCCACAGGTGTGGAGGAACCAAGAGCAATTACTAAACTACTTTCCCCGAGTGTTTTGGGAAGGGGGTTCTCCTTCCCCACACCACAGGTTCTATTCCCCACATCCTGGACACTTTGGGGGACAACAAAAAGCTTGAACACAGCTAAGAGGCTTGCATACGGGCAGCAAAGAAACTGCTGCTGCTTGCAAAGCTGGCACACATCAGCTACACCAGCCAGACGCTAGCCTCTCTCAGTATGGCATGCAGGTTGCTCAGCTGCCTCACCACAATCCTCAAGAAAGCCTTTGGTTTACAAGGACAGGGAGGTTTCTCGTACATCTTAGGCCAACAGCGGCCAGGGTTGTTTCAGCCCTTCTGCTTTAGAAGGGGCTGTAGTTGTGCGTTTGGATACTCTTTTTGTGTGACTATTCAGGCAACAGCCCCTCTGTGCCTCCTACTGTCACACTGCTGATGTGCAGGAGTAAGTTGGCCACTCTGTGTGTGCAAAGCTCAAGTTAGCAGGTTAGGAATGTGCTCTTTGTAGCAAAGAACAACAGGCTGAACTCTCCTCTCCCACTGCCACCCCCAAACAAATGTGTCCTTCATCCCAGCTCCTTGAGCATAGTGAGCAGGTGTTGCAGGATGCTGCAACCAAACATTTGGGACAGAAACCTGCAGAGCAGGCAAATGTTGGTCCTGCCTAGTTGGAGTACAGGTCCCCTTGCTCAGAACACCATGTGTATGTTCAGGATGGAAGATGGAAGAATGACCTTCACTGTCATGCTACAGTTGGAGGGTTTTGCCTTCCCTCATCTCCTAAGTGCATTTTCTTTGCAAATTAGTTTTCTTCTCTGCCCCCACCCCCACCCCCCATGCACTGTCTACATGCAGCAGCAGCACTTCAGCCCTCACCAGAAAGATGAGGTTCATGGTGCTACAAGTTAAATGGCAAGGCAGCCAGGAAGAGAGTAGAACAAGCTCTCACAGCAGCAAGGCAGCCAAGATAGTATATAGAAACTGTACAGGCAGCAGAATAAAGCAGGGAAAGTGTAAGTGCCCCTGGCCTGCAACTGCTCTTGCACAAACTCTTAGCTCAGTCCAGAATATTACAGAGCCCTGCACTTCTTTCTCATGGCATCCAGTGCTGAGCTAGATGGATACCCGATTGCCTGACAAATGGGAACCATGTAGAGGACTAAACCAGAGAAGAACTGGACTGTGATTAGATGGTGTCTCTGATGTTGCATCGGTGATTGGAGAGTCAATGGATGAACGCTAAGTGTGGGAGATTTAGAATTCGATCTTACAGGCTGGAAAAGATTCATCCTGCATCACAACAGTGCTGCTGCTTGCCAATACCATGATGTTTAGCTCCTGCTGTTTCTCATGGGTCTGTTGGTACCATTCCCGTGTCACCTCAGTATCATGTGTTGGGATCAATGTCACCTGGGAAAAGAAAGCAGCAGGGATGATTGTCTGAGAACAACTGCAGTAACAAACAATACCCATAGGAGCTGAGGCTAAAATTTCCCATTAATTTTGGAACACTGTACCCTTGGTACTGCTTGTTCTATTTAATGTCTTTCAGATGTCAGGTTCTCTAAGGCAGAGCTGGTGCTTTATTTTATGCAGTACCAGCACAATGGTGCTCTGAGCTGGCTGCAAACTGGCAGTACTAGCACCATAGTGATGAAAATGGCTGCAGTGCAGGGGAGAGCATCTCTCTGTGGAACTCCAGAAACAGCCTTAGAAAGATCCCTCAGTATGAAAAGGAATAATGCTGAGAATGTCACTGTTAATGGCCTGATATTAGACTTTATATGCCTATTGACCTGAAGTGCAACTCCAGGACCTTGAAATCTGAGGCTGCTTCATCTGAAAGAACATACACACTTTCTTGTACCTGTCTTCAGAAAGAGTGCCCACCCAGGATGTCCTGCAAACCTGACTAAGCAAGAACTATGTGTAAGAACATCCTGGTTTAAAAGCACCAATAAAAAGTTGCTATTAGATCTTCAGCAAGCAAGGCTAGCAACAGATGCTACTGGGTGTGGGATGCTGTGATGAAAATTCAGACCGTGATGGTGCTTGGTTTTGCTTGAGGATAGGTTCATCCTGCAGCAGATAAGGAGGAGTATATGATCTCTAAATGCTTCCTCCCCTCAGAAGGATGTGGAAAGGAGGACATACCTGCTTCCACTCATACCATTTTGCAGGTCTTCTCCTCCTCCTAATGGGTACAAACAGTTACTTTTCTAAGACTGCAGAGCAGGACATGCCCAGTACCATTTGCTTTCTCTTAGCGCACTCCCTCTGGGTATGTTTGTGACACACACCTCCCCAGCCCTTGTGACACAAGGAACATCACACACACTCCTTGGCATTTCCATGACCTACCTGCAGGTTCTCCCCCCACTGAGACTTCCCTTCCAGGAGTGCATCCAACACTGCACGGCTTGGTTCTCCATTGGCTGCATCATTCCCACTCACAACATAATATGATGCTCGAACCCGCTTGAAGAACTCCGGATCTGTGTTCTTTCCACTGCAATGGTTGGGGATGTATGCCAAGTCCACATAGACAGGTGGACCCATGGGCACAGGCAAACTGCTCTTAGGACTATTGGAAGCTTTGGAAAAAAGAGAACAGAAGCTATCAAAACTCTTCTGGAAAGGACAAACATTCAAATTAACAGTGAAGGACTTGAGTTCCAGAAAGGTTTTTCCCTGCAGCTGCAGCAACAAAGATAAGATTTATCCAGGCTCTGCTGCTCAAGTTGACCTGGGTGCATTTCTGGGCCAATGCTGTCACAGCTCTTGGGAGGGAAAGAGAGTTCTGCTGTTCTTTGGGGAAGGACTGGAAGGCTTTAGGCTCAGAAGCATTTCCTGGGGAAGGGAATTAAAAAAATCTCCATTATTAGCTTTTGCAGTGTTGTCATCCCAAACAATATTTAGTCCTAATTTTTGTTGTTTAATAACCTACATTTGCTAAAGAAACCTGTTCTGATGGCCTTTATATGGTATCCTAGGGTATTACAGTAGTCTTTCTGGAAGCTCCATGCCAGCTTTCTGCCATCCCTGTGAATTGCTGCTATTCCAAGGACTCTATTGCTCTTTCCTGTCAACCTTTGGTACCTTTTTTGTCAACCTTTTACGAGATGAGAGATGGTCAAACGAGAGTTGTTTTAGTCAGCAATATATATGCATATATATTCACACACAATCTATAGAAGTACTGTCTCTTCTCTCCCTCCTGCTCTCTGTGGAATCAGAGGCCTCTGTCCTCTTTTTTCTTCCGTATACTGTCTCGGGGTAGTCTCTTCTGTGAGAAAAAAGCCACTAACTACTAGTGTGGACAACTTGTTGTGCTGCCTAGCTGCTACACAAACAAAAAATCCCTACCTGTCTCAGCCAGTCTTACAGATGTCTAGTCCTCATCCCAAGTTATTTGGGCAACTCACAGCACTGCTCCACGCACAACCTCTACATCCTCTATCTTTGTCTCAATCCTCCTTTTAGACTCACATATCCAGGCACTGCATCTTGCCAGTCCTTTCTGTGCAGCGCCTCTAAGACATGACCATTCTGCACAGACACTCTGCTAATACCTGGCACAGGCTCTGTCTTGACTGTACCCTATTTGCTTGTCAGCTGTTCATGAACATCAGCTGGCTCAGCCGCTGCTCAGTTCACATTCCTTTGCAGAGCCCTCTCTGACCTGGCACTATGACCACCTCATTGCTCCAGCTGCTGCTTTCTTCTCGCTCCCCACTACACTGAGCAGCCGCTGCATCAACTGCTTGGCCTGTCCATAGCCCTTGCTGTCACTGATGCTATCTGTCAGTGACACCGATTTGCCTCACCTGAGCTGTATTTGCAACACACACACAGGGGCTCTTTTCAGGTCTTCCCCTTCAGCTGTTCTCGCTCAAGAGCTGCTCCCTGTAGCGCCTCTGCAAACCTTCCCCCACTTCTCCTACACCCTCTCTTTGCCACAGTGTCTGCAATGGGCATCTGCTGAGACCACAGCACCTCAGCTATGTTTCAGTTTCTCCATTCTCCCTGGCACTGCCCACCTGCTGGCTCTTGTCTCATACTCAGCATCAATGATCTGGAGCAAAGGATTAAGATTTGCTCTGTGCCTGTAAAGGGCCGGGCACTATGGGGTCTCAGCACAGACATAGTGATGATGCAATACTGTACCACCTAATACTGATATCATCTGGTAGGATACCAGTAGAGCACTGGTCTCTGTGTGAACACTTAGCAAGAGGCCACAGGCTGTACAGACGCTTGAGGCCAAGTCCCTCTTTCACACCTTTACTTAGGAAAAAGAGAAGACCTTAGTTTCCAACAGTCAGACTGCCTCTTCAGTGCCCTGTGTGTGGTACTCAGATGTGGGAGCTGTTCCCATCCCATCTCTGCTTAACATTTCAGAGGAAAGGACATATCTGACCATGGCGGTGTCCTCTTATTCTAAGTGACAGCTTTATCCCAGTCCAGCGCAATGCACTTACCCCACTCATAGGCTGAGAGGTTGCCACCTCTTTTTAAAACACACACATATTTTGTCCTTGAAATGCTGGCATTTCTTTGACAGCACCCAGCTCTAAATACCTACTGTCCCTCCACAGATGAGCCCCTGGGTGGAACTGAATCTTGGCCTATAAAGTTCTAAATTAGGTCTCACAGGTCTGTCTCTCTTCAGAGGTGGTTGCATTCGGCTCTACAAAGGTTGAAAGTTTTCCTCACGGCTTTGATCTTTTGAAGTGATTTATGTGACAACCTCTTTACCTTATTGCTGCTTATAACTTTTTATGCCTGACTGGGAAGTCCTATTCTCTGTTCTGCTACATTTAACCCAGTGCTTTTTCTCTGTTGAACCTGAAAAGAAAATGCATGCTTAAGGAAGAATTTCTTACCAGGGTTTGTTTTGATGCCATTAACAAGGCTCTTGCCAGGGTTGCTGTGACTACTCCGGGATAACTCATCCTCTGTGTGAGGAGGCTGTACCAGCGCATTACGTGGTTTGGACTTCTCTCCTCCATCTCTTTCTTTTTTGGCAGTGACAGATTTTGGAGATTTGTCTGATGGTTGTTTCACAGGAGTGGGTGATCGTTTCCCTTTCACATCTAATTTCCGGGCAGGCGAGGAAGATTTAGGTTTGCTCAAAGGCTTCCTCACACCTTTGTTCTTTTCTTTTATGTCTTTCTTGGAAATTTTATCAGTTCTGGTCATGCTTTGTTCATTTACCAACATATCAGGGTCTACCATGCAGACATCAGGGTGAGGAGGATGGGGATGGGGATCTACCATTGGAACAGGCTGAGGATCATGGCTGGATCTAGAACTGGCATGATGAGCATTCCCAACAGCTTTGTCAACTGGGAGGAAATCGGCATCTTCATCCGAGTCCATGTTGGCATCTGCTGTGATGGACGGACATTCTTCTGTCTCAGGCGGGACATCCGAGTCTGACTGGGAGGTTCCAGAATCACTCACTGATGTTGGAGGGGTTTCCTCCACTGTGGCACTTTGCATGGGGCTACTACCAGTGTGAGGTGGTCTTCCTTGCACTGAAGGATGACCATCCTCCTGTGAGAGGTCACTATCTTCAGAGAGCTCATGAGGGCTCGGGTTGATGAATGAGGGAGAGAGCTCTCCCTTCCTGTGCTTGTATTCACATGAGGAAAATTTCTGTCCACAATCAAAACTGCCTCCTAAACGTGGCTCCATCTCATGGGAAGCATCTCCATGGTCCTCTGGTTTTCCACCCCTCTGCACATCTGGGAAAAAGGGCTGGAAACTGTGTTCAGGGGACATCAGAGAGGAAGGTCGGCTCTGCCTCTCTGTGTCCTCTTTGCCTGTGCATGGAGAAAAACTGCTGTCAGAATCAGGACGCGTTTTTTCATCTTTTGCCTCTGCTGCATGGTATGTACTTTGGAAAGCTTGCAGACTGGTGCTCACCTCTGTTGGACCATTGGCTGTGGTTTCATCTTCATGCTGATGATGAGGAAATGATGTCAACACATCAGGGAGAGATGTCAGCGTCATCAGCTGTTCTGCAAATTGTGCCTTCTGCTCTGGCCTGCTTACACAGGGTTGCTGTTGTTTCTCTGCAGAGAATGGTGTGGGCTGTAAACTCTGGCACTCCTTTCTGCATGGGGAAATGCTGCCACCCATGCCACTTGTGAATGGAGAACCGTGTTCTTCAGCAAACACAAAGTCTTTGGTTTCAGCTGTATGTGTTTTCATGGCATTATCGGAAATCTGTGGAGACACATCCCAAAGACTCTTGGTACCTGGTTCCGCTCCTGCACCCGTGTGTGTAGAAAGCATATGGGAGTAGAAACTTTCTGCTGTAGTTGATATGACAGGAGTGGTAGCTTCAGATGAAGGCTCCTCTGACAGGCTGGAAGAATCATCTTTCAGCTGCTGTTGGGCCACAGTCTTTCTTTCCACAGCTTTGGAGAATAACTTATCTTCTTCGTATGGACTTAGCGGTGAGAATTTAGTAAAAGATGACTCAAGGCTGCTGATTTTCTCAGAAACCTCCAAGTACTCATCTTTCTTCCCCTGGTCTGAAAGCAAAGCACAAGGAGCCTTTAAAGGAAGAGAGATATCCCCTAAATGGCTTGCTGACATTTGCTCATGTCTGAACATACTGGATGTTTCACTCTTTCCTAGCAGGGAGCATTCAAATCCAGAAGAGCTATCCATCCATCTGCCTTCTACTGTTGGGTCTTTTTTGTATGCTTCCTTCTGTCTTCCGGAAGCAGATTTCAAGTATATGGCTTGCTCTTGGCATTCTGAGACCACAGCTGCACTTGGATAATCTGTTACACAGGAATGTGACTCCTTTGTGGATTTTTCAGCAACCTCTCTCTTTTGTGAAGAATCTTGTCTTAAATGGCACATTTCTGAAGCCTGCTCATCTCTGCCTATGTCTGGCAGGTCACTGTAGCCAGCAACATACGTCCCCATGACAGTAGCTGGTGCAGTTTTCATACCTCCATATTCCTCTTTCCACCCTGGATCGGAAGGTGAAGAGGCAGTGGAACTGCGTGAAGTGGACTCCTGGTGCTTGCTTTCCAGAAGGGGTTCTGATACATGAAACTCGTCCATTGCTGAGATGTGTGCATAGACTGTGCCTGCAGCTTCAACAGGGCTGTGCAGTTTAGACTCCTTTTCAGATTTCTCCTTGGCGCCTTTTTCTAACTCAGAGTCACTCATGCTTTCTTCCCCTCGACCTGCTTTCTCATAGTATGTATCTTTGGGACTTGGGATTTCAGATTTCAGGGACAGAGATGGCTGCTCCTGGCTAGACAAAATGATGTTCTCATCTGGACAGGCAGCATCAATATAGGCAGCTGATTTTTCCTGATAAAACGTGTCAGTCATGTCTGTGGGAGAGGCAAATGCTGTGCTTGCGGATGATGGGTGCAGTTCAGAGTCTAGTTCTTCTGGCAAAGCAGAAGACACCTTCAGTTCTTCCTGTCCTTCAGATATCTTAAGCTTATCAGTTTCAGACAAGGGCAAGTATCTTTCATGGATGTCTGTATAGTCAAAGGCTGAATCTGCTTTATCTTTAGGGGATGCTGGCGATGACAACTCCTTCTCAGCGGAGGTATAAAGGCAGGACTCTTCTTCCTTTGCAGAGACGTGAAAACTTTGACCTTTTTGAGAGATCAGTGCTGTTGCTGGTACCTTGTCAGTGTGACCTGGGCTGTCTGCACCCTTGGCTGTGAAGGGGGAGGGTCCAACTCCAGACACAATTATCTTCTCATAGATGTCAGCATACTTGAAACTTCTTTCATCAGGGTAGGGAGTTGGTTCTCTCTCTTCTTGCTCTTGTCTTGTAGAACTGTCATCACCTCTGGGTCTGCAGACCCCTTCCTCATAGGAATAAGGCTCAGGGGAGCTCCTGGAATAGGTCTCTGGAGGATATGCCACACGGCCAGCAGAACCCACAGCCTCAGCATGGCCCATGGCAGCACTGCTTTTTTGACAAGGGCCTTGTCCTAGAGGAGAGTGCGCACACTGCCCTGACACTGCAGCACTTTCTTCTGGGGACGCTGCTATATATTCATATTCTGCTGGTCTTGTAGATTGCAACAGAGTAGATGCTGCTGCCATCTGCTCTTTTCTTCCTGTAGAGTCATAAAGACCCTCAGTGGATTTGTAGTCATCCTCTTGCTTTCTATCTGACTTATATTTACAGTCTATTTCCTGATACAAACCACTGATGTCTGATTTCTTTGTGTCTTTTGATGGGACTTCTTCCCATAAAGGTGGCCTGCACTGATCTAACTTGTAAGGCCTTTCTGTTTCTGGTATTGTGTCAATCTCCTTTTCCAGAGTGGTAGTTGTTACAGACAGGGGAGATGCCATCAGTGCTTGGTCTAGTGACTTTGCATAGATATCTAGGACAGCTTTCTCCTCATCATCTAAGTAGGAGTAATCATGTTTAGATGTCAACAACAATTCTTGCCTTTCTTTGTTTGCAGTTAATGCTTTGGCCTGATTGTCCTCACCAGAGACATATTGAGAAGACAGAGGAGAACCTTCCATTTGTGTTCTTTCTGGGACAGTGATGTCAGCAGGAACTGTTTCTGCTTTCTTTGTTTCTGATGTAGGTTTGGCACTCTTCTGTGTGTCTTCTTTGTAATCACACGATTCCATCTTTAAACATTCTGCTTCTGCTTGCAGTAGCACAGGTTTGTCTTCAGCATGACAGAGCTCCTCATCCTCCTCATCCTTGGGTAACTGCCCTCCTCTCCCAGTCTCTCTTCCTTCCTGAAGATACCCATACACTGAACCCCATGCTTCACTTTCTGCTTTTCTCCAGCTGTGACTGCCAGGCACTGCAGGAGATAGGATCTCCCCCTCTCCCATTTTAGGAAGGGATTTTTTTTCATATTCTGGTACCTCGTCCAAGAATGTGCTCTCTCTCTCTTTATCATATCTCTGCCGCCTTCCCTGAACAGGGGTCTCCTCCACCTCTTCTGGAAACCACACTTTCTTCTCATAACTTAAATCTTTCATGTAAAAGTCTTCCATTTCTGGAGATTTTTCTTCTTGAGCTTCCTTGAACCTGCAAGATTTTACACCTTCAGTAGAAATGTGTGAAGATGTCTTATCCTCACTTGGGCTAGAGTCTGTAAAGTGTAAGCCCTTCATATCTGGAGATACTTCCTGAGAGTCCAAGCCTGCAGTTCTTCCCCTAAGTGGGTCCTTTTCTGTTGCAGAAAATAAACTGCTGTCATCTGGAGACATTTCTTCGGTTGAAGTATCTCTGGGTGACGTGTCTTTAACTGAGCTACTTTCTGGGCAAGGAAAAGGTTTTGACACTTCTTTTGTGAATTCTTTGGCAGAAATTTTCAGTGATTTTTCATATGTAGCTGGGCTCTGCTCTGTAAAATCCATGGATTTCACAGCTTCTGAAGGGAATTTGTCAGTGAAGTCAGATGTAGTTTTTTCTTTTGCAGGTATCTCTTCTGTGAAACTAAGAGATTTTATGTCTTCTGGAGAAATTCCTTTAACAAAAAGGTCTGAAGAGATTTCCTTGCTGGGACTCTCAGTGAGAGAAATGGATTTGGTCTCTTCTGGAGAAATGTCTTTAATGGAAACATGAGAAGATTTTTCTTCTTCTGAGGTGTCTCCTGTGAAATACAGCAGTTTTTCTTCTTCAGTAGTCGCTCCCTTAACAGAAATATCTGAGGATTTTTCTTTACCAATACTTTCTTCTGTAAAAGAAAGTGATTTGGTATCATCTGGTGAAAATTGTGAAGATTTGTCACTTTCAGATTTGCTTTGGCTTGTGAACTGTGGAAGATCCACATTTCCTAGGGATGTTTCTGTGGTAGAGAATGGCTCAAAGGACAAGTGTTTTGAAAATCCCATTAAACTTTCTGTCATGGTTTTAGTTCCTTGCTCTTTTTCTGGCTCCAGAAACACATCTGTGCTGGGATGGGGCAGCATGGGACGCTCCTCCTCCTCCTCCCCTATCACCACTGTGTCCTGCTTGTGGTAGGAGAGCCAGGGCAGCTCTTCCTTGCCCATTGGTTCTTCCAGCACGTCCTCCCCAGGAGACACTGGAACGTCGCTGCCAAAGCCCAGCTTGTGCTGTACAGGTCCAGGCACTTCTTTTTCATTTCTGTATTTAGCTGCAGATAGCTCATCTTCTTTGAGAGGTTCACCCTTGGCTCCCTTCACCACAACAGAAGTTTGGCTTTCCAATTTGTTGGCAGCAGCATCTGTTTGTTTTTCAAATAGATCTGAGTCTACTGTTTCTAGTTTTTCCTCCACTGGAGACTGGTGGAAAGGTGTGTGTCCTGCACTAGTGGGGCCAGATGGGGTGGGAGAGGCCATTTTGACTGTACTATCGTCAGGACTCATGCATCGTTCTTCAGCCTCTGCAGAATCAACCTGGGAAAGCGGTGTTTCTTCAGTGGATAATGGCAGACCAGAAGTTTGCACCACTTCTGTGGGAACACTGATTAACACATTATCAGGACCTCCTTGATGAGCAAACATGGGGGCATTGTAATGCCCTCTGAGTTTCTCAGGCATTTCAATATTTGGAGTCCCATCTTCTTCTTCCTCTTCATCTTCTGCCTCTTCATTAAGATCCTTTTTTTGAGCTTCCAGTTTTCTCTCTCCTTCTGCTAATGCATGGAAATCTTCAGGGGGTGGAGATTTAAAACATTTGTCTTCCTCCAAGGATGATGTGGGGGAGATTGTGCCAGCAGAGGGAACATAGTCGAGACCTTGGGTTGCTTCAGTCCGAGAGGAGGGCATGCTGTTTACTGTGTCTAGAAGTAAAGAGCTTTTCCCTGTCTCTTCTGTTTGTGGTGCTGTTATAGATGCAACCGATTGATCTTCTGCTACTGAAGTTGCAAAAGATGAAAGCTTATCACATTCTGTAATGGAGGTAGCAGAGGATATATGTTCCTCCTCAGCTAGAGGTGCTGCCACAATGTTTGTAGGATATGCCAGGATTTCAGACTCCTGGCCAGCATAGCCCTTGGCTGAAAGGTCAGCAGTAGGCATGGCCTGTATTCCATGTATTGCTTCAAAAGAGCCTGGGTGGTCAGGAACAGAAATGTCATAGGCATTGACATCATACTTCAAGTGTGGGATCCTCTCTTCCTGTTCATCATGTATTTCTTCATCAGAGATGGTCTGCTCTGTTTCTGAGTAGCCTGGGATAGTTTCATCTTGGATATATGAAACATGTTCTGCTGTTGCTCCTGCTGGGACTGGCAGACTGCTCAGATATGACTCTTCCTTTGTTACGTCCTTTCCAAGTAACTTGTTTTTCTCAACCATGTCACTAAAATCTTTTTCCTTTTCTGTAGTGGTAAATATTTTGTCCTCCCTCTCATCCTGATTCAGCTCGTAGAAGTCTCTATTCTTTTCCACCTTCTCCTCTGCCTTCATGTGCTGTCCTTCCTTTTCTTCCAGTTCTGCCTTTTCTATCACATCTTCTCTCTTTTCCTTCTCACCCTCTTCCTGTGTCTCTGTCCTGTCGGTATACTTTTCACAAGTCTTTGTTTCTGCTTCCCTCTGTTTTCTGTCCAAAGAGATTTTCTCCTCTTCCTCCTTTTCTTCCTCTCTGAACGCTGATGACTGAACACTCTTTGCTAAGGCATCTGTCTGTGATGGTACTTGTTCTTTGTCTGGAACCACCTGAACTTCCTTGTCCTGCTCAGCTTTTCCCTCACAGTATCTCGTGTCATGACTTTCATCTATTGTTCTTCTTTCATCCTCTATTTCTTCAGCATGACCTGCTCTCAGTTCTAGCTGATGGACTGCCTTTTCCTCTGCTGGTGATTCTTTTTCCATATCAGTAGTAGTTATTCCCTGATCAGGAATGTTTGTTTTCAAAATCAGATCTACTTCAAGGCAACTCTGAGCAATCATGTCAGCAGAGTCTTTTATCTCTGTTTCAGGTACTCTCATAATCTTATCACTAACCTCAATATCAGACATTTCCTGAGTCACCTGCAAGGCCCCTTTCTCCTCGTGCTTCAGTTCCTCAAAGTCCTTTGTAAGATCTTCTGGTGAAGACAGGACTAACCTCTGTTCAGCTATGGAAGTCTCTCCTGGCTCCACCTGTACAGGTGCCTTCTCCATTGGTGATGTCTTCAAGTCAGCAGGTACTTCCTTTTCAGGTTTGACTTTGATCTTCTCAGTTTTGAGTCTGCCTGGAACTTTTGCCTTGTATAACGTTTTTCTTACTTCTGGGGTAAACGGTTTTAAGTCTGGTTTAGAAATTTTTTTAGGCTCTGGTTTGGTTTCTTTCTTTTTATCCTCTTTCTTTGAATCTTTTTTTTCCTCTTTCTTTCCATCATCTTTTTTTAAGTCTTTTTTCTCTTTCTTAATCTCTTTCTTTTCTTTGTCTTTCTTCTCCTCCAGTTTGGATACTTTCTCTTTGAGATGCTTTTTTCCAACCTTGTCTTTTGACAATTTTCTTTTTTCAGCTTTGAGAGCATCACTTGTTTCTGTCTTTACCTTTTCATGTTTAACAGGTTTCTCAGGAATTTTCTCTGAGTGTTCTTTAACCTTTTTCTCAATTTTAGTATCCTTTATGACTTCTGGTTTTACCTCCTTAATCCCCTCCTCAACTGCCTCTTCTTTCTTAGCTTGCTTTGTCACAGATGGCTTGGGAGAAGATTTAAGACTCTCTTTACTGTCAGTTCTTTGTTTAATTTTGGTCTGCTTCAGCACAGGTGGAGGTATTCCAGAAGTGATATCTTTCTGAGTAGCCACTGGGTACCTCAGAAAATCCAGATGCTTGAGTTTCTCAAGACCTTCCAGTATCTTATTTTGAGGAGCATTTCCAGGAAACAAAACCCTTACAATTTTCTCTGTTGGGCTAGCTGGAAGCCATACCACTAGGGCTGTGATGGATGTGAGATAGGGAACAGAAATTTCACCTTCTTTCCCACTTGCAAGAATTATGCCAGTTTTTGCTTTACTATTACCAGCCCATTTCTGCATTAAAAACTGCATTTCTTTACTGTCCTTGACAGGATTCAGTATATACATGTCCAGCTTACCCACTCCCATTTTGTGGAAAAGTGTGATAGGTTCAATGGTACTGCTCACCACCCTGTAGAGAGGCTCTGATTTAATGCCTAGTCTGTTGAGATACTGCAGTGTCAGACAAGCTTCTTCAATGCTCCTCTTTACTTTCATGGACGATTCAGGCATCTTCAGTTTTTCAGGAACATTAAAAAAAACCACCCCTAGCTCAGGAGAAATTAGGTTCTTCATCCAGTCACTGTAGTTGGTAGAGCCCTGGGATTGTTCCTCTTCTTGCTCAGCAACTTTCCTCTGCAGCAGCCCATTGATGCCAGGTAGGTTGTCTGCACCAATGTGGGTGAGCAGGATTGAGTCAATCCTATCCAGGTGCCTTACAAGCTTCCAGAAGCAAGATTTCCTGTCAGAACCACCATCCACAAGGATGTTAAACCCATTTACAGCAAAGAGAGCAGAATCACCTCTTCCACCAGGGAATATGTAGCAGCAGGGTTTGGAAAGCTTCAAAAAGCCCCCTGAAGTGGGTGGCTCCAGGAGATCAAATGGAGATGGCACGTCAACTGTCTCAGAGACGTATTCTGCAAACTCAGACACCCCATCCATTTCTGGCAGAACTGGATCAGGATTCAGTTTCAGATTAATAATTTCCTGAAATCGAGGATGCCCAAGGTTGCTCCAGTCTCCTTCTCCCAAGCACGACACAGTAAGGGAGGCCTTGATATCTGAATCAGTGTTGCTAAGAATCTGGGTGACCTAATGAGACAAGCACAGACAAATAAAGGTCAAATAGAGCTCTGACACCAATTCAGCACTTAAAAAAAAATAACCAGTTAATGCACAAATACTGAAAATGCCATGAGCACTTTACTGACAGGAAACATTGGGGATATTTAAATAGTCCAAAAGCCCGTTGCAAATAGATGCATGGGGCCATGTTCTGCTCTCTTTTGAAATTCTTAACATTGATGGGCTGTTATGCTTCCTGACTGTTGGGAATGCATGGTGACAAGACCTCAGGAAAGAAAATGAAAGCAGAAACTGCCTTGTCCTCTTTCCTTACTTCTTCCTATTTAACCTGTGATATCAGTCCCTGGCTTGGGCTCAAAAGCAGCTGTTTCTTTTGGATTTGTGATTTCTAACCCTGAGATACCCTTTCCAGTGCTAAGCATCATTGTCTGAACTTATCCTCGCTCATTGGCTAGTGAATGATCACATAGGACTTTGTGCAGTTTTAGTGCCATAGGACTTTCTTTTTTATTCCGATTTATTTTCTTTCCTGGGACCTATTTTGAAAGTCATGACTCCATCTCTGATAGACATACAGGGTTGGGGACATGCTACATGACTAATAAGTAGAACTAAGGTTGATATAATTTCCAAGGCTCCTTAGAGCTATGCTGAACATATCCCAAGCAAAGAAGCATTAAAACTCGGACTTCCTAAGTATCTGGAATGAGATTAGTACACTTCTTTACACTGTGTTCTCCTGCTTATACAGCCCTTAATTGACTAGTTAGTGTCCAAATAAATGGGTACCGGAAATAAATGAGAAGAATCAGCCTAAAAGAAATGAAGATGGGCAGATTTGCTATGTAATTACAGCAACAATTATATCAATTGTCAAAATACCACCCAGCCATTCCTGCAGCAACTGTACATTCAGTCAGATGGAGACGTTCTAAACATCTGGCACACAATGATTAGTGGAAGTAGGTCTTATCAAAAACTGATGCAGCATAACTATATTGGCAACAAGCACTGAAAGAAAGAGTTTAAAGCATCTGAGGAAAGCTATAGTACACCTAGCTAAGATAAATAGCATTGCAGCAGAGGTTCAGAGATGGTCTATAAGGTTTTCAAGACCTCACTGGACAAAGCCCTGAGCAATCTTGTCTAAATTCAGTGCTGACCCTGCTCTGTGTGGGAGGTTGGGCTACAGACCTCTCAAGTGCCCTTCCAACCTGAATGATTCTGCAATTCTACAATTAAATAATGACATCATGTAGTTATTTAATCATCATGTAGTTACCTAATCAGCATTTATTCATCCCCTTGTAATCTTTACACACCCCTAATGAACACTGAACCTTGTGAACAACTTATACTTGCTGGGCTGATTGTGAAATGAAGAGAAATATCCACATTTACTAGAGTGATGATGGCCTCTGTTGGCTGTTTTTTGGAAGTGGCCCACAGATATTCTAAGGCCTGCTTTAAGAAATTTTGAGTGTCTGCCCACTGCAGAGCCAGTCTGGAAGGTTATTTCAAGCTGAGTACCTAAAGGTGGACGCTTTTCCACGCTTGCCACCTTGGAAAACTTAAGACAGGAAGTTAAAGCAAGATGCCCAAGACTATAGCATGAATTATTTATGGTGTGCAATTTTTTGCTGGATTTGAAGCCCATCCCTCTATGGATCTGCCACCTGAAGGAGCCGTGTGGGCTGCATTGCTCTGTCATGGACTCTGTGAACAGCAGGGACATGCTGGCTTACTGCTCACACTCACCTCTGGGTCTGAAAGTATCTCAGCAAACTTCTGGTAAGTGAATGTCCCTGTCTGCAGGATCAAGTCTCCTTCCTGGTCTGAGCTCTGACCACAGAAGATGAGTAGCTTGTGGGCTGATGAATCACACACGAGTGAACGGACCTGTTACCATGAGACAGAGTGTTGCAGTCAAAAAGTTACCTGAATTCCTCATCAGCACCCAGAAACCAATCACATGGACAGGCAATACTTATGCATTATTCACAAATAGTCAAAACATAAGTTTTCTACATATAAGAGAGTAGGTTATTGAAGAGGGAAGACACTGCTGCTGCCTGCCCAACACAGCTCTGTGTCACATCATAATTCACGTTGAGAAAGTAGGCCAATGCTAAGAGAAAATGTTTGGTGTTACACTGCCATGTAAGAGTTTGGCACATTTAGACTCTCATCAAACTAGAATGCTTGAGGTTCAGAAGCCCTCCTGTTGTCGTTTAACCCCAGCCAGCAACTAAGCACCACGCAGTTGCTCACTCACTCCCCCCCATCCAGTGGGATGGGGGAGAAGATCGGGAAAAGAAGCAAACCCTGTGGGTTGAGATAAGAACGGTTTAATAGAACAGAAAAGAAGAAACTAATAATGATAATGATAACACTAATAAAATGACAACAGCAATAATGAAAGGATTGGAATGTACAAATGACGCGCAGTGCAATTGCTCACCACCCGCCGACCGACACTGAGCTAGTCCCTGAGCGGCGATTCCCTGCCCCCACTTCCCAGTTCCTATACTAGATGGGACGTCCCATGGTATGGAATACACCATTGGCCAGTTTGGGTCAGGTGCCCTGGCTGTGTCCTGTGCCAACTTCTTGTGCCCCTCCAGCTTTCTCACTGGCTGGGCATGAGAAGCTGAAAAATCCACTGAGCAACAACTGAAAACATCAGTGTTATCAACATTCTTCGCATACTGAACTCAAAACATAGCACTGTACCAGCTACTAGGAAGACAGTTAACTCTGTCCCAGCTGAAACCAGGACACCTCCACCTTGTTTGCTAGGAAACTCTACAAGCTCCTGAGAAATCCATAAAATCGGGCAATTCTAAGGCACTAACTCTTCCGGGAGGCAGCTCATTACTAAAGGGCTAGCACACAAGAAACCATACACTCTCATGTGTTTCTTTGTCTAGCAGTAAATTCTGTCACAGAATACTGGTTACTGCATATACTTTGTTGGCAAGACCTGAACACCTGGCCACTTCACCACACCTTGCAGCAGAATGGCAGCATGTTCGAACTCTCCAGAAGGTACAAAGTGTGATGATCATGACCTCTATGTCAAGCAAGGGCAGGAGAGCTGATGTAGAGAAAACCTGCTGGCATCTGGTCCTTACCTCAGACACGATGCTGTCCACATTGGGATTTACCAGGATCACTGTCTCCAGGGTATCACTCCGGTGATGGAGGGTTCTTTGGCCTGGGGAGAGGCAAGAGATTAGACAGGATGGGAGAAGCCGATGAGACAGTATTTGCCTACTGATGTTTTAGCCTCAAAAATTCCACTTCAGCATGGCTGTGGTTGCAAGGCTTCAGCTTGCATTTTAGACCCAATTTAATACCCGGATCTCATAGAACAAAGCAAACTCTTTTTAGTAACAAGGGAAAAAATCCTAGTTCTGGATCAGCACAATTTGCAACTCAACTCCAACGTGTTCTGAAGTCCACAGTACCAGGCATATCAAGCTGCCCGCTTGTGCCAGACAGCTGTGTCCCTTAAACGCTGGTACAGACCAATTATTCCCTCCAGACAGAAGTATCTTGCCTCATTGCAGCTACCATGGAGAGGTATCTCTGGATGTTGTCCAAGCCTTAGTCACCACAAGGCTTTGTGAGCCAGCTGGTGCATGCTAACTCGCCCTTCATTAGAGTGGTGCAGCACTAATAATGAATCTCTCATCATCCTTAATAAGTTTTTTCTCCTATGAAGTGTTTTTCTTCAATCCAAATGTGCACCCCTAGAGGTAAACTGCTGCTATGGGAACCAATTAGATGGTTGTTGTAGAAGAATGCTTGTTCTCCTGTCTCTCTCCTGTGAGAGTCACAAACAGGCACCCAGACAGGAATCTGCTCGCTCTCTATATTTAGGCAAAAAAGAAAGAGCCAAATAAGAGCAAACAAGAGCCTGGTAGTGCAAAAAAGCACTTTGTGTGCTCACCTTGGCGTGGGCATTACATGGATATTTGGCAAAATATTGACATAATGCCTGGGCCCTATTATTTTATTAGAAAGAACAGTGGTGACTGCCTGCCATCCTGAAAGGTGGGGCTAGAGCCATTATTGTGTACCCACGTCAAACAGCTCTGGGAAGCAGGATGATGTACAGGACCTGCCTGCAGCATTTCCTTTGACACTGCAGGCAGCACATAATTTTTTGGATTCTGGTCTTTGCAAATACCTACCTGTGAACTTTATATCCACTCTACAAGCCAGGCAGTTAGCAGTTAACTGTTGGAATGTATAATTTATAGGGTTTGAAACTCTGATAGGCTTTAACCCCTCATATAGACTGGAGGGCCACAGATCTTCACTGAAAATGGGCATCTATTTATATTTTTCATCTTCCAGACAACTGTTGCTCTCTGACAATGTTGTTCTTTCCACCCTCTCTACTCCACAACCTCCCATCAGCTCTCTTTCTAGGCAGATCTCAATCCTTCTAAAATAGCTTTATCAAACTGGTATTTCAAAGAAAGACACCAAAAGAACAGAAAAAGAAAGAAGTCCGAAAAAGGCCAATAGCTGGTATAGCTTTAATCAAACTCAGTTTACTGGGATGTTTTACTCTGGCTGCCAGCAAATAAGTATAAACCAGACAGATATGCCCAGAAGGCAACTTTCAACCCAAAATGAGAGTGGCTCTAAGCTCTCAGCAGAACTATTTACATTCTGCATCTCTAGCTTCTTTCTGAACTTGTGTTCTTTCAGTTTGTCTAAAAATGGTCCCTCCAGACTAAAACAAAAGCATCACTGTGCAGAGGAAATGCTTGCACTGAGTTCAGTGGCATTTCTGCCAGCTGATGTGGGATGTGGTGTGTGGATGGGAGAAGCTGGGAACCAAGCCCCTGCACAAAGAAGGAAGGCTGCAAGTGAGTCCATGGGGAGCAGTGTGGGAGGGTGGCAGGTGGTGCAGATGAGGAAGGCCCAGGAACTGTTCTGGGCCATGCACTGCAGCCAAAAGAAGCAAAAACCTACTCATCCTCAAGGTAATGGTAATTGTAAAGGCATTGCTGATACCTCAGCATTGCTTAGATCCAAACAGCAAACACAAGGAAGTACGTCATTTCCTCACTGATTGCATCGTGCAGTTTTCACACAGCTCACCCCACACCAGGACCTCCACTCACATGCTGCTCAGAGCATCCAGTACAGAAGCAACCTGCTCCCATTTTTCAAAAGTAGGTCTGGGACAAAGTGAAACCCATGCCATTCCCCAGGCTTCAACTTCTGCCACCTTCCTGCCTATACATTCCAGATAGACTTTTTTGGCGGTTGTTACCCACATCACTTAGAGAACACAGCTTGGCATACAGAACCAACACCAGCAATCTCTTCCTTGTGCCATGTGAAAGGAAGGCTCTCAGGCACAGTGTAGTCAGTCACTGGTGCCCAGCATGTGGGCATCCTTCCAGGCACCAGGTGCCAAGGTGCTGCAGAGGCAACACCAGCCTGAGGGCTGCAGGCTGGGCAGTGCTTGGTGGACAATGCCAGCTATCCAGGGAAAGGGGCCTGTCTGCAGGACTAACAAGCATGCAAATACTGCTGCTCTTTGCCATTTCTGTGGTTCAAGCCCAAGCAGCTGAGCTGTCACTGCTGAGACTGCTAAACAAAGCACAGCTGGTTAGCATTCTGCTGGCATCCTCCCCCCCCCAGGGGCTGTCCCCTTCATGCTTGAAAGAAAGAGAAGGCTTCAAGCTGCAGGGCCAGCAGCTGCTGGCAGATGGAAGGTAGGAATAGTGAAGTACTGAGTCTTGTGAAGGGCCATGAAGATGATTAAGGGACTGAAGCATTTTCATATGAGGTAAGGCTGAGCACGCTAAGACTGTTTAGGCTGGAAAAGAGAAGGCTTGGGGTGGGGGAGGGATCTTATCAATATGTATGATGGGGGGCAATGAAGACAAGGAAGTCAGACGCTCTTCTCAGTAGTGCCCAGTGACAGGACCAGAGGCAAGAGGCACAAATTAAGACACGTGCAATTCCATATGAACACACGATAACATTTCTTTTACTGTGAGGGTGGTCAAACACTGGATGAGGTTGTGGAGTTGCCATCCTCAGATATACTCAAAACCCAGCTGGACACAGTCCTGGGAAATCTGCACTAGCTGACCCTTCTTGAGCAGGTGGGATTGGACTAGATGATCTCAATAGGTCCCTTCCAACCTACAATTCAGTGATTCTGTGACTCTATGAAGCAGTGCAGCCCTCCAGACCTTTGCTCCTCGTCTGCTGTTCGGCAGATTCCCTCTCTTCATTTGCAGCAGTTGGTTCTCAGAAGGATACAGGAGTGCAGCCATACAGACAGGCCATTTCTAGAAACACTGCACACACACACACACATGCACTCCAAAACTGTTCTTCAACTTAATTCAGAGATAAAGCAGAACAGTACACAAACTCCAGGCTGAACTGCAACCTGTGAGTGAGAGGGCAACACAGTGACCTAACCCGGCTTGTGAACTCACCAGGGTGAGTGCCCCAGCCCCTGCTCACAGCCAGGCTGCTAGCAGCTGCCTCCCCCAGCTCAGTGACAGTTGCACCCCTGTACATGACAGAGCAAATGCTGGGATGTGCCCAGCTGAGGAAATACCCATCATCCCAAAGTCTCTTTGAATCCAAGTGCTCATCAGTCTGAGGAGCCCATTGCTGGCTGCTTTCTCTATACAGGCCTACAGAAGCAGCTGCATAGACAAAGGATTTAAACACAGACTGGGGCATCCTTCTCCTTACTAACAAAAATTATGTGCAACAGAAATGAGTAGCGATGCGACTGACGTTGCAGACACAGTGACTGAAAGCACACTGTTCAGATCATTGCCAGATATTTGTCCTTACTAGAGCCCTATCACAGAGAAATGCACGCCTGGAAATAAAACTGAAAATGACAAAATCCCTTAATTACATTTACCAGTATGAGGAATATTCTTCTCAGGTTCCTGAAGACTGCTGTCTTCAACTTGCCTGGAACAAACATCTGACCATAGCTCTCTGACCACGGATCTCCAGGTGCATTCAGAACACAGATCCCTGAGCCCGCTCAGCCCTCTCAAACTATGCTCACAAGCTGCTACATTAAATGAAATCATCTCTCCCCCAGTAACTGTGGGAGTAAACTTCATTAGCATTGAGTTTCTCATTTTGTAGCAATCTTCACTTCATGCGTTCAGGCACATTCTGATTACTGCAGTCCCCACAATGCCCGTGCACTTCCAGAGAACGTTTCTATCCATCATGTCCCCACCAAGGCAGAAAGTCTCCAGTCTTTACTATCTGTTCCTTAAGACGAGAGTTTCTCTAGTCCCTCATAACCACTGTCACCTATCCCTGAAACTCTTCTAGTTCTGCTGTGGCCATTAGGATCAGTAAGAGCAGAAGTATACAAGGTGAGAAGAAACACAAAAGATTCACAGGGTGACATTATTGTATTTTCTTTATTATTCCAGATCCTATTTTTTTATGTATCATAACATAACCTGACACTAGCTTTGTAACAAATAAAGATCTTCAGTTAGGAGTACACAGTGACATCCAAATCTCACCCTGCCATGACACTATTGATTGAGCCCTTATAAGGAGTCTGGAAGGTTTAATTTTTCTAGTGTGCTTGATTTTGTGTTTTTTGATAATGAATTTAACGGGACATCATGATGACTGCTCAATTTAGTTGCAGAAGTTCCTCACAGACTTTTCTAGATATAAGTGACTGAGTCATGTACAAATTTAGCCACCTCCATGTTCATTCTAACCCCTCTCCTCAACATTACTATATTGATCAGCTTTATATTTAGTAGGAAATCATGAAGTCCTTGTATTTTACCTCTGCATGCTGCACAAATTTGACCATATATTTGTTTTCTAATTTGTTTTCTGTCTCTTAGGTAGTTTTTGACTTATGCATTAGCTGCCTTTTACACACACAAAGTGCTTGCTGCATAACATATGTAGAGATTTAATATACAAATGCACCTCATTCATGACGTCACTGAAATTTCAGAAAACAGAGGCATTCTCCATTTCCATATAGATCACATTACTTACCATTGTGCAGAAGTAATATCACCTTCATCCTGAAGGACCACAGAGGGCACACATAATGCTCTCTTTCTGCACGGCAGCCACCTCTTGAATGGCAGTCAGCAGGAACTGGCCATGGAGGCATTACACACAAATGTCCCAGAGGTGATGAACAACAGTTGCTCTAGGCAATACTAGAGGAACTTCCATGGCTAATACTGAGGGGGCATTTCAGGATATGCAGACTGCACTCATGGATCCTTAGTGGGGAGGGAGGAAAAGTCTGATTTTTTTATTTTTAAGAGTATGTATAGCTTACATACTAGAGAGGCTGAGGGGTGACCTCAATGCAGTCTACAGCTTCCTCAAGGGGGGCAGCAGAGGGGGAGGTGCTGATCTCCTCTCTCTGGTGACCAGCAGTAAGACACAAGCAAATGGAATGAAGCTGCATCAGGGGAAGTTCAGATTGGACATTACGAAAAGGTTCTTCACTGAGAGCGTGGTCAATCACTGCAACAGGCTCCCCAGGGAAGTGGTCACGGCACCAAGCCCCTCAGAGTTCATGCAGCATCTGGACGAAGCTCTTAGTCACATGGTTTAGTTTTAGCTAGTCCTGTGAGGAGCAGGGAGTTGGACTCAATCCTTATGGGTCCCTTCCACCTTGAGATATTCTACGATTATGTGGCCCATTGAGTGTAGAATTAATTTGGTTATGGTGGAGGATAGCAAGTGATGAGCAAAGCCACTTAGATTTTGAAGTCAGTGTGAATTAACTATCCAGGGCTATCTACGTGCACAAAGAGATAGAGGGTGAGAGAATGAAGGACCAGACACGGTGGTTTTAGTGATTAGCAGTCAAGCAAAGAGGACTATGCAGGGAGGTCAGTCTAGGCTAAAACAAAGGACAGCGCTCTAGGGTAACCATGTGACAAACAGGGTGCCCAAGAAAGAGATGATCCTAGAAGCAGACAGATGGCTGTGGAGGCAGAAAAGGAGGTCATGCTGCCAATACAGATCCTTGTATGCGATGTGTTTTGCCATTCTAATTGAAAGCACCTAAAAACCCCTGTAGCTGAATAATAAATTCTGGGCAAGGAAAGCTGCAAGAGCTGCTGCTTTAATCTTTCAGACCATTAAACCTCAGAGGTCTTATTTTTCTGTTGATCAGAACTGGAAGAACCATGGTTACAACTCACCGTGCTGAAATCAGAGACCAAGTGTCAGGGCGGTGGGACCTAGGTTCTCATTTTTGTGAAATACAATCACCTAGGCCAGAGCACTAGAGTCATCTTTTGAGGGAGAGACTGTGCCAAAGTCAGTTGTAATGCTCTGACTGGTACACCAAATAGTAATGAACATAAGGGCCACAAAGATGATTAAAGTACTGGCACATCTCTGATGAGAGAAGGGCTGAGAGGTGGGACTGTTTAGCCTGGAAAGGAGAAAGCTCAGGGGAGGGATCCTAGTAATGTTTGTACATATCTGATGATAGGGTGTAAAGTCTGGGCTGCAGAGCTTTCAGGACCTTGCCATACAGAGGATGGAGACTGTTCATCTGACCGCATAAAAACCAATCCTCTCCCCATCCAGGGAGCATTCTTTATTCCTCATTACCTCCCTTGTCCTTCCTAGATCCTTTGCCTCCTTTGTCCCTATGATTATTTGGGCTTACCAGGCCAAGTTCTACCTGTAAAGCAAACACCAGTAGTACATTGATAAAAAATACCAGTTTCACAGTCTGGACATGTTATCAAGGCACACAAGCCCCAGTGATTAAAAACCAGCTCTTCCTAACTTTCTGATCTCTTACCTGATGTTATTAACATACCTCTTCAGGGTGGCACTTCGGAAAAGACTTCTTACAAGGAGATCCTAGATATCACTATGGTTCAGTACCTTCTGCTACACTTTAGCAAAGAGGTGGGCCTGGTATTATGTGGTCTTCCAGATGCTCTATTGAAAAAAGTCCACCTCTGAACACAGTCAAACCATGCATGAGGGTTCTCAGAGTGCATATATTTGCATAATTAACATGAGCTAGTGCAAGCTGAAAGACTGCCATTTCCTTCATTCTGAAATTACATCATAACACTGAGATAGTAACTGACTCTTTCATTCTGAGGCTGTGAAGTCTCCAACTGCAGCTTCTTCAGTGCCAATGGGAGAAAAAGGATCCAGCCCCAAATGGTGTCCATTCAGAGAAAATGAAACAACGCATCCATTCACAAACTCTCCAGGACTGTACCGAGTACAGCAAGCTACAGATCCTTGGGAGAGAGAGATTATGAAGACCAGAGGAAAGGTCCTGCACAGAATTCTGAGCAGGGTCCTGCCTCTTATCCCATCTATGCAAATATACCTTCCTATCTCCTACTGCATTATGGAGCCATCCCTTTGCAAGAACAAGGAAGCCCTGTGTTGTTTAGCAGTGAGGGAGAAGAGTGAATGTACTCTTGGTGGAAGCAATGTCCTGTACCCACCACCTGAAGGGCACACAGCTGCTGAAGCTCCTTCCTCCAGCATGCAAACTGAACAGCATACAGCTGGTAGGACCAACTCTGGCTGGTGGACATTTGGAAGTTCTGCCAGCTAGTCAAATGGGGTCAGGAATTAAAAAATAAACACAAAGATTGCTTTGGCAGCCAGTACACAAGCCAGCAACTGCAAATTCACCATTCAGCTGCTCCTTACCTACAGACTTGTGCATCTCAGAGACATCTCTTACCTTCTCTGTACCTGGGCATCCTTGCTGTACTGTGAGAGTAACAGCCCTGACCTGTTACAATGGGTCAGAGGGATGTATCAACCCTTGAGACATGCTTAGGCAATTTCATAGCTGTGTGAGAAGTGTGGGCAACCACAGCACCAGCAGTATGAACTGGAATGTGCTACACAGCAGCATGAGGAGAGTTTGCACACAGCCTTCCTGCTGTCTGTGTGCTCAAACCATTTGAAAGGAGAGTCCTCAATAAATTTAAAAAGAAACCCCTCCACAGAGGGGTGGGCTGAAGAGATTCTGAACAGTGTGTGGGCATTTGTAGTAGGTTCTAGAAAGTAAAGATTCTGGGCAAATTCAGTTTTAAAGAAAACTGTCATTTCCTTCTCTTGGCAGAGTGAGGCAGCTGCCTTAAGCAGAGCACCTGTACAGGCCCTGTGCAAGCAGCAGTAGCTGCCGCTGCCACAAATGCAGCACAGAAAACAAACAGCTATGTCTCACTCTGGCTTGACCTTTAGAGGATAAATGGGTGTCTAGAACGTGCTAGCATCAGCCTCGGCCCTGACTGAGGGAAGCAGGCTGTCCCTACTTCTGGGAGCTTAGCCACCATCACATCCTGAGTTACAGCCCACTTCCAAACTCGATCACCCAGACGTAAGGCAAGCAGCTTGGCCAGTTCCTCAGACGCCAGAGAGGGAGGATGACCCATAGCCTCAACCAGTTTCCACAGGCTGTAAATCAGATTCCAAAGTTGACATAGTGCTTATGTTGGCTGCAACAGTAAATTGTTTTACTAATGAACTGTCCTTGAAAAACATGTATTTTTATTTCAAAGCAAAATATTAAGTTTTTTAGATTACAACAGAACATCTTTGTTAGAGTGAAATGACAATTAAAATTATTGATAGAAGCAATTAAAGATTTTTTCTTAAACTTCCAGCGATCCATCAGCTATTTTTACTTCTCTTTCTTTTCCCTAAAAACTTCAGGATACTCTATTTATTTATGTACACAGAACCCCAGGCTCACCATTCTTTTCTTTTTTTCAGACAACAATGGCTGTATTGGGTTCAGCATATGTTTTGATTGAGAAGATATATTAAGGTCACTGCACTTCCTCAGTTTAAGTCTCTTTGTTCTCTCTTGCTATGACCACTTTGCTCTCTGGGGTCTTGGGATTATTTTTTTCATTTGTCTTGACTGTCCAAAACACCTTCCAATTTGTTATCATCCATGCCTACAATCAACATGCTGTTTACATCCCAATCCTGGTCTGCCTTAAAGGGGTATTAAGGAAACTGTAAGAGCATGTTTCAGAGAGCTCTCCTGGGACACGGGAAGCTCAGCCCGCTGCCTCAGCTCTTGCAGCCCTGAGCCAAGGGTCCTGCAGGGTGACCCCGGTCCCCACCAGGGCCTCCACAAGCACCAATTGGCACAACCTCAGTGCCAGCTGAGGCATCAGCCACCTGCAGCGCCCCCTTGCAGTCGGGGTGGAAAGCTGGAGGCCTACATCCAGCCGCCATCTTCTCAGAGGACACAGAGAAGCCCAAAGAAGATGGCACAGTGGCCTGCTCATTGGCACGTTCTCTCAGGAGATGGGTGACCTCTGACTCCCTCCCTGCCAGAGACAGAGGAGGATTGCTCTCCACCCCTCTGGCTGACACTTGTCTTTTGTGTGTGTGGTTGAAACACCCACTAGCACAGAGATGTGAACAGGATCTTCACACATCTGCGTCCCAAACAGCAGACTGTATAGTGAGTGTCTTTGCTCCCTCCCCAAAAAACTCTAAGGAATAATTAGTTAATTATGCAAGCCACAGCTATCTCAACAGGAGACACAAAGAACACCCTTGGACTGGCAGTGCCCTGTGGATAGGGAGGCACCTTTGCTTTGGTGCAGTCCTAAATCTGTATTTTGGTTCCAGCTCAGGAATTCAAACATGATCTCTTATCACCCCAGTGGACGCACTTGGATGTGTTTACCAGAACAATGGGACATTTCCCGCTCTATTGCTCCTTACCTTTTAATGGCAGCATTGTGTCAGATGGGATGACACTTTCAGGCAAAATAAGTGGAGAAACACCAGGTAAGCACTACAGCTGGAGCTTGGTGTAAACTGCCCAGAAAAGACTAAGAGATTTTGAGTGCTAGGTGGGAGGCTGCAGTGCAAACTGGTGCCTGACTGTTCAATTTGGGTGCCTGAAGAGATGCAGCAATCCCAGCAATTCTGGGCACATCCAGCTCTTTGTTTCTTTTCCAGAGATGAGCAGAGCAAAGAGCACAGCCCACTCACTGGGTGATCACAGCTGGAAGGGCTGTCCCACAGCCACCTCCCCCAACTTGTATTCACAACATGTGACAGCTACAGTAACCATTTATTATAATAAAAACATTATTAGAAAAGAGCTGTACTTTTAGCTTTCTAGTGTGATTCAACAGCTGAGAATGATGAGGAGTTGGCTTCAGACAGCACTTTGTGGTCCACCAGCAAGCCTCTCATGGTCTGAAAAAGTCTACAGTAAAGATTCATTTCATATGCTTTCTAATTTTACATCTTCAAACACTCTGCAGAAATAGATAAATAAGTATCTATTTATTTATCAATGGCTAAATCTAAAGATCTATCTCCTTAGAGATCTTCTTCAGTGATTTTCTCTTAGCTAAAGAAAGAGAAAATCACTGTGTACTAGCAAAGGGAAAATATGTTTTTAGTGGGAATCAGCTGAAAACTGAGAGGCAAGAAGCAGTAGCAAAGTGCTGAGTCCTTGAAAGGGAAGGCTAGGGCAGAGCTATGTGCTGTCCTGTGGAGCAATGGAAGAGAGAGTACAAGCGATCACCAAACAGGTCACAGATGAAACCACACAGGACATAAAATGAGGGATTTTAAACTGCACCTAGAAAAGAAGGGGAAGCCAATGGTGTTTGAGCAGGAAAGTACTATTGTAGGTATGAGGTTTTATTTTTTACAGAAGTTTCAAAATAGTGTGTGATGATTTTTCATATTGGGATACTGAGTCACATAGTTAAAATCATGGCACCACTGAAATAAAGCCCTGTGAATGTTCAACAGGAGACACCTTATCTGGAGGAACTGAATAAACAATTACAATGGATGGGAAAACACAAAGGAGCGTGCAGAGAGAGTGAAGATAATTCAAACATCTCTACGAAGCAAAGCATCCCCTAGGGACTGTAGACCTGAAAGCACACCCACATTGACTTCAGCCTGTTAACAAGGGGAAATCTCCAGGTATTGGTTTTAGCTTTAGTCAACATCTCAGCCACAGACTGATGAGAATTTTGGGTACACATGGTATATTTACCTCTATTACCCATATTTCAGTTAGACTGAAGCTGGGTAGAGGGTAGAAGAGCCCCTGCTCAGGAATAAGAACCACATGCACTAAAACCCCCTTAGAATTCAAGGGTTTCCTGATGTGTGGTTCTGTACATGGATAAAAGGGTGACAGGCATTGCACCCAACCCTGACGGAAGGCTTGGCAGTACAGCACACAGAGGATTGAGTGGAGAAGGATGCAGCACATGCAAGAGCATTAGGTGAGGCAGAGCAGAGCTGGTGATACATTCTGTACTCCTTCAAGGGCTTCAGAAAGAGAGTTTCCAACCAGAGCATTGACCCAGTTGTCTTCAGGAGGACAAACAGGACAACTGGTCACAGATATGCTTCCAGGAAACACAGGTATAACCTAACTCTCTCAGTGTAAAAGGAGTCGTGAAGTGCTAAGATCAGGAAAGAAAAGAGCAGCTGATTTGGGACAGAATAGGCACTAACTTTAGAACAGTTAAGAGGCAGAGAAAAAAACTTAAAAGCTGCAGAACTCTGCAAGTAGAGAAGTTGGTGTAAAAAGGTACAGAAAGAAGACAGCATCAGCAAGACAACTCCAAGAAGGAGAGAAGTTTCTCAACAGGAGCAGGGTCACAGCAAAATTAATTGAGAACCACACTAGGCAGGACAGAGAAAGGAAAAACTCAGCAGTAACCAGTCATTAGGGTCAACCAGTTGGGAGGACCAGACAGCAACAGCTTTTAAAGAATATGGGAAAGCACAACAGATTAAATTAATTACTGTCAAAAACAGTAGCATGTGGTGTGGAGACGTACAGAAAGCAGGAGGAGCACAGAATGGTCTGGGGTGAAGAAGAACAAGGTCTGGTTCACAGAACCATTGCCGAGTCTGTCAGGATGGAGAGGACCGAGGTGTCTGAAGGCGTGTTCATGTTTCCTTTTGTGGATCTAGCTGGAGAAACTTAATAACTTACCTTACCATACTGTTAGTGCATGTCAGGAGAACTACAGAGTTTTGCAGAACAGGCTCTGCAAAATGACTGACCACCTCCTGGGGAATTACTACAAAGGTGAACCAGCAGCAGGGCAAGAGAAGGAGGTGAAATATTCTTTAAGGTGTGGGAGGTTGTGGGCACTTGCCACATCCCAGGAGATATTCCTCCTAACCATTTGCCTCTGTCTTCCTATCTTCCCTCCTCCCTGTGATATTTCCATGACATCTACAGTTCCTCTTCCCAGGCAACTTCTATTTCTATACTGTGCCAACCATAGCAACCATCTTATTGCTTCCTAATTGCACATACTGTCTCACTTTTATGCTAAAGAGCAATTTGATAGCTCAGCCATTTTAGAACCACTAATTGAAGACACAGATGTTCACTTTGGAAACAGCTGTATCTATTTCCAGAAGTTACTGTTCCTAACTGTTCATTAAATGCCCCTGAACTGGAAGTTACACCACTACTGAGCTACATTAATGCATAAGACAGCACTTCTATCTAGTTTGCCAGGTGCAGAATTGGTCATGAGAGACTCTGTTCCCTGCAACAGTTTTGCTGACTCAAGCTAGCCTTGCATCCTTTTGCTGTGAAACAGTGTATGGCATTCATATGAATCAAGAACACAGCTCTGCACAGGGGCGTTGTCTCCAGCTGTGAGGAGCTGAAGCTGCAACTTCTTAAATGTCTCCAGCTAAACCCACAAAAGGAAACCTAAACATACCATAAGATACTCTCTTGTCCTGTGCCCTCACTTCACCAGCCCCTGGAAGACTTATAGATGGTCCCTTTGGAAACTAAATTAATGTTTCATGTTTTCCTTGTCAGTGGGACTTCAGCTGTTAATCGCTGCCAGTCCCTGAACAGAGGCTCCCACAAAACTATTCCTGTTGCCATTGAGGCAGATGCCCTGTTCCAGATTCCAGGTCTGAAGACTCCTATAAATCACAGAGCTGGACAGCTTCTGATTTCTTAATTTTAATAATAATATGCATCACAGGATACATGTTCTTACAACCAGAACATAGCACAGATTCAAGAAAACTGCGGGTTTCTCCTAGTTTTTAAGTATCTGGGTAATGCTGATTCTGACTGACTTGGAGGTATAGCTCATGATCTGTCCTACTTCTCTTTCTGATTTTTTTTTGACAACTGATCAATATGAAACGTGTAAGCAAGCTGCCTGAGGCAGAGAGAACTCAGTTGTAACAAGGAGGGGATGGCTGTCACCAATAAAGAAATAATTCTGATATTTCCTCCTGTTTGCCTATTGAGATGCCAGATTTCTGGCAAGAGGCTCCTGCCTCTGATTTCTAGCATCTGTTTAGACTCCTCAAACCTCCTTCCTATTCCATACTGCTAACAGTCTCATTCTAAGTAGCTTTTCTTCCCTCTCACCTGCTTGTTTTGAAGATGACCTGCTGAATGTCATCTCCATTTAAGATACAGATATTAAACCAGCTGTGGACTCTGTGTGGCTGAGGTGGTGAAGCACAGAAGGACTGTATTCTGCCAGTCTTGAGAAAAAGCAGCTGTCCTCTGCCAACATCCTTCTTTGCTGCGTTTTTACTTTGCATTCTTGGATCTAGTTGCCACTTCATAGATTCTCTGCATGGTCTGGATTCCTGGGAATTGATTTACAGCATGGAATACGGTGACAATGAATGGGATATGGAAAGTTATTTCAAAGTGCAGAGCTTCAAGGCCTCCTGTCCCTTCCACTAGTAAATGTGGGCCTTGTCTGTTCAGCATTGAAAAGAGGCATTTGGGAGAAGCCAAGGAGGTTTCTAGCAGAGTAGGCACATCATCTTCTCTCAATACTGGTAACAAGTCAACTCAGCCAGCCACTGCCTCTCACCAGTCTGCCTTGCACTGAGCTCACTGAAGTCTCACTTCACAACAGGAGCCCCTACTTCTTAATGCTACCCCGTCTAGCCAGGTCTCTTTCAGCTTGCAGATTACACAGTGGAATCAGGAAGTGAATTTACTGACTTAGAAGAACAAAAAGGTCTAGAAGAGGCCTCCACCACCACAAACACTTTTGTCTCAGGGCCTCTCACTTGTTCAGCTCCCTCAGAGCCATGCAGGCAGAGAACCTTTCCACGCTCCCATGCCTCTCTCTTCCTTGGCAATTGTCTTTGCCTTCGAATATGGACCAACAACAAGAAAGAAACCACACAGCAATTAAAACTCCCATGCAAATCTAGCAACCAAGAACTGGGCCAAAACACATATTGTGCTCATACCTACCAGTCTGCAAGCTGGCTCTTCAAAAAGATGATCAAAGTGACAGAGAACCACCCTATCCAATGTTTTTTCACCATGGAAAGGAGTCATATTTGCTTGAAGCCATTTACTTCTTATATGGCCTGGGTAGTGTTTGCATTTCTGTCCAAGTACTGCAACTAACCCCTCTTAAACCATTTTAGGAAGCTTTTTGGAACATAAATCTAGTCAACCAGAAGGTAAATATATCCCTGTCTTCTTGCCTACTTCTCCTCTAACATAGCTATTAGCACCTTGACTGCCTAATGACAGACTGACATTCCTCAGGCAACATTCAAAAGAGAGATACTAATGGCCTTTCCTTCTAGTTTTCTCCTTAATCATTTAAGAATTTGGCACTGGAGCTTAACAGAGGGTGGCACAGGCAACATGGTTGGATCCCAGTGAAATAAAGATTAGCTCCAGCAAGTGCAAAAGCAATTAACTTAATCTCTTAACTTGAAAGTCAATAGAGGAAACAAATGATCCAGACTTGTCAGTTATGCTGCCATGCTTTTTTAGCACAATCTATTTGTAGCTATAGCGTGTTGTGAAAAACAGCACTAAGCTTTTTACAGCCTTCATCTTTTCACTGGAAACAATGAAAAGCACTTTTCTCAAGACTACCAAAATACATGAAAAACAGAACTAGCAAATGCCAGCCCACCCATGCAGTGGTACTGTGCAGCTTCTGGACAAATCTCCAGGTGAGAGCTAAGGCTATAGCTTGTACTGCTTATGTCCTGCCAGCTGGCATTTCTATTTTTTTACCATGGCCAGTATCCCAGAGGCAGGAATGGACTCTCCTTTCCAACCTTAGAACAGTTACAAGAGTTTCAGGTCAGGTATTCTATGAACATATTCAGTAACAACCATTTATTAGGCCACTGCTGCCTGGGACATTTAGTTGACTCCCAGGGGAGTGAGAAGAGGCTCAGCCTTTTGCATAGGAGGGGTCTGAAACTGTCTTGCTGTGTCTAAGGTCTGTGATTTGTTTTCACCTTTGCTTCACACTAAAGACAAGGAGATAGTTTTCCACATGCCTGACTGGTGACTATAGATGAGTTCTCCTCCTGTTGTACCTTCTTCTCCAGGATCTCAAAAGGTAGTACAAATTTACAAAAGAAGTCTTGTTTCACAGAATGCCAGAGACACAAAGAACCTTACATACCTGGTTGAACTGTGAACCCAGGACCCTGAGGTAGGTTCTAGTAAATTGCCAGAGACTTTGATGCTTCACAAGAAGGCTCATGAAAGACAATATGTGCAAAGAGACACACAAGTTATTCAGTAAGACATACTGATAACAGACATGCATATTAAATTCTACCCCCTCTGTGACTTACATGCCTCCTTCCATTTGAGATTCTCAACCTTCATCCTGTTAGAGGAAATAGCCATGCCTTTACTTTCAAAAGCAAAAAAAGGGCTCACTCATTTCTTTCAAAACACAGATACTGGGGTGATGATGCTTTTCAGAAAGATAGAATTGAATCAAAATTGCAGTCCCCATTAAAAAGAAAATCCAAGACAATATTATTCCATACACTTGAGGGATCGGTCCAGCAAGACTTAAAGGCCTGTCTCAGGAGAACTAAGAACCTGCTGGCCAAGGACACCAATGCTCAAGTTCATCTGTGAATAAAGCCTCAGAAGGACAGAGATTTCCTGAAGAGCTGGATACACAACTAATTGTTCTACTTTTGAGATCCTGGAGAGGAAGGTGGACTCGGTGATCTTAAAGGTCTTTTCCAACTTAAATGATTCTATGATTCTAAGGTGCAAGAGGAGAACTGATCTATAGTCCTTAGCACATGTAGAAATTAATCTCCATTTCTTTACTACAAAGCAAAGGTAAAAAAAAGCCACAGAGCTTAGGCACAGCAAGGCATGGAATTAACAAAGACTGCTTTTTGTGTGTCCACCCTGCACTGTCCCACTGCAATAACTGTAGCTCCCTCCATGTTCCTTGCAGTCCACTGCAATATCCACAGTTCTTCTCATGAGTCATAACTAACAACTGGTCAAGTGGCAGCATGCTTGGAGATAGAAGTGCACTGTCTGATGGGTGCTGTGTAAGTGGTGACTACCCAGATGGCAGGCCAAACAGAACTTGTACTGTCCTAGTGAAGGCACCAATTCGGATCACTCTCCTCTACTAGCCCACCAGTTTTTACAAAACTTGGTAGAAACTTGTTACTTGTAATGCCTTGGCAGAAGGGAAAGTGCTTACTCCAGACAAACACAAAGCATGTGTATTTGTAAGAGGAATTCATACTACTCAGCCAAGCACCTCTAAAGGGATGGAGAAAAAACTAATACAAATTGAGGAGTTAGAACCAAAGTAGCTCAATACTTTCTCTACACTTTTCTGTCAACAGCTACAAGGCTTGGGCTGGAGTCCAGAAAGACAGGGTCCTGTAGCTAATTCAGGACTTTTGAGGGGAAAAAAAATAAATCCTCTTTTTCCACCTCAGTAAATTATCCCCAGAATAATTTCTAAACATTCATTTACACATAACTTACTCCCTTTTCTCCCATACGCAGTTACTGGGCTGATGGATTGTCTCCATCACCTCCCTTTCTTTCCCAGGCACTTTTGCCTAATGAATACTTCACAGACTAGCAGATACACCCTTCATTTTGAGCTAGCCACTACTGTCAGGTCCCTGTATGCTAACCAGACAATCTCGTCTTCTTTGGCCACCCATAGCATCTCCTTTCACGGGCCTGGAGGTCTCTCTCTTTTACCCATCAATTAGTAGTGGAAAGCCTGTGACAACGCACATAGCACACTTGGCTGTTCTAGACAAGTGGCCAGAAGTAGCACCCACTAGTATCTCTATACTTAGACACCTATCACAAAGATATATTGCTGGATCCTTATTTGGCTCTCAGTTTCTTCTTCTTTTGTGAGATGCAGTCATCCCAGGGAGTGTCCTAGGATGGTCTGTGTAGGAACACGTACAAAGAGCACAAGACCATGTCCCATAGAAGCTCACACTAAGGAACCCCTCTTCCACCCTTACTCTGATGTCCAGCCATGCTCCTTTGAATGAGACACACTGCACCTCTTGTTCATGTACACACAGCTTCCTTGCTTTCCCCAAAGAGAGCCTGTGCTGGCTATTGCTCACCATGCTCCTGTGCTCAAGTCCATCATCCATTTACCACCACATCTGCTGAGGACATGACTCAGGTATGCCAACAACACAGACGTGAGGAAGAGCGGTAAAAAGACATGACAGGACATGGATTCTTTTTTCTTGAAAGAGACTACTGCAAAGCTATACATTTCTGTGTCTTCAGAATGTGAGCAGGGCGGAGGATCCGACAGCCTGGCCTTGTCAGACTGCAGGAAAGGAAAGGAGGGGAGGAAAAAAAAGTGCCCGGCCTGTACACGATAGATACTTGCTGGAGAAAGTGTAAGGGCAGACATGCAGTCTGGATGCAGCCAACCAGTATGGAGCCATCAAGGAGATAGGGAGGGTACTGACCTTATACAGCAAAAGGCCCCCTGCCCCATCAGAAGACAGAAGAATCCCTGTCATTCTGGAACAGTGCCCAGCCTGCAGGGCTTTTCACAGTGGAACCAGAGCTACTTGGAATAGAAACAGCCTCGTCTCTGAGATCAGAGAGTTTAAAACGGAGCTTGTTTTTCTGCAGTCATAAGCCAGCAGGCACCAGCTGCAGAATTTGCCGCAGTGTGTGTGTGCGCGCGTGTGTTTCTGCGTGTGCTAGTGTGCAGCAGCCACGCTCCTCCCCTTCAAGCTCACTGTGTGATAAATGTGCCCATCTCCCTCCTTCCCCTCCCTACATCACTGACAGTCCCAGCCTGTTTGCTCTCAGCCCCCTCTCTTCTCTATTAAGAAAGCTTTTGTTGGCATCACTACTGACTTTTTTTCATTGCTCCCTCCCTGGTCAATGAGGTTTGCCTCTTCTCCTTCTCCCTCTTACTCAAAACAGCAGTATCTGACAGATATTCACAGTCATGTACCCTGGTCTATGCAATGTGCCAAACCCTGCTCCAGCTCCTCTAGCTCTGGACCCTGAAGATAAAAGGCCCTATTTTGAAACACTTCAACACATTTTAGCATTAGTGTACAGTTGATTTAACACTTTTAACAAGATGTTTGCTGGTGGCAACAGTAAAAGATGCCAAAGATACCCTATGAAAATAGAACCCCATGTGTCTGTGGACTGCAATGGTGCCATCGTCACACTTTACCACTGGTGATGCCGGAAAGCTAATCATAAAGGGAGAAGCTGGCCACTTATACCTCTGTGGTACATGGGAAATAGAGCAGGGTAAGGGATGACAAAGGACCACCACTAGGAAAAAGAAAGCACTTTGCTGTTCTCATTTCTAAAGTGCAAAATCCCTCCCTATAGCTTACCAGGATGAAAAGTGGCTCCAAGCCTGGCCACCTCTCCTTTCTTCTGCTGCCCTAGAAAGGCTGCATCACTCAGCTTTTACAAGAACCTTCCCTTTTTCCTCCCCCACTAACTGGATGCCTTTGGATGCTTTTTGGCTTCCTGTAGTGGAAGAATGTAGTGTTGAGCAGCTCGAAGCCAGACTTCAGCTACTTCAAGACTACTCATGTGTGGGTGTGCAGCACCAAAGGAAAAAGAAATTGCGAAAGGGGCTCCGTATCTCTCTTCCATCTAATCAGCTGCATGACAGTCCACCTTAACAACCCTCCCCCCTCCTGACTGGCATTAGCCTCATTCCAGCATCAGCACGGAGCTGAACAGTGATACAGACATTAATACTGGCTTTCACCAAGCCTTGCCCAAAGACAGCGTCTATGAGATGCCTTGTACCACCTCCTCCCTCCTCCAGTAGCACACTGTAGCAAGACCATACTGGGATAAATCATGATGCTGCAGGACTCCTTAAGCCCCTGACAGGCAGAATATCTTGTCCAGATTCTTCTCTAGACCCATCTTCATACATCCTTCTCCGTTTTTGAGCTAATGACACAAGTGCAGTAAACAGCTGAGCAGCTAGGGAATTCGGTTTCTGTTCCTATACTCAGGACACAAGCAGCTGAGAAGGGGCGAGGTCCTCAGAGCATTAAAAAAAAAAAAAAAGCGCTCCATCTGCAGCCACCTTTCCCTCTTGTCACTAGTCCTTTCCCCCTCAGCCACCAGTCAGCCACCCCCCTGCTCCAATAGGATCAAATTCCAAGGAAAGAAAACCGCATCTGCTACAGACTGCTCCGCAAAGATTTCCTCACCTGCTCCTCTGCAAGGGCAGAGCAGACCCAGCAACTCACCCCGGGAGAGAAGGCAGAGGAGGGCAAGAGAGCCTGGTCAGGGCTAAATCTGCTTGCCAGGTATCTAAATTTACAGTCGCCTCCCCCAGAATAACCCGTCCTCCCCTGCTCGACCAGCTTTCTCCAAAGAAACAAACAGCATCAGAGCAAGAACAAAGCCAGTGCTGGCCGTCTCAGTCCCGCACCCGCCCCAACCCCCCGAACAGTATTGGGGGCTTCTCATGGCCGACCGCTACCAACGCCCCCCACTGCCCGCCCCAAGTCCTGGAGCCTCCGGGTCGGGCTGACAGGGTAGGAAAGGAACGTGCACGTACCATCCTGTCCTGCGGTGAGCGGCCCATGGAGCAGCAGCCGTTACCGGGGCGCCCGCAGAGCCGCAGATGCACAGGCACAGCCCGGGCTGCGGAGAGCAGCTGCTGTGTCAACGCGAGCTGAGGGAGGAGCTGCCAGCCCCCCCCGCCCGTCACCCATCCACAGTGCGCAAGGCTGACTTAACCCTCTGCGGGCTGCAGGCTCCCGAAGCACCCCGGAGGCAGGGCCTCGGCGCGGCCCCCCCACCCCGGCGCGGCCGCTGCTCCCGGCGAGCAGCAGCCGGCTCGGCTTGGCCCTGCACCGAGGCCGGCCGACTGCCCCAGAGCCTGGGCCACCGCGAACGCCGCAACTCCGGCCAGCGCTGCGAAGTGCGGGAACTGGACAAACTCCCGCAGACGCGTGGGTTCCCGCGCCATCGGAACGGTTTCTTCCGACAGCCTACAGCCAGGCTACCCCTCACAGGAGCGCGCCAGAGGGGCTGCACTCCCCATCTCGCCCGAGGGCGGCTTTGGTTTAAGTTACTCTTGAACTGGAACCTCGTGCCTGGCTCCAACTGCAGAGCAGCTCCTCCAGTTAAAGACAAGCAACGTGAAATACCAGGCCCAGCAGCAGCAGCAGCCTGGCTGCAGATAGTTGTGCCTAGTATCACATACCCAGTGTCTGACTGCTAGCAAACAGGGAGGTGGCAATGCTGATCTCAGATCCATCGAACAGATCACAGAATTCGAATGAGCGATGCATGAATGCCAGCCGTCTGACCTCTGAAGACCTATTTCCAGCACCGTTTTCAGATAAATGTTTAAATCACTTTCTAGGAACCTTGCAACTCACTTCATAACCAGGATCAGTCTCTGGCTCATTTGACCTCCAAGGCACTTGATGGAGAAGTATGTTCCTGCTCTGCTGGGCTCAGGCCTATCAGTCCAGCATTGGAATATATAGATTACACCTTGGCATGCTAGTTGCCAATAGTGACCTTTTTTCATAGCAAGCACTGAAATCACTACCAGTGCCCTCCTCGCTTTTACACAAGATCCTGGCTTACTTTTAGATTCCAGGATTAACTGTGAAAGCTGGAGATGTCCTGCCTGCCCTGCAGCAAGTCTCCCTCTCAGTGATTTTCCAAGGGCTGTCAGAGACAATGGAACAGTCAGGAATAAAAATATCACAGAATTTTGATGAGTTAAAAAAAAAAATAAATAGAACCTTCTCTTCTGTAGCTTTTGGATGATGCCAATCAGTGGCAAACATCTGTGAACCTCAGAAAAAATTAATGCACTGGAATCAAACATCTTAGATTTCTGCATGTTTTGAACAGGTAACATATCCATATCTTAACACCCTATTTAAAAAGACAAAAGATGAAAAAATTCTCAAGGTACAAACTATTGAAAAAATAGTTCCGTGCTAGGGGAGCTGCTGAACTGCTCCATTACATCTGTGACATCCCAGTCTTCTGCTTGACTGTTCCAACACACAGGCAGTAGCACCAGCTACTTGATGATGCCAGTTAGTCTACTGCGGTGGCTGGAAACAGCTCCGAATGGGCTGGAGCCTCTGTGGTGAGCACTAGGAGAGAACAGAGCCTTCTGGATTCTGCTTTCACCTCCAACACAAAAGTCACTGCAGGGAGCAGTTCTGTAGATCCTTGCCCAACCACACACTTGACAGTCAAATCAGACAACTAGCAGACAGATGGTAAGGGACACAGTTCTCCTCCAGTCACCAGGATCATCAGTACAGCATAACCTGCTAGCCACAGGAATACAGCAACAATTGCAAATGAAGTGATTGAGCGCTTTTTTTTAATATACACCTTTGTATTGTTAAATCCTGGGACAAGTGTTGGAACGTTCTCAGAAAGATCTGCAGCAAGGCATACTGGCCTTCCAGTGACCCAGAGGGGCAGCCAGTTCTGGACACCAATATAAACACAGGTAATGGTCAACAATTTTGAGTATGATTCTCAACTGAGATACTTAAAAGGGGTTCATCTTTGGAAATAAAATGAGGGTTCAGTCTGAAACCAGCTTTTTTGGGTGAAAAGGCCTGGGTTCTGAAAAGGAGTACAAGTTTCTGCCACCTTCTTTGAAAGAGGGCAGAGAGCTGATATTAAATGAGTAAACCTGACCTTTTTTCTGTTTTGGCGGAAAGTGAAAGGGTTTTTTGAAATATGTACTACATAATATGGAATAAGAATCTATGGATTTACATTTGTTTAATTCAGAAACTAATGGACTGAGTCCACTGGAAACTACAAAGACTACCTAAAGGTAAAAGCTCCTTTGGATTTATGTCAGTGCTGGGATTACAATGAAAAACAGTTCTATATTATGCTGAAGGAGGGGCCACAGTAGAATGGCTACAGCCACCCATTGACACTAGGATCTTAACATTCAGTTCAGTATCTGCTGAGCATTACATGTGACTTCAGCAGTCTTGTCATCATGGCATTCATAGACCTGACAATAGCCAGGACTGTGAAACAAAAGATCATAGAGATGTGGAAAAGTAAATCACTGCATAGATCGGACTGGGAGTGTCCCATCTTTGGCTGCAGAAAGGCTCAGCTCCCCACCCCGCAGACAATCATGTGGAATGGGAGAATTCCAAGTTCCACTTCAACAAAACATTTGCCTCAAAAAGCAGAAGCAAGCCTGCTTTCCGGTCCTAGGCTCTTTCATGCTGCTGCTTGCTGGCGCTGTTATTATTAGTTCTATTAGTTGTAAGGTAATGATCAATCATTTCAGTAAATTTGGTTTGATAGTTTTAATTAAAACTGTTGGGACAGCAGTCAAAATACTGCCCACCACACCTCCATGCATTCTTTATTCCTGCCCGTAAAGAGTGGAGAAGACACAGAAAAGCCCATTCCATAGGATACTTGTGCATCCCTACTCCCTCATCTGACAAAAGTCTGGCCTCAAAAAACCTTCTCATAACCCTTAATCCTTAAGAACTTTAGAATGGGAACACTGAATGAGGCCATGAGCCCATCTAGCCCACAGGCATGAGTGGACAGCTAGGGAAAGAGCATAAAAGACATGACAGATTGACATACCTCTAGTTACATCTCTCAGGTCCCAGCAGATGCCCACACTCACCAACAAAGGTTTTTTCTGCATCTTTATGTAGAAATTTCATGAGCTTCTCTATTGCTTTCTGAACCTATGTATACTTTTGAACTTTGTGGCAACTGTTTAGCGATGCATCATGTGTAAGGATTACTTCCTCTTGTATATTTAGTTTCTAACTTCTGCTTAGTGATTTCATTTGTTATTCCCTAATTCTTAAGTTATGACGGGAAAAAAAGAATAATTTCCAATTAACCTTCACTAGAGCATTTTTATTCTCATATCTGTCACATTGCTCTTCCACTGCCTTTTCTATACGGTGAGAACTGCTAGGTTTGGGGTTTTTTTTATTTGGTTGGTCAGTTGGTTTTTAAGTCTCCTCTTGTAGTGAAGCCTTTTTGATCATCCTTATCACTTTTCTGATGTTACAATATTCTTTCTGAGACAGGGAAAGAGGGAGAGGGACCAGAACTGCACAACACATTCAAGAATTGAAAGCACTATACACCAACATAAGGGCATAATGATGTTTTCTACTGTTCTAATTTCTAACATTCCATTTGTTTTTTGAATGTAGCTGAGCATTGAGATTGCTGCTATTCTTTAAGCCAGCCCTTGATGTAGTGACCATCAATAACTTCAAATCAGCAGCCAGCTCTGTTATTTCAGCATTGACACTATACTCCAAATCATTTATGAGCATGTGAAACAGCACAAGCCCCACACAGATCCAGGGCACGTTGCTTGTGACAGCGATGCTGGTAAGAACGTCCCTCACTAGGATAAAGAGCAGCATCAGGATAACATCTGCCAGTATGCATCTATTCACTGAGAACACAAGTATAACGCTAATTTTAGTGGTCCCCAGGTCCTTCCAAGTCCTTTTAAAAAGTGTCCCATGTTCCATGTTTTTTTTCTTTGGTATCCTGAAGACATTTATGTTGATCCTTAATATAACAACTGTGGAATAGCACATTCAATCTAGCTTTAGAAAACATTTTAGCCACCATTTAGCAAAAGCTTACTGATTTCTGTGAAATCAAAGAAGAGGAAATCTATTGTAGTGTACTCCCTGTACACTACTACCCCCATACAAGACAGAAGTGGGCTGACTCCACTCCGATGGCTTTTTTTTGTTGTTGTTCATATGTATACTGGTTATATTTGCCCCCCCTGCTATTCCTCAAACATGAATAGATTACCTTTGCTGTCTGTGCTCCCAGCCTCCTCTGCTTATCATCACTTCAGACTCATTTTCTTATCCCCTGTACACCACAACAGATATTCTTAGAAACAGAGGAGATCATTATAACTATCTATTGTGCTTGACATCCCACTATAACCAGTATAACACAAGCTAGAGAGGTTTACACAGTCAAGTGAATAAGAAGTCAGAAGTAAAGAGCAAAGTAAATGGGTGGGGATGCAGAATGACTGCAAAACAAACATGCAGTCCCCATTTTCAGCTTAAAGATGTACAAGGTGAGCAAAGGATATTACCTAAAGGTGCTGCTTTGCAGCAGTGCTGAGGACAAAGCAAGAGGATATATTTGCTACTACTGCTACATACAAACTAGGCTTCTTAATATTAGAATTAATATCACCCACTTAAGTGTAAGAACTGCCCAGGTGGCAGCCTACAGGTTGGACCTGGTGTACAGGATAATTTCATCCAGCCTACAGTTTTTCATGCCTTTCCTAATAAACCTACAACACTGAGACACATGTCTATGTCACTCCAGAGAGCAGTGCAACTGGTGCAGGAAGGAAGGGAGGGGGGTTAGATAGCCTTGGTCTAGAACTGGTCTATGGTGGAAATTGTGTTGCCATTAGTAGATTTTTCAGAGTACTTCAGGATCACAGCTCCCCACTACCACATACAGGAAGGGCATACACACCAAGACATTTCGTACAGTGACACACAACTCTGCAGACTTTTCCTTTTCTATGCCCATTACAACGGTAACCAAATTAATCCCCTAGCGGGATATTTAGGGCAGCAAGATCTCCTTCTGTATTGATTTTTTTATATTGACATAACATATTCTATTTCAAGCAGCAAAATAAGATTTGATAAAACTGTCTAAACAGGACATTTACAGACATTAGTAATTGTTACAAAATCCCTCCCTGTTAACAGTCATGCAAGTACACTTTTAAGCATGAACTAGTCTGATGTCCTTAACTGTATTAAAACTTTCTGAATATGTGAACAGGCCAATTTGTTATCTTCCATCCATGATCTTGTTTTCTATGGAAACGATATTGTTTCAACAATATCATACCATGCTCTTATCTCTTTTGCCTCAAAATCTCTGTATATGTCATAAAAATTTGGTGTCTTCCAATTGCTATTGAGAACTTACATCAGAAATAGTTATCTCTATGAAATTCATGACTGGAGGTTGATGCATCTACTGTCTCTAATTTACCTTTCACCTTCTGCTCTTGGTTATGTGTTCAGGCCCCAGCAGCCAGGAATGCATCTTTTTGTACTTTGCAAGTGTTTTTTTACACAGAAAAATTACTTATGAGGTATGGTGGTTTTCATAAAGCACAGTTCTTGGGCACATATGTACTGCTTGACCAGCAAGACACTTACTCAAAGCCGAAGAGGTTCTTAAAACAGCTGCTGCCTTTAACATGCACCAGTTATTTAAGTGGCCTAAAAAGCCTCCTGCACAGCAATTCTTTGAGACAGCCCTCCTGCCTTCATGTGATCACATAACAGTTGCAGATCACCTCTTCTTTTTAGCTTTTAAAGAAAACAACAAATGATCATTTAGCAAAAAGCCTAAAAATAGCTGTCAAAGCAGAAGAAAAGGGGCACTAATTAGGAAAGCACTTGCTGAGCTTCAAGTCTCTTCCAGTTCCTAAAGAGAGGGCACTGAGCTTCTAGTTTCCACTTCCTACCTTCTAAAGCCAGGAAGACCTACAAAGCTATGATCAAGAACATTTCAGTTTCTTCAGTCCTTCAGGAAATCAGGACATTTGCCTGACAGTTATGGGACATCACAGACCAGGCACCAGGACCATAGAACAGGAGTATACAGAGGCTTAGGATTAAAAAAAAACCCAAACCAAACCAAACCGAGATCAAACCCATCAACAACCCCCCCACCCCTGCAAACCAACAAAAAACCCACACCACAACAAAACCAAAAAACCCCAAACTCAAGAGAAAAACAGTGCTCTTACCAGTATTGAGGTAAGGCTCATTGATGTTCAACTCCAAGGACCACTCAAATATTGCTATTTAAAGACACTAGTATCCTCTGACGCAAGGACAGATTTATTTCAACTATTGAATTAGAGAAGAGAGATGGAGTTTTTCTCACTCATGCTGACAAAATAAACTCTTCTCCAATTAGCCAAACACACAACAGTCACTGAATCAGTATGGTTTGAAACAAAGATCTTGTCTTTTGGCTGAGGAATTCCATTCCCTGTACACTGGGCTTTGAAAAGGCCTCAGAGCTTCCTGGGATGTAAGGTGTAGTTCCCTCCTGACTAGGATATAGAATTAAATATGGAATTAAACTATTAACAACGTGAACACTTATTTCATAACTGCACACCTAAGTCAGTATCACACTGACTGACAAGAATGTTTTGGATCATCAATATTAAGAAGCCACAGACCAGCTATTCCCCCAGGCCTGCAAATATAACAAAAGTGACTTCTTAAAATGTTTTCCTGTTATTTTCAAATTTTAGGGTGCAGCCAGGGTCACGTCTCCATGCTTTTCTGTACCATGATGTTTAAAACATTTTTATATAAGTGAAGGCTGTGTGTCTTTATGAAATGAGACCTCCAAGAACTACAGCTGAAGCATAATACTGAATAGGGCTTACAATATGTGTTGAGTCTAGAGAGGTCGTGCTTTTCTGAACAACAGCTCTGAGTTGCCCACTGTCCTATGCTCAAATACACTTGATTTTCTTCTTAACTATAGGCCAAAGGCTTTAATGAGAACAGAGATTCTAATGAACAGTATAATAGCTTCTGAAAAGTGTTGGGATGACAAAAAACCATGGCTTGACCCAGCCATAGCCCTGACACTAATTTGAGTTATATGCTTTTATTAGGAAGGACAGGTGTTTATTTCTCTGCACCCCTGCATGAAAAGGATGTAGTTCTCAATGTACAGAACTCTAACCTCTCCGTTAGTCTGCATCTCAGGCTTGTGAGATCTCATTACACAAGACTGTCAAAGTAATTACAAGAGAAGAGGTAGCAGGCTATCACCACAGCATGCTGTGCAGAGAAGACTGCAAAGAAGCGCAAGGATTTGTTTGCAACCATCCTCTTGGAAGATGATTTTTTTCCTTTGACTATCCAGTTACTGACTTTCACAGACTATCTGCTTTCAGTAAACCAAAAGAACCAATGACTTGTTCAAGTCTTCGGCAAATCACTTCTAAAATCTTCTTGGCTATCCTCATTTCTGTCTAGGCACAGCTATTTTTACTCTTTTCTCCAGGCTTTACTAGGATGTTTTTAAAGGATACTTGGTTTTGCTGAATACTCCTGCATCCTTCTGTGCAACAATTTAATGAGTCTTCCCTACTTCCTATCTGCTTTCTTATTTACAGATATTTGTACCTTTTTATTCTGTATGGTTGCTTAAATTCTGACTAAAGGCTTGTTTCCCACTTTTGTCAAGTTTCCTTATTTTTTAAATAACCATTTCTGAAATGAAGTGACACCTTGTTAGTTGTTTGTATGTTTCTATTTCAAGGAACCTTTAATCCTTTAAGTATTTTCTTCTTTCAGCTGCTTTGCATTTCCAATACAGTTACATATTTAGGCTTCTCTTCCTTAATTTGAGAATAATCTTTTCATCTTTCTGATACTTTAGGGCCTAATGAGTGATTATCTGAGTTTTTGACAATTAGCTTCTCCTAACTTGCTGTAGTATTTGACAAGTTTATAGGTGGATAGCCCAACTCATCCATTCCATTTAGTTCTTTATAATTTTCTTCACCGGGTAAGGCTTTACTTTTGTGTTAATAGGATCCCCAATGCAGGTCCAAAGAGACTGTCAGCACCTGTTACCAGCCTCTTTTCCAGTTCCTACTTTAAACAAATTCATGAACCCTGTGTGTTTTCTGTGGCAACACTCTGCTCTCTCTTGTCCCAGAAAATAAGGTTTTAAAAATGGTGATCCTAATTTAACTCAGCAACTCAAAAGCTTTAGGGAAAACGACAGAAGATGACCTGTCTAGAACTCTCGGTGGAAAGGATAAAGAGGTTTATAAATCAAGGCTGCGAAACTGGAGCAAACATGAGCAGTACTAAAAGACCAGAAGGAACATGAGAAGAGGGATTGAGGCAAATACTGGGGCACAATAAGAAAAAGCAGTGTGTCCCCTGCATGAGTGCAGCATGACTCCTTAGCACCCAAAAGAGTGGCTTAATGCAGCAGAGAGGAAGGAGGGACTAGGATCAAATCCTAGTGATTTCTTAGTGACACTGGGATCAAACCTGAGTGTTTCCCTAATAACACTAACACTGAGTTCAAGGAAAGACTTCTCCAAAAGTGTTTCCAATAAGCAGCATACGTCCACCTGACAAAAAACCCGTGCCTTCTACATGGTGTTCAGGATGGCTGTACTTCCTCAGCAGCCTTTGCCAGCATTAGTACCCGATTAGCACCCAAAGGACTGCTCCAGCCAGAGGCACAGCAAAGCTCTCCACATGTCCCAACAGACATCCAGAACTAAGGAGAAGGTACAAGCCAGGTCTAGCACTGAAAGTAAAAGTGAAATGCAACCAAGGCAGTGTCAGAGAAGCTACAAGAGCCAAAATATGGTGCAAGATTCCTCTTCCTGCAGAGGGTATCTTTTTCTTCCAGACATGTTTAACTGCCTCAGATCACATTCTTTCTCTGAACCATCCAGTAGTCTCTTGTAAAAGGCACCAGCTGCCCTGAGAAGGGTCAGATTCCTGGGAACTTGCTGTGTTAAGTCTGTGTCAAAGGCCAGTAAAAGGCTGCTAGCATCCTTATGAAGGAGACTGTCAGTCCAGAGGCACCAATTCACCAGATGCCCTGTTAGCTACCCAGGTAACAGATGCCATGCTGCTTTATAGAGAGGACATCTGTAGAACAGTTCTGACAAAATCACAACAGGATCCTAGGAGACGGGCAACAAGTGTCAGTGGAAAGTGTGAAGATGATGCAAAGAGAAGGCAAGGAGCTAAGCCTGGCAGACAAAGCAAAAGGAAGGCTGGGGAGAGGGTTGAGTAGGATTTAGAATTGCTAGTGGCACAGGTAAAATTTCCAAGACAAAATACATTTTGGAAAGTTGACAATACTCTGAATATACTGCCATGTTTATGTGACTCTGTGTCAAAGACTGTAGAGGACTTGCTTAAAAAAAAGGTACAGTTTTTATTAACTCATACCACTCTTGCTTAATTTTTCTCCTCAGTATGATATTTAGATTTGGAAACCAAAATGTTGAAATGCAGGCATTTTTCTGTAAGCAATGCAAAACAGCTCTGCCATATTCCTTGAAGCTGCAGAACCCATAACTTGTCAGGGTCATGCAGATTTAACTGGCATTGTTTGGAGGCTTCTCTCACAATGAATCTAAGTCTGAAGACAAGCAAAAAAATCTAAGAAAAACTAACAGCCACAGGATCTAGTTGCTACTACATGCAAAGATATAACAATATGCTATGATGACAAAACAGGAACTGCTCTTCCAGGCATATTTTAAATTGAAAGAGATAAAATCATAGTCCCTCCAAATCAGTGCTAGTAAATTGTGTGTATGTTTGGGATATTACAGTTACCAGCTGTTTGCTGCTTATAAGACCTAGTAGTCAAAAAAACAGAAAAAAGATGCGAAATAAGCAAATGTTCTTTAGACATCGATCAAATAGGACGCCCATTTTAGCCACTATTCCCTCTTGGGTTTATGCTCTCCTGTAGGATTAGATCAGCACTGCAGCACATGCTTTCTTGCAAGGATGTAGCTCAGATGAAACCAGAGATGAAAAACAAATGGAGGGGAGGAGAGGGAAAAAAAAAATAAGAAAAAAAAAATCAATAACCACTTTGAATTATTCATCTCCACGAAATAGGAATAAAAATGCAAGCAAATTCCATCTCTACAACAGTGATCCCAGGAGAATTTTCTTTATAGGAGTCAAACTGTCTACTGGAGATTTTCCTGCAAAATCATTAGTACTCAATAAAATTTCAGAGGCAAAGAGGTAGGATTAGGTCAAATCCAGACCATTCGCCTACCTGAAGGCAAAGTAACATTGTGAATACCCATAACCAATTTCCACAATAGCTACTGTCAAAGCGAAGGCAGACAAAATCCAGAACAGGCCTCAGTTTACAAAGAGATGAGTAAAACTGCTGAGAGCAGGTCATCTGAAAGAAAAATATGGCCTTATTCTATTGTGTTGTTTAGGGTTTTTTTCCTGTCTTTCTTTTTTAACTGTCAGAAAATTAAGTCTCATCCAGCTTATCTGTCCTAGAAAGTTCTACAGATAAAGAACAAAATCACTGGGGAAAAAAAATCACTGTTTTAAATGGATTCAAAATGCATTCCACCAAATCCATTTAACAAAGGACTGAGAACTCAAAATCATTGAGTTATTCACAAGCTACTACCTCGATGACAGACCACTGTAAACTTAGTATTTGTTTTAAGAAGAAAACAAACAAGGAAACACCCACATCTACAAGGACACAAAGTCCTAAAGAAAACAAAACAACAAAATATGCTTCTTTTACTCTGTGTCCTGAAAAAAGGTCCAACCCTTCCCCAACAATCTCATCATTATTTTCCTTTTGTATCAAATTAAAGGGTTAATCTTTTCTCAAGGTCCATTCAAACAGATCCTGACACCTCAAAGTTCTATATATGAAAGGTAGTACAGTAGAACTGGTTCAGCACAATGCATTACCTCCACTTTCCTTGAAGGATTCAAAAGACCGTTCCAGGACAAACCTGCTTACTCTTTGCCTCCATATATGCTTCAAGAATTTGAATTCCATGAACTGCCAACAACATTTAACCGCAATGTCTGGTTTTAGAAGCAAGGGTAATAATTTAGTAGGGCAGCCTTTTTTTCTTTTTTTTTTTTCCTTCTTCTTTTTTTTTTTTTTACCTTAGAAAAGCTACCAGTGAATTCATGTGGTGATTTCAACTCTAGGAGCTTTGGTCTAAGAAACTCACGAAATTGGAAAGTTAGTTATCTGTGGAGATAAAAATGCAGAAAACAAAGGAAAAACCTCACTAAGCATTATTTTTGTCTGTGCTTTGTATAAGGACTGATTTTGAGTAGAAAATAACTATATCAGTTTATGTCTAGTTAAATAATTGTATCAACACAATCTGGTTTGTGAAGACTTACTCTCTAATAAGTATGCCTGCATCAGGAATTCTACCACTAGCATTGTACTGACAGTTTTGCTAGTAGGCTTCCCATACACACCAGTCCTAAGTGATGACTAAAGAAAGGAGAGAGGTGGAGCACAATAATTACCTGTGTTGGCTACATTTTCTATCATAGCAGTGTCTTATTGCCTCTCTGCAGCAAATGAGCCCCACACATAACACCTATAGCAGATAACTCATTCTCTGCCATTTCCCCCCAAGACAGCAAGAATCTTTGGTTGTGCTGAACATTTGCCTTTAATGAACATGTATGCCTGTAGTGCTCCGTTGAGAGACAGCAGGTTAAAGAATCATACTTACATACAAAACAAGAAATGAGCTTGTGGTGACCACTGGACTATGTAGGAACTCTTATATTACCAAATTTAGCCTCCAAGAAACCACATCTGCACATGTCATTTTCATGCATGCAGCACAGTCCTTCTCCCCATAAAGTTTTTTATTACAAGCTCTACCCTTGTCCAGGTTTTGGCTGAGATAGAGTTAATTTTCTTTCTAGTAGCTGGTATAGTGTTATGTTTTGGATTTAGCATGAGAATAATGTTAATAGCAACAACTGAAAACATTAATGTGTTAAGCAGTGTTTATCCTAAGTCAAGGATTTTTCAGCTTCTCATGCCCAGCCAGCAGGAAAGCTGGAGGGGCACAAGAAGTTGGGAGGGGACACAGCCAGGGCAGCTGACCCAAACTGGCCAAAGGGATATTCCATACCATGTGATGTCATGCCCAGTATATAAACTGGGGGAGTTGGCTGGGGGGGCGGGGGCAGATCACTGCTTGGGAGCTAACTGGATATCGGTCAGCAAGTGGTGAGCAATTGCATTGTGCATTACTTATTTTGTATATTCCAATTATTTTATTATTATTGTAATTTTATTATTATTATCATTATTATTTTCTTCCCTTCTGTCCTATTAAATGGTTCTTATCTCAACCCATGAGTTTTACTTTTTTTTTTCCCCACCATGATTCTCTCCCTCATCCCACTGGGTGGTGGGGAAGTGAGTGAGCAGCTGCGTGGTGCTTAGTTGCTGGCAGGGGTTGAACCACAACAACCCTGCAATTTTAGGAGCCATCGTATCCCTGAACTCAAGTCATTGATGATCATGAAGCAAGAATCAGGATCTGGACTATGACTCATAGTTCTATGGGGAAGTCTATTCAGGCAGCCAAGAACAGGTATGATGCATTTGTATTATCAGGCAGAAAGAAAGAAAGCAGTTCCACATTCCAGAGACTGTTAGCCAATATTGGGAAGGTTAAAATCAGTTTTAAATGACAGACAGCTGATGAGCAGATATTTGTTCAAGGTGTTTCTAGGGGAATCTCATATAATTGTTATCAAAGAATCAATTCCCTGCAATAAAATACACTAATTATTAACTGAAACTCATGACTGGTACCAAAATCATTGATCTAATTTGTCTACTGGCCTAGACACATTACAGACAAGAGCAAAAAATCTACACCATACTTTTTCATGTTGGTTATATTTTAGAAAACAGTAACTTCACAGCTGAGAACAGTGTGCATGAACTCAGCTTAGTGTAGGCAGCTAGCTGTGCATGTATTGCAGACTATTAATTTAGATTAATAGTGATTAATAATGTTGTCATTACAGAGACCACTTGAGGGTTTTTTTGTTGGTTTTTTTGGTCTAGGGTTTTAATTTCTGAAAGGCAGATTCTAAGATTCTAAAACTGAAAAGATCCTAACAGAGTTACAAGCATTGTTTGAGGTCAAAACATACCAAATTAGTCTGATTTATACAACAACGCATTGTGAGGTGAGAAGACAGCTGCATGTAGTAAGATTTCTTCCAGAAGAGAACCCAGACCTAGTAAACACAGGCAGAATGCAATATAGTGACTGGAAACCACGATAAACAAATTCAACCTAGAAGTGAGGCACAGTTTTTACCATGGGTAATTAACCACGGAAACTAATTACACCCATGGTTTATAGCAGACTGCTTGCAACCTGACACATTCAAATAAAAAACAATGCCTCACCTTAAAAAGTCTGTATAACACAAAACCCATAACATCCTCCCCCCCAAAAACCACAAACGATTGTTAAAACATTAGTTTGGTTTAAAATAAAGATAGGAGACTGTCTTCAGGCAGTGAATTTATTTTCTCTGCAGTGCTCTTAGTTTTCCAAAGCTTGAACTCAGGAATTGACTCATTTGTTCCATTACTGTTTCATACAGGCCAGCAGGATAAAGCAAGAAGTACAAAAAATGCAGATGGAATAGGGATCTGGTGTAGATCCTCTGCAGTAGCACATTCATCCTAGCAAGAATCAGGAAAAGCTGACTGCTTTTGCACACAATCCCCTAAAGTTTCCAAATCAAGCAGCAAGGCATTCCATTACACAGAATAGAGTGAAAACAAGTTGGTACTTGAAAGATGCCTCTAGACACAAGCCCTTAATGATCCCTGTTAACTCCACTTCAGAATTCATGATTTTCTAGCACAAAGACTATTATGATTTCTCAGTATCAAATAGAAAGCATGTCATCTCAGATTCCCCAGGAAAGAAGCAACATCAGATCACGAAAGGAAAACAGTGCCTCCAGTCTGCAATTTTAAGTTCTTACAGAGGGAGGAAAAAGGCACATGTTCTAGCAATGCCATGGTTAATAGGGCAAGACAAAATCCTGGAACAGAGCCAGTCAGACTGAGGGACATCTGTTTTCTAAGGAGGTAGGAATTATGGCATTAAAATTACAATAGCACATGACAACAATTAATCTCATGGCAAAATAGGATTAACAGGCTCCTTCCACGCTGTTTTTTACTCTTCTGAATCTGCACCTAGCGGAAGAATTTATTTCCTGAAATAGCAGCTAAGATCCTAGACAAGATCACTTCAGGGGAATTCTGTTCAGTTCCCTTGCCCAAGCTGGATGCTGCAGAGCACTAGCAGCACTATCATCTTCCATTTCAGAGCAGTGCACATGCACTTCGTGTACCAGTATGGGAAGCTGATGACACAGCCCATTTCTTTTGGATCTAGCACTTCAACGCCACCAGTTGCTTTGCTCCACACTGGAGTGGTGAGATAGTGTGCATTTGCTAGCTGTAAGTGAAGAGGCTTTCCACTTCATGAAACCGCCATGGGAAGTACTGCAGAAACTGAGGGCCAAACCTTTCTAGATGTACCTGTGAGCTCAGGCACAGTAATGACTCAGCCCAGGGTCCTCAGCCCTGGAAAGAGGCCGGCACTGGAACATCCAAAGCCACTCACCTCCAGCTGTTCAAGTGCAACACCCAGGTAAAGGGGAATTGAGAGCAGCTGGCCAGAGACTCCCTTCTGAAGCCCACACCAATACTAGGGATTCTTGAAAAGCAAAGGAAGAGAACTGGGGAACTGCATTCATAGCACAGTAGAGGGAAACAGACCAAGAAACCTGTCAGAAAATTATGCACAGCTGTTGAAACTGTCACATGTTAAAGATTATTTTCCTACTTAATCCTTCTTCCCATTTGCTCATTTTGTTCGTCATAGCAAGGTCCAGTTGACAAGGATTGGAAAAGCCTACTCCTAGGCAGCAACACTAGAGGAGAAAAGTGTACAGAGCCACAGTGAAAAAATGATACACTAGTAATACATTAACAAGGCTTTAGTTACCAATCTCTAGATATGACTGATGCTAGAATCCCAGTAACATTCATTAAAAAGTCACCCAAAGCTTGTATTAGCTTGTAATAAGTATCTCCAATGTCAACATCTCTGCTAAACATGGAAAAACATGAAGACTCCAAAAGAAGTGTGTATTAGAACTAGTCTTATTTAGGAGGTCACTCTGTCATTGCAGCTGCTGTGCTTACAGTGCACATGGCCACCAAGAGAATGCTGCCTTTGTCAAGTCAAAGAAATGTCACTGCAACACTAAAAAAAGAAAAAAACCAAACCAAAACCAAATCTACAAACACCAACCCTGCCCCCCCCAAGTTATTCTGTGTGCAACTACTGTCATGGACAACATTACATAGCTATCAGAGCACTGTTTAAAGAACTGTTCTGCATCACACAGATCCTGCATAAACTGTTATCCAGTGACTGAAAGCTGCTAATTTTATAAGATGGAGAAAATGCTGTCTTCAACAGCCTTTGTTGTTTTTCTGCTGGCATTGAGAGGAAACACATGCCCCCCTTTTTTTTATTCTTAACTGGCTCACTTGGAGCTTTTGAACACTTTTTTTTTTTTTTTAAATAAGAAGATAGACAGCTTATCAAAAAAAGTAGAAATAAGAGAATAAGGCCAGACAGCCAATGTAAGAAAAGAAAATGCTATTCTAGGCAAAAAAATAGAGAGAATTAAAATGGGTTACACACTAAAAGATGGCAGGTGTCTGCTGAGGAAAAAAAAAATCTTATGTAAGGTACTAAAAACAGTGCCTGCAACCCTTGAAATGCCTGAGTTGTCAGAACAATGGAACTGGGTGTTCACCAAGGACATAAAAGACACTGCTTTGCATACTCAAATGCTGAGTCCTAACAGACACTTCATCTTTCCAGCAAGAGGCCCCAGCTTCCAGAACCCGGGCCAGTACTGCACTGGCCTCAGCCAAATTTGATGGAAGCCAGTCAGATTCCAGCAGATACTGAAGTCTGGAGCACAGGTAGGAGGGTTTATGTTGTGGTGATGTCACTCATGAACAACAGCTGAGGATAAGAAATGGAAATCTTATATTTATTTTCAAGTACTACAAGAAGCCACATAAGCACCATATCATAAATAGGGTCCACAATTATAGACAGGCAGTAACACTGAGTATTCATTAAAATAGGGAATCCAGTATTTTGCTAAAGTTCTTATGTGATGGACCTTGTTCAAAGGTGATGTGTTCTTTCCATTCTTTAGAAGTACAGCTTCATGAACTCTCTATTATCTTTATGAGGGTAAAAGATGATCTAGGATAGCGCTGCATGCTGTTGCATTATCTTCATAAGCAGCAAAGTGTTGTGTCTATTGATTCAGGTTTAGCTTAGATAATCAAAATGATTAAGAGGTTTGAACAGTGGCATTATCATAAGAGTCTTAGAAGTCCAGAACTCTTCAATTTAGAAAGGAGCTTATTAAAAAACCAAACCAAAAAAGCTAGTAGATTGGGCCATTATTCACCAAATCCTAAAATAGTAGAAGTTAGGGAACACTCAGTAAAGCTAAAACAGCTAAAAACAGAAGAGGATTTTCTTCTTTAGATAGCAGTCAGTGAATTTCAGGAACTTGCTGCTACACATGACTGTAGAGACAGACAGCATTTGTAGATTCAAGAGGTATTAAACAATTTTTACTAAGAGTAGTTGCTGGGGTGTGCCCTTTAACATCCTTAATCCAAGCATTATGCATAGTGAGGGACCTATGAGGGGGAAAAAGGGCAATCAAAAGCAGTTAGGCTCACATGCTTCCCTGAATTGCATCTCTTGTTACTACTTCTGGAGGCAGAATATTAGGCTAGATAGACCACCGATGTGATTCAGTAAGGCATTTCCTTTGATCTTATTTGCTTTTAAAAAGCTGAACAGAATTTTCACCTTACTATTCGGTAGAGGAGCTTAACAGAACCAGATCATCTGTGAAAAATTTTCTTTCATAGAAATGCTTGATGTGAGTAGATCCTATATGATTGTACTGAAGCCTCAGCAGTTTCAAATGTGTAACAAATATGCACAGATATGTCACTTGCAGAGGGTCAGTTTAATGTTTACATGACTTTTGGAGTGAGTGAAGCACCATTAGCCCTTTCAGTCAGTAATCAACATTTGGACAGAACATCATGAAAGCAAGAAACTGATGTTAAAATAAACTCTACTTAGCTGAAGTGCAAAATAGCTTATTGGAGCTCCAGTTTTTTATCTTCACCAAGTAGCCTTTTGGGTATCACTATGAGAACCATAAGGTGTACCTTATGAACAAAAGAACATTTTGAAATACACAAAAGGAAAACAAGGATTAATCCTGATAACTTCCTAGCTTGGCCTACCAAAGAAGGTTCAGTACACTGGCTTCAAATGCATAAAATGCAGCCCAATACTACCAAAGAGAACTCTGCAGATGTGTAGTTTCCAGAGGAGCTCTCTGAGCATTAAAACCATCTGTTAAAGATGGTAAAATCAACATTTTGAAATAAAGTTTTATATATGAACTTGCAAGTTTTTTGCTTTTGTGCTATCTCTTGTTTTAAAGCATAGCTCTGCAGGTCAAATGGAGCCAGAAATATTCAGTAAATATTTCTGTTCTGTATTTGGAAGAAATGAAGAATATATTTTTAGAGACAATGAAATTATTTCTATTTTAGCAGTAATGGTGGTGGGAGATTGCAGCAATCAGACTAAGTATATACAAACAGATAATTTCTGTACAAGATCTAAGAGATTGACTAAGAGGCTCTCAGCTTCCAATCCAAGCTCCAGTGCTCTGGCCTTTAAATCCCAGAAGACTGGAAAACCCATCAGCAGTAAAGATTCAAACTGAGTACAAAATGAATGCCAATCAGCATGGCATTACAGAAAATATGACCTTACTTCTTAATAAAACCCAAATAAGCTTGTCAAAATCTGAAAGGTTGTATTGATATAGTGTAATTATCATTTCATAAGGCATGTCATACAAGCCTACACCAGGACTTTTGCTGTCCACCATATTCATAAACAACCTGAAAAGGACGAAAGCAGACTGGTGGCAAAGCTTATGGCTAATACCAAGTTATTAGTGTGGCTGAAGATGAACTACTGAGGGAGAATTCACAATGCTGAGTTTCATTTGCCATTTTATTTATCAGTATAAATCACACATGAAATGACACTAACTATTGCTAACTAGAGCTAACTATTACCACTGGGGAGAGATCTTGAGGTTATGATAGTCTTAGTTCTATTCAGGAGTCAGGTCACCGCTCAGCAGCAGTCAGAAAGTGAATAGATATGTTAGAAATCAGGAAAAGCAGAAAAAAGTTTTGTGGTACTGTGTAAATACATAGCTCTACCACACTTTGAACACTACAGCATCTCAAAGAGGTAGATCTGGAAGACATCAATAAAACAAGAAAGATGAAAGGTATGGAATAGCTTCCCTATAAGGAACCACTAGATAAGCCAGGTCTCTTCAATCTGGAGAAATAATGTGAAGGCAAATATGCCAAAGCTATAATGCAACTAGACTGGACAGAAATTGTCCAATGTAGGAAGGTACATCAAAATGAGATCAGACAGGAATAAGGATCCAAGGAAATAAGAAGAGGTTGCAGGTTTCCTCCTGCAACATGTCACTGAACTGTTCTACTCTTTGCCAGATGTTTTTACTTCTAGTAGGGAAAGACTGAAAAACTTTGTGGAAGTTGAAAGTGCTGAGTGTTACTAAACACACAGAAAACATACCTCTCCATGAGGCAGAAAGAGATATGAGCTAGGATAGTACAAGGAGGAAGTATTTTATGTGCTCATCTTACACTCTTGCCCTCATGTCCATTTTTCACCACTGTGCTGGGTATGCCTTTTGTTTGAACCAGTACAGCTACCTCCCCTAACAAAATTCTTACAAAATACATATTCTTACAGAACAAATACATAACTGGTTAAAGTATGTCTGGTAGATCCCAGTGGTGCTTGCAAGTCCCACAGAGATATTCTTTACCAGTTATATGGGAGAAAAATCTAAAGCTGTTGGTAACAGAAGTCAGCTGAAAAGAGCAATGCTTGGGATTGCTGCAGCCACATGTAGCAACAAGAAACATGGGGTGCACTTACAGCCCATGGGAAACTGTATTTTGGGACACTGCAATTCATGGGATCTTTGAGGTCATGCTCAGCGTGGTTACTATGAGAGCAAATACAGCCCTCAAGCACATAAGGAAGAAGCACAGAAGCTGACAAGTGCTTGCTTTTATATTTCTCTGGTCAGAATTATGTTGGCAGACAAATGGTGCAGGAAAGTTAATTGCTCTAGGACTAGAAAATCACATCTAAAAGTCCAAAGAATCATTATTGCATCTGTGGAAAAAAAAAGTGTTAACCACTGACTTTTTTTACTACCTAAATATGCAAGTTTAGGACATACTAGTCCTTTTACTAACAGTCAAGAGCTGAACAAAATCCACCACTGGATGATCTGTTACAGAAGTCTCTAACAAGAGGCCACAGCTGTGGGGAACATATACTTTCACTGTAATATAATTTTCACAAGCAATTGGTCTTTTGCCTCTTGTCTAGAGCAGCTTTTGCTTGAACACACAAGCTTGTCATCTGTATTATCTGGGAACTGTAATTTGAATAAACAAGGCAGCTTTTTTTTTTTTTTTTTTACTGTCATGCACTTGAGTTTGATCACTGAAAACTAACTAAGTAGTGTAGTGGAAAAAAGTATATGGCACAAGCTGACACTCAAAGCCATTCCAAGTTCCATGAAGAAGATGAGTCACTTGTACAAGTAAAAACATTAACCTCTGAGATATCTGTTACTGTAAAAGGAGGATCAAATGCAGACTTTCAGACTAAGATGTGCATAGAGAACTCATACATTTGCCTTTGCTTCTTAGCAGGTTTGTAACCAACACGATTTGTGCCACTAGTAAAAGTCCTTGTTCTTTAATTGTTGCAAAGTTGAATTCATAGTAGCACAGAACAGCCCAGGTTGGAAGAGACCTCAATATATCATCTGGTCCAACTTTTAATGGGAAAAGGAATACAGATGATATTATCTAGCACCCTGTCCAATCGCATCTTGAAAACCTCCAGTGATGGGGACTACCATGTCCCTGGGGAGGTTGTTCCTGTGACTGATTGTTCTCACAGTAAAAAAAAATTTCTTACCTTGAGTTGAAACCTCTCCCAATGCAACTTGCACTCATTGCCCCTTGCAAAGAGAAAGCCTCCATCCTCTTTGTAGCTGCCCATAAGTTCTAGACATGCTGTAAAACCAGATTCTTCTCCTGGCTTGAGTCAATAGCATTCTAGGAGTACTCATCCAAAAAGACAGCTGCCTTCAGGAACTATAATGTAACTTTGCTACATCCTCAGTGGGTTGTGGCAGATATATCTGTATCCTCAGCTGGCATTAAATGTAAAAGAAAGGCATCAGTAGGATGTGAAACGTGTATTATGTCAAATGCGAAAGGCTTCAGAGCCTGAAGGCCATCTGCCTGCAAGGCAGCTAGTTATTAGACTGTTACACAAACCCTGCTGGCTTTCAGCATAAAACATTAAGTTTGCAAACAAACATGCAGGCTAATACTTGACAGTTTAATATTTCTGATAATCCTTTTACAGAGACAAGAAAAGTATCTCATCAATGTTTCATTATTTCAAGTATTTGTTCCATCAAATTCATGAATGTTGTTCTTAATTGCTTGATTTTCAATTATGTGATTAGTTATTTACAAAAAGTTTTCTGATGACTAACACAAAGTACAATTTGAGAGGATAGATCACTGGGATAGCTCTTGAGATATTTAAAGTCCCCTAGTCGGACTGAAAGCAGCTGCTAATATTCATGTAGAGAGAAATGTTTTCAGAAAAAAGTTGTTTTCTTTGAACATCAAAACCAACAGATACCAGAAGGCATACTTCCCTTATGCTGTAAAGTAATTATTTTGAACTTTTCACCTTACGTCATGTCAATTTTTATTGGAAAGAGACACTCCTTCTCAGCTATAAAGAATTATTAACATCCAGCACAAGGAGACACTGGTCAAGATCTTAAACTATTATGGCAGCCAGCAGCAATTGACCACTGTGCAAAATTGCACATGGGGCTACCCTCACCATGTAAGAGCACACAAGCCTTCAGTATTTCACCTTGAATTGGTTTGACACTTCTGCTCATTTTTCTCAACACATCACCCTCTCCCTCCTTCAGACCATTTCCTAGCTTCCAGATTCTCCATAGCATATAGAAAGTTTGTCATGCAAGGTCTTCCATAGTTGTTCCTACCTTTTTCTGTTCTGTCGCTGCCATTCAGGACAACCCGTTTTCCCTTTGGGCAGGTCACATCCATGCTTGGTTTCTTGCTGTCCCTACCACCCATATCCTGTAAACCATGCTGTGAGATTACCCCTACAGCAAGAGTCATGTTGTTTGTGATACTCAGAAAACAGCCAGCAAGTTAGTGTAGAAAAAAAAAAGGAACTCAAAACCCACAAAAAACCCTCCAACAACAAATCAGCTTTCATAAGGTGCATTGAGTATCACTTGTATGACCACCTTACCATTACCAGCTCTGTCCTCAGCTTTTCTCCTCTTGTTTGTACCACATTTGAGACTTATTTGTTCCTCGTCATCTCTAAACAGACTAAAAACTTGTCAGAGGGATAACTGTGCCCTCTCTGTTCCCAGAAAATACTGCAGTTACCTTTTGATTTCATCTTCAAACACTAAGCATTAACATAATACAAATGCAGTTTGGAAATAACTACTGTAACCAAGTGAGAAATTGCAGATAGGAGAATCTTGGAATATTGTTAGGTAGACTGCTTTACTTAGTCGTATTGTATTACCAGCCTTCATCTTTTGTTTCTTGCCAGTGATGTCAAACTTTTACAGGTTGTTAGAAGTCTGTAGAGTGAGAAGCCTTTTGCATTAAATAGAAGGTCAAAGAACTACTCTGGCTTTACAGTAACTGCTGTGCTCCACCTGACTTTTTCCCTAATCACAAAGTGCAAACATCAACCATTAAGGGAATGGTATTCTGAGATTAATGCACATACTTCCAAAAAGAACAGTTTTATCCTCCAGAGACACCGCAAAGCATAGCAGTGTGGAGGTACAGGTCCCTCACACAAGCAGGAGCTCTCTAGTACAGCCTTCTGCTCAGAGGAGCTAACACCAAGCTATAAATACTAAGAGGAAAATCAGCTGCAGCCACTCCTCTCTATGCCCACAGCAGTAACAAGAGGGCAGGTACAGTGTAGAGCTGAACAACTCCTGTTGTTAAAATGTTTCTAGTTTTATGTCATGTCCATCTGGAGCAGAACTGCCATAAACGCACATCTTCATAGGGTAGGTACAAGATATGCAGCAAAGAATTTGCAACAAGTTGCAACAGAAACCAAGCATATCTGGAGAGATACTTGTCCAAACAGCCACATCGAACCCTCCTGAAACATAAGGATACCTTTATTCAACAGACCCACAGGACAAACTGAAGCACAAAGGCAAGACTTGCTAAGGGGCTTAGCAACTTGTCTGTTTGGAGGATCTCTGTGTAAATAAACAGTGTAAGTTAAGTAAAAAACAACCTTTTTAGAGAGTGTGTCACTCAAAACTTGCCTGCCCTGCTCCAACTGATCAAGGACATTAGCACTTCTTTTAGCTGTTGCCTAAGTTGTAACTAACTCATCACAGCTACAATAGTGGTGTTCATACTAAATGGGGTTAGGAATTCATGCCAAGAGTTACTTTTACAGTGTATGGGAGAAGAGCCTCCCTCAGATTAGTTTACTAAATTTGATAGAAAATAGCTTATGTGGCATGTTGCTTTTGAAGAGATAACAGTATCTGGGAAACGTCTTACACTGCAAGAGCTACACCTGCATAAACAAAACCCAATCTTGAATTGAAGCACATCAGGAAGCCATACATAGAGATTATTTTTCAATATATCCTGCATTGATATTTGCTATAGGATGAACTAGAATTGCACTTGATCCCAGGTAACAACCATTTTGTTGAACAGGGACAGGGACAAACTCGTCAGAACAATTTGCAGGCAAGTTCCTCCAGGAAAAGCTAAGAATTATCCTAGAATACAGGGTGCATCCCACTGGTGTCTACACCCTGTCACTTTTTCTCTACAGTGTTACTGAAGTACAGCAGCACCAGAATCTTAAGGAACAATTTGACTAAGCCAACTGCAGAAATTTCTCTATCGCACACTGGTTAATACATAGCAACATGCAAAACCCCTACATCAAGGAAGATCATGAACACATGTTTCTTCAGCTCTACCAGATATTGCAGATAGCTATGGCTGCTTATAGTCTGCATTGTGGCACTAGAACAATTATTGTAGAAAGGAAAATAGATATCAACTTCCTACTTTGCAGTGTCAGAAGATAGAAAACAGACTTACAGATCACAAACTGTTCTACTAAAGTGACAGGCCATTGTTCTGTTGCTTAGTTGAGACCACCAATATCTGTCAAATTAAAGCATAATTGTAACAATCTGTATTTCTATATAGATGAGATAGATAAAATTACTGCTACTGATCAGCAAGTTTGTCAGTGAAGCATGCAAACAGACCATAGGATTGTTCATATTACTGGAATCCTACCCATCCCTATACATGCCTTACCTCTTTCCTGAGCAAATATTGAACACTTCTTACCACATGCCTGTCTAATGTTAAGCACTATTGGGAAAACAGGTCAGGATCTTTAGACCCTAGTGTGATAAAGCAAGGATTTTTCAGGTTTGGTGATACCACAGCACTTTATTAAACAGATTCATGTTAGCCTAGCCATTATCTTACAAATGCAATGTTAGCAATAAGAACCTGAGTCCTTAAGATCACAATGGGTGAACAGCAAGAACCTATAATCTTTTAGGCCACATGACTCATCTCTCACATTTTCCAGATAATTAGACCTGAGTGAGAAAGCCCACAGGGGGCTTCATGGAACCTTATAGCACTCTTATAGACAAAATTTCTGGGGAGAAGATAGGTAGCATTTTTAAATGTTTAATACATAAAATATTTGCAGTTATAGGGGAAAGCCTTCAGACAGGAGGACCTGTCGTGCTTTATAGATGGTCAAAGTCCATCTAATTCCATTTCCTACTTTACAGCCTGAATTAGGATAATGCTTCAGGCTCCAGTTACATTGCTCTAGAGTTAGAGCTGTCCTGCCATACACAAATGGAGACATGGTTGTAAGATTAATTAAACTTTTAGGTCCTGTTCACCTGCGGAACCATAAGGCCACAGCCATGACAGAGGATTTTACAGAACAGCTATTTGATGACTCATTAAGAGCTTGAAAGTTAAAACAGAAGACAAAGAAAACTGGCAGCCAGAGGCCCTGCAGGCTAACACTGAACTGTCTACCATCTCCTACACATGCTAGAGTTTTGTTATTTCTTGTTTTCAGACCTAAACTTAATGGGATGCAGAAGTCTAACCTGGAGGTGGCAAACACACACATCACCATTATGCCAGATAAAGATTAGATCATAACAAAAAGCAAAAGCAAGACAAAAATCAGAAATTTTACTTTCCGTTATCAGTGGGTTTTGATTGTCCAAAGTTAGGGTTATGCCAGTCAAGGAAGGCTTCAGAAGAAAGGGAGGCTATCAGCTCAGTTCATGGGTTTCTTAACTAGCAGTAATTGTTTGCTCTTTCTAAAAAAACCTGCCAGCCACAAGCCATTCAACTGCTGCTGTAGTAGTCTCTTCCATATAGATATGAGAGCTTCCAGATCCACATGATACCCAACAGAAACACAACCCTTCAACAGGAGCTAGTGATCAGTTTCAGTTAGATATTTTCCTTTCCAGTTAACTCATTTCAGATTTGAGTTGGTTTGTTTGGTTGGTTTGTTTTTGTAATGTAAAAAAGATCAGACAGATGTTTGGATGTTGGATTGCTCTTTCAACTACCTCTTGCACTGGTATTCAGCTACAGTGACAGCTACAAAATAGAAAATGCTTCATTGCTTGCTACAGTAGTATAACATTGTAAGAGTGAGTCTGTATCAGGCAGTTAGGGGCTGTGGAGTTTAAATCCTCAGAACTCTTGTAGAAAACTGGGCATCTAACAGGTCACTGCTTAACTAGTTGCAATAGTAGGAGTCAACTTGAGCAAGATACAATTGCCTCATATATTACTCTAGCCTTTCTCAATCCCACTAGAAAAGTCAACTAAGTTTTTCTACAAGGCATCTCTGTTTCTCAGAACAGCAGTGGCTGTAAATGGCTAGTAAAAATAACATTCATGTCTGATGTTCTTCTAGAGGTGAGATGAAGTCTGTCAGACTCAGATCATAAGTCTGTGTTGAACATGCAACAAGATGCCAGCTGATCTATGTCATTAGCTACAGAAATTAACTAAGCAGAACTAAATTTATGTAACTGCATATTGGAGAGGCCCATCAATATCTAAGGAGTGTCTGTTCACCTGTGCATCCATAGAAATCCTTCATTCATGTTGTTTGCTTCTATACTTCATTTCTTCCGTCCTGCCTTATTCAAGATTTAATGGATTGAAATAAGTATTGAGTGTTCCCTAATAGACTTAAGTAAGGTTAGAAAGGACAATAAAGTCTTCCTGTTTCAGCTCATCCATTTAGTAACCCCACCAAAGGATGTCTTTCAAATATTTATCCGATTTCCTTTCTGAACCACACAAGCTTCTTGCCAAAGTATGTTGTGGAGAAATTCTATGGCTCCACTATTGGTTGAACATGCAACCATAGCACCATATTTTCTTTTGAATGTGACTTCCACCAGTTTAATTCCCCCTGGTTCTTGTTCATCTCTTTAGTCAATTCTTTTCCAAACTGAAGCATCTCAGCTTACTTGATCGTTTCTTGGAAGAAAGCTACTCCAGACCTCTGACCATCGTCACTACCCCTCTGAGCTCTACTGCAGTTTCACTATATTTGAGATAAGGGGACCAAAACTGCACAGTGTTCAAAGATCTGTGATCTAATATACAGTGTCATGATGATCCTTGTTTTGTTCTCTGTTCTTACCTAATAATTGCTAACATTTTATATGTTTTGTTTGTTGCCAAGCACTGAATTGATGCTTCCACGAACTGTACCATAACCACAGGATTTCATTCCTCCATGGTAAGGGTTGGTTCAGAACCCACCTTTTTTTTGTAATTTGAAGCTACGTTTGGGGGTTGCTTTTGCATATGGTATTTACCTTACACAGTTTAAATTCTTCAGTCAGAACTCAGAATTACTGAGTCCTGAATGACTTTGGATTATCAAACTTGCCTCACTTCTCACCCTTTAATGTTCAAGTAGCTATGTTAAGCAGCATGTACCTTGCTGAACTCAACTGACAATCCACCTCCATTGACAGAGCTGGCTATTTACATCAGAACATCTGTTTACCCATCCTTGTCTGAGTAACTTCTGCATACCAAAGCCTGGCCCCTAATTCTATGGCCTACAGGCTTCCTTAAACAGACTTCATGGACTTAGATTCCCAAAACATTTTTGGCTGGTAGACTAAATCACTCATCTATATGTTTGCTAATCCCTTCAAAGAGCTTGAAGACATTTGAAAAGCAGGACTTCCCTTTGCAGAACCAATGCTGACTCTGCCCAGGTAGACACTAATTCTGCCTTTTATTATAGTTACTACTGATTTGCCCAGTAAACCTGACAGTTGGTTAATAGACCTGCAATTTCCCAGATCCCTCACAGAATCTTCTTTATAGACTAGCATCACATTTATCACCCTCTTCTCCTCAGGAACCAAGAAAGGGAAGTGAGTGGGATACATGTTGCTAATATTAATCCAGATATTTCAGCCCTGAGTTATAAGAATTCTTGGGAAAATGTTATACTCATAGTGACTTGTTAGTACTTAGTCTATTTGTACCTCAGACTCTGTTATAGTTGCTTCAAGTTTAGACAGATCTTCTGCTGAGTGTTTCAACTGGTATGTTTCATACACAGTATTTTAATCCTGTAAGTGTGTGTGTATACACACACATGTTGGTTTGCAAGGAGGAAGACCTTCTATCCCCATGTTAAAGTCACAGGAACATTAAGAAACCTCTCAGTCAGTGGCACATCTAAGAAGAGTCCAGGTACCTTCCTTCACAGCTATCCATTAGAACAGCTTCCCCAGCTGGAAGATATATTCAGAAGCTTTGATAAGAGTGTAAAACGTATAGTGAGCTATAAGACAGTCTTATATAAAAAAGATTTTGCAGCAGTGTCATCTGTGCTTCCTATAGTAATTTTAACATACATTACATAGAAGTATTAAACAGCCTAACCAGAGTCCAAGCTTTTTGCAAGCTAAGCAAGCACATTTTCTAACTATTAATGTCATTTTTATAACATTCTTATTCATTGTTCTTCTTAGGAAAGGGAGATAGACCTTCAAAAAAGGGATTCAGAAAGTCATTTGACTCGTCTTACACACTATTTGCAACACATTTTGTGCATACAAAAGTACATTCTAAAACCCAAAAGGAAGAGATAAATAATAAATAGCTTATGAAGTAAAACTATATTGTGCCACCCGAATAAGGTACATTAGATAGACACACAAATTCTAACTTACTAGCTTAACAGGCTCTTAAACAGCACGTTTCTATCCACTCTATTCTCAGTAGTAAGATACATAATTTTAAGTTAAATTCCTTGCATCCATCAGATCCTTAAAATGGTTTTTCTTCTTTAGTATTCACATCTGCAGAATTCTGGGCAAAAAACTCGCTAATTGAATTTGACATTCTAAATCACAATCAGCTTTATTCTGTACTTTTTTCAAACCCAAAAGAAAAGTTAAAAGTTAATGCTGATAAACCAAAAAGCTGACCTTTGACTTCTGAAGAAAACTGAGCCAGGTGTCGGGTTACGAAGAGTCGCAGTTGCTGATTCAGGTCACAGGACAGAATGTTAATGTTCCAGGAACGAATTCCTGCCCAACAACAAAAAAAACAACCAAACAAACAAAACAAAAACAAACAAAAAAAAACACACAAAAAAAACCAGTGAGCTGTTATTACATTACTTCAGAAACAGAAGTGGAGATAAAGAAGTTAACAGGACACACAAGGACCAGTGATGCTCTTCCAGAAGAGCATCCTTAGGATGGAGAAAGTCTTCAGAAGCAGAGGGCCATAAGAGGTTTACCTTCCATAAAACACTTATCCCTGAAGTACATGCAGTGAGCAAGTCTTCATTCAGCTTGGGCTTCATGCAAGTGAAACTAACAAGCTACAAGGGATTGAGGCTCAATAAATTACACTACTGCCTAACCAAGCAAATACATTATGGTAGTTTTACATCTGCATTATTGAGCATTGGTCACCAGTAGAGATGGTCTACCGGATGGTTAAACTACTAAACAGCTCAGAGACACCAGCTTCTCTGCTCTTATAGCCTGTGCATCCTCCAAGTCACAAAAGTGCCCCCCCCCCCCCCCAACTTACTCTGCCTAATTACTCCTTCAAAGCCCCTGATCCCACTGAGACCCTTTGAATTTGCTCTTTAATCTATATAATCTATATAATCTTTGTAAGCTAATCGCCTTCATATCACAGCAGGAAGCAGCATCTGCTCCCAGAGCAAGTGGCACCATGCCACGCTGGGGAAGTCACCTTCAGACCTCAGTGTGAGCAGTTGTACATTCTGGATGACACCAAACACTACAGATCACAGATCTTCACATCCCAGTAAGGAGCAGCCTCTCCTAGATGACGTGATACTACACTTTGGCACCATGAACAAAACCAGGATATCAGCATGAATCATTACTCCAGCCTCTTGTGCTGCTGCCTGCTGAAGTACAGATGTTGAAGGCCAACACCACAGACTTCTAAGACTTAACTGAAACAAGAATTTCAGCCCCAGCATTTGTTCATGTGATTCTCACTGACAGTTCTTCCATCATCTTCTGGACATATGTCCTCTCTTGCATAAAATATAAAGTTTTATTGTATCTGATATCTGCCTTCTTTCAAGTGATTTTTCATGGAGATTATCATTCCCAGTTACTGCAGTTCTAGTTCTCCAGCACAGTAACTCCACATTGTGCAACAGCTTCTGCTGGCCACTGGTGGGAAACAGGATCTTCTAGTATACGAGCTCCAGCTTTCTACACATAACCAAGATAGAGTTAGTAATCGTTGCATCACACAGTTCTGTGGTCTCAAGGCCTGTAGAATCTACAGCAGCTCAAGAAAACTTTGTTCTTAATTTCTTTTTTCTGGTGACAGCTGACACAGTAGAGGAATATAGCTTATTTATTACCTGACAGTATGCACTGCCAAGTAGACAAAAACCCCCTCAGTAAACCCTCTGAATGTCGGGGGGGGGGAAACAAAAGCAAAAAAACCCAAACAACCACACCACCAAAACACCACCAACCAACTTACCACCACCTTCAGTGTCACAGGACATCTATTCCTTTCAGTTTGGGCATGGGATAGAAACAAATGAAACATGTAATAAAAGACAGGGAGCAAGAATTTGAACAAAATGTTTCATATGCTATACTCTTGGAAAGCGTGATTATTTAAACAAATGTCCAATGTAAGTGCATCTTAATGCAGTACTGATGAGCATTCCGACCTGGACAGGAACAAGGTGGCACTCTGCAGGGCAAATCCTGCTGACTCTAGCTGCTGTGTCACTGTCATGGTGTCCTACTGCAGCAATAAATGCTATTTGAGGTACTGCTACATGTTCCAGGATGCAGAAAGAATAGATCTTCTTTCAGAGCAAGGAAAGGGAAGAGTGAAATTATCATCTCACTCATCCTACTTGTAACAATTTATTCAACATTTTTTCCCCTCTTTCCTTATGCCCATGTGAACTTTTTTATTTCCTGCTGATGTAAATGGCTTATAAGATTTGGCATTTCCGACTAATACCAGACCTAGTCTTCCAGATATTGTTTCAAAACTGGACAAAAGTCACATAGGAAAAGAAAAATAAGAACAATATTTATTAGCATTTTAGAATAAGTGTTGCTCAGGCATCCCACAGATACACAATGCCACTGCCTAAGAAGCACTATACATGAAAACAAGCAGGTTCCCATAGTGTCCAATATTCACTATTCCATTCTCCTGAACCAACATATAGAAAGAAGTCTGGGAATACACACTTCTTGGATCAGCCAGAGCAAGAGATGTATTCACTGAAAAAAATCTTTGTGGTGTTTTTTTGGTGGGTTTTTTTGTGGGTTTTTTTTGTTGTTTTTTTGTTTGTTTGTTTGGGTTTTTTGCACAGACAGGGCACCACAGCCAACAGAACAAAGACGTAAAATAAACCCTATTTTTTTGGTCCTTTAGAAAACCCCATCTAGATGTATAATATGTAACACTTAGGACCAACTTTGCTTGCCAACTTTATTTGCCGATTTTATTGATCTGATTGTTATCAGTGCTACAAGCCCCTTACCGTACTTGCCAAGTTACAGAAATGCTTTTCTGAAGGGCAGAGGGATTTTTTTATTTACACTGCTTTGTTTCTGAGGAAATAAAATCTTCTGCTAAGCAGCCTATTCTACACTCACACAAACCTCATGTGGATCCTCTCCAGCAAGCTATCTCTTAAGAAATGGGAATCATCATGTGTGTACCTTTTCCACACTTCTGGAAGTCCCTGAATCAAGAGTTTAGCTGTCTCTAACATTATAATGTGCTGTCTGTGGACAGATCTCAAGACCCTGCTGTCATTTTAACTATTCTTACTTTTTATATCCATCTTCCAATTTGCAGATCTTGGTCTATTTCAAGAAGAGGTCATTCTCCCATTTCACAGTAGGGAAAACTCCTTTATGACTTGCTGGAGGTCCTACTCCATGTCAGTGACAGAGGCAAGTCTGAAATCCAGGTTCCTAGCTCCCTCAGCAGTTCACTTCTACTGTTAGAAGCTTACCAATACTGCTTAAATGGCTTTCATGCAAAGAAGTGTCTGCGCCTGGCAGGATTTCAGCAGGTTTCTGGTCAGACAAAACTTACTGCAGAACTTCTGCTGTGGCAGTTACAATTTGTGTTGCAAAATTGGCATTTACTTTTTCTCTCCAGTGGGAATTCCAAGGTTATTAGCATATGACCACAGACTCAAAGAGCAAAATCCATTAGTTTACAGACTGATCTGTCACTATTTCAAAGATTCAGAGAATGGATAAAGATGCAGGTTGGCATACCAGTTCAGTGAAGTGCCAGGCAAAGATGATCATCCTGTTGTGCAGAAAGCAGGAGTAGTCCCTTCAAAGAGGGGCTTTCAGAGGCCAAATTGTCATAATCTGACCTACCCCTACCGAATAAAGCCATCCCTTGAAAAAGGGAATGAAACACTGCTCTCAAAGCTGCTGGTAGGTGTCCTGCCAGCAGAAATGGATGGAAAAGACACTGAAATTGAGAAATTGGACAAGATTTGACATTTTTACACCCACTCCCTCTCAAATTCCACTGTCCATCTGTTCCTCAGTACTGTTGATGCTTGAGAGGAAAACAGTCACAGTAGTATCTCTGCATAACACAGTTCGGCCAATAGTTACAACTGTTATCACTGACATCTTTTAAATCAATGTGTCTTGAAAACGGGGGGGGGGAGAAGTGCATGCAAAGTCAAAAGGCTGTTTTCTCAAAGGTGTACTAAACTGCTTAATAGAACAGGGATTCCCTTAAGATCCTGATGTAGCTGACAACCTTTCCTTTATCTTTTTTTGTAGGAGCCATCAGAAACTGCCAGAAAGCAAGAATTACCATCTCACCACCTCCTTCCCCTGTGCTTTTAAACAACACTGCATGTAATATACAAAGACTAATTCAATGCCAAGGCCTCTGGGCACTACCACAATATGGATAACAAAGGAAAAAAATGTTATGGCAGTCCTGTCTCGCTCTGTGTCATTCCTGAAGCAGTTCACTATTGTGGCTTATGCTCCCTCAGCCACTGTGGTCCACACAGTTGCTCCTTAGATAGGGAGAGGCCATAGCACAACAGGCCCCTGTTTGCAGCTGTCCCCTCGCACTGCAGTAAACAGGCAAGCAAGACAAATCCTCCAACTAATAAGACAGCAGTTTGGGGTAAGATGGAAATAAGATGTAATCCACTAACAAGAAAGAAACGTGGGGAAACGAGAACCGCAAAATGGCTTCAAGCTTTAAGACCCTGAAAGCCAGCGTTAGCTGCGTTTCACTAATGCAAAGGAAGGAATGCTCAGGGGGAGAAAAAAGAAACAGCAATGTACGGCCTGAAGGCCCGCGAGCATGCCCGCCTGCGGGACCAGAGCCAGACCGGCTCGTTATCGATGCCCTCGGTCACTGGGCTCGTCCTCGCTGGAGCTGAAGCTCCGGTCACCGCGGAGACCGGCGGCGGGCTGCGCCACCGGGGCGCGAGCCACGCCCGAGACCAGCGGGGCCTCTCCCCCAGTCCCAGCCGCAGCCCCCGGCCCGCCCCACACCCGCGGCCCCGGGACGCGCTCGCAAGCGGCCTCCGTCCCCTCCGTCCCCGCCTCCCGCCGAGCGGCCCCGGCAGAGCACCGGCCCTCCCCTCCGCCGCCGCCACCGCCCGTCCCGCACCGCCGTGCCTCCGGGAGGGCGGAGGGCGAAGCCCCGCGGCGGTGCCGCAGGGCGGGGCGGGCACCGGCAGCTCCGCCTCGGGCCGGGCGGCAGCGGGGACGACGCGGCGGGCGCGGGCGGACTCGCAGCCCCGCGGCACCCGGCGGCGAGGACCGCCCCCGCCGACGCCCTGGGGCCCCCCGCCGCGGCCCCGCTCCTCACCGCGCTCCAGGGCGCCGCGCAGCGCCCCCCGCTCCGGCTCCGTCCCGATCTCCCCGATCACAACGAGCAGCGCGTGCCTCCGCGGCTCCCGGCGGCGCCGCCCGCCCGGCAGCCAGGGCGCTGCCGTCTCCATAGCGACCGGCCCGGCCGTGGTCTCCATGGCAACCCCGGCGGCCGCCGCTGCAGCGCGCGGTGACTGGCGCGCGGCTCTTAAAGAGCCCTGAGCCCCTCCCCGATTGGCCGAGCTGGCACGTGGTCCTGCGCTACTGCGGAGAGGGGGGCGTGGCCCCCGGGCGCCACCGCCTTCCAGCCCCTCCGCGCGCCGCGGGGCCGGCTCTCGGGCTCCCTCCCGGCCTCGGAGGCTGCGCCGCCGCCGGGCCCGCGGCGGAGCCGGCAGAGCCTCGGCTCCGAGAGGCCCCGGTTCTCTCCCGGCTGGGGCGGTCCCCGCGGGGGGCTGCGCTGGCCTGCCGCGCCCGGCCTGCCGGCCCCACGCCGGCCCCAAGCCGGCCCGTCCGCAGGCGCGCAGCAGGGCGCCCTCCCTGACGGGACGGCGGCCGCCCGTGGGCTCCTGCCGGCGCTGGGAGAGCGGGGCTCTCCGTCCCCGGCTGGGCACGGCTGCGCTCCCTTCTTCTGGCGCTGCGGGAAGAGCGGTACAGCTGCCAAGCGCAGGTGCTGAAAGCCGGGCGCCGGGCTCACGGCCTCCGAAACAATAAATAATTCGGGGGGGGGGGGGGAAGTTCAGTTTACCTTCGTGATCTGAGTGTGAGGGAGTTACTTAAATACAGAAATCCGCGGAGATTTTTAGATGCCCGGTGCTGAGCTGTTGCAATATCCACGATAAAATCACGGAAGTCGGTAGTGCCGAAAGACGCCTAGGCTGGGCGCCACTGTTTACGTTCGTTCCTTGTTTCTCCTCTATCACTTGGTAGTAAGCAGAACAGACAGATCCTCATCTCTTTCCTGGTGGTTCGTCTTCCTGTTCAATTAAAGACAGGTGTAATGGTCTCCAATGGCAAGTGATGGGATTTCCTGGATTCCAGAAACATGAGATACGAGAAAAATCTCTCTGAACTTTGCTAGCTGCCAGTGTAAAACTGTTGTGAGCTGTCAACTGCTGTGTAGACAGACAGCTGTGCAGACAGGAGCTCTTAACGTCCTGGGTGACCAGGAAGGGCCTTAATTCATGGCACAAGTCCATATCACTAATAGTCAGTTCTAGCTAGCCACATCTTCAAAGCACTTCAATGCAGTATGTGGAAAAGCTGAGTAAACTCAAAGTATGAGACTTCTGCATGCTGAACAAGGGAGAACCACCAGAAAGTAGTTTCAGATAGAAAAATCCATGTCTTTTCTGACAAAGAAAGGGAGGTCCAACCTATGCTGATGCAGCTGGGTGGAAAAGCAAACCAGCTAGAGTGAAGTCAGCAATAACCTGCAGCGTTTTGTAAAACAGTGTCAGGTTCTGCCCCCTGCAGTCTGCAAGATTTCCATAGAAATGAGCTACGGTTTAGGAAGCTTGATGGGTAGATAAACCAGTGTCCTGCCCTGTTTTGTTCCTTAGTACCCACCGAGCCTGCAGTGAGGACACAGTTGAAACCTCAGAAGGTTCGGATGGTCGGCATTTTGGCAAGCATATGTGAATCTATAGTGTCATAAGACTCTGACAGAAGATAATCAGGAAAAAAGCCAACTACAGGAAGGGGGGAAAAATCCAGAATAATTATCTTTGCAGGCTACAACTGATGTTACTAGTTTACGGAGTTTTCTCAGATTGAGACCTTTAATCAAAAGGTGCTCTAGCTCTCAACAGATAAGTTAGGAGATGATGCACTAGGTCTTTTTCATATAAAATTGTGGTGACACTACTGGCTATGATCTTTATGAAATAAATCTCATCAACAGAGAGAATTAGTGCATCAAAAAGATTTAATTTATTTCTGTGGGTTTAACCTGCATAGCAGCATTAATTTAGTTTGTCTCGAGGGATTGCACTGAAGCAGGTAAATACGTGAATAAAGCAATAAACATGCAAACAAACACCAGTGTACAATAAATTCTATCATGAAAGTAGGATTGTAGATCATGGAGGGAAAACATGATGACAAAACATGAAGGTGAAAGATTTTCAGGTATTTTCATACCAGCTGATAGAAGTGCCTTCTATTTTCAGGTGATTTAATCTTAATACTTGCTGCTTATTTTTGAGATGGTAGCTTTCCAGAGCTGCAGCTTTTCACTGCAGTGCAGAGACACTCCTCCAGCTGGCTTTCTGCCAAGGAGAAAAGAAACAGGAGACACGCAAACCAGAGTGAAAGCTTAAAAAGAATATCCAAGCATGGTTCTGTACCATAGAGACTAGCATCTCTAGGGAAGACTGTTTACAATTAAGAGATGGGTTTTTATAATGTGATCTATTTGCGTTCTTCTACTGTACCACCAAATGATAGAAAAATTATATTTCTGTTGGTTTCTGATGTGAATCAGAGCTGTCTGTGGTCATGGTAGAATTGGAGTGATTTGAGTCCTAGTGTGTGTGCACTGCATAAGGCAGTGAAATGAGGGATTTCCAGCCTATAAGTTCCTCCTTTTCCTTGTAAATTCACACTCTGGATGCGTATAATAGATCTGTATAGCAATTATGGTATAAGTTTCTGCTTTCATGCACTGCATCAGTAGCTGGCACACCCATGAAATATCAAAAGCTGACTGGGCTGATTACAGATATTAAATGTCGTGACAAACATCATAGAATGAGAGGTGGCAAAAGCAAATGAAAGGATTACTTCTGAACAGTGAAGGACAATGAATCACAGGTAAATGACCGTTATAAAAATGGATTTAGAAAGTAGGCTCAAAATAGCATAAAAAGGATCTTCATAACGTCACGAGAAGAACAATCTACACAATTTCAGTTTCCCAGTCCTTTAGCCTGGAATGATGGCTTCCTGTCATGCCCAGCTAATTATGTCCATATAAATAAAAATACTTCTGGGAACCAGAGATCTACGGCAGTATCTAAATGAGGATAATGCCTTTAACAGAGGTAAAATGCAATGTCATTTTGGTTCTGACATTTCTAAGAAGCAGGGAAAAATAGGTGGCAGCCTAAAGGGACTTTTTTCTGTGTTCGGGCCTTGATCTCTCCTGTGGTGAACACAGCTATCCTTATATGGAGCAGAAGAACCCAATATTGATAATGCTTCTTCCATGTAGAGATGGAGCCATGTGGCCATTTATACTGTCACTTCCAGGATGTAAGACACAGAAAGAGAAACAGAAGGCTAAGCCTTTCAGTTTGATCAAACCACACGCATTTTTCCTTCTATTTAACCTCATGGGTGATTTATCAGAGTAGTACTCCTATTCCTCCCACTTTCATCTTACAGAAGGTGTTGCAAAATACTGAATGTCTCCTGTGCAATTTGGAACAACTGCAGCTCTAATCAAGAGTAGAATCTAAGTGCCTATGAAATTATCATGTATATTCATTGTGTCATTTTCAGCAATCCAGGGCTTTGGAATTAAAATAGATGTTTATCAGACCAAGAAAGGTACTCATTCTTATAGATGCAGCAATCCCTCATTGAAGCCAAGGTGATTTACAATCAATTAAATATTAAATACAAAGTGGCCAGAATTCTTACCTCTTTGTTTCATCTTTCCCTATAACTAAAAACAGTTTAAATAATGTAGCTGAAACCTTCAGGCAAAGCCCAAGCATAAAAAGTGAGCACAAATGGAATATTACTAAGATTTTTTGCAGACTGAACTGTACAGGTTGCCAGCAGCCTCACTGAACACTGCAAAGAAACTATAATACTACACTTCCCACCATAACTGTGTGTGTATATGTCTTCCACAACTTCCCTTGCTCAGTAAAGCCATGCAGTGATTTTAAGATTTCTCCAGAAGAAGGTGCAGAGAAACTGTGTGATCCTGGCTTAGAGTGAAATAGCTAAATTGAATTATTACATGTGCAATATGTGTTACTGAATATGTTAGGAGTATTCAAAGGAAGTGCTATGCAAGTCAGTAAGTAAAATGTATGCTTAAGAAGGATGTTAATTTGCTGTGGCAATCTTAGCCACATAAGGCTGGCATGATTAAATGTCTGTCCTTTCTTTTGTTGCATTCGTATGGTGAACATTTCTTTGTGGTCAGTCTTTCACGAATTAAGAATATAGATGCATTGCATTAATGGTAAGAGCCTTTGCCCGAAGGCTACAGGAGAGCAATAAATTGCATTGTCATTCACGGTTGATGCTGGTCCTACTGTATACCTTTCAGTGTTCTACTACTCCTGGAGCACACAGTCTCTGAACACTGGTTAAGTAATCAAACAAATGACAAATCTTGTATGTTTGCACTGAAATTCAACAGCAATGAAAGACTAAGTAAACCAACTTTAAAATGAATATAGAAATATCCGACTAAAAGTTTGACAAAGAGGTGTATGTAGATATAAGAAATAGGGTTTGAGAACACAGTAAGTACAAAAATGCTCTTTCACTTACCCTCTGTGACTGATTAGAGGCTTGTCTGTCCTGCAGGATTTGGCATCACTTGTGACCTAAGGAAGCAGTCCTCAGGTCTGCTGTTTAAGCAGTTTGTGATATCACAAGTACATCAAGAGAAACCGAGACCTTCACTTTCATGTCTCAAAAGGTAACACAAGCAAGTTCGTTGTTTAAATGCACCTATCCCACAGCATCCCTCACGGTAATGTCTCTAAATCCTGCAGTCATGTATCCATCTGTACACTATTATTTAAAACTGTCTTAGCTTTCCTTTAGCATTTGATTGAAACATAGTGTCAGCTGTCCATATGTTACTCTTGGGTCAGCTTAGTGGAGCTTTAGGAAGTGTTTTCTCAGTATCCAGAATTTATCCTTCTCAAAGAAATGCACACCGATGTCGGCAGGGCACCTCTAGGGGCCACTAGGTAATTGCTCGTACACTGCTGTATTCTGGGAACAATTTAAAGTTACTGGGTCTGTGAATGAGAGGTGGACAATGCCCGCATGGTCCAGGTGGATACTGGGTAAATCCCTAAGCCTTCTGAAGTCCAGTAAAAACATACTGTATATGTGGCATCCTTATCTTTGTCAGATAGAGATCTAATGGCTATAGAACCTGTCTGAATTTCCTTGTTATCATGCCAACAAAAAAGGAAGTGAGATACCTGATAAATAAATGTAATGTACTAAGGTTTAAAAAGTCTTCAAAAACTATTATACCTGGTTTTTTGCTTTCCTTTTCTAAATTCTGCTACTGATTCCCTTTCTTGGCCTGGCTGTCTCTCATGCTTTCTTCAAAACAGGAATTACAACCTTTGCAGATACCCATTCATTCTCTTTTCACTCCATCCATGTTAAAGCTAATGGTCAAAGTTCTGGTTAGTTTCTGCCTGCTAGAAATTATTCCAGTAACTTCATCAGAGCATTACTTCTTAAACTAGCAAGATCAAACGAGTATTTATTTTGAAACAGAGAGACTGTTGAGATTAGGTTGAAAGGGACACAGAAATAATACAGACAATTTTCCAAAGGTGTTTCTGCTTCAGGGAAAAGTGTTCTTACCAGGCTCAGTTACAGTATCTCACTCAACAGTACAAAGCAAAAACTTAATGAAGACTAGGCAGTTTTAGTAAGATGTAGCAGGCTGCAGAAATGGCTTTTCACTCCCCAAAGCTTTGTGATTTCACTTTGGACTTTTTATCCTAAGTACAAGTGATATGCTTTTGCTGTGGTTTTTTTTTTACTATTATTATTATTTTTATTTTATTTTGAGTTATAGCTCTTGTGTGATAAGAATATGGGTAAAAACATTACCATTATGGAAGAAAAGGATAATGCTCTACAGCAAGAACTGAATGACCTTGAGGACTGCAAAAATGAAAACAGGATGAAATTTAATATTGCAGAGAGCAAGGCTATGTATTTGGTGGCTGAGGATAAGAATTTCTGTTACCAGTTAGGCACTAATCACCTCAAAGTGATTGAGGAGGTTGAAGCCCTAGGTATTTTAGTTGCTCAAAAGCCAACTGACTTTACAGCATGATGGAACCATGAAAAAGCCACAGTTTGTCAGTTCCAGGATGAATCAGATGAAGTATTTCCACCAGAGATCAGAAAGTGCTAATGTCAGCAGGCAGCGCTCATCTCATCTAGAATACTGCATACAGTTCTGGTCACACATGTTGAAGGAATTCAGACCTGAAGAGTGTAGAGAAGGGCCGCTAAGGTGAGAGAGGAGAACGTAAGGTGCAAAGTACTAAGAAAGGTACTAAGGAGAAACTGTTTTACAGAGTAGAGTAAAGGGACTGAATAGTTCATCTCACCAAAATAAAGACTAGATTATAAAGACTATAGATTGCACCTATAAATATATCAGGAAAAATAGCAAGGACAAAAAAAAGAACAACGTAGGCTGAAGGAGAGCAATGGCATGAGAACAAACATATAAACCAGCGATGAGCAAAAGTAGGCAAGAATTGAGAATCATGGAATATCCTGACTTGGAAGGGACCCACAAGGATCATCGAGTCCCACTCTTGACTCCACACAGGGCAAACTAAAAGTTAAACCATGTATGTAAGAGCATTGTCCAAACGCTTCTTGAACACAGGCAGGCTTGGGGCCATGACCACTTCCCTAGGGAGCTTGTTCCAGTGCTTGACCACCCTCTCAGTGCAGAACTTTTTCCTAATATCCAGTCTGAACTTCTCCAGTTGGAGCTTTAAGCCATTCCCTCACATCCTGTCACCAGACACCAGAGAGATCAGCACCTCCCTCTCCCCTCCCCATCATGAGGAAGTTGTAGACAATGAGGTCACCCCTCAGTCTCCTAAGCTGAACAAACTCAGTATCCTCAGCCACTCCTCATAAGTCATGCCCTCTAATCCTTTCGCCATCTTTGTTGCCCTCCTTTGGACATATTCTAATGTTTTTATATCCTCCTTAGATTGTGGAGCCCAAATCTGTACACAGTACTCAAGGTGAGGCTGCACCAATGCTAAGCATAGTGGAACAACCACTCCTTTCGACCGATCAGCTACACTGTGCCTAATGCATCCCAGGACACAGTTGGCCCTTTGGGCCATCAGGGCATGTTGTTGACTCATATTGAGCTTACCAGCAACCAAAACCCCCAGATCCCTTTCTGCAGGGCTGCATTCCAGCCTCTTGTCCCACAGTCTATACATATATCCAGGATTACACCATCCCAGGTGCAGAATCCAGCATTTGTCCTTCTTAAATTTTATACAGCTGGTGATTGCCCAGCACTCCATTCTATCAAGATCTCTATGTAAGGCCTCTCTACCCTCAAGGGAATCAATGGTTCCTCCTAACTTAGTATTGTCAGCAAACTTGGTGTGCACTCAGGTCCTGTGTCCAAGTCATTGATAAAAACATCTGAGAGAACTGGCCCTAAAATTGAGCCCTGGGGAACACCACTAGTGACTGGCCACCAGCCAGATCACAGAATCATAGAATTGTAGAATGGTTTGAGTTGGAAGGGACCTTAAAGATCACCTAGTTCCAACTCCCTTGCCATGGGCAGGGACACCTTCCACGAGATCAGGTTGCCTAAACCCCCATCCAACGTGGCCTTGAACAATTCCAGGGATGGGGCATCCACAACCTCTCCAGGCAACCTGTTCCAGTGTCTCACCACCCTCACAGTAAAGAATTTCTTCCTAATATCTAACCTAAATCTACCTTCTTTCAGTTTAAAACTGTTAACCCTCATACCTAGCACTACACTCCCTGATAATCAGTTCCTCCCCATCTTTCCTTTAGGCCCCCTTTAGGTCCTGGAAGTCTGCTATAAGGTCTCCCCGGAGCCTTCTCTTCTCCGTGCTAAACAACCCCAACTCTCTCAGCCTGTTTTCACAGGGGAGGTGCTCCAGCCCTCTCACCTTCTTTGTGGCCCTCATCTGGACCCACTCAAGCAGGTCCATGTCTTTCTTATGCTGGGGGCCTCAGAGATGAACATAGTACTTGAGGTGGGTCTAGCTTATGCTGGACATTTTGTCCAGAAGGATACTGTGAGAGACAGTATCAAAAACTTTGCTAAAATAAAAACCCCAAACATATCCACTGCATTCCCTGCATCCACTACACAGGTAAACATGTCATAAAAGGATGTTAAGTTAGTAAGGCATGCCTTTCCCTTCATGACCCCTTGTTGGCTTTGCCCAATGACTGCATTGTCTTTCAAGTGATTTTCAGTAACTCCCAGAATAATCTTCTCCATAATTTTACCAGGCACCAAAGTGAGACTGACAGGCCTGTAATTACCAGGGTCTTCTTTCTTGCCCTTCTTGCAAATTGGAATAACATTTCCTAGCTTCCAGTCGACTGAGACCTCTTCAGATTCCCAAGACTGTTGATAACTGAGAAAGGTCTTGTAATAACATGGGCAAACTCTTTCAGTATCCTGGGATGAATCACATCAGGCCCCATAGACTTAAGTGCATTCAGTTGCAGCAGCAAGTCCCATACAAGTTCCAGGTCAACTGGGAACTTCTCACTCCCCCAGTGACAGTTCTCCAACCCAGTGCTCAGGGCATCCCTGGCCCCATCATTGCTGTTAAAGACAGAGGTAAAGAAGGCATTAGATGTCTCTGCTTTATCTTCATCTCTATTTGTGAGGTGAGCAACCTTATCAAGTAATGGACCAATGTTTTATTTGTCCTCCTTTCGCTGTTAGCATACTTTAAAAAGCCTTTTTTGTTATCCACCACAGTACTGACCAGCTTCAACTGCAATTGAGCTTTGGCCCTACAAATTTTCTCCCTACAGTGGCGAACGGCATCTCTGTAGTCTTCCTCGGTAGCCTGACCTTGCTTCCAAAGTCCATGAGCTTTTTCTTACTAAGTGTGCTGGTTTTACATGTCAAACTGGGTAAAAAAAAATAATTTTGAGGGTTAATCCTTACCCTTTGTGTCCCTTATGCTCATCTAATGAAACTATGCCAGGGGATGGTCTTCTCTGACACTGTAATATCCACTGCTCTTTAAGCCAATAATTCAACAGTTTACTAGTGTCTCCTGAATCAAACGTCTTTAGAAAAGGATGTCAGTAACTTGCAAGTTACATGCCCAAATTCAATTATCCTAAAGAAACTAGCCTTCGAAGACACAACTGAACTAGCAAAGTGCTTAAATACATGTTTACAGTGCAGCAGCTCTAAAATGTTTTAAGAGTTTTTGGTTTACATTAGCCATCTTTTTTCTGGAGTTACACACTAGAGCAAGAGTTCCCAATCTTTTCGCAGCCAAACCTCATCTAAGAAAGTGGTATTTATTTAAAAACAGAGAGTTGTAAAGGAATACAAACATGTTACAGCGTCACAATTGAACCATCACTTGGTGAATGACATTACTATGTTAAAAACGAAAGCCAAGCTAGTCATTCTCAATGAACATGTTGGTACCAGCTCTGCGAAACGGTCCTGGAGGAAGGCAAGAGCTGTAACAGCTCATGGGAACCCCACAGCAACACATTGTGGAGACGGCGTCAAGGCCTTTGGTCACACGCCAGGCAATGACTGGAGGACGCTGCTGTGCCTCAGGGTGCCCTCCAGGGCCTTGGAGGAGAGGACAAGGTCCATACAGGTACTGACGTGGGCCACGCCTGTGAGCGTGTCCACCACTTAGTCCTGCCTGGGCTCTGACAGCTCTGGCAGCCTCGTGAGAGAAATGCAGTTCGGCCCTTCCTTCTCTTGCCGCCCAGCAGGGAACGCAGATGCAGAGCAGAGTGCCCTGTCGGGGCCGCCGCACTGCTGGGGCTCGTGGGCGAGGGACGCTGCCCGCCACGGGTCGGGGTGCGGGCCGGGCCCCCGGCCCTCGGGGGCGTGGGGGGAGGCCTCCCTCCCCGCGGGATCTGGGGCCACCCGGGCCTGCCCCGCGGCTCTGCCCGGCTCCCGCTCCGCCTCGGAGCCGCCGCGGATGCCCCCTCCGCCGCTGTCCCGCGGCCCCGGCCCGGGCGCGGCGGCCCCGGAACCCCAGGGGCGGCGCGGACGGCGGGCGGGGTCCGGCCCCGTTGCCGCCCGCCTGATGTCAGCGGGGCGGGCCCGGCCGGGCGCGGCGGTGCGGCTCGGGCGCCTGTGCCTCCGCCCGAAGCGGCGGTGCCGGCCCTGCTCGCCGGCTCCCGGCTGAGACCAGGTAAAGCGGGCCGGGCCGGGCCGGGCCGGGGCGGCGCCGTCGCCTCCCCCCGCCCGCGGCCGCTTCGCCCGTTGCGCTCCGCCGGGCGGAGACCGACCCGGGGAGCGGCCGGGGCAGCTCCGTGTGGTCCGCAGGGCGCGCGGCGCCGGCGGGAGCCGCGGGGCACCTCCCGCGGCGGGCCTCCCCCCGCGGCGGGGTCCTGGGGACGCTGGGGCGGCGCGGGGCCCGGCCAACCCCTCGGCCCGGCCTCGCCGCTGCGGGCCGCGGGCGCCGCGCGGGTCCCGTCCGGGCAGCTCCGGCGGCGGGTCGGCCGCCTGCGGCGGCGGCTCGGGGCGGGGCGGGTCGGGTCAGGGGGTGGGGGGTGGCGTGCGGCGCGGCGGCCTGGCCGCCTCACCGGCGGGGCGGAGCGGGTCTGCGGCCGCGCGTCGCGGGACAGGAGCACGGCCCGGGCACGGCGCGGGCGCGACGCGCCGTGCTCGCGGCCGCCCGGCGAGGCAGGCCGCAGGCGGCCGGGCGGGCTGCCGGCGGCGGCCGAGGTGTTCGAACGCGTCCCGCCGCCGTGAGGATGGATGCGGGCTCTCTGGCTCGCCGCGTCCAGGAGAGCTTGGGAGGCGCGGGCGCGGGCGGCTGCGTTGCGCTGCCGCTGCCCCGGGTCAGCTGCGGGCCCACGCAGGGACAGCTCTCGCGAAGCACGTGGCTCCCGGTGACCTTCAGTCGGTAGCCTGCCAGGCGTTCTTACTGGCCGCTGGACTCGTGGGCGCCGGGAATGGTGAATACTATGCAGTATTTATTCCCAAATGAGCAGAGCAGAGGATATTACACGCAGAAATTGGCCAGGTAGTTGCTAGATGTGTCTCCCGTGTAAATAATAACACTTGCAATACTGCAGTACAATCCTTAAACATAGATTTTCAGAGGCAAGTAGCATTCTTGCTCCTTCAGTGAGTTTAGCTACCTTCTTAGGTATCTTGGTTTAGGCATCTCATTCCCCCTTGAAATGAGGATCTGGAATTTGGTGCTTTTCATACGAGTACTATCCTGTTTGGAAGATGGGGCCTGGGGCTGCAACGGGACGCAGAGAAATGGATTCACAGTGGAAGAAATGAGAATGAGTACTAGGAGTCCTGTTTCTCAGTTTCCCATCCTAATTAGTAGACTATGTTGGAAAGGAGTATTCAGAACAAAATAAACTATAGCTTCAACTGTCCATTGCAAATTCTGTAAGATGCAACAAATTCAGAAAAAATACTCCAAATATGAAAAATCAGACAGCCTCCATATCTTCATTCATTGAAAGTCTGGTGCTGGACGTGTTTTCTTTGAAGGGAAAGGAAGCAAAGATTAATTTTGCTCTTTTATCCTCTTGGATAAAGGCGGCCACACCCTATTTGTAATTTATGGTGAGACTCAGAAAAAAAAGCAGTCTGCAAACTGAGGGAGTATATTTAGATAAAAAATTTGTACATTATAAAGAAAGCAGGCTGCTTTTTTCGTAGCTTAAAAAAAGATGGAAAAAAATGAGATGACAAATTTAATACAAAAAAATGTGTGGTCAGCTTTAAAATTCACACGCAGATTTGGCATCTACTAATTTGACTGCCTGGACTGAGCTCTCAATTTTGTCCTACCCAGGTTCATGCAGAAGTAGTGAATTGCAGAAAAATGAGACTGGAAGGGAATCCTGGAGATCATCTAGTCCAACTTCCTGTTTCAGACCAAGATCAACTATACCTGTTTGTTACTACTTTAAAAAAAAAGAAAGTCTTAACATTAGAGACTGCATAATCTTCAGAGCTTCATTAGCCTTACTTTTAAAATACTTTTGCTGATTGCTGTTTTGTATTACTTTCAATTAAACTTATTTGCAGTTCACATAAATGAATTTGCAGTTGTCCTCTAAACTGTGAATATAAAAACCACATTATCTGCCATCAACTTTTTTCTGTTTGAAGACTGTTATGATAGCCAATTTCTTTGCTATCTTCTCACCTGATGTAGCACTTAGCTTAGGCCTTGCCATTGTAGAATGCAAGAATTATTTCACATATCTAACATATATGCATACCATACATAAGTATAAGGCTTGCTGTTTGCACTTTTTTCTGTGGCAGCAGCATGACACTGACTCAGGATTAGTTTGTCAGGCACTGTGACCCCTCATTGCTTTATTTTACAGTAATGCCGTATAGCCTAGCAGCCCCATCCTGAGTTTGTGCAGTCAATTCTTTCCTTTTGTAGAATATTGTTCTTACCTGCATTGTAACTTGTCCATTTTTCAGACCATTTTTCAAAATTTTTCTTCTACTATTTACAGTCCCTCTCTGTTTCAGATTGCTTGTGGTTTTGTGGTGGGTTAGCCCTGGCTGGATGCCAGGTGCCCACCAAAGCCATTCTGTCACTCCCCCTGCCTCAGCTGGTCAGGGGAGAGAAAATATAACAAAGGGCTCATGGGTCGAGATAAGGACAGGGAGAGATCACTCAACCAATTACTGTCACGGGCAAAACAGACTCAACTTGGGGAAAATTAACTCAATTTATTGCCAATCAACCAGAGTAGGGTAATGAGAAATAAAACCAAATCTCAGAACACCTTCCCTCCACCCCTCACTTCTTCCTGGGCACAGCTTCACTGCCAGATTCTCTACATACCCCTCCCCAGCAGCGGCACGGGGGGACAGGGAATGGGGGTTACGGTCAGCTCATCACACGTTGTCTCTGCCACTTCATCCTCCTCAGGGGGAGGACTCATCACACTCTTCCCCTGCTCTGGCGTGGGGTCCCTCCCACGGGAGACGATTCTCCACAACCTTCTCCAGCATGGGTTCTTCTCGTGGGCTGCAGTTTTTCACGAACTGCTCCAGCATGGGTCTCTTCCACAGCGTGCAGTCCTTCAGGAGCACACTGCTCCAGCATGGGTTCCCCATGGGGTCACAAGTCCTGCTCTGTGGGCTCCTCTCTCCACAGATCCGCAGGTCCTGCCAGGAACCTGCTCCAGCACGGGGTTCCCATGGGGTCACAGCCTCCTTCGGGAACCCACCTGCTCCAGCGTGAGGTCCTCCACGGGCTGCAGGTGGATATCTGCTCCACCGTGGACCTCCCTGGGCTGCAGGGGGACAGCCTGCTTCACCAGGGTGAAGACCACGGGCTGCAGGGGAATCTTCGCTCCGGCGCCTGGAGCACCTCCTCCCCCTCCTTCTTCACTGACCTTGGTGTCTGCAGGGTTGTTTCTCTTACATGTTCTCACCCCTCTCTCTGGCTGCTGTTTCTGTGCCCACTGCAACTTTTTTTCCCTTCTTAAATATGTTGTCACAGAGGCGCTACTACTATTACTGATGGGCTTGGGCTTGGCCGGCAGCAGGTCATCTTGCAGCCAGCTGGTATTGGCTCTGTCGGACAGAGAAACTTCCAGCAGCTTCTCACTGAAGCCACCCCTATAACCCCCCTGCTACCAAAACCTTGCCACAGAAACCCAATACAGGGTTTAATAAGTGTACTCCTTATTTTGTGACCAAGGTGATTAAAGAAAACAGTGAACAGAATAGGAATAGCACATTGACGTTTGGAGCCTCACTCAAACATACTTGTTTTGACATAGAATCGATGATGATTACTTTCTGGAGATGGATATTCAACAGGTTTTTTACTTTTCTTACTAAAATTTCATCACAGCTATGCTTCCCTTGTTTGCGTATGAGAACTGCATACAGATACTGCTAAAAGTCTTCCTAAAGTTGTTACTCTGCCACTTTTCTTCTGTCCATAAGGCCTGTTGCTCTGACAAGAAATCAGATCGATGTTACGTGCCTTGTCTTTACAGATCTATGCTGGCTGCTAACTTTTCTCCTTGTTATCTTCTAGATAGAAACTGCTAATTTGTTTGATGATTTGTTAACAAAGTTTTCAAGGATTTGAAGGGAATTTTGAGAAGGAGTGACTGGCACATTTGCCACTTCTAGTCTCCTCATTATCCTCCATGAGTTTTGAAAGGTAACTGTTAACACTTCTAAGACAACATTTTTGGGAAAGAAGTCTAGACTTAACAGTTTTTAAAACATCTGGCTTTGATAAGCACTTTTTAACCTGTTTCAGCCTTTTTTCAAGGCTTAAATCTTGTCCTGTGTCATTATTGTTTAACTGAGCTAGCTGCCGTTTTCTGTTAACCATTTTAGAGAAGACCAATAAATGCTTCTGCCTTCTTGACATCAGTGTGACACTTCTTGACCCAGTAGTGGTCCCTTAGAAGAGCAGACCACAATTCTTAGGGTTGTTGTTTTCCTACTAGTTTGTCTATAGATCATTTTCTTGTTGCCCTTGATATCTCTGGCCTTTTAAATTTTTGTCCTTGTATGCTTCTGCTATTCTTTTATACTGATCCTTTAAGAAAGCTGATATAGTTCCAATTTCCTTGTTTCCTTTCCTCCGTTTTCTTGCTATACCTGAGTCAAATCACCTCCTATTACATTTCTCATCCTTTCTTTGCATTAACATAGTTTGCACTTGTGCCTTCAGTAAAGAAACTGCCATCTCTTTGTAATTCTTTTTGTGCCGCAAGGTCTTAACTTGCCAGTTATCTGTTCATTGATGTCTGCTCCTCAAAATCCATTCTTTGTTTTTCTGCTCTCTTACTTTCTTCCCAAAGATACATCATGCATGGCCAACGTCTGCTCACTTGCAGGTACTTCTTGTGTTATAAACACAATCATTTTGTCTTTTCTCCCCCCAGTTAGTTTTTGACTGTATCTATTGTAGAAACACCTTCAGACGAAGGACTTGGCTTAGGTAGCCATTTCAAACACTCTAATGAAGAGCAGGTATTCTCCAGGAGAAGCTAATAAAGAAGAGGTGCTGGCAGGATAGAAGTGTAAAAGAAGATGATATGAGGAAGAATATAGTTGTTTAATGTTCTGCCAATAAGGAGCTTATTCTTGCACGCTAAAGGGGAAGACAGTAGCCAGCTTGGAAACCCACTAGTAAGTCCAGCAAGGAGCAGTAGTGGAGTACCATAAACTTGCTTGAAAAAATAAGGGCTCATGCTCTACTTGTGCTTAGAAGGCAGCTTTACTTTCTATTTTGCTAAAAATAAAAAAAAAAAAAAAAAAAAGAGGAATTTTATATTTTATTTAATTTTGAGAGTAATCATAAAGGAAGACCATTTGAACTGCTTTCATTCCAATGGAAGCAGAATTCTGCTTGAAGGGAATTGAACAAACTGCAAGAGCCTCTTCTAAAACTACTGAGATGCTTTAGGATCATAGACTGCCAACTGTCCCATCAGGATCCCAGTCTCCTTTTCAGTTCCCTGGGATAAAATACTTTGTGAACATGAAATCTGGCTTGTCCAGATGGCTAGCAAAAGCCTATGAACAACTTCATCTTTCAAAAAGAAGGATTTAGTAATCATAGGCCTCGTGGTGTTCTTTGGCATTGGGGCAAATTTCAGACAATATTTGAAGTTGTATTTTTGAAACTAGTATACCAGAAGAACTTTTCAATAATACATCTTAATATGTGCTAAAGGAGCATCTTATGGGAGCTGAACAACCAACCACTAAAGCATGCTTCCTGTGTAGGAGTTGTAAATATTTATAGCCTGTTTAATGTTCTTAACACGCATGTGCAAACTTGGATTTCACATTACACACAAAATTTGTTAACACAAACTCGTATTTACAGTGTTTCACTATGTACAACCTTTTGTCTATAACTTTGCGTAACAACAGTTTCTCCCAGGCCAGGTACGTTTTTTCACTCTCTTGCGTTTTTGGTTCTACAACAGGTTTTTGAATAAAATATATAGAATTCTCATCTATAAAATACAGAGAGGTGCAGAAGTTAAAAAAGAGAACTTGCAAAATCGGACATGAGTTAGTCTATTCAAACTAAGTAGTTTTTAGGCAAAAAGTTTAATGCTGAAGCACGACAATACTGTCACCGTTTGTGCCCAAGGCTTCCTCAGTGGCTGCCGCTTATTAATATAAACACAGGGAAGTGGATCAGATTTCACTTTCCTATGGTACCTAGGAATTCCCACGCACGACTGATTGCCCGGGACAAGCGGCGGTCGGTGCCGGTGCCGTTCTGTACGCCTGGCGCCGGTGGGGAACCCCCCGGCCTGCCTGCTGCGCCGGTCGCGAACTCGCTGTATTCGCCCTCGGACGAGCCCAGCCGCGGCCCCACGCCCCGAAGCTCCCGACGCCGGCCGGGGCGGGGCGGGGGGCGGGGCACGGCGCTGCTGTCTCTCCCCGGCTCCTCACGGAGAGGCCGAGCGGGCGCCTGCCTTCGCTGAAGGGAGCGGGGGGCGGGGCAGCGCCAGACCCGCCGCTGTTACCGCTCCGTGGGCGGTGCCCGGCGCGCACCGCTCGCTCCCCGGCCCCGGCCCCGCCCCGCCGAGCGCGCGGGACCCGCCAGGCGGCGCCTGGGGCGGCGTCTCCCTGGTAACGGCGCCGGCGGGGCGGGGCGTGTCGCGCGCCGCCAATCGGCGCGCTACAAGATGGCGGCCGCGGGAAGCGTGGCGCCGTGTGGCGGGGGGGCGGCGTAGGGCCGCGGCCGGTGCTCCGCTGGGCGTCCCGCCTCCCGCGGCTGTCCCGCATGGAGCGCGGCGGCAGCGGCAGTAGCCAGCTGGACCCCGGCTTCTCGCAGCGGGACACGCCCCGCCTGATCGTGGAGGACTCGCAGCCCGAGAGCGCGGGCGCGGAGGAGGACGCGGAGCAGGCCTGCCTCGGCGTGCTGGCCCGCCGGCTGCCGGCCCGGCGGAGCCCGAGCCCCGTGCTGGTGAGCGCCCGGCGCGGGGGCGGTGCGGCCCGGCCCGGCCCTGCCCGGCCCGGCCCTGCCCTGCCCTGCCCTGACGCGGCCCGTGCGTCTGTCTTGCAGGAGATCGTCTGTGGTCCTGCCGGCAGCCGGGCGGCCCGGGAGCGACCCGCAGGTAAGAGCCGGGCGCGGGGCAGCGGCGCGCCCGGGGGTCGCAGCCGCCCTAACAGTGCTGTGCTTGTAGAGCCGATGGAGAGCCCTGCCCGCCCGGACGCCGCCGGCCCGCGGGGCCGCGCCGCTGAGGAGGTGCCACCGCCCGGCGGAGAGAGCAGGTGCGTGGGCCAGGACCGCGGGAGCCTCCCCTGCGAGGCCGAGGCGCGCCGGCTCTCGGCCGCCGCCTCCTGGGCCCCTCTCGCCCTGTAGAGCCGCGGTCGCGCCGAGGACGGACTTAAAACGCGGGCTCGGTGCTGGCTGCGGCCGCGCCAGGCCCGGTGCAGCGCCGCGGGCGCTGGAGCCCGGCCCGGCCCGGCTCGGGGGGCGCGGTTCGGAGGGCTTGGGAGCGCCTGGCCGGGTGCTGCAGCTGCGAAGCAACCCCTCGGAACGCAAGTCGGTTGTAAGAAGGCAGCCTGCAGGAACCCCGGCTCGATGCGAGCAAGTCTTTTTGTTGCAGTGCCCTGGGAAAGGCAGGAGAAGGAGGTGAAGGTGGTGTTGAGGACTCTGCTACTTTGCCGTGTGTAGAAGGTAACTTCTCCATTTTGGGTCTCTTCTTCGGGCTGCGAATCTGTCAACCATCTGTGTAGTTTTTCAGTTCAGCTGCCTTGCTTGTCTCACCAGGGATAGTTGCGGTGATAACGGGTTGGATTGGTGTCTTCTTCCAGAAGTGGATCTGTATGCTTTGTTGTTTTGGGGGTGGGGTGGGGTGGGTAAGGGTGACTTCATATCATTGTTAACAAGGATCTTGGAGACAGGAAATGGCTTGGAAGAGCCATGGATGCATTGTGACCATTAGGAGATGAAGCCTTTTCATGGCGAAGAACTCCTGGCATAATGGTTGTTGTCATCAAGGGACTTTCAGGCACGGGCTATGTATTATCAGGATTGTTTTCTCATCACAGAATCCAAATCTGCTGCAGTACCAAATGGTGTTACGTAAGACCTTGCTGATTAACACTGGTTTCTGAGTTAATGGCCACTGTCTGTGTTCTGTTACCGTATTTTTAATTAGCGGAGCAGAGATCCAAGTCTGTTTGTTTATTCAGAGTTTCAGCAATAGCCTAAATATTTTTCTTGTTAGAGGGTGTATCTTTTACCCTTGTAAAGTGATAGATGGCTCTGATTTTTTTTTTTTATATATATATTAATTATGGATGTTTGATGTTAGATACAGGCATGTCACAGCCGCATTTCGGAGCTCTAGAGCTCTCGCAGAGCCAGGACTTTGAGAGTGACTTTGTGCCCAATGAAGGAGATGTTAGGCATCAGTTTCACCCTGGAGCTGCTGTCCCTTCTTCCAGACTTGTGAAGAATGATACTAAAGATGGTATGTGAAAGTGATCTTACATGTCCATTTCTTGCTCTGTCAATTCTCTCTGGTTTCTTTAAGTTACAGATTTTATGCTTCTTTGACAGGACATACAGTATTGGTAGTTTTCAAAAATGAGTTCAAAGCTCATTGGCAGTTGAAAAGAATTTTGCCTTCTCTTTCCTTTGGGCTAGTTCATTTGTTTTCTTGTAGCTGTCCAAGTGCTGTCATGGATTCTTGCACCTCTCTTTTCTAATTTGTTTCCAGAATATTCAGACAATCTGATACTGAATTCCCTCCCTGGTAAAAACCTCATCCTGTCTGTTGTTGTTGTTATTATTGATAGTTCAAGATTACTTTTATTTCATACAAAGCGTGTCTTGATATTTGCGTAATTTGCAGAACTACACTTTCTTCTCTTTGTATGTTATTCCAGGTGACCAAGTAACAAATTTTTTTTTTTTTCCTCTCTCTTGCTAGAGCTGCATGGGGACAGCACGGAAACTGTCTCCAGCACAGAAGCACATACTGCTTTGGAAGGCCAGTCAGAGAAGTCTGAAAGGTAAAACAGACCATGTTCTATGTAGATCTCTTGCTGACATTATGGAAGTTGACTTGTGTCTTTTTTACTAGTTTTTTTTAGGTGTAGGAGAGTTCAGCTTCCAGGCAAAAGAGAAAACTGAAGGGAAAGATGAAGTGCTGATTAGACATTTTTGTAGCAGTGGTGATGAAGTGCTTTCACTGTTCCTAGCTTGAGAAAAGATGTGGTGTCAGACTCTTATACACAAAGATATCAATAGGTTTATTTTTAAGGGAGAGTGCACTGGGTAATAAGATACAGTAATAACTTTCTTAAATGACTGGAATATATTTAAAGTAATACTTCAGTTTAAGTCACAGAAGTTATTTCAAGATAACTTATTCACTGCAGTACAGACTTTGGCCTCAGGCCAAAGAGGCAAAGTGGTGGCTATTCCAGGATGCTTTTGAGTATTTGTTATTGTAAGCTTTATACTTTTAATTATTTAGATGTGAAACTTCAGTTTGTTGAAAACTCTCTATATATCTTTTATGCTGGATAGAATAATATTTAGCTCATCTTGTATTGTCATATTCTGCCACAAAATAATATTAAAAAGGAGTTGGAACAAAATTCCTAGAATCCACATTGAATGGAAGTCAGTAGAACAATCTGCATTCCACTTAAGCATTACTTAGATTGGTAGAAAACTTAAAAAAAACAATTCTGAAAACATGAGTTGTCAAGCATGAATATGTCATTTTGTCAGGATTTTTTTCTTTTTTTCTGTGGTATACACAAGTGAATACCTTTCATCTGTGCTGATAAATTTTCTTTATGGTGTTGCAGTATTACTTCATACTTCAAATTTCTCAGGTCAGTGACTGTGTCTTGCTTTTCTAGAACTCTGCAGGAAGCAGAAGAGCATACTAGGAAACAAATGCCTGTCTGTGACCCCACTAAAACTGAGCTATCCCTTGATTCTGGCCACGAGGAGTCTGATACCTTGTCAACTCAGGAAGAGATGTTTCCTGAGAATAATGCAACAGGTAACAATAGGCCAGCAGAGCCAAAGTGTCCATCCCAGAGGTCATGATAATGATCATCCCTACTTGATCCTTTTAAGCATGTAGTGTTTTAGAGTGCAGAGTACCGTGAGTATTTTTCATGTAATAGCTGCTAAAATTGAGAACGCTTTGGAAATGAAAGGCCACAGCCTCTTTCATTGTACTATGGAGCAATGTCTAAATGTCACTGTGTTAGAACAGTTGCACTGGCTTGTTAAATACATTTAATTTCCTTTCATTCTGTGCCCCTTGAAGAACAAACCAAAAATACCCCTTTTATCTCTTCTGAAACAAGCAGCAATCATGCTGACCGTTTGTAGTGACTCAATCTAAAGTGTGGATAAGTAGTGTAGGCAAATATTGTAGTATTACTTATGCTGGGTAACTCTGGCAAAACATTCCACCTTACGCCTCTGAATTGGCCTTCCTGTTTGGGATGGGACAGGATCCTGCAATCAAAATCTTCGTATCACAATTTTGGTCAACCTTATTTGTCATCTAGGTTAATCTTCCTTCCCTGTAAGAGAAGAGATTACAGGAAATAGGATCAGGAGAGAGGTCATCGCTGCATGTCTTGCTAGGAGGATGTCTATGTCTGGTTTTGGTATCCACAACTGAAAGGCTAATAAAGAAGTACAAAGGTTCTTAACAATCTTAATAGTGAAGGGCCCAGAAAATAAAGTTTTGAAAGGCAATTTTGTCACAGTTTGTAAAGTATGAGCTAAATGAAGTCTCACTTAATGCTTTTCAATTAGTTTTAATTTGTGCACAACTGTCTAAACCAGTATGATCTTGTGCATGATCTCTCTGTATCCAGAAGTTTCAATAACAACCTCCTACTTGCACTGAGTCAGTCAATGCAAAGTGTCTTTTCTTGTAAGAACCTTGCCTGTATTTGCATTCTAGCACTGGATCAAATGAGCTGATATTGCAGCCATTGGGGGTTTTTCTTTTAAAATTCCCAAGTAGGAAGACTTGTATAGTCTGGCCTGATTAAAAATCTATTCTATATCTATAGGTGTGAACTTATCTTTTTAATCTTAACTATATTATGCTCACATTTCACATACTGAACTTTCATGTGCAGTCCTTCTCCAGCTCTGTGTGAAAATCAGCTTGTCCTTGCCTACCTGAGAAGTGACTGTGCAGTAGTGTGAATATCATTCCTCAGAATTTTCTGATCAACTTCGTTATTGGCCAAATTTCTAATCTTACTTCCTTTTGTTCAAAACTGCTGCAGGGAGTGGCTGTCCAATAACCAGGGTGGAAGAGCGAAGTTCTCTGGCGTGCACCCCTGCCCGCAGTCTGCAACTCCTGCAGCTCTCTGGACAGGGATCCCTTGTACAGGAGAGTCAGCCCATGTAAGCAAAAAATCCCCAAACTATTGCAATAGCTTAATTGCAGTAGTGCATTTTCACTACTCTCTTATTTATTCAAGGACTTGTGCTTGATTTTAAGCAATCAATGTTTTAATTTTGCACTATGAGAGGAGCATGGGTTTATTTTGCAGTGAAATGAACTAATGATGCCCATGTCGTCAATAGCCATTTCTCAAGTCTCTTGCAAGTGAACACCTGACACTTTCCTTTTATGAGAAGACTCCTATTGTGACAAGCTGGAGCTACATTTGGGGAGAAGTTAATTCATTTTCTAGTGATGTATGATTGTCTTTTCCATGTTTACTTTTCTTGGTCTGCAGTGTCTCTTCAGGCCTAGTTATTCCTCCTCCTGTTGCCTTTGAATCCGGTGCTCTTGTCCCCAGCAGTCCTACTGAACAGGGGCAAGCAAAAGGTAAAATTTTCTGCATACTGGTTTGTGGTCATGTTTAGGTGCTCTGTGGTTTAGTCTGACCATGCAGCCTTTTCAAAACCTGCTAAAATTATATTTAAAGAATGAAGCAGGATTGAGAACACTGAAAGAGATAGATGAAGGAAAGTCTGTATTTGTGACTCAGATGTTGATGTGCTGTTGCTATTTCCTGCATAGCTATCATAATAAAATTAGTACTGTCAGTTAGCTCCCCTTCACTTGAAAGATGGGGAATACTTTGTATGGGATACAGATTGCTGCTTACAATTGTCTTCCTTTCTTAGGGACAAGCCATTCTTGCTACAGGCAGATATTTGTATTAAGTATATACCATTAGGGCAATAGAGAGGGCAGAGGAGAACTGCATCGTAACAGTTATTTTACCTTAACTTGGATGACTTGCACAATATTTTAAAAAGCTTTCCTACGTGTGTATTCTAGAACACCATGCCAAAAGAGGGATTGTTATATATATGATACCTTGGTTCTTAAATATTTTTCTCTAAGCACCCATTTGCCACCAGGGATAAGATACCCATCCATGCAGACTTCTAGTATGATACAAAATCATCATTCCTTCTTGTGAGATTCCTGTCACAGAATGTGAAATACTTTTAGACTAGATATTTTATTAGCCAGGGTCTGAATTTGTTTGCATTTTAATAAAGATAGCAAAAGGGAAGAAAAAAACAAAACAAAACAAAAAAAAAACCCTCAGAAATGCTTTTTATAGATTTTGGATACCTTTTTCTAATTGTAGTGAGTTCTAGACCTGTAGCAAAATAGTTATATGAATTCTTAACAAAACACTTTCTCCCCCCCTTAAATTCAAGGATATGGATGTTTGTGTTAATTTCTTCACAGCCCCCCCCCCCCCCCCCCCCCAAAAAAAAAAAAAAAAAAAAAGAAGAATTTACCTGGAGAGACTTTAGATTCACCCATTAAAGTATGAGAAAGTTGCATATGCCACTGAAGATGAGTCTTGCAACAGAATGTTGGAAACTTTGGGTACAACACAAGAATTTGCTGGTTATGTATTTTCTGCTCTTTCAAACCAGATGAACAGAAAGATCTGTCTATCCCTGCAGAACGAAGAGAGCTGATGCAGAAGCAGAGAGAAGATATGCTAGTGGAGATGGCCATCCCATGTATCCCACCAGGACCTCTTGTCCTGCCACAGGCTTCAACTCCAGTGTCCCAGAGTGCCCCAACCTTCTTTCCTGGGTCTTTGCCTATACCATCACAACCAGAGTTCTCTCATGTAAGGGTTCATGTAGATATCTTTTCTGAGGCTTTTATATGGCTGTTGCAGAAAATGTGTGTTTGAGTCGGCCTCTATGCTTCTGTGTTGAGTTTCCCTACTAAGCCGGTTCTCATGAGCTTCCCTGTTCCCACCAGGCACAGTTATATGTGGATCACACTGTGTGGCAATTTATCCTGCAGAGAAAATGTGGAACAGCTTAAGAGGGCATAGTGACTTACTGAACATAGAATTTGTTGTCTTTTTTAATCTATGCTAGAAACCTTTTTTTGTGTGTGGTTTTTTTTCTTTCTCTCTTTGAAAGGCTGCTGCTTTCTGATGCTGAACTGGGCGTCCTGCATCTCAAACTGTGTCATAAACCTGACTTTTGTCAGGATAGACCTTAGGATCATTTGTCATGGAGAAAGTGAAGCTATTTTGTAATAAAGCATTTGTATTCTCCCACAAGGCTAGAATTAATTTACTGCTTTTTTCAAGTTGCTTATTCTTATTATCTGTTGTTTCCTTTGTGCTTTTTTGATCTCTGGAAGTTATTATTCAAAGGGATTTAACAGACAGTTGGTGGCTTTATAGCTTAATATTACAAATTTCATCAACTTAAGGCAGAAAATAAAGGTTGTACTAGAGACTTCAGTAGTCAAAGCAGGGCTTCTCCTTAGCTGAAAGTGGCTTTCATGCTAATATATTGGATTTCTCCAGATAATGTTTCCAGAACCTTTGGCTGTTTCACTAAAAATAGCTACTAATTTGCCATACTTGACCTGTACTTCATGATTTGGTAGTGTGAGAGGTGTACCAAGGATTGTGTCTGACTTTGCCACAGAGGTACTAAAAAGTGATGGGTGGTGATAATTTTTCTCAGCAAGAATGGGCAATTATGACTCATAAATGGGGGGGGGGATGTTTTGTGTGTGTTTTTTGTTGGTTTTTTTTAACCTGTAGTTTTGTGCTGAGCTTGCTCTGCTCCATATTTCAGTGTAGTGTTCTAGGAATAACAAATGGTCCTACTTGGCATGCCCTGATGCTCCATGTCCCACTTTTTTAATTTTAGGATATTTTTGTTCCAACTCAGAGCCCAGAGGAGAAGCATGAAGGAGAAGAAAAAGCTGCTGCTTTAACCCATTTATACTTACCAGGAGATGTCTCTCGATCCATAAATGCTTTGTCAAAGATGTCTACAGGTGACTCTGTGTCACAGCCTTCCGAGTCCTGTAAGCTGATGCTTTCTGCAAGTGAATGTAGCCAGCCCACAAATACAGAGGTCAGTTCAGGCTCTCTAAACTTGGGCCAAGATGGTGAAACCACACAGGTGGAGATGATTTCTGAATGCAAGGCTTCAGACTTGAGACTCTGTTCTGAGGAGAATGACAACATAAAACTGAGGCTGGATGCAGGTGATCAAGCCCTTTCTGAAAACTGTGAAGAATTAAAAAAGGAGGATTTACAGACTGCAGGAAGGCCTGTAATGCAGTTAGTTAGTGCAGATGTAGCAGGAGATGGGTCATTAGCCCCTACAGCTCATCGGGAGATAGAATGTATTTCTGGAAGTCAGGCTGCTACAGATCAGTCTGGTCTGCCCGAGATTTTGTCCTACACTCAAGGTAGAGAAGCACAGTCTGAGGATTATCCATTGGAAGAGACTTCTGAACCTGAGGCAGTTCCTGAGACTCAGTGTGAAGAACAAGAAGAAAAGCTGCAAGTAAGAGAAAAGCAAATAAATGAAGATGAGTCCCTTGTTAATATAACGCTTTCTCAGAGGTTTATTCTTGGAAGGGAAGTACAGTGCCATGAAGGTATGGAAGTGGAATTTGCTGATGGTTCTTGTAAAAATAGCAAAAATCTGTCTGATCAGGCCCAAGAATTAGAAAAGATTGAACCAGAAAGCCGGGGAAAAGAAACTTCAAAAGGTTGTACTTTTGGCACTGGAGAGGCAAAGGGCATGGATAAACTGACCTTTAAGGCTGCTTCAGAAAACATGCCAAAGCTCAATAAAGTTTTATCTAAGCCTTCTGTAGGGGACTTACTGGAACAGCACAACAATTTGTTTCCTAAGTTAAAGAGTGACATTCCATCGGAAGTGGCACTGTGTGCCAAAAAACATCCAGATGGTTCAGAATTAGGACAGATAATGATAATAAGGAATCAGCCACCACTTCAAGAGAGCGGGGTTGGCATGCTGGTGACTCAGCAGGAGAATCAGGTGCCAAAGAATATGGAGGATACTGTTACGACAAGGAATCTGGAGCAAGAAGAGCAGATGCAGCCGCAAGAAGAGCAGATGCAGCCGCAAGAAGAGGCTACTGCTAAATCCCCCAGTCCTTCCAGTGGTAAGTGAATTTAGGTTAGTACTTCATGGGTATATTTTGAATAATGTGAAGGACAGCTGTATACAATCCTCAGCGTTTTCTGGGAGCACTGATCTTGGATGCGTGTTGAACAGTGTCTCTTAAGAGCAGCACTACAAGTTACTGTGCTACGTGCATAACATGTCTTTACTTTTTTCCTCTTTGTCACACGAGTGCAGGCAAGAATAAGGTAATTCTTGTTCCTAACACTCTCGCTGGTTTGTGGCAGAAATGCAGAGCAACTTTGAAAACTCAGAATGTTGTGACCTTCGCAATGCTCAGGGATGTTTGTAACTTCCCTCTGCCCCCTGAAGCAACAACAGTAGCGTCCTTGAAGGGAGAAGGGTGTGTGGTAGTCTATACCTCTCATAGGTCTTCTCACTCTTTTTTTTTTTTCTTCCCTCCCTTTCTTATTTTCAGAGGAGAATTTTGTTTGTGGGGGTGTATAGAGCAGCTTTGAGCTAGAAACTAATACAGCAAATTTATCTTGAGATTATTTTAAAGTAGAATGGCTTTTCACTTGCATGTAAGCAGTGGCTCGGCAGGTATTGTCATGATGAGTTGAAATTCCTTTAACATGCAGTTGTGTAGTTACACAAGAAATGTGGGATGCTATACCTGAGTTTTGTGAAGCTTTTGCCTTAGTTGGCTTCATTTTAAAACAGAGTTCTGTATTCCTCAAATGAGAAAGCAATAGAAAGCAAAGTTTTACTAGAGCTTTTTCTTGAATTGTACACGTTTTTGAGATCTAAGTAATCTGTCATTAAACTGCGGGATCAGAGAGTGAGATGTTTTCCTCCCTCTTATGATGAAGGTAGGTGATTTCCAGTCTCCTGAAGTGAGTGATTATGAAAGTTGAGGGTCTGAAAACATTAGTTGTCAATAGGTGATGGTTGTCTTTACATGTCCTGAACAGACTGGTATGTTAGTAGAGGTTTATTTAACTCTCTTCACTGATTTGCTAGGTAGTTTATGCTCTGTGAATTATCTCAGTCCTTAAGTTAGAGTACAATGGAAGATCAATAGAATTGTGTAGCGCTATTAGAATAAAATTAGATGTCTAGCAGGGAAGATGTTTGTGAACCATCTGATAGGTTAAGATTGACCAATCTGTGATTTTGATTTGTGGAACCCACAAAGCTGTGGGCTAGACAGAATTTCTCTTACTACTCAAAGATCATGATATTGTTATACAGCCTTATAGTCTGTTCTGTAGAGCTTTGTTCAAGTGATAATGCTTTCTAGCTTTTCGTTTTGAGAAATTAGTGTAAGATACACTGCTTAAAAACCATTTCCTAACACTCAAGTCTTCTTTTTCCTTTTACATACTCAGTTGATAATGGTCTGAATAATTTTCTATTCTTTGTCAGTGAGGGACATCTCTCATTTTCTCTGCCATTTTATGTTTGGGTTTTTTCAAGAGCTGTACACTTCTTCAACACTTCTTCAAAACTTCTCTCGTCAGTCTCACGAGTCCAGTATTTTTTGTTACTGTTTTCTGAACTACTTGTAAATTTTTCCAGTTACAAATTGATCCTTACTGCCATTTATGGCGGCTTTGGCTGTTTCTTCCCGAAAGCCTTCTGAGCTCGTTCTTATGTGGTTCCCTCCCCTTTTCTTCAGTTCTTGTGACCTTGAACCGTGCTGACTTCTGGAACATGTGATCCTGTTTGGAAAGGTCAAAATGGCAGATTTCAAAAAGGAACAAGATGAAGAGCTTTCTTCTTTGTGTCTGAACAGAAGTAGGTGAGATGACTTTGAAGTGCTAGATGGAGACTTGGATGAAAAGGGATTGAGTGTAATACTTGCGTGTTTTTAATACCAAATTTGCTGACAAGTTTGAGAAAGATAACCATTGAATAGTATGGAAATGGCTGGTGAGAAGAAACTAAAGATAACTAAAAAATAGGATGAAGGTAGTATCTTGCGTTGTAAGATAAGAATGACGGGTAAATACCGATACCTGTAGAAGTTAGATTACAGTGAGGTGTGGAAAAGAGATATGAATGCTTATGCAGGTCATCAGTTTTTAGAGGGACTTCCAGCAAAATATAATAGCAGTTTTCAACCTAGACTTTGCTATAAGTGTTGGTTGACCTATTTTAAAATGAAATAAAGCTCAAATTATTTTCAAGGCGTATGGATCCTTGTGGCCCTAGATTTTTAACATCACTGACATCTGACAACAACTTCTGCAGTGGTTACTTTATTTTGAGCTAAGTATGTGTTTAGTCATGTAAAAATTCCCATGCTTTAGGGGTTCTGGTATCTTCTTTGTTTAGATTTAAAAACTCCACTTTCCCAATAACGTAGTCATATGAATTAAACTGTATTGTTGAGGACTTCTTAATATACCAGCTATCGTAGCAATTTAATTGATGTAACTTTTGAACCTGTTCTCCTGAATGCGGCAGGACCAGTAAGATGCTAGGGAGCTTTTTTGGTTTTGCGTTCTTTAACATCCCATAACTAGTGACCATGACTTTCTTTTGGAATGTTACAGCAAACTGCTTTGTTGTTGAGCATGAAAGTAGAGCATTTCAGCTGGCCAGAAATGCAAGGATTTTACTTTTTTTTAGTGCATTCTCTGACAGTGGAGTCTTTGTTGGCTTGGGGAACTGCTTGCGAAGCAAGTAACATGCTGGAGGCAATTCGGTGGGTTGTTCTGCAATCAAGACAGTAGTGTCATCAATTTCAGATTTAAGTTCTTAATTTTTGGTATTTAGATGTGTCTTAGCAACATCTTATCTAAAGTTTGGAGGCTGCCTCCCTAATGATATTTAGGGAAAGCTTTGTATATTGTTTAAGTGTTACAATTGAATCATGCTGTATTTTTTCAAATTAGAATATAAAAAAGCGTCTAACAGATTTTGGAGACTGCACACAAAATCTGAATCATCAGGGTTTGAGGTATTCTGTGGACCAAGAAGACCACCCTCTTTGTTAGAGTTGGGTTATTCTGTTGCCATTTAATGTGGGGTTTTTTTGTTGGGTTTTTTTGGTGGGGGGGGGTGGTGGTGTCATTGCTGGGGTGGGTTTTTTTAGTCATTCCTGTTCGGTGGCTTGCAGTAGGTCATTGTGCCTTTAACTCTGAACTAAAAACTGAAAATCATGGTGTCTCTGAATTGAGGTACTACAACAGTCAGAAGAACAGCTATACTGCATCAGTCTAGCTTGGTATACAAGTTCCCCCAATATTGAATAGCAGATGCATACGGGTGAATATAAGGGCAAAAATGCAATGGGGACATACTTCTGAAGAAGTTGCTCTTTAATCATCAAGAAAAGTATGGTTTAGGAACATGCTGAGTCTGAAGTGATGTCTTTGTTTTTTGATATCTTGGGTAGTTGTGTTTTTCTCCCTTTCCATGGAATTTCTGTTTGTGGTTTTTTTGAACCTCTGTAAACTTTTAGGCTTCAGAGCTTCCTGCAGTATGAAGTTTGACAGATTAAATTACATACTGGGTAAAAAACCAATTGTATTTCATCAGGTGTTAGTTTAATTTGATGCCCCCTAATTCTGAAAAGTTTAAAATCTGAAAACTTAAATTTTATGTAGGAACTTGGATATGGAAAGAATGAAGGAACATGAGGTTAGTATCAGAAAATCTATCTACCTTCTAGTAAGTCTATTAGGGAAGTGCAAAGATTGCAGGAGCTCAAGCATTATTTGCATGAAGTTGAATGATGAAGTTTTAGATACTGTATTCTTAATTTCCTTTAACCGAAAGAAGAAAAAAAGCTTTATTATATAGCAAATAATGATTTGAGGAGATCTGGTCAAAATACTGGTTAGGAAGTTCAAAGGTGTTCTGATCCCTTTGGATTTTGTGATCTCAAATTGACTTTTCTGTGAACAAGTCCAGGGCACTTGGTATGCCGGGACTGCATGTTTCTTAAGAAAATTTGCCATAGTCAAGAGAACAGTACTGATATTTGAATTTAAGAACGGTATAGGTTTTATTAAATAATATGTTTGGCAGTACACTGCTGAAATGATGAAAAATAAAGATGAGTAGCTGTAGTTGCATAATAAGGTTGAATGTTATGTTCCACTTCAGTATGGCCTTTCACAGAGTTCACAATCCAAAACTTCCTTTGTAAGAGAGTGTGAACAAAGTTGCATTTAACTTGAGGTAACATTTCCCTAGCTATGTTGTACTTGAAATGTTTTTTTTTCTTAGATAAATCTGAATGCAACTTAAACACATCACACTTGGCTGGATTTACTTTTGAAAGAGAGAAATAAGCTACTGTTTGGAGAAAGCGAACTCAGAAATTAATGCTGGTGGTTATGCTTTGTGCATTTGTATTGCATTAAAGGGCTGATCAGTGTTAGAGATTTCGGGCTTTTCAGATGTTCTGCCTGCTGTTTTCAGACTCATGAAGCATGGTGGAAAAGTATGTAGAGTGATATTTGTTCTCTTATCATTGCTCAGTCCTTAAGGTGTGAAGAACTTTAGAGCATCCCTCTTCTCTTAAAGCAGCTTTGTTTTTATAATAGTTATTTCCAACAGGAGTCTAATCCCTTACCAACAGATTATGAAGCATACATCAGTAAGCACAAGCTTTGGGTGAGGATTCGAAGGACCTTGGAGAAGAGTCCAAGAAGCAGGAGTAGAAACTGGATGGTGAGGTTTCAGGGGTGTCTTTGTTTTTGAAGTTTCCTTGAATAAGGTAGTAACTGTTTAGTTACTCTACTAAAAAATGCTCAAAGGCTAGAACATAATACCATATAGGGATATGGAAAAGAATCTTACTCACTGAAGTCTGTTTCTAGGACTCTATGGAATTTATGGAAGTTGTGGCTGCCCGTGAAGTCTTTTTTGTAGATTGTAGAATTTTGTACATACAAAACCTTATTCAGAAAGTTCTCTTTTTACTAGTAGTATAAAATAAAGAAGAAACAGATAAGCAGTGAAGTTAACATAGTTACGATAAAGTTTAAGCCTACCAGGTTAAATAAAAAGTTAATATTTTTATTAAAATAATGAAAAGTTGTGTTGTCAAGGTCTTAAATCTTTTTAACATTGCCTCAGGCCTGGCTAGAGTCGTGATTCTTAGTCTGGAAGACTTCTGGAAGTAAAGTTGTTTCTTACTTTCTAATGGGGTCCTTTTGACATGTGACATCTAGATATGAATTACCAGAGAAAAATGTATGTAATGAAGTTTTTGTCCTGTCTATTAAATAGTTGTGCTAGTGAGTTAAGAACAGAGCTAAGAAAGAGCTTTTTGAAAGATAAAGAACAAGTTCTTAAATAGAAGGCATGGTGTTCTTTGGGGTGGTGGTGGTTTTTTTGTTTGTTTGTTTTTGTTGGTTTTTTTCCCCTCACTTCTGTATGTACAGAAAATAGAGTGGCCATCCACTATTACTAGCCTTCTCTGTAGATCTCTGTAGATGTTATGATGCCACAGCAGAGGTGCCACATCCTGTGTAGAGGTAATGGGTAGGAGAGAAGAACTAGAGCAGAGGGAGCTGTGCTTGCACTGCTTGAGAGCTGCAGGCTGGCTGTCCATGTAGTAGTGGTGTGCAAGAACCGTCACAGTATGCAGAAAAGGCGGTGGGACTTACCTTTTCATCTGGAAGAGAAGAGGATGATAGCTCTGCTTCACTTAGTTTGATGCAGAGTTGGGAGATTTCTTTGTCCCCTTCTATTATGAGGGTGCAGTTTTGTGCTATTCTGGTAGTTGCTTGCCATCTGCACTGTGCTAGAAACATCTGACTCTCCCTGTGAAAGCATTACCCAAGCAAATGAAATTTTTTATAGCTTAGCATTAGCAAAATGAGAGAGACAAAGCGGGCAAAAGTAAGACCCAATCTTTTGATGCTGATAGGTAAAATGAAATGTTATAGGATGATGGTCTTAAGAACATAAGAAAAGTTTGTGGAGAGAATTAACCTTTTTTCATTGTTACAACAGTTGATGCAGTTATGTGAAAGCAATTAAGCTTTCAGGCATACACATTTTTTTCAGGTCTTGTGAGTGTGAAAGCTTGTTTGTTTTCTTTAATGATATCTGCTGGTTTAATAACTAGATTATCTCTTATTAAAATGCAGGCTGATCATTTCTTCATAAATTGTTTTAATCATTTGTTATTAGCCTGCCAACTGTGGATTTGTAGGCTAGAAGGGATTGTGGTAGCTAAATCGGATCAAAATTCACTTTGAGTTTTTAAAGACTTAAGTTCTTAAATTAAAACACTGTTTAGACAGAAATCTGCTATAGGTGATGATATGACAGGCATTCCTAAGTTGTTTGTGAGGAATGGTTGTCCTTGAGATATGTGGTGTACTCATGAAGAGTGAGTACCATTGCACTCTGAAATAACCTACCTGCTGCAAAAATACACTGAAGTCCTTAGATTCATCTCAAGGATGTTGCAATTGCTGAACCATGTGTTTAAAGCTTGTGACAGCAGGGCAGGTGGTGGTTTTCAAAGTTTTCAAATTGACAATAGATAGGTTTTCACTGGTCAATTTTTTTTCTGTGAGGGGATTATGTCTTTGTCATGTATTTATGGCTTCATTTGCCACAAGGTAAGTCTGTAAATCATATGTCAGCATCTTGTGTAACTGAAGAATGATGCACTGCTGCTGGCTATAATGAAAAGTTGTATCTGTGTATCTAGTGCTAGCTCTTGAATTTAAGTAACTTGTATTTGTGTTCTTATCTTAACTAACAGTTTTCTAATACTGTTTAGTTTTGGCTCTGTTTTTTTGGATGTTTTTTGTTTTGTTTTTTGTTTGTTTGTTTTTTTAATACATGCTTCTTAAAATTCAGGAGTTACATAAATTGTGACTTGCATTATTTGAGTAGTATCTCGAATGAAATCCAAAGAACAAATACAGTTTTAGGGAAAAGGAAGGATAGTGACAAAGATGATGAAAACCTATTTTGACTTCAGTGTGGACAGGAAATGGTTACTCTGTTAGTTTTGTTAAACACTTCTATGCAATTTGGAAAGAATGCAGCCTGCAAATTACTGATATGTGTTGTTGAAGGTTTGGAAATAAATGGCATGGGTGAGGCAAAAGGAAGGAGCATTTTACTAGGTTTCAAATTTATTTTATCTGTTAAATCCTGCAAGATCCACACATGGTATATCCACCAAGGTATGGTTTCCCTTATGGGACAGGCTACCTCAGCCAATAGACCCTGCAGAGCCTTTATGCTGGAGACTGCACAAGAAGGGGCAGAAGTATTGGAGAGGACAGGAGGATGGGGCCAGCCCTTCTGGTGGCAGCCTGCAGCTGGTTATTAAAGTGCGGTATCTGTTACTTCTCAAAGCTTACTTGCCAGGCAAGTTTCTGCTGTCATCTTCTAGCCCTTAATTGACTGCTGCTGATTGTTTGAGCTCATAGGCGGCTATCTGAAGTGTATCTGCTGACCTCTTATCCAAGGAAGTTTGATGATAAAACATCATTCTGTGTAAGTTTCAGGTTATTAATTCAGGCAACACATAGCTCTGCCAATTCATTTCTATCCTAATCTTCATTTCTGTTTCTGGCCTCATCTCCCTTTTCTGTGGAAAATCCTGAGCATTTTTGAAGCAAAGCTGCATTCTGTGAAAGTCCTATTCATGCCACTTTTATCTAGCACCTGGGGACAGCTGCATCAAGTTCATCACAGCCCAGATTTTCACCAAGATTTTCCACACAAAAGGTGAGGAAGATCAGTTAGAGCAGCTGTCCTGAAACCTATAACTGTTCAGTGGGGTGTTTTGTACAGGAGAGCACCAGGGTTACACTTTTCCCCATTTCCACAGCACAGTGAACCTGTGCTTTTGGTATTTGAACCAAAGTAACCCCCTGAAATGACTAATCCTGTCACTCTCTGTCTTTTAGGAACCCCGTTTCATTTTACTTTGCCGAAGGAGGGTGATGTCATTCAGCCCTTGACCAGCATAACGCCACCTCTCATTGGCCAACTTAAAATGGGACCCAGAAGACATAGCACGCCAATTGGTGAGTTTGTCCTGAATGGCTCTGTTCTGCAGTGAAAGCCTATTTGGAAGCTTTTGATTCTTGATGTAGAATCTGATGGGATAACTCAAACTTAGCTTGGCAGAAAACATTGCTGCTCTATGGGGAGGGCTCATCCCTTTTCCACACTTTCCTTGGTGTGTTCTTTCCTCAGTCTCTAGTGAAGGTGTTTGCTCCCTGAGTATGGGGTGATATGGAACATACCTACCGTGCACTAATGGCGTTCCTGCATACAACTCCATTAAAGAATGCAAAAGACCCCTCTCAGTAGTAAAAGAGCTTAGACTAAAAGAAGATTGTTCCCAGTGTTCATCATCTTTTAGCAGGACTTTCTCTGCTAGGTTCACAAAACAACACCCTGCATTTGCTGGATGAAAGTGTGTATTTCTGCTTGGGTAGTGGTAAAGTATTCTGTCAAAAGCTAAGGATGATACCTGTGCTACAGAACTTTCATGCTTCAGAACTCTATATAGGAATTTCTACTGCTGCACTATTGCTAATAATGCATGCAGTGAAGCATCTTCAAAATAGAACTGGGACCTGAACCCCAACAGTGTGAATAACAGTAGCTACTTTTTGGTTTACTTTTTTTTTTGTTTTCCTATTTTTCAGTGGATGATAGTTGCCCAGACAGCACTATAGCAACTAGTGATGTTACAGCAGAGGGCACAATGGGGACCAACAATGTCACTGTGGAAAGTGCAATGGCATCAGCAGATGTGTCAGAAGTGTGCGAGAAAGGAGATTCTCCTGTGGTTCCTGAGGCTGATGCAAAACTCTCTCTGCGAATGAACCTCGTTACCCCTGAGAATGATGGGAGTGAGGATTCCATGCCGTTCAGCTTGGAAAGTAAGAGGGTGAAACCTTGAAACACACAGGTCCTGCTAGATCTTAGCCCTAACTCAAAACCTCTTTGTGGCATTTTCCGAGACAGTCTCTGAGTCTCTGTAGTTTTTCTCATTTTATTTTTTGGGTAGCGTCACTTAAATTTGTTTCTCTGTTTCTGCAATGCTCTAAGCAGGGATGGAGTGAGAGGAGAGGTCTCTTGTGAGGAAAGGTATTTCCAGCAGACTAAAAATTGTGATGTATAGTGACGTCACAGGACAGGAACTGGAGTTTGATTATATTGGGAGGGAAAAGATTTTAAAAAGTATCATCTGGAAAAAACATTTGACAGCATTTTAATCAGAACAGGGATATTCAGTCTAACAGTCTAAAACTTGTAGAAATTCAGGTCTGTGATGAGACGTTGGGCAGGGAGGCCTGGGCACCCTTTGTCCAGCACCACTCAACCTCTCTCTTTGCTGAGCCTGGGGGGCTGGGAATGGGCAGGAGAGTCTGTTCAGGTGACACTAAAATCATCCTTCCCTTCCTTCTTGTTTTAGAGCCTACAGCCAGTGACAGGAAAGATGGATCCTCTGCTGCTGCTGGGGCTGCTGCCAGGTAACTGGATTTGTTGGTGTGTAGAGTTAATACAAAGGTCCGGGTAGATCCTTTTTCCACTGGTTACCAGCAGCAGGGGGGAAAAAAAAAAGTAAAATGAGACACAGAAGCAGGGGACACTTTCAGCAGTAGCTGTGATGTTAGCTCTTGCAGCAGGTTTTAAGTACATAGGCAAGGTGGGTGCCCCACCTGCTCTTTCCCTACAGGATTTGTGCTTCCTACTAATGTCAGCATTTTGCCCCCTTCTGACTGTAGTCAAAGCAGAAATTCACATCTTGTGCAGTCCAGAATGGAAGTCTGCCCTATCTACCTCTTAAATACATGGTTTTCTGCTTTCCTTACTGTGCATTTTTCTGCAAAGAATCTCTGAGGAGTGCTGAAAGAGAATTCTCTTTTTGATAGGAAGCTGATAGAAACATAACCAGGTCACCAATACACTGAAATCAGTTTAACATCTTGACCAAAACAGAAGTTACTCCCTTGGTCTTTTGATTTGTATGTATCTATCTTATCTCACATTTAATGCCTAGCATTGCTTGATTTTAGCTTTTGGTGAGTATGATTTGTAAGCACTAATAAGAATCGGAGTCAGAAGATGGTGATGTGTGGTCATCTGAGTGAAGTATAATGGTTTGAAATAGTGAGAAAACTTTGAAATAAACTCAGTATCTCTTGTCACAGGATTGCATGCTGGATGGTAATCATGCCTTAGTGCTGAGGATGAGTGGCAGTTGTTCCTCACTGGTTGAGGATGGGTTACCTTTGTAGCCATAGGTTAAACTTGATCTCTCAGGATGTGCTTTGACTGTCATGAAAATCCTGAGAAGTAAGTCATAAATGGTCTAACTGTGTCCCCTGGTGGGTACCAGAGGTAGTAGATGGTGAAACTCCTGATGGCACTGCAGTTTTCCACACTACGTTTTCTGGAATTGTTACATTGCTCTTGGCTATTAGGGTGTCTGCAGAAATGACAGAAATGCTTATGCAATTGCAGCTTGTTTCTTCACCTCTGAGACTATCTCGCTCATTCTGTGGCTGTGTAGGTCAACAAGCTCAATACCAGTTGTTGCTTTCCCAAGGGGTTAGAAAACTCTTGTTTTGCTGTATAAGGGATTTTCTCACTCCCTGATGCTTTTTTGTTTGTTTGTTTGTTTTAAATCTGCACTGCTAGCTCCCAGAAAGCATCATCTGTGTTTAGTCGTGTCTGTGAAGTTCGTCGAGAGGATGAGGCCAGAGGTCATGGTCTTTCCACTTCTCCATTTAGGTAACTCCTCACAGTCTTTGCCTGCCAGTCCTGGTTGGATTTATATGCACATGTGCACTTTCTACATCAAAGAAATTGCACTAAGTCATTATCTTGGGGTGACTTAGAAGGTTGGGGACAATGGGGTAAGTATAATAAGTACTGTATGTTTGTATCTCACATGGTAATCAGACTTACCTTTTTGACTGAGCAGTGATGTGGTTCTAACTGGCTAATAAACTTTGGTAAAATCCGGGGCTTGAAAGAGATGAGATCATACTTACAGCTGTTTAAATACCTTTTCCTTCTGTTCCAAGGTCTTCTGACCTATTGTGTGTGTTATTGTTTCTGCTATTGTCTCCTTTCCAAGTCCATCAATTTTTGCTGTCTCTGGTCACTTTGAAAAGGACTGTACTGCTGCATATCTTATGGTGATAAGGGTGCTGGCTGGAGGACCAGGCGTAGAATCTCCTTCAGGGTTTTCCATTCTATCTTTTGATGGTGCACTGAGGTCTTGGTCTATGGAGAAGGAGTAACCTATATTTCAAGTGCATTGAACAGTTATACTAAAGATAGTAATGAATAGGGAATTCCAGTGCTGGGCAATGTACAGACAGAACAGAAGACAGTCACTCCTCAAAGCCCTCAAGTATGTGAGGGAAGCCAAATGTATACTTTAGTAATGGTCAGTATACAGTCCCATATAGTACCTGATAAGACTTTTGACAGGGCAGACAAATTCTAATGAAAACGTTAGACAGCATTTGTGTTTATGCTCCTGCCTCTTCTCGCTAGGTGCAATTACCAGTTTCAAGCCAATGAAGCATTGAAGCAGCCTGTAGTGACTTCAAGATGGCATAACTTCCAGAAGCATGTTACATAGTTGGTGCCTGATGTGTGGAGTATAGATTGCTTTATTAGTGTTTGGAAAAGCACCTAGTTCTCTGTGGGTGTCAGCCATTCTTCTTGCTACCATGCGAATCGCTTGAGAGATGTTGAAAGATTATTTTGTAATTGGAGACTCACGGAGTTCTGTGCAATCTTAAGAAGCAATTGAATGACTGCCAGGGTTTCTTTCAATAGTGCTTTCACTTGGGTGGCAGCATATTGGTTGTCCTGCTCTTTTAATCAATAACGTTGATCTGTATGTAACTGGTTTGCAGGGGGAATCTGTTCAGTTTTCCTGGCCCACCAGAAGATTCTGAATTACAGAAAAATCCCAGTGGTTGGCAGTATCAGCAACAAAAGGCAGATGACAGTGGTGGACAGGTCCTAATTTCTCAGAGGATGCAGCAGGACTGCCATCAACAACCTTCTGGTGCAGAGGATGGGGACTCTGTGGAGACTGGTATTGCTAGCACTCAGACAGAAGAAGGGAGAAGAATGCAGAAGAAACCAAGTAAGGCTGTTAAAATTGATGAAAGCCAAGAGAGGTGGGCAAACACCAAGAATAAAGGGATTCAGACTATGGCAGAATGTCTTTTTACTCCGACAACTGTTACAACAGCAACACAAACGTCAGAAGAAATGTGTAGGCAGGTGGAAGTGGGAACCAGTATGTCTGGGCAAAGACCTGGGCGACAAGATGCGAATGTCCAAACTGAGGAGAGTGGGGAAAAGCTTGTGAATGCCTCCGGAGAGGACACAGACTCTCTGCACAGTCAGGTGGGATGAAGGCTGCCTGTATTTAATTTTACTGCTTTAGAACAGTGAAGTATCCCTTCAGCCAGTAAATTCAGTAACAGTAGGTTCTCTGTCAAAAAAAACCCCAAAAGACCACTTTAAAGTGTTAATGTCACAAGCTTTCCTGTATCAACTGTACACAACTGCTAAGGTAGCAATACTCAGTGGACAGCATAAATTTGGGAAGTAAATGTCTCCATATTTATTTTTTTTGAAAAATGACAAGTTTTGGTTGGTTGGTTTTGTTTTGGGTTTTTTATGCATCCAGATATAGTTACTGTAAAAAAAAAAAATTTTTTTTTGCTTTTTGTTGGATGGAGATGGGAGTTGCATGAAACTTTGAATGAAGGGTTTGATGCCTTCTGTTTTGCACCAACCAACTTCTGACAGCTTGTTCTGCCACTCCATCCAATGTCAATGGATAAACATGAGGGGAGAGCTCCTCCAGAGAAACGTTCTAACAAGATAAGTAACTTTGAATTAGTATTTCAGAAAGTATTGCAGACTCAAGAAAAATCACTGCTTTGCAGTTACATTTTGTATATTTTCTTGTGAACACAAAACACTAGAAAAATGATTTTTTCTAAACTTGAGTTAAGAATAGTGTGTCCCCTGGGAAACAGGAGTTTAACAGGGCCATTAATATATATGCAGTGCAACAATAATGTGATATGCCTGAGATTCCACTGAGTGAAAGAGTATCAGAAGCCATGCTAAGCAAGTTTGCTGTTTCCTTCTTGAACTGCTATGATTTCCCTTCCTCTACCTGTCAAAAAAATGTGTTCAGTTCTCCCTTGTTTCGGGTCTCTTGTATTGTTGCATCAAACTTGTAACAAGATGCTGAAAGGTTCCTGTCATGACCCAGACTGGACAGACCAGGGAGTTGTGTTTAATTCAAAATTCCCTCAGGCTAAATTAAGGTGAAATGACACCCAATGATCAGTTAAAGATTTTATTCCTGACAGAAGCAAACTGAACTGGGGAGGCGTGGTAGTAGGTGACAGGGTTTCTCACAACAGGAATTGGCATAGGACTACTTCTGTAAACTGTGTAACCATATACATCAATTCAGGGAATAAGTAGATCCCTCCTGTTGAGTCACGAGGTTTGGAGTAGACCCCCTTGCTTTCCAGACTCCTCCTCAGAGAAGGGTCTAGGGGCAGCTGGATCTACTCTTATGTAGAGCCTCAGACTTGGTCAACGGTTTACATCTTGAAACGGGTGAGGTGTAGGGATTGTGGAAAAGGAAAGAGAGAAGAAGACAGAGAAAGGAAGAAAGAAAGATTTCACTGGTTCTGGGTCCAGTCAACCGAGGGGTCTGGTCCCAGTGGGCTTGCGCACCTGGGCTTCAGTTTGTCCTTTTATCATCCTTGCCCCTCCTTTGGGTGGGCACCCAAACTGGTGAGGCTAATGAGCAGTTTGTGAGCCTTTGGGCTTGGGGGTCATTTGTGGAGTAACTTCTCCTTCCCTGCAGACCGTGGCCATTATTTGATCTTTGTATCAGAACAGCTCATCAGAACAGGCAGGGAGCTGCGCACCCTCCAGCATGCCCTCCCCCTCCTGTTGCTGATGTCTGAGCTGATGGGCTTTTCACCTTGGTTCCTTGCTGTGCAGCATTTGTCTTTAAGCAGAACTTGCCCCACCACAATGTTTGAGACGTAACTCCTTCAGTCTCTCACAGTTCCCTAACCCAGTACTTGAACGTGGTATGAAGAAACCATACTGCAGAGAAAGCTGTACCCAGAAATTATTTGCTTTTCATTGTGGTCTGTTTTGTTTTTAATTTGTCCTGTTTATTACAGGGAGAGGAGGAGTTTAACCTTCTTCACCCACCCAAAGGCCGAGTTCAGCAACGCCACATGCGAACTATTCGAGAAGTGCGCACTGTTGTTACACGTGTGATAACAGATGTTTACTACATAAATGGTGCAGAAGTGGAACGAAAGGTAGTTGAGGTAAGTTCCTGTTTTCAGGGCTACATGTAATTATATGTTGGCTGAAAAGTAAAATTAATTAAAATGGGAATGTGTTGTGGCTGCAGAAAATGAGTTGAGTGAACAAGTTGGCATGCTGTGATGACAAACTTTTCTTCGTGAGCACACAAGTAGACCATTTAGTGCATGGCAAAAGCTGTGTATTTGTTGCTGGTGTATTTTGTGCCCGTTACTGTATTCTGAAGACACACTGACTTTTTTTCTACCCAAAGAACTGGACAAAAGACTTCACTATGTGCATCCAACTGTTTTAAAATTCTTGGGGTTTTGTCAGAATATAGAGATTTCAGAATAGGCAGAAATTCTATTAGTAAGCAAAAATCACTTCTGCCTGTAAAATTGAACTATGAAAGGTAGTTTAGCCTGTTTGCATCTCAGCATCATTTTTAACCATACTTTTGAGTCCTGTGGACCAGGTTCTATAAGAGGTCTACAAGAAGCAACTTAAAAACAAAAAAATAGCAAGCCTATTGTTAGTACACTTGTGTTGGTGTATATCCCTTCATTAACTGGAAAATCTTTAGGGAATCTCAAAAGGTAGCTGACAAATGCTGATTTGGCGTGCAGAGTAATCATATTGGCCTGCTAGCAATAAAATTTTACTGCTGTTCTGCTATAAAAGTAAATAATGTAAGTCTTGTGCTGTGTTGTTACAATGAGTAATGACACAAAAGGATAAATCAGTTCAGTGCAAAGCTTATTCTTTCACACCTGATACTACACATGAAGTTGCTTATTGTAACAATAAAACAGAGAATTAAGTTTCCTGAAACGTGCTTATATAGGTTGTGTAATCACAATCATATAACTATTTCCAATTTATCTATCCATATTTGATATCACTATTTTGTAGATACATATTCTTATATCCATAAAACTTTAATGGCTCCAAATGACCAGCTGTCTGAAACTGATCTTGGATTATTAGTAACCAAAGGCTGCTAATGTCTCATGTATTTGTTGTGCTGTCACACTCTTAAAGGCTGGGAATTACTCAAAGCCAGACTAATTTGATACCAACCAAGCTCTGTCCTGTTGACTGATTTCTTAATGTGACCTCTTTATATAGAGCAGCTACAGGCCTATAGTGAGAGACACACTGTCTACCATTGATCGGTCCAGACTCAAATTTGCATGCCTGTCTTCAGTTTCATGAATGTGGTCTCAACTTGTCTGTGCTTTTTTCTGGTGATTGTAGAGCTTCCATCTAGCAGGTGCATCACCTTTGGTGAACCTCTTTTTTTTTTTTTTTTTTTTTTTCCCCCCCCCCCCCCCCCCCCCCCCCCCTCTTAAGGAAACTGAGGAGCCTGTAGTGGAGTGCCAGGAGTGTGAGACTGACACATCCTCCTCTAGAACTGCAGTGGGCTCGTCAATGACCTCGGGGGACCTTGGTGATGTCAGCTCCTTCTCATCTAAGGCCTCAAGCCTCCACCGTACATCCAGCGGAGCAAGCAGTGGTCACTCTGTCACACACAGCGGCAGCAGCAGCTCAGGGCGAGGAACTGGAGCTGTCAAAGGGAAAGTGTGTGGGACAGAAACTGGAGAGTTTGCTTTACCCATTGGCAGAGGCACCTTAGGAAAATTAAGGTACGTGCAGAGCCTTGGGAAAGGAAGAATAGATACTTTACAGAAGTGAACAGATGGCTTGGGTGGCGTGTGAAGCAGGGTAGACCCTAAACCAAGAGTTTTCTGGGAAGGGTCTGGCTTGATGAACAGAAATAAGGAGATAGTCTTTGCTTTTACCACTGTTCTTCTTAAAAGAGTAGTTTGTTTCCTTGTGACGCACTGCTTTGCCTAAGCTCATTTCAGTTTAGCAGCAATGAGGCAAATTTCTTGACCAGTTGTGAGATCACAGAGAGAATGGGGGGGATCCAAATGAGCTGGCTTCTCTTTTCAGAACAGTTAACTCATAAATTCTCTAGCCCTAGGAAAGGAGCTGGTCAGCCAGCATCTCCGCTCAGAGTTAGCCAGGCAGGAGCACTGCCTTGTGAGGAAGAGGAGGACTCTATGCCTGGCACTCGTCAGGGTGGCAGAGTACCTGTGACACCTCGTGGGCGAGGAAGAAGAGGCCGCCCGCCATCTCGAACAACAGGAACAAGGTACCCTGGAAAAAGGAGACTGTAACTTTAATTTGTGGCGGAGTAAGAGAATGGGGAGCTGCTGTCTTAATGTGACAGAGGAAAAGGAGTACTGAATGTTTCAGGAGCTATTTTTTGGTGATAGCATGTAGCAGCTGCAAGCATTTCGCCCAACTATTCTTTGTTTAGTAACTTTTTTTCTTGATCCTTCTGGGACTGTTTTTCTTCTTTCTACAGAGATTTAGCTGGACTGCCAGGTGTGGAAGATCTCTCAACTACAGCATCACCTGAGGAGAAATCATTTACTCGTCCTGTTCGCCTGCCAGATGGAGGGGAGAAATCTGACGCTTCTGGCTTCTGTGCCTTACGTCGAAGTGACTCTCCAGAAATCCCATTACAAATGGTGACTGGTCCTTCGGACTGTGCAGACTCATCCTCTGGGAGCAGCTTTGTGGGCCTCAGGGTTGTAGCAAAGTGGTCCTCAAATGGGTACTTCTATTCCGGGATGATTACCCAAGATGTTGGGGCAGGAAAGTACAAGCTGCTCTTTGATGATGGATATGAATGTGATGTGCTAGGAAAAGATATTTTACTCTGTGATCCTATCCCGCTGGAGACTGAGGTGACTGCACTCTCAGAGGATGAGTACTTTAGTGCAGGTAAGAGTAGTGCTTGAGCTCTATCCTTGGGTTTTCTGAGTTGCTGAATGAAATGGGAGATGGGTGCTTGTCCAGGAGGATAAGAAGCCTGGGTATAGTTGGTTAACGGGTGTTATTTTCTGTCTTGTCAGGTGTGGTGAAGGGACACCGGAAGGAGTCTGGAGAGCTATATTACTGCATTGAAAAGGAAGGCCAGAGGAAGTGGTACAAACGAATGGCTGTTATCCTGTCTCTGGAACAAGGAAATAAGCTCCGGGAGCAGTTTGGGCTAGGTCCTTATGAACCTGTCACCCCCTTGACCAAAGCAGCTGACATCAGTCTCGGTAAGGGGAGGTGCTGTTGAGCTGCTGGCTACACTGTTCTGCATCTTGTGCCTTTATGATGATTCTAGTTCCTGATCTGAATTACTAATGTTTACATCTTTCTGGGTATTCAGCAATACTTTTGGTACTTCATAATGGGATCTTTGAGATCCTTTTATTCTTCTGTCTTGCTCAGAGGCTTAGTGGTGTTGACTGGCTTGTGGAGAGTGGTCTGCTTCTAGGACAGTGATGCTTGCTGTACTCATTTACACTTGGTGGATGGCTGCTATGATACAAACTCTTCAGCCATAGTAGGAGGGGAAGAGACAGGCAGGGTACAGGGCTTGAGAAGAAAGATACACAAGCGAGATTTTTTTTTCCCCCTTTTTTTTTTTCCTTGCTCTTCTCTGTCAGAGGGTGGTAGTGTGTACCTTCTAGGTACTATTGAATTTAGCCACCTCTGTGCACCTAGGTATAGTGAAAACTTACGGAGTTAGGTGACAGCCAGTGACTAGTCTCTGCATACTATATTACAGATAATCTTGTGGAGGGGAAGCGGAAGCGACGTAGTAACCTTGGTTCTCCCAGCACTTCCAGCAGCAGCACAACTCCCACTCGTAAAGGGCAGGAGAGTCCACGCATCCCACCAGGCACATTTTCTGGGAAAAGGAAACTTGTTGCTTCTGAAGATGAGAGATCCCCAGCTAAACGTGGCCGCAAGTCAGCAATAATAAAGCCTGGTGAGAACCTGCTCTTAAACTTACATTCAGCTATTTCTTTATCTCCCTGGTATTTCTGTAATTGATCTTTCCACTTGCCATAAGCAAAAAGTAGATGAGGTTTGCTTGTTTGCCCTGCAGGATTCGAGACTGATTCTCCCTGCCCTGGATGCATTCAGCAGCCAGATATTTTTAGCATAGTCTGAGTACTTACCTACCATCTTTTCAGTTCTGCCTTTTAGAAATGTTGTGACCTTAATGTTGTGATTTGCCTCTCTCCTTTCTTTTCTCTTTTCTTATCTGTTTAGTCAGTTCTGAAAGGCCTAGCTGTTAAAGGGACCCTTCACAGCAGTAAGTGTTGTTTCAGGATGTTGATAGACTGGTGAACATTGTCCCATTAGTCATTAAGGTTTTGATTTGAAGACTCTACAACCAGAAAAGTGAAAGATCCCTACCTATCCTAGTGTAATCCTAACCCAATCAGTCCTGCCTCCCTCTGTCTCCTCCAGTAAAATAACTTAAGCTGAACATATCCCAGGGTCTTTGTGCTGAACCTGACTTTTGAGACTCATGGTGCTTCTGTCTCTCTGCAGGGGCTGTGAGAGCTGGAGAGTTTGTAAGCACCTGTGCAGGTGTAGATGCTGTAGACCCCCCAGTACTGGAGGATCATCATGGACCCTTGCCTCACAATAAGACCCTCTTTTTGGGCTATGCCTTTCTCCTCACCATGGCAACACCCAGTGACAAATTGGTCAATCACCAGAAGCCATCAGATGGTCCCACAGGGAGTAGTGAGGAGGAAGAAGGTGAGGCAAATCTTACCTATTGCATTTCCAGGTGGAATGCTGTGGCTTTAGGAAAAACACTGGATGCTGTCTGATCAGGCATTTGTGTGAGTGCTTGTTTTACCCTTTTGCTCTTTAATCCTTTGCAGAAAGGACCTAAGACTCAGTCTTTGTTTTAGAGAATTTACAGCCTGAAATGTGGCAAACATCAGTGATGATCATAGGGCTGTTCAGCAAGTTAAAGTGAAATTGGTGAGATCAGCAGTCTCAGAATAGTATAATACGAGAAGGAAGGTTTTGAGATAGTGCTGGAAAACATAAGACTTAATTTGCCTTTGGTATGGTCATGTTTCATGCAATGAACTGCAGCATGAAAAAAGGTGACAAGGCGCTCACTTGGCTAGTTTGGCCAGTGCTGTGCTTCCCTTTCTGCTGCTGTTTTGGGGTTTGTTTTGGGGGGGGGGGTTTTCTGTTTTTTTTTTTTTTTTTTTTTTTTTTGTTTGGGTTTTTTGACTCTTCCAAGGGTTTTCTCTAGAGATTCTTGGGAGAAAGGCTGGGGTCCCTTACTGGAATGGATGAGGGCTCTCTAGACTGAGGAGTGTACAGACATAAGCAGATAGATTATAGCCAAAAACTGAACTTTCTGTTTCTGCTGTAGAATTTTTAGAGATTACTCCATATGACAAAAATTTCATAGCACAGCAGCTGCGAGCAGGAGCTGGCTATATTCTGGAAGACTTCAATGAAACCCAGGTAAGGGCTCACTAATCTAGAACAATAGTCACAGAATAGTTGACGTTGGGAGGAATTTCTGTAACTCATTGTCCAATCCCCCTGCTGAAAGCAGGATCAGGTAGAGCAGATCGCTTAGGTCCTTATCCAGTTGGGTTTTGAGTATCCTCCAGGATGGAAGCTCCACAACTTCTCTGGGCAGCTTGATCCCATGTTTGACCACCCCCAATTTAAAAAAAAAAATAAAAAAATTAAATGGAACTTCCTGTATTTCAATTTGTACCTGTTGCTTCTTGTTCTTTTAGTAGATAACACCGAGAAGAGTCTGGCTCCATCTTTTGTACACCCTCCTATCAGTCATGAATATGCATTGATAAGACCACCCAAACCTTCCCTTCTTGAGCTTAAACAAGCTCAGTTCTCTCAGCTTCCTCTTGTATGTCAGATGCTCCAATGCCTAGGTATCTTAGTGGCCCTTGGCTGGGCCTACTCCAGTATGTCTTGTGTTTTTTTGTTGTACTGTGGAACCTAGGAGTGGATGCAGTACTCCAGATGGGTTCTCACCACAGGTCTGTGCCTCAGACAAGAGCTCTTTGCTCTTCACTTACTAGATCTACTTGGACAACTAATTTCACTGTCACTTTTACTTTATATTTAGATTTTTGATAGAGAGGGTAAATTGTTCTTGACGCATCTTGCCTGAGGCTGCAGAGTCTTCTCTAGTGACCTACTGAGTTGCAAACTAAAAGATGAATCTTCTCCTTTGAACTAGAAGAGATAGTTTTGATAGAAAAACTACTAGGCAGAGTTTTTGCCTGTGAACTGCATGGCTTGGAACAGGTGATTGTTATAGGTACTCCTGATTTCAGAATCTGTTTATCTAATTCACCTTTCACATAATGTGGCTGTAAAAATCAGGGTTTTGATTGTTTTCTTCTTTATAGTGTTTAGTAGCAGGATAACTTCTGTGGATTTTTTTTGCAAGCATTGTCTCCAGTTTACATGTTCTTTTATTTTCCCTGAAGTGTAATGCAGCATATCAGTGTCTTTTAATTGCGGACCAGCATTGTCGAACTCGGAAATACTTGCTGTGCCTTGCCAGAGGGATCCCTTGTGTGTCTCATATCTGGGTCCATGATAGCTGTCATGCTAACCAGCTTCAAAATTACCGGAATTACCTTTTGCCAGCTGGCTATAGCCTCCAGGAGCAAAAATTGCTAGAATGGTAAGTGCCAAATAACTATGATTTGAGTCCACAGACCAAGGATTTAGAGAGAATTGTTATGTTTGGGAGGCTCTTGAATGTTGCAAGTACTGAAGATGTCCCTAGTACTGCTCCCCATGCTTTCCCTTCCATATAGGAACAGCACTTCCATCTCTTTCCTTGGATTTACAGTGACCTCTAACACCAAGGTACATTTGGGTGCCGTATACAGAAAAGACAGTTTCCTGAGAAGTAGGAAAGATGTCTGTCTCCTCATGAGGAAGACGGAATTCAGGCAAGGCTTCCCACACACTTGGCTGACTTCTCCAATTGCTCAGAAATGGATAAAGGAGAGCAATATTACTGCAGTTTCCTTTTCCTTTGGTACGTTTTGAAGCCAGCTTCTGCATTTTCTATGGAGTCCAATCCAGTATGTCTGTTCTAAGAGTACAATTGTCAGGTCAGACTCCTCAAGCAAGGTGAGGGGTGGACAAAAGCAGTTTGTAAATCTCTGTGGGCTTTGGGCAGGAGACTGATGCCTGCCTGCCTGTTCAGCTGTGTCAAAGCAGAGGCATTTTGGATATGCACAGAAAAGATGGTTCAGGGTTAAGAAGGAGTTTAGCTTAACTTTTTGGATTTAGGCTGCTGCACACAACCCTCACCAATGTTGTCTAGCTCTTTTTTACTATCTATAAACAGAAGATAGTTGCTCCAAGTATTTCAGGAGGGTTGGTAAGAGAACAGGTCACTGTATGCAGGATAGTCAAAGAACCAATATGGGAGCCAATCAGGTGACTAGAAGTAGTAGATAATGGTCCTCAAATTCCCAGACTACTGGATATTCTTAGCAGTCTGCATTTCTCTTTTATTCTACAGGCACCCACGAGAAAACCCATTCCATAACCTGAAGGTTCTCCTGGTGTCAGACCAGCAGCAGAACTTCCTGGATCTGTGGTCTGAAATCCTCATGACAGGGGGAGCAGCATCTGTTAAACAGCATTACTCAAATGCTCACAACAAAGGTACTCCTTGGTGTTTCTTGGGCCTAGTATTAGGGGATCCCATGCCACTGTAGTCTCTAGTATGACTTAAAACCACTTAGGATGGTTTACAAAGTTGTCTATAAGCATAAAGGAAGGGAAAATGCAGACACTAGCTCTCTGCTTGAATGTAATCTAGAAGACCTACCTTCCAGAGGAGATGCTGCAGCAATTTGGGACACAAGCTGTCAGCTGCCAGCCTATGTTGAAAGGGGGAAATAGGCAACAGTTGCTCCTGGACTGTCTGTAGGGCACTAAAATTGTGCTTCCTTGTTCTTCTGAACTCAGCTGTCTCTCCCTCACCATATGGGATGTAGGCCCTCATTCTTGCAGCCTGAGGTCAGGGCTTATGGTTATCTAGTCCTGCCTGTAACATTGGCTACTGGTTTTCTGTTAATTTCTATCTGGACTAGAGGGAATCTTGTACTTGCAAGGTGCAGTGTTGCTGTAGAGCATGTCTTAACTTTTTACAAAGAGAATTCACTGGCTAGGAATGAGAGGACATGGAAGAGAGATTTGTAGTGGTGAAACACACTGATCTGCTGCTGCAGAGGTCTGTTTTCTTCTTTTCACCTGATAGATGCCTGTCTTTCCTCCTGTGCAGATATTGCTTTGGGTGTTTATGATGTGGTGGTGACTGATTTTTCCTGCCCAGCTGGTGTCTTGAAGTGTGCAGAAGCTTTACGGCTGCCTGTTGTCTCACAAGAGTGGGTGATCCAGAGCCTTATTGCTGGGGAGAGAGTAGGCTACAGCAAGCATCCAAAATATAAACACGACTATGTCCCCCACTAAACTAAAACTTTGCCCTGCTGTCCCACTGTTGTGCAGACTGTGTTTTAATCAGGTTTTAAATGTTTGTGTAATTGGACAGTGTGCATGAATTACTGTATATAGTTTTATCCGCTGGACTTTTATGATGAAATAAATGTTCAATCTCTTGTGGTAGCTGTTGGGACTGTCATTTATCTAAACTTATTCCAGGGCCGTGCCTCCAGAGGAGGGCAGAAAGAAGAGAAATGCTTACATTTCTCTGAGCTGAATAGCACTAATATTCTAGTTTCAGTAAAAACTGGCCTCAATACAAAGACAATTATAAAAGAAGGGAAAGGGGTGTTCTCACCTAGCAGCCTATATTTTACAGAAGTGAATACCCTATGACCAAGTTCAGCACTTCTTTTTGTTAGAATAGCATGTTGTGTACTCCTCCAGCTTGCTATTGCTCTTTTCCATTAATTTCATCAAGATGTTGCTGAAGCAACTGGTAAGAATTTTGAGGACAGAGTGCCATTTTTGCTTTGGCTACCCCTCTTTTTTTTCCTTTTCTGACTATGGGTATTCCCTAGTGCAGACTACCTAAAGTCAAGATATAGACACAGGGACCTAGGACAACTCAGCTAGTGGGAGACTGAGGTACAAAGAATACATAAATGCTGTGTATTTTTGTTTAAATATTAATGGGGTAAATATCTGCTTCTGAGCTGCTGCATTCACAACTAGGCACTTTAACTTAGCAGTCAACTGGCATAAAAGGCAACAGCTGAGTTTGACAGCTCATCACTCCAACAATGCTATAGGCTAGAGGTATACCCAGGCCTCCCTCCAGCCTTGTACACAGTCTTTACTCCCCTGCTTCAAAAGTGTAAGTCTTTCTTGATGTATATTTTTTCTTCTATTGTTTCCTAGCTCAGTCACCTTCTGACTGTGCTGGTTTATAAATCCCACATCCAAACTCTGACACCCTTTCTTGCAGTTTTCTAGCTTTTTTTTCATGATCACATGGTTTTAAACTTTGCATCAGGCACAGTCCTACCACAAACAGCTATAGTGCATTGAAGATGCTAGGCCTTACAGTTGCTGTCTGTTGTGTGTCTTTCTGAGCAAGCAGAGATTCCTTCCCCACTCTGCTTCATGAGATCTGCAGCTTTGGATACTGTGAAAATACCAACCCTCTCATGGGAAGGCTGACTTCCTGGCAGCCTTTGTGTTCAAATTTCAAAACCTGGTACTATACCCCAGTGACAGACCTGCTGCTGCTGCTCATCCAAATGGACTTATGGCAAGATAGTCTGTTTGTTACAGCAATGCTAGGAAATCTTAGTAACATGCACGAAGTTCTGCCAGATACTGCTCTTCATTGAAATAGGATGCTGTGCCACTCTAATCGCTTTGCACTTGGGTACAGACATTGACAATACTCCACGTAACTGCATGACAAGATGGTTTTATTTTGGTTCAGTAGGATAGTCACTAGTAGTATTCCAAACAGCCTTCAATGAAAACAGTACACTTAGGGCTGGCATCCTGATTAAGTTTCTCCCTAGTTTTAGTTCTAGCACACTTCTGTGAGCAGAGGGAGCTTTGTACTTTGAACAGGGCAAAGCTACTTCTGTCTTGATGTGCATAACTTTAGCACACAAAATCTATTTTTATAGAGAAAGCATGTGACATCACTAGTGGCTCCTTTACCTATACAGATACGCTAGAACAGTGCACTGTACAAGAGATTCTTCAAATCCATTCCTTCTTCCCTCCCCCTTCACTTCAAATGGTTATTGTAGTTGTTTCATTTACCTGGGAGTATGTATTTAACAGACACTGTGTACTGTAAATCAGTTTACTGCACAAGTGGAACTTCTGAATACAGCCAAAACTTCATTCATAGTCAAGAACAATAGACTACTTCTTCCATACTCCAACTTGCAAAGGATCATAGTCCAGCTGAAGTGTCAAGACATGATAATTCTTGTTGCTTTTTCACTTTCTGAAGAGGCACAGACTGCCTCCTTCGAAGCATTTATAAGTATAGGCAGGGCTGCAGAAAGCATGTTTTTACTAGTTCAGAAAAAATGGAGTAGCTTTCTGCAATGACTGGGCAGCCTCACAAGTGGCACTTCCTGCCAATTTCTTCTGAAATGGTGGTTCACCAGGCAAGAGCCAGCTACTGAGAAACTCAGCTGAGTGCAAACTCTCCAAAAGTACCCCATTTCCACTGCTTGATGTGTCATTGGTCACAGCCTGAAGAAAAGGTCTTGGTGCTTAAACCCCAAAACTGCAAGAGAAGGGTACAATATTAACTACATGTTGAAAAGAATGCCCTTTATCAACCCACCTGAACATTCTTCAGCCAGTATGAGCTACCAGCTAGTTCAACTTTGTGCCAAAACAAACTCAAAGGGGAGAAACATATGAAAGACAAAAATGAACTCATGCTGGCTTGTTTCGTTTCTGTCATAGTATTTAGCAACACTTTGCTTCTAATTGTTTTGGCTTACACAATCAATAAAAATTACTTGTGATCATTTATATCACTTTGTACTTCAAGTACCTCAGCACAAAGCAACCCTGAAGATACTCCTACCTGCCCAAGGTTCCTCCAGCCTGGGTGTAGTATTTGTTATAATCCAAGCGTAGCAGCAGTTGAGCTAAGTCAGAGTTTATCTGATGGTTGCGAACGCTAGAGAGAATCTTGAAGAGAAGTGATGACTGACGACTGAATCCCTACAAATTAGAAGTAGTCAGTTCTGGGCATTCTCAAGAGAGAAAGCAAGCAAGCCTTTCATCTCTGTTCCTGCCTAAACAATCCCTTAACAGCCTGAAGAAAAGAATCACTCCAAGAGAAGTGATGCTTGTGGTCCAGTATAAGGTAAGCTGTCAGCCACGAGAATTATTAGGTGTTAGGTATCCAAAAGGAGGGGTAGAGGCACCAACTGATATCCATCCACCTCCTTTCTATTCCAATAGGGTAATTTCTGCATATCTGCCCATACTCCTCTCTGTGCACATAGAATTTTAAACTCAGGAACAGTTGATTAATTAAAATCATTGCAAGCACTCATATAGAATGTCTCAGCTTAAACTCACTCCTGTTACACAGCTGTTAAAGCCAAGATGACTGCTTAGGCAAATGTTTGCATGGGAGAAGAGCAGATCCATATAAACATAGATTCACCTTCACCAAAATACTGAGTTGTGCAGCTCCCCGTTCATCTAATGGGCCCAGATTCTGACTGACCAGAGAACAAAAACTGTGACAAAGATCCAGTATTTCATTTAAGCAGTGGAAAACCTGCATATGATAAGAAGTAGAAAGCAGGAGTTTAAACAAGAGTTCAAATGCAGACAAAGCTGTTCTTAGTACCTGAAAAATTGCAGTGTTCATAATCAAGATGTTGCTGATACCATGTTTCTCAATCAGCAAAGAAGATGTTAAAGCACCTGTAGCATTTTTGTAAGGTTTTCTATGGAAAAAGGACTTAAATCCCGACCCCCAACCTTTTGCAGACATTACTGGGGAAACAGCAATTGGCATGAGCCATCCACATAGGCACAGAAGTTGAACATTGGCTTCCCTATCCAACCAGCAGGCCGTTCTTGCAGCTTCGGGATTGAGAAGGAAGAACGAAGAACAGCAAGAGCTGTGGTTCAAGGCCTTGGTTTCACTGTTCACAAAACTTAGAATTTCTTTTGTATCAGTTGGTCAAGGAAATTTACATTCAAGAGCATTAAGAAACCCCAAATGCCTCACAGACATAACTACTGGAACACTTAAAAGTTCCAGACTGGATAATCAGTATTCTGCCACCTTTATATGAGTCTCATAGACTGACCAAATAATAATGAAACAGACAAGATCTGCGTTCCCACTGTTTTATTTGGGACTGTTTTTGTGAGGCTACATGTTTAAAAAAAAATACTGGCAACACTGTAACATATTTTTTACTAAAACAACAATAAAAAAGACCCTTGAAGTCCACTCAGGAACATATCAACTATTTTTATCCTCTATAGTATAAGTAAGAAAGGGAATTTTTCCTAATCTAATGAATTTCAGAATGAGTCCCACAGGAATACAGTTCCCAGCACTATGCTAACTAGTACTTTAATAAAATTGCCTATGAGAAAAATATAGCAACAAAAATTAAGTTAATAGGTTAACAGAACACTGGAATAATCTTGATTTAAAATTGCCAGGAATGCAGCATCCACACTTGCCAACTGTAAATTAAGTGATCTTAATTCAATTATCTGTTCTAGTTTATACCTGCTTTATTCCTAGAATTGTAGTCTGTGCTCTGCAGGAGATTATGACTGATCTATTTTAAAAGAGATGGTTTGTCCTATCTGTTCACAAAAGGTGTGTTTCTTAGGGCAGTTGGAGAATTTGTAGAAAAAGGTGAAAACAAGACCTACTTACAGGTTTTAGGAGGATGAAAGACTGAGCCAACAGGTTACTTAAGAAATGATCATGAGCCAACCGTATACTCTCAAAATCTCGCGTGGCATTTATCTGCTGTAGAAGCTGTGAGAACTGAGATTCCAGTACATCCACCTGATGGATATGTAAAGAAAGCTCATTAGTATCTTGAGGAATGGGAGTACTTCAGACCAGCCAGAAGTTTTCTGTAAGCAACTTACTTTCCTTATTGCTACTCTTACCTTAGAGGCTGAGGATCACCTTCTCTCTGCCTCCTGAATGGGGATTTATATACAACAGCAATACATAATGGGGCAACACACACACAATTTTTGATGCCTAAGTATTATCTAAGTAGAAAGGGAAATGGTCACTTTCTTTAAGATTAACTATTGAAAAAGTATCTAGCTAGCATGTAAACAAAGCTGTTTGATTGTAGTCATCTCTGAATTTTACACCGGGAGATAGTATTTGGAATCTCAGGGCAAAGGCTGCAGTGCAAAAGCTCAGCCACATTACTCTGGAGAATTTAGAAAGCCAGGTCCCCTCAATTCACCTGTTATGGCTATTAACAAAATGATATGCAATTCTCACAAAATCATACTACTAGGAACTAGTGTTTACATTTGAAAAGTCTCTTTTTGTACTTTAAAGTGTCAGGATATAGCTTCTTTCAATTCTTAAAAAAAAAACCAAAAAACACCAAACAAAAAACCCAAACCAACTTGTCACTTAACTCAAACTGGAGTTCACTTAAAGGGGCAAGGGAAGAAGCCAGGATGGTATCTTAATGATGCTACTTCAGAGATGACTGTGGCTTCTTACAAATATTTAGTAGCACCAGAGAGCCAAAACACCTGCATTTCCAGTAACACTCCCTGATTCACAAGTCCAGAAACTTTGTAATTGTAGCACTAAGTCTGGGAACTCAGAAAAAGTTCTAGACTTGTTCCAAAGGAAATCCTGATTTCCTTAAGGTACAAAGAATCTGAACCCTGAAAGGCAGGACTTTAGTGCTCCTCCCTCCATTCATTTCTGCCAGTTCCTGATTAACTGATACAGTTTACCTTTCTCTATAATCCTGACCTGCAGATAATACTGAAGATTGTCCACGAGGAAAGCCATGTGATCCCTCAGACGCCACTTGATGGCATCAGTTCTGTTAGATTTCAGGTGTTTGCGTTGCATCTGGAGAGCCCAACAGTGCTGTAGTTCAGCCTGGACTCGTCGCACACTCAACAGGTATTTGAACACAACATTGTACCTACAGTCAAAAATACAAAGTTGTTTAAGATGAAAATCTTCCTTGGGTGCTGGTACTGGAGAACATAACTGCAAGATAGAAAAAGAACAGGAGGTGGCTGCCTGCCAACAGACAGGGTGGGTCAGGTGATAGCCCATCTCAGAGTAACAGATTTCTGCTTGTATTGGTCACTGACCTAAAAAATACAAAGTTAATTTCACTGTCAGGAGGAAAGAGCTGACAATGCTTTGTCAAAGTAGCACTCTGTAAAATAGTGCAGATTTGTCAGCATCTTGCAGATCTTACTGTCATTACAACAAGTATCCTCAATATGAGTAAGTGGAAAGAGTCATTTCACAGTTCAAGGAGCAAGATAAAGTATTATAGCTCTACCTTCCTCTCCATGGAGAGGAAAAATCCCCAACACATTAGTCGAGTGCCTGAGATCAGGGAACCTATCGATGAATATACAAAGACCATACCTAGTACTTACTTCTCCAGAACAGCAGGAGTAAAGAGAATGTGTAGTGGCCATTGAACTTTGTAAGAAAGGCCCAGAGCTGCCCATCCAGATGCAGGGGCTTCACGTGGAGATAACTCCCGGGAAGGCCCTTCACGAGTCTGAGAAGTATCTGGAAACAAATGAGATGCTGAATTAAGTCATCTTCTTAGTCAAGACAACCATGGCAAGGAAGAAAAGGGGAAAGAACAGAATAAGAAGAGCAAAAGCAGACTAGGCCATCACATAGGGCTCCACAGGGAACAAAGTTATTATTTCTTTAACTTCAGAGAAGGATCAGTAATAAGACTTGAGAACAAGATCATCATCTGCCCTCTTAACTCATGACTAAAAATGCAAGTAGATACCTTTATGCTCCTTTCCATGATACTCAATGGTTAAGTGAAGCAGGGGAAGAAGGTTGTCATCATCTAACAGCACCTTATGAGCAGACTGTTGAAATGCAACGTTGACATCTGACAAGAAGAAAGCATAGATAGTAACACAAGATGATGCAGATAGTGCTAGTTTTGCATCCATTAATTATTTATGCTAGGCCATAAAAGACTACACTGACATGCTACTTCCACTAGTTTTATTTAATTGCAGTCTCAAATATGGAGAGAAACCTGCCATCTGAAAGTTTCTGAGATGTTATTTTCACCTACTCTGTGAGACATTCTAATTCATGAGTGCTGTTTCTTTCAAAACGAATTACAATATCTGGAGGATAAGATAGAGCTCTTCTGTACTGGATGTGGCTAACCATTTTCCTGCTATACCACAGCAAGGACAGTTTGGTAAGTGAATAAGCAACACTCACCATGTTCAGTTACAGCTGTAGGTGGTGTTTTTAACATATGCTGTGCAGTGTCAATGAAGGCCTGAAACAGCTCACCTCTTCCCAAAAGGTAAAAGTCTTTTATAATCTGTGGAGATAATTTTTTTGTGTATAAGCATATCAAAAACTGAGCAGAAATTTTAAGCATCCTAGCTGATAGCATCTATTTTCATTATTGCTTGGACAACTTCTGCCATTTGAAAACACTGCTGGAGAGCTCTGAATTTCATCCAGTGCCCAAAAAGTCTATGCTGCCTTTGCTTCAAGATGCAAACCATGAAACCACATACACATACCCCTCTAACTCTGTCTCTGCCCAAGTTCTATCACTCTGTGCTCATTCTTGAGACCTGGAAAATGAAAACAGCTTTACCTAAAAGAAGAAAGTGTAGAATCCAAGACAGTACAGTATTTAAAGGGAAAGAGCCATTAAAAAAGAAAGGAAGAAAGAAAGAAAGAAACAAAGAAATTTAAACTGCTGTAGCAAAAACAAGCTAGCAGTTACATTACCTTCAGTTGTCCTAGTAAATCTGATTCCTCCACCATCAGTTTCCAAAGATGCTAGTGAGGAAACAAAAACCAAACAAAACAAAAGAAACCTCCTCTCAGATTTATCTAAACCCATTCAGTGAGAACAGTAGCTGTCTTAAAATACTTATGATGCATACAAAAAAGCAACTATACAAAATGCTATATAAAGCACATGAGAACAAACTAAGAATCCTGTGTGTAGGCAGCCCATGCTACTAGTTAGAACACTCTTGATGTATACCAGCAAGAAACTCTGCCTAAGAAACATGAAGAACCATGACAAAAAAATAAGTAAATTCCTACAAAATCAGTTCCACCCTAGCTTTGTTCTCACTTCTGTAACCTCCCCATCTTCTCAGGTTCCCCCCCCCCACCTCAAATTAAAAAAAGATTAAAAATTGCCAAAGCAAAGAATTTGTCCAGCAAGACACCATCTAATATGCTGAAAGCATGATGAAAAGTTCTGAAGTTGTTTCAAGTGAAAAAAAAATACATAAAAATTCCCTTCTTTCCCCCGTGAAAGTGTGTAGTATTTGTTAATGTCCTTTTGTCATTAGAAGTTGGGGTAACATGAAGCTCTGAGCCCCATAAGAACATGAAAGCTACCTGCAGTGTTCACATGCTTGTTCAATCACTGATTCTAAAGAGCGCCCTTCTTTTCCCAGTCATTCACAAAACTGAAGAGCTCCTCAGCCTGTACAGTAGCTATCCTTCCTAGGATCCTTACCTCAGCAACAGTGCTCCGTATCCAGTCAACCACTGATTCAAAGTCCACCAAACTAAAGAGCGGTTGCTGCTTGAGTCGATGTAGCTCTGCTGCAAAAGTGTCCTCCTGGTTTTTTAGGATGGAGCCTGTGCAGCAATGAGAAAAATGTTTTGGACAATAAAAAGAAATACTATTTGGAGAAGAGCAGACCCCTTCCAGCACAGTGGGGCAGAAAGGCTGTCCAGGCAGCACCATCTCAGGTCTGGTGAGGAATGTGAAGTTGAGGAGGCCTCAAAGTACAAGTACCAAGGTACAGGATTGCTGCTACAAGTACAGTTATGGTATAGACACTTGACATGGCAGTGCTGTAGTATCAGTAAAAACCCAAAATATTTTCTATGTAAATGATTGCCACTAACAGCCCTTTTCCTAGGACTGAGCTAGATCTTTGAACTCTCAACTTTTCTGCGACATTAACCAGTTGGTTTGGTTCTCCACCTGCCCCTGCCCCTTTCAAATCTACCCTACTACTTGAACTTGGGGATTTTTTTTTTTAACTAAGCTTGAAGACCAATTTCTTTTCACCTTGCTTCTGCTAAGGCAAGAAAACAGTCCAATTTCATTGGTCCTTTGTTCTCTGCAATGTTGCTCAAGTCATTCAAGTACTTTTGCCTAGACAAGCTCAAGATAGAGCCTCCACAGCAGTCCTCCCCAATTGGTATAGGAATATATTTCCAAAACCATCTCCAGTATAAATTTGTCAGGCTCTCAAAGAGAACCATCAGCTGGAATTGTCTCTCTCTTGCTGACTTAAAGGCTCCATCTTGATAATTTGTCTTCCACTGTGACCTTTGGGACCACCTTGCAATTAATCTCATTTGTGGATGTGTTTTAATCCTATGGCACCATTCTGCAACATACATACTCGGAGCAAGCTGTGTCCTTGTGTCTGTCTGCACCCTTCAGGGACAAGGATGCAAACTGAAAAGAAAACACGACCTTTGCTATTGCTTTATTTATCCAGAGCAAATCACATGGTGACTTGTTGCTGGAAACTTGGAGACTATGCTTGGAAAGTGTTATTATTTACTCATCCTGTTCTTATACCACTCCCTTGGAATCAATCAGAAGCAGAACACTGGGACCACTGCTCTGTCCTGGCACAACCATCTCTATGTTCTGAAGAAATCAGACAATAGTCAGTGACTGTTGAGGAATTCGTTAATACAGCATTTTGGAAGATACTTGTCAGTCACTCATAACTGAGCAAAGACCACAAGGAAGATGTTCCTTACCTTTTCTGGTCAGGTTAACGTTTTGATTCTCGAACATCTGCACAGATTCACCCACAAAGAGGATTTTCTCAGCCACCCGCACAGGAATGTATGAAGGCAGCATTTCTACTCGCAGAGAAAACTGTTTTAGAGATGGAGCTAACATGTTCTCCTCCTCAATCAAGCGCTGTCGGAGACCCCAGGGGAAAGACATCAAGCAAAAAAAGTGTGAGAAAACCAGGCAGAAAAGGTGTATAAAGGGGTGGTGGAATCCAAGTACATTGCAAGTAAGCAGAAAGGTGGCAATCCTAATTTGCATTGTTTAAGTAAGCCTGCAAACTTCTTTAGACTTCTGGTACGCTAGCATATCTCCCTAGAGAAGATACTGCTTTCATCAGCAGAAGCTAATACTTTGTGGAATAGCAGCAAATTGGCTCTGCCAAAGGATAATGTTACATCAGCAAAAGGAATTTTTGTTGCAATTCATTACCTTAGGTTTTTTGCATCCACAACAATGTTAATTAGCAGTACCAAAAATAATCCTCCCTTACACCCATTCCTCTATGTTTTAACACTGCTAGAGCACTTGTGATACAGGCCAAATGTAAACACCTCCACTAGTAAGCAGACAGGTTAAAGATCTGAATGCTTCCTAGCATAAATTAAGCAATTTTCTCAGTTCCTGCAAAAGGTGTTTAAATCAATACAGCAATCATTAACTTTTTTTCTGAATGTATTAATAAAGGACTCCCAAGTACGGAGGCAAGACTTTCCTTCAGAGAAGTAATACTGATTATTTCATTTGGCTTTCTTGTTATTAGAGAATTAGGTTCATTAGTCCATAATCCAAAAAACACCATGCTAACAAATTTTTGAGAACATTTGCCACTTACAGAATTCTTCCTTTTAATAGGAGAGTTCATTGTACTGTATACTGATGTTAGCAGCTTGGCAATTCTTTTCTTAAGATTCTTCTGACACTTTTAGATGAGGAAATCCCAAGTATTTTATCGGTCTATCCCATCAACACTCAGGATTTCTTATTTTACTCTCTGACTGAAGAATTGCCAACACTAGTAAGTCAATAATATTGAAGAAGAGAGTTAATTAGGCTCTGTCGCTGTCATCTTCTTAATGCCTACATTTTCCACCATGGATCTAGAAGACTCACCAATTTTCACATTATTCCTATATCTGATATAGTGAAATAATAGATTTTTCACTAACTGCCTTTTAAAGTTCCCCCTTGTTTTCACCTGTGTGTAGACTGTCCTCAGCAGAGACTGTTTGTACAGGGCACCTAATTAGTATGCAACACGGTGTTTCAGGGGTGAATCTTCTCTGTGTTCACAGCCAAGGTGCATGCAGCACACTAACACCATGGGTGCCCATCAGATGTTTTCTCACAGTAAACTAGAGTATGAATTTACAGAGTTGCAGTTGCTCACCACTGGTTCCTGATGCAGACACTATTCAGATGCACAGAGTGTGGAAGATTACTCCATTGAGAAAGCTGCTTTGCACAAGGGCGGTCTAATGGTATGCCATCTACATGAGGAGTTACCACATTTCACCAGTATACTGGCAGGTTGCTCCCTTGCTTAACTTAGCACCCTGGACATGTTCTTAGTGGCCTCTTGACTCTCGCATAGCACATTTTACGCAGTAATGTCAGTAGTATTACCCTGTTAGGTAACATTTGCACAACAAATGGTTGTGCAAGAAAGGTACCTGACCCAGCTGCCAATAGAAAGGGTGCAAGTCAACACCCAAGCTCCCCACACCATCTCCTTTGCAATTGCTCACACTACCACCAATGCCTATGTTGAGCAGATCACAGTGTTGACCATAAGGAATCAGAAAAAGAGTCAGTCAGGAGCAGGGTGAGTACAGCAGTTCCAATTACCTGACATCAGCATCTACAGATTCCATCTACAGGGCTTTCTGCCCTGAGATTACCCAACTGTGCCAAACGATATGTCTCTGTCCTTTATGCCTAGCTGCAACCTATTACAATATTCTGTCTCAATATATGTCCAGTCTAGCATAGCTCACACTAAAGCAGAAGACATTTCTTCTTTAGTTCCCTAAGGACTGAAGGATGCCAAGCTATGACTTTGGTCTTACCAGGTCCTGCAGTTCTCGTAGCTGTTTTCCTGTAAGTCCCCCAATTCCTAGGTCATCATCATCTTCTTCAGGTTGGCTAGGGACATTCCCAGAAGAGGGGCCCTGTTTGATAAAGAACTCTTCATGTTGGTCTAGTAGCAATCCATGCAGCATCCAGGCAGAGAGCTGCTTATACATGACTCCATGACACACAGCCAGAATCCTGAGGTCAAGAGAAACAGACAGTGGGACATTTGCATGCAGTGATCAAAACCTCATTGTTCATCATTCTGGAAAGTCCAGTTAGTCAGCCAGGCAATACGGCAAGTGCTAAATAGCTAATGTGCAATTTTAAATTTCTTTTTTTTAAACAGAGAAAGGTAGACTGATCACTTGCAAAACTGAACTAACATATCCTCTGAATATGTGACTTCTCCACTTAGATCTACTAGTATACCAGAAGTATAAGTAAGTTTGCAGTGGCTTCCCAGTCCTGCTGTTTCTACTCAATTACCATTTCAGCATGAACACAAGTTGTCTTTTAAGTAGTCTGACTTTATCCCCAAGGACATACAAACCTAGCAACACTCTCCCAGTCACATTTATCCTTTTGAAGGATCAAAACCCAGTAACAGGTCTATCACATGCAAAACAGTTCATGTAGACCTCAAAAGAAGAAAAACCATAAGGTCTGAACTTTCCTCAGCCCTAAGTCCAAAGTATGGAGAAAGCCTTAATTCCTGCCATAAATCTGCTTTAGATAAATAATGGGGACTGTGACAGTTTTCCCTGCATGTTACTCCTACTTTTATATCATGCAAGCCTGTTTCACATGTACCGTTTTCAAAAGTAAGATAAACACTTTGACGCTAACTCCAGTTACTACAGCAGAATGAAGTAATAGCTTTACTGTATCTACATACTTTTCAAGAGCACTGCGAACTGGAGGCAACCCCCCACAGCTATGTTTGTGGACTGTCTCCAATATCTGACATCCATGAATCTGCAGAAAGAAAACATGTTTAGACCAGGTCTGTTATTTGAATCTGTACTGACCTTTTCAGACATTTAAACACTATGCTTTTGGCTAACAAGAAAATGCCTTAACAAGCTGCACAAGTCTCACAGAAAGATGTAACATACTCCATGTAGCGAAGAGGCCTTCTATGTGTGGCTCTACACCCAAGCTGCTCTCAAGAATTTCCCTTAACAAAAACTAAGCATCTCTGGATTCCGAACACGTTAGCTTCTCCCCACCCCCAAGTGACAGTGCGAGAAAACAGACTCAGAAAAAAAGAAATTCCAACCAGCAGCACCTTGTACTATGAAATGTATTGTGATTATAAATGCAAGTAATCAAAGATCATACTAATAATGAAAAAGTCAAATCCAATGTAAATGGATTTGCAAAATAGTTATTCAATACTTACAGTAGTACTAGGAATGGGGCACCCATTACTGAAACCACATTCTTTCCTAGTATTAAAGGTCTGGGATGGGGGCAGAAAGAACTTTGTTAGCTAAAAAGGAAACTTAAGAGAAGCTAGCTACAATTTTACTGTACCTTCTGAGTCTTGATCTGTTCCACCATGACCATCACAGAGGGGAAAAGTAACTGAAACTGCAGAACCAGGAGCGAAAATATTTAATTAGGTTGCTATGCAAGGGAGAGAGAAAACCTATACTTGAGTAAGTGTGGACAGCAGCTGATTAAAATAATGTAATGAAACTATCACCTTGCTTTCCCCATAGATTAGAAACATGAAATCTCTAGGAAGTATGTCCTCCCTCCACTGGACCAAGATGCAGTGGACACAGGCAGTAAGGAATATGCAAGGGTCAAGGTAGAGGACCTAAGCTTTGCGTCAAAGTGCAAGTGATCCTCTGAGCATGATTAAGGGACTACAAATGTAGAGGCGTTGAAAAGACTAACCTGTATTTATCCCACCCACTTTCTTATTAGACTCAAGGAGTGATAAGAGTAACCAAAGAGCACTACCTGTTTATTAACGTGACATACCTGGTCCAAGGAGTAATTAACATGTGAGATGGAAAGATGCGGGTCGGCCAGAAACTGTAAGAACAACAAAGCAATTAATGAAAATTAAAATTAGGTATGGTTAAGTTAAAAAGCATGTTTGGCTCTATATTACAAACCTTTAGTTCCCACAGCTTTTTTTTGCTGCCACGTATTTTTGGGCTGTGTCCCATTTTAGGCTATAGCAACCACTGGATGGTGACAGTAGCCAAGATACGACAGCTGCTAATCTAGCAGAGATTAATCAAAACCTTTACAACTGAAAACAGAAGTCACAATAGTCTGAGACAGCACTGGGCTCTGAGGCAGATGGGGCACTTACTGAATTGAAGGCAGAAGGGCCTTAATGCTTATTTGAATGAAGAGTCATGTACAGTGGCATCTCACAGGAATAATTTGGAAGCCACCCCTGATGTGGAAAGGAAAATACTGTGTCTCCTCTTTAGCTACTACTACTTAGCACATTAACTGCGGAAATGACAACATTCCAATCTGTCAGTAGCAGGACAGCCTGTTGTTCCAAGTCTCTCTCTTTTACCTCTTGTTCGAGGTCAAGTAGTGCCTGTCGATATGGCTGCAGCACTGAATCAAGACCTGTGCAGAAGGCTCGCAAATAAATGCCATGTAATCCACTCTGGTTTTGCTGAGACGGATGATGGTCCTGAAACCGAACAATAAAATCTACATCAGCTCCCCAGTGCAGGTCTAAAGAGTAATGGAGATTCTGTGCAGTGTTACACCAGCAGCCAGTGGTCCACACATGTTGAAATGCACCTTAGCCCACCAGAAAAACGCCCAGAAAACAACCCAGAAGTTTGGCACAAGGAGAGTTACTTGAGCAGAGTTTTATTTAGCTCTTCTGGGGACATATGCAAGTGCCGGGAACCACTGGTAACTTCAGTGCTTCTTTGTACTTATGTACGCCTCTGGGATCTCAAAGCTCCTCACAAACCGTGAGGAGGACTCGCGACAACATAGGGATGAGCATCCTGTACAGTTCACAAACCCTGGGCAGTCTGCAGTGGCCAGGAATTACTACTGCATGCTTCCCCAAGCATGAGATTTTACATTTGGTCCATCCTGGGCTGTTCTGCGCCCTCCCTTATTTGCATCGCGCAGAGCTTTCTGGGGCTCTGCTCGGGGAAGCGCATTTGTTTGTGCTAGCGCGGATATGCGCTGCGGGACATCAGCCTGGCCGGACCGGCATCCGCCGCGCTCCGCCCGGGAAACAGAGCGGAGCGGAGGCCCCACCTGCTGCTGTACGTGTCCCGTGTACTGCTCCACGAATTCGGCGAAGCGGATGTAGTCGGTGCCGAGGCGGCAGAGCCGGTTCAGGACGCTGGTCTCGCTGGGGTGCAGGAACGGCAGTTCCTGAGAGACCTGAGGGGTGGAAAGAGCGGTGAGGGCGGGGCGGGGCGGGGCGGGGCGCGCCGTCGGGGGCCCGGCGGGCCCGGGCCGTACCTGCAGGCCGCCGCGCTTGCTCCAGGTGAAGGCCGCCCCCGGGTACCCGCTCAGCGCCAGCAGCAGTTCGTGGATCATCCTGCCGCGCGGCGCCGCGCGGGCTGCTGGGAGCCGCGCAAGGGCCGCCGGGAAGGGCGGGCCCGCGCGGCGGCGTCAGCGGCGCCCGGCGGGAGCGGGGAGTCGGCGGGGGCGGGCGGGCGGCCGGCCGGCCGGGGCGGGCCGCTCTTGGGGCGCGTTGGCGTGCGGCGGGAGGGCGGCTGAGTAAGGTGGGGGGCTGTGGTGGCAAGTGCTGGTCCGGAAGGTCCCTTCCAGGACGGCAGCGAATCCGCAGCCTTCCAGGTTGATTCTTGGTTTTGGCATGCCTTACCGGGTTTCTTTATCAGTTTCTCATGTTATTTGTCAGTGTTTTATCAGTGCCAGTCTTACCTTTCTCCGCCTACTGTATTGCTTTCCTTCACCTCCTCTTGTAACCCAGGTAGTCTTTTAATCAAAGCTGCCTACTTTCAAGATTGTGGAGTTGTCTAACAAACTGGTTTTTAGCAATCCCCTTTTCATTTTCTTTTTCCTATTTTTGGCAGTGTTCTTCCTCATGCCCATTTTTACTCTTCTTCATTTAGAAGAAATTAGTGTTAACTATCATAGACGTCTGTTAACTGTCCATTTTAAATGTGTATTTGGCTCATGATCAGCTTGTCACGATGAGGTCTGAAGTGTAGGAAGAAGAACTTCTGTACAGGGATGAAGAAGTTCCTAGTACATTGTCTCATTTTCTAAAGTATTTTTTATTTTAATACAGTCTCTCTGGCATGTATGCGTTGGCTGTCTACAGCTATCTTTATGTGTAACTTGAGAGCCCCAACAGTGTCATTCTATCGTGTCAGTATAGCAAAACTATCCTCTTTATATTGACAAAGCTTCTGTTGTCTGAATAAAGACTGAGGAATTTGGCTAGGAACTTGTTGTTCAGCATTGACGTAAATATCACAGTATACAATTGGGCCAGGAAAGCTATGTGCCGTTCCTGCTTTTAGGAAGCTGTTGGCTTAAATCTTGCAGTGCTGAAGTTAGTGGCAGTCCTTCCCTTGTTCGTAAATGGCTTTGGTTCAATCCCATGCTGCTGACCAAAAGTTTTGTGCTAGCAGGTAGGCTTTGACTAATGCTGAATTTAAATACTATTTTCAGTAGATTATAAAGCTAAGCATGCTATAGGTAGTTTATAGGTAGTTAAGTATGTAGTGATGGCTCAATAATTGAGAAATACATGAGAACAAATAGGAAACAAAACAGCATTACGAAGTGGATAAAAAGACAGGGAGTATGTACCACAGAAAAAAAGAATCTTGAATTACCCCCCCACCCCTCCTTTTTTTTTGTTTTGTTCTGTTTTTCTCTGTGCCTGTGGGGCTTCCTTGGACCTTACAGGTCCTTCAAGAGAAACCGTGCCTGGTGCGTGGGGACAAGTGCACAGTTTTCCAGTTCAAGAAGCCTTTTTGCTAGTACAGAACATGCCCGTGTTACACTGTCATGAGCTGGGCAAGGAGAGGATTTTATCGTGGGCACTCAGAGTGGGAAGATTGCTAACTTGCCTCCAAAGAGTAAGGACTCTTCTGCTATTGCAGCAGCCTCTTGCTGTGCCCTAGCATCATGTCATGATTATCAGCAGAACTGGGCAGAATTTGGGCTCCATGCTTTTCTGTCACTTGCTCGGTCTTCCATGTGGAGTCCTGCAGATACTGTGCATGCAGGGCTGTATCCCAGGCAGCTGCTGGGCCATTTGAAGTGAGGTCAGGATGCAAAAGCAGAGTCTGGAAGCAAAGGGGACTGAGAAGACCTATTCTGAAAGCCAGACTTCCCTTTTTCCTGCCTGAGTTATCAGGTGCAGTGGAAGCATGTGGGATGGGGTGGTCTGCATTCTCTTGCCCCAAGTGTGCAGCTGTTTCCCTTGCAGTTTCTCCAGAGATTCATACAAAGTTCTCTGCTGCAAACATGGGCAGATCAGGGCTGTGGGACTGATCTGGGCTAGCACTGAGAGTGCAGTTGTGAACTAGCACTGGGGGTGGTGGTGGTGGTATGGGGATGTTTGTGTGTATGTCTATGTTTCTTTTAAAACCAGATCAGTAACTTGTCTCATTTGACAACTATGATTTTGGTCTGATGCTGGGAGCCAAAAGGCAACTTCTGCTGTTGGCAATCCATAGCGTAACATGCAACCATATACAAAAGAGTATCATCAAGTATATGATGGGTAGGAGTCTTTTATATATATATATATACACATACACACACATACAAATACACATACACACACATACATTTTTCTATATATATGTGTAAATACATACTTAATTAAGACAGCTCCATCTGGATTCCTACGGGACATTCTGGCCCTATAGGCACAGAACATGTAGCTAAACTGGGTAGTTAGAGAAGACAGTGAAAATGAATAGGGATCTAAACCTTATTACAGACACAGAGGATAAGAGTTAAACTTACCCAGGACAAATGGGGTCTAAAGGGAGAGGTCATGATCAGCTGTACATGATTGAAATATATAAAATAGCATTAAGAAAAAAACGATTAATAAGGATGAGATGGATCATCAGAATCAAGGATGCTAAGATGTAGTGGCAGTAGATGTATGTTATTCCAGCTGTCTGAGAGTTTTATTTGTGCTATAGAGAGAATAAGTGATGGCTTGGAATTCTTAGTGCTAAATGGGACCTAGAGCAGATCCTACTCCATCTTCAGGCTTTGTTTTGCCAGAAATGAGGATACATGTGAACAATTATTCAGTGGAAGGTTGTTTGAATATGCTATTATTTCCCAATCTTTTTTTGGACTGCAAGACTTTTAATAGTTTGGAAAGGCAGGTGTGATAACTGTATATACTGTCCTGTTTGGAGGAAGATTTGAAGAGGTTAGAGATTCCTTATGTTTCAGTGGTAGCCTGCGGCTAGGTTATCTTTAAGTGACTACAGAATCACAGCTTCAGAGTCTTCAGGTGTTCTAACCATGGGTTTTTTTCAGCACCATTCACAGAAATCTTTCTCATAACGGAAGTGGCCAATAAATACCTGCAAAAGAAGAGATAACAGTAGTTTAAGTAAAGGACTGAATTTTGGAGCTCTCCTTTTCCATAGGAAGCCTAGTGACTAGGCATTAAGGCCAAGTACTTAAGTACTTTTTACAGAATCGATTGCTGGAATTTTGAAACAAGAAAAATAGGTACCTCTGTAATGCTATTTGTACCGCTATCTGGCTAGTGCCTATTCAACATCTGAAAAAAAAAAAAAAAGACAAGACAAGAAACAGGAGAGGCAATAAATTAAACACATAGATATACAAACCCTAATAAACAACAGTTAGCAGAGATGGTAACAAAGACCAGAAATCTTAAATCGGAGGCTATTACAGGAATCACTGAAATATAACCTTGAAGAGGTTCAGCCAGATGTGTGATGATCATGTTTTTATTTTTCTTATCAGAATGGGTCTTATAGGAAAGCGTAAGTTTATGAGGTTTTTTTTTTTAGGGAGGATTGTGGGACTGTGCAAAAAATATTACAGGATTTTTAGAGGGAACAAAACCAGTTCTGCATTCCACAATCTACATATAAACATTATGTTAAATGTCTTCTCATTGTATAACTGCAAAGTGGCCACATGTGAAGTAATGCAAATAAATGTTAATAATTAGAACTATAACTGTTTGTTATAAAACCTTTTGTAATTTGTGTCTGGCATTCACATATGTAGTTATTTCTGTAACTGTTGATCTCTGACATGTACCCTTATAATCAACAAAACCAGCTTTCACTTAATCTCCCTTTCATACAGACTCTTTAAAAAATGTATGTAAATATACTTTTTCATGGACTCACAGAATCACTGAGGTTGGAAGGGACCTCTGGAATTCTGTAGTCCAACCTCACTTCCTCAGCACAGGGTCAACTAGAGTGGGTTGTCCAGGACTCTGTCTAGTTAGGTTTGAAGAATCTCCAAGAACGGAGAGTCTGCAGCTTCTCTGAGCGACTTGTTCAGTGTTTGACCACCCTCAGAGTAAAAATGTTTCTTCTTATGTTTAAGTGGACTTTCATGAATTTCAGTCTGTTGCCCATTGCTGCTTGTTCTGTCCTCTATCAGCCTCTCCTCATAAGTCATGTGCTCCCAGACCTTAATCAGTTGCTCAGTGCTTCACTGAACTTGTTCCATTATGTCCATGTCTTCCTTGTACTGGGGAAGCTGGAACTGGACCCAGTACTCTAGATGTGGTTTCACCAGCACTGGGAAGAGGGGAAGGATCCCCTCCATTACCTGTTGGTGATGCTTTTCCTAACAGAGGCTATTGGTCTGCTGAATTACTTAATTTGTGCTGAAGTAGTAAGCTTATGCCCTGGCAGCGAAATTCATGGGACTGATTAAAATGGACACATGATAGCATCTTTGGTACTCTGACTCTTGAACAAGAACTCGGCAAAGCAACAGTAACAGATGAGCTTACCACACACTGAGAGGAAGGGAACTTTCAGGACACGATTATCCCCTGTGGCAGTGCTGCTGTGCGTTGCTATTGTTGCAGGCTGATGTTTTGGAGCACCCTGCTTCAAATTGTGGCTGATGTTTCAGGTGAGTTACCATGGTGTGGTCAGCAGAGCTGTTTAGATGGAAGGGCGCAACTGTGTCTGGCAAGGCCAGGTTTTGCTACTGACGAGGGCTGATGCAGCCGAGAAGCCTGGCAAGAGAAGAGGGCCTACGCAAGCCTGGCCCAGCGAGGTGTGTGGAAGGGGGCTGGACTGTCAAGGCTGAGCCGATCTGGCCGCGCTGTGTGCGGGGGCGGGGGCTGGCATGGTGGGGCTGTGTGCGTGAGGAGGCTGGAAGGGTGGAGAGGGTAGGTGTAAGGTCATGACTGGGCTGACCTGGGCTGCGTCCCATGCAACAGGGCTGGCAGAGCTGAGGTCAGAGCAGGACCTGGGGCAGACAGGAAGGCTCAGGGCTACGGGTGGGACAGGGCGGGGGCCCGGGGAGGGGGGGCCCGGGGAGGGGCGGGGCGGGACACAGGGACCTGCGTGGGGCAGGACGGCCAGGCCGGGGTCCGTCGGGGCTAGGGCTTGTGGGACGGGGCCGAGCTAGGCCGGGCGCCGAGTCCGACCGGCGCGGGCACGGCAGGGCAGGGCAAGTTATCGCCCCGCTTCGGCGGCGGAGGAAGGTGGCGGAGGCGGCCGGGGCGGGGAGAGGGAGAGAGCGAGGAGCCGCGGCTCCGCCCCCCGCCACACCCGGTGCGGCAGGAAGAGGAACGGCCGCGCCCACGCCCAGCTCCCGGCCGGACCCGGCCCAGCGCAGCGCCATGGCGGCGGAGGAGATGGACGGGCTGGCCATGTCCCGGCCCCACTACGGCTGTGAGTACTGGGGCGCCCGGGGTCCCGACATCCGCGCGGGCGCCAGGCAACGACCTGCCCGGCGACGCCCGGCCCGGCCCGGCCCGCGCTGTCCGTCCCTTCCAGGGGAAGGTGCTGGGAGTGGAGGCTGGGGCGCCGCAGGCGCGGGGCAAGCCGCGGGGCCGTGGCTCTGGGACTGGCCCGCGGGCGCCGTGGGCCCCGCCGGCTCTCCGTCCGGGCCCCGGGGCGCGGCCCGCCGTGCCCCCCGCGGGGCGGGCGCCATGAGGCGCGGGAGCTCGTCCAAGCTCGACGTCCCTCGCCAAGCCTTAGAGAAGAGCGCTGGGAGAAAGCGGTGGATGGGCAGCGCGGGGGCGTCCTCCGGCTCTCCCGCCGTCGCCTCCCGCGGGCGGGCTCCGTGCCTCGCCCAAGATGTCCGCCGTGGGCGGGGGGGGGCGGGGGGAGAGCGCGGGGCGGGGGCGCCCCTGGTGGGAGGCCGCGCGGCGGCCGCCCGGCGGGAGAGGGGCGCGGGGCCGCGGCGGTCCCTGCCGCCTTCCGTCCCGCGGATTTCGGCGGGGACACCTGACTTACCGGGCGAAACGCGCGCCCCGATCGGCCACCTCCACCTCCTGTCATTCGCTTGCTGCGGAGAGGGAGGCGTTAGCTCAAGGTGTCCGAGATACGTGCTCGCTTGAGCTACGGTATCACGTCAAAAATGAGCAACAGCGGGGAAAACCGCGGCGCTGCGGATGGGAGGTGTCGTAAGCGAGTCGGTCAGACCGTGCGGTGCCGCCCGAGGTACCGGGCAGCGGCAGGTGGAGTGCTGGAGGAAGGGTTGTGTGCTGGACACGCGGCTTAAAGTAAGAAGGAAGGATTGAGTTGGGAGGGGAGGGAATTTTTCCTTACTGGTAGGCGTTACCCTGTGGTTTGGGACCGTTTTCAGCTCTTGTAACTTTGGGTGGGGTTGGAGTAATCGGAAAGATGCTTTTGCGGTACTCTAAACTGGCTTCTTTGCAGTTTGAACCAAGATCATCTTTGATCCCAAGTGCTGTTGTTGATACATCATCACATGCGTGCCTTTATCGAAGGCATTTTAGGTGTAAGCTAACCTTTGATTAATAACGGCATGACACATTTCCTATTTGTCAAGTTGGTCCATAAAACCTAAAAAGTTGTGGTTTGGGGTTTTTTTTGTTTTTTTTTTTTCTTTTTTTTCACGTGAGCACATAGATGAGGTATTTAGCTGTAAGAGCAGAAAGAGCAGGCTTTATCACTGAGGCTTTAAACACACAGGATCTGTAAGATTTAGGTACGTACCCCTATGCAGGTCCTCAGCTTGATCCAAAGATGACACGCAGGTTGTGGATCTGAATGATTCTCTTCCAGATGAGGATTGTGAGTAGCATTTCCATCTTTTTTAGAGATGGACTATAAAGACACAGAAGTGATTATATGATGTGAATATATATTGTTCTTCCTTAATCTTTGACTGCCAAAATTGGAGGATAGATGGAAGGACATGAAGTCACTGATGTGCTTTTGAGGAAGAGGAAGGCAAAGCTTGAGGAAAATAAGAAAATGAAGGACTGTTTCTGAGAAATTGGAAGATGGAAGAAATTGGATCACAGTCAAATTGAGAAATCAGAAAGAGGGAAGATGGCAAGTTGATGTGACAAGGAAGGATAAGGAAACAGGGTCTCTTCTGTTGCTTGTAAAGAACAGATAGACTTGGTCCTTCATTTTTCTGAGTCAGATAAAACCTGTGATGAGTTTCTGTGGGAAAGGTTGGATCTGATTTTTGGTGTGCCTGTTCAGTTACATTCAATATTCAACCATCTGAGAATGTGTTTTGACTATTTGCAGCTGTCTTGGATAATGAGAGATTAACAGCAGAGGAAATGGATGAAAGACGACGCCAGAATGTAGCCTATGAATACCTTTGTCATCTGGAGGAAGCAAAGAGGTAAGAATAAGTGGTTTTGAAACTGCTTTAAAAAAAACTTGTGATGTTTGGTAAGGGGAATAATTTGGGTGCAGCCTACCTCTTGTCTGTGTTTCTTAGTGGCTATATAGATTTGGTTAAAAAACCAAACAGACACCCCCCCCCTTTCCCCAAACAACTGACCCCTCTGATGTACTCCTCTAACATGTTCTTAAAGACTTTTTGTGACAAGGACTCCGTAGCTCTGGTGCTCCAGTATTCCTAGCACTGGATAGGTTCTCCCTGTTATCTAACTTGTGTATGTCATGGTGCAATTTTACCTCATTACTTATCGATGGACCTGAAGAACAGGTTATTCTCTTCTTAAGTGCAACCTTTTACAAATTTAAATTATAACTTTATTTTCCTTGCACTTTCCTTCTCTTAGACTGAAAACCCAGTTCTTGCATATTTCTCTGTGGGTCCTATTTAACAGATCTGCAGTATTTTTCCCTAGATTGTTTTGACTTCTCTCCACTTACTCCATGTCTTTCTGGAAGTGCACTGCCAAAACAGAAGAGTTTTCCAACAGGGGTGTTAATATGCATACTTACTAGAGCATAAAGATTGTTTTATGTACCCTGACAGATATGCTAGTATCATACGTTATGGCATGGTATCTACGTTTTCATAATGGTATGATGTAGTAGTGTTTTGCTGAGTTGCCACGCTTCTCCTTGAAGGTGTGCTGCTGGAATTTGTTCCTCATCCTGTGTTTATACGGTCTATATTGTTTTCTTGAGTGTGTTACGTTTCACTTGATCCTGCTGAATATGATTTTTCCTGATCTTTGTTTAATATGTTGAAATAATTTTGATCTTATTCCTGTCCACCAGCATGTGTGTAACTTTTGTGTCATCTCCATGTTTAATAAGCATGTAAGCATGCTGTCTTTCTTCATTCAGACAATTAATGAAAGTATGATCAGTAGATGCTATATATCTGCTATTAAAGTAAAAAGAACCAATTTTGAAAATGAATGCATGAAGTCTTACTGTTGGTATTTTTTAAAATCTTTTTGCAAACATTCAATCTTATTTTATATGCTGTACATGGAGAATAGAATGAGACAGACCGGTTTGTCTACTGCTTCCCTTCATGACAGTTGGGTCTTTTCATAAATTGGGCCTTTGTATAAATTGATTTTTTTTTTTTACTTGAAATTTAAAATGTTTTTTGAAGCCGAGATTGAGACCAAAGACAGGTTTTCAAGAACAAGATTAAAGAAAAAGAGGTGAGGTAATGTTTGTATTGGTTACTCCCTCTGCCCCCGACACTTTTGAAAGTAAGGCTAGTGTTTCAGTTTGCATTTTGTAATTAGTCAGGAAATGGATTGTGAGCATTTTGCAATTAGTCAGGAAATGGATTGCAAGCTTAGACTTTCCTTGTTCCCACAAAGATCTAGGCAAACTAGCCAATATGCCACAGAAAATAACTTCTGGAGCCATAGAAAAGTATGGAGTGTGCTTAAAAACATGTTCTAAATAGTCAACAGCATGTTTTGTCATGGCTCACTGAATACTTCCGTCTGCCTTTGTCCTTCAAAAGATGATATAGATGAAGAGCCAGAAAACTTTCTCTTTCACTGGCTGGGTGATGAATTTTGGATAAATCTGTGTAAGTCTTCCCCAGCAGGACAGACATGTTGCACTGTAATTTCATTGGGGAGGAAATGCTGAGCTTATACAAGTTCACTCCTGGCAGAGTATAAAGAAGGACTTCATTCCAGGATTTTAATAGTTTACAGTGCCTTACCAAGAATGTATAGTATATTTTTGAAGGGGCAGGGATCACTCAGTTTATGCTGTAGTCTTTTAGGTGCTTCATAACAACTGTCACTACTATAGACTCACAGAGGCTGCTTAGTTCCTAGCAGATAATAATTTTCTGTCCATACAGATTTGGATGAGGTTTGAAGTAGTGGGAAAGATCTGACAAAAAGTCAAAATAACTCCTTCCAATTGAATCCAAAATCTTTAGGAGAAAATGCTGGGTGACAGGGAGAGATGAGTTGTGCTGTAGTCACTGTCTATGCTTGAAGGAGCCCCAGATCCATCAATTGTGGACTCTTTCTGTTGTTGGCCTCAGAGTAAATGCTTTCTGAGGTTTTTGTTCTCTGTTCAATTCCATGTCCAGATTTGCAGAAAAATTCAGGCAAAAATACTTAACACAGCAACAGCTTTAATGTTTTCATTAAGCTCTTGCTTAATCATGGGGACTTACTCTTTAGATAAATAATCTTTGACTCTTAAAGTTTCTTGGCCATTTTATCTCTGCTTCAGAGTATTGCCTTGGTATTGATGAGGCTGAGCAGCTGGGCATTTGATTTTGCCACACCTTGTCAGAAACAAGATGTTTTCACCATTTTGTCTTGGATTGAGCCTTCAGGTGTTTCCAACAGTGCCTCATGGTTGTCAGTGTGTTTTGTGAAGAACGAAGCAACAGCTGTGTCGCTCAAAATGCAAGTAGTGGTGTTGCAGCCTTCCTCCTGACCTTGGCAGTCAGAGCACTTGCTTGTTAAGTGGAAAGTCTGCTTGGAGAGCTTCAGATACCCCTTTTCCAACCCTCAACCCATGTTTGCTTACTGGTATATAGGCTGTTGATGGGCTGTTCCCATATGTGAGTGGGAATTCCTGACTCCTATAGCTGAAGCCGTACCACTTTGCATAACAGTTAAACATTAAATGACCAGAAGGAGGGGAGCAAGCTCCTTATTTTAATAATTAAGATACACAAGTGAGAGCAGAAAGGCTTGACTTCATGGTCTACTCCCAAGATGTTTTTTTCCTCACTGAGCAGTCTTTTTGTAAATTGTCCTTTGAAATTTTTTTTGTTACTACTAGTACAGCCTAAAAGAGGGCTTTTGGCTGTGTTGTTTGCAAGGAGTTTATTTAACAAAAACAACTAAACCAGAACTGTAAGAGATCATTATATTTGAAATTAATGTCCTTGGTCTGAGATTTTCTGTATTTGACTTCTTTGCCAGTAGTACAACTGAGACATAACAAGTGAATTAGATACTGTAGCATTTTGCTTGTGCTGTTGATTACAGTGCCTCAGAGCTGTGGGTACGGATAGGAGGGTTTATAATCTTTCTTCGTAGTGAAAGATTTTCAGATTGGAAGTTACATCTATAAGGAAAAGAGAAGGACCTAATAGCAGAGGAGGGTATCTGGTATGCCTTGTGTCATACTCTCAGAAGCTGAAAAGGTGAACGTTGTAAAGTTGATGGTGGCTGGGGCAGGGTGGGAGGCATCTGAAGAATGATTCTTAGCGGCCACCCTTCTCCCTCCCGTAATCGTATTCTCATATTACATTATAATGTCGCATTCAGACACTGTAGTTTATATTCAGTTTTTCTATAACATAAAGGCACCTAAAATGATGTGAATAATATCATGTTGATTTGCATTGCATCAGCATTATCAGAGGCTTGCTATCCCTTTAACCAAGCAACAAATACAGAATCTAGAAGCAGAAGTGATTTCCCCCCTGCCCCCTGTAAATCTTAAAAGAAGGAGGTAAGATGAAAATTGGCTAGCACCTAATTTCATACCAAAATGAAAAATCCAGAAAAGTCTGAATTTCTGTGCTGTCTGATGTAACAGCACATATGCAGTAGCTTTGAGTATTTCATGAAGTTGTTTGGAGTACCTGTCTGCTAAAGAGCATACATTGGAGGCATTTTCAGAGGAATATCAGTAACTTGTACTTATTTAATGGTATTCTAGCCTGGTTTGTTTTTTCTTGAGCTGTCACTGTTGCTCTATTTAGCAGTTTTTGACTTGAGCTACTAATGTGCAACAGTCTTGTGAAACAGGCATTATTCTTGCTAGTTGGACAAAGGGAGGCAGAGTGTGCAACTAAATTGCTCAAGATTGTGAAAAACATTGAAATGAAAATTGGAGCTAAAATGAAGATTGTGAATAGAGGTATTCCTCTATTATGCTTGGACCAGATACCTCTTTCTTGACTAAAAATTGTGAATAAGTGTTGTTTAATACTTCAAGTTTGGTGGTTTGTGTTTGTTTGGTTGTTGTTTTTCTGTTTTTGTTTTGGTTTTTCTTTTTTCTGTCTCCAAATCACAGTAATCTATACAGAAAAGCTGCGGCAGCATAGATAAAACTGTAAGAAGTACTGTGTTCTGTTGTGACATGGCAGCTTGTGCTCACAGAAGGGTAAGGGTATACTTCTCTGGAATAGAAGCAACCCAAGAGAACTTCTTTTTGTGGTCTTTGTCTAGAAGTCAGGCTGGTGCACTATAATATTCCTCATCTGTGTTGTGAGGTAGCCTTATTTCCTATGTGGGTTACTTGTTGGGGTATTGTGGCATTTTCATGATGAAATTAGCATTTAACAATTTGGCAAAGGCTTTTTCAAGCTTTGTCTTTCACTGTGGAATATTTTATGTTCTCCAAGTTGGAAACTAGAATGTTGTTGGCTTTCTTGTTTCCTTATCTGGCTTGCTAGGTGATGGTACCCTGCTTTTCCCCTGGGATAGTAGGAAATATTTTCATTCTGGATTATGTCCTAGCATGGTGTAAGCATTTTAGTGCCCAGATTATGTGGCTTCCAATAACTGTATAATTTCCATTGTACCTGAGCAGTGTGTTTCTTCTTGTATGCATCAGGATGGAATCTGACCATGTGTGGTTTTTTTTTTCTTCTCCTTTTTGGGGTTTCTTGTAGATGTTCCCTGTTGATCAAGAAAAAGATGCTGCTTGTTCTTTATTGCTGATTTAACATGTTCAGAATTGAAGTGTACTATCTGTGATTTTGTGGTAATCCCCTTCTTTCTGACAGATTAGAAGAGGGCTTAGTGTAAAGTGATGACACTGTTGAGAGAAATAAATGTTTTGTGCCTGTGTGGTAAACTCTGAAGGGTCTTTCTGACTGATTGCTTTTCTGTAAGAATCACTTCCCCTCTCCCTCATGCATAGTCTCTCTCTCTTTAAAGTGGGGAGCAGTGTTTTGGTTTGTGTGTGGTTTTTTTTTTTTTTTGGTTTGTTTTTTTTTTTTTTTTTTTTTTTTTACTGGGATGACTTGTCTGTGTCTAAGCAAAAAATAAACCTAATTGTTTGCCAGGTGACCCAGTTAAATTTTGTTTCCCAGAAGAAAACTAATGTTTAAAGAAAGAAATCTGGTCTTCATCTTTTTGAGGTTCCCACTTTTAGTTTGAAAGTGTTTGGATGGATATCATTGTCTCTTGGAATTTGGCATAGTCATCCAAGATCTGCTTAAACAGGTTTCTTTCTCTTCAGAGGTGTAGGCTGCCCAGAAGGATGACGAGGAAGAATTATAGAGGTCACCACTTTCTGGATAGATTGAACACCTCTAGAGTTAGTGCTAGATGGGAAGCTCTGTAAAGCTTATTCTGTGAGTAACTTTGTAAAGCTGGTTCATCAGTGTCTGTAAAGGTATAGATACCCGTTGTTGAAGGAGCTCTTGTTTGAAGATAAAATATTTAAAAGGGTGCACTACAGCTTAAACCTGCTTGTGAAGGAAATGTGATAGTTGCTGTTTTACACAGAATTAGTCTCAAGAGGCTTCTTCATTGCAAATCAGAGATTTTTCAGAAAGGTGATAAATTGCATTGGTTCCATTCTCTGATTAACCTGAACATGGAAAAATTGTGGTAGTTCAGCTAAAATGTGTCTCATGAGCCTCTGGTAAGAAGAGAGCTGCAATATAGAGCTAGGTACCAATAAGGTAGTTTGAGAAAAAGCAGGATTAGGCTTTCTTACTTATTTTTGTACAGTTCTCAGTGTACCTCAGATAAGCAAGTCGTGTGCAGAAAATCTTGTTTAAATCCTCCTTAAATTAATCTGCAAATTGGGTACAGGCAAGTTTCCCATGGGTTTTGAAGCTGTAGAGTTGGCGCACTACCTCTTGGAGGATTCTGAGGATGAAGTTGTAATAGCAGTCTGTGGAGTACAACCTAGAGTGCCACAGCCCTGGTCTTGTGAACCAGAGCTGCAGTTAAAAGAATTTCAATTTTTTGTTTTTGTTTTTGTTTTATTGTAAACCTCAAGATAGCAAGAATAGTATCTCTGGAGTCCCTCAAATAAAAAGAAAGGTGAGGATTGTTCTGGGTTTCTCTGAGCTAATCCTCACCCCCCCACCCCCCGCCCTGCCCTCTGGCTTTTTCCCTAGATTTAGGCAAACCTGACTTGTGGGGTAAGATTTCTTTTAGCTTTTAAAGATATTTCTATTTGCATTCATATTCTAATGTCCAGAGCGTATGCAGCCCAGCCACAGTTTACTGTCCTTCAGTGATTTATGAGCAATTAATTACCTCAGAAGCATAAGAAATTATTGCAACTTTGCAAATAACAGAAAAAGAGAAGATAATGCAGTGGATCTTAAACTGTTCACAGACTAGATATGAAACGTGTTCTGTAGTTATGATATGTGAAAGCTATTTTGCCTTATGCAGGTCAGCCTGTGTCTGTATTTAATCCATGAGATCATAGTGGTCCTCTCTTTAATAATGCCTGGTCAGTATTGCATGCTGAAAAAGACCTAAGGATAGAATTAGTTATGTTTAGAAAACATCTGCAGTAATTTTTGTTTTATAACTTTAGAATGAGGCCTTTTTTCTTTCCTTTTTTTTTTACCTATTTGTAATACTGAAGTATGATTGGATTTCTACAGTTGCAGAGTCAAGCGAGAAATAAGCTTGTTCATAAATTGATGTACTTGTAGATATATTTGTATGTGAGGAGTCCCACTATTTTCATGTATAATCCAAGCCACAAAATTACAGGAACTGGCATTTGGCTGAAAATGACTTGCGTAACTCCCACCAAAAGTGAGCCCTCTAGATCAGGCGAGTGGGTCAGAAGGTGACTAATTGATGTAGCAGAACTTACTCTTATGTGGCATAAACAGAGTTCCTCTTTATATTCCAGGCTAATCAAGACTTTTTTCTTTATTTCCTTCTATTTCCATTTTATTCCCACTTGTAAATTGGGTCAGGTACTGTTTTTTGGGTTGGTGGTTCAGGGTTTTTTTTGTGTGTGTGTGGTTTTGTGTTGTTTTTTTTTGTTGTTGTTTTCTGCTTCTGTCAGATACGATGCAAGTCCCATGTTAGATTGTAATCCATGAATGTTCATAGATAATATTTTATTATCAATAGTTGTAAGTTGAAGTAGCTGCTGTTTAGCTCTCACCACTTCATCTGGGGCTTCTTGTCAGCTCCTGTTTGGACTTGAGGAGATATTTCTGCACAGTTCCTGTACTGTTTTGTTGATGACCTCATGCAGCTGGCAGGGAGTGGCTGTCTGGACTGGATGTGTCTTGGAATGCACATTCAGAACTATATTTTTCTCAGAATTGGGTGGAGAGAGATGGAGGGGAGGACAGTGGTGAAGTACCACTGTCTTTGCCTCACACTGAATACTTTTTTTATGACTCACTGGAAATAGTAATGAAAGGCAGGCCAGGAGAAGAGAAACAGCTGTTTGCACAGAATTCAATTCAGAGACCAGGGTTTTGCTGTTTGGAAGGCGGTTTCTGAAGGAATATTTTACGTAATGCAAGAAGATACCAGCCCAAAATAACCAAAGCCAGTAGTTGTCACATAACAGTTCTTGACTATTACGTACTGTGGAGTGCTCCTTATAATAGTTATTTGCAAGAAAACAACTTAGTCTTAAGGTATGATAACTTTAGTGAAGAAACTTTAGTTTCTAATGGTAAGTGATCAAGGCAATTAGCTTTGGCAACAGAGTGGTTCAATGTGCCTTGAAAAAGATTTTTGCATATGTGATAAGTTCCTCATGCCTATGTGCTTGGTACCCATCCGGAAGCTCTTCAGGACTAATCTTTTTGGCAAACATGGCAAATGCGATAGGATCCCCATCAGCAAGAGCAGCTAAGGTAATTTTTACCAGTTGTTGGCAGTGTTTTCAATGGAACAAAGAGGAACCTCATCTTTATGTTTATGGGGAGGGGGAGGCAGGGGCAGGGGAAAGGATTTCAGTGCCAGAACATTAATGTGGTCTTTGGTTCAGCCGCATGTTGCCAGGGAGGGTACATCAGTCATTGAGAAAATCTGGCCTATGTTACTTGTTAATCCTTTGTTTTTTGGTATCTTTGAACTGAAAATGTTTCTGTGGATAATGAGAATGTTGTAGGACCTTTTACCTGTGGGCAGCACTTGTTTTCCCAGCTCTTCATTTGAGAGGCCGTGTCTTTTCCTGCACAAACAGTACTGAAATGCATTTAAATTTCCACCTACTTCTCTAGAAGAGAACACTCCTGATGTGATAAATTTATTTTACTTTGTTGTTCTTACCTCTCTGAAAGATCTTTCATCTTCTTGGGTGATTCCTTGATTTATTCAGAGTTGGTAGAATGAGTTATTTTAGAGAGAAGTTTTTGTTTGGAATTTTTGCATGGATGTCTAATGCCCTTGCTCAGGTGAACTGGATGAAGAGCTGAGGCTGTCTGCAAGTTTTCTCTTCTGATCCTCTGAGAGAATGTGTGCCAAGTCTGCGATTGTAACTGAACTAAAAATGTTTTGAGATTTGTATGTAGAGGCAATGATCTACTGGGGTACGAAATCTCTCTTCTTTCAATAAAATGAATAGTATGATTTGTCCAAAAAATGCCATACCTGTGGTGTTGGCAATACTGAGCAGTGTAAAAGCCTTTAAGCCATAGCTTCGTACATTCTTTCAGATGGCTTATGCAAACAATGTTGGAGGGGGGCCGGGATGGGAAGTGCTGCCCTTTCACTCTGGCCACTTTTTCCTCTGCTGTGATGGTGCTGCAGCTGTGCATATTTTCCTTGGCACACCTGTAGGGAATTGCAATAGGAGGGCTGAATGGATGAGAATGGAAGCATCAAGTGGAGGCATCACGTGCAACTTGGGAAGGGCTGTTGGAATGACCTGTGTTTAAAAATGCCCAGATTAGCAGCTAGTCATCAAGACCCCAGCATGTTTACGTTCAGTTTCACAAGATACCCTTTGGAGGCAGAGCACAGTGAACAAATCCTGATGAGTTATGAAGGCGGCACAGGACAGAGATAGTCATCACTGTCAGCTTCAAAAGGGTATGAAAAGGCCTATCTGTAACCTGTAAAATCTGCATGTGGTTGCCAACTGAGGAAGAGCCCAGGAGATGGAAGGAGAACTTGACAACTGGTATCCCTCGCCCTCCATGTCAGGGCAACAGGTCCTGGACCTTCTAATGCTTGTTGTTGGGCCAGGTGTAATGGCCCACTGCTGGGTGGACACCTTGAACATCCTTCTCCTGGTTGCCTGATTGCTGGACAAGCTTCTTGGGCACCAAATGCTTTCTGGTGCTTGTGAGTCTGCAATTGAATAAAACTTGTTTTGTTTTGAGTTTTTATGTCAAATACAATCAGCTTCCCCCTTCTATAAGGTTATTTTGCTACATTGTTGGTACAAGGGTGTAACTGCATTTCCTACTCATCTGCTACCTTACAGGTTCAATAGATGCTCGTTATAGACCTAAGTTGAATGTAAGAGCTTTTTTTCTTTTCTGGGACAGGTGACAAAGATTTAGATTTCTATTTCAGCTTGTTAGATTTCTCAAAACTATTTGAGTTGAAATTGAAATTAAGAATGCTGCTTTTGATAGAGAACTAGAGAAGAGAATTATGACCTAATGGACAGTCAAAATGTGCTTTAGGAAGCAGATCTTGCTCAATAGAGTATTTCAAATTACACTTCTGATTGTTTTGCAGTAATTACTGGTGTAATTTTAAGTTGTACAGTTACCTGACTTAATCTGTCATAATGATTTCAGCAAAGCCCTGTCTGTTTACAGGTGTGATTTCAGATCTACCTGCTTTGGAAGACTAAGGGGCTGATCTTGAACACTGTATCTCTTGATGTACACTGTTACACCACTGCGGAAGCCAACTTGCCTTCCCCCTCCCCCACTGTAGATTTGAGTATGTTCTTTGGAGAGTGGAATTCTAAATAACTATTGTTGGTGCCTTCCTTTAGCTTGGACACCTGCTGTCTGGAATGTGATGGTGTCCCTCAGTCCACTTTTGTGAGCCTTGTTTCTGTAGGATGAGTTGTCGGGCAAAAGATGGTAATGTTTGAAATTCTATGTGTCAGTGCAGGATATTGGACAAGATGGGGGAAAGCCAATAATATGCTATGCAAATATGGACCCTGAGGGTGAGCAAACCTGGTGGAGAGTTAGGGAAAGGGAGACAGTTGTTCTTTCTTGAGGTTTTGTTGTTCTGAGTGGAATGCTTGGTATTCTGAAAGTCTTTGCGTGATGCAATTTGTCATTTTTGTAGTATGAATTGAATGGCTGGTTAGCAGTGTTCACTGGCTTGTTTCCAGCTTCTGATTGGCAGTTATACTGTGATCACTGGAACTTGGTTTGACAGAGGGTTCTGCCCTCTTCTCCTTGCGGTTTTTCTATCATCTTACCAGATTCTTGCCAAATTTTCCTGTTACAGCAGCTGCATGAATAAGATGTTATTGCAACCTCTATTGCTTGAGGAAGATGATATAATTTACTGCATGTCAGAAATGTTTTGAAATAAACTACTCTCCACTAATATAAAAGTCCTTTTCAACACAGGGACAGGTACATTATGTTACAGGTCCTTGTTTTTCCAAATGTAGATATCCAGGAATTGTGAAACTAGCTAACTAGCTACCAAAAACTGAAGCAGATGAACATTTTTGAGTCTTTGCTGCTGCAGTTTTTCATTTTGGCTTTGGTAGATCAGGTGCAAATTTTCCATTTATTTTGCTGTGGACAAAACTGTTGATTTACCTTTCACTTGCTCTCCAAACTACTGAAAGGAGAAGAGAGAAACTTTTTCAGTCTTTCCTCAGGCTCTCCTTCAAAGCATTAAAAAAGCCTGTACATCAGCAATATATGCTGTGACTTTTGCATCAGTTGACATTTGATTGAGTTAGACCATGAAGGTATCCAATGTTGATTTTTTGAGGTTCCACGTAATGAGAGGTCAGCCAATATCTAGGTGGATCATTCCAATGGATTAAAATTCATGTGTGTTTTCCAATAAGAGTTTTTCCTGCTTCAGCTTCTAGCTGTTGTTTATTATTGTCTTTGTCTAGTTGAGACTCCTGCTCTTGTAAATACTCTATTTATGTTGGTACTTTTAAGAGTGATTAAATATTCTTTAATAGCCACTTTGCTGACCTGGCAAAAATAATCTGTTCTTTTCCTTGGGATGGAGGGTGAGGACACTCTTGGTAAGGTGACTGGGCTGAATCTGCTTGCGGAGACATATGGGCCCCCAAAATGCAAGGGAAGCAGCGGGAGTCTGTTGCTGCAGTCAGAGAAAGAGCTTTATCTTTTGTAGGTGTGTCCTGATACTGTGACTTTTTCTCCATGCAGTTTTAAATTTATCATCTGTGCCTAGACAGTTACACTTGTTCTTGCTTCGTGCTAGTTTTATTACTCTGGTCACGTGGCTGTCTCTCTTTGGTTTCCCCGCTCTAGTCTCCTTTTTCCAACGCATCAAGTTCAAGCTTGTTTTTGTTTAAATGCATGTTATTTAGCTTTGTCATAAGTAATAATTTTTCTTACTTGCTGATCACTACTTTCACTTGGCCAAGGAGAATAGCTTTGATCAATTCCTGTTCCATATCTTCTTCAAATAAGGTCCCTCCTGAACATGATTTCTTTTACCCCCCAGCTGGTATAAAGCTTCTGCCTTTTCTTCTATTTAATGCCTTCTGCAGCAGTGTCTACCATCCTGCACTGGATTTGAGAGTGCCAGATAGGTTTTTGGTGGGGGGGTTGGGGTTTGTTTTTTTTTTTTTTTGTTTGGTTTTTCCTTTTTGGAGTATGCTTTCTTTGTCCAGTGCTCACCTTTGTTTTTTGCTGTGTTGCACATTTTATGGCATGTTATGGGCTGTCTGGGGCAAGGGATGGCTTGGCAATAATGTGCTGAAGCACAATGAATGGTTGTGCATAATTGGGGTTTGTGTGTATACAACAGTACATAATAATTTCTTGTCTGGCTGCTGTGGAGGACCACATTATATATCTAGTGGATGGGAGGGGTTTCAGAGAGGATTCTTTTCCTGTTGTGGTGGGTTGACCTTGGCTGGCTGCCAGTTGCCCACCAAGCCACTCTCTTGCTCCCCCTCAGCTGGACCGGGGGAGAGACAATAAGATCAAAGTCTTGTGGGTCGAGATGAGGACAGGGAAAGATCACTCGGCAATTACTGTCATGGGCAAAACAGACTTGGGAAAATTAATTTAATTTATTTCCAATCAAATCAGAGTGGGATAATGAGAAATAAGAACAAATCTTAAATCACATTCCCCTCATCCTTCCCTTCTTCCCTGGGCTCAACTTCGCTCCCAACTTCTCTATCTCCTACCCCTGAGCAGTGCAGGGAGACAGGGAATGGGGGTTGTGGTCATTTCATTAGGTGTTGTCTCTGCTGCTCCTTCCTCCTCACGCTCTTCTCCTGCTCCGGTGTGGAGTCCCTCCCACAGGAGAGTTCTTCACGAACTTCTCCAACGTGGGTCCTTCCCACGGACTGCAGTTCTTCATGAACTGCTCTAGCACGGGTTCTTTCCACGGGCTGCAGTTGTTCAGGAATAGACTGCTCCAGTGTTGGTCCCCTGTGGAGCCACAGGGCCTGACAGAATATCTGCTCTACTGTGGGCTTCTTTCCATGGGGCTGCAGATCCTGCCAGGAGCCTGCTCCAGCCTGGGCTCTCCACAGGGTCACAGCTTCCTCGGGCACATCCACCTGCTCCAGCGTGGGGTCCTCCACGGGCTGCAGGTGGAGATCTGCCCCACCGTGGACCTCCCTGGGCTGCAGGGGGACAGCCTGCCTCACCAGGGTCTTCACCACAGGCTGCAGGGAAATCTGTGCTCCAGCGCCTGGAGCAACTCCTCCCCCTCCTTCTTCATTGACCTTGGTGACTGCAGTTATTTCCCTTGCATATTCTCATTCCTTTCCCCCAGCTGCTGTTGCACAGCAGTTTTTTCCTCATCTTAAATCTGTTATCCCAGAGGCGCTACCACCATTGCTGATGCGCTCGGCCTTGGCCAGCCACACGTCCATCTTGGAGCCAGCTGGCATTGGCTCTGTCTGACACAGGGGAAGCTTCTGGTTTCTTCTCACAGAAGCCACCCCTGTAGATGTGCCACGCCCCCCCTCCCCCTCCAAAACCCCCAAACCCAACAACAAAAAAAACCAACCCCAGAACCTTCACCATGCAAATGCAATACACCTGTGTAGACATAAGCATGTCATGTGAGGATACTTAGGTTTTTCCTGGCTGGAGGGGAGATTTAGGCTTGTGCTAGGCCCACCTGTACTGATTAAGAGAATCTCTCTCGAAGCTAAATAAATAGTTTGCATGTATCCTTGATATGTGGTGTGCTTATGCTGTGTTGCTTCTTGGATACATGGGGGTTATCTTGCCTTGGTATAGAGTGCTAAAGCCAAAATGGAGAAGCAGAGTTGGATTCTGTTTGTTGTGTGTTGTCTGTGTCTGGAGCAATGCAGGAACTCTGCTGTTCCTCTTCTGAATTACTGCAGTGTACTTCACTTGAAGTTGCAACTTCAAGTTTTGCATCCTGTGTGCTGGCTGTCAGTTTCTGGGTGAGGTCTAAGACTATGTGACTGATGGTTAAAAGAAAGAAATGAGTATGTTCTTTAAAAGTGTTTTGTAAACTACCTTTTTAAAATTAGCCTCTTTTTTTGTAATTTATTGCAGTAAATGGAATACAATCTTGGTTTGGAATACTTTGTTCAGAGTCATGTAAGTGGTAGAGAGTTGAGGGGGAAAAAACACAAGAAGACTTATTTTAGTTAAGTCCTGGAGAAGAATGAGGATTTTTCAGTTAAATAAAGCTGACATAGAGCAATAGCTTCAAAGATACAAAAAGGTTTAATGTTATTTAAGAACTGTTCTTGCAGGTTAGCAGCTGATCGTCATTGATTACTGGAGGAGGTAGAAATTGGTGTACATAAATACTTCTGAAGGTTTTGCTAGATATCTATTGACATCTCTGGTTACATGAATACAGTTAAAAGTCTGAATTAGGGTGACTAAAACCAATCTTTGTTAATTACAGTTAATACCACTTTTGCCTGAGTGTTAAGGCAAAATGTATTTAAGTCGTATATACTTTCTGTGTGTGAGGTACAACTAGTGAAAGCAAATTCAAAGGCCATTTTAATGCATTTTAATAGTTCTGTGATTCCCAAATACATTTTTGCACTTTAGATAAACTTGCAAATGTGACATTCATAAACTTGTCAAAAAAAAAGTTTCATCAATTAAACATATGTTATGTATAGTAGTTTAAGTAAGTATGACTAGATACAGCATATTTAATTGAGCAGTCAATTACCTAGTTTAATAAAAGACTATGTTTATTTGCAACTCCCTTACTGGCCTTTATCAGAGGCAGGGTATTGGGCTATGTGTGGCAGGAACTTTTGGTCTGACACCATGAACAGGCATAGGGGCTGCTGTTGTCATCTGTGCCTTCCTTGGTGATAGCTTCCTGTGTTAAATATGGTTGAGGTAGCTGGAAGGCATTGTCAGCAACTGTGCTCACCAGATTGCTAGACTGGATAGTCATGGAAGTGCAGGCAGATGCTATCAAAAAATACGAAGAGAACATAAGTAGAGTGGTTGCCTAGGGGAAATGCAGATGATCTTACAGCAATTTGGGAGGCTTGAATTTTCTAAAGGTATTTGTCCCCATCCCTTTCTGGCATTTGGTTGATATGCTTTCACCTCTATTTTGTAGCTTTGGTTGTGCATTTGGGAATGTGATGTGACTGGGGAGCAGGGGGAGCGGAAATCCTAAGGAGATATTCCTCCCCCTGCCCCCCCTCCAAAAGAACCCCAAACAAACCCAAAACGAAAAAAACCCAAACAAAAAAAAACCCCAAACCAGAAACCTAACCCAAAACCAACCAAACAACAAGAAAAACCCCCAAACCAAACCTCCATAGGCAGGAAAATGTTGAGTCATAGTGAGTGCTTGGGTATGCCATCTGACTGCCTTGCTAGTTTTGGATGCCTGTCTGGTGTATTTCAGTGCAAGAGAAGAGCAGGGAGCCAACAGTGAAGCCTATTTGTTACATGATGGTAGCTGCACTGTTTGGATGAAGCTAAACTTTGGTAATCTTTGCTAGCTAGTTTGGAGATGTAAGCAATAAACTCTTGCAGGAACCTCTTCCTTCAAGAGCAGTAAGCAAAAAGATTTCTTATTCTGATTAAATGAAGTGGGAGAATGCAGTGCTGTAGGTCCAGTGTAAAGCTTGGAATGACAGGGGTTTATTTTAAGACATGGTATACTGTAATAGTTTGAGGGATGACTTCCCAGTCTTTCTGTGGATGATTGTGTATAAAGAACTGTGTTAGTTCCTTGTGAGATAACAATATCCCCAGTGATCTCAGCCTTGATGTTCTGGGATTAGCTCATTTAACCATCACTTGAAGGCCTGCTCTCACAAGAGCTCATGTAGAATCCCAGCCTGACATGCAGCATTAGGCGAAATGATCTTGACGTTTGTGCATCACAGTTCCGTTCCCTTCTTAGTGACTTGCCTCTACTTAAAATCAAGATTGTTATTTCCTTAGGGAATATGTTGGCAGTCCCTTAGCTGACTGAGTGCTGGAAGTAGAAGCCTCTCTCTGAGGTCAACAGGATGTCACTTCAACAGTGGGATGAGAGTTGTAAGGCTCTCACCACTTAGAATCTTTTTTTTTCTGAGCTGTGTTTTTTAGCATGAAATACTGTTAATCACTCTTTATTGATCTATATGCATTCAGGATTTAGAAAAACTTCATAGTCTTGGACACCATGAACACTTTATCTTCAGCAGGCTGAAGGACTCTAGTGTGATCTCTTGCCTCTGTTTTCATAGCAGAGGGCTGTTTATACTGTTTATATTGACACACTGGTGTTTGTTGCATTCAGTATTGGACTCTTAAGAACCTACAAGAGTGCCAGTATTCATTGTGCTGTGAATACTTTCTGAGCGTACAAATGACTTTGGTGGTTGTGAGAAAGATCTTTGAAGCTTGTCAGCAGTTTTCATAAGCTCTACGTGTAGCTTTTGCACAGCTTCTGAGTTCAAGCCATAGTTAATGTTTGAACAGCTCTTCAGTCACTCCTCTAACAGTATCCAGGTACCTCTCCGGGTCTCTGTGTAGGCTGAACAGTGCTGCCTGGAGTTGCACACATTTTAAATGTTAGGGGGTGAACACTCAGAAGGGGAAGCAAGTGGAAATAACTCTTTAAGATCTTCATGGCATTTTCAGTACATCCATTCAAATTGCACCTTTTCCATTTAATTTTGGGTATTGTGAGATTTGGAGAAATAAGAGTGCAGGATGCACCTTTTTTCTGTATATGGATATAGCAACAGGCAATGGGTGAATACCCACAGGATTACTTTGAAAGTGCAAAGAGATCACCTTGTTTCAAGAATTTGTTCCCACAGTGTGAGCGTGCACAAGGAGATCACATTTTGAAGATGTGTTTGGAGAATTTGATTTTGGGCAAACAGCCTGTCTATTTCATGGTTATGAGAAGGAGATGTGTAAGGCAGTTCAACTGTGTGTAAGGGAGTCTGACTGTGTTAGTAGAGCACAAGTTTAGGCAGGCTTATTTTGCTAATTAAAATATATTGGTATAGCATACAGACAGTTTTACAAAGACTGGAGGATAGTACCATGTGCGCCTGGAAAAAGAATCAAGCTCTGTGCCCCTCCAGTCCACCTCTAGACCTCCTTCAGGAGGAATTAAAGCATATTCAGCCTTCTTGAAGAAGATGACAACACCCTTCTGAAACATGGTTGGTAGGGGGCCACTTGAAGCAAGCAAGGAGTGCTGTGGCACTGACATGCTTACAAAGAGAAGACTCCCGTGATTCTGACCCATGATCAAGAACTCTGTGGCCAGTGCTCCCAAACCAGAGGCTTGGAAGTTTGCATTGAGGTTCTGTTTGCAGCTTTCCTGCTAATGGAATTGGTGAGGTATGCAATAAGCAGAATACAATGTGATCCTGTGGACAGCTGAGCTTCAACCAACACTTAGCATTAGTACCAGGCTCTGATAAGAGTGGTACTGGTTATTCTTTAGCATGATATGTTAGTGTTACATACTTTATCATCTTAGAGTTCTTAATGGCTGGAAATGCTGAAGCATAGCTCTTGAGGCCAACGCAGTAGAAGTGATCACCAGGTGCAGACCCAGGTGGTGTGTTGGGCCTCAGTCTGGTCTCAGAGTTGAAGAATGTCACTGGCTAGGTCTGTGTACAAAAGGAAGAACCTTTGTCTTGAAATTCTAGAACAGCTGAAGGTTAGAAAGTTATTTCTGGTCTCTGCAAATAATTAACTTTACCTTGAAATTACTGCTACTTAGGGATGACCAAGAAGTGAGCTTTCCTCACTGGTTTATAATGGTCACCTTTTTTGACTGTTAATGCCTTCTGTGTTTTCTGTGCCATGTTCTATTTTCTTTTTGTGCTGGAACATACTGCATGGTAGTCCTGACATGAAATGAGCAGTGTTCCTTACAGGTTTGGTCCAGTGTTTTTTTTTTTTATCTGCTCTACTATAATTGTTTATGAAATTGGGTGTTCTTGCAACAATTTCTGGAGAGATGGGTTGCTAGTTCTTCTTCCTCAGGCTTACCTATAATCAGTCTGAGAGAAAAAAAAGTGACTTTTTCTTTCTTTTCCACATTTTTTCCATTCTCTCAGGGTTAGCCAGGCTTTTGACATTGTCACAAGTGTAAGAGCAAAATGTGTGCCGTGTGATCAATATTAAGTTTCTGCTGTGTCTAAACTCCAATTCTGGTTGACATTGGCCTATGATGCAGTTGAAAAATGACACCTTTGTGTAACTTGTCACAATCCTTGATAATGCTGTATTAGGGCAGAGTAAACAAGTTGGTAGTTTAGATGACTGATGTTAATTTTTTCCAATCCTTGCTAATGGAGCAGTGTTGCCTTTAGAAGTTTGAAGACAGCATTACTTGAGAGACTGGCTGCCTGACAATACTTGGTGTTACATTTTTATGGTCATGTCTTCTCAAGGAAGGCCTGGCTTTAAATTGCAGCTAATGGTAGTAGCTGTGTGTAGATATTCAAGGATCTTTTTCTAGGAGGGGGATCTGCATTTCATAGCAGTAGGACTGACTGATTAGAAAGGTGCAATTACTACTTTAATTTGAGCCAACTCCAGTAAAATTGGAGAGTCCAACATTACCTATGTAGTCATGTGATGCAATTTGAAGAATTAATTCTGGGTTAAAAATTCTCTTTTCTGTGATGGTGAGAGGGAGGGAGCATAGTGGAAACTGGAAACTGTCAAAGCAGCAAAAAATATTTTAAGGTTTCTGTGGAAAGCTTATTGATGGCATATTGTTCTAATGCCTGAGGTCTAAAGGGAGTAGAGGTTGCTGCCCATCAACCAGGTGTGTGTGTCATTTCCCCCCCCCCCCCCCCATCTTGTGAGACTTGAGAATTCTTTCCTCTTGTTCATCTGGAAATTCTGCATTTATTTCTGCATTTTAAGGATGACAGGTGGTAATTTTAATATGAGTATGTGAGATTTTAAATGTAAAAGGTAATGCGTAATGCTTTCTGAAAACATTGCTTTGTCCTCTGGCCTAGCAAATGGTTAAGCAATGCTGCACCAAGCATTATTGTATGTAAATTGCCCTAGTTCTGTAGTTATATTAACACCCACTTAAGAACCTGTTGAAACAGGTATAAGTACATTGAGACAGCTTATGTTCTAATTATGGGCTATTTATCTTACTTTATGGAGATGCTTAAACAGAATTCACTGCCTCTATGTCCTTTGGTAAGGCATTAAATGATTCGGTTGCATGTCCGATCTACTTCCATTTTAGGTCTTCCTAGGTTGAACAAAGTGGGTGGGCTTTTTTTTGTTGCCCCCATAAAGTTCTTGGGAGGGTATTATGAACCCTATTGCTAGCATTTGGACTCTTTCAGTGTTTGAGTAGCTCTGTGTCCTCTTGGGAGTCTTTGGTTGTAATGATCTAAGGCATACAAATGATGTTACAGAAACCTCTTGCCCCCCTCAGAAGGAATGGGGAGAAGGGTTGCTCGTGAGGGCATGGAAGAGTTGGACTAGATCTCAAGATGACACTTCCAGCCTCAGAGATTCTGTGAAGGTTGGGTTGAAGCAGCACAGGAAACACAGCTGTGTGGGATAAGGGAAGAGCATCATCTGAATGATAGTGTTTGACTTGCTTTACAGTATCTTTTGGATAATGGTCCAGAATTTTAAACTTATGTCATGTTTTCTCTATCACATATTCAGTTGCTATCTGCATTTTTCTAGAACTTAAAGTTCAAGAACTAAGTTTTTTGAGAGGAAAGCAGCAAAACCCAGGAAAACAGTAGTTTGCAGAAGAATGAGTTTCTTTTTGTAGCTCCTGTACAGAAGTTGGCCAGGTGTTCCCAGAAACCTTTTCTTCCTGGAAAACTCTACTTCTTGTTGCCTTTCCAGGCTCCCCGTCCTGCTTTGGGTTGCAAGCCCCCCTTTTCTTGGGCTCAGGCTGCACTACAGTGTAATGGTGTCTCATTTGGGATTTAAAGTGCTCTCCAAGTTTAACTATTCTTCATTTGCAGTAGAGGCTTCTTTGAGAACATTCTGGTGGGGAAGCTGTGGCAACCAGCTTGATTTTTTTAATCCCTTTAGGAGAGTGTTTGCAGTCCTACTTATAAAATTAACCTGAGGAAATATGACAGTCTAAGTCACAAAACACTGTATTTATATCACGTTAGAAAGGAAAGTGTGGTACTAAGTCTCTTACTGTAGGACACTGTTGAGAAGCTTGCAGGAAAGCTAATGCTTTCCAGGCAAAACTAGGTTCAAATTAGCAACTCCCTGTATATACTTTTTCCACTTCAAAATTGTTACTTACCATTTAAGTGCACTATACCTGAAGTACTAAATGCAAGGTTCATAAGACTTTCTGAGGTTATTAATGCTATTTTCACTTGGACTAGAGCAACTGAGCATCCTTTGCCTTGTGGAAGCTTCTCTAATATAGGGTGTTTTGATTTATATCTTCTTTGGAACTCTTCTGATATGTAGGCCCCACTGTCTATGACTTGTATGCGTCCTGAGTTGATGCCTTCTGCGCTCCCATCCCTTTACTGCATAGAGTTTGTAAGCTGTTCACATTGAATACTGAAGTCCTGTCAAAACTTGTTGAACTGGTTTGCTTTCTGTAACTTGTACTTTGACTCAGTTCCTTACTCCCTTAACATGTCCTTCGGGTTGTATTTGTTTTCTGTACCTTACAGGCTTTGCATAAACAGCCTTCCTATTGTTTTCCTGAGTTAGGTGGCAAGGAGCTCAAAGACAAGATGGGAGAGAACATGGCTGTACATCATCTGGTGTTTGATGGCTAGCTGATGACTTTCTCATATGTGAATAGAGGGTCCAAAGGAGGGTGACAAAGGTGATCAAACTGCTGGAGAACCTGCCCTGTGAGGAAACACTGAGGGAGTTGGGTCTTTTCACCTTGGAGAAGAGAAGGCTCAGAGGGGACCTCATGACAGTTTTCCAGTTTCCTTTCCAACTTGGGCTGTTCTGTGGTTCTGTGAATAAACCAGGCAGTGAGACTAATTATCATTTCCAGTTAGTCAGGTGCTATCAAAAGGCACATAAATCAGTCCTCTGACTTCTCGCAGCTTTTTAGGAAAGCAAGTAGAACCCATATGGAGTGTGTGAGACTTGAGGCTTGGAAATGTCATTTTTATATACCTTTCCAAATAGTGTTTTACGTGCTTATCCAGAATATGAAAGGATACTTCTTGACTTCTGCAGAGTATTCACTCTTTTGTTGGGGTGTGTGTGTGCGTGTGTGTGTAATTTTTCTCCCTCTGTGTCCCCCTGCCACATAGTATTGCAGCGTCCCATTTCAAGTAACGCTTTCTTCAGTAGTGCTAGGGCCCAGGCATTTTTGTGTAAAGTTTCTCAGCCATTCCAACCAGCTACCTGTTTGCTGATTGAAAGTTTCTGCACAGAGAGCCTTTGTAATCTGGACATTCAAAGCAGAGGCTACAATCATCATGTTGTACATTTTATGAAGAATTTTGTGAGATGTTAATTAGGAAACTTATTCTAGGGCTTGGGAAAGACTATCAGGGACTGAGGTGACTGGAGAATGAGAAGCCAGCAGAACCTGGAAGAATCTGGTGTGTTGCCTGTTTCCTGCAGAAAACCACTCCCTGTTGTGGGAGGGCTGTCAGCAGGAACATAAAACTGTTTCTTGCTGTTGATTTTTGTGAGTGGTGGTTCCTGAGAAATGTGTAGTTTCCCTTTTCCCCCTCCTTCTAGGCTCTCATGAAATCTCCACTGCTGCTGACCTGTTTCTGTGATTAGTTACTGAAAAGCTTCATGGCACTGTTTGCTTGTGCTAGCTTTTCAAAGCTGTCACCTCTGCTGCTTGGAGCTGTAGAGAAGCCAAGTGTGAGGAAGAGGCTTTCCTGGGCACAGGGGATGGGTCTTGAAATTGAGTAGTTTGCAATCAGATGGAAGAATCAGTAGAACTAAGATTTGGGGACTGTAATAGTGGCTGATTGTAGGTACTTTATGATGAGCAGCTATGGAATGTTAGTGAGTTTTTCCTTTTGAAATAACTTCACATTTTTCTGTGTTATCTGGAGAGGAATGCAGATATGGGAAAACAAACTGAATAACCAAAGAAACAGCAGTGAAGTCAAGCTCTTTGTAAAACCTCTATTGAATCATGAGTATTCTTTCAACAATGAGGTTGTATGCATAACTGTCTGCTGCAGAATGCACAAATAGGAAAATAGCATGAAGGATTAGATCTTTAAAAAAAACCTCAAACAGAAGTGCAAGAGGGATGAATTAAAAATTTGAGGACTTTATGCTGTATTTGCTCTGCAGCCAGTTTTTAGATGCTCTTGGGTGTAAGCATTGGAATTGCTACAGCTGATTTTAACTTGTGTTAGTAGAAAAGGCCATCTGAGGATTAGTGGCAGTTGTGTTTGAATTATACCTTTAAGCAAATATCAAATTAGAGCAAAGAACAAAACACTAGTGTTATGCCTTTCTTGTTGTTTTAAGAACACTGGCTTATTTATCTTAGAAGGCAGTTGGCCACTTTATGTACTACAAGAATGCATTGTATACTAACATTTCAAGTAGAGAGAGATGGAGAAGTAATAGATGTGACAACTTGACTGGCATTCCCCTTGAGTTTGAGTAGTGAAGATGTACATTAATCTGAAATGTATGTTTTGGCAAGCATTCTGTTCATGCTAACAGATGTGAAAATGGAGGAGCTGTGGTAGAGTAACACTAGCTCTGTGGTAGGTTAAAAACAGTAAACCTTAAGAGACAGTTGAAACGATACAGGCAAGACAAGGTGATTGTCTAAGACTGCATATCTGCACTAGTCAAGTTATCTTTACTTTGACCATTAAAATACTGCAGCCTGTGAGATTTTTTAATTTTCACTAACAACTACCTGTCTTCTCTAATTAGAAATGCAGTTTACTGCCTTCTCGGGAAAGATGGAAATACTGGCTGTGGTGAATTTGAATGCATCTCATCTCTGTTGTGTACTGCTATGGTATTCTGTATTTGAGATCAGGAGTAAACTGTGCAAAAAAATCCCCCAAATGCAAATTAGTTTTTATGTTTATAATACTACTTTTCTAAATTACTGTAAAGAGATAATCATGTATTATTTTCTTGTTGGGGTCAGAAAGAACGGTCACTTATTCTGTTGTCTTCTCAGATATTGCAGGTTAAATAATTTTTAGCTCTTTCCATTGAGCCTTGCATGCTGGGCTGAAAATTGGTGGTTCAGAAGCTGATTCATGTGTCGTTCATATGCTCCTGCCTTAGATTTCGTGCTGTTTATCAGAAAAGGTGGAGCAGGCTGATGTCAGTGACTATAGTTTCAGTCATCTGATTTCAGTCTGCTACCAAAGGGACTGTAAGAGCACCAAGCTGGTTCTCAGACTTTATTTCAACAAATGGAATGCACTGGATTCTTCAGGCTTCTCACTGTTAAGTATTGTCTTAGCTAATAAAAAACGTCTTTCCTACCTTATTCCTGCTCTCCAGTTTGGAAAAAAATGCAGACCGCAGTGACAAGGTTAGGCTCATCAGTGTTGTGTACAAAAGAATAGTAATGCCTGACTTTGCTGTTCCCCTTTGTATACACCCCATGATAACATTAGGTCTTACAGCTTTAAACTTTGAATTTGTTATGTCTGCTATACTCATTACACATTTTTCAGTGTCACAGTTGTCTTTTAGGATACAATCCCTAGTCTGTAGATAAGCTAGGTCAATGACCTAATATTTAGCCATGTCTAAAGCCTACGTTATTTGCACAGTCCTGTTCTTACTCAAGCTGTGACCACCTGTGTGCTAATTATAGGTTACAGTTATGCCAATATTGGTGTTACCCTCTAATTCTCTAATTTTGTCAGCCTTAATTTTTGTGTTTACTTCCTGAAGAACTGAAAGAGGGGAGCATAGCACCCATCTATGCCAAAATGTGCTAGAAACAGCACTATTCAATGAATCCCCCTGAAAACACTGCTTGGAGATGTCTGTTCCTAGTGTCTGAGCTATTTTTCGTATGTATGTACAGTGCTTGATTTTAATCAGAATATTATGAGGCATGAACACACCTCACAGATGTGAAATGTCTGCAGTGTTAGGTGGTAAACAGAGCCACGTGGTGTTCCCAGGTGTGTTTTACAGGACTGATTTCTGTGAAATTGTGTTAATTTACTACAGTTATTCATTTAATCTGTTATCACTTGCATCCAGTATGGTGTTTTGCTGTTATTTTGCCTGGATTAATACAGAGCTAAATAGTTTACAGTTATGTATGCATCTGAAACAGTATTTAGAATATTAAAATTCTATTTGTTGGGTTCAAGCAGGATCCTCTACATATCTGTCTTTGAGATTAGTCCCAGTAATGTGGACTTGTCATCTCAATGAGTCAAATTATTAACCTTGCTTATGTTATATTATCAGCTCTGTTTTATAGTATGGGCTACTGCTATTCTGGGCCACTATTGTCTTGAAAGCCACTTTTCTGTGATCTTTATTGATCCAAGTCTCATCTGTCCTATAAGAGCTTTAGAGTTTAGCTGCAAGTGAGGTGTGATCCTAAGAAAAATGCTTTAGAAATTGGCCCACGGCTGTGAAGCTCCCTTTTTCGGCAGACAGAACAACCAGGGAGCATGTTGTCTTTGGAAGAAGCTGCATAGCTGAACTTGCCTCTGGTAGCCCTGTACAGAAGAAATACCAAGGTGGACCCCTGTTTTGAGAACAGGGACTTTTCAAATTATTTGCTGTTGTAATCTTTGCTTTTGTCATCCGTGACACCATTAAATGAGATGGAAGAAAACAAGATAAGGGAAAATCAGCTGTTATGAGGAGAGGAATGCCTGTTCCAGTTTTCTTCCCATTTTTGAAATGTATAGTAGGGTGGGAAAAAATATATAGGTCAGGAAGGTAGACTTGATGACAACACTGTAGGGCCTCTGTATGACATCAGCTAAAAGAGCTTGAATAAATGGTACAAAATCATGAAATAACTAGTGAATACTTAATGAGACTAGAGTAGAGAAATGCTTGTGAGATAAGCCTGTACTCAAAAGGAAGATTTAAGTTAGTTAAGAGTACAGGTTGCCCACTGTGTCTAGACCAGAACAGCTAAATCATGAGCTGAAGGAGAAACATGATCGTGAGATGGTATCTTAATTACTTGTGAAACTCTGGCTAGTGGAATCCTGACTTCTCCTTAATATTTTGTCTAAAGTATTACTGACTAGCACTTTAATGGCACAGAATGTGTGGTAGTGCTATACCTACTTTCCACCTCTAATGCTAAGTAAATAGTATGCTAGATTGTGACAGCAACAGCAGCATGAAACTTGTTTAGCATGGGGTTGTGTTCACAAATTAGAAATATACTCATGTGACCAACTTTGTTCTTCTTGTACTTCCAGATGGATGGAGGCCTGTCTGAATGAGGAGCTGCCTCCCACAACAGAGCTGGAAGAAGGATTGAGAAATGGAGTCTATCTGGCCAAACTTGGAAACTTCTTCTCCCCTAAAGTGGTTTCTGTGAAGAAAATCTATGATAGAGAACAGACTAGATACAAGGTGAGAGGTGTTGGTGATGGATACTACTTTAGGTACTAACCTAAAATAGGAAAACATGCACACTGAAGTACTGTGAGCAAATAAGCAGAATGTTAGTTTATATTAGTGCTACCTAAGAAACTCCACCTTCACTCTAGAACGTTGGTTAAGTGAGGGGGCATGGACTCTTAGCTTTATATCTGAGCTTGCACTTACGTGAAAGAACTTGTCATAAACAGTCAATATGATTGTACATAGAAGACTTCTGACTTCTTTTCTGTAAGAGTACTGTTTTCACTATCTGTCTTAATGAATGTCCCCGCTGTTCTTGCCAGCTGTGGTATTTTGTTTCTTACTGCACTCCCCCTTGTTCCTGCCTATTTTTATTTCAGGCAACTGGTCTCCACTTCCGGCACACAGATAATGTAATCCAGTGGCTGAATGCCATGGCTGAGATTGGTCTCCCCAAGGTAATTTCTATGTTGCATGTGCAGATAAATAAATAATCTCAGAAAAGCTTTACATTCCATGGAAGCATTTGCTGTTGTACAAAAATCAGCAAACTTCACCTAGTTAATTCTTCATTTTCTAGATATGCATCCCTGTAGAAATTTTCTCCTAAAACTGCTGAAAGATTTCATTCTGCTATGTGTGTGAGAATGATTAGGAGCAAAATAATTCCTCCTTCTATACCATATCCTTAATATCACTAATCTTGCATAACATCTGCATTACGTTGTTCTTGCCATGCATTCTTTTGAGCAATATCTGAGCTACAGTTTGATTGTGGAAGTTTTTTTAGAAATCTATGCTAAAAGAAGCAGTACAGCAGAAAATACTATGTTCTCCATTTCTTCAGATTTCCCTACAAAATTTTCACATCAAGTTGAAATGTTCCTGGTGTAGCTTAATCAAATATAAATCACTGGCTTCATTAAGGGAATGGCCAGATAAACCCCTCTGATCAATAAACACTGTTGTTGCCTGAAAATATATGGAACTTGGTAGTGTTGTGGTGATAGTCAAGTTAGATGGATAGTAAGTAAATTTTTTAAACTTTTTTTTTTAAGTCATTTTATGCTTAGTCTCACCAAAACCAGCATTGCGTAGTTTAATCTCATGTGTGTTTTGTTTGCATACATGCTTGCAAATTGAACACTATATTTGGCAAATTTTTTCAAATAGCTTGTTGAGATTTACTAGTTGAGCCTTGCTGGCTGGTTTATGATGATCTTACAGGAGCAAATTTGGGATTAGGAAATACTGAAATATGGTGTTAATGTTGTTAGGTGAAAATAAACAAGGAGGGAGCTAGACAGAGACAAGTTAAGTGCCAGGTATGAGGCAATATTTTCAAATTTAAGCAGATTTAGGGGGAAAATAAATGTGTGAGGTGTTAAAGAAACTGTGCTGGGGTCTAGTACATTGACAAACTGATAGTGGTGCTTTAAGTATTTCCCCATGCAGAAGAGCCAGGGAACTGATGCTGTGGAATTGTGAGGGTCCTTCAGTTGTTGCTCTTGCCTTTACAGAAAGAGCAATGCTATTTTGTGCTCACAGGCAATAGCAAGGAATTTCCAAATAACTAGAAAGTAACGTACCTTATCAGCACTTCTGAATGAATTGACACTTCCAGTATTAGCCCCTTGTATTCAACTTTGCATTTGAGACTGTCTCAAAGCTTTTGGGTCCAGCTAACTGAAAATGTAGTATGCAGGCCACCCCAGTGCTGGTCTCAGTTTCCCTTGTCACTGTCTCTTCTTTTGCTTCTCAACCCCATTTAGTCCAAACAAAATCCTCTTTTCTCTGTTCTAAGTATTTTTTTCATCTCTTGGCTTTCACCAAAGTCCTCACTAATACCTTGTGACCCAGTATCTTGGTGGGCACACAAAAGAAAGGGTGTACTCATCCGTGTATAGAACGTGGGCAGGGAAAGGGGAGCCCTAGTTTAGGTGGTGGAAACAAAAAGATTGGCACTTCAAGTAGGAGAAAGGTTGGGCCAGGGCAGAAAAGCTGGAAGTGTTTTGTTCTGTGGGCTGCTTCATTAGTGTACTACAGAAGAATTGGGCCTATCACAGTTATGCAATTTGGCTATATAAAGTAAGTATAATTCAGACTGCTAACTTTGTTTTTATCTTCAGATATTCTACCCAGAAACTACAGATATCTATGATCGCAAGAACATGCCACGCTGTATCTATTGTATTCATGCACTCAGGTAAGGCATGCTAGGCAGAAATCTAATTGCTTCTGAAATCTTTCTGCAAAGCTGAAAGCGGAGAGAGCTGAACTGAAGCCTGGATGAGGACAAATTTTCTAGCAGAACAATCTTACCAGATTGGAGCAAAGATCCATGAAGCCAGTATTTTGCTTTGGGCAGTGGCCAAATCAGATGTTGAAGGAAAAAGAACCAGTCAAGTGTGTTGTGATTACTACCTTCCCATCCCAGTTCTCACACTCCCTCTCTACTGTTTGAGGCAGAGTGAAACATTTTGGGGCTTAAAGGAAAGCCTGAAGCCCTAAAAGGTGTTTGTGAGAAACACAAGATACTAGTTCATGCAGGAATCAGTCAGATCGCCGAATGAAAGCCAGTATGGTTACAGCATTGTACTGCAGTGTGTGTATCTTGATGACCACAGTAAGTGATCAACCAAGAACTGTTATTGAAAGGTCTCTTAAATTTTAAAATCTCACATAGACTGAGTAGGATAATCCCAGTTCCTGAGAAAACTGGCAGGATTCATTTGTTGATGCTTTGCTCTTCAGTTTGATAGGGTGTGTGTTTGGGTTGGTTTGTTTGTTTGTTTGTTTTCAGTTTGTTTGGGTTGGGTTTTTTTTTCATCTGGCTAGCTGGTTTGAATGCAAGTGTGACTTTTGGAACATGTTGACATTTTTATTTTAAAAGGATTCCTTTTGCAGAATTTACTAGGTGATTGAATGCTGGATTGCATACATTTGGGTCTTCCTCTGTTGCTTGCTCATTTTCAGTTCTCAAGAATGGCTTGTTATGCTCTCTAATCTGTTGCAAGTGTGAAATCCATAGAGATGGATTGCATTTATCTGAATGTTATCTGATATTTCAGATTGCTGTAGATGAAATTATTATTTATAGAAGCAAGCTTGATCCCAGCTTTAGCTTTAAAATGAGTTATCTCTGTAGAACAAGTCATTTGGAGTTTATAGAGCAGTGAGGAGTAGACATGGTGGAGTACACTGCCACTATCAAGACCAATGCTCCTTTTTGTTTACCTTATGGCAAAGTTCCTCCCTCGCTGGCAGCTTTGTGATAGCTACTTTATGCCAGGAGTTGGCTGGCATATATTCTTGTTACGTGTTCTTTGTTATATCCTGGCCGTTCGCCCCCGCCAGTAGTCCGAATTGTGGACAATTACCAAGCTTTCCAAGAAAACTGTTTGCTGTTGCTGTACTCTTTCTAGATCATGTATTAGGAAGAGAAAATTAACTCAGGGAGCAAAATCAATAGATGCAAACAGATCCAGTAGTTAAGGCTGTAGAAGTTATAATCTTTCATCTAATAATACCTTTTCCATACTACTTAATTTTTTTCGATTGTTAACCTTTTTGGCTGAAATGTTCTGTAGCCAATTTCTCTGCAAAGGCAGCCTCCTCAAGATTTTATCATTTAAATAATTTTCCGTATCAAAGAAAGAAGAATAATTCTGACATGTAAATATAAATATGGAAAAGGATGTTTTATTAAAAACTTACTCTTTTTTCAAGCTTAGTGCAGAAGTATATTCCAGTTAAGACATAGAGATCTAGAATGCAGTTTTGTTGACAGTCTGTAGGTCAGAAATGTCCCAGCCTTTTTCTGTGTGTGTGTTTTGTTATATGAAAAAAATCTGCTTGGATTTATAAATATTGGAGATTTAGATTTGGCATGTTGAGGTCATGTGAAAAGGTGGGATTGCTTACTCTCTAATTTCCAAACATGTTAAAACTGAGTTTACTGGAGGAATAGATACTTATTTTATTAATAGTTTATTTTTTATGTTCTTGTATAATTAAATATTTTAATAGAGGGCACATTTCAATGATCTGTGCTGACCCAGCACAACAGGCAAAAAGGAGAGGAGTTGCTTCTCTTTCCCCAGTCCCATTTATCCTTAGCTGTATGGATTCATCCCTCCTTTGTAGCAGTTCCATTTCTTGTCAGGCTCCAAGTGAATACATTAACACCATTTCAGTAAGCCAGATCAGTTTAGTGAATATTTCCCCCTACTCAGCACTAGTGAGGCCACACCTGCAGTACTGTGTCCAGTTCTGGGCTCCCCAGCACAAGACACACATGCACATACTGGGAAGAGTTGAAGGAAGAGTCGCTAAGACGATTAATGGACTAGAGCATCTGTCCTATGAGGAAAGGCTGAGAGAGCTGGGACTGTTCAGCCTAGAGAAGACAAGGCTCTGGGGGAATCTCAGCAATGTGTGCAGCTGTCTGAAGGGAGGGTGCAAAGAAGATGAAGCCAGGTTCTTTTCAGTGGTGCCCCATGACAGGACAAGACGCAACCGGCACAATCTGAACCACAGGAGGGTCTCTCTGAACATCAGGAAACACTTCATTTACTGTGAGGGTGACCGAGGACTGGCACAAGTTGCCCAGAGAAGTTGTGGAGTCTCCACCTTGGAGATATGCAAAAGCCATCTGGACATGATCTTGGGAAACCTGGTCCTACGTGACCTTGTTTGAGGATGGAGCTTGTACAAGACAAACTTGAGAGCGCCCTTCTAGCCTCAACCGTTCTGTAATTCTGTGAAAACTTCAGACTGGTGGACCAGTTATGTGCAGCTGAGGGGGGGAAGAGAGGTGTCAGCTCACCCTCTTGGTGATTATGAGCTGTTATGTTGGCTTACCTGAGTGGCTTCTTGAATCTATATCTCCTAAAATTATCTGTGTCATGTCAGAACCACAAGGAAAAATTACTAGTTATGATTTTTTGCTTATTTTCTTTTCTAGCCTGTACCTGTTCAAACTGGGTCTTGCCCCCCAGATTCAAGATTTGTATGGGAAGGTGGACTTCACAGGTAAAAAAAATTAAGTGCTGATATGTGTGATGCCTTTATCTCATACTATACTACACACTATATAGATCAATTAAAGGATTGTTACTGTTGATATCCTAAATGCAAATTAAATTTAAAATTAATGGCTACAAGGAATTTTACTAATTAAAGAAAAAGGTTTGATTTGGGTGCTTCTGAGCCAGGCTGTTAAATAGCCATCCATTTGCTAATCATTACTTTTGCCAATAACAGCCCTTTAACTTTTTTGCCACTGTTGTAAGATGCTTAAACCTTGCCTCCATGCCCTTGGGAGAGGTTTCAGTTTGGAACTTGGTGAACGGTTCTGACCTCCCTTGACAGTTTAAAGCAGAGGTGCCATCAGCACCTCCAAAGAAGAGTTTACCAGCTAATCTGCTGCACGACATTCCAGCACAAAGTCTTATGTCCACATGACTCCTCAAGGTTTTAGTTCCTTGATTTTTGCAGAGGTGTCAAATTCTGTTTTGTGTTAGTGAGGTTCCTGCCTGAGGGCATGCATCTGATTTAAAAGGTGTATAAACTTTATTTTCCTGCAAAACAGTTGTTGATTGTGTCTATAACATTCTAAACTATCAACTCTCTTCTTGAGTTGTATGGTATTTAGCAACAGCATGTCTTGATATCCTCCATTCACTTTTCTCATCATAGTCTCTCTGCTATGAGTTTTCCTGACCTGTTGGCAGATGTAGTTGAGGCACCTCAGAATGATGGAGTCTGTTTCCACCCCCTCATGAGTTTTGTGTGTTGTTTTCTAGTGAGAGAGACTGCAGAATATTCCCATATGAGTTTCTGGGAGAAATGTAGATTTTAGGAACATGTGCAAAATGTCTATCAGTTTTCATTTATTTGGTTTCACTTACTGGGTTATATTCAAAGTATTATTTAAAGAGTAATTATAACTTATTGTAGTTATCCTTTTTTTTTTTTTTTTTTTTTTGTAGCAGCAGTTGGTATAACAGTGCTGATTCCTAGTGTGTTTAAGCCTGCATAACATTTTTTTATGTGTGTTTCAGAGGAGGAAATCAGTAATATGAGGCTTGAACTGGAGAAGTATGGTATTCAGATGCCTGCCTTCAGTAAGATTGGAGGAATTCTTGCAAATGAACTTTCTGTGGATGAAGCAGCATGTAAGGAAAAATGGAGTTTCATTTTATGTGATTATTCAAATCAGCAGATTAGACTTCTCTTTTTTTTTTTTTTTTTTAAACGTGTTGGTTTTAATGCCCCCTGTTGTAAGACAGTACAGCCCTTCTGACATGCCTTTTGGAAGGCTGGGAAAAGGGATTTCTTCTTTCCCTGATGTATTTTTTTTTTTTCTTTTCTTTCTGGAACATAATGATTTGACTGCTAGAGTATTGTACTGGGAAGTAGGCTGCCTTTTTTTGTCAAGAACACAAAACTGTGGTAGAATGAGAGGTGCTTTGATAATTCTTTTGCTTTCTGGTTAATTTCCAGATAATTCTTCTGCTCTTTCCAGTGAAGTTCTCAATTTTTAACAGAGCTGCTGTGTTTGGGACTAACTGGCAGACTGTGACTTGTTTTTTCAGTACATGCTGCTGTCATTGCCATTAATGAAGCAATCGACCATCAGGTTCCAGCTGACACTCTTATGGCAATGAAGAACCCTAATGCCATGCTAATAAATCTTGATGATCAACTGGATTCCACTTACCAAGACACACTCTACAGAGCAAAGCAAGACAAGATGGAGAATGCTAAAAATAGGGTAGATCAAATCTTCTTTCAAACCGTCTATTTGTATGCATTGCAATTTTGTATTGCAGTGTAAAATGTGGGGAGTTCACAGAATGTGTGTTAGTCCTGTATGTATAGTGTTAGGTGGAGTTACTCCTGGTGGTATTCTAATATATTCCACATGTAACCTGTCTTCCTATTGTAGAAGACAGGCAGCAGTTAGCTGTGTTACTCTGTTTAGCTGTCTGAAATATGGGCTGCATAAATACAGAATTCATGTCAGCCTTTATATGTTGGGAATGCTATCCCTCTATTTTCATACAATATAGATACATTTTTCCAAACAATGAAATGATGAGCAAAACTAACTGACTGCTCTCAGGAGGGCTCAATGTTGTTTTAGAATGCTGTGTATCAAATGCCTAGCTATGTGTACTGCTTTGTGTTGTGGAGCTCTACTGTGTGTTCATATAGAGCAATTACATTGAAATAAGATGTTTCTGGGCTGTCTGTATCAGAGTGTGAGTATACTTACTTTACATGTATTTACTTCTAGGGCTTCTTTTTGCATGTGTAGGGGTAGCTGATCCATGACCTATCACAACTCTATATAGATATACAGTTATGCTCCCTGACCTTTTCAATGAGAAGATCTATGAGGGCAAAGGAAACTGTAGAAACACTGATTAGTTTTTATTTCATCTTCAGATTGCCTCAGAAAATTCAGAGAGAGAGAGAGATGTGTATGAAGAACTTCTGACTCAAGCTGAGATTCAGGGAAACATCAATAAAGTGAACAGTAGGTATCATGCTAAAGTAATCGTCTTAATTGGACTACTCTTCCTCACTTTCTGTAATGCTAACAAAAGTGGAAGGCAGTTCCCCTGTTTTAGTGGGGTTTTTTGGTGGTGTTTGGGGTTTGTTTGTTTCTTTGCTTGTTTTGCTCATCATTAGTAAATAGTTGTAAGCTGAATTCATTTTGACTTCTGTTGCGCTTCCTTTAGGAAATGGATTGTCCATGTCTCTGGCCCCCTCAGTTCTTCATCTTGAATAATGCATGCTATTTCCAACCTTCAGCCCCTTTTTCAAGTACTACTTTGCAATTGACTTTAGAAGTCTTCCCTTCAGATTACATGCCTAACTTGCTATCTATCGGGTCTAGCGACTATTTTTTTCTGAGCAGTAGGTTATGTAAACCATGCGACTTCCTCAGGTAATGTTTCTCTCAAAACTCTGCTTTACTGTTGTTAGCATATGCAGCCATATCAAAGATTGACCTAGCCTTGGAACGAGGAGACACATTAGCACTGTATGAAGCTTTGGCAACACCAGCCCTGGGACTCCGAGGATTGCTACGAGAAAATTGTGACTGGTATTTCAAGCAGTTTTTGAGTGATAGACAGCAGAAACAGGAGGTATGGAAAAGTCTAGATTACCCTGCCTGATTCATGAGGTTTTTCCCCTGCCCTCCCCTTTTCATCATACCACTGCATACTAATCACTTGCTATATACCTGCGTTACAGTTTAGTGTTGGTTTGAAAAAGTTAATGCGAAGAGACAGAAGCATACAGTAAGCATATTTATCATTTAGTTTTCATCTCTGCATATAAAAGGCCAATATAATGCTTGTATGTATGTATACTTAAAATACTTTCACCAAACCTTAAAATATTAACTCGTGTGTGCATATAGAACCGTTGTAATATAGGTGTGTCTTCCCTCTCATTTTAGTGTTGTCAGTGCCCAAATAATGCGGATATTTGTGTTTTATAAATACCCATCAGGTAAGCATATACTACTTTCACTGTGGAGAATCCCAACATACACCGTTTATAGACACGGTGCTTCAGGACATGGTTTAGTGGTGGACTTGGCAGTGTTAGGTTAATGGTTGGACTCGATCTGAAGGGTCTGTCATGGTTTAATCCCAGCCAGCACCTAAGCACCATGCAGCTTCTCACTCACTTCCCTGCCACCCAGTGGGATGTGGGTGAGAATCAGGGAAAAAAAAAGCAAAACTTGTGGGTTGAGATAAGAACGGTTTAATAGAACAGAAAAGAAGAAACTAATATTGATAATGATAACACTAATAAAATGACAATAGTAATAATAGAAGGATTGGAACATACAGATGATGTACAATGCAATTGCTCACCACCCCACTGACTGACGCCCAGTTAGTCCCCAAGCAGCGATTCCCCCACTCCCCCCTGTTTATATACTGTGTATGACATCACATGGTATGGAATATCCTGTTGGCCACTTTGGGTCAGCTGCCCTGGCTGTGTCCCCTCCCAACTTCTTGTGTCCCTCCAGCCTTCTTGCGGGCTGGGCATGAGAAGCTGGAAAATCCTTGACGTAGACGAAACATTACTTAGCAACAACTGAAAACGTCAGTGTGTTATCAACATTCTTCCCATACTGAACTCAAAAACATAGCACTATACAAGCTACTAGGAAGACAATTAACTATCCCAGCTGAAACCAGGACAGGGTCTTTTCCAACTTAAATGATTCTATGATTCTATAACTAAGGTTAACCTTGGCTTCTCATGTCAAGCTAACTCTTTAGTGGATTTTATGTGCAGGCTGCCTGATCAGGCAGAAGTAAGTAAGGCCTTCTTCAGACAAGTCAAAGATGCCTTGTGTTCACAGGCCTCACTCCTCCTGGGGAACTTGAGCTGCCTGATCTGCTGTAAGGGCAGCACAGGAGGGTACAAGCAATCCAGGACATTTCTGGAGTGTGCTGATGATAACTTCTTGGCATATGTAAATGAGGAGTTGATGAGGGAAAGTCCTTTGCTGGACCTAATACAGATGAGAAAGAAGTGGTTGGAGATGGGAAGGTCGGGGGCAGCCTTGGGTGCAGTGACTATGAGATGGTGTGATGGTAAAGTTAACAATCCTGAGAGGAGGGAACTCCGGTAAAAAGTGTAGTCACAGCCCTGGCCTTCAGGAGAGCCTGAAGACACGTTTGTGGATCTGTTTGAAAGAATCCTGTGGACTATGATCCTGGAAGAGAGATCCAGGAGAGCTCATTGACCTTTCAACAGTCACCTTCTCCAAGCTTGAGGATGACATGTCGTGATGAGCAGAAAGTCAGGCAAAAGTGGCAGGAGGCCTTCATGGATGAATGAAATTCCCACAAAGCTCAAACAGAAAAAGGAAGCATACAAGAGGTGGATGTAAACAGGGTCAGGTGACTCAGGAGGAATATAGAGATGCTGTCTGAGCATGTAGGGTGGGATTAAGAAAGTCTAAGCCCAGCTGGGCCTGAATCTGACAGGGAACATGAAGGGCAACAAGAATGACTTCTACATAGATAGATCAGCAGTAAAAGGAAGACTAGGGAAAACTTGGGACAACTGCTGAATGGGGCACAGGAGCAGAAGACAGGGAACACAAGGGCTGTGGTACTGAATACCTTTCTTGCCTCTTACTTTACTGATAAGATTTTTCCCTTGGGAATTCCAGGCTTCTGACACTAGTGGGAAAGTATAGAACAAGGAAGACTTACCCCTCAGTAGAGGAGGATCAAGTTAGGGAGCATATAAACAGCTTGGACAAGGGAGCTGGTGGGCTGCATTTGTGAGTGCTGAGGGAGCTGGCCTATGTGATTGTGAAGCCACTCTAGGCAGTCTCTAAAAGTTGAGGGAGACTGGGGGAGGTTCCTGAGGACTGGAGAGTGAATGTCACTCCTATCTTGAAGGGCAGGGAGAATCTAAGGAATATACGTCTGTCGGTCTCACCTCAATCTCTGGGAGGATGATAGAGCAAATCATCCTGGAAACAATTACCTAATATGTGAAGGACAGGAGAGTGGTTAGGAGTGGTCAGTGTTGATTTTTGAAGGAGAAATCATGCTTGACCAATCTAACAGGCTTCTACAAAGAGAAGACTGGCTTGGTGGATGAGAGGAAAGCAATGGATGTTTATCTTGACTTCAGCAAGGCTTTTGACACTGTATCCCATAATATCCTCAGACAAACTGTTGAGGTGTGGGCTAAGTAGTAAGTAGACAGTGAGGTAGACTGAAAACTAACTGAACTGCCAGACTCAAAGGGTTGTGTTGAGCAGCATGATGTCCAGCTGGAGGCCAGTCACTAGCAGTGTACCCAAAGATTGGTACTGGGACCAATACTATTTAACATCCTCACTATTGGCCTGTAAAATGGGACAAGGTGTACCCTTTGTAAGTTTGCAGATGATACAAAATGGGGAGGAGCAGTCAATATACCAGATGGTTGCACTGCTATTCAGAGGGACCAAAATAGGCCATTAAGAATCTCATGAAGTTCAACAAAGACACATGCTAAGCCCTATACCTGGGGGAGGAATAGCCCCATGCATAAGTAGCACAGACTGCAGATAGATTGGCTGGAAAGCAGCTTTGCAAAGAAGGATATGGGGTGCTGGTGGACAATGACTTGATGAAGATTAAGGAATATACAGTTGTGGCAGAGGAAGGGGCCAGCAGTGTCCTGGGATGCATTAGGAAGAACATTGTCAGCAGGCTGAAGGAGGTGATCCTTCTCCCTCCACTCAGTGCTGGTGAAGGTGATAGCTGGAGTACTGCACCCACTTCTGAGGCTCCGCAGGACAAGAGACATGGACATACTGCAGCAAGTCTAGTGACATCTGAGAAACTGATTAAGGGCTTGGAGCATCTGACATATTAGGAGAGGCTGAGAAAGCTGGGATTACTGAGCCTTGGGAAAAGAACACTCTCAAATAACTGATGGGAGGGAATAAAGACTGATCCAGATGCTTCTCAGTGATGCACAGTGACAGTATAAAATGCAGTGGGCACAAGCTAAAATTCAGGAAATTCTATTTAAGCGTAAGAAAAAACTTCATTTACAGAGGGTGATCAAACACTGGAACAAATTGACCAGAGAGTTTGTGGAGTCTCTGTCTTTGAATATACTCAAAGCTCAACTGAACACAGTTAGACTCACAGAATGGTTGAGGCTAGAAGGGGTCTCTCGAGTTGGCTTGTCTTGTCCCACCTGCATGTTCAAGCAGGGTCCCCTAGAGCTGGTTGCCCAAGATCATGTCCAGATAGCTTTTGACTCCATAACCTTTCTGGGCAACTTGTGCCAGTCCTCGGTCACCCTCACAGTAAATGAAGTGTTTCCTGATGTTCAGAGAGACCCTCCTGTGGTTCAGTTTGTGCTGGTTGTGTCTTGTCCTGTCATGGGGCACCACTGAAAAGAGCCTGGCTTCATCTTCTTTGCACCCTCCCTTCAGACAGCTGCACACATTGCTGAGATTCCCCCAGAGCCTTGTCTTCTCTAGGCTGAACAGTCCCAGCTCTCTCAGCCTTTCTTCATAGGACAGATGCTCTAGTCCATTAATCATCTTAGCGACTCTTCCTTCAACTCTTCCCAGTATGTGCATGTGTGTCTTGTGCTGGGGAGCCCAGAACTGGACACAGTACTGCAGGTGTGGCCTCACTGGTGCTGAGTAGAGGGGAAGGATCACCTCTCTCGACCTGCTGGCAACACTTTTCCTAATGCAGCCTACACTACCATTAGCCCTCTTTGCTGCCAGGGCACTTTGCTCACTCGTGTCCATCAGGACCCTCAGATGCTTTTCTGCAGAGGTACTGGGTAACCTGCTGTAGAGCAGGGGTTTGGACTAGGCTATTTCCAGGGATTCCTTCTACCATCAACTATTCTGTCATTGTGTTGTTTTAAGCAGTCTCACTTAGAATGTAGGCCTTTCTGGGGCTGAAGAAACTCTCCGCCTTAAAGTTTCTGGGACTCAGTTGTAGTACCTAACTAGGAAACAGCTTTCAAACAGGGCCCCTATCCTTTTAGGGCAGCTCATTCAGCTCCTCAACTGCCATATAATTTATTATGGAGCAGGACTTAATGCAGCTGCAGTGGGAGTTGCCTGGCTGAGTGGCTGTACCTATCTCATGTGACCTCATATATTCTCCAACTTGGGACATATTCTGCATAGGGCTTATAAGTTTCTAGTAATTTAGTATGTCCTCTTCCCTGAAGCCCTGCAAAATCTATCTGCATCAATATATGTTTATATATATAGGTATATAATACCTTTCTTTTGTAGACTGTTACAGCTTTTTCTGCTGGAGCGCAGCTTTTTTGTGTTCAGAAGGATTCCTCAATCTGAAAGGCATACAGCAGTACTTCAGAACTACTCTTGATTGCTTGCTTATTTATTTTTCTTTGGGTGTGGTTTTGGTGTGGTGGGGGTTTTTTTTGTTGTTTTTTTTGGGGGGGGGGGGGGGTTGTGATGCAAGATTTGTTTGGTCAATAGCTAGATGATGTTCCTTAGAGAATAATTCTTTTATAGTGAATGTGCTGTTTTGGGATACTCTTCCTGTCAGCCAGTGTATTGCTATACTTTGTGAGTGTTTGTGAGTGTTTCTGTGTGAATGATGGAGCTGAAGGGTGTGTGTATTGCTGTTATACCCTACTATGGGAGTATGAGGACTTCTACAGCGCAGGCAGCCCTGCAGCTGTTGCTATTCAGAAGACTTGTCACTTATCACTGAAGAAAGATCTTCACAAGCTATGTGTCTTGGGATCTACAATTAAGATAAAATAGGAAAAGTGGAGGCTTTTTAAAAAGTCCTCCCAAGCTTTGGTGTGGCAGAAACTCTCCATAGTTGTCCAATGATGTCTCTAGGGATGAAATAGGAGCAGGAAGATTTTTACCAAGTTTTTTAGTAGCCACAAAAGAAAAGTTGAGCTGTCTTCTAAACTGCAAAGTCAGATTGCACATTCTTCCAGAATGTAATTGAAATGTATTTTTACATAAGTGTTGTCTGTTGGTGCTTTTGGAGAATTATCGTCTTTACTGTGCAAACTATACAAAGGGTCGTGACCTGTATGGCTACTACCCAAGTTATTCAAGTCCTCCTGCTCCCCAGTCACTCAGTCTCATTTTCTATTTGTATTCAAGTGGTACCATATAGTCCAAGAAGCATGTTGTCCATTTTTGATGTTCTGCTAACTCTTCCATTGCTCTGTGGTAAAATGGAACATTAATTAATGTCTCACTTCATGGCAAACCACACAATTACTCATTTCACTCCAGCATGCAGCTCATGTACAGGGAGTCTTTTCCCACATAATTGTTCCCTTTGTCTTAAATGTTTTATAATTTTGGAAGCTAAGTCTTGCCTTTAATTGCTGTGTTCATGGGGCTGCACTTCTAATACTGTAAAAGGCATCAGGTTGTACATATACAGTCTTTCAGCATATGAGCTGAGAATCTAGTGAGCAATTTCTGTCTTCCTCACATATGTGGCATTCTTTGTTTGCAGAAGCTATGTGGCATTAGAGTGTTTTAAGGAAAAGCTGGATTTTTTTTTTTTATTTTTATTGAGCTATTGGAAGTGAATAAGCTGATATCATTTCATTCTCCTGTTTTTTTCTTTTTCTCAGGCTGGCCTTACAGGTCCTCTGCAGAAGGAAGAGTTGCAGTTGGGAGTGGATGCTGCTAACAGGGCAGCACAACAGTATCAGCAAAGTAAGGAACAGCAGAAATTACTGCAGCAAAGTGACCATGGATGTGATCAAAAGGATGAGGCAGCACAATATTTGGGTCTATATGGGGATAAGTGAGGTCTCTCTCAAACAGTTATGAATGTTCTTTTAAGTACTTCATGGCTGCCAAAAACATTTGAGAGAGATGGTTGCCCTGATTATTTGTAGTGTCTTTTATCCAGCTGTTGGAATACTGCTGGAGATAACAGCATATAATTTGAAATATTAAGAAACATAGAACTTTTTGCATCCACCTTAAATAATTTCTTTTTTAGAATGCTTGTATGAGTTTTTGTGCTCTGGATCTGTGAAGGAAATCTGGATTGATCCATGAGGTGTGAAAACTAAGTTACCTGCTGACCATTGACATAAATCTTACTTGGTTTGAGCTACAGAACCTTTAACTGTTTCTAAATATCAGGTAGCAAATACAGTGCAGGCAGTGATGGCCGATTGCTTTTTGATTGATGCTTCTGACACCATGCAGAGCTCTTCTGTGGAGAACAATGTTCAGTTCTGGCTGTGCAGGAGCAATTAGTTCAATTTGTAACAGGTAGAAAGGAGACTACTATAGATCTGGGGAGAGGGGGTTTAGAATACAAGAGGAAAATAGTGAAAGCCTAATAACTAGGCTAGGAGGCTACATTTGAAGTACCTTACTTGTTCAGCATGGACCTTGGCATTTGTTTACCTACTTGTGCTCTTTTAGTTAGCCACCATGTACCCTCTGTAGAGTGCCTGTTTCTGCCTTGAGCAGGATAGATGTAGACAGGAAGAAAAAGTTGCTACTACTCATCCATCTGAAAATTTGCAATTTTGAGGCTTCTTACTGTCAAAGACAGAAATGGTGAAACAATCCTTTGATAAGCAGGCAAAAAGGTGAACTGTTTTTAAACATGAGCTTTATTTTAAAGAAGGCATTATGTATTTTAGTTGTCTGCAGTAATGGAGGACTAACTGGGTAAGTATGGATCAGGAAGTTTCACTCATTCTCTGTAGCTAAGGGAATTATTCTTTTTTTTGTTGTTGTTTTTTTTTTTTTTTGTTAGGTATCTGATTATTGAGTAGAATAGCAGCTCTCTCATTACTGGGGACTCAATTGTCAGCCTTCCTCATTCTTTATGCTACATCTTTGAACTTCTAGGGCTGGCAGCAGTAGCCAGAATTAATTCTGCAATTCGAATGGGTGATGCTGAGAAGACTGTGGCAGAAATGATGAATCCAGAGGCCCAGTTACCAGAGGTTTATGCATTTGCTGCAGATCTTTACCAAAGGGAGCTGGCCACCTTGCAGCAACAGAGCCCTGAAGTAAGTATCACATTTGCTCTTATTTCTGCAAGTTGGTATGGATCACTTTGTCTACCTTGTCTGTTTTGTTAAATGTGTTTTCTGGAACAAACTTGTCTCGAGTCTTCATAGAACTGCTTTGGTGTTCAGTCTGTTCTCATGTGAAGTTTAATCCCTAAATCTTGAGACACTTGGTCCTGTAAGGTTCTACTTTAATCTCTTATTTGGTGTTCTAGCTTTATGATACTCATCTTTCTACTTCTATGTTGTAAAGATTGTCCCTTTGCTTTGTTATATGTCTGTTCTGACAATGACTGTTCTGTGTGCAGCAATAGTTTGTAAAGAGCAAGTGGAACTAATTTGTTGTCCTCTTTGTATGCAGGGTAACCTCACCCATCCAGAATTATCTGTTGCTGTAGAGATGCTGTCTTCTGTGGCCCTGATTAATAGGGCTTTGGATTCAGGGGATGTGAATACAGTATGGAAACAACTGAGCAGTCCTGTCACAGGGCTTACAAACATTGAGGATGAGAACTCTCAGAGGTGGATATTTCAAGGAATCATGTCTGTCCTTGATGTTGCTTATATTCTGTGACTTTTTGAATTTTTTTTCCCTCTTACACATCATGTTCTTTCTATGTTATTTATTACAGTATTGATTTTTATCTCCATTGACTCTTGCGTCTTGTTTTTGTGATTGCTGTTTCTTACTGGTCTGATTTCTGTGCTGTCTCTCAACGCTTTCTTAGGGATTTCACATTAAAGCCGTGGTGTGGTACCATTAGGTTTTCACTAATACACCTGCTCTGTTCTTTGCCCTGGACCCTCATTCGGTGTTTTAGTGATTTTGTTGATTATTTCACATTTGGGCTGACCATCCTGCATATGCAGCCTTTGCTCTTTCTCCTCTTCCCCTGTTTCATATTTGTTCCAGTTTTAACCCTCATGCTACCTCTTCCACCTTCTGTACAATTCTTGTGCAATTCTCTTATGTGTTCCCTGGCCAGCTTGTTGCGATGTGATGTTTGCTGGTTTTGGTTTTTGTTCTTTGCCAGATATGTTGATGATTTGATGAAGCTGAAAGCTCAAACACGTGCAGAAGGAAATGAATTTATCACGTGGAATGATATCCAGTCATGTGTTGATCGTGTGAACATAGTTGTGCATGAAGAACATGAAAGTAAGTTTTTCTGCTCGATTCATGCTAGATTCATAAGGAGTGCTAAAATTAGGTGCATGTCAATACAAAAAGTTATTGATTGTCTTGTAGTTGTGTCATACGTTAGATATCTAGGAAGATATTAGTTGTGAGCAAGACTTCATAGTCTGTAATATAAAAGGCTTGATAGCAAGACTTGATGGAGAGATCAGGCAGGCAGGAGTGTTTGTGGTGTTGAAATCAGGATCTCCAAACAGTTTGTTAATACTTCCAATGCAAATTTCAGTCCTTTTTTGATAACAAAATGCATTGTCTGCCGTCTGTGTCTAGGAGTAGTCTAGAATCTTTTTAAATTTTGCTTCAATCCCTCAAATTTAATGCAAACAAGTATTACCAAAATCTCAGAGTTAATTGTAGCCCAGTCTTTGAGTACTCCACCTTCCTTGCTAATTTGCTGCATTCAGCAGAAGTTACTTTTCTTGAAGTCTTGTTCTCTGTTTGGCTGCAATCTCTGCCCTATTCAGGTTTTCCTCTTCTCCCTTTTAGTCCTTGTTTTGAATGTGCTTTGGCCTTTTTCCTTTCCAGTACTTAGTGGAAGTTCCACAGACTCAGTCCAGGATCCCCCTCTACTCTTTACCTGTGGGTAATTTGACCTGCAAATGCAAGATAAGCTACCCATCTTTGTGTTGATGACTCTTGTATGTAATGATCTGTCAGATGCACCTCTACAGTGGGTGAGGAGCTTGTACGAACAACAGAGAGATGAGTTTATTTCCAGGTCTTAGTCCTTAAACTCCTGGCTGTTTTAACACTACTTCCAAATTACAGCTTCTTTGAAGATCAGTAGTGCAAATACTGCATCAAAGAAATAGGCTTTTGTAGTTACTTTGATTCAGTGATAAATGAACAGAGATGCCCCAAAAAAGTTCATTCTGAAATGCTCTCTGTTCAACAGTTATGTATTCAAATGTTTTTGCTTAAAACATTTGATACAGATTTTTCTTTTTTCAAAGAACATTTGATTATCTCATAACTTTGATGCTATTCAAATTCTAAGTCCAGATGTTGGGACCCAAATCTCGAATTAGAGGTGAAATGGAGAGTGCTGATATTTTAAGAAGTTAATTACTTTGTTTACAGTTAGTTCCATCAGGGAATTAGAAGCTTTTATTTTCTGTTTTAACACTTTGTATGACTACTAGTTGTTAAAACCAGTATCTATAAAAGCTGAAATGACTGATAACTGACCTTCTGACCAGTAGAAGAAGAATATCCCTGCAAAGCTGTTGACTTTTAATATGAAATGTCAGTAAAGTGGAAAAAAAAAAAATATCCCCAATTGGAAAATATGCAAAAACCCATAGAAGTTATAAGTGTATGCAGCAAGTATGAGTACCAAAATTTAAATACTCATGAAGGAAAAAATTCCTGATGCAAGCCGAGAAATGTGAATGGATGTTAACGTAACTTCTATGCTTCTTCTAGTTCTGCATTCTTTTTCTTTTCCACTTTTTAGTAATGTTTATGTTAATAAGTGTCTTTTAGCAGTGATAAAAGACTGGGATTGAGTGTAATGATGAAAATTTCAGCAAAACAGAAAATTGGATTAATTCTCTTTTCTGTAATACAGTATTAGTTGACTTAAAATCCAGAGCGGAGATAGAGGAGTCCTTGAAAATCGCACAATTAAGCAAACTTATTCATAAGTAGATCCTTGTGAGTTTCTGTATCAGGTCATTTAATTTTCCGTTAATTTTCTTCAGTTTCATTAAGGGACCATAATTTTTGGTTATAACCAGTACTGAAAACCTCCTGCATATGCAAGTAGCATGACATTTACTTTCAAGCCATTTTTGTAACAGTTAGCTCAAAGCCTTGGATAGTAAGAGGGGAGAAATTTTTCACGAATGTGGAGGTGATGATAAAGTTTATACTGTACACTGAGACAAACAGGTGTCTTCTGCCACTTGTTGTGTAGTTGGTGAGTTGTGTTTCACCTTGAAAAGACTTTACACTCTAGAGAGGGTTAAATTTTAACGTAAGAGCCTGCTATCTTGATCTTGTTTCCTGGATCTCCAAATAGACACTGGGTTTCCTGTTTGGGTCACGCGAGCAGATTTCTTGAAACCACACAAACGCAGACCCGCACTGGTGCATGCACACATCAAGATGTTAGTTTCTTAGTATCTTTTCTGTGTAATAGGTCACAGCAGAATTCTAGAAGTTCGTGTAGTCCCAGCACCCTGTTTCTTATAACGCTCCTTATCCTGTAAAAAAAGGTACAGAAAATCCTGTAATGAGATAGGCTGTTCACATGGGGAATTTCTTAATTCTTTGGTCTGTTTCATATATGCCCTTATGCAAGGACGCTTTTTCTCTCCTGTCTATGAGTAAGTTAAATTAGTCTGAGAAGGTCCTCAAGGCATATAAGCATCTATTTTTAATTTCTCCTATCCTTGTAAATACTTTCAAATTAAAAAATGCTTTCTAGTGAGGAGCTGTAACATATTGCTGTTTCATGGAGTAGTCTTGTCATGCCCGTATTAGCAAACTAATCAGAGAGAATTACTACTTACATTCTGTGCCCTTTCTTAAGTCAAACAGTTACCGTATCTGCTTTTCAACAGAAACTATGCTATCATTTTAGTGATCCTGGTTCTTGCAGCATCCTCAACGTATATTTTTCTCTAGTATCTATTCCACTCAAATACCACCTCTTCCCTAAGATGTTCTGTTTTTCATATAAACTTTTGTGATTCTCTTTCCTGTGTAGAAGAAAAATTTACAATCTTCAGTTATATTAACCAAAGATGGAAATTCCCACATGGAGCTCCTTACTTTCTTTTGGTTAAAAGATCTCCTTGTTCTGCATTGATCAAACTATGATTTGAGTTAATCCTGCTTTAAGCAGGGAATTGAATCAGGTGACCTCTAGGGTCCATCTCAACCTAAGTTATTTTGTGATTTGCAGGAGATGGGTGCTGTAGGTAGGGCATGTATAATGTAGACTCTGTTTGCATTTAGCTAACTAGAAGATATTTATTTTTATTTAGCTGAACGGCAAATGTTACTGTACTTTACTGGCATCCACATCTCTGATAATACAGCTAATACTACATATGTTTAGTAAAAAGAGTTTTCTAAAATATGAAGTTACTGTATTTTTAAATGATATCCTATGCAAATCTTTAGCTTCCTGTGAAAATTTCTTTCTAGAGAAGCAAGCACCTTGGAAAACTGTAACCTATGAACTCTGGCCATTTGGACTTTGATAATTCTCTTCTAGTGGCTCTGAGCTGGATGTCTGAGGACTCAATTCTGTCCCTGCATGTGTTGTCCCTGAATGTTTTGGTTTTTTTCTGTTTGTGGCTTTTTTTATTATTTTATTATTATTTGCAGTGCACAAGCATTATGACTACTTTAACATAGAGAAATAGTCTTGCTTTCTTTACCAGTAAATAATGTTTTCTTTTAAAAATACCGCAGTTCTCAGCCAATACCTGGTTTAGGAAGGACCAACTGCACTTTTCTTCTGAAGCAATGCTTATGATTATTGTTGACCAAAAATGGAACTTTGTATTTCTTCCCCTATGCCTTCCTCCCTAGGGATTTTGGCAATTGGTCTTATCAATGAAGCTCTGGATGAAGGGGACACCAAAAAGACTATTCAAGCCTTACAGATTCCTGCAGCAAAATTGGAGGGTGTAGCCCCAAAGGTAGCACAGCATTACCAGGATACACTACTTCGAGCCAAGAGAGAGAAAGCACAGGTGAGCGCAATTAAATGCACCTCTTGATAGCCCATTACACAGATGTAAAGGTTTTATTACTGGTTCCTGAAAGCCAGGAATCAAACTGGAAGTGGAGAGCTGGGCATTCTGCATAGCAGTTTGGATCTTTCTGTACCAGAGAAAGAGGTTTGCAGCCAGACCATATGAATCTTCATGGACTAGAGATGGGTATAAGGATATTAACTGCACGAGATTGCTTTCTGCAGCTAATCCCAAGTCCAGAATGAGATATGTATCTCGTTTACAGAGAAATGATATGCCTCATCTGTTTTTGCAAGGAGACCATGTTCATTCTAGGAGTTCTGGACTTCTGAATGCAAGTTTCTGCAAGCTTAAGTATTTTTTTAGTGTTCTTTGTTAAATGTAGTCATAGGCATAGTTATATATGGCAAAAAGAAAGTTTCTGAAAGTGGAAAAACCTGTTAAGTGATAAATTAGAAAAAAGAAATGAAGCAAAATACATGCTGCTAGCAAAATGCATACTGATGCCTGTTGTTCACCTGGTGACCCTTTTATCACTAATGATTTTTTGAATGGTAGCTGTCCATCTTACTAGCTAAAGACTTTGACCTACTTGTACATAGCTGCTGCTTTCACTGACTAAATGTGAAGGTGAACATGGGAAGAGGAAGAGCAAGTCTCATCTTACAGATTTAGGAAAGAGGATGAGAGTGCACATATGTATATGCAACTGATTTTCAAGTAGCGTGGATGTGATACTGTTGTTTGTGTTCCCCCCCCCCCCCCCCCCATCTCTTTACAAAGTAGCAGCAGATATCTCTGCTCTCAGTAGGTTGAGAGTGGTTTGGCGCTTTTTTTTTCTGCTGTGGAGCTCATTGCTCTAATACCAATGTAGAATTTTGCATAGAGACTAAGATCTAGATTGTGTTGAACACTGATTTCTTTTTATTATTATTATTAAAGGTAAACATGTGTGATGGTAATAGCTGAAAACTGGTGAAACTGATGAAAAATCACTAAACAGCTTCCCCAATGGCCCTGAAAGGGTTAATGTTCCTCAGGAACCCATTTTGTGCTGAAGCATTTCCTCCCGCTGAGTCAGAATGAAATAATCGTCTCTTTTTTAGTATGGCTTAAGCTTGTGCCAGGCCATGCTGGTAACTTCGCAGTTGGTGTGTGATTACCTTATTTAGGCATATGTTCAGTTCAGGGCTTCCCCTAGCAGTATGGCAGTAATTTCAGAAACTGAAAGATCATATTATAAAGTAACATTATGGGGAAAATAGTCACTGTTTGAAGTCAACTGTTACTTCCTAACTAGTGGTTTCTGTACCTTGGGGCTGAGAAGGATTGTAGTTCACCACAAGATGTTGTTCAGTTGGTTATGTGAATGGGGAGTGCTGTATGATGCATGTTGTTCCCGTGATGAGAAGAGAGGGAGAAAAACAGTAGACCCTGTAGTATGTTACACTGTGTGTACCTTCTGGAAAGCCTGCAACAGTAAATCCATAGAAAAGCATGGGACGGTTTTGGTAGTCTTTGGGTTGACTTCTGCTGGTAGAGATTACAGTAGAGGAAGTTGTTTCTTTGATTATTCTCCCTCACTTCCTGGACAGGAATTTAGCTGTTGCCGGTACTCTTGTCGGACTATCTGGGCTTTCAGGTGAAACCTGCCTGTGAAAGACATGATAGTCTCTTGAATGAAGTATCATTAAGCATGTTGGTTTCAGACCTGCCAAAACAGTGGGGGAAAATGTGGAGGGCATGTAAAGAAATGTTCATTTTCAGTCTGTCCCTGAAGCTCCTGAACACTAAATAGTGGCTCTTGTGCAGTGTGATTATTGTTCCATAGCAGAAGTGAATGTTTCCTGTGTTCTGTTTGTATGACGAGTTGTCAGAGGGGTGGCAGTTGTGTCTTAGCACTTCTTTCAGTAGTTACCTACAGGAAGCAACAGTGGGTGGGGAGAAGCTATGCTTGGCAACTGCTGGATCATTGTTCTTTATGTATATTTTGGGACTTGCTAAACACTTGTATCTTTCCTCTTCTCAGATTTCTTCATGTAAGATTAGTTGATTGGATTTCTTCAAATCCCAGCCAAAATACAGAATACTGTGCGATTACTGCTCCTTGATGAGCAATCTGTTAAAACTAAGACTTTGAAACGTGGCTTTGACTGTTGTGCATGTACACGCAGCTACAATATGTACAATGCTTTTTAGTTTGCTGGTTTGTACAGGTTTGTGAACTTTTGTGGACAGGGACAAGAACAGCCTGATGTGGCATTGGTTACCTGAGAGTTTTTAGCTTCTGCACACAGATGTGAATTGGCAGCTCTTTGTTCTAAGAACTCTTTGTAGTCATGTTCTGTTGAAGGACTAGCTTGTGTTCCTGGAAAATCATGTCCTTTTAGCAAGTACAGCTTTAGGACTAATCAGTACTGAGTCCTTAGCCTTGTGTTATCTTTGCTTATCAGAGTGATTCCCATTGACAGAATTTCTTCATTGTGCTGTTTCCTGAGAAGAGTTTTTGACTTGGAGGAGGTATTGAGTCTGGTAATGCCATAGTAGTCTCTGCTAGTCAAAAACACACATAATGTCCTTGCGTTGCAGTTGGTTAGAAAGACTGAAATGCTGCTTATTCCCTCTGATACAGAAAACTACTATATTGGAAATTGTTGAGTACATGTTATTTTACTTGGCAAAAATAATGATACTTTTCTTCTCTGTGTATATTTTTCTCATTATATTCTCTTTAGGACACACAGGATGAAACAGCTGTACTTTGGCTAGATGAAATTCAGGATGGGATTCATAGGGCCAATAAGGACACAGAGGAGTCTGAGAGATGTAAGTATTGTTGCACAACATTGCAATTAATCCCCATTATCAACCAAATACTTGTTACTTAAGGAAAGGTTGAGAGCTAGAAATGTCATGTGAATGTGGCAAAGGAAATCAAATGCACTTACGTGCTTCTGGTGTAGTAATTTTTCTTTGAAGAGTGAATGTCAGATTCTTCAAATATTGAATTTCTTATCTTTTGGGGGCATGTGTGAGTTTTGCATGGGACCATGTTACCTCATTGGGCAAATCTCTTATCAAATTGTTTGTCACTTGCAACTAATTGTGTGTATCTGTGGGTGGTTGGTTAGGTGTGAGAATGTTTATGCGCACAATTTAAATAGTGTTTTCCTGTGTGCCTTACCTTTTGTTTGTGCAGCATGCTGTTCTCTTGTCTCAGTTCTATTAAGTATTTCTAGACTACCTCGTGTCTTTTTCAAATACAGACAATAATATGCATCAGTGATATCCACCTTTGCTCCCTAACAGTTTGCAGGTGGACTGACCCACCCATCATTACATCCCAGTCTTTATAATGATGTCATTTCTGTCTCCAGAAACAGTGAAGTAATTACTACTCTTTGCTTAACTTGGGGTGTGCGTTTTGTTTTTTTTTTTTTTTGTGGGTTTTTGTTTGGTTGGTTTGGTTTCTGACAGAAGCTTTCTCTTTAACAAAACACGAGGGTTTTTAAAGTCTCCTGATAAATTCTAATGGCCTGTTCTCTGTATATGCTGTTTGTTTGCTGGGTACCACATGCTTCAGAGAGCTTGTTTTTACACATTTTAAAACATAATATTGTTCTATTTGCATTTACTCTAAATCTCTAATTTTCCATTACATTCAACATTTGCACCTGTCTGCTTGTTTTGCTTAATTTGTACAGTATTAGTAAACTGACTGTTTTCTCTCTTTATAGCCACCTGATATTTTTCTTGATTCTGTTTCTTCATCTCTGGTGTGCTGATAAAATGTCTGTCTTACCACTTCCAAAACTTCTAATTTGATGTTAGGCTGATACTTAAAGCTATCCAAAGATGCACAGTCAGTCCATTCTGATTTTGCTTTGAATAGGCAACCGTACTGGAAACTGAAAAGTTTAATCTGAGTCTGCAATCTCTCTCGTGCCTTCTGAAACAGGTTGTCTAAAGGCACTGGACGGAATCTCCGTCCTTCGAGATTTTCCAAACTGGGTCAGACAAGACCCTGAAGCTAGCCCAGCTTTGAGAACGAGATTGGACTAGATTGCCCTCCAACATGAGTTCTTAGTGAATCTGTGTGTCAGATATGTAGAGTTTCTGGCACAGTTGATTCCTCTTGTCCTTGCTCTGTTGGCACAGAAATGAGCTTGCTTTTATACTTGTGCCTTTTACATTTGTATTCTTTATTTGTAGATGTTTTGGAAGAGAAAAATCAACACGTTCACAAAAAGCTCTCTAACAGAAGATGCAATGAGTTTGTCCAACTCCATGGCCTAGTTCAGTTGTTTTTAATGACATTATTTGGTCCAAGAATTTCCCTGTCAATGGCCTAAAAAAAATAAAAAAGGGGGCGGGACACAGGGGGAGTAGGGCAGAACTTTAACTGTTCATCTTACTGTTTGTTCCCAGTAGTACCAGTGCAATTTTTTCAACATTTTCCCACCCACTGAACATTTTGGCAAGGCAGCAGCTTGAATGCCATGCCAAGGAACATCTGGTCAAAACCAGGATTAAAGTATGTGCCATTAAGCCTGAATAAGATCTTCAGGTACCCTTATCTATCCATGTATAAACAGACATTTTTTCAGTCTTACCTAGTTCTGAAAATGACTGTATTTCATGTTTGCTGTGTCAATGTGATTCTTGTGAATGTGTCTGTATTTGAGTTGCAGTTCTGGAGTAGCCCTGGAATGGCATGTTGTAATTTTTCTCTTCCTCTGCCCCTTGTCTTTTCCCAATCAGGTTTTTATATGGAGTAGTTTGTAAACAAGTCTTTTTTCACTAGGGATGAATGGTACTAGTTGTTAAAAGGGCCTCTTTTAAGTTGTGACTGGCTCTGCCAGAAGTAACTGCCTTAACTAAAACAGATGTCAAGAGTAGAGCTAAAACATTCTGTGTTGTTGAGAAATAAATATTGGTGTTAAATCAGCACTATGCTGGGACTTGGGACATACAAATTATGTGCTGTCAGGTACAGTACCACATATGGTTAGATATTCTGTACTGAAGAGGCGTCTATACTGCAAGTTGTCGGATTGTTTTTTATTTCTCTTTTGCATTTATATACACTTAAATATTTCTGTATACACACACACCCCTCAACTGTAAGTGGTGTTCATGTTGCCTTGCTCTGTTCTGTTGTTCTGTGTTTGCTTTGAGTCACTGAGCCCATGAATGCCAAGATAACCTGCTTCCTTGTGTTATCAAAGTCTCCTTAGGAATTCTGGCCATTAATGAAGCAGTAGACCATGGTGATGTTAGCCAGACCCTGAGCACCTTGCGTTCACAGGATGTTGGGCTATATGGAGTCACTCCAGAATGTGCTGAGACATACCAACGAGAGCTGTCAGAAGTCAAGAGAAGAAAAATGGCAGCAGGTAAACCTTAAGAGCTAACTGTTAGTGAAATAAATTCAAGGTTATTGCATGTGGAATTGGGAACCAGAGGTAAAAAAGCTTCTGGTGAGAAGTCTTGTGTTACAGGTGGCAACTGTGGATGATTTGTGAACTAAGGTTAAAAAAAACCAAAACAAAAACACCAAAACCTGAATTGTAGAATGTTCTCCACTTGTAGAATGTGTTGTATTTAGGTAGTTCTCGTATGAGGTCATTAGGGACTCGGAAACATTCCTTCTCTTGCTTGGAGGAAGGAGCATCTGTATATGTGGATTTCCTAGCTGTAACATTTTTATGTGGGAAAGATAAAACACTTGTCTGTTTTTGAGACTTACACTGCGGTTTCTGCTCTTAGGGGGCAATGGCAGTGAATGGGTGAAACACTGGGTGAGAGGAGGCTATCACTATTATCATAACCTGCGGACCAAAGAGGGTGGATGGGATGAACCAGCGGAATTTGTGCAAAATGACACACAGCTGTCACGGGAGGAGATACAGGTAGGGTAGATAAAACATGCTCTTTCTCTGAAAAGTTGACATTCCTACCATTCCCATCCTTAAAGCAGCTCTAAGAGAGAACACTTCAATGCCATAGTGATATTAACAAGCTTAGTAACTCATTTATTTCACTGGGCATCATCAGATTGTGTGTGTTGAAACTCCCTGTCCTATTTCAGAATAATTCATCTTGTTGATAAAAGCGTACAGGACCATGGTGTTGCTGTTTATTGAAAGGCAGCTTTGAAGTGTCTCATAAGAACAGTATGGAAAGCTGATGTAACATCATCCTGTTTCTTGTATCTCCATTCTCTTTCTGGCTCTTCTTCCCACCATAACGTTAATCCAGAGCACTATATCTGGAGTCACTGCAGCATACAACCGAGAGCAGTTGTGGCTGGCCAATGAGAACCTGATTACAAAACTTCAGGCTTGCTGTCGAGGATATCTTGTTCGCCAGGAATTCAACTCAAGAATGAATTTTTTGAAGAAACAAGTCCCAGCAATCACTTGCATTCAGGTAATGATATCCTTTAATTATGTTTGAAACTTGTAGTCTGCAATTGTTTTCTATACACAAGCTTATTGACAGTTTTTGTTCAATTCAAACAGTTACAGCACACAATTGTCTTCACCTCGTTTTGCAAATTACCTAAAGGCATTTCCTTCTCCCAAAGACTTTTGGTATATTATTTTCTTTTCCATGTCACATATAATCAATAACGTCTTCTCAGGTAGAATTGGAGAGAGAAAAACTTATTTGAGGAAGCTTTACCTATCACTTTATTATCAGCTTCATTGTTTTGGGAATAGGGCAATATGAATTGTGTCATATGTCTTTATGGTGATAATTCCGTGCGATGAATTACTACTGTGATTCCTCATGAATTGAAAAGAAACAACATGGTTTTCAGTATTCCTGAGTAAGATTCTTCTCCTCTTCAAATTTGACCAGGGTTTTGGAGGATTGAGGACCTCAAAGAGATAGTGGGATAATTCAGCATGAGGTTGGGCACATTTACAGGAGAGCGATGAAAAAATCTTTCTCTGGTGTTGTAACTGAAATGTGTGCAAAATGAAATAGATGCTTTGCACCCTATTACAACTTCATTATTTGAGCAGTATATGTGTGTTTGTTTCTGCCCAAGTCGCACATGTTCTGCCTGTATATCTGAAAAAAAAACCACAACAAAACACCCCAAACCACTCCCAGCTTGTTAAAATAAAGCGCTCTCGCTTTAAGTGTAGTTCAACCCCTTGCCTAACTTCTGTTCCAAGTATTCGTAACAGTGAGTCTGCTCTGAAGGCTTATAATGTTACATTACTGTTCTCACCAGCAGCAGCATCTAACACGTGATCCTCCTGTAGAACAGTTTTGTCAACTTGACTGTTTAGCTATATCCTTGATCTCTAACTGTGCTTCAGAAGGACCAGGGTCTTCATGGGGTAATTCCAAGTCTCTCGTGACTGCAGTTGGTGAAATAGTTAATGCTTCACACTGTGTATCTCCTGATAAGATAAGCATGTCTCCCTCAGGTTTTACTTAGCCAAAAGGGAAGTCAGAAGCTGAGGAGCAGAAAGAAGCTCAAATTTGTAATTACTTCTCTTTAATTAGAAAAGTTACGTCAATGAGCCTATTTTCTGTTTTCAGTCCCAGTGGCGTGGTTACAAGCAGAGGAAGGCATATCAAATCCGCTTGGATTACCTGCGAGCACAAAAGGACCAAGTAGTTAAGGTAGTGAAGGCTCCCTGATGACTCTTTTGGTAAACCTTTTGGGTAGTGAACTTTGTAGGGAAGGTTTTTATCTGAGTATTTTGGTTACCCTTCTGTAGATTCAATCAATGACCAGGATGTATCAAGCCAGAAAACGTTACAGAGATCGTCTGCAGTATTTCAGAAACCACGTAAGAGGCTATCTTGTTAAATGAATTCAGTACCTGACTTTTGTACTCTTTCCAGAATGAGGTCAAGTGCTTATCTTTTCTTTTTTTTTAATCCTAGATCAATGATGTTATAAAAATTCAAGCCTTTATCCGAGCAAACAAAGCACGAGAAGATTACAAAACCCTCAGTAAGTAATGCCAAGAGAATAAAACTGATGTGCCTCAAATCTCTATTTCCAAGGGATATTGCTAGTGTGATCTATAACATCAAGGCAGTTTTGAAGAGTGACTGGGATGAAGTTGGTAGGGCAGTGCAGAGAGTAGGTAGTTCTTGAGGCTGAAGGAAAACTTGATTCCAGCTGTTGTTGCTGCTGAAAAACAGAACCGTAGCTTTGCAGTTAACTTTGGTGGTGTGGACTACCCTAGGCTGATACTGACTTCGTTCTTTACTGTTTGCTTCTCTCATGATTTACTCAAAACAAGAAATTCAAAATGTCAGAAGCTGTTAGACATGGTGGTGCTAATTTTATTCTGTGTACTCCTTGATGTGCTGTTTAAACATAAATAAGGCATATATTTACTTCTGTTTCTCATCCCCTGTTTTCTTGCTTATTTTTAGTTAATGCTGAAAACCCACCTATGGCTGTGGTTCGGAAATTTGTCCACTTGCTCGATCAGAGTGACCAAGATTTTCAGGAGGAGCTTGAGTTAATGAAACTGCGTGAAGAAGTTGTAACCTTGATCCGATCCAATCAGCAACTGGAAAATGACCTCAATCTTATGGACATCAAAATTGGGCTGCTAGTGAAAAACAAAATTACATTGCAGGTAGGCAATGTGCTGATGGGAGACCAACTACAGATTGAACTGAGCCCAGCGGTAGTTAACATGGAGAGTTCCTTGCCTTGGATGTCACTTGCTCAGGCCCAGTGGAAAACATTGCCCCAGACTTGCAGATTTTACTCCCAGTATGTTCTTACTCCATTCCACTAATTTAGTATGTATCTTTAGAGACAAAACTGTAGGAGGAGAAGAAACAAGAGCTGAAGCTAAAAAAGACAAACACCAGACTATCTTGAGCTAATGAATGTGACAGATTGTGTGTTTGAAGGGTTTGAGAACTCTGTTTTCTTGCTCCTTTGTGGTTAAACAAGTGACGTGCCACAAGGTTGGAGCGAGGGGGGTGATTTCAGAGGCAGGAGACACACTTATGCCACTTGGTGTTTGTTTGTTAAAGGAGGTCCCCTCTATCACTTGGCTGACGTGATTAATTTCACAAAAAAACCCTCTTGCTGATACAGCATTGCTTTTCCTTCCAGCTGAAGTTCTGGTCAGCTTTTCATTTGGTCCTGGATGGTATGACACTAGGCTCCTCCCAGTGTAAAATCTCAATCGGTGTAGTGAAATTAATCTCGGAAGGAGGCCTGCAGTTTTTAGGCTGGTGCTTGCAGTGAAAAGTGCCATTGCTGTCACAGTATGCTGAGGTAGCAAGCTATCTGAGTATGAAACAAGAGTTTTAGGTTTTAAGCCCAATTTAAAAAGCAAAACATTTTTAAGCATCTTCAGGTTGCTGCCAGCTCTGGTAGTAATTGCTGCCAAGAGTCACTAACCCTTCTAGGCTTTTGGACAAATTCAGGAAGTCGGGCACAAAGCAGAACATGTACTTTCAGTCAGAGAAGTTGCTGCCATAGCAAGTAATGCTTCACTTTAATCGTCCCAGGCATACCTTGACCTTGCCTTTCCACATACAAGAGAAGTGAGCTCTCAGATGCAACTGTTTTCCAATACTGCTAGTTATAAAATACTTAAGAGTGAAATCTATCCCTATTCTTTCTTTCTAGGATGTCGTTTCTCATAGCAAAAAACTTACCAAGAAGAACAAAGAACAGCTCTCTGACATGATGATGCTGAACAAACAAAGGGGAGGTTTGAAAGCTTTGAGCAAAGAGAAGAGAGAAAAGCTGGAAGCCTATCAGCATCTGTTCTACTTACTTCAGGTAAGCAGCTTCTAACACTGCTCAGTAACCTCTCGTCATAGAGGCTTATATGTGTTGGCATAGTCTTTGCTTATGCACTATAGTTTTGAGCCACCATAGTTCTTAGCAACACTGGCCTCTATGGACATGCACACTAAGTAATTTTTCTTGTTGTTGTAGACTAACCCAACCTACTTGGCCAAGCTGATTTTTCAGATGCCTCAAAACAAATCCACAAAGTTCATGGATTCTGTCATCTTCACACTGTATAACTATGCATCCAATCAAAGAGAGGAATACCTGTTGTTGCGGCTTTTCCAAACAGCATTGCAGGAAGAGATCAAGTATGTGGTAGCATACAGCACATTCTTGCTGTTGAATCAGTTTTGACAGTTTCTCGAATTGAGGCAGTTTTCACGTTATGTCTCATGCTTTATATGCAGATAATGTTAACTTGTCCCTTCATTGTCCTCTTCCCATTTCATATCTGTTCTTAACATAGTCTATAAAGGAACAGTCAAGTATGTCCATTGAGGACGAGGGCTTTTTACTTCTGTCAAGATTTCACTGGTCAACATGGCAGCTACTGTTAATCTGATGTAAAGTCATCCTAAAATTCAGCCTAATCTCACTTGTCCAGTGTCTGGTTATAAACACCTCCAACAAATGGCAAACTCGGGCTTTACAAGCCAGGGAGAGAACTAACACTAAGCTCTCTGGATTTCCAAAAGCTGATGAGGAGGCTGAAATAGAGAGGCTTTATTTTTTGACATTTCTATTTACTGTCAGTGTTAGGGACTTTGGCTGTCCTCAGGCATGTTTTGTTTGATTGGTTGGGCTTTAGGAGCTTGGTGTTATATGACTTCAGTTCTTTACAATGCAGAGCTACAAACTTGCTGTGAAGAAGAATGTGTAATAAAAATCTTTGAGGAACTACTCAAAAAGCATTCCAAAGAATGCTTGAAAAGCACGAAGATGGTATATGCCCTGAAACAAATAACTCCTGAAAGAGATTTTTTCCCCTTAAATTCATGCTTGGAATAGTAGTCTAAGGAAATGTAGATGCTTCATTCTCTACTGCTGTATTTCACATAGTGGTATACTAAAATTGGCTTGTTTTCTTACTTTAAACACTGGAAGAAACCTACTGTTCTTTTTCTTCTCTACATAAAACATGTTCTGTTTCCTTTGTATTTTTGAATTGTCCTCTCAAATAGAATGTATGTTTGCATGGCAAGTTGTGTTGGAATACCCAAACAGAAGTCATAAGTTTCTTGCCTCATCTGTCTTGAAGTGTTCCAGTATTGTTCTTATACAGTGTTGTAGTTTAGTGCTGTATTGAGATTTTTAGTACAAATCCATCGTCTGTTTTGTGAGAGTGATGCTCTATAACAGTTTGTTTTATGCTGAGAAATGTATCTAAAGCTGACAAAATTATGTGTACCTCATATTTCATATAAATGCTTTTTTCTTTAGATCAAAAGTAGACCAAATACATGAAATTGTGACTGGGAATCCTACTGTTATTAAAATGGTGGTAAGTTTCAATCGTGGTGCCCGTGGTCAGAATGCCCTGAGGCAGATCCTGGCACCAGTTGTGAAGGAAATCATCGATGACAAATCGCTCAATATCAAAACCGATCCAGTGGACATTTACAAGTCTTGGGTTAACCAGATGGAGTCTCAAACTGGTGAGGCCAGGTATGGGAACTGTTACTACTGTGTTTTTCTAAACGTTGCTTGGTTGCTTTGCACTGCTCGATTAATCATTCCAAACTATCCTTGGCTTCACTGCATGCATCTGTCCAAATGATACCAGCTTTTCCATGTCCTCAAGATGGCTTTCATCTGAGAGATCTAAAGATCATGTTCTGGTGATGGTGCTAAGGGTATTGAAAGGGAATCTCATTAGGAGGTGGAAGAAGAAATGCTCTTTGGTGTTTGCCTATGTCGACTTGATAAATAGCTATGAGATGCTCTCTAACCTAAAAGAAATCATGGTAAGAAAAAGTATTTGGGAATTGGTTCCATGTCAGTCTCTGTTAGTGTCATATATAGCCTGTGCAAACTTAAGTACTATCTGCAGGTCAACAAAACCTCTTTTGCTGGAGGAGAAGCATGACATTGCAGTTCTTTTAGTCGTAACATCTTTCTAATATCAGCCACTGATAAGAATTGGATTGTGCTAGATGGTTTTGTCATTCTGCTTTCTTTTTCTTCCAATGCATGTGATTTGCTAGAAATTGAGGTTTCTATTGTGTTCTATTGAGTTGTTTTGTTGAGGTTTTTTAACATACTTAAAAAAAAAAAAAAAGCCATACAGATGAGTGAGTTTTCCCATTCAAAGCAACGTGCAGTCATATATCTTGTCATATGCCTGGTTCAAAATTCTGGATGTGTTAAAAATGCAGGTGAAGACAGATGTTCCGTTCCTTCTCTTTACATGAGATTTAGGAGATGTTTTTATGAATTATCCGCTTCATCTGTCTGTCTTCACTGGAATACTATGCAGTAGTTTCAGCTGATGGAGAAAATGTAACTATTTGTTTGGTACTGCTTCCTGCCAATAGCATGTTGTAGCAATTTTATGGATGCTGTTCTAGCTTCTGGCTTTTGTCCAAGCTTTTATTATCTTGATGTTCCAATGTGTAGCTTGCTTTTTCACCAATTTATTTGCAGCCTGAATTACCACTACATGTCATAGATGGCATTTTTTGCCTAGTGTGCAAGCTGTAAAAAAGATACAGTTTTGAGTTAACTGGGCCTTTTCTCACAGTGGCCATTGTAAGGGAGAGTAGAGGAAGTAAAGTAAAGAAGACTTCAGCTTTTCCAGTGCCTAAAAAGTTAATTGAAGGCAATGCATAGCTCTTGGCAGCCAAGTGAATATAATTGTTTCCATGTTGAGCTAGAAATTCTTGAAATATGCTAGCTTGAGGAATATTCACCTTCACGTTTGACTTTTTCAAATAGCAAACTGCCATACGATGTTACACCTGAACAAGCTCTAAATCACGAAGAGGTGAGGACACGCCTGGATGCCTCAATCAGAAACATGAGGACAGTGACAGACAAGTTCCTGTCTGCCATTGTTAGTTCAGTGGACAAAATCCCGTGAGTCTGGTGTACCACAGTATTATCCCTGGGAAGTTGTTGTTGGGTTTATGCTTGCAGCAGTCTTATTTGCCCTTTTCTTTCTCTTGAAGTTATGGAATGCGTTTCATTGCCAAGGTACTAAAAGACTCCCTGCATGAGAAGTTCCCTGATGCTGGTGAGGATGAGCTTCTGAAGGTGAGGATCTAAACACCTTTGTGAATAATTGTCAGCTAAACTGGCTGTGGCAAGCACATCTCATTCTTTTCCTTTGTTGGCTGTATGTGTGGAGAGGAGTGCATGTAAACCTATATAAAGCTTACTTATTTACTTCTACAGATAGGAAATATTTCACATTGGACTTTTGATTGTTAGCTTCATATACATCGTATGATGTAATACATTGTTCAGAAGGAGGTATCCTGTTGTTTCTGCTTTGCTTTTAATATCTTGAGCAGTCGGTCTTTTAGGTTTCTTGACTTGGGGTACTGTTGCTCCTAGAAAGTAAACCTTGGTTTTGCTGGTATGATCACAGCCAGCTGCTCCTTTCTTGAAGAGACAGTGTCAAGTTAAAAACTCTGTGTGCAAAATTCTGGTATTCCCAGTTCCCCTATCTGTAACACTCTAGGATATTTTGACAGCGGCATGTAGAGAGTCACTTTGCCTAATGTCTAGTCAGTTTTGTATTTTGTATTTCAGTAGGTTTGGAGAACTAAAAGGATCCTAATAGTAAGCACTCTCAGATGAGTATAGCTTTGGGGTTTTGATTGAAATTTCTTTGGTTTTATGGGTTTTGATAATTGTGAAGGCCTTTATGTCCACGACTGCTTTGCTTGTTAATAAAACAGAGTTTGGATCTTGGAATACTTGACAATGTCTCTTAAAACTTCTCTGCCTCTGCTTCATTACAAAATAATTAACAATCTGAATGCTGTTTTCTTCTCTCTTCTAGTTCTGTGCTTTCCCATTCTGAGACATCGATTCTTTCTATGCAGGTGAATTAATTTCTTCCGTCTGTAAATTTAGGTGGACAACTGTACTTTTTGTTAATCATTGTGGAAACAATGTAACTGTCCACATGACTGCATAGATTTATTTTTTTCTTTAGTATCCAAAGTTACCCATGTAGTATACTGTTCTTCTCCCCCTGCAAGTGGAAGTTATTAATACAGTTTCTTTCACAGATGTGTTTTCTTTTTACTGCAAGTAAATAGCTTTGACTCTTGTCATCCCATGACATAATCTGTGAGAGTACAGCAGGGGTTTGCATGAAACAGTTGTCAAAAACGTGACCTCACTGAAAGCAATTAGTAATTTCTGGGGCTGCTCAGCAACGGCTAGATTTTTTTCTCTCTGTTTTCAGTTGTTTGTTCAGACCCCTATCTCTTCCATGCATTTAAGTCACGTGGCAAGCAGGCAAAGCCAAGATTCAGTGAGCTGGCCCTCTGCATATTTCTGTGAACCACCAGAAAATTAGTACTAGAGCATGTGGTGTGAGAATTATTGCTTTACATAAGCATGTTGGGTTAATTCCTTTTCATTGCTGGAATTATTTTTGGCAAAATATCAAATACAGGTTAGAAGTATATCTGTGAACATATGGATAATGTGACACCTTTATTTTTGGTTCCTTAAAGTTTATTGCTGCTCACATTTGACTAGGTAAATTGGATTTTGAAGCATCAAATGCCATTCGTCTTCTGTACTTCTGATTTTCTTACCTCTAGATTAAATGGCTTCTCAGTTACTCTTGCTAACTGAGGGTCTGTGCCTGAAATGTTGCTGGCTTATCAAAGAATTAGTCTGAAAGAGAAAAGGGCTTTGGAGAAGGAATGGAAAGTGGTTTCCTCAGTTTAGCTCCTTGGTGTGTCATGCTTCCTCACCATTTTTGCTTTGTCAGAGATGGCAGCCGATTCTGCACGCTTCTCTAAGAATTAGCTCGTTCCATATTGAAACTGCACTACCGGGTTCCTCTGTACCATGATCGTTCTGCCCTCTGTTAGACTAACTCAATTACTTTCAATTCTCCTGATAGATTGTTTCATGCTGATACAAGTAGTCCATTGGTAACTTGTAATATCTCTTGTCTGTACATTTTTATAAATTGAAGTTTTAAATCTTTATGCATAGGAATATCTGCTGCTGTATTGTCCTGTGACTAGTAGTGCTCAGTCTTCCCTCTTTGTGTTGACCATCCTATTGTGTCTTAATGATATTTTTTTAAAATTATTTTTACACTGTAGATTCTTTGGGATAGTGTGTGCTTGTATACAGCAGCACAGAAGAACCTTTAGCTTGGAAGGGCCCACTGGCCTACAAGAAAATAATTTATCAAAGCACAGTCAGGGTAGTTTCAGTAAAATTCAGTTGGGTCCTATACCACTGTTTCTTGATGTGTTTCTTCTCTACTCAACTTTTCGCAGATTGTTGGCAACTTACTGTATTATCGCTACATGAATCCAGCCATTGTCGCACCAGATGCATTTGACATCATTGATCTTTCAGCTGGAGGTCAGCTGACCACGGATCAACGCAGAAACCTTGGTTCCATTGCAAAGATGTTGCAGCATGCTGCGTCCAATAAGATGTTCATGGGAGACAATGCACACCTAAGCATCATTAATGAATACCTATCGCAGTCATACCAGAAATTCAGGTAGAAGACCTTAGCTAATTAAGTTGGGAAGTTTGGCAGAGGGTAACATTGCAAGTAAAAAGGGATAATAATAAATTTTAAATATGATAAATTCTATCTCTGTCAAATATGCCATCTGTTGAAAATAAGAGATTGCACTCCAGACTGCCATAAGCATCAGTGACAATGGCACATAAAATGTGTACCTGGAATTTATGAACAATACATTGTATGTTAATGAGATTGTGAAGTCAAGTATTTAGACTTGGGAGTTTCCAGAATAAAGGTTGCTTTTGCACATGTTTATTGTGATACTTTGGATGTGGACAACTAGAATGGACGTACTTTCTTCTCTCTGATATGAACAGTGGCTCTCCATGAAAAGCCAGTGGTGCTCAGGAATAAAGCAGGTTGGCATTTAGCTGTTCATATATTTGAAGCAGGCCTTTGTTCAAGAATCGTGATATTAACACCTTTCATGTTTTGGAAGAAAGAAAACCAGAGATTGCTGGGAGCAAGGGGTGTTACCGTAGTGGAGGCAGGAGGACATGTGAACAGGTCACTGGAGGCATAGACCAGTCCTGTGAATGCTGAAAATAGCCCATGTCATCATGGCCAATGTCAATACCAATGTCAATAACTGCCTTTACTAGATTACTTCTGATGTGTTAAACTAAAGCTAACAAACTGTAGTGTGCCATAATGTACCATAGTTTAAAGAAAAGAAACTATGCTTGGGATTGTCATGGGGAGTTAATGCTCTTGATGCATCACGTGACTCTGAGTCATACTGATTCTTCTTTTCTCCTCCTTTTTTTCTGCAGACGTTTTTTTCAGGCTGCCTGTGAGGTTCCTGAATTGCAGGATAAATTTAATATTGATGAATATTCTGACTTGGTGACTCTCACTAAACCAGTTATTTATATTTCTATTGGTGAAATCATCAATACACACACTGTAAGTATACATCAGTCACAGTTGCTCAGTTGCACAGTGCTTACAAAGAAAATTCTGCTGCTGGCTGAAACACAAAGTTACCAAATACAAGGCTGAAAGCTGTCTTTTGAGTATAGTGTGCAAGAGCTTGTTGGTTTATAGGATTAAGTAATTTGTTGTGGCTTCTCGAAGTTTCTTTCAAAAGTATTTGCATATGTGATAATGGCACAGCTTTGAATGTTGATATTGCTGCTTTGGAGTTCAGTGAAATAAGATCTTTTTCTAAAAGATACCAGCTCAAAGTAATGTAATTTTACTGTCTCGAAAAGGATGTATGATTAATGACATAAATGTTCTTTCTGTTCGTCTAGTTGCTCTTAGACCATCAAGATGCAATTGCTCCTGAGCACAATGATCCAATTCACGAGCTGCTGGACGATCTTGGAGAGGTTCCTACAATTGAGTCCTTAATAGGTGGTCTAGTTTATTGTACTTAAGAAATATGTGATATTACCTTAAATGATTTGAAGTGCAATAAAGAAACTATCTAAGGAATCATCACAGGTCATTTAGGAGGATGTGCTCTAAAAAACAGCAACAGACTTGTTCCAGTGTATTCTCTGACCGCAGAATTTGTTACCCTGAAAAAAACAGGAGTTCCTTCTCTTCTCCCCACTCACCTCACTCCAGAAGTTTCTAGAAGGCAGGCTGTATTTTGACACGTTTTCTTTGTTCCATTATGCTGGAGCCATTTCTGGGAGCAAGGGGTGGGGAGGGGTGTCCGTTCCAGCTTGTTTGCAAAGATCTGTCTTCTGTTCTGGAGATCTGTATGCATTCCTTTCAGAGTCTATTAAATGATGTGTGTCCCTATAAGGATCTTTGGCAATTGGACAAACAACTTTTTTCCCTCCTTTGGAGTTTTTTCTATACATTAAGGATTTTATCCTCTTTTTTCTGGCTGGGGGAGGAAGGAACTGACTTTACTTGAAAGTTTTCTAAATACCTGAGCGATGGTTCAATGCTGTTGTAATGAAAGTTCAGACACAATTAAAGCAAGAAAATCTCCTTTTGATGGGATAGCTTACTTTGTTTAACAGAAGATTACAAGCTCAGTTGCCAAAAAGGGCTTCGCTCTTAGCTTGCAAAATTCATTCTAATGAGGACACGGACATAGAGGCATGGTCATATTTTCATTTAAAAAGTATTTTTGGCAGGTCAGCTACTCTTCTTAGTAAAGAGTGAGATGCTGAGATACAGTGTGGAATACACATACATCTTTAAGGCATATGCACTAGTGATTTTGTGGTGCCTTTCAATTTTATGAAGAAAACATCTGTAACATACTCAAGATGTTTTTTTAAAAGCTGGTTTTGGCTTTTGAAGGGTGCTTTTGACAGTGTAGGAAACAGTGTTGTTTTTCTGTGGTCTGTTACATAGGGAAAAATTACAAAGCTGTAGCAGTCAAGAACGTAAAGAATAGGATTTAATCTATAAACTCTTTCTGCTTGGCAGGGGAAGGGTCTGGCAATATTAATGACCCCAACAGGGAAATGCTAGCAAAGACTGAGGTTTCTCTCACACTCACTAATAAATTTGATGTTCCTGGTGATGAGAATGCAGAGATGGATGCGAGGACGATTCTCTTGAAGTAAGTAGGGGGTAACTGCCTGGTATGTTCCTGAAGAGAACAAGGAACCTGAATTTTCACAGTTAATCTGCATGGGAAAATAAGATAATCAAAGTGTAATTTAAACAAATGTGGGACTGTTACTCCAAATGCACTGAGCTTGTAGCCGTGTCCTTCCAATGCTGTGGCTGTTAAATGTGTTCTGTTAGTTCTTTGTCACTGTTGAAATTGTCATTCTTTGAAAGTCTATCTTGGATGGTTCTGGAGGGGAAAACTGCCAGAAAAGAAAACTTTCCAGATGTGAGCAAGTGTGACAGCAGCAGTTGAATTTGCCTGCATGTGAATAATTTGTAAAGATCATCTTAAATAATCCGTAATATACATCACAATTGAGTTTTAACTCTGAAGTCTATTAATGTAAAATTTAGGTGAATCAATATTTGTGTTGCCTGTATGGAAATTTTAAGGGTAACTAAATGTCTAGAGTATGTGAATAAGGCTTTGTTGCTAAGTTTGCTAGCTCCTGCAGAATTAGTTTCTTTACACAGCCTTTGAGAGAATTATGTCTGTATTCTGTTAGCGAAGCAGGAGACAATGGTAATTTACGATACTCTCCCTGTAGCTTTCCCCTGTCTGTGGGAAATATTTCCTTAGGGTACTTTGGTGTTGCTGCTCTCCTCTTTTGGTTTACGATGCGGTCTCCTTCTCTCTGCACTTGCTATCCCCCAAACCTGACTCTTAATAGATGAAGACTAACAGCCTTTTTGAGAAATAGAAGTGTTATTAGCCTAATGGAAAGAGAGCAACTGACTGTCAGGGATTTCGTTATTGCCAGATTCTTTATTCTGGAGGACTTAAAACTGGCCAAGAGTCAATATTAGTACTAAGCAAATTCCTCTTGCTGAGATGTATAGAGCAGCTACCTGACATTCAGATGCATATTTACCCGCCCTGATGCATTCCTGCTCAGATACTAGGTAGTTTAACTGAGAATTCTTCAGATTAGCTTATACTTGGCCTAGATGGACTAGTGATGTCCCAGAAGAATCTTGTCTCCAAAAATAACTTCAAATTAACTGGGCTTCTCAAAAGATACATCAGTATTTCCCTACCTGCCAGAAGAAGGTGACATTGATTTCAAAAGTAAAGATTTACCAGATGTGCTGGTAGTCATCTAAATTGTGGATGATGAGGAAGTTGTGCATGTGATGCACTTTGTGCAATGCCAGAAATAATTCCAGCCTGACTGCGAAGTACTGAAGGTGCTATTTGATTTCATTCTGTGGCTCAAGGACAGAATTGTCTAAGAGTGGGCACTGGCTGCGATTAAGTCACAGCTGAGATCAAGGAATGACCCTGTCTGTCACCAGATTGGAGTCAGGGATCTGTTTTGGCTCAGTTACCATACACATAAGAAAATAGTCCTGTGGAGTTTTTTGATACCTGTTACAAAGCACTAAAGTGCATTTATGGATGGATAATATTATAGACTCATTCTGGCTGCACAAATTTGCTGTTGCTGCTACCTGCTTTACCTTTCACCTTGGAATTGCAGCTTCTGTGGCCCATGTGGCAGGACTGGGGCTGCCTTGGAATGTATGGGGTAATGTCCCTGCTGTTTGAGGGTTACTGGGGAGCAAATCCTATGTACTACATAGATGAACCTTTCAGGGAACCAGTTTCTGATAACATACTGTCGTAAAGTCCTTCTCAGGGTTCTGGTCTGGTCTAGCTATGACTACCTAAGATGATCTGACCTTAGGTAAATCAGTAACATTGGTATTATTGCAAAACAGAACAGTATTGAAGGTCCTTCAGTTTAAAAGTTTTTTTTCTCCCATTCTCCTTGATTTCTTTGCAGCACAAAACGTTTAATTGTTGATGTAATACGCTTCCAACCAGGGGAGACGCTCACTGAAATCTTGGAAACTCCAGCTACCTCAGAGCAAGTACGAAGTTATTTATCTGCATTCTTTTTAGAGTAGGAAATTGTCATCTAGATATATATGGGTATTCATGGGAATCTGCGTTTATGTATTGCAGTGAAGCTGTCTCCGCTGATGTTGGAGCAGCGTGTAACAATAATAAGGAGGGAATGTAATGGAAATAAATTGTATGTGTGAATCTTACTCCTCTGGTAGTTGCTAGAAACTATTTTTCTAGAAGACCATTTTAATTAGCAGGTAGGCTTCTGCTGGTTCCCATACATGGAATGTGTTCATCAAACGTGGATTTATTGCAGTCAGTATAGGAATGACCAAGCAAAACTTTTTATCCGATGTTATGCCAGAGGTCAGACAATCTATTTCTGGTTCTTTGTCACCTTAAGGTTGATCTGCTTAAGAACTTGTAATTTTTTGTTTTCTTTTTCTAGGAAGCAGAGCATCAAAGAGCTATGCAGAAACGGGCCATTCGTGATGCTAAAACTCCTGATAAGATGAAAAAAACTGTGTCTGTAAAGGAAGGTTGCAACTTAAATCTTCAAGGAAAAAAAGATAAAATCAAGACAGGCCTGAAGAAATTGACAGAACTGGGAACAGTGAATGCAAAAAATAAATACCAGGAACTAATTAATGACATTGCAAAGGTATACCAATCAGTGGTTTCCTAGTAGTTGTAGTGGAGTTTTCCCACAGTTTGCAGCATTGTGAAACTGGTGTGAGTTTTCAGGAGGAGTAAGTATTGTAGTAGCTAATTTACAGACACAAAGCCTACCTTTTGCCACAGCATTTCCACCTCTTGGCATTTGGGAAGTCCTTTATTTTTATAGGGCGTTTCTGTTCTCTCAAATGACTCTGTTGCCAGAATTTCAGGCACTTTAAGGAAAGGTGTTATAGCTTGGAAGGGAAGTCCTGATGTGTGATCTTTTTTTCTGCTCCTTTTTACTAATTTAAGTAGCACCTCTACAAACTTATTCACATGAGGAAGTTTTGCCCATAACTTAAAGACGTCCTAACTATTATTTTTATTTAAATGTACCCATTCAAGAAAACCTGAATGATAAAGGGGGGAGCTGAGAAAAACTTGTGTCATGGTTTAACCCCAGCCAGCAACTGAGCACCATGCAGCTTCTTGCTCACTCCCCACCTCCCAGTGGGATGGGGGAGAGAACTGGGGGGAAAAAACAATAAAACTTGTGGATTGAGTAAGAACAGTTTAACAGGACAGAAAGGAAGAAAGTAATAGTGATAATAATATGATGTTAATAATAATAATTGTAAAAGAATTGGAATATACACAACAGGTTCACCACTCGCCAACTGATGCCCAGTTAGTTCCCAAGCAGCGATCTGCTCCGCCCTGGCCAGCTCCCCCAAGTTTATATACTGGGCATGACTTCACATGGTATGGAATATCCCTTTGGCCTGTTTGGGTCAGCTGTCCCAGCCATGTCCCCTCCCAACTTCTTGTACCCCTCCAGCCTTCTTGCTGGCTGGGCACGAGAAGCTGAAAAATCCTTGACTTAGTATAAACACTACTTAGCAACAACTGAAAATATCAGTGTGTTATCAACATTATTTTCATACTAAATCCAAAACATAACTCTATACCAGCTACTAGAAAGAAAATTAACTCTATCCCACACAAAACCAGGACAACTTGCAAAGGTGATCTAATACTGTTGTACATTTCTATGGTGACAATGTATTTTATATCATGTTTACCAAAAAACTATTTGGGAAATGTTATATATGTAAAGTGAATAATTGCCTTTAGGGATCCAATTAGAATTAATCATACTGTTGTTAATATGTACCAAAAATGAAAACAGAAGTCAACTTGAACATGTGATATTTTTTGTTCAGGTATTAAGGTAACTTATACTTAAAGATGGCCAACTAACAAAGAAAGATAAGAATGTCTGTGTGCTGCTGTGGTTATAGTGCAAGATACCTTTCCTACCTGGCTGTGGTAAAAATTGCTGGCTGCCTTTAGATCACGGACTGTCGGTGCCCACTCTAGTCATTGCAACTAGGACAGCATTGGACTTTGAGAAAGCAGCAACAGGTTCAAATGAACTGCTGTGTAGGGTTGGTTAGTTCCAAAAATAGTCAACACAGAGAAGAAGTGATGATGCTTAAACTGGGGCAAGTGCAACTGAAGGCTCCAGCTTGTAGCGTGAAGCAAGACTAAGCAAAACCAAATGAAGTATTTTGAATACTCTGTGCTCTGGGCTTGAGCAACTGGAGCACTCAAGTGACTGTTAAGTCTCTGCCTGTCTTTCTCTGTGGTGTAGGATATCCGAAATCAGCGTAGATACCGTCAGAGAAGAAAGGCAGAGCTGGTGAAGCTGCAGCAGACATACGGTGCCTTGAACTCCAAAGCCACTTTTTATGGGGAACAAGTGGATTATTACAAAAGCTACATCAAAACCTGCTTGGATAACCTGGCCAGCAAGGGCAAGTAAGTATTTCAGAACCATGCTGTGGCCCTAGAAGTGCTTCTTACAGAAAACACGTGTATGTTGTTGCTAAGAATCGTAATGTGATCTGCTCAAAGCTCCTCGGCCAAGCTCTTCACTGCAGCAGTAGTTCTAGGGAAAGGGTCTTAGTAGTGGTGGGAAAATATGGGGAGAGAGCAGTGTCCTGAGTGGGATCAAAAAGACATACTTGAAAGAATTTTGGTCCCTCTGGGAGAGGGGAGTTAGAGAGTCCAGTGGGAATGAAGCAGGTTGTGCAGATAATGCACATGCTGCTCAGTCAGTCCGTCCTGGCATCCTTTCTAGGAGCAGAGAATGAAAATAACATAGTTACCTACAAGGAAAGCATTGATCATGAATTATCCTCTTTTTATCCCAAATGGAGTCAGTTGTAGGGCAAGCTAATTCAGATTTTCCTAAAGAAAAACAAAAAAAAAAAAAAAAAAGAAAAAGTGTCTTCCTCCCCAGTGAGATGTGGTAAGAGCAACTGCCAGTGAAAACTGAGACAAGAAAGTTGTTGAGTAACCTTAGCCTTTTCCATGTCAGTTGTCACCAGATCCCCTTTGCCTAATGATAGATGATGCTGTTTTCTGTGAAGTACCATGTGGTTATGTTTTGGGGGTTTTTTCTTCTCCTGTAGTGTAAGTGTTATTGGTAAATAGTAGAAAATCAAAAATCTGATCTGAGCTACAAGTGCTTTGTAGATAAACTCACTAGTAGAAACACATCATCTATCAGCTGCATTGGTCACAGTAGATTAGCTGTACTGGTTCTATCCCCTCATCTAAATAGTCTTAAATGTTTGCTGTCTGAAATCTCTCTACTCATTTGACTAATCATCTTGTTTAATTTTGGGGTTTTTTTTGTTGTTGTTTTCAGAGTCTCTAAGAAACCTCGAGAGATGAAAGGCAAAAACAGTAAAAAGATTTCTCTAAAATATACAGCAGCTCGACTTCATGAGAAGGGAGTGCTTTTAGAGATTGAGGACCTGCAAGTTAACCAGTGAGTATTTTTAAAAAACTCTTTAGAGATAAATAACCTTCTCGGAGAAAGAGGAAAACAGGAATGTTGAATTCTTGTCTCTCTTTGAACTAGTCTAGGTGCTGGCAATTGAAGAACAGAAGCTCTGAGATTTGTTTGAGATAGTGACAGATTGTCTTGAGGTTTTGTTCTTGGAATTTAGCATTGTTGGTAGACATAACTATTAAAGCTGAAGAAATTGTTTTGGCGATCTAGGCTGGCATTCCTAGGGCCAGGAAACCTTGCATAGTGATCACTTGGTAGTTCTCTCTCTCTCTCTCTCTCTTTTTTTTAAATTCTTTTTTTTCCTGGTTGAAGCAAAGGAGGTCTTTGAGAACTGTAATAGGATTTAAACATGACAACCTCTTCCCACCCACCCCTTCCCTGTCACCCCTACAGTCACGGAAGGGTACCTCCTCGGGTGAATTGTCACTGTGGTTAATAGCTCTCACTGTTGAAAAATCAACTTAATGCTAGTTTGAGTTTGTCCAGCTGCAGTTTGCTAGCCTTGAGAACCTGGTATATCTTCTGTGGAATATAGAGAATCTGCCTGTTACTAGAATTTTATTCAACCCTGAATCCTATTTTGTACTTTGTGCACTAAATGAGGATGGATGTGCAGCACTAAAGTAGACTAGACTGCGTGGGCTAAATTACTGTCTTTCCTACTATGCTTGTGTGGTGTGATCTACCAGACGTAAAATCTGTTAGGCTTCCATTCATTGTGGTATTGAGTCTTGTCGGCTTTTATGGTCTCATTCCAAATGGGGATATAGAATAAAGAGTTAAGAACAGAATTCTTAGAAATTTATCTTCAGGTTTCATCTCGTATATTCTCTCCCTGTTTCAGTAGGAATTACGTGTTCAGTAATGAACTGTGGGTTTTCATTTCTCAACTTTCATAGGTTTAAAAACGTCATATTTGAAATCAGTCCAACAGAAGAAGTAGGAGATTTCGAGGTAAAAGCAAAATTCATGGGGGTACAGATGGAAACCTTTATGTTACATTATCAGGTAAGAACCGTCCTATTTAGTAGTGGCATGTAAGTTCTGCTTGCCAGACTCTTCATAAAAATAATAAAGACATGTTTTCTGCCTGAACAGTCTGAAAAATGCTCTCGAAAACAACCCATTTGTTGCAGGGAAAACAGTTGCAATGCAAATGGAGGATTCAGACTACTTTTGTTTCTTTACTAATGAAAGCCTGATGTTAGTCTGTGTTCTTAGTTACACTTACATGTATGCACACAGAACAAATGCATGCATTTTCAACAACTTCCTGCTACAGCAGAGAGATCAGGAGTCTGTGGCAGTGGTCCGGGCTTGGGTGTGGTGGCTTTAGCTGGTCATCACATATTGGTGTTCTTTCTGCCACCCTACACTTACCTGTTTCTTTAGCCATACAGTTCTTAAGAGTCTTCAACCTTTCCTTAGGCCAGGCTACTGAAACAGGCATACTAACTGACCTTTTCCCAAACGGTTCCCTATTCTTCCTCCCACGCCAGTACTGTTATGTCTGGTGTCTGTCTCTACCCACCTCCTACCCAGCTTGGGTGGTGTTAGGTTTGTTAATTGTGGATGCCTCAGGGGTCTCAAAACAGATTGTGTGCAGGAGCACCTCGCATTGTGGGAGGTCCATGCAACCTAACTGGCTGCTGGGAGGGACAGCTGCCTTGCTCATGCTATTCATGTGTTCTGAGGACTCCCCTAGTTCATTCCAGTCCTAATCCATTGGAGCTGGTCATGAACTTCTTGATTCATGGGGCTACCCACGGTCACTTGCTCCTTGGGCATGTGAGTTGCTATACCACTATGTGTTTGTAGCACTGCTTTGCAGAAAAAGCAGATGTTCTGAGAGGACAGCAACAAGAGAACTGCCTTTGGTCATACAAGTATAGCATTAACAGTGGCATCTGTTAAAAAGACTTGCATTGCCATTGCCAAAATTTTTACAGAAAGCAGCAGAAATAGCTTTATCATTTTTTACTCTAGTGTCACCCAGGCTGGACAGCTGCAGGAGCCAGATTTGGATTTTGGAACGCACACAACATTTCCCTGCAGTAGTACTACATGAATACCTTCTTCAATATGTATTGTTCAAGAGCAGGCTTGCTGAAAGAAATTCCTTGCTGAGATAAATCAGTGCAGGGAGTCCTATTGCTCTGTCAGGTGCATCACTGACAAGAGCAAAGTATAGCTAGAAATACTGCCTACGTAAACACCTGAGAGACTGAATCGGCATTGTGTACATAGTCCTAACAGAGATGCCATTTCTTACTCTGCCCTAGATTGCAGTGCTCTAAACCATCTCACTGAGACCTGTGACAACGAAGAATTTTAGAAATTGATGCTGTGGAATGGTGTAATATTTCTTGGGTACATAATATAATTAGGCACATAGGAGACCCTTTCTAAACATTACAACAACTTCATAGCTACTGTGCAAATGAAAAGCCTGGAGCTAAACCTGAAATTTGGCTTTCTTAGAACGGTCTTCTATTTCTGCCCTCTTTGGTAATTTTTTTGTAATAAACATAGATTAAAAAAATTAACATCTTAAATGCCTTAGAGCAACTTTATTTTTCATGCAGTACAAGCGGATCTTTAATGAGTCTCTCATTTTTCTATCTTATGCCATGTACTTTGTGATAGATATTCCTCAAAAACCTACTGTACCACAGGGTGTTGTATATTCTTTATAAGCTCTTGAAGACTCCTTGCTCATAAAGGTATTGTCTTTGGCAGGATCTGTTGCAGCTGCAGTATGAAGGCGTTGCAGTCATGAAGTTGTTTGACAGAGCAAAAGTGAATGTCAACCTTCTGATCTTTCTTCTGAATAAGAAATTTTATGGGAAGTAACTGACCTCTGCTAGCAAGTCTGTGAAAGGGGAGATGAGTAGAACCCTGCACATACAACTTTTAATGACCTAGCTATGTATCAGTATATGCCCATGCTGTGCTAAAGTATATCAGATGTATCATGAAGGAGGACTAAGAACCTCTTGTGAATTGATAACCCTGACTGAGTCTGCAGGGAGTTGGTTTCTTGTTTATTTATGATCTTTTATCTTCAACTTTGAAGGTCCCCGGAAAAGCAGTTAATTTAGAATGTATTTTTACATGGCGCTGGGGATTAAACTAATACTCTAGTATATTTAGGGCATCTGGATGCTTTATTTGCCTAATTGTGTGCTTCATGAGGCTTGAATTCTTGTTGCCTCTGCAAAGAGAAAGCTAGCACTGTACAGCAGTTGGTTTGCCTCTTCCTGAAAGCAAAAAAAGGTTGCAGATTGTGTTTGGACTCCAATTATTCTCTGACAGCAATGACCAAAATAAAAAAATGGTCAAAGTCCAGGTTACCCATTTGTTTGTGAGCTTGTGGTGGTGGCGGTGGCCAATTCCCAAGATAGAACTACTATAGTCTGCGGAATCAGTAAGCGTCATAAATGGTTGCTGAACTATTCGTGATTATGTACTACAGCCACATAGAACAGCTTTAGTGTCTCATTTTTCTTGATTTGTTTCTGTTTATTACACTGTAATAATTTACAGATGGCCCCTTAAACAGAGGGACTGTGGAATGTATTTACTAGGGCTTAAAAAGAAGCCTTTTGGGGAAGGAGAGGGGAAACTTAAAAAATTTCTTGCGGCATATTAACTTTTAATGTTGCTTACAAAGCATTTGAAATGTAAAAAATAACTTTCTTCCAGTTTAGAGCAATGTTCTATATATAACTGTATCTGATGCAATAAATGTTAAGCTCTACCTGCAGACTTGTCAAAGGGAAGAAAACTATCTTAAACAGGTTAGCTTTTAAAAAGTTACATTTTTCTACCTATACTCAAGTTCCCATTTCTTTTGCTACTTTGTAGAGTTTTTTTTCACCATGGTAGTGGTGCTGGTTGTTCTGCTATATCCAATAAAAATGCAGAGACTCTAAAAAAAAAAAAAAAAAAAAGGAAAAGGAATCTGACCTTTAAATTCATCGGTTGCTCCAGCTCTGACCCCAGTTTTTTTCATAACATTTTTATTTTTTAAAAAAGGGACATAGCTCTTAGTTGCAAATTTCAAGTTATTCATAGGTCACTTGTATTGTTCATTCAGATTGAGTTTAATTGAACTGCTTTATCTCTGATCTATACTGAGCTAGTTATTTCAGCTTAGATCTTTTTTTCTCATGAAAGACACTCATAGTATTGGAAATGGCTACATTCCATTTGTTTCTGCAGTCCTCTCGGAAACAAATATTTATTTCAACCTGCTGATATCTAGACTGTATTTAAACATATTTTAATGTTCGTGTATGTGTGGTCCAACCCAGTAACAAAAATTACTTGCCAAACCCAAGAAAGATCTTTATGGTCCAGATAGTCTGAAACAAGAGATACCTCAGAACTGGATTTCCATTAAAATCTGACAGAGGTCTGAAATGGGATAAATGTCTTGCCTTGGTTTTTTTTGTGTTGTTTTTTTTTGTTGGTGTTTTGGTTGGTGTTTTTCCTGCCTCTGAATTTGCTATATTGTAGAAGGACTTAAAAAATGAATTCCTTAGGGGATGATGAGAAGAATGGTGGAACATTATAAAATGATTGTTAGCAAAACGCGGCTGTACTCTGCAAGCTCTTGAGTGACAGAGATTGATTGCCCTCCCCTTTTTCTTCTTTTTTTTTTTTTTTTTTTTTTAATTAATACTTCTAGTACTTTTCAATGTCTCCAGATAAATTTCAGCTGGGATTCAGGGACAAGGAAATGAGGTGTTAAAGGCTTGTGTAGGACCTGTGGGGAAAGCATCTTTACTATGTGATTTACAATAATTCCCTTGTTGCCTACACCTATTGAAAAAAACAGGTTTTTGGCAAAAAATTAAAAACAACTCAGTTCTTTGAAAATAATCTTTAACATGGGAAAAGAGTCTACTTATTTTAGCTGAGCAACAGTATGGCACTTTGGAGGTTTTTTTAAAGGAAGCACTCTATTAAAAGATCAAATCTTAGCACTTAATTATATATATTTTGTCATTTAATGGTGATTTAGCTTTGCTTGCTCCATTATGCCACTGTATTTACTGTGGGAGTAGCTACAAGTACAAAGTGTGTTGTCTGTCTTTCCTGGTAAAATTTGCCTTTGTAATTTACATCTAAGTAAAAAGTAATTTGTCCCTACGGGCTTTGTGTGAACTCCTGACTGCAGGCAGCAGCCATGAACACACAGCTGGGCCCCAGGCACAGTGTTGGCGGCAGCAGGCGTTGCCATTGGTGAGCATGGTTAGGCTGCACCAGCACCAGGGAAACACCATTTCTCCAGAGGTCTCCCACCTCCTCTTCGAGTCAGTCCTGGCCTTTCTGATGCCTGGGGGACTGGCCATGGTGTGAGGAAACAATGGATGACACAACACACTTATGGTGGAGGTGTGGACCTCCTGAGAAGACTGTGTGCCCCCACCCTGGGGACCTCCCTGTGGCTCTGTAGCACCCTACAGGACCCATGCATGCTTCCCACTCTCCCAGAACACTCTAGCCCCATCCTCATAGGATTAGCACAAGTCAGCCCTCGATGGTGTCTTACTCTCAATTAACAGAAATGTCTTTTGATTCAGCTAGGGTGAACGGCAGGGTCCTCATTGATGCTCCTGCAACTTGCTTGGCCTCCCACAAGCCTAGCACTGTACTGGTGTTCTCTTTACCATTTGCTATGGCTCTACACTGTCCCTGTGGCCCCCAACTACCTCAAACCCTAGCCCAGAGCCAGCAAACACTGCCCCAAAACTGACTGGCCACCAGACCCTGGTTGAGTACCCCCAAAACCCTTTAAACCTGCCCCCAGGGCCCTGAAACACCTCCAACCCTGCCTCAGGACAAGTGAAAATGTTGATCAACCAAAGTGATGAACACAAGATCTAGGGTATTTCTGCCTCCTACGAGGAGAAGTGCCATTTCTGTTGGCAGGGAAAGCGGTGCCTGCTCTTACGGACTGTGTGAAAGCAGCGACTGTGATCTACTGCCACTATATTGGGCAGTATAAAGAATTAATGGGATCAATCACCGGGACAATTTTCTGTGTTGGGGTGCCAGGAGCAATGCTGAGGTGGTCCCTGACATGAAGGCAATGTGCTGTGCCTGGATGAAAATGAACCTGACCTGAACAGAACAAAGCTCTCTGGTACCAGGGGGCTGGAGATGGCTGGGATCCTGAGCTGTTCAGGGGAAATACCGATTCTGGGATTGTCCAAAATAAAGCTGCAGTTGCATCCACCTGGGGCCATCTAAGATCACTGAAGGAGAAGCGTTAAGCCTGGTAACACATTGCTAGCCTGGCTGTGGCTCATACCAAGCACAGCTGTGTGCGGCGGACACTGCCGCACAGCCTCAGCCAGCAGCACAGGAAGCAACAGCATGAATCCACCCGAGTGGAACGGTCACACCATGCAGGAGCGCTAGCAGCTGCCATGAGCGGGCAGAGACATGAAGCCGAGCTGTTTTGCTTCAGTCACGGGACCTGTAACAGAGCCTCCTGCAACTATGCTGCAGTACCCTCACCTTCACACCCAACTGTCTGTGTGTTTCCAATTGCATCGTTAACAGCACCAATGGATCCACAGCGCGTATGCCCCACTGCACGCTTTTGTGCCAGTGTTATTACTGTGGACAGTTACCTGTGGGACCAAGAAAAAGCAGTGGGGGATCCAGGTGACAGGTGATGTCCCCAGCAGGGGCTTTGAGTTGTCAGCATTTCCAACAGAACAGGCAACTCCTTGGTCAAAGCCTGGCATCTTGATGGTGATGGGCAGTGACGCCTTGTTAGCTGCTGGATTCCCAATAAGTGAGAGAAACCCATCCAGGAGTGGGCACCAGGCCCCAGCCAGAGCCCAAGGCCAGGGGCTGCCCCATCATGGCTACTCACCCGCACAGGTACAAGTCACCTACCCCAGCAGGGGTTCATGGTACCAGGCTGGGAGAGCTGCTGGGAGGTGACGGGGCACTAGGGCCACTGACCCCATCCTCATTGCCCGATGTGTGACTCCTCTGGCCCCAGGACCCACATCAGGGAACTGTTAACATGTGGGAAACGAGGGGGGGGGGGGGGGGGCAACTTGGTGCTGGGAGGAGAATCATCCTTTGGGAAAAATGGGAAACCAACATCACCTTCCCCTCCTGCAGCTCCCTGTGCTCGTCACCCTCATCCCGTCTCCCCCTGTGTGCCTCCCTACGGCACAGCCCTGTACCCAGGGCTGCCTGGGCCCCCGGGTATGCTCCCTTACCTATGGATACCGTGTGCTTGCCCCCTGTGCGGGGCAAGGAGAAGGTTGGGGGGGGGGGCGGGAGGGGACCGTTGGCGGGACTTGGGCAACCCCTGCCTCGGGGCTCCGTACTCGCACCCAGCTCTCCCCGGTTCGGGATGGGAGGGGGCTGGACGCACCGAGGAAGCCCCGGGATGGCTTCTCGCGGCTGGGCAGAGAGGAGCAACACTCGGCCCAGGCGGGCGGGGTCCAGCACCGAGGGGCTGAGCGAGCACCACCGGCACCCCGGAGGAGTAGGACCGTCAGAGATAAAAGAGACGAGAAGCCCCCGTCCCCGGCAAGATGAAGGGCGAGTGCGGGACCCGGGAGCGCTTAAATAGGGGCGGCGCCGGCGGGAATTGCAGCGGCGGTTGGTGTGCGGGTTTTGTTCGGCTCCGCTCCGGGCCGTGAGGGAGCGGTAGCCGTCTCGGGGCAGGTGAGGCGCGGCGGGTCGCGGAGGTGGGATCCCCCGGCCGGAGTCTCCCCCGGCCGGTCCGGGTTCTGCTCTCCCGGGGCTGGCGGGGGCGGGAGCTGCCCCGGGGTCCTGGGGCGGGGGGGGGTGTTTGGGGCCGAGCCCGTGGCCGGCGGGGGGGAGCAGGGCCAGCCCCATCCCGTCCCCGGCTGCTCCTCGCTGGGGCCTGGCGGCCTCTGCCGCTCCTGGCGCGGGTCCGGGCGGCGGCGGCGGCGGCGGCCCGGGGGGGTCCCGGTGCCCGTAGGGGCGGGGAAGAGCCCCGGCTGCTGCCGGCGGGGGTTCCTGGAGAGGGGCCGGGCTGCGCTCGGTTTGGATTGGAGGGTGGCTGGGCCCGGCTCCCCGCGGGGGTGCTTCGGCTGTGGGGTTTGGGGTGCGGGCCCGGCGGTGCCGGTGACGCCGGGGAAGTAAACCCTGAAACGGCAGTAATGGAGCGGTGCCCTGCCTGTGCTGGGGCTGCCCCGCAGAGGCGCGGGGCCGGTCCCTCCGCAGTTCCCGAGCACTCTCCAAAACTCTGTGTGGGACCCCGGGAGTGCAGGGCTGTGGGGTGGCTACGGCCCCCCCCAGCCCTCAGCATCGCCCACGGGGACTGCAAAGGGGGTCAGCTGGCTTGGGGGCCAGAAATGGAGACAAAGTTTTCTGCTCCTGGGGCTTGAAAACAGGCTCATGCGGCTGATTTTGGGGCTCAGAAACAGAGGTCCAGCCCTGCGTTTTGGGGACTCTAGAACAGGCTCAGCAGCTGGGGTTTTTGGCTCATAAGTGGGCACTGAGTCAGCTGGTTTGGGAGACAAAAGCACAAGTCGGCTTGGCTGGTTTTGCAGGTGGGGGAGAGGCGTGTGGGAGGGTGTTGGGGGCTGCAGGGGAAAGCAGGGCGTGGGCAGGGTGCGTGGACCCTCCCCGGAGGTGGGGGTCTGGTTGTGTCGGTCCCTGAAGTTCGGGAGGCTGGAGCGCAGGATGCTGAACTCGACATCTGTGATGGTCTCTGGGGGGAAGGTTCTTTTCAGACCCCGCATGCCCTCTTTGAGTCCAGCTCTTCTTTCTACACTGCTTAGAATAGTTTAAGTAATTAATCACACAAACCGATGAGTATTTATGCAGCATACAACTATGATGTTTAATCCTAATGCTCATGTTTTGACAGCAGCTGTTGCAAATAGCTGGAGCTTGTAAGGAGAAGCAGCTGAAAACAACCCGAGCTTCAGTGCAGAGCTGGTGCTTCAATTAGCCAGAACTGTAGCAAGCAGGAGCTGGAACGAGACGGGGTGTCGGCAGTCTGGAGCGTGCACTAGCCAGAGGCAAAATCACCTGCGCTGTAATTAGCAGGAGCTGCAGTCAGCTGGAGTGTCTTTTCGCTGGAGCGTCCGTCCCAGCACGGCCGGAGAGCGGCCGGGCGCGGGCAGGGCTGTCCGCAGCAAGCCGCTCCGGGCAGCAGGGAGGCGACTTGTCCTTTTGCCAGCGGAGAGCCCGGCCTCTTCCCTCGGGAATCCGCTCCGCACCATGCCCCTCTCTCCGTGTGGAGGGTCTCTCCCGGTCCGTTCCCGAGGGCAGGAGCGAGGTGGGGGTCCCCCGGCTCTCCTGGGGCAGCCCTCGCTGCGAGGGGGCGCGGGCGAGGCGGCGGCGTCCCCTCGGTACCGGGCAAAGGGGAGAGAACCCGGCCGGTCGGAGCTCCGGGGCGCAGACCCCTTCCGGCAGAATCCTCCCCTGCCTTTTCACCGTTGGCTGGGTGTGACAAACAGGTCTATTTTTTGCCTCCTCTTTTCCCGCTGTCGCCTTCTGTGTCACATGAAGAAAATCCCGCATGGTTTATTCCGCTTGCTGCTCAGGTCATCTGCACGTATAGGGCTGGGGGAGCGGGAAGAAACATTTTGCCAGTTCGGGGGCACTACAGATACTCCACATCAAACTCCCAGAAAAGGCAAATTCGCTGCTAGTGCAGAAAAGGCATACAACATCGTCCCAGAGCCTCCCAGGGTTATCTCCCTGCAGCAGTGCTGTAAGGAAGGGAAGAGACATTTTCCAATATCAGCAAGAGTGTTTACTTTTATGCTAAGAACATGTTCAAAATCGTATCAGCCTATATGCTGATTTTAAGAGTTCAGATCGCTCTAACTTTAAAAAGACGTGTTGTATTTCGAGCTGACCTGTTTACCTGGAATCCTCCTTTAGCTCAACTACTCTTCTTGTGCACCCGCAGCCTCTGCTGGCAGGGCAGTATGAGAAGCTGAAAAGTCCTTGACTTAGCTTAGCAACAGCTAAAGCATCAGTGTGTTGTCAACATTATTCTCATCCTAAATCCAAAACAGCACTTTAACAGCTACTCAGAAGAAAACTAACTTTATTCCAGCCAAAACCAGGACAATCCCAACCCCCCTGATTCTGGGTCTGTAACAGGGAAAAAACCCCAACAATTTGGGGCTCCCGGGAAAGCCGAATCCACCTGGATTTGTGCAGCTGGAAAGCAAAAAATCCCCCATTTTCATGCACAAAACCACAACCAAAAGATCACCCCTTTTTATATTGTGGAAATGCACCGAGTCACACCACAAACTGAGTATTTTGGAAAAGCAAAAAACTGCCCAGTTTGGGGAAAATTGGGGGTGAAACACAGTTCAAAGGGCATTGCTGGGGGTCTTTCCAGTGTCGGATTATCTGGCGTGGATTCTTTGTTGTGGGTTATCCCAGGTGAGTTACCTGCTGTGGATCATCCCCAGTGGACCCCCTAGGGTAGGTCATCCCGACCCATGTCCCCCATGCACCTTTGTACTCACCCTCCCCCTGTGTTTGTGTCTCCCCCATGTGCCCCCCCAACTCTTGCTCCAGTCCACCCCCTTCACCCATGCCAGTTTTTAACCCATGGGAGTTGTTTCCCCTGCATCCTCTGCCCTCCTATCTCCTGTCCCTCCTTCATATTCTGCACTCCCCCCCATCACCCATCAGCCTCCAGACCCAGTGTGGTGCCTGCAACCCATTCTCTGTTATTTTTTTCTACTTTTCCTTACAAGTTGTTGTTGTTATTTCTTTTTAATTATTAAACTGTTTTTATCTCAACTCACGGGTTTTCTCACTTTCGCCCTTCCGATTCTCTCCCCTATCCCACCGGGAGTGAGTGAGCTCTTGTGGGGGGCTTCATTGCCGGTGGTGTTAAACTGTGACACAAGGTTAGTTGCAAGCCCTGTCTGGCTAATGCTTGAGGCTCTCCATGTTATTCCTGCCATCTTGACAGGCCATCCTTGTTCTTCATTGCTGCTTTATAGCCGGTGCCTTTTGCTCTGTAAGCAGCAGTACTTGGGTCGTGTAAGTATTGTGTGTTGCAGGCAGCAAAGTGAAACTGCAATGCTTGCTGTTGGGAGCGGCAAGGATAGCAGAGCCACGCTCCTGTATGGAGAAAAGATGGAGCCTCCAGGGCTCTACAGTCATCTGCTGAGCACATCTAATATCCCAACATGCCTCTTTGGGTTCCCTGCTTCATGTCGAATTACTTTGCTTGCTGGAGGGCTGGGTGGTAACACCGTGCAGTCTCTTACCTAAGTGACAAGCCCTGCACAGGAAGCCTTGTGTGTATGCAGGATGAGGAGAGCAGAGCGCTGATAGCACAGAGGTGAGGGAAGGTGCAAACACGACAACAAAGCCCAAGGATCACCAGTGTATCGCTCATCTGCAGATCAGCCACTTGCATCTGGTCTGCTCAGGTGTGCGGTTTCCTGCTAAACGGAGCTGCCCCTCTGGCACAAAGCAGCTTTTGGTCTCTTCTGGCCTGCCTTCAGGATGTCACCTGTGTAGCCTTGTTTTTTAAAATCTCTTGCCAGCATCTGTTGACTCCCTGCTTGTCACTCCCACAACCTTGATGCTACGTGCAGACAGATACAGCAACTCCTGGGGCTTACTGTGGGGCAAAAAATCTCCTGTTCCACAGGTTCCCTGTGCTGCTTCTCCTCAGCATGGACAGAAACAACCACAAGACTTTTAAAGCTGTCAAATGCAAAGGAATGAAATGCTCGAGCCACTTGGATGCTTTTTGGTACAGCAGCAATGAATATTACTGCCTGGGCTGCGAGTGGGAAAAAGGCAGAGAAATACAAGCCTTGTACCTCAGTAAGAAGTTTCCGTCTTTGGATGGTCTAATCACTTCTCATCCAGCTGAGGCTCAGAAAAGGATCATTAAGGGCATGCTGCTGCCCGGCGGCCCAAATCCGGTACTGCAGCTCAGGCGCGGCACGTGCGCGGTGGCGCCCCTGTGTTCCTGGCTGCCGCCCGCCGGTAACGGCAATGCGACACCGCGGGGCGCCGCTGCCTCGCTCGTTGCTGCCTCCTGCTGCTGCTGCTCCTGCTGCTGCTGCTGCTGCTGCTGCCGCCCCGCCCGGGGCGCCCGGCGGCCGGAGCGCGGATCGCAGCGCCGGTGCCGCCCCTGGGCGTGCGCCAGCCGTCAGGTGCGCAGCAGCGCCACCGCCGCCTCGTGGGCAAACTGCGGTACTGCAGCCTGGTGTTGGCGGTTGGTGGCCGGTGTACGTGTGGTCCCTGGGACCAGCGTCGTTGGTGTGCTGGGCGCACCTCCCGTCGGTGGTGGTGGTGGAGGGTTGAGGCCACCAGTGAGGCGATAGAGCTCCTTCGTTGGGTGCGGGGGGTGTCTCCTGCTGACTGGCTGCTTGGGAGTGGCAGGACGGGAAGCTTCAAACTGCCTGCTGCCGCAGGGTCCGGCTCTGCCGGAGGCAAGCCGTGTCAGAGCAGCCCCAGGGAGTTACCCCAGAGCTGACAGAAGGGAAGAGGGGAAGCAGTCAGGCACCCCCTCCAGGTGCAGACACCGGGTACCTTTCCAACTTGCCAGAGCTGCCCTTGAGTCTCCCCCTGCCCTGCTCGCCCCCAGCTCCAGCACCTCCCCTGAAGCCTGTCCCATAGCCCCAGGCCTCCCCAAGCCCTGTTGTGATGGTGGCAAGCTGGCCCTTGATGTGTCTTCAGAACCCCCCGAGGAAGGAGGGCATTTGGCCAGGGGCAAGCTGCAGTAATAATGGTCACTGCTGCTTCTTTCTCTCTCCCAGAGGCTGCGCTGAGGATGTGGTTGTCCATCCCTCCCCTGGGGATGCCATTGATGGCACCCACCTCAGGCTTACATGGGTTGTCTCTGCCTGGCCTTGCTCTTCTCGTGTCATGGGAGCAATAAGGGACAGGTGGAGCACTTACTGGCTATGGACAAGAGCTGCTGTGGCTGAAGCTGTCAGAGAAAGGTAAAGAAGAAGAAATTGAAGGCCATCTGGCCAGCAGCTGACTCCTGCTGCAGACAAGAGAGAGGCTGCCTCTCTGGGTAAGGAAGGATTCCTCTTTGTAGTCCACGGCAGGCCAGACCACCAATGTGTGCCACAGGGTCTGTGTACATCACCAACAGTGTGGTACTGCCGCATAGTACGTGAGGAAGTGAGGCTACATGTCTAGGAAGCCTCGTCTCATAAGAGCTGTGAGACACCAACATATCCTCTTAGGTGGAGGACAGCCAAACAGCCAAAGTTACAGAAAAGGAAGGGAGGATAGAAGGAGAAAGAAGCATCTGAACTATCAAATCCTCCCAGCAGCGCCAAGAGCAAGAGCTGTGGTAAGTCTCGGGGCCCTGGGGCCTTGTCACCCCTCTTGTGTGTCCCGGTCCCTCCCTGCCCCTCCCCTGGCTCTCTCTCTTTCCCATGCTACTGTGTTTTGGTTTTTGTTCTTTTTTTTTTTTTTCCTTCCCTATACCTCTCCTCTCTATTCTTGTGTCTTACTCCCTCTCTGTCTTTTTTCTACCCTCTGTCTCTGTCCTGCAGCCCATCACTGTTTTTTCCTTTTCCATCTCTTTGTCTTGATTGGCATGTGTTTCTTTTTTCCTCACAATTTCTCTGGCCTGTTTCCTGGTGGTTTCCTCTCTGCACCTGCATGTGCTGCTCTGTGTCCCTGCCTTCCTCTCTCCCTCCCTCCTTCCTTCTCTTTCTTTCTGTAGCCCCCTTTGTCTTGCTCACTGTCACTGTTGTTTTTTTTCCTCCATTCTGTATCTTACTATCCCCATCCTACTTCCTGTTCATCTCTTACTCTCTCTGCCCCTCTGTCTTGCTCTCTGTCCCTACTATCCATTGCTTCACTTTGCTGTGTCACTCTCTGTCCCTGTTTTTTTCCTCTTGTGCTCCATCTCTCTGGCATTGTCTCTGTTACTCTCATTGGCTCTCTATCCCAGCATCCTCTTCTCTGTCCCTCTCTCTTTCGCGGTAGCCTGCTTTCTGGCTCCCTAACCCTCACCTGTTTTCTATATCTCTCTGTCCTTCCTCCTGTCTTTCCTTGACCCTCTGGCCTGCTACCCATTACTATCTTTTTTTTCTTTCTCCATCTCTCTGCCTTGGTCCTGTCACTCTCTGCCTCTCTCTTTCTAATGTGTTTTTCTCGATCTCTGCCCTGCTCCCTGTCCCTTTTCTCTTATTCTCTGTCCTCCATCCTCCACCTAACTTTTTGTCTGTATATCTCCATGCCACTGCCTGTCTCATTGTTTCTCGTGATATCCCTCTGCCCAGCTTGCTGTCCCATTATTCTCCTCTGTCCTGCTCCGTGGTCTTTTTTCTCATCCCGCAACCCATCATTGGTTCCCCCCCCTTTGTCCCGATCTGTGTGTCTCTCTTTTTCTCAGTCCCTCTGGCTTGTTCCCTGTCTTTTTCTCTCCCTTCCTCCCTCCCTCATTCCTCTCATTCAGTTTATCTCTCAATCTGTCTGTTGTGCTCCCCGCTTATAATTTTTTCTCTCTTTCCCTCTGTCCTGCTCTCTGACGCTGTTCTTCTGCCACCATGTCCCTGCAGCACTCCTCATCCCTTTTTTATGGACTTCTCCATCTCACTGTCCTTCTCCCTGTACCTTTCTTTCTCTGCTCCTCAGCATTTCTCCCTCATTTCATTTTTATTTCTGTTCCTCAGTCCTGCTTCCCATTGCTGTATTTTCATTTTCTGTATCTGCTGCTCCAGTAATGACTGCCGAGTTGTCCCAGGGGAAGTGTGAGTGTACAGGCACTGAGATCCATAGCAGACACACTCCTGGGACATACATGCATTAATGAATAAACACTTGCTGTCTCCTTTGCACTTGGTGAGTGTCTGTCAGAGCCCAAGAGAGTATGTTACACAGTGGTGTATTGGGTCTGGCTGAGATGGAGTTAATACTCCCCATAGCAGCCCTCATAGCACTGTGCTCTGCATCAGTAGCTAGAAAGGTGTTGATAGCACACCAGTGTTTTGGCTGCTGCTGAGCAGTGCTGGCACAGCATCAAGGCTGTCTCTCCAACATTTTTGCCCTCCCCTCAATGGCAGGCTGGGGCAGGGCAAGATCTTGGGAGGGGACATAACCAGGACAGCTGACCTAAACTAACCAAACAGATATTCCATACCATATGACATCAGCTCAGATATAAAAGCTAAGTGAAGGGAGATGGAAGGGGGGGGCGGGGGGCATTTTGTCTTCTGGAGCAACCACTATGTGTACTGAAGCCCTGCTTCCTGAGAAGCAGCTAGACATCGCCTGCTGATGGGAAGTAGAGAATAACATTATTTGTTTTTAATTTGCTTTCGCGCGTGACCTTTGCTATTACTTTATTAAACTGTCCTTATCTTGACCCACGAGCCTTTTGTTATATTTTCTCTCCCCCGTCCAGCTAAGGAGGGGGAGTGATAGAGCAGCTTTGGTGGGCACCTGGCATCCAAACAGGGTCAACCCACCACAGTCCTTTTTGGCGCCCAACGTGGGGCACGACAATGGCAGTTTTGCATTAAGCGTTCTATAGCTAGTTATTAAGTGGCAAGCTCCCATGCAGGTCACAGAGCTTGTTAGCTGCTTGCTTATCTCTAGCTTGCTGAGTTTGGGAACATGTTAATGCAAATAATGGCTGTGTGTTTTGTCCTGGAACTGATGGCTTTGCTGTGCTGCGGGAGCTATCTTGTGGGGAGAATGAAGGAACATGGGAATGTGCTAATATAAATAATGTCTATGTGCTTTGTGCTGGCAGTGATAGCTTTGCTGTGTTGTGGGAGCTATCTTGTGGAGGAGATAAGGGAACACATCTCCCTCTCCCTACCAGGCATTGACATGAATGGTTTTATTATGCAGGCTCCCGAGGTCCTTGTTGACCCTTATGTGAGCTGTTCAATACTAGTAATTAATACTGGTGGCATATTATGGGTATTGTTGAATCTGGTCTCGTCCTGGTGTAAGAGAAGGCAAGTTTTAGGTGAGGCAATACTGAAATGTGCCCTCAAGCGACTGGTCCCTGGGTGGCAGGGTATATGGAAGGATTTGGGCAGATTCCTTAGGATGGTTATCACCTCCCATAATCTGGGATTTTACATCCAAACAGGCAAGTAACCCTGGCAAACTGACACGCCACGTAATAGAAGGGTGCCTTGCCTATCCCAATGAAAACCAGCAGCTTCTCGCACTGTACTGGGGCCTGGCCTATGCCTACCGAGCCACAGTTCAACACTCTCAGAGGACCATGGTTGAGGCAGGGACCCAGACTGCATTTAAGGACACCATGCTTGAGATAGGGATCCAAACAACAACAACAACAACTACAGTAATTGCCCCAATAGTGAAACGGAAACAGTGGACAAGATCAATGGGTCCATACCATCGATTAGTAAGGGAAGAAGAAGAAGAGGAAAAGCTTGATTTAGAAGCTGGTCCTTCGATAAAGAAATTGGAGGAAGGGGTGAGGGAACTTAAACAGGAAGCAGAAACTACCCGGTCCCTGACATCCTCAGAACTTCGGGACTTGCGGAAAGATTACAGCCGCCAGCCAGGTGAGCGGACTGCTGCCTGGCTGCTCCGATGCTGGGATAACGGGGCTGATAGTCAGCAACTGGAAGGCAAGGAAGCCCAACAGCTGGGATCCCTCTCTAGAAACTGGGGAATTGAAAGAGGAATTGGAAAAGAGGCAGCAGTTTGCAGTCTCTGGAGCTGGATCCTCTCAAGTGTGAGGGCAAGATATCCATTCAAGGAAGATCTTGTCAATTCATCAGAAAAGTGGACTACCGCAGATGAAGGCATCCGGTACCTGAGAGAGTTAGCAGTGGTGGAAGTCATCTACAGTGATCTAGATGATGAGGAAGTTTCCAAAGATCCAGAGGATGTCCTGTGCACATGGGCCATGTGGCAAAAGGTAATTCAAGGTGCCCCAGCGTCGTATTCTAACAGCTTGGCAGCAATGTATTGTCCAGATATGGAAACACCAACTGTGGAGAAAGTGTTGTCTTGGCTCCAAAACTTTGAGGAAAATCTCTGTGTCTCATCATCCCTACAGGACAGTGCCTTGGCTGTTAGGGATGCTCCAAGAGATCAGTCCTCTCCTGCCCCAGTCAGAGGGAAAGGGACCCCAAGGCATATGCCACGTGGTACACTCTGGTTCTTCCTGCGTGACCAAGGGGAGGACATGAGGAAGTGGGATGGTGAACCCACCTTTAAGCTGGAAGCCCGTGTACGTGAACTGAGAGGGAAGACAGCTGTTAAGAAAGGGTCACCCAAGAAGAAGGCTGTCAGCATAGTTGCTGTAGAGGCCCAAGAAGGCACTCAGCAATCCTCCAGGCATAGAAGAACTGAAACCACCTCCCTTGACTCTGGTGAAGGGACTTCTGGTCTGGTACCGCAAGGATTGGACAGTGAATATTTTGATGAGGAACAGCAATAGAGGGTCCCTGCCTTCGGCCAGGAGGAGGAAAGGGATGACTGGATATACTGGACTGTGTGGATTCGATGGCCTGGCACATCAGACCCACAGAAGTATAAGGCTTTGGTAGACACTGGTGCACAGTGTACACTGATGCCATCAGGATACAGGGGCACAGAATCCATCTGGATCTCTGGAGTGACAGGGGGATGCCAAGAATTGACTATACTGGAGGCTGAAGTGAGCTTGACAGGGGACAAGTGGGAAAAGCACCCCATTGTGACCGGCCCAGAGGCCCCTTGTATCCTTGGCATAGACTACCTCAAGAGAGGGTACTTCAAGGACCCAAAGGGGTACCGATGGGCTTTTGGTGTAGCCACTGTAAATGCAGAGAAGATCAAACAGCTATCAACCCTGCCTGGCCTCTCAGAAGATCCCTTCATTGTGGGGTTGCTGCAAGTTGAAGAACAGCAGGTGCCAATTGCTACCAGGACGGTGCACCATCGGCAATATCGGAGAAACCGAGACTCCCTGGCTCCCATCCATGAGCTGATTCATCACCTAGAGAGCCAAGGAGTCATCAGCAAGACTCATTCACCTTTTAATAGTCCTATATGGCCAGAGAAAAGTCTGATGGAGGATGGAGGTTAACAGTAGATTATCGCGGCCTGAATGAAGTGACACCGCCACTGAGTGCTGCTGTACCAGACACGTTAGAGCTCCAATATGAACTGGCATCAAAGGCAGCCACATGGTATGCTACAACTGATATTGCCAATGCATTTTTCTCCATTCCTTTAGCAGCAGAGTGCAGGCCACAGTTTGCTTTCACATGGAGAGGTGTCCAATACACCTGGAATCGACTGCCCCAGGGGTGGAAGCACAGCCCTACCATTTGTCACAGATTAATCCAAATGGCATTGGAACAGGGTGATGCTCCTGAACATTTACAATACATAGATGACATCATCGTGTGGGGCAACGAGGCAGAAGTGTTTGAGAAGGGAAAAAGAATAATTCAGATTCTTCTGAAAGCTGGTTTCGCCTAAAGAAAAGTAAGGTCAAGGGACCTGCACAGGAGATTCAGTTCTTGGGAATAAAATGGCAGGATGGACGCCGTCATGTCCCTATGGATGTGGTTAACAAGATAGCAACTATGTCTCCACCAGCTAACAGGAAAGAAACACAAGCTTTCCTAGGCCTTGTGGGGTTCTGGAGAATGCATATTCCAGGTTATAGTCAGCTTGTGAGCCCTCTCTATCGAGTAACATGGAAAAAGAACTATTTTGAATGGGACCCTGAACAACAACAAGCCTTTGAGCGTATCAGACAGGAAATAGCTCGTGCAGTAGCTCTTGGGCCTGTCCGGACAGGACCAGATGTACAAAATGTACTCTACACTGCAGCTGGGGAACATGGTCTCACCTGGAGCCTGTGGCAGAAAACACCAGGAGAAACCCGAGGTCGACCATTAGGGTTTTGGAGTCGAGGGTACCGAGGATCAGAAGCTTACTACACCCTGACTGAAAAAGAGATACTAGCAGCATATGAGGGGGTTCGAGCCACTTCAGAAGTTGTTGGTATAGAAACATATCTCCTCTTGGCACCACGATTGCCCGTGCTACACTGGATGTTCAAAGGAAACATCCCCTCTACACATGCAACCAGCACTATATGGAGTAAGTGGATAGCATTGATCACGCAACGGGGTCGACTGGGGAAATCTAACCGCCCAGGAATTCTGGAAGAGATCATGGAATGGCCAGAAGGCAGAGATTTTGGAGCATCACCTAAGGAGGTGACTCGTGCCCAAGAGGCACCACCATATAATGAGTTATCAGAAGACAAAAGGTGTTATGCTTTGTTTACTGATGGATCCTGTTGTGTGGTAGGGAACCATCGGAAGTAGAAAGCTGCTGCGTGGAGTCCCACATGACAAGTCGTTGAGGCCACTGAAGGAGAAGGCGAGTCAAGTCAGTTTGCAGAAGTGAAAGCCATCCAACTAGCCCTAGACATTGCTGAACGAGAAAAGTAGCTGGTACTCTTCCTCTATACCAACTCCTGGATGGTGGCTAATGCCCTATGGGCGTGGCTACAGCAGTGGAAGAAGACCAATTGGCAACGCAGAGGTAAACTCATCTGGGCAGCAGCATTGTGGCAGGACATTGCTGCCTGTGTAGAACACATGACTCTAAAGGTACGTCATGTAGATGCTCACGTGCCCAAAGCCGTGCCACTGAAGAATGTCGAAATAATGAACAGGTAGACAAGGCTGCCAAAATAGAAATAGCTTAGGTAGACCTGGACTGGGAGCATAAGGGTGAGCTATCTGTAGCTCGATGGACCCATGAGACATCGGGACATCTAGGGAGAGATGCAACATATAGGTGGGCTCGTGATCGAGGGGTGGACCTGAGCATGGAGGCCATCACACAGGTCACTCATGAATGTGAAACATGTGCTGCAATCAAATGAGCCACCAGAGTAAAGTCTCCCTGGAACAGAGGGCGGTGGCTAGGTTTTCGATATGGCGAGGCCTGGCAAATTGACTACATTGGACTACTGCCACGAACACGCCAAGGCAAGCGCTACGTACTCACCATGGTGGAAGCAACTACTGGTTGGCTAGAAACATATCCTGTAAACCATGCCACTGCCTGAAACACCATCTTAGGCCTCGAAAGGCAAATTTTATGGCGACACAGTACCCCAGAAAGAATTGAATCAGACAATGAGACTCATTTCCGAAATAACCTCATAAGCTCCTGGGCAAAGAAACATGGCATTGAGTGGGTGTACCACATACCCTATCACCCGCAGGCATCTGGAAAAATTGAGAGATATAATGGACTGTTGAAGACTATGTTGAGAGTGCTAGGTAACGGGACATGGAAGCATTGGGATACAAATTTAGCAGAAGCCACTTGGCTAGTTAACACTAGAGGATCTGCTAACCGTCCTGGTCCTGCCCAAACAAAACCCCTATATACTGTGGGAGGAGATAAGGTCCCCGTGGTGCACATGGGGAAGTGGCTGGGGAAGGTAGTGTGGATTGCACCTCCCATGGGAAAAGGCAAACCCATTCGTGGGATTGTCTTTGCTCGGGGACCTGGGTGTACTTGGTGGGTAATGAGGAAGGATGGGGAGACCCAGTGTGTGCCTCAAGGACATTTAACCTTTGGGGAAAAGTAATCTGTGATGTGAGTTGTATGTTGTAGGAAGTAATGTAGCAGGAATGACCTGAACTGCAGAGGAGTGAACTTCTCAAGGAACCAGACAAGTGCATTGGTGACCCAAACCAAGCTGGTGTTGGTGCTCAACAATCGAACATACTGCTTCTCCTGTCCTGACCACTCATCTTGATGGATGGGGCCCAAGTCATAACCTGTGTGTGAACATCTGGAGGAGTGGAAGAAGCCCATGGAATATCTATCTCTTAAAGGACAGGGGATAGTAATTAATAAGAATGTATAAATCTGTACGTTGGGTATAAAAGTGGTTTAAGTATGTAGTTTCAGTTGTAAGTGTAAGGGGTGATGGCTGCAGCTGTGGGCTGAGGCTGCAGGAGCCTCAGGTGGGGCCAGTGAGGCTGACGGTGATGGTCTCTCTGTGTAAAAGGACTGCAGTCTGAGATGGGTTGACCCTGACTGAACACCAGGTGCCCACCAAAGCCGTTATATCACTCCCCCATCCTCAGCTGGACAGGGGAGAGAAAAATATAACAAAAAGCTTGTGGGTCGAGATAAAGACAGGAGAGATCATTCACTAATTATTGTCACGGGCAAAACAGACTCAATTTGGGAAAATTAACTCAATTTATTACAAATCAACCAGATCAAGGTAATGAGAAATAAAACGAAATCTCAGAACACCTTTCCACCACCCCTCCCTTCTTCCCAGGGACAACTTCACTCCCGGATTTCACCACCAAGCCCCCCCAGTGGCACAGGGGGACAGGGATGGGGTTTATGGTCATCATACGTTATTTTCTGCCGCTTCACCTCCTCAGGACGAGGGCTGATCACACTCTTCCCCTGCTCCAGCGTGGGGTCCCACCCACGGGAGACAGTCCTTCACGAACTCTTCCAACATGGGCCATTCCCACGGGCTGCAGTTCTTCATGAACTGCTCCAGCATGGGTCCATTCCACGGTGTGCAGTCCTTCAGGAGCACACTGCTCCAGCGCGGGTCCCCCCACGGGGTCACAAGTCCTGCCAGAAAACCTGCTCTGTGGGCTCCTCTCTCCACAGATCCGCAGGTCCTGCCAGGAACCTGCTCCAGCGCGGGGTTCCCATGGGGTCACAGCCTCCTTCGGGAACCCACCTGCTCCGGCGTGGGGTCCTCCACGGGCTGCAGGTGGATATCTGCTCCACCGTGGACCTCCCTGGACTGCAGGGGGACAGCCTGCCTCACCAGGGTCTTCACCACAGGCTGCAGGGGAATCTTTGCTCTGGTGCCTGGAGCATCTCCTCCCCCTCCTTCTTCACTGACCTTGGTGTCCGCAGGTATGTTTCTCTTACATGTTCTCACTCCTCACTCCGGTGGCTGTTTCTCCCTGTCCCACCTTTTTTTCCTTCTTAAAAATGTTATCACAGAGGCGTTACCACTATCACTGATTGGCTCGGCCTTGGCCGGCGGTGGGTCTGTCTTAGAGCTGGCTGGTATGGGCTCGCTCTCTCTCGAACACAGGGGAAGCTTCCAGCAGCTTCTTACAGAAGGCACCCCTGCAACCCCCCCCCCCACCCTACCAAAACCTTGCCACACAAAACCAATACACAGCCCTAGGGGATGGTGCTGCTGGGGCATACCTGCATAACAGTGCGAAAAAGGTGCAAGGATGTTTCCAACTGGCAGGCATATGGTCAGTTGGAGTCAGGCCCCATCAGGGTGGCTCCCAGGGATTTTCTGAGAGCTGGTGGAGAGGAAACAGGAAAAGGGGCACATGGCTGCACTCCATCCCCTGTCCTGGCTATCTAGAGGCCTTCCACCCCCCTGGAAAAGGCTCTGCGTGCCTCCCCAACTCAACAAAACTCCTCCTGCCCTGCTCACCCCATGCAGCTGCCCCCAACTCCAGCACCGCCCCCGAATCCTGTCCTCACGGCAGCAAGCTGGTCCTTGAATATGCTTTATTGCACCGTAAATGCCGGTGCTGTTAGCATCAGTTCAGGGAAAGAACAGCATCTCCAGAAGCTCCTGTGTGGGAGCAGCTCGAAACATCTGGCATTTGAATCAAGACTGAACATTAGAACTTGCTGTGCTGTATGTTTGCGAAGCTTTGAAGAACTAGTTTTACAAGGTCAGGTCAGAGGACTGCCTGGAGTATGCCTGGGAAGATGTGGCTGAAGACAGTCATGAGTATGTGTGTGGACTGTATGCTTATCTTTAAGTGTTCTGAGGACTGGCAAACATCCCAGCTGAGCCAGATATGCACTTCTGTTTTATTAACAAATAAATATGCTGTAAGAGAAAATAAAGAACTCTTTTTGCTGCTGCTTTGGAAGCAGATTGTCCACTGAGCCTCGTGCTGTCCTGTGGTGCTCTTTTCCTGCACTCATCACAGTTTTCCAGTACTCAAAGGCCACTACAAAGACAATGGAGACTCTCTCTTAACAGCGAGACACATAGAGAGGACAAGGAGCAACAAGCAGAGGCTTCGCCTCAATGTAAGAAAGACTTTTTTTACAGTGAGAACAATCATTCACCGCAACGATCTTCCCAGAGACGTGGTAGAGTCCCCAAGACTAAAGGTCGTCAAGATGCCATTGGACAGGGGGCTAGGTAATCTCATCTAGGCTCCCTTTCCCACAAAAGGTTGGACCAGATGATCTGTTGAGGTTCCTACCAGTCGGGGCGATTCTAGGATCCCATGAAAACTTGGCCTTCCCTCATACTTTGTTTTGTGGCTTTCGAGGTGTCCCGATGGGTAATGGGGCTCCTTCCACAAGAGCTCTCGCCCCAAACCGGCCTTGTCTCCATTGCTATGGGATGTCAGGGGCAAAAGACGAGGCCCTCTCAAACCCAGGAACTACGGAGAAAACCGTCGTTTTACCAAGGGAGGAACAACTCTGTTGGATACTCAGCTGGCTGGGACTGGAGAAGAGGGGAGAATGAAACACGACTCCCTTGCAAAGCTGATGCCCAATGTCTTTAATGAGAAAATCAAAGGCGAAAGGAAGAGACGGGAGCATTTGGGAGGCTGAGTAAAGCTCAGAGGAGTGCTGCCATCTGAGGGAAAACGTCCGCGGCAGGGATGCTTCTTTTCCAGTTCCCCTTCAAGGCTCTGGCAGTCACCTAGCGTATCACCTAGACCCGTTGCCACGGAAGGAAGGAGGAGGTATTTCACGGGGAGCATGAGGTAAAGCAGGGCAAGAGGGGGAAAGAGAGAGGCTTCCTTGGAAGAGACGGAAGGCCAGCGCAGGCCCCTTCCTCCCAGCGCAGGCGGAGAAGCGGGAGCTCGGCTCCTCTGCAGACCACGGCCACACTCTCAGGGCTGGCTCCAGGGCTTTCCTCGAGGCTCCTGGCGCTCGGCCACGGGCAGGCGATCCACGGGCTTCAGCATAAGAGATTGCCCCGTCCCAGAGGCCCACAGAGCCCACGGCCCAGACCGGACCACCCAAAGCCCCCCAGCCCCAGGGAGCCCCCAGAAGCGATGGGCACACTGCCAGCGCTGAGAGAGCTCCCCACGGCAGCCGACGCGGTGGATCCCACAGCTGTGCTCTGAGGGAAGGAGCTGAGGATTGGGCCCGGCAGCGTCACCAGGACTGGCGAGGGCTGGATCGTAACGCTGGAGTCGGCGCACCGGAGGACGCAGGGCTCGTTGCAGCTGTTGGCAAGCGGGGTTGGGCCGCAGGCGGCTGGCAGGCAGGAGCTGTAGCACGACATGTCTCGCGGAGGGAGGCGACCCTGTAAGACCGGGAGGGAGCAGAGGGCATTAGCCGTTGGGCCCTTTCGGACACCCAGCCTGGCTCCCCTGAAAACGGGCAGCGCCTGGGAGCTCAGCGGAGAGAGATTTGGGATGGGGCACGGGTCAAGAAAGCTGTGTCCAGCAGCAAGGCTCACAATGGTGCCCTGCTGTGCTCTTGGCCGAACACCACAACGCACCCTCCTCTCCACCGTCTTAACCTCCCCGCTGCCTGGTCACACCCTGCCCTATCTGAAGACCTCTTCTCTCAGCCGCCTGGGATGTCTCACCCACAGGGACCTGGGCTAACGTGGCCAGAGTTACTTGCAACACCCCCATGAAATGCAGGGTCCCACTTGGTAATCATTCTCCAAGGCGGAAGCAGTGGCATGGCCCAACAGTTGACGGACCTCCAGTGTCTGAAGAGAGGGGGGGTTCTGGGCCTTTTGGTGGGCCTGCAGTGGGCATTTGCTTGTAATTGAAGGGTGATCCGAGAGGGTGCGTCCAAACGCAAGGAAGCTCCTCCCGTCCAAGTCAAGCTCCTTCGCGGCCTATACCTCAGCTGGCCTTGCCACTCCCAGGCGTGCCTGACGTGTGGAGGCACCCTGCTACCTCCGGTTGCTCCATTACCAAGGGTACGTCTGCAGGCTGTGAGGCTATTTCACAACAGTCCTTCTGCTCAGCCTTGAAGGCTTGGCAGGGAAGGCGCTCCAGAGAGAGCCCTCAGTAAGCCCCCTCCCAGTATGCGGAACTGGATGCCAGGTTTTTCAGATGGGTTGAGCATAGCCTTGATGCCATGGCCTTAGTCAGGGAAAGATTTCCTACTGCAGACCAAGAGGCTCCCCCTCTTCTTGGCGTCAGGCTGTGTACCTCCGGATCATCAGCCCTTGTACCAGCATCAATGTGTTCGCTCAGACAAACAGGTCTCCTTCTCCCCCCTCCCCGCCCTCGAGACCCCTACTCTTGGCAGGTCAGGCTCCTCTCGCCCACTTCTCTCAGGAGGGGACATGTCTGAGTAAAACGCAACAGGGCTCCTGGAGACGGCAGCCACTACGGAAGAAGACGTCTATGGTGGGACTAGCTCTCCTGAGGAAGCTCCTCGTCAGGCCAATAGTGCAAAGGGAGCATTGCCGAACTGTGGATGGCAGAGGAAGTGCCCAGGCACTGGTTAGAGAGTGCTGGCCGTACGTCCTGAGCCTTGGAAAGAACCGCTGCTGGCAAAGAAACCAACCCATGCCCTGTTTCACAAACTAGACCATTCACCGAGGACAAGGGAGGCAAAACGCATGCAGCCCTCTCCACAAAAACTGTCCTGCCAACCGAGGAGACGAGAGGCAAAATGAACTGAGACTTACCAACTTCCCAGAGCAGAGGAAGGCACGAGGAGAGGATAGGGGAGCTGGGAGTTGGGCACACTTTTATCCAGCGGGCCAGAGCCCCAGGGGAGCTGAAAAATGACACAAACATGAAGCATGTTGAGAAACAGCAATTTTGGCTTCTCAAAGCTCTGCTGGTAGATGAAAGACATGCCTCCTTTGCCTGAAATGCTTGGCTCCCCTTTCATCCTGGGTAGCACTGAAGTGATTTTGTTGATAGCAATTATGTTTCTTCCCCAGACCAAGGCTCGTTTGAGGCCTCATTCCAGCAGCAGATTCAGGCCACGAGTGGGTGTTGTGCACGTCCTGCCCTTCCTGGGGAACACGGCCACCACTCACTTAGGACTTTGCCTGTGGAGCGCGCCTGAAGGCCACTCAGAAGGGTCTCTCTTTGATGGGCTGAGGCTGACCGGGAGCAACACCAGTGCCTGCAGGCTATGGAGCGGCTCAGCGCCCAGCCAGGCCTCTGCAGGATGGCTGTTCCGCTGAGGGACAGAGGACGGAGGAGACTCAGATCCGCGGGGTGACTGGAAGGTGGTGGTCAAACGAGGCCCTCCTGCAGTCCGGAGAGAAACCGCGTTGCGTGCAGGGATGGGGACGCTGAGGCCATTGCTGGAGTGGATGAGGGTACTCGGCGGCAGATCTCTGCTCCCCCCCTGGGCCTCGGTGATGCACACACTTGCCAGCCATGCAAAGGAAGCCCAGCAGTTGAGCTGTCGTCTTCGGTCAGGAAAGGCCAGAGTGTTTTCTTTGGGAACTGCACAGCCCTCGTCTCGCCTGCCAGGACTTTACTCATTACTCTCCTGAGGAGAAGCAAGGGCTCAACGTGGCCCTGGAGAGCAATGAAGGAGCCTGCTGACTCATGCCTGAAAGTGAGCCATCACCAAGTGGACCTGTTTGCTTCGGCGCAGTCTTCCCAAACAACACTCATCTTTGCATCGTTGCTGGGTGCTCGTTCAGGTCACTGACCCAAAGGGTCTGGCTTGTTTTTCCTGGCTCAGGGACGGATTGGCACATTTAATTGCAAGGTGGCACCAGCAGACCACCTCGGAGTCACCTGTGAGTCACCAAAAAGTGCCGAGGCACTATGAGAGACCTCAGCTCCACCTCGGTGCGAATCATCCATGCACTGGCATGAGGGGCTCTGGGGGAAATGGACTCAGACGTGCAGAGGACCCTAGGCGCAACCTCATGTCCGCATTCCTGCAGAAATGCAGCTTTTTGTACAGTGTTGTCACCATGGCTGTTAACATCTTGCCCAACCGCTTGGTGACTCCTTGACATCCTGTCATGCTCCTTGGTGAAACTGCAGCCAAAGGAGGACATCATGGACGTGCCCTGACGTTCCCACTCCCGCACAATTCTGGAGCACAGACCAAACTGAGGAAAGTTGACGCCGCTATGTGTCCAGGGCCTGGGGAGCCTGCTTTTTTGACGGACCGGTGTGACAGACCACCGGACTGAGGCTGCAGCCACTGAGTGGCACCAGGTGGTGCTCCCTGCTGCCCTACGAGACATAGAGGAGACTGGGCCAGACGGTCTGGGAAGGCTGCGGGGAGGGGAGCTCAACGGCCAGGCATGTGGCACCAGCCCTGAGAGCTGCCTGGAAAAGGCCTCTGACTACCCACGTTGCTCGGGAAGGTGGGCCACGCTCTCACCCGGGCGGCCGTGCTGTTTGGGGGAAGGGTCTTGGGAGGGGATTGTTGTTTCCTCCTGCAGAGGATTGATGGCTCTGTCTCACTTCTGCTGTCATTTCCAGCAGGGCCATGCTCTGGGGCTGTTGTGCCATCCTGCCAGGACGGTCGACCCAGTGCCACAGCTCACAGCAGAAACGCACTCGCTGCGTACAGGCAGAAACAGGTCCCAGGAGCCAGTATGGCACCAGGGTGGGAGGCAGCCACCCGCGGCTCTTTTCCAGGTGGAACTGGAAGCGCACTGACAAAGCAGCCAGTGATGCTCCCTCCTGAAAGGCTCTGAGAGGAACTTGCGAGGCACTCAAGCCCCAGCGTGTCCTCAACCGAAGGGCAGGAAGCAGCTGCCTAACTCTTCCAGCCCCCAGAGCCCCAAGATGTGGCCCTTTGAGATGTGGCCATGCCCCTCAGAAGAGGCACGGGTTGCCCACAGCAATCTCCACGGGGGAAGCCGCCAGCAGGAACCAGCCACGAGGGAAACTCCCCGAATGGGACGACCTGCCTGTCGTGGCTTAACCCTAGCCGGCAACTGAGCACCACGCAGCCGCTCACTCACCTCCCTCACAGTGGCATCAGAGGGGTAAAAGTGAGAAAGCTCGTGGGCTGAGATAAAGGCAGTTTAATAGGTAAAGCAAAAGCCGTGCACGCAGGCAAAGGAAAACAAGGGATTCCTTCACTACTTCCCATCGGCAGGCAGGTGTTCCGCCTCCATCTCCAGAAAAGCAGGGCTCCATCACGCGTAACAGTTACTTGGGAAGACAAACGCCATCACTCCGAACGCCCCCTCCCTTCCTTCTTCTTCCCCCAGCTTTATATGCTGAGCATGACATCATATGGTCTGGATTATCCCTTTTGTCAGTTGGGGTCAGCTGTCCCAGCTGTGTCTCCTCCCAACTTCTTGTGCGCCCCCAGCCTAGTCGCCGGTGGGGTGGTGTGAGAAGCAGAAAAGGCCTTGACTCTGTAGAAGCACTGCTCAGCAGTAACGAAAGCATCTCAGCATTATCAACGCTGTTTTCAGCACAAATCCAAAACATAGCCCCATACTAGCTACTATGGAGAAAATGAACTCTATCCCAGCCAAAACCAGCACACTGCCCTACGGCTGCTCTGTTCCCGGATGGTGCACTAATGGAGGTGCGCTCAAACTACTGATGTGCACCAACCAGCACGTGCCAAAGGCCGCGGTGGGTGAGGCGAGAAGTTGAGTACCGCCTTGCTGTTCGTCCCTCCCTGCTCTCCCTTCTGGCAATTGAGAGGCCATGCAAAGAGGAGCAGACGCCAGGACAGACACTATGCTCCTCACGTAGCCTCCTTTGCCACCAGACAGGAGCATGACACAGCCCGTCACACCTCCGCTACAGCAGGCAGTGAGTACCATTGCTGGGCTGCTCCCCTCCTTGGCCTGCCACCCTGCCCCGCTGCTGGATGCGGGAAGGGTGGCGAGGCATTCCTCTGCCGCATGAGGAGCCTGGCATTTGCTGTGCCTGAGCAAAGCTGAGGCAGCGGGAGAGGGCACATGCATCCACCTGCCTCAGCAGGCATGTGGTAACACCTGAGGGCAGGAAGCGGGCAGCACAGGCCCATCCTTGCTCCGCAAGATGCCTTCTGCTTTGAACTGCAGCCACAAGAGGACATGTCCTTCCCAGGGCTGGCAAGGCAACCGAAAGTGAAGAGCACCCTCAGTCAAATGCCTGTGAGTTTACTCCTCAGCCACTTTGACCTTGAACCCTTGGGGCTGACTACCCACTTTGAGAATGACAGTTTTGAGAATGAGAATTGACAGATTTCCATAGAACAAGATTTCCGCGCCCCCGCCCCCTTCCCATTTTTTCCTTTGTTTCGGGGCCACCACAGAGCTACCGGGCCACCTCTAGGAATGGTCCCAGTGCCCCCACCCCTTCACACAGCGGCGCTTCTCTCCATCTCACAGAGGGTCCTTCCTTGGCCTTCACCTTCCAACCACCTCTGGGCTTCTGAGTCCCCTCCTTTCCGTCTCCCTCGGCCAGAGAAGCATCCAGCTGGGGCTTGGCTGATTGCTGAGCCCTTCCATGGCCCTGCGGGGCCTTGTGTTTCTCAGGGTCAGCCTCAGCCCTTCAACAGGAGACCCACGTGAGTGGCCTTCATCAGGAGTGCTCCACAGCTGAAGGCCTGACTGAGAGTGGTAGTCACGTTCCCCAGCAAGGATGTGCACAACCCACACACAGGCCCTGGAGCTACTGAAACCCTTTCCTGGGAGCTGGCATGGGACCTCAAATGACCGTTGCTTTGAGGAGCCAGCATCTAATGCATCACTGTGCTCTCGCCCAGTAGGGAAATGCAAGCCAGACCTTTCAGATGAAAGAGACAAGCTCTTCATCTCTTGGCTGCGCTTTGCAAGCCTCAAATTGCTGTTGGTCAATGTGCTTCACACAGAAGGCGCGTTCCAGCTCTCCTGAGGCGCTGGCTCACCATATAAAAAGCCTGTGCCACTCCAGGCCCTTCCATCCAAATCTCTTCCCTTGCTCTCCACGGTGAACTTGGTAAGTCTGAACTCACTCCTTCTCTTCCTGCTGGTAGGATTTCTGTCACGGGGATTGCTTCCCTTCTGTGCGTGGTCCTTCTGATATGTGGTCCAGGCTTGAAAACACGTTGTGCTTCCCTCTTCCGGGAGGCGAGTTGGTGAGGGAAGAGGGGAGGCTTCAGTCCCTTCCGAGAGGGACTGGGCTCTTTTGTAGCAGCGGCTCTGCTGAAGCCTGAGGCTGAACGACCAGTACCATCTAACCGGTCGTCAGGTACTTCCTCCCCCAACGACAGTGCAGCGACATGCCTCGGTCACTCTTGGCGTGGAAGGGAACTTTTCAGGGAGATCTGGCCCTACGCAGGCACTGCCCGTTTTCAGGGGAGCCAAGCTGGGCGTCCGAAAGGGCCCAACGGCTAATGCCCTCTGCTCCCTCCCGGTCTTACAGGGTCGCCTCCCTCCGCGAGACATGTCGTGCTACAGCTCCTGCCTGCCAGCCGCCTGCGGCCCAACCCCGCTTGCCAACAGCTGCAACGAGCCCTGCGTCCTCCGGTGCGCCGACTCCAGCGTTGCGATCCAGCCCTCGCCAGTCCTGGTGACGCTGCCGGGCCCAATCCTCAGCTCCTTCCCTCAGAGCACAGCTGTGGGATCCACCGCGTCGGCTGCCGTGGGGAGCTCTCTCAGCGCTGGCAGTGTGCCCATCGCTTCTGGGGGCTCCCTGGGGCTGGGGGGCTTTGGGTGGTCTGGTCTGGGCCGTGGGCTCTGTGGGCCTCTGGGATGGGGCAATCTCTTATGCTGAAGCCCGTGGATCGCCTGCCCGTGGCCGAGCGCCAGGAGCCTCGAGGAAAGCCCTGGAGCCAGCCCTGAGAGCGTGGCCGTGGTCTGCAGAGGAGCCGAGCTCCCGCTTCTCCGCCTGCGCTGGGAGGAAGGGGCCTGCGCTGGCCTTCCGTCTCTTCCAAGGAAGCCTCTCTCTTTCCCCCTCTTGCCCTGCTTTACCTCATGCTCCCCGTGAAATACCTCCTCCTTCCTTCCGTGGCAACGGGTCTAGGTGATACGCTAGGTGACTGCCAGAGCCTTGAAGGGGAACTGGAAAAGAAGCATCCCTGCCGCGGACGTTTTCCCTCAGATGGCAGCACTCCTCTGAGCTTTACTCAGCCTCCCAAATGCTCCCGTCTCTTCCTTTCGCCTTTGATTTTCTCATTAAAGACATTGGGCATCAGCTTTGCAAGGGAGTCGTGTTTCATTCTCCCCTCTTCTCCAGTCCCAGCCAGCTGAGTATCCAACAGAGTTGTTCCTCCCTTGGTAAAACGACGGTTTTCTCCGTAGTTCCTGGGTTTGAGAGGGCCTCGTCTTTTGCCCCTGACATCCCATAGCAATGGAGACAAGGCCGGTTTGGGGCGAGAGCTCTTGTGGAAGGAGCCCCATTACCCATCGGGACACCTCGAAAGCCACAAAACAAAGTATGAGGGAAGGCCAAGTTTTCATGGGATCCTAGAATCGCCCCGACTGGTAGGAACCTCAACAGATCATCTGGTCCAACCTTTTGTGGGAAAGGGAGCCTAGATGAGATTACCTAGCCCCCTGTCCAATGGCATCTTGACGACCTTTAGTCTTGGGGACTCTATCACGTCTCTGGGAAGATCGTTGCGGTGAATGATTGTTCTCACTGTAAAAAAAGTCTTTCTTACATCGAGGCGAAGCCTCTGCTGGTTGCTCCCTGTCCTCTCTCTGTGTCTCGCTGTTAAGAGAGAGTCTCCGTCGTCTTTGTAGTGGCCTTTAAGTACTGGAAAACTGTGATGAGTGCAGGAAAAGAGCACCACAGGACAGCACGAGGCTCAGTATGGGATGTATACATGGATCTGTGTGTGTGTGCCTCCTGGGAGGCATGCTCAGCCTCGCTGCTGGCTGGGCCTGGGGGCGTGGAGCTGTGGCAGCCTGAGCTCTGCTGGGCTCCTGGGTTCAGCAGCCACTGAAGAGAAAGGGATCCTTCTGGGCTGTCCAAACCACCAAGCTCATCTGTCGATGAGAAAGAGTTCTGCTCTTCTTCTCTTCCCTGAGGCTGGCCAGGCGAGATTAAGGTGCCCATGAAGAAGCTGACCCCTCCGCAGCAGGCAGCCCCTTTCTCATCTCCCACAGGCTCTGCCTCTGGATTCAGACCCAATGGGCTGGCAGTGGCCCCCTTTGCCTGGCTCACAGGCCTTAGGGATACGCGAGGCTTGCGGCGGGGTGGGGTCAGCAGCATTCTGAGCTCTGAGCCCCTTGGCCAAACCCCAGCCTCTTCTTCTCGTATCATGTTTGCATGCTGGCGCGTGCGGGCACGCTGCTCACAGGTGCTGGTCAGCAGGAGCCACGAGGCATCCTTGGAAGTGCAAACCTACTGGGAAGGGCACCCAGAGGAGAGCAGAGTGGGGAGAGCAAGAAGCCCACGGTCGTGGGGAAGAGCTATCCGAAGGAAATTGGGAGAGGGAGGCAGGTGGCCAGGGCGGCAGAAGTGCAAGTGTGTGTAAGGGAGGGGAGGTCGTGTGGGCAGGAAGAGGCTCCAGCCAGCTCTGTGCCTTTCACAACCACGCTGGATCGTCCCTGTTCCTCTGACCCCTGCCAAGTCGCTCCTGACCGCCCGGGACAGCACATCCCTTGGTGGCATGGCTGGCTGCTGGCTACTCCTGCCTGCACACGGGTCTTCCCTGAAGATCCCTGCTTTGTCACAAAACCGGTTAAGGGCTTGGCGAGTCTGAAATAGGAGGGGAGGCTGTGAGAGCTGGGATTCTTCCCACACCTGGCGGAAGGGAATGAAGAGGGAGCCAGACTCCTCTCACTAGTACCAACTGGCAGCGCAAGAGTCAATGGGCACAAATTAAAACACGTGAAATTCCATCGCAAGGCAGGAAACCACTTTCTTACCGTGAGGGTGGTCAAACAGTGGACCAGGTTGCCCAGAGAGGTTGTGGAGTCTCCATCCTTGGAGATACTCAAAACCCAACCCGGCTATGTCCTATGCAACCTGCTCAAGTTGACCTTGCTGGAGCAGTTGGCTTGGACTAAAGGATCTCAGGAGGTCCCTTGCAACCCCAGCGATTCTGAGATTCTGTGAACGGATAAGAGCAATGTCTTCCGTAGCAAAATACCTTACCTGAAATGTTCTGTGACTGGAAGTGCTTTACGCCTATTTTTGTTTTTCGTTCCCATGGCTGGTTGAGCCTTACCGAAGGCAAGGTAAACAACATCCACCGCTCTTCCCTTCCCCACCAAGCTAGTCACCTCACTGTAGAAGGCTACCAGCTTGGGTAAGCATGACTTCTCCTTTGTAAATCCATGCTTGCTACTCCCAACCACCTTCCTGTGCTACCTATGTTTGGAAACTACTTCCAAGATGTTTTGCTCTATCGTCTTCCCAGGGACCGCGGAGAGGCTGACCATCCTGTGAGTTCCCTGGATCTTCGTCCTCTCCCTTCTTGTTCCTCTTGCCTATGTGGAGACAGAAGAAGTTGAGGTGCATCCTGAGGCACTTCAAACCCTTGCAAGTTTCTTTGCAGGCCACTCTCATCTCAAAACAAAGGCTTACTTGGGGGCACACATCGAGCTGCTCACACTCAGAAACTCTGACTGTTGTTGGGCTGACCGACGAGGATGGGATTCGAACCCATGCGTGCAGAGCACAATGGATTAGCAGTCCATCGCCTTCACCACTCGGCCACCTCGTCAGCATGCTGCTGCTGCTGCCCCTGCCACTGCTGCCGCTGCTCCTGCTGCTGCTTCTCCTGCTGCTGCTTCTTCTGCTCCTGCTCCTCCTGCTCCTGCTCCTACTCCTGCCACTGCCACTGCCACTCCACTGCTCCTGATCTTGCTGTTCCTGCTCCTGCTCCTGCTCCTGACACCTGCACCTTTTTAACCTGCTTCTTGACATGGCAGAGAAGGAGCCAGCCTCCAGCTTTTGCCTTTTGGGACTGGTCCACTCTCCCGACACCTGGGCTCAGCTCCAGGGACCTTTCGGAAATAGGTCTCAGCATTCACATCAGAAAATGACTGAACAGCGGAGCCCCACGCTCCTTCCCGGGAAGGAACGCGGGAGAGTGACCCCGGAGTGGCTCAGCGCCTCCAAAGGACTTGAGCCTGGCTTTGAGATTAATTTGTCACCAGCCACGTTCCCCTCGCACTCTGGAAGGATACCACCAGCTCATACGGACAGGAGTCACTCACGCTTGACTGGTGGTGGACTTTTCACCAGGACAGAGCGTGTGCCTCAGGCTTGGCTGTGGTGTCTCTGTGCTGTTCCCCCTGGCGCTCACCCAGGATCTCGTCACAGGCTGCTTCTCTCCCAGCACGGCTAACAGTCAGGAATGAAGAGGGAGCTGAGGGGCACCGGCCCCACTGCACACAACTCCTCTTCTTACCTGCCAGAGCTCCAGTGCTGCAGAGAGTTGAAACCACTGCACTGGTCCCCTGAGCCCAAGCCTCTCTGTGCCTTGAAGGTCAGACCTTGAGCTGGGGGAAACGGTGCAGAGGCCAGGCTTGCTGCCCCTGGTGGATAACAGAAAGGTGGGTAGGGGATTGCGCACTGTGGGATGGACACCGATGGCAGGGCCCTGCGATCCTCTCTTTCTGCTCCGCCCGGTTAATTCCTGTCCTGGACAAAAGGGAGCAGTGCACAGCCTTGGGGGGCTGGGACCAGAACCACTTGCACCCTGGTCACTCCGAGTAGTTTCCCCAGCCCGAGCCCGCCCCATGGGCCTGTAATGGCAGAGATATGTGAACAAGGAGGACCGGCAGATTCAACCTTGCTGCCAGGGCAGGAGCCCACAGCAGGAGGGAGGACTGGCCTGGGAAACACAATGCTCTGCCGACCTCCTTCCCCAGACTGATGGCACTCCTTGTTGTGGATATGAAAAAATTCCTGGGATTCGCTTTCTGAGTTCTTAACAAAGACGTTCCTGACAAAGTAGCCAGCACCACCATTGGCTCTCATTCATCCAGCAGTCTGTTCAGTCCCTGCCGTAACCAGTGCAGCACAGGGAGATTCAACAGAAAATTCGGGCTTCCCTCATACTTTGTTTTGTGGCTTTCGAGGTGTCCCGATGGGTAATGGGGCTCCTTCCACAAGAGCTCTCGCCCCAAACCGGCCTTGTCTCCATTGCTATGGGATGTCAGGGGCAAAAGACGAGGCCCTCTCAAACCCAGGAACTACGGAGAAAACCGTCGTTTTACCAAGGGAGGAACAACTCTGTTGGATACTCAGCTGGCTGGGACTGGAGAAGAGGGGAGAATGAAACACGACTCCCTTGCAAAGCTGATGCCCAATGTCTTTAATGAGAAAATCAAAGGCGAAAGGAAGAGACGGGAGCATTTGGGAGGCTGAGTAAAGCTCAGAGGAGTGCTGCCATCTGAGGGAAAACGTCCGCGGCAGGGATGCTTCTTTTCCAGTTCCCCTTCAAGGCTCTGGCAGTCACCTAGCGTATCACCTAGACCCGTTGCCACGGAAGGAAGGAGGAGGTATTTCACGGGGAGCATGAGGTAAAGCAGGGCAAGAGGGGGAAAGAGAGAGGCTTCCTTGGAAGAGACGGAAGGCCAGCGCAGGCCCCTTCCTCCCAGCGCAGGCGGAGAAGCGGGAGCTCGGCTCCTCTGCAGACCACGGCCACGCTCTCAGGGCTGGCTCCAGGGCTTTCCTCGAGGCTCCTGGCGCTCGGCCACGGGCAGGCGATCCACGGGCTTCAGCATAAGAGATTGCCCCGTCCCAGAGGCCCACAGAGCCCACGGCCCAGACCGGACCACCCAAAGCCCCCCAGCCCCAGGGAGCCCCCAGAAGCGATGGGCACACTGCCAGCGCTGAGAGAGCTCCCCACGGCAGCCGACGCGGTGGATCCCACAGCTGTGCTCTGAGGGAAGGAGCTGAGGATTGGGCCCGGCAGCGTCACCAGGACTGGCGAGGGCTGGATCGCAACGCTGGAGTCGGCGCACCGGAGGACGCAGGGCTCGTTGCAGCTGTTGGCAAGCGGGGTTGGGCCGCAGGCGGCTGGCAGGCAGGAGCTGTAGCACGACATGTCTCGCGGAGGGAGGCGACCCTGTAAGACCGGGAGGGAGCAGAGGGCATTAGCCGTTGGGCCCTTTCGGACGCCCAGCCTGGCTCCCCTGAAAACGGGCAGCGCCTGGGAGCTCAGCGGAGAGAGATTTGGGATGGGGCACGGGTCAAGAAAGCTGTGTCCAGCAGCAAGGCTCACAATGGTGCCCTGCTGTGCTCTTGGCCGAACACCACAACGCACCCTCCTCTCCACCGTCTTAACCTCCCCGCTGCCTGGTCACACCCTGCCCTATCTGAAGACCTCTTCTCTCAGCCGCCTGGGATGTCTCACCCACAGGGACCTGGGCTAACGTGGCCAGAGTTACTTGCAACACCCCCATGAAATGCAGGGTCCCACTTGGTAATCATTCTCCAAGGCGGAAGCAGTGGCATGGCCCAACAGTTGACGGACCTCCAGTGTCTGAAGAGAGGGGGGGTTCTGGGCCTTTTGGTGGGCCTGCAGTGGGCATTTGCTTGTAATTGAAGGGTGATCTGAGAGGGTGCGTCCAAACGCAAGGAAGCTCCTCCCGTCCAAGTCAAGCTCCTTCGCGGCCTATACCTCAGCTGGCCTTGCCACTCCCAGGCGTGCCTGACGTGTGGAGGCACCCTGCTACCTCCGGTTGCTCCATTACCAAGGGTACGTCTGCAGGCTGTGAGGCTATTTCACAACAGTCCTTCTGCTCAGCCTTGAAGGCTTGGCAGGGAAGGCGCTCCAGAGAGAGCCCTCAGTAAGCCCCCTCCCAGTATGCGGAACTGGATGCCAGGTTTTTCAGATGGGTTGAGCATAGCCTTGATGCCATGGCCTTAGTCAGGGAAAGATTTCCTACTGCAGACCAAGAGGCTCCCCCTCTTCTTGGCGTCAGGCTGTGTACCTCCGGATCATCAGCCCTTGTACCAGCATCAATGTGTTCGCTCAGACAAACAGGTCTCCTTCTCCCCCCTCCCCGCCCTCGAGACCCCTACTCTTGGCAGGTCAGGCTCCTCTCGCCCACTTCTCTCAGGAGGGGACATGTCTGAGTAAAACGCAACAGGGCTCCTGGAGACGGCAGCCACTACGGAAGAAGACGTCTATGGTGGGACTAGCTCTCCTGAGGAAGCTCCTCGTCAGGCCAATAGTGCAAAGGGAGCATTGCCGAACTGTGGATGGCAGAGGAAGTGCCCAGGCACTGGTTAGAGAGTGCTGGCCGTACGTCCTGAGCCTTGGAAAGAACCGCTGCTGGCAAAGAAACCAACCCATGCCCTGTTTCACATCCTAGACCATTCACCGAGGACAAGGGAGGCAAAACGCATGCAGCCCTCTCCACAAAAACTGTCCTGCCAACCGAGGAGACGAGAGGCAAAATGAACTGAGACTTACCAACTTCCCAGAGCAGAGGAAGGCACGAGGAGAGGATAGGGGAGCTGGGAGTTGGGCACACTTTTATCCAGCGGGCCAGAGCCCCAGGGGAGCTGAAAAATGACACAAACATGAAGCATGTTGAGAAACAGCAATTTTGGCTTCTCAAAGCTCTGCTGGTAGATGAAAGACATGCCTCCTTTGCCTGAAATGCTTGGCTCCCCTTTCATCCTGGGTAGCACTGAAGTGATTTTGTTGATAGCAATTATGTTTCTTCCCCAGACCAAGGCTCGTTTGAGGCCTCATTCCAGCAGCAGATTCAGGCCATGAGTGGGTGTTGTGCACGTCCTGCCCTTCCTGGGGAACACGGCCACCACTCACTTAGGACTTTGCCTGTGGAGCGCGCCTGAAGGCCACTCAGAAGGGTCTCTCTTTGATGGGCTGAGGCTGACCGGGAGCAACACCAGTGCCTGCAGGCTATGGAGCGGCTCAGCGCCCAGCCAGGCCTCTGCAGGATGGCTGTTCCGCTGAGGGACAGAGGACGGAGGAGACTCAGATCCGCGGGGTGACTGGAAGGTGGTGGTCAAACGAGGCCCTCCTGCAGTCCGGAGAGAAACCGCGTTGCGTGCAGGGATGGGGACGCTGAGGCCATTGCTGGAGTGGATGAGGGTACTCGGCGGCAGATCTCTGCTCCCCCCCTGGGCCTCGGTGATGCACACACTTGCCAGCCATGCAAAGGAAGCCCAGCAGTTGAGCTGTCGTCTTCGGTCAGGAAAGGCCAGAGTGTTTTCTTTGGGAACTGCACAGCCCTCGTCTCGCCTGCCAGGACTTTACTCATTACTCTCCTGAGGAGAAGCAAGGGCTCAACGTGGCCCTGGAGAGCAATGAAGGAGCCTGCTGACTCATGCCTGAAAGTGAGCCATCACCAAGTGGACCTGTTTGCTTCGGCGCAGTCTTCCCAAACAACACTCATCTTTGCATCGTTGCTGGGTGCTCGTTCAGGTCACTGACCCAGAGGGTCTGGCTTGTTTTTCCTGGCTCAGGGACGGATTGGCACATTTAATTGCAAGGTGGCACCAGCAGACCACCTCGGAGTTACCTGTGAGTCACCAAAAAGTGCCGAGGCACTATGAGAGACCTCAGCTCCACCTCGGTGCGAATCATCCATGCACTGGCATGAGGGGCTCTGGGGGAAATGGACTCAGACGTGCAGAGGACCCTAGGCGCAACCTCATGTCCGCATTCCTGCAGAAATGCAGCTTTTTGTACAGTGTTGTCACCATGGCTGTTAACATCTTGCCCAACCGCTTGGTGACTCCTTGACATCCTGTCATGCTCCTTGGTGAAACTGCAGCCAAAGGAGGACATCATGGACGTGCCCTGACGTTCCCACTCCCGCACAATTCTGGAGCACAGACCAAACTGAGGAAAGTTGACGCCCCTATGTGTCCAGGGCCTGGGGAGCCTGCTTTTTTGACGGACCGGTGTGACAGACCACCGGACTGAGGCTGCAGCCACTGAGTGGCACCAGGTGGTGCTCCCTGCTGCCCTACGAGACATAGAGGAGACTGGGCCAGACGGTCTGGGAAGGCTGCGGGGAGGGGAGCTCAACGGCCAGGCATGTGGCACCAGCCCTGAGAGCTGCCTGGAAAAGGCCTCTGACTACCCACGTTGCTCGGGAAGGTGGGCCACGCTCTCACCCGGGCGGCCGTGCTGTTTGGGGGAAGGGTCTTGGGAGGGGATTGTTGTTTCCTCCTGCAGAGGATTGATGGCTCTGTCTCACTTCTGCTGTCATTTCCAGCAGGGCCATGCTCTGGGGCTGTTGTGCCATCCTGCCAGGACGGTCGACCCAGTGCCACAGCTCACAGCAGAAACGCACTCGCTGCGTACAGGCAGAAACAGGTCCCAGGAGCCAGTATGGCACCAGGGTGGGAGGCAGCCACCCGCGGCTCTTTTCCAGGTGGAACTGGAAGCGCACTGACAAAGCAGCCAGTGATGCTCCCTCCTGAAAGGCTCCGAGAGGAACTTGCGAGGCACTCAAGCCCCAGCGTGTCCTCAACCGAAGGGCAGGAAGCAGCTGCCTAACTCTTCCAGCCCCCAGAGCCCCAAGATGTGGCCCTTTGAGATGTGGCCATGCCCCTCAGAAGAGGCACGGGTTGCCCACAGCAATCTCCACGGGGGAAGCCGCCAGCAGGAACCAGCCACGAGGGAAACTCCCCGAATGGGACGACCTGCCTGTCGTGGCTTAACCCTAGCCGGCAACTGAGCACCACGCAGCCGCTCACTCACCTCCCTCACAGTGGCATGGGGGAGAGCATCAGAGGGGTAAAAGTGAGAAAGCTCGTGGGCTGAGATAAAGGCAGTTTAATAGGTAAAGCAAAAGCTGTGCACGCAGGCAAAGGAAAACAAGGGATTCCTTCACTACTTCCCATCGGCAGGCAGGTGTTCCGCCTCCATCTCCAGAAAAGCAGGGCTCCATCACGCGTAACAGTTACTTGGGAAGACAAACGCCATCACTCCGAACGCCCCCTCCCTTCCTTCTTCTTCCCCCAGCTTTATATGCTGAGCATGACATCATATGGTCTGGATTATCCCTTTTGTCAGTTGGGGTCAGCTGTCCCAGCTGTGTCTCCTCCCAACTTCTTGTGCGCCCCCAGCCTAGTCGCCGGTGGGGTGGTGTGAGAAGCAGAAAAGGCCTTGACTCTGTAGAAGCACTGCTCAGCAGTAACGAAAGCATCTCAGCATTATCAACGCTGTTTTCAGCACAAATCCAAAACATAGCCCCATACTAGCTACTATGGAGAAAATGAACTCTATCCCAGCCAAAACCAGCACACTGCCCTACGGCTGCTCTGTTCCCGGATGGTGCACTAATGGAGGTGCGCTCAAACTACTGATGTGCACCAACCAGCACGTGCCAAAGGCCGCGGTGGGTGAGGCGAGAAGTTGAGTACCGCCTTGCTGTTCGTCCCTCCCTGCTCTCCCTTCTGGCAATTGAGAGGCCATGCAAAGAGGAGCAGACGCCAGGACAGACACTATGCTCCTCACGTAGCCTCCTTTGCCACCAGACAGGAGCATGACACAGCCCGTCACACCTCCGCTACAGCAGGCAGTGAGTACCATTGCTGGGCTGCTCCCCTCCTTGGCCTGCCACCCTGCCCCGCTGCTGGATGCGGGAAGGGTGGCGAGGCATTCCTCTGCCGCATGAGGAGCCTGGCATTTGCTGTGCCTGAGCAAAGCTGAGGCAGCGGGAGAGGGCACATGCATCCACCTGCCTCAGCAGGCATGTGGTAACACCTGAGGGCAGGAAGCGGGCAGCACAGGCCCATCCTTGCTCCGCAAGATGCCTTCTGCTTTGAACTGCAGCCACAAGAGGACATGTCCTTCCCAGGGCTGGCAAGGCAACCGAAAGTGAAGAGCACCCTCAGTCAAATGCCTGTGAGTTTACTCCTCAGCCACTTTGACCTTGAACCCTTGGGGCTGACTACCCACTTTGAGAATGACAGTTTTGAGAATGAGAATTGACAGATTTCCATAGAACAAGATTTCCGCGCCCCCGCCCCCTTCCCATTTTTTCCTTTGTTTCGGGGCCACCACAGAGCTACCGGGCCACCTCTAGGAATGGTCCCAGTGCCCCCACCCCTTCACACAGCGGCGCTTCTCTCCATCTCACAGAGGGTCCTTCCTTGGCCTTCACCTTCCAACCACCTCTGGGCTTCTGAGTCCCCTCCTTTCCGTCTCCCTCGGCCAGAGAAGCATCCAGCTGGGGCTTGGCTGATTGCTGAGCCCTTCCATGGCCCTGCGGGGCCTTGTGTTTCTCAGGGTCAGCCTCAGCCCTTCAACAGGAGACCCACGTGAGTGGCCTTCATCAGGAGTGCTCCACAGCTGAAGGCCTGACTGAGAGTGGTAGTCACGTTCCCCAGCAAGGATGTGCACAACCCACACACAGGCCCTGGAGCTACTGAAACCCTTTCCTGGGAGCTGGCATGGGACCTCAAATGACCGTTGCTTTGAGGAGCCAGCATCTAATGCATCACTGTGCTCTCGCCCAGTAGGGAAATGCAAGCCAGACCTTTCAGATGAAAGAGACAAGCTCTTCATCTCTTGGCTGCGCTTTGCAAGCCTCAAATTGCTGTTGGTCAATGTGCTTCACACAGAAGGCGCGTTCCAGCTCTCCTGAGGCGCTGGCTCACCATATAAAAAGCCTGTGCCACTCCAGGCCCTTCCATCCAAATCTCTTCCCTTGCTCTCCACGGTGAACTTGGTAAGTCTGAACTCACTCCTTCTCTTCCTGCTGGTAGGATTTCTGTCACGGGGATTGCTTCCCTTCTGTGCGTGGTCCTTCTGATATGTGGTCCAGGCTTGAAAACACGTTGTGCTTCCCTCTTCCGGGAGGCGAGTTGGTGAGGGAAGAGGGGAGGCTTCAGTCCCTTCCGAGAGGGACTGGGCTCTTTTGTAGCAGCGGCTCTGCTGAAGCCTGAGGCTGAACGACCAGTACCATCTAACCGGTTGTCAGGTACTTCCTCCCCCAACGACAGTGCAGCGACATGCCTCGGTCACTCTTGGCGTGGAAGGGAACTTTTCAGGGAGATCTGGCCCTACGCAGGCACTGCCCGTTTTCAGGGGAGCCAAGCTGGGCGTCCGAAAGGGCCCAACGGCTAATGCCCTCTGCTCCCTCCCGGTCTTACAGGGTCGCCTCCCTCCGCGAGACATGTCGTGCTACAGCTCCTGCCTGCCAGCCGCCTGCGGCCCAACCCCGCTTGCCAACAGCTGCAACGAGCCCTGCGTCCTCCGGTGCGCCGACTCCAGCGTTACGATCCAGCCCTCGCCAGTCCTGGTGACGCTGCCGGGCCCAATCCTCAGCTCCTTCCCTCAGAGCACAGCTGTGGGATCCACCGCGTCGGCTGCCGTGGGGAGCTCTCTCAGCGCTGGCAGTGTGCCCATCGCTTCTGGGGGCTCCCTGGGGCTGGGGGGCTTTGGGTGGTCCGGTCTGGGCCGTGGGCTCTGTGGGCCTCTGGGACGGGGCAATCTCTTATGCTGAAGCCCGTGGATCGCCTGCCCGTGGCCGAGCGCCAGGAGCCTCGAGGAAAGCCCTGGAGCCAGCCCTGAGAGCGTGGCCGTGGTCTGCAGAGGAGCCGAGCTCCCGCTTCTCCGCCTGCGCTGGGAGGAAGGGGCCTGCGCTGGCCTTCCGTCTCTTCCAAGGAAGCCTCTCTCTTTCCCCCTCTTGCCCTGCTTTACCTCATGCTCCCCGTGAAATACCTCCTCCTTCCTTCCGTGGCAACGGGTCTAGGTGATACGCTAGGTGACTGCCAGAGCCTTGAAGGGGAACTGGAAAAGAAGCATCCCTGCCGCGGACGTTTTCCCTCAGATGGCAGCACTCCTCTGAGCTTTACTCAGCCTCCCAAATGCTCCCGTCTCTTCCTTTCGCCTTTGATTTTCTCATTAAAGACATTGGGCATCAGCTTTGCAAGGGAGTCGTGTTTCATTCTCCCCTCTTCTCCAGTCCCAGCCAGCTGAGTATCCAACAGAGTTGTTCCTCCCTTGGTAAAACGACGGTTTTCTCCGTAGTTCCTGGGTTTGAGAGGGCCTCGTCTTTTGCCCCTGACATCCCATAGCAATGGAGACAAGGCCGGTTTGGGGCGAGAGCTCTTGTGGAAGGAGCCCCATTACCCATCGGGACACCTCGAAAGCCACAAAACAAAGTATGAGGGAAGGCCAAGTTTTCATGGGATCCTAGAATCGCCCCGACTGGTAGGAACCTCAACAGATCATCTGGTCCAACCTTTTGTGGGAAAGGGAGCCTAGATGAGATTACCTAGCCCCCTGTCCAATGGCATCTTGACGACCTTTAGTCTTGGGGACTCTATCACGTCTCTGGGAAGATCGTTGCGGTGAATGATTGTTCTCACTGTAAAAAAAGTCTTTCTTACATCGAGGCGAAGCCTCTGCTGGTTGCTCCCTGTCCTCTCTCTGTGTCTCGCTGTTAAGAGAGAGTCTCCGTCGTCTTTGTAGTGGCCTTTAAGTACTGGAAAACTGTGATGAGTGCAGGAAAAGAGCACCACAGGACAGCACGAGGCTCAGTATGGGATGTATACATGGATCTGTGTGTGTGTGCCTCCTGGGAGGCATGCTCAGCCTCGCTGCTGGCTGGGCCTGGGGGCGTGGAGCTGTGGCAGCCTGAGCTCTGCTGGGCTCCTGGGTTCAGCAGCCACTGAAGAGAAAGGGATCCTTCTGGGCTGTCCAAACCACCAAGCTCATCTGTCGATGAGAAAGAGTTCTGCTCTTCTTCTCTTCCCTGAGGCTGGCCAGGCGAGATTAAGGTGCCCATGAAGAAGCTGACCCCTCCGCAGCAGGCAGCCCCTTTCTCATCTCCCACAGGCTCTGCCTCTGGATTCAGACCCAATGGGCTGGCAGTGGCCCCCTTTGCCTGGCTCACAGGCCTTAGGGATACGCGAGGCTTGCGGCGGGGTGGGGTCAGCAGCATTCTGAGCTCTGAGCCCCTTGGCCAAACCCCAGCCTCTTCTTCTCGTATCATGTTTGCATGCTGGCGCGTGCGGGCACGCTGCTCACAGGTGCTGGTCAGCAGGAGCCACGAGGCATCCTTGGAAGTGCAAACCTACTGGGAAGGGCACCCAGAGGAGAGCAGAGTGGGGAGAGCAAGAAGCCCACGGTCGTGGGGAAGAGCTATCCGAAGGAAATTGGGAGAGGGAGGCAGGTGGCCAGGGCGGCAGAAGTGCAAGTGTGTGTAAGGGAGGGGAGGTCGTGTGGGCAGGAAGAGGCTCCAGCCAGCTCTGTGCCTTTCACAACCACGCTGGATCGTCCCTGTTCCTCTGACCCCTGCCAAGTCGCTCCTGACCGCCCGGGACAGCACATCCCTTGGTGGCATGGCTGGCTGCTGGCTACTCCTGCCTGCACACGGGTCTTCCCTGAAGATCCCTGCTTTGTCACAAAACCGGTTAAGGGCTTGGCGAGTCTGAAATAGGAGGGGAGGCTGTGAGAGCTGGGATTCTTCCCACACCTGGCGGAAGGGAATGAAGAGGGAGCCAGACTCCTCTCACTAGTACCAACTGGCAGCGCAAGAGTCAATGGGCACAAATTAAAACACGTGAAATTCCATCGCAAGGCAGGAAACCACTTTCTTACCGTGAGGGTGGTCAAACAGTGGACCAGGTTGCCCAGAGAGGTTGTGGAGTCTCCATCCTTGGAGATACTCAAAACCCAACCCGGCTATGTCCTATGCAACCTGCTCAAGTTGACCTTGCTGGAGCAGTTGGCTTGGACTAAAGGATCTCAGGAGGTCCCTTGCAACCCCAGCGATTCTGAGATTCTGTGAACGGATAAGAGCAATGTCTTCCGTAGCAAAATACCTTACCTGAAATGTTCTGTGACTGGAAGTGCTTTACGCCTATTTTTGTTTTTCGTTCCCATGGCTGGTTGAGCCTTACCGAAGGCAAGGTAAACAACATCCACCGCTCTTCCCTTCCCCACCAAGCTAGTCACCTCACTGTAGAAGGCTACCAGCTTGGGTAAGCATGACTTCTCCTTTGTAAATCCATGCTTGCTACTCCCAACCACCTTCCTGTGCTACCTATGTTTGGAAACTACTTCCAAGATGTTTTGCTCTATCGTCTTCCCAGGGACCGCGGAGAGGCTGACCATCCTGTGAGTTCCCTGGATCTTCGTCCTCTCCCTTCTTGTTCCTCTTGCCTATGTGGAGACAGAAGAAGTTGAGGTGCATCCTGAGGCACTTCAAACCCTTGCAAGTTTCTTTGCAGGCCACTCTCATCTCAAAACAAAGGCTTACTTGGGGGCACACATCGAGCTGCTCACACTCAGAAACTCTGACTGTTGTTGGGCTGACCGACGAGGATGGGATTCGAACCCATGCGTGCAGAGCACAATGGATTAGCAGTCCATCGCCTTCACCACTCGGCCACCTCGTCAGCATGCTGCTGCTGCTGCCCCTGCCACTGCTGCCGCTGCTCCTGCTGCTGCTTCTCCTGCTGCTGCTTCTTCTGCTCCTGCTCCTCCTGCTCCTGCTCCTACTCCTGCCACTGCCACTGCCACTCCACTGCTCCTGATCTTGCTGTTCCTGCTCCTGCTCCTGCTCCTGACACCTGCACCTTTTTAACCTGCTTCTTGACATGGCAGAGAAGGAGCCAGCCTCCAGCTTTTGCCTTTTGGGACTGGTCCACTCTCCCGACACCTGGGCTCAGCTCCAGGGACCTTTCGGAAATAGGTCTCAGCATTCACATCAGAAAATGACTGAACAGCGGAGCCCCACGCTCCTTCCCGGGAAGGAACGCGGGAGAGTGACCCCGGAGTGGCTCAGCGCCTCCAAAGGACTTGAGCCTGGCTTTGAGATTAATTTGTCACCAGCCACGTTCCCCTCGCACTCTGGAAGGATACCACCAGCTCATACGGACAGGAGTCACTCACGCTTGACTGGTGGTGGACTTTTCACCAGGACAGAGCGTGTGCCTCAGGCTTGGCTGTGGTGTCTCTGTGCTGTTCCCCCTGGCGCTCACCCAGGATCTCGTCACAGGCTGCTTCTCTCCCAGCACGGCTAACAGTCAGGAATGAAGAGGGAGCTGAGGGGCACCGGCCCCACTGCACACAACTCCTCTTCTTACCTGCCAGAGCTCCAGTGCTGCAGAGAGTTGAAACCACTGCACTGGTCCCCTGAGCCCAAGCCTCTCTGTGCCTTGAAGGTCAGACCTTGAGCTGGGGGAAACGGTGCAGAGGCCAGGCTTGCTGCCCCTGGTGGATAACAGAAAGGTGGGTAGGGGATTGCGCACTGTGGGATGGACACCGATGGCAGGGCCCTGCGATCCTCTCTTTCTGCTCCGCCCGGTTAATTCCTGTCCTGGACAAAAGGGAGCAGTGCACAGCCTTGGGGGGCTGGGACCAGAACCACTTGCACCCTGGTCACTCCGAGTAGTTTCCCCAGCCCGAGCCCGCCCCATGGGCCTGTAATGGCAGAGATATGTGAACAAGGAGGACCGGCAGATTCAACCTTGCTGCCAGGGCAGGAGCCCACAGCAGGAGGGAGGACTGGCCTGGGAAACACAATGCTCTGCCGACCTCCTTCCCCAGACTGATGGCACTCCTTGTTGTGGATATGAAAAAATTCCTGGGATTCGCTTTCTGAGTTCTTAACAAAGACGTTCCTGACAAAGTAGCCAGCACCACCATTGGCTCTCATTCATCCAGCAGTCTGTTCAGTCCCTGCCGTAACCAGTGCAGCACAGGGAGATTCAACAGAAAATTCGGGCTTCCCTCATACTTTGTTTTGTGGCTTTCGAGGTGTCCCGATGGGTAATGGGGCTCCTTCCACAAGAGCTCTCGCCCCAAACCGGCCTTGTCTCCATTGCTATGGGATGTCAGGGGCAAAAGACGAGGCCCTCTCAAACCCAGGAACTACGGAGAAAACCGTCGTTTTACCAAGGGAGGAACAACTCTGTTGGATACTCAGCTGGCTGGGACTGGAGAAGAGGGGAGAATGAAACACGACTCCCTTGCAAAGCTGATGCCCAATGTCTTTAATGAGAAAATCAAAGGCGAAAGGAAGAGACGGGAGCATTTGGGAGGCTGAGTAAAGCTCAGAGGAGTGCTGCCATCTGAGGGAAAACGTCCGCGGCAGGGATGCTTCTTTTCCAGTTCCCCTTCAAGGCTCTGGCAGTCACCTAGCGTATCACCTAGACCCGTTGCCACGGAAGGAAGGAGGAGGTATTTCACGGGGAGCATGAGGTAAAGCAGGGCAAGAGGGGGAAAGAGAGAGGCTTCCTTGGAAGAGACGGAAGGCCAGCGCAGGCCCCTTCCTCCCAGCGCAGGCGGAGAAGCGGGAGCTCGGCTCCTCTGCAGACCACGGCCACGCTCTCAGGGCTGGCTCCAGGGCTTTCCTCGAGGCTCCTGGCGCTCGGCCACGGGCAGGCGATCCACGGGCTTCAGCATAAGAGATTGCCCCGTCCCAGAGGCCCACAGAGCCCACGGCCCAGACCGGACCACCCAAAGCCCCCCAGCCCCAGGGAGCCCCCAGAAGCGATGGGCACACTGCCAGCGCTGAGAGAGCTCCCCACGGCAGCCGACGCGGTGGATCCCACAGCTGTGCTCTGAGGGAAGGAGCTGAGGATTGGGCCCGGCAGCGTCACCAGGACTGGCGAGGGCTGGATCGCAACGCTGGAGTCGGCGCACCGGAGGACGCAGGGCTCGTTGCAGCTGTTGGCAAGCGGGGTTGGGCCGCAGGCGGCTGGCAGGCAGGAGCTGTAGCACGACATGTCTCGCGGAGGGAGGCGACCCTGTAAGACCGGGAGGGAGCAGAGGGCATTAGCCGTTGGGCCCTTTCGGACGCCCAGCCTGGCTCCCCTGAAAACGGGCAGCGCCTGGGAGCTCAGCGGAGTGAGATTTGGGATGGGGCACGGGTCAAGAAAGCTGTGTCCAGCAGCAAGGCTCACAATGGTGCCCTGCTGTGCTCTTGGCCGAACACCACAACGCACCCTCCTCTCCACCGTCTTAACCTCCCCGCTGCCTGGTCACACCCTGCCCTATCTGAAGACCTCTTCTCTCAGCCGCCTGGGATGTCTCACCCACAGGGACCTGGGCTAACGTGGCCAGAGTTACTTGCAACACCCCCATGAAATGCAGGGTCCCACTTGGTAATCATTCTCCAAGGCGGAAGCAGTGGCATGGCCCAACAGTTGACGGACCTCCAGTGTCTGAAGAGAGGGGGGGTTCTGGGCCTTTTGGTGGGCCTGCAGTGGGCATTTGCTTGTAATTGTAGGGTGATCCGAGAGGGTGCGTCCAAACGCAAGGAAGCTCCTCCCGTCCAAGTCAAGCTCCTTCGCGGCCTATACCTCAGCTGGCCTTGCCACTCCCAGGCGTGCCTGACGTGTGGAGGCACCCTGCTACCTCCGGTTGCTCCATTACCAAGGGTACGTCTGCAGGCTGTGAGGCTATTTCACAACAGTCCTTCTGCTCAGCCTTGAAGGCTTGGCAGGGAAGGCGCTCCAGAGAGAGCCCTCAGTAAGCCCCCTCCCAGTATGTGGAACTGGATGCCAGGTTTTTCAGATGGGTTGAGCATAGCCTTGATGCCATGGCCTTAGTCAGGGAAAGATTTCCTACTGCAGACCAAGAGGCTCCCCCTCTTCTTGGCGTCAGGCTGTGTACCTCCGGATCATCAGCCCTTGTACCAGCATCAATGTGTTCGCTCAGACAAACAGGTCTCCTTCTCCCCCCTCCCCGCCCTCGAGACCCCTACTCTTGGCAGGTCAGGCTCCTCTCGCCCACTTCTCTCAGGAGGGGACATGTCTGAGTAAAACGCAACAGGGCTCCTGGAGACGGCAGCCACTACGGAAGAAGACGTCTATGGTGGGACTAGCTCTCCTGAGGAAGCTCCTCGTCAGGCCAATAGTGCAAAGGGAGCATTGCCGAACTGTGGATGGCAGAGGAAGTGCCCAGGCACTGGTTAGAGAGTGCTGGCCGTACGTCCTGAGCCTTGGAAAGAACCGCTGCTGGCAAAGAAACCAACCCATGCCCTGTTTCACATCCTAGACCATTCACCGAGGACAAGGGAGGCAAAACGCATGCAGCCCTCTCCACAAAAACTGTCCTGCCAACCGAGGAGACGAGAGGCAAAATGAACTGAGACTTACCAACTTCCCAGAGCAGAGGAAGGCACGAGGAGAGGATAGGGGAGCTGGGAGTTGGGCACACTTTTATCCAGCGGGCCAGAGCCCCAGGGGAGCTGAAAAATGACACAAACATGAAGCATGTTGAGAAACAGCAATTTTGGCTTCTCAAAGCTCTGCTGGTAGATGAAAGACATGCCTCCTTTGCCTGAAATGCTTGGCTCCCCTTTCATCCTGGGTAGCACTGAAGTGATTTTGTTGATAGCAATTATGTTTCTTCCCCAGACCAAGGCTCGTTTGAGGCCTCATTCCAGCAGCAGATTCAGGCCACGAGTGGGTGTTGTGCACGTCCTGCCCTTCCTGGGGAACACGGCCACCACTCACTTAGGACTTTGCCTGTGGAGCGCGCCTGAAGGCCACTCAGAAGGGTCTCTCTTTGATGGGCTGAGGCTGACCGGGAGCAACACCAGTGCCTGCAGGCTATGGAGCGGCTCAGCGCCCAGCCAGGCCTCTGCAGGATGGCTGTTCCGCTGAGGGACAGAGGACGGAGGAGACTCAGATCCGCGGGGTGACTGGAAGGTGGTGGTCAAACGAGGCCCTCCTGCAGTCCGGAGAGAAACCGCGTTGCGTGCAGGGATGGGGACGCTGAGGCCATTGCTGGAGTGGATGAGGGTACTCGGCGGCAGATCTCTGCTCCCCCCCTGGGCCTCGGTGATGCACACACTTGCCAGCCATGCAAAGGGAGCCCAGCAGTTGAGCTGTCGTCTTCGGTCAGGAAAGGCCAGAGTGTTTTCTTTGGGAACTGCACAGCCCTCGTCTCGCCTGCCAGGACTTTACTCATTACTCTCCTGAGGAGAAGCAAGGGCTCAACGTGGCCCTGGAGAGCAATGAAGGAGCCTGCTGACTCATGCCTGAAAGTGAGCCATCACCAAGTGGACCTGTTTGCTTCGGCGCAGTCTTCCCAAACAACACTCATCTTTGCATCGTTGCTGGGTGCTCGTTCAGGTCACTGACCCAGAGGGTCTGGCTTGTTTTTCCTGGCTCAGGGACGGATTGGCACATTTAATTGCAAGGTGGCACCAGCAGACCACCTCGGAGTCACCTGTGAGTCACCAAAAAGTGCCGAGGCACTATGAGAGACCTCAGCTCCACCTCGGTGCGAATCATCCATGCACTGGCATGAGGGGCTCTGGGGGAAATGGACTCAGACGTGCAGAGGACCCTAGGCGCAACCTCATGTCCGCATTCCTGCAGAAATGCAGCTTTTTGTACAGTGTTGTCACCATGGCTGTTAACATCTTGCCCAACCGCTTGGTGACTCCTTGACATCCTGTCATGCTCCTTGGTGAAACTGCAGCCAAAGGAGGACATCATGGACGTGCCCTGACGTTCCCACTCCCGCACAATTCTGGAGCACAGACCAAATTGAGGAAAGTTGACGCCCCTATGTGTCCAGGGCCTGGGGAGCCTGCTTTTTTGACGGACCGGTGTGACAGACCACCGGACTGAGGCTGCAGCCACTGAGTGGCACCAGGTGGTGCTCCCTGCTGCCCTACGAGACATAGAGGAGACTGGGCCAGATGGTCTGGGAAGGCTGCGGGGAGGGGAGCTCAACGGCCAGGCATGTGGCACCAGCCCTGAGAGCTGCCTGGAAAAGGCCTCTGACTACCCACGTTGCTCGGGAAGGTGGGTCACGCTCTCACCCGGGCGGCCGTGCTGTTTGGGGGAAGGGTCTTGGGAGGGGATTGTTGTTTCCTCCTGCAGAGGATTGATGGCTCTGTCTCACTTCTGCTGTCATTTCCAGCAGGGCCATGCTCTGGGGCTGTTGTGCCATCCTGCCAGGACGGTCGACCCAGTGCCACAGCTCACAGCAGAAACGCACTCGCTGCGTACAGGCAGAAACAGGTCCCAGGAGCCAGTATGGCACCAGGGTGGGAGGCAGCCACCCGCGGCTCTTTTCCAGGTGGAACTGGAAGCGCACTGACAAAGCAGCCAGTGATGCTCCCTCCTGAAAGGCTCCGAGAGGAACTTGCGAGGCACTCAAGCCCCAGCGTGTCCTCAACCGAAGGGCAGGAAGCAGCTGCCTAACTCTTCCAGCCCCCAGAGCCCCAAGATGTGGCCCTTTGAGATGTGGCCATGCCCCTCAGAAGAGGCACGGGTTGCCCACAGCAATCTCCACGGGGGAAGCCGCCAGCAGGAACCAGCCACGAGGGAAACTCCCCGAATGGGACGACCTGCCTGTCGTGGCTTAACCCTAGCCGGCAACTGAGCACCACGCAGCCGCTCACTCACCTCCCTCACAGTGGCATGGGGGAGAGCATCAGAGGGGTAAAAGTGAGAAAGCTCGTGGGCTGAGATAAAGGCAGTTTAATAGGTAAAGCAAAAGCTGTGCACGCAGGCAAAGGAAAACAAGGGATTCCTTCACTACTTCCCATCGGCAGGCAGGTGTTCCGCCTCCATCTCCAGAAAAGCAGGGCTCCATCACGCGTAACAGTTACTTGGGAAGACAAACGCCATCACTCCGAACGCCCCCTCCCTTCCTTCTTCTTCCCCCAGCTTTATATGCTGAGCATGACATCATATGGTCTGGATTATCCCTTTTGTCAGTTGGGGTCAGCTGTCCCAGCTGTGTCTCCTCCCAACTTCTTGTGCGCCCCCAGCCTAGTCGCCGGTGGGGTGGTGTGAGAAGCAGAAAAGGCCTTGACTCTGTAGAAGCACTGCTCAGCAGTAACGAAAGCATCTCAGCATTATCAACGCTGTTTTCAGCACAAATCCAAAACATAGCCCCATACTAGCTACTATGGAGAAAATGAACTCTATCCCAGCCAAAACCAGCACACTGCCCTACGGCTGCTCTGTTCCCGGATGGTGCACTAATGGAGGTGCGCTCAAACTACTGATGTGCACCAACCAGCACGTGCCAAAGGCCGCGGTGGGTGAGGCGAGAAGTTGAGTACCGCCTTGCTGTTCGTCCCTCCCTGCTCTCCCTTCTGGCAATTGAGAGGCCATGCAAAGAGGAGCAGACGCCAGGACAGACACTATGCACCTCACGTAGCCTCCTTTGCCACCAGACAGGAGCATGACACAGCCCGTCACACCTCCGCTACAGCAGGCAGTGAGTACCATTGCTGGGCTGCTCCCCTCCTTGGCCTGCCACCCTGCCCCGCTGCTGGATGCGGGAAGGGTGGCGAGGCATTCCTCTGCCGCATGAGGAGCCTGGCATTTGCTGTGCCTGAGCAAAGCTGAGGCAGCGGGAGAGGGCACATGCATCCACCTGCCTCAGCAGGCATGTGGTAACACCTGAGGGCAGGAAGCGGGCAGCACAGGCCCATCCTTGCTCCGCAAGATGCCTTCTGCTTTGAACTGCAGCCACAAGAGGACATGTCCTTCCCAGGGCTGGCAAGGCAACCGAAAGTGAAGAGCACCCTCAGTCAAATGCCTGTGAGTTTACTCCTCAGCCACTTTGACCTTGAACCCTTGGGGCTGACTACCCACTTTGAGAATGACAGTTTTGAGAATGAGAATTGACAGATTTCCATAGAACAAGATTTCCGCGCCCCCGCCCCCTTCCCATTTTTTCCTTTGTTTCGGGGCCACCACAGAGCTACCGGGCCACCTCTAGGAATGGTCCCAGTGCCCCCACCCCTTCACACAGCGGCGCTTCTCTCCATCTCACAGAGGGTCCTTCCTTGGCCTTCACCTTCCAACCACCTCTGGGCTTCTGAGTCCCCTCCTTTCCGTCTCCCTCGGCCAGAGAAGCATCCAGCTGGGGCTTGGCTGATTGCTGAGCCCTTCCATGGCCCTGCGGGGCCTTGTGTTTCTCAGGGTCAGCCTCAGCCCTTCAACAGGAGACCCACGTGAGTGGCCTTCATCAGGAGTGCTCCACAGCTGAAGGCCTGACTGAGAGTGGTAGTCACGTTCCCCAGCAAGGATGTGCACAACCCACACACAGGCCCTGGAGCTACTGAAACCCTTTCCTGGGAGCTGGCATGGGACCTCAAATGACCGTTGCTTTGAGGAGCCAGCATCTAATGCATCACTGTGCTCTCGCCCAGTAGGGAAATGCAAGCCAGACCTTTCAGATGAAAGAGACAAGCTCTTCATCTCTTGGCTGCGCTTTGCAAGCCTCAAATTGCTGTTGGTCAATGTGCGTCACACAGAAGGCGCGTTCCAGCTCTCCTGAGGCGCTGGCTCACCATATAAAAAGCCTGTGCCACTCCAGGCCCTTCCATCCAAATCTCTTCCCTTGCTCTCCACGGTGAACTTGGTAAGTCTGAACTCACTCCTTCTCTTCCTGCTGGTAGGATTTCTGTCACGGGGATTGCTTCCCTTCTGTGCGTGGTCCTTCTGATATGTGGTCCAGGCTTGAAAACACGTTGTGCTTCCCTCTTCCGGGAGGCGAGTTGGTGAGGGAAGAGGGGAGGCTTCAGTCCCTTCCGAGAGGGACTGGGCTCTTTTGTAGCAGCGGCTCTGCTGAAGCCTGAGGCTGAACGACCAGTACCATCTAACCGGTCGTCAGGTACTTCCTCCCCCAACGACAGTGCAGCGACATGCCTCGGTCACTCTTGGCGTGGAAGGGAACTTTTCAGGGAGATCTGGCCCTACGCAGGCACTGCCCGTTTTCAGGGGAGCCAAGCTGGGCGTCCGAAAGGGCCCAACGGCTAATGCCCTCTGCTCCCTCCCGGTCTTACAGGGTCGCCTCCCTCCGCGAGACATGTCGTGCTACAGCTCCTGCCTGCCAGCCGCCTGCGGCCCAACCCCGCTTGCCAACAGCTGCAACGAGCCCTGCGTCCTCCGGTGCGCCGACTCCAGCGTTGCGATCCAGCCCTCGCCAGTCCTGGTGACGCTGCCGGGCCCAATCCTCAGCTCCTTCCCTCAGAGCACAGCTGTGGGATCCACCGCGTCGGCTGCCGTGGGGAGCTCTCTCAGCGCTGGCAGTGTGCCCATCGCTTCTGGGGGCTCCCTGGGGCTGGGGGGCTTTGGGTGGTCCGGTCTGGGCCGTGGGCTCTGTGGGCCTCTGGGACGGGGCAATCTCTTATGCTGAAGCCCGTGGATCGCCTGCCCGTGGCCGAGCGCCAGGAGCCTCGAGGAAAGCCCTGGAGCCAGCCCTGAGAGCGTGGCCGTGGTCTGCAGAGGAGCCGAGCTCCCGCTTCTCCGCCTGCGCTGGGAGGAAGGGGCCTGCGCTGGCCTTCCGTCTCTTCCAAGGAAGCCTCTCTCTTTCCCCCTCTTGCCCTGCTTTACCTCATGCTCCCCGTGAAATACCTCCTCCTTCCTTCCGTGGCAACGGGTCTAGGTGATACGCTAGGTGACTGCCAGAGCCTTGAAGGGGAACTGGAAAAGAAGCATCCCTGCCGCGGAGGTTTTCCCTCAGATGGCAGCACTCCTCTGAGCTTTACTCAGCCTCCCAAATGCTCCCGTCTCTTCCTTTCGCCTTTGATTTTCTCATTAAAGACATTGGGCATCAGCTTTGCAAGGGAGTCGTGTTTCATTCTCCCCTCTTCTCCAGTCCCAGCCAGCTGAGTATCCAACAGAGTTGTTCCTCCCTTGGTAAAACGACGGTTTTCTCCGTAGTTCCTGGGTTTGAGAGGGCCTCGTCTTTTGCCCCTGACATCCCATAGCAATGGAGACAAGGCCGGTTTGGGGCGAGAGCTCTTGTGGAAGGAGCCCCATTACCCATCGGGACACCTCGAAAGCCACAAAACAAAGTATGAGGGAAGGCCAAGTTTTCATGGGATCCTAGAATCGCCCCGACTGGTAGGAACCTCAACAGATCATCTGGTCCAACCTTTTGTGGGAAAGGGAGCCTAGATGAGATTACCTAGCCCCCTGTCCAATGGCATCTTGACGACCTTTAGTCTTGGGGACTCTACCACGTCTCTGGGAAGATCGTTGCGGTGAATGATTGTTCTCACTGTAAAAAAAGTCTTTCTTACATCGAGGCGAAGCCTCTGCTGGTTGCTCCCTGTCCTCTCTCTGTGTCTCGCTGTTAAGAGAGAGTCTCCGTCGTCTTTGTAGTGGCCTTTAAGTACTGGAAAACTGTGATGAGTGCAGGAAAAGAGCACCACAGGACAGCACGAGGCTCAGTATGGGATGTATACATGGATCTGTGTGTGTGTGCCTCCTGGGAGGCATGCTCAGCCTCGCTGCTGGCTGGGCCTGGGGGCGTGGAGCTGTGGCAGCCTGAGCTCTGCTGGGCTCCTGGGTTCAGCAGCCACTGAAGAGAAAGGGATCCTTCTGGGCTGTCCAAACCACCAAGCTCATCTGTCGATGAGAAAGAGTTCTGCTCTTCTTCTCTTCCCTGAGGCTGGCCAGGCGAGATTAAGGTGCCCATGAAGAAGCTGACCCCTCCGCAGCAGGCAGCCCCTTTCTCATCTCCCACAGGCTCTGCCTCTGGATTCAGACCCAATGGGCTGGCAGTGGCCCCCTTTGCCTGGCTCACAGGCCTTAGGGATACGCGAGGCTTGCGGCGGGGTGGGGTCAGCAGCATTCTGAGCTCTGAGCCCCTTGGCCAAACCCCAGCCTCTTCTTCTCGTATCATGTTTGCATGCTGGCGCGTGCGGGCACGCTGCTCGCAGGTGCTGGTCAGCAGGAGCCATGAGGCATCCTTGGAAGTGCAAACCTACTGGGAAGGGCACCCAGAGGAGAGCAGAGTGGGGAGAGCAAGAAGCCCACGGTCGTGGGGAAGAGCTATCCGAAGGAAATTGGGAGAGGGAGGCAGGTGGCCAGGGCGGCAGAAGTGCAAGTGTGTGTAAGGGAGGGGAGGTCGTGTGGGCAGGAAGAGGCTCCAGCCAGCTCTGTGCCTTTCACAACCACGCTGGATCGTCCCTGTTCCTCTGACCCCTGCCAAGTCGCTCCTGACCGCCCGGGACAGCACATCCCTTGGTGGCATGGCTGGCTGCTGGCTACTCCTGCCTGCACACGGGTCTTCCCTGAAGATCCCTGCTTTGTCACAAAACCGGTTAAGGGCTTGGCGAGTCTGAAATAGGAGGGGAGGCTGTGAGAGCTGGGATTCTTCCCACACCTGGCGGAAGGGAACGAAGAGGGAGCCAGACTCCTCTCACTAGTACCAACTGGCAGCACAAGAGTCAATGGGCACAAATTAAAACACGTGAAATTCCATCGCAAGGCAGGAAACCACTTTCTTACCGTGAGGGTGGTCAAACAGTGGACCAGGTTGCCCAGAGAGGTTGTGGAGTCTCCATCCTTGGAGATACTCAAAACCCAACCCGGCTATGTCCTATGCAACCTGCTCAAGTTGACCTTGCTGGAGCAGTTGGCTTGGACTAAAGGATCTCAGGAGGTCCCTTGCAACCCCAGCGATTCTGAGATTCTGTGAACGGATAAGAGCAATGTCTTCCGTAGCAAAATACCTTACCTGAAATGTTCTGTGACTGGAAGTGCTTTACGCCTATTTTTGTTTTTCGTTCCCATGGCTGGTTGAGCCTTACCGAAGGCAAGGTAAACAACATCCACCGCTCTTCCCTTCCCCACCAAGCTAGTCACCTCACTGTAGAAGGCTACCAGCTTGGGTAAGCATGACTTCTCCTTTGTAAATCCATGCTTGCTACTCCCAACCACCTTCCTGTGCTACCTATGTTTGGAAACTACTTCCAAGATGTTTTGCTCTATCGTCTTCCCAGGGACCGCGGAGAGGCTGACCATCCTGTGAGTTCCCTGGATCTTCGTCCTCTCCCTTCTTGTTCCTCTTGCCTATGTGGAGACAGAAGAAGTTGAGGTGCATCCTGAGGCACTTCAAACCCTTGCAAGTTTCTTTGCAGGCCACTCTCATCTCAAAACAAAGGCTTACTTGGGGGCACACATCGAGCTGCTCACACTCAGAAACTCTGACTGTTGTTGGGCTGACCGACGAGGATGGGATTTGAACCCATGCGTGCAGAGCACAATGGATTAGCAGTCCATCGCCTTCACCACTCGGCCACCTCATCAGCATGCTGCTGCTGCCCCTGCCACTGCTGCCGCTGCTCCTGCTGCTGCTTCTCCTGCTGCTGCTTCTTCTGCTCCTGCTCCTCCTGCTCCTGCTCCTACTCCTGCCACTGCCACTGCCACTCCACTGCTCCTGATCTTGCTGTTCCTGCTCCTGCTCCTGCTCCTGACACCTGCACCTTTTTAACCTGCTTCTTGACATGGCAGAGAAGGAGCCAGCCTCCAGCTTTTGCCTTTTGGGACTGGTCCACTCTCCCGACACCTGGGCTCAGCTCCAGGGACCTTTCGGAAATAGGTCTCAGCATTCACATCAGAAAATGACTGAACAGCGGAGCCCCATGCTCCTTCCCGGGAAGGAACGCGGGAGAGTGACCCCGGAGTGGCTCAGCGCCTCCAAAGGACTTGAGCCTGGCTTTGAGATTAATTTGTCACCAGCCACGTTCCCCTCGCACTCTGGAAGGATACCACCAGCTCATACGGACAGGAGTCACTCACGCTTGACTGGTGGTGGACCAGGACAGAGCGTGTGCCTCAGGCTTGGCTGTGGTGTCTCTGTGCTGTTCCCCCTGGCGCTCACCCAGGATCTCGTCACAGGCTGCTTCTCTCCCAGCACGGCTAACAGTCAGGAATGAAGAGGGAGCTGAGGGGCACCGGCCCCACTGCACACAACTCCTCTTCTTACCTGCCAGAGCTCCAGTGCTGCAGAGAGTTGAAACCACTGCACTGGTCCCCTGAGCCCAAGCCTCTCTGTGCCTTGAAGGTCAGACCTTGAGCTGGGGGAAACGGTGCAGAGGCCAGGCTTGCTGCCCCTGGTGGATAACAGAAAGGTGGGTAGGGGATTGCGCACTGTGGGATGGACACCGATGGCAGGGCCCTGCGATCCTCTCTTTCTGCTCCGCCCGGTTAATGCCTGTCCTGGACAAAAGGGAGCAGTGCACAGCCTTGGGGGGCTGGGACCAGAACCACTTGCACCCTGGTCACTCCGAGTAGTTTCCCCAGCCCGAGCCCGCCCCATGGGCCTGTAATGGCAGAGATATGTGAACAAGGAGGACCGGCAGATTCAACCTTGCTGCCAGGGCAGGAGCCCACAGCAGGAGGGAGGACTGGCCTGGGAAACACAATGCTCTGCCGACCTCCTTCCCCAGACTGATGGCACTCCTTGTTGTGGATATGAAAAAATTCCTGGGATTCGCTTTCTGAGTTCTTAACAAAGACGTTCCTGACAAAGTAGCCAGCACCACCATTGGCTCTCATTCATCCAGCAGTCTGTTCAGTCCCTGCCGTAACCAGTGCAGCACAGGGAGATTCAACAGAAAATTCGGGCTTCCCTCATACTTTGTTTTGTGGCTTTCGAGGTGTCCCGATGGGTAATGGGGCTCCTTCCACAAGAGCTCTCGCCCCAAACCGGCCTTGTCTCCATTGCTATGGGATGTCAGGGGCAAAAGACGAGGCCCTCTCAAACCCAGGAACTACGGAGAAAACCGTCGTTTTACCAAGGGAGGAACAACTCTGTTGGATACTCAGCTGGCTGGGACTGGAGAAGAGGGGAGAATGAAACACGACTCCCTTGCAAAGCTGATGCCCAATGTCTTTAATGAGAAAATCAAAGGCGAAAGGAAGAGACGGGAGCATTTGGGAGGCTGAGTAAAGCTCAGAGGAGTGCTGCCATCTGAGGGAAAACCTCCGCGGCAGGGATGCTTCTTTTCCAGTTCCCCTTCAAGGCTCTGGCAGTCACCTAGCGTATCACCTAGACCCGTTGCCACGGAAGGAAGGAGGAGGTATTTCACGGGGAGCATGAGGTAAAGCAGGGCAAGAGGGGGAAAGAGAGAGGCTTCCTTGGAAGAGACGGAAGGCCAGCGCAGGCCCCTTCCTCCCAGCGCAGGCGGAGAAGCGGGAGCTCGGCTCCTCTGCAGACCACGGCCACGCTCTCAGGGCTGGCTCCAGGGCTTTCCTCGAGGCTCCTGGCGCTCGGCCACGGGCAGGCGATCCACGGGCTTCAGCATAAGAGATTGCCCCGTCCCAGAGGCCCACAGAGCCCACGGCCCAGACCGGACCACCCAAAGCCCCCCAGCCCCAGGGAGCCCCCAGAAGCGATGGGCACACTGCCAGCGCTGAGAGAGCTCCCCACGGCAGCCGACGCGGTGGATCCCACAGCTGTGCTCTGAGGGAAGGAGCTGAGGATTGGGCCCGGCAGCGTCACCAGGACTGGCGAGGGCTGGATCGCAACGCTGGAGTCGGCGCACCGGAGGACGCAGGGCTCGTTGCAGCTGTTGGCAAGCGGGGTTGGGCCGCAGGCGGCTGGCAGGCAGGAGCTGTAGCACGACATGTCTCGCGGAGGGAGGCGACGCTGTAAGACCGGGAGGGAGCAGAGGGCATTAGCCGTTGGGCCCTTTCGGACGCCCAGCTTGGCTCCCCTGAAAACGGGCAGTGCCTGCGTAGGGCCAGATCTCCCTGAAAAGTTCCCTTCCACGCCAAGAGTGACCGAGGCATGTCGCTGCACTGTCGTTGGGGGAGGAAGTACCTGACGACCGGTTAGATGGTACTGGTCGTTCAGCCTCAGGCTTCAGCAGAGCCGCTGCTACAAAAGAGCCCAGTCCCTCTCGGAAGGGACTGAAGCCTCCCCTCTTCCCTCACCAACTCGCCTCCCGGAAGAGGGAAGCACAACGTGTTTTCAAGCCTGGACCACATATCAGAAGGACCACGCACAGAAGGGAAGCAATCCCCGTGACAGAAATCCTACCAGCAGGAAGAGAAGGAGTGAGTTCAGACTTACCAAGTTCACCGTGGAGAGCAAGGGAAGAGATTTGGATGGAAGGGCCTGGAGTGGCACAGGCTTTTTATATGGTGAGCCAGCGCCTCAGGAGAGCTGGAACGCGCCTTCTGTGTGACGCACATTGACCAACAGCAATTTGAGGCTTGCAAAGCGCAGCCAAGAGATGAAGAGCTTGTCTCTTTCATCTGAAAGGTCTGGCTTGCATTTCCCTACTGGGCGAGAGCACAGTGATGCATTAGATGCTGGCTCCTCAAAGCAACGGTCATTTGAGGTCCCATGCCAGCTCCCAGGAAAGGGTTTCAGTAGCTCCAGGGCCTGTGTGTGGGTTGTGCACATCCTTGCTGGGGAACGTGACTACCACTCTCAGTCAGGCCTTCAGCTGTGGAGCACTCCTGATGAAGGCCACTCACGTGGGTCTCCTGTTGAAGGGCTGAGGCTGACCCTGAGAAACACAAGGCCCCGCAGGGCCATGGAAGGGCTCAGCAATCAGCCAAGCCCCAGCTGGATGCTTCTCTGGCCGAGGGAGACGGAAAGGAGGGGACTCAGAAGCCCAGAGGTGGTTGGAAGGTGAAGGCCAAGGAAGGACCCTCTGTGAGATGGAGAGAAGCGCCGCTGTGTGAAGGGGTGGGGGCACTGGGACCATTCCTAGAGGTGGCCCGGTAGCTCTGTGGTGGCCCCGAAACAAAGGAAAAAATGGGAAGGGGGCGGGGGCGCGGAAATCTTGTTCTATGGAAATCTGTCAATTCTCATTCTCAAAACTGTCATTCTCAAAGTGGGTAGTCAGCCCCAAGGGTTCAAGGTCAAAGTGGCTGAGGAGTAAACTCACAGGCATTTGACTGAGGGTGCTCTTCACTTTCGGTTGCCTTGCCAGCCCTGGGAAGGACATGTCCTCTTGTGGCTGCAGTTCAAAGCAGAAGGCATCTTGCGGAGCAAGGATGGGCCTGTGCTGCCCGCTTCCTGCCCTCAGGTGTTACCACATGCCTGCTGAGGCAGGTGGATGCATGTGCCCTCTCCCGCTGCCTCAGCTTTGCTCAGGCACAGCAAATGCCAGGCTCCTCATGCGGCAGAGGAATGCCTCGCCACCCTTCCCGCATCCAGCAGCGGGGCAGGGTGGCAGGCCAAGGAGGGGAGCAGCCCAGCAATGGTACTCACTGCCTGCTGTAGCGGAGGTGTGACGGGCTGTGTCATGCTCCTGTCTGGTGGCAAAGGAGGCTACGTGAGGAGCATAGTGTCTGTCCTGGCGTCTGCTCCTCTTTGCATGGCCTCTCAATTGCCAGAAGGGAGAGCAGGGAGGGACGAACAGCAAGGCGGTACTCAACTTCTCGCCTCACCCACCGCGGCCTTTGGCACGTGCTGGTTGGTGCACATCAGTAGTTTGAGCGCACCTCCATTAGTGCACCATCCGGGAACAGAGCAGCCGTAGGGCAGTGTGCTGGTTTTGGCTGGGATAGAGTTCATTTTCTCCATAGTAGCTAGTATGGGGCTATGTTTTGGATTTGTGCTGAAAACAGCGTTGATAATGCTGAGATGCTTTCGTTACTGCTGAGCAGTGCTTCTACAGAGTCAAGGCCTTTTCTGCTTCTCACACCACCCCACCGGCGACTAGGCTGGGGGCGCACAAGAAGTTGGGAGGAGACACAGCTGGGACAGCTGACCCCAACTGACAAAAGGGATAATCCAGACCATATGATGTCATGCTCAGCATATAAAGCTGGGGGAAGAAGAAGGAAGGGAGGGGGCGTTCGGAGTGATGGCGTTTGTCTTCCCAAGTAACTGTTACGCGTGATGGAGCCCTGCTTTTCTGGAGATGGAGGCGGAACACCTGCCTGCCGATGGGAAGTAGTGAAGGAATCCCTTGTTTTCCTTTGCCTGCGTGCACGGCTTTTGCTTTACCTATTAAACTGCCTTTATCTCAGCCCACGAGCTTTCTCACTTTTACCCCTCTGATGCCACTGTGAGGGAGGTGAGTGAGCGGCTGCGTGGTGCTCAGTTGCCGGCTAGGGTTAAGCCACGACAGGCAGGTCGTCCCATTCGGGGAGTTTCCCTCGTGGCTGGTTCCTGCTGGCGGCTTCCCCCGTGGAGATTGCTGTGGGCAACCCGTGCCTCTTCTGAGGGGCATGGCCACATCTCAAAGGGCCACATCTTGGGGCTCTGGGGGCTGGAAGAGTTAGGCAGCTGCTTCCTGCCCTTCGGTTGAGGACACGCTGGGGCTTGAGTGCCTCGCAAGTTCCTCTCGGAGCCTTTCAGGAGGGAGCATCACTGGCTGCTTTGTCAGTGCGCTTCCAGTTCCACCTGGAAAAGAGCCGCGGGTGGCTGCCTCCCACCCTGGTGCCATACTGGCTCCTGGGACCTGTTTCTGCCTGTACGCAGCGAGTGCGTTTCTGCTGTGAGCTGTGGCACTGGGTCGACCGTCCTGGCAGGATGGCACAACAGCCCCAGAGCATGGCCCTGCTGGAAATGACAGCAGAAGTGAGACAGAGCCATCAATCCTCTGCAGGAGGAAACAACAATCCCCTCCCAAGACCCTTCCCCCAAACAGCACGGCCGCCCGGGTGAGAGCGTGGCCCACCTTCCCGAGCAACGTGGGTAGTCAGAGGCCTTTTCCAGGCAGCTCTCAGGGCTGGTGCCACATGCCTGGCCGTTGAGCTCCCCTCCCCGCAGCCTTCCCAGACCGTCTGGCCCAGTCTCCTCTATGTCTCGTAGGGCAGCAGGGAGCACCACCTGGTGCCACTCAGTGGCTGCAGCCTCAGTCCGGTGGTCTGTCACACCGGTCCGTCAAAAAAGCAGGCTCCCCAGGCCCTGGACACATAGGGGCGTCAACTTTCCTCAGTTTGGTCTGTGCTCCAGAATTGTGCGGGAGTGGGAACGTCAGGGCACGTCCATGATGTCCTCCTTTGGCTGCAGTTTCACCAAGGAGCATGACAGGATGTCAAGGAGTCACCAAGCGGTTGGGCAAGATGTTAACAGCCATGGTGACAACACTGTACAAAAAGCTGCATTTCTGCAGGAATGCGGACATGAGGTTGCGCCTAGGGTCCTCTGCACGTCTGAGTCCATTTCCCCCAGAGCCCCTCATGCCAGTGCATGGATGATTCGCACCGAGGTGGAGCTGAGGTCTCTCATAGTGCCTCGGCACTTTTTGGTGACTCACAGGTGACTCCGAGGTGGTCTGCTGGTGCCACCTTGCAATTAAATGTGCCAATCCGTCCCTGAGCCAGGAAAAACAAGCCAGACCCTCTGGGTCAGTGACCTGAACGAGCACCCAGCAACGATGCAAAGATGAGTGTTGTTTGGGAAGACTGCGCCGAAGCAAACAGGTCCACTTGGTGATGGCTCACTTTCAGGCATGAGTCAGCAGGCTCCTTCATTGCTCTCCAGGGCCACGTTGAGCCCTTGCTTCTCCTCAGGAGAGTAATGAGTAAAGTCCTGGCAGGCGAGACGAGGGCTGTGCAGTTCCCAAAGAAAACACTCTGGCCTTTCCTGACCGAAGACGACAGCTCAACTGCTGGGCTTCCTTTGCATGGCTGGCAAGTGTGTGCATCACCGAGGCCCAGGGGGGGAGCAGAGATCTGCCGCCGAGTACCCTCATCCACTCCAGCAATGGCCTCAGCGTCCCCATCCCTGCACGCAACGCGGTTTCTCTCCGGACTGCAGGAGGGCCTCGTTTGACCACCACCTTCCAGTCACCCCGCGGATCTGAGTCTCCTCTGTCCTCTGTCCCTCAGCGGAACAGCCATCCTGCAGAGGCCTGGCTGGGCGCTGAGCCGCTCCATAGCCTGCAGGCACTGGTGTTGCTCCCGGTCAGCCTCAGCCCATCAAAGAGAGACCCTTCTGAGTGGCCTTCAGGCGCGCTCCACAGGCAAAGTCCTAAGTGAGTGGTGGCCGTGTTCCCCAGGAAGGGCAGGACGTGCACAACACCCACTCGTGGCCTGAATCTGCTGCTGGAATGAGGCCTCAAACGAGCCTTGGTCTGGGGAAGAAACATAATTGCTATCAACAAAATCACTTCAGTGCTACCCAGGATGAAAGGGGAGCCAAGCATTTCAGGCAAAGGAGGCATGTCTTTCATCTACCAGCAGAGCTTTGAGAAGCCAAAATTGCTGTTTCTCAACATGCTTCATGTTTGTGTCATTTTTCAGCTCCCCTGGGGCTCTGGCCCGCTGGATAAAAGTGTGCCCAACTCCCAGCTCCCCTATCCTCTCCTCGTGCCTTCCTCTGCTCTGGGAAGTTGGTAAGTCTCAGTTCATTTTGCCTCTCGTCTCCTCGGTTGGCAGGACAGTTTTTGTGGAGAGGGCTGCATGCGTTTTGCCTCCCTTGTCCTCGGTGAATGGTCTAGTTTGTGAAACAGGGCATGGGTTGGTTTCTTTGCCAGCAGCGGTTCTTTCCAAGGCTCAGGACGTACGGCCAGCACTCTCTAACCAGTGCCTGGGCACTTCCTCTGCCATCCACAGTTCGGCAATGCTCCCTTTGCACTATTGGCCTGACGAGGAGCTTCCTCAGGAGAGCTAGTCCCACCATAGACGTCTTCTTCCGTAGTGGCTGCCGTCTCCAGGAGCCCTGTTGCGTTTTACTCAGACATGTCCCCTCCTGAGAGAAGTGGGCGAGAGGAGCCTGACCTGCCAAGAGTAGGGGTCTCGAGGGCGGGGAGGGGGGAGAAGGAGACCTGTTTGTCTGAGCGAACACATTGATGCTGGTACAAGGGCTGATGATCCGGAGGTACACAGCCTGACGCCAAGAAGAGGGGGAGCCTCTTGGTCTGCAGTAGGAAATCTTTCCCTGACTAAGGCCATGGCATCAAGGCTATGCTCAACCCATCTGAAAAACCTGGCATCCAGTTCCGCATACTGGGAGGGGGCTTACTGAGGGCTCTCTCTGGAGCGCCTTCCCTGCCAAGCCTTCAAGGCTGAGCAGAAGGACTGTTGTGAAATAGCCTCACAGCCTGCAGACGTACCCTTGGTAATGGAGCAACCGGAGGTAGCAGGGTGCCTCCACACGTCAGGCACGCCTGGGAGTGGCAAGGCCAGCTGAGGTATAGGCCGCGAAGGAGCTTGACTTGGACGGGAGGAGCTTCCTTGCGTTTGGACGCACCCTCTCGGATCACCCTTCAATTACAAGCAAATGCCCACTGCAGGCCCACCAAAAGGCCCAGAACCCCCCCTCTCTTCAGACACTGGAGGTCCGTCAACTGTTGGGCCATGCCACTGCTTCTGCCTTGGAGAATGATTACCAAGTGGGACCCTGCATTTCATGGGGGTGTTGCAAGTAACTCTGGCCACGTTAGCCCAGGTCCCTGTGGGTGAGACATCCCAGGCGGCTGAGAGAAGAGGTCTTCAGATAGGGCAGGGTGTGACCAGGCAGCGGGGAGGTTAAGACGGTGGAGAGGAGGGTGCGTTGTGGTGTTCGGCCAAGAGCACAGCAGGGCACCATTGTGAGCCTTGCTGCTGGACACAGCTTTCTTGACCCGTGCCCCATCCCAAATCTCTCTCCGCTGAGCTCCCAGGCGCTGCCCGTTTTCAGGGGAGCCAGGCTGGGCGTCCGAAAGGGCCCAACGGCTAATGCCCTCTGCTCCCTCCCGGTCTTACAGGGTCGCCTCCCTCCGCGAGACATGTCGTGCTACAGCTCCTGCCTGCCAGCCGCCTGCGGCCCAACCCCGCTTGCCAACAGCTGCAACGAGCCCTGCGTCCTCCGGTGCGCCGACTCCAGCGTTGCGATCCAGCCCTCGCCAGTCCTGGTGACGCTGCCGGGCCCAATCCTCAGCTCCTTCCCTCAGAGCACAGCTGTGGGATCCACCGCGTCGGCTGCCGTGGGGAGCTCTCTCAGCGCTGGCAGTGTGCCCATCGCTTCTGGGGGCTCCCTGGGGCTGGGGGGCTTTGGGTGGTCCGGTCTGGGCCGTGGGCTCTGTGGGCCTCTGGGACGGGGCAATCTCTTATGCTGAAGCCCGTGGATCGCCTGCCCGTGGCCGAGCGCCAGGAGCCTCGAGGAAAGCCCTGGAGCCAGCCCTGAGAGCGTGGCCGTGGTCTGCAGAGGAGCCGAGCTCCCGCTTCTCCGCCTGCGCTGGGAGGAAGGGGCCTGCGCTGGCCTTCCGTCTCTTCCAAGGAAGCCTCTCTCTTTCCCCCTCTTGCCCTGCTTTACCTCATGCTCCCCGTGAAATACCTCCTCCTTCCTTCCGTGGCAACGGGTCTAGGTGATACGCTAGGTGACTGCCAGAGCCTTGAAGGGGAACTGGAAAAGAAGCATCCCTGCCGCGGAGGTTTTCCCTCAGATGGCAGCACTCCTCTGAGCTTTACTCAGCCTCCCAAATGCTCTCGTCTCTTCCTTTCGCCTTTGATTTTCTCATTAAAGACATTGGGCATCAGCTTTGCAAGGGAGTCGTGTTTCATTCTCCCCTCTTCTCCAGTCCCAGCCAGCTGAGTATCCAACAGAGTTGTTCCTCCCTTGGTAAAACGACGGTTTTCTCCGTAGTTCCTGGGTTTGAGAGGGCCTCGTCTTTTGCCCCTGACATCCCATAGCAATGGAGACAAGGCCGGTTTGGGGCGAGAGCTCTTGTGGAAGGAGCCCCATTACCCATCGGGACACCTCGAAAGCCACAAAACAAAGTATGAGGGAAGGCCAAGTTTTCATGGGATCCTAGAATCGCCCCGACTGGTAGGAACCTCAACAGATCATCTGGTCCAACCTTTTGTGGGAAAGGGAGCCTAGATGAGATTACCTAGCCCCCTGTCCAATGGCATCTTGACGACCTTTAGTCTTGGGGACTCTATCACGTCTCTGGGAAGATCGTTGCGGTGAATGATTGTTCTCACTGTAAAAAAAGTCTTTCTTACATCGAGGCGAAGCCTCTGCTGGTTGCTCCCTGTCCTCTCTCTGTGTCTCGCTGTTAAGAGAGAGTCTCCGTCGTCTTTGTAGTGGCCTTTAAGTACTGGAAAACTGTGATGAGTGCAGGAAAAGAGCACCACAGGACAGCACGAGGCTCAGTATGGGATGTATACATGGATCTGTGTGTGTGTGCCTCCTGGGAGGCATGCTCAGCCTCGCTGCTGGCTGGGCCTGGGGGCGTGGAGCTGTGGCAGCCTGAGCTCTGCTGGGCTCCTGGGTTCAGCAGCCACTGAAGAGAAAGGGATCCTTCTGGGCTGTCCAAACCACCAAGCTCATCTGTCGATGAGAAAGAGTTCTGCTCTTCTTCTCTTCCCTGAGGCTGGCCAGGCGAGATTAAGGTGCCCATGAAGAAGCTGACCCCTCCGCAGCAGGCAGCCCCTTTCTCATCTCCCACAGGCTCTGCCTCTGGATTCAGACCCAATGGGCTGGCAGTGGCCCCCTTTGCCTGGCTCACAGGCCTTAGGGATACGCGAGGCTTGCGGCGGGGTGGGGTCAGCAGCATTCTGAGCTCTGAGCCCCTTGGCCAAACCCCAGCCTCTTCTTCTCGTATCATGTTTGCATGCTGGCGCGTGCGGGCACGCTGCTCGCAGGTGCTGGTCAGCAGGAGCCACGAGGCATCCTTGGAAGTGCAAACCTACTGGGAAGGGCACCCAGAGGAGAGCAGGGTGGGGAGAGCAAGAAGCCCACGGTCGTGGGGAAGAGCTATCCGAAGGAAATTGGGAGAGGGAGGCAGGTGGCCAGGGCGGCAGAAGTGCAAGTGTGTGTAAGGGAGGGGAGGTCGTGTGGGCAGGAAGAGGCTCCAGCCAGCTCTGTGCCTTTCACAACCACGCTGGATCGTCCCTGTTCCTCTGACCCCTGCCAAGTCGCTCCTGACCGCCCGGGACAGCACATCCCTTGGTGGCATGGCTGGCTGCTGGCTACTCCTGCCTGCACACGGGTCTTCCCTGAAGATCCCTGCTTTGTCACAAAACCGGTTAAGGGCTTGGCGAGTCTGAAATAGGAGGGGAGGCTGTGAGAGCTGGGATTCTTCCCACACCTGGCGGAAGGGAACGAAGAGGGAGCCAGACTCCTCTCACTAGTACCAACTGGCAGCACAAGAGTCAATGGGCACAAATTAAAACACGTGAAATTCCATCGCAAGGCAGGAAACCACTTTCTTACCGTGAGGGTGGTCAAACAGTGGACCAGGTTGCCCAGAGAGGTTGTGGAGTCTCCATCCTTGGAGATACTCAAAACCCAACCCGGCTATGTCCTATGCAACCTGCTCAAGTTGACCTTGCTGGAGCAGTTGGCTTGGACTAAAGGATCTCAGGAGGTCCCTTGCAACCCCAGCGATTCTGAGATTCTGTGAACGGATAAGAGCAATGTCTTCCGTAGCAAAATACCTTACCTGAAATGTTCTGTGACTGGAAGTGCTTTACGCCTATTTTTGTTTTTCGTTCCCATGGCTGGTTGAGCCTTACCGAAGGCAAGGTAAACAACATCCACCGCTCTTCCCTTCCCCACCAAGCTAGTCACCTCACTGTAGAAGGCTACCAGCTTGGGTAAGCATGACTTCTCCTTTGTAAATCCATGCTTGCTACTCCCAACCACCTTCCTGTGCTACCTATGTTTGGAAACTACTTCCAAGATGTTTTGCTCTATCGTCTTCCCAGGGACCGCGGAGAGGCTGACCATCCTGTGAGTTCCCTGGATCTTCGTCCTCTCCCTTCTTGTTCCTCTTGCCTATATGGAGACAGAAGAAGTTGAGGTGCATCCTGAGGCACTTCAAACCCTTGCAAGTTTCTTTGCAGGCCACTCTCATCTCAAAACAAAGGCTTACTTGGGGGCACACATCGAGCTGCTCACACTCAGAAACTCTGACTGTTGTTGGGCTGACCGACGAGGATGGGATTTGAACCCATGCGTGCAGAGCACAATGGATTAGCAGTCCATCGCCTTCACCACTCGGCCACCTCGTCAGCATGCTGCTGCTGCCCCTGCCACTGCTGCCGCTGCTCCTGCTGCTGCTTCTCCTGCTGCTGCTTCTTCTGCTCCTGCTCCTCCTGCTCCTGCTCCTACTCCTGCCACTGCCACTGCCACTCCACTGCTCCTGATCTTGCTGTTCCTGCTCCTGCTCCTGCTCCTGACACCTGCACCTTTTTAACCTGCTTCTTGACATGGCAGAGAAGGAGCCAGCCTCCAGCTTTTGCCTTTTGGGACTGGTCCACTCTCCCGACACCTGGGCTCAGCTCCAGGGACCTTTCGGAAATAGGTCTCAGCATTCACATCAGAAAATGACTGAACAGCGGAGCCCCACGCTCCTTCCCGGGAAGGAACGCGGGAGAGTGACCCCGGAGTGGCTCAGCGCCTCCAAAGGACTTGAGCCTGGCTTTGAGATTAATTTGTCACCAGCCACGTTCCCCTCGCACTCTGGAAGGATACCACCAGCTCATACGGACAGGAGTCACTCACGCTTGACTGGTGGTGGACCAGGACAGAGCGTGTGCCTCAGGCTTGGCTGTGGTGTCTCTGTGCTGTTCCCCCTGGCGCTCACCCAGGATCTCGTCACAGGCTGCTTCTCTCCCAGCACGGCTAACAGTCAGGAATGAAGAGGGAGCTGAGGGGCACCGGCCCCACTGCACACAACTCCTCTTCTTACCTGCCAGAGCTCCAGTGCTGCAGAGAGTTGAAACCACTGCACTGGTCCCCTGAGCCCAAGCCTCTCTGTGCCTTGAAGGTCAGACCTTGAGCTGGGGGAAACGGTGCAGAGGCCAGGCTTGCTGCCCCTGGTGGATAACAGAAAGGTGGGTAGGGGATTGCGCACTGTGGGATGGACACCGATGGCAGGGCCCTGCGATCCTCTCTTTCTGCTCCGCCCGGTTAATTCCTGTCCTGGACAAAAGGGAGCAGTGCACAGCCTTGGGGGGCTGGGACCAGAACCACTTGCACCATGGTCACTCCGAGTAGTTTCCCCAGCCCGAGCCCGCCCCATGGGCCTGTAATGGCAGAGATATGTGAACAAGGAGGACCGGCAGATTCAACCTTGCTGCCAGGGCAGGAGCCCACAGCAGGAGGGAGGACTGGCCTGGGAAACACAATGCTCTGCCGACCTCCTTCCCCAGACTGATGGCACTCCTTGTTGTGGATATGAAAAAATTCCTGGGATTCGCTTTCTGAGTTCTTAACAAAGACGTTCCTGACAAAGTAGCCAGCACCACCATTGGCTCTCATTCATCCAGCAGTCTGTTCAGTCCCTGCCGTAACCAGTGCAGCACAGGGAGATTCAACAGAAAATTCGGGCTTCCCTCATACTTTGTTTTGTGGCTTTCGAGGTGTCCCGATGGGTAATGGGGCTCCTTCCACAAGAGCTCTCGCCCCAAACCGGCCTTGTCTCCATTGCTATGGGATGTCAGGGGCAAAAGACGAGGCCCTCTCAAACCCAGGAACTACGGAGAAAACCGTCGTTTTACCAAGGGAGGAACAACTCTGTTGGATACTCAGCTGGCTGGGACTGGAGAAGAGGGGAGAATGAAACACGACTCCCTTGCAAAGCTGATGCCCAATGTCTTTAATGAGAAAATCAAAGGTGAAAGGAAGAGACGGGAGCATTTGGGAGGCTGAGTAAAGCTCAGAGGAGTGCTGCCATCTGAGGGAAAACCTCCGCGGCAGGGATGCTTCTTTTCCAGTTCCCCTTCAAGGCTCTGGCAGTCACCTAGCGTATCACCTAGACCCGTTGCCACGGAAGGAAGGAGGAGGTATTTCACGGGGAGCATGAGGTAAAGCAGGGCAAGAGGGGGAAAGAGAGAGGCTTCCTTGGAAGAGACGGAAGGCCAGCGCAGGCCCCTTCCTCCCAGCGCAGGCGGAGAAGCGGGAGCTCGGCTCCTCTGCAGACCACGGCCACGCTCTCAGGGCTGGCTCCAGGGCTTTCCTCGAGGCTCCTGGCGCTCGGCCACGGGCAGGCGATCCACGGGCTTCAGCATAAGAGATTGCCCCGTCCCAGAGGCCCACAGAGCCCACGGCCCAGACCGGACCACCCAAAGCCCCCCAGCCCCAGGGAGCCCCCAGAAGCGATGGGCACACTGCCAGCGCTGAGAGAGCTCCCCACGGCAGCCGACGCGGTGGATCCCACAGCTGTGCTCTGAGGGAAGGAGCTGAGGATTGGGCCCGGCAGCGTCACCAGGACTGGCGAGGGCTGGATCGTAACGCTGGAGTCTGCGCACCGGAGGACGCAGGGCTCGTTGCAGCTGTTGGCAAGCGGGGTTGGGCCGCAGGCGGCTGGCAGGCAGGAGCTGTAGCACGACATGTCTCGCGGAGGGAGGCGACCCTGTAAGACCGGGAGGGAGCAGAGGGCATTAGCCGTTGGGCCCTTTCGGACGCCCAGCTTGGCTCCCCTGAAAACGGGCAGTGCCTGCGTAGGGCCAGATCTCCCTGAAAAGTTCCCTTCCACGCCAAGAGTGACCGAGGCATGTCGCTGCACTGTCGTTGGGGGAGGAAGTACCTGACGACCGGTTAGATGGTACTGGTCGTTCAGCCTCAGGCTTCAGCAGAGCCGCTGCTACAAAAGAGCCCAGTCCCTCTCGGAAGGGACTGAAGCCTCCCCTCTTCCCTCACCAACTCACCTCCCGGAAGAGGGAAGCACAACGTGTTTTCAAGCCTGGACCACATATCAGAAGGACCACGCACAGAAGGGAAGCAATCCCCGTGACAGAAATCCTACCAGCAGGAAGAGAAGGAGTGAGTTCAGACTTACCAAGTTCACCGTGGAGAGCAAGGGAAGAGATTTGGATGGAAGGGCCTGGAGTGGCACAGGCTTTTTATATGGTGAGCCAGCGCCTCAGGAGAGCTGGAACCCGCCTTCTGTGTGAAGCACATTGACCAACAGCAATTTGAGGCTTGCAAAGCGCAGCCAAGAGATGAAGAGCTTGTCTCTTTCATCTGAAAGGTCTGGCTTGCATTTCCCTACTGGGCGAGAGCACAGTGATGCATTAGATGCTGGCTCCTCAAAGCAACGGTCATTTGAGGTCCCATGCCAGCTCCCAGGAAAGGGTTTCAGTAGCTCCAGGGCCTGTGTGTGGGTTGTGCACATCCTTGCTGGGGAACGTGACTACCACTCTCAGTCAGGCCTTCAGCTGTGGAGCACTCCTGATGAAGGCCACTCACGTGGGTCTCCTGTTGAAGGGCTGAGGCTGACCCTGAGAAACACAAGGCCCCGCAGGGCCATGGAAGGGCTCAGCAATCAGCCAAGCCCCAGCTGGATGCTTCTCTGGCCGAGGGAGACGGAAAGGAGGGGACTCAGAAGCCCAGAGGTGGTTGGAAGGTGAAGGCCAAGGAAGGACCCTCTGTGAGATGGAGAGAAGCGCCGCTGTGTGAAGGGGTGGGGGCACTGGGACCATTCCTAGAGGTGGCCCGGTAGCTCTGTGGTGGCCCCGAAACAAAGGAAAAAATGGGAAGGGGGCGGGGGCGCGGAAATCTTGTTCTATGGAAATCTGTCAATTCTCATTCTCAAAACTGTCATTCTCAAAGTGGGTAGTCAGCCCCAAGGGTTCAAGGTCAAAGTGGCTGAGGAGTAAACTCACAGGCATTTGACTGAGGGTGCTCTTCACTTTCGGTTGCCTTGCCAGCCCTGGGAAGGACATGTCCTCTTGTGGCTGCAGTTCAAAGCAGAAGGCATCTTGCGGAGCAAGGATGGGCCTGTGCTGCCCGCTTCCTGCCCTCAGGTGTTACCACATGCCTGCTGAGGCAGGTGGATGCATGTGCCCTCTCCCGCTGCCTCAGCTTTGCTCAGGCACAGCAAATGCCAGGCTCCTCATGCGGCAGAGGAATGCCTCGCCACCCTTCCCGCATCCAGCAGCGGGGCAGGGTGGCAGGCCAAGGAGGGGAGCAGCCCAGCAATGGTACTCACTGCCTGCTGTAGCGGAGGTGTGACGGGCTGTGTCATGCTCCTGTCTGGTGGCAAAGGAGGCTACGTGAGGAGCATAGTGTCTGTCCTGGCGTCTGCTCCTCTTTGCATGGCCTCTCAATTGCCAGAAGGGAGAGCAGGGAGGGACGAACAGCAAGGCGGTACTCAACTTCTCGCCTCACCCACCGCGGCCTTTGGCACGTGCTGGTTGGTGCACATCAGTAGTTTGAGCGCACCTCCATTAGTGCACCATCCGGGAACAGAGCAGCCGTAGGGCAGTGTGCTGGTTTTGGCTGGGATAGAGTTCATTTTCTCCATAGTAGCTAGTATGGGGCTATGTTTTGGATTTGTGCTGAAAACAGCGTTGATAATGCTGAGATGCTTTCGTTACTGCTGAGCAGTGCTTCTACAGAGTCAAGGCCTTTTCTGCTTCTCACACCACCCCACCGGCGACTAGGCTGGGGGCGCACAAGAAGTTGGGAGGAGACACAGCTGGGACAGCTGACCCCAACTGACAAAAGGGATAATCCAGACCATATGATGTCATGCTCAGCATATAAAGCTGGGGGAAGAAGAAGGAAGGGAGGGGGCGTTCGGAGTGATGGCGTTTGTCTTCCCAAGTAACTGTTACGCGTGATGGAGCCCTGCTTTTCTGGAGATGGAGGCGGAACACCTGCCTGCCGATGGGAAGTAGTGAAGGAATCCCTTGTTTTCCTTTGCCTGCGTGCACGGCTTTTGCTTTACCTATTAAACTGCCTTTATCTCAGCCCACGAGCTTTCTCACTTTTACCCCTCTGATGCCACTGTGAGGGAGGTGAGTGAGCGGCTGCGTGGTGCTCAGTTGCCGGCTAGGGTTAAGCCACGACAGGCAGGTCGTCCCATTCGGGGAGTTTCCCTCGTGGCTGGTTCCTGCTGGCGGCTTCCCCCGTGGAGATTGCTGTGGGCAACCCGTGCCTCTTCTGAGGGGCATGGCCACATCTCAAAGGGCCACATCTTGGGGCTCTGGGGGCTGGAAGAGTTAGGCAGCTGCTTCCTGCCCTTCGGTTGAGGACACGCTGGGGCTTGAGTGCCTCGCAAGTTCCTCTCGGAGCCTTTCAGGAGGGAGCATCACTGGCTGCTTTGTCAGTGCGCTTCCAGTTCCACCTGGAAAAGAGCCGCGGGTGGCTGCCTCCCACCCTGGTGCCATACTGGCTCCTGGGACCTGTTTCTGCCTGTACGCAGCGAGTGCGTTTCTGCTGTGAGCTGTGGCACTGGGTCGACCGTCCTGGCAGGATGGCACAACAGCCCCAGAGCATGGCCCTGCTGGAAATGACAGCAGAAGTGAGACAGAGCCATCAATCCTCTGCAGGAGGAAACAACAATCCCCTCCCAAGACCCTTCCCCCAAACAGCACGGCCGCCCGGGTGAGAGCGTGGCCCACCTTCCCGAGCAACGTGGGTAGTCAGAGGCCTTTTCCAGGCAGCTCTCAGGGCTGGTGCCACATGCCTGGCCGTTGAGCTCCCCTCCCCGCAGCCTTCCCAGACCGTCTGGCCCAGTCTCCTCTATGTCTCGTAGGGCAGCAGGGAGCACCACCTGGTGCCACTCAGTGGCTGCAGCCTCAGTCCGGTGGTCTGTCACACCGGTCCGTCAAAAAAGCAGGCTCCCCAGGCCCTGGACACATAGGGGCGTCAACTTTCCTCAGTTTGGTCTGTGCTCCAGAATTGTGCGGGAGTGGGAACGTCAGGGCACGTCCATGATGTCCTCCTTTGGCTGCAGTTTCACCAAGGAGCATGACAGGATGTCAAGGAGTCACCAAGCGGTTGGGCAAGATGTTAACAGCCATGGTGACAACACTGTACAAAAAGCTGCATTTCTGCAGGAATGCGGACATGAGGTTGCGCCTAGGGTCCTCTGCACGTCTGAGTCCATTTCCCCCAGAGCCCCTCATGCCAGTGCATGGATGATTCGCACCGAGGTGGAGCTGAGGTCTCTCATAGTGCCTCGGCACTTTTTGGTGACTCACAGGTGACTCCGAGGTGGTCTGCTGGTGCCACCTTGCAATTAAATGTGCCAATCCGTCCCTGAGCCAGGAAAAACAAGCCAGACCCTCTGGGTCAGTGACCTGAACGAGCACCCAGCAACGATGCAAAGATGAGTGTTGTTTGGGAAGACTGCGCCGAAGCAAACAGGTCCACTTGGTGATGGCTCACTTTCAGGCATGAGTCAGCAGGCTCCTTCATTGCTCTCCAGGGCCACGTTGAGCCCTTGCTTCTCCTCAGGAGAGTAATGAGTAAAGTCCTGGCAGGCGAGACGAGGGCTGTGCAGTTCCCAAAGAAAACACTCTGGCCTTTCCTGACCGAAGACGACAGCTCAACTGCTGGGCTTCCTTTGCATGGCTGGCAAGTGTGTGCATCACCGAGGCCCAGGGGGGGAGCAGAGATCTGCCGCCGAGTACCCTCATCCACTCCAGCAATGGCCTCAGCGTCCCCATCCCTGCACGCAACGCGGTTTCTCTCCGGACTGCAGGAGGGCCTCATTTGACCACCACCTTCCAGTCACCCCGCGGATCTGAGTCTCCTCTGTCCTCTGTCCCTCAGCGGAACAGCCATCCTGCAGAGGCCTGGCTGGGCGCTGAGCCGCTCCATAGCCTGCAGGCACTGGTGTTGCTCCCGGTCAGCCTCAGCCCATCAAAGAGAGACCCTTCTGAGTGGCCTTCAGGCGCGCTCCACAGGCAAAGTCCTAAGTGAGTGGTGGCCGTGTTCCCCAGGAAGGGCAGGACGTGCACAACACCCACTCGTGGCCTGAATCTGCTGCTGGAATGAGGCCTCAAACGAGCCTTGGTCTGGGGAAGAAACATAATTGCTATCAACAAAATCACTTCAGTGCTACCCAGGATGAAAGGGGAGCCAAGCATTTCAGGCAAAGGAGGCATGTCTTTCATCTACCAGCAGAGCTTTGAGAAGCCAAAATTGCTGTTTCTCAACATGCTTCATGTTTGTGTCATTTTTCAGCTCCCCTGGGGCTCTGGCCCGCTGGATAAAAGTGTGCCCAACTCCCAGCTCCCCTATCCTCTCCTCGTGCCTTCCTCTGCTCTGGGAAGTTGGTAAGTCTCAGTTCATTTTGCCTCTCGTCTCCTCGGTTGGCAGGACAGTTTTTGTGGAGAGGGCTGCATGCGTTTTGCCTCCCTTGTCCTCGGTGAATGGTCTAGTTTGTGAAACAGGGCATGGGTTGGTTTCTTTGCCAGCAGCGGTTCTTTCCAAGGCTCAGGACGTACGGCCAGCACTCTCTAACCAGTGCCTGGGCACTTCCTCTGCCATCCACAGTTCGGCAATGCTCCCTTTGCACTATTGGCCTGATGAGGAGCTTCCTCAGGAGAGCTAGTCCCACCATAGACGTCTTCTTCCGTAGTGGCTGCCGTCTCCAGGAGCCCTGTTGCGTTTTACTCAGACATGTCCCCTCCTGAGAGAAGTGGGCGAGAGGAGCCTGACCTGCCAAGAGTAGGGGTCTCGAGGGCGGGGAGGGGGGAGAAGGAGACCTGTTTGTCTGAGCGAACACATTGATGCTGGTACAAGGGCTGATGATCCGGAGGTACACAGCCTGACGCCAAGAAGAGGGGGAGCCTCTTGGTCTGCAGTAGGAAATCTTTCCCTGACTAAGGCCATGGCATCAAGGCTATGCTCAACCCATCTGAAAAACCTGGCATCCAGTTCCGCATACTGGGAGGGGGCTTACTGAGGGCTCTCTCTGGAGCGCCTTCCCTGCCAAGCCTTCAAGGCTGAGCAGAAGGCCTGTTGTGAAATAGCCTCACAGCCTGCAGACGTACCCTTGGTAATGGAGCAACCGGAGGTAGCAGGGTGCCTCCACACGTCAGGCACGCCTGGGAGTGGCAAGGCCAGCTGAGGTATAGGCCGCGAAGGAGCTTGACTTGGACGGGAGGAGCTTCCTTGCGTTTGGACGCACCCTCTCGGATCACCCTTCAATTACAAGCAAATGCCCACTGCAGGCCCACCAAAAGGCCCAGAACCCCCCCTCTCTTCAGACACTGGAGGTCCGTCAACTGTTGGGCCATGCCACTGCTTCTGCCTTGGAGAATGATTACCAAGTGGGACCCTGCATTTCATGGGGGTGTTGCAAGTAACTCTGGCCACGTTAGCCCAGGTCCCTGTGGGTGAGACATCCCAGGCGGCTGAGAGAAGAGGTCTTCAGATAGGGCAGGGTGTGACCAGGCAGCGGGGAGGTTAAGACGGTGGAGAGGAGGGTGCGTTGTGGTGTTCGGCCAAGAGCACAGCAGGGCACCATTGTGAGCCTTGCTGCTGGACACAGCTTTCTTGACCCGTGCCCCATCCCAAATCTCTCTCCGCTGAGCTCCCAGGCGCTGCCCGTTTTCAGGGGAGCCAGGCTGGGCGTCCGAAAGGGCCCAACGGCTAATGCCCTCTGCTCCCTCCCGGTCTTACAGGGTCGCCTCCCTCCGCGAGACATGTCGTGCTACAGCTCCTGCCTGCCAGCCGCCTGCGGCCCAACCCCGCTTGCCAACAGCTGCAACGAGCCCTGCGTCCTCCGGTGCGCCGACTCCAGCGTTGCGATCCAGCCCTCGCCAGTCCTGGTGACGCTGCCGGGCCCAATCCTCAGCTCCTTCCCTCAGAGCACAGCTGTGGGATCCACCGCGTCGGCTGCCGTGGGGAGCTCTCTCAGCGCTGGCAGTGTGCCCATCGCTTCTGGGGGCTCCCTGGGGCTGGGGGGCTTTGGGTGGTCCGGTCTGGGCCGTGGGCTCTGTGGGCCTCTGGGACGGGGCAATCTCTTATGCTGAAGCCCGTGGATCGCCTGCCCGTGGCCGAGCGCCAGGAGCCTCGAGGAAAGCCCTGGAGCCAGCCCTGAGAGCGTGGCCGTGGTCTGCAGAGGAGCCGAGCTCCCGCTTCTCCGCCTGCGCTGGGAGGAAGGGGCCTGCGCTGGCCTTCCGTCTCTTCCAAGGAAGCCTCTCTCTTTCCCCCTCTTGCCCTGCTTTACCTCATGCTCCCCGTGAAATACCTCCTCCTTCCTTCCGTGGCAACGGGTCTAGGTGATACGCTAGGTGACTGCCAGAGCCTTGAAGGGGAACTGGAAAAGAAGCATCCCTGCCGCGGAGGTTTTCCCTCAGATGGCAGCACTCCTCTGAGCTTTACTCAGCCTCCCAAATGCTCTCGTCTCTTCCTTTCGCCTTTGATTTTCTCATTAAAGACATTGGGCATCAGCTTTGCAAGGGAGTCGTGTTTCATTCTCCCCTCTTCTCCAGTCCCAGCCAGCTGAGTATCCAACAGAGTTGTTCCTCCCTTGGTAAAACGACGGTTTTCTCCGTAGTTCCTGGGTTTGAGAGGGCCTCGTCTTTTGCCCCTGACATCCCATAGCAATGGAGACAAGGCCGGTTTGGGGCGAGAGCTCTTGTGGAAGGAGCCCCATTACCCATCGGGACACCTCGAAAGCCACAAAACAAAGTATGAGGGAAGGCCAAGTTTTCATGGGATCCTAGAATCGCCCCGACTGGTAGGAACCTCAACAGATCATCTGGTCCAACCTTTTGTGGGAAAGGGAGCCTAGATGAGATTACCTAGCCCCCTGTCCAATGGCATCTTGACGACCTTTAGTCTTGGGGACTCTATCACGTCTCTGGGAAGATCGTTGCGGTGAATGATTGTTCTCACTGTAAAAAAAGTCTTTCTTACATCGAGGCGAAGCCTCTGCTGGTTGCTCCCTGTCCTCTCTCTGTGTCTCGCTGTTAAGAGAGAGTCTCCGTCGTCTTTGTAGTGGCCTTTAAGTACTGGAAAACTGTGATGAGTGCAGGAAAAGAGCACCACAGGACAGCACGAGGCTCAGTATGGGATGTATACATGGATCTGTGTGTGTGTGCCTCCTGGGAGGCATGCTCAGCCTCGCTGCTGGCTGGGCCTGGGGGCGTGGAGCTGTGGCAGCCTGAGCTCTGCTGGGCTCCTGGGTTCAGCAGCCACTGAAGAGAAAGGGATCCTTCTGGGCTGTCCAAACCACCAAGCTCATCTGTCGATGAGAAAGAGTTCTGCTCTTCTTCTCTTCCCTGAGGCTGGCCAGGCGAGATTAAGGTGCCCATGAAGAAGCTGACCCCTCCGCAGCAGGCAGCCCCTTTCTCATCTCCCACAGGCTCTGCCTCTGGATTCAGACCCAATGGGCTGGCAGTGGCCCCCTTTGCCTGGCTCACAGGCCTTAGGGATACGCGAGGCTTGCGGCGGGGTGGGGTCAGCAGCATTCTGAGCTCTGAGCCCCTTGGCCAAACCCCAGCCTCTTCTTCTCGTATCATGTTTGCATGCTGGCGCGTGCGGGCACGCTGCTCGCAGGTGCTGGTCAGCAGGAGCCACGAGGCATCCTTGGAAGTGCAAACCTACTGGGAAGGGCACCCAGAGGAGAGCAGAGTGGGGAGAGCAAGAAGCCCACGGTCGTGGGGAAGAGCTATCCGAAGGAAATTGGGAGAGGGAGGCAGGTGGCCAGGGCGGCAGAAGTGCAAGTGTGTGTAAGGGAGGGGAGGTCGTGTGGGCAGGAAGAGGCTCCAGCCAGCTCTGTGCCTTTCACAACCACGCTGGATCGTCCCTGTTCCTCTGACCCCTGCCAAGTCGCTCCTGACCGCCCGGGACAGCACATCCCTTGGTGGCATGGCTGGCTGCTGGCTACTCCTGCCTGCACACGGGTCTTCCCTGAAGATCCCTGCTTTGTCACAAAACCGGTTAAGGGCTTGGCGAGTCTGAAATAGGAGGGGAGGCTGTGAGAGCTGGGATTCTTCCCACACCTGGCGGAAGGGAACGAAGAGGGAGCCAGACTCCTCTCACTAGTACCAACTGGCAGCACAAGAGTCAATGGGCACAAATTAAAACACGTGAAATTCCATCGCAAGGCAGGAAACCACTTTCTTACCGTGAGGGTGGTCAAACAGTGGACCAGGTTGCCCAGAGAGGTTGTGGAGTCTCCATCCTTGGAGATACTCAAAACCCAACCCGGCTATGTCCTATGCAACCTGCTCAAGTTGACCTTGCTGGAGCAGTTGGCTTGGACTAAAGGATCTCAGGAGGTCCCTTGCAACCCCAGCGATTCTGAGATTCTGTGAACGGATAAGAGCAATGTCTTCCGTAGCAAAATACCTTACCTGAAATGTTCTGTGACTGGAAGTGCTTTACGCCTATTTTTGTTTTTCGTTCCCATGGCTGGTTGAGCCTTACCGAAGGCAAGGTAAACAACATCCACCGCTCTTCCCTTCCCCACCAAGCTAGTCACCTCACTGTAGAAGGCTACCAGCTTGGGTAAGCATGACTTCTCCTTTGTAAATCCATGCTTGCTACTCCCAACCACCTTCCTGTGCTACCTATGTTTGGAAACTACTTCCAAGATGTTTTGCTCTATCGTCTTCCCAGGGACCGCGGAGAGGCTGACCATCCTGTGAGTTCCCTGGATCTTCGTCCTCTCCCTTCTTGTTCCTCTTGCCTATGTGGAGACAGAAGAAGTTGAGGTGCATCCTGAGGCACTTCAAACCCTTGCAAGTTTCTTTGCAGGCCACTCTCATCTCAAAACAAAGGCTTACTTGGGGGCACACATCGAGCTGCTCACACTCAGAAACTCTGACTGTTGTTGGGCTGACCGACGAGGATGGGATTCGAACCCATGCGTGCAGAGCACAATGGATTAGCAGTCCATCGCCTTCACCACTCGGCCACCTCGTCAGCATGCTGCTGCTGCTGCCCCTGCCACTGCTGCCGCTGCTCCTGCTGCTGCTTCTCCTGCTGCTGCTTCTTCTGCTCCTGCTCCTCCTGCTCCTGCTCCTACTCCTGCCACTGCCACTGCCACTCCACTGCTCCTGATCTTGCTGTTCCTGCTCCTGCTCCTGCTCCTGACACCTGCACCTTTTTAACCTGCTTCTTGACATGGCAGAGAAGGAGCCAGCCTCCAGCTTTTGCCTTTTGGGACTGGTCCACTCTCCCGACACCTGGGCTCAGCTCCAGGGACCTTTCGGAAATAGGTCTCAGCATTCACATCAGAAAATGACTGAACAGCGGAGCCCCACGCTCCTTCCCGGGAAGGAACGCGGGAGAGTGACCCCGGAGTGGCTCAGCGCCTCCAAAGGACTTGAGCCTGGCTTTGAGATTAATTTGTCACCAGCCACGTTCCCCTCGCACTCTGGAAGGATACCACCAGCTCATACGGACAGGAGTCACTCACGCTTGACTGGTGGTGGACCAGGACAGAGCGTGTGCCTCAGGCTTGGCTGTGGTGTCTCTGTGCTGTTCCCCCTGGCGCTCACCCAGGATCTCGTCACAGGCTGCTTCTCTCCCAGCACGGCTAACAGTCAGGAATGAAGAGGGAGCTGAGGGGCACCGGCCCCACTGCACACAACTCCTCTTCTTACCTGCCAGAGCTCCAGTGCTGCAGAGAGTTGAAACCACTGCACTGGTCCCCTGAGCCCAAGCCTCTCTGTGCCTTGAAGGTCAGACCTTGAGCTGGGGGAAACGGTGCAGAGGCCAGGCTTGCTGCCCCTGGTGGATAACAGAAAGGTGGGTAGGGGATTGCGCACTGTGGGATGGACACCGATGGCAGGGCCCTGCGATCCTCTCTTTCTGCTCCGCCCGGTTAATTCCTGTCCTGGACAAAAGGGAGCAGTGCACAGCCTTGGGGGGCTGGGACCAGAACCACTTGCACCATGGTCACTCCGAGTAGTTTCCCCAGCCCGAGCCCGCCCCATGGGCCTGTAATGGCAGAGATATGTGAACAAGGAGGACCGGCAGATTCAACCTTGCTGCCAGGGCAGGAGCCCACAGCAGGAGGGAGGACTGGCCTGGGAAACACAATGCTCTGCCGACCTCCTTCCCCAGACTGATGGCACTCCTTGTTGTGGATATGAAAAAATTCCTGGGATTCGCTTTCTGAGTTCTTAACAAAGACGTTCCTGACAAAGTAGCCAGCACCACCATTGGCTCTCATTCATCCAGCAGTCTGTTCAGTCCCTGCCGTAACCAGTGCAGCACAGGGAGATTCAACAGAAAATTCGGGCTTCCCTCATACTTTGTTTTGTGGCTTTCGAGGTGTCCCGATGGGTAATGGGGCTCCTTCCACAAGAGCTCTCGCCCCAAACCGGCCTTGTCTCCATTGCTATGGGATGTCAGGGGCAAAAGACGAGGCCCTCTCAAACCCAGGAACTACGGAGAAAACCGTCGTTTTACCAAGGGAGGAACAACTCTGTTGGATACTCAGCTGGCTGGGACTGGAGAAGAGGGGAGAATGAAACACGACTCCCTTGCAAAGCTGATGCCCAATGTCTTTAATGAGAAAATCAAAGGCGAAAGGAAGAGACGGGAGCATTTGGGAGGCTGAGTAAAGCTCAGAGGAGTGCTGCCATCTGAGGGAAAACGTCCGCGGCAGGGATGCTTCTTTTCCAGTTCCCCTTCAAGGCTCTGGCAGTCACCTAGCGTATCACCTAGACCCGTTGCCACGGAAGGAAGGAGGAGGTATTTCACGGGGAGCATGAGGTAAAGCAGGGCAAGAGGGGGAAAGAGAGAGGCTTCCTTGGAAGAGACGGAAGGCCAGCGCAGGCCCCTTCCTCCCAGCGCAGGCGGAGAAGCGGGAGCTCGGCTCCTCTGCAGACCACGGCCACGCTCTCAGGGCTGGCTCCAGGGCTTTCCTCGAGGCTCCTGGCGCTCGGCCACGGGCAGGCGATCCACGGGCTTCAGCATAAGAGATTGCCCCGTCCCAGAGGCCCACAGAGCCCACGGCCCAGACCGGACCACCCAAAGCCCCCCAGCCCCAGGGAGCCCCCAGAAGCGATGGGCACACTGCCAGCGCTGAGAGAGCTCCCCACGGCAGCCGACGCGGTGGATCCCACAGCTGTGCTCTGAGGGAAGGAGCTGAGGATTGGGCCCGGCAGCGTCACCAGGACTGGCGAGGGCTGGATCGCAACGCTGGAGTCGGCGCACCGGAGGACGCAGGGCTCGTTGCAGCTGTTGGCAAGCGGGGTTGGGCCGCAGGCGGCTGGCAGGCAGGAGCTGTAGCACGACATGTCTCGCGGAGGGAGGCGACCCTGTAAGACCGGGAGGGAGCAGAGGGCATTAGCCGTTGGGCCCTTTCGGACGCCCAGCCTGGCTCCCCTGAAAACGGGCAGCGCCTGGGAGCTCAGCGGAGAGAGATTTGGGATGGGGCACGGGTCAAGAAAGCTGTGTCCAGCAGCAAGGCTCACAATGGTGCCCTGCTGTGCTCTTGGCCGAACACCACAACGCACCCTCCTCTCCACCGTCTTAACCTCCCCGCTGCCTGGTCACACCCTGCCCTATCTGAAGACCTCTTCTCTCAGCCGCCTGGGATGTCTCACCCACAGGGACCTGGGCTAACGTGGCCAGAGTTACTTGCAACACCCCCATGAAATGCAGGGTCCCACTTGATAATCATTCTCCAAGGCGGAAGCAGTGGCATGGCCCAACAGTTGACGGACCTCCAGTGTCTGAAGAGAGGGGGGGTTCTGGGCCTTTTGGTGGGCCTGCAGTGGGCATTTGCTTGTAATTGAAGGGTGATCCGAGAGGGTGCGTCCAAACGCAAGGAAGCTCCTCCCTTCCAAGTCAAGCTCCTTCGCGGCCTATACCTCAGCTGGCCTTGCCACTCCCAGGCGTGCCTGACGCGTGGAGGCACCCTGCTACCTCCGGTTGCTCCATTACCAAGGGTACGTCTGCAGGCTGTGAGGCTATTTCACAACAGTCCTTCTGCTCAGCCTTGAAGGCTTGGCAGGGAAGGCGCTCCAGAGAGAGCCCTCAGTAAGCCCCCTCCCAGTATGCGGAACTGGATGCCAGGTTTTTCAGATGGGTTGAGCATAGCCTTGATGCCATGGCCTTAGTCAGGGAAAGATTTCCTACTGCAGACCAAGAGGCTCCCCCTCTTCTTGGCGTCAGGCTGTGTACCTCCGGATCATCAGCCCTTGTACCAGCATCAATGTGTTCGCTCAGACAAACAGGTCTCCTTCTCCCCCCTCCCCGCCCTCGAGACCCCTACTCTTGGCAGGTCAGGCTCCTCTCGCCCACTTCTCTCAGGAGGGGACATGTCTGAGTAAAACGCAACAGGGCTCCTGGAGACGGCAGCCACTACGGAAGAAGACGTCTATGGTGGGACTAGCTCTCCTGAGGAAGCTCCTCGTCAGGCCAATAGTGCAAAGGGAGCATTGCCGAACTGTGGATGGCAGAGGAAGTGCCCAGGCACTGGTTAAAGAGTGCTGGCCGTACGTCCTGAGCCTTGGAAAGAACCGCTGCTGGCAAAGAAACCAACCCATGCCCTGTTTCACATCCTAGACCATTCACCGAGGACAAGGGAGGCAAAACGCATGCAGCCCTCTCCACAAAAACTGTCCTGCCAACCGAGGAGACGAGAGGCAAAATGAACTGAGACTTACCAACTTCCCAGAGCAGAGGAAGGCACGAGGAGAGGATAGGGGAGCTGGGAGTTGGGCACACTTTTATCCAGCGGGCCAGAGCCCCAGGGGAGCTGAAAAATGACACAAACATGAAGCATGTTGAGAAACAGCAATTTTGGCTTCTCAAAGCTCTGCTGGTAGATGAAAGACATGCCTCCTTTGCCTGAAATGCTTGGCTCCCCTTTCATCCTGGGTAGCACTGAAGTGATTTTGTTGATAGCAATTATGTTTCTTCCCCAGACCAAGGCTCGTTTGAGGCCTCATTCCAGCAGCAGATTCAGGCCACGAGTGGGTGTTGTGCACGTCCTGCCCTTCCTGGGGAACACGGCCACCACTCACTTAGGACTTTGCCTGGGGGGCGCGCCTGAAGGCCACTCAGAAGGGTCTCTCTTTGATGGGCTGAGGCTGACCGGGAGCAACACCAGTGCCTGCAGGCTATGGAGCGGCTCAGCGCCCAGCCAGGCCTCTGCAGGATGGCTGTTCCGCTGAGGGACAGAGGACGGAGGCGACTCAGATCCGCGGGGTGACTGGAAGGTGGTGGTCAAACGAGGCCCTCCTGCAGTCCGGAGAGAAACCGCGTTGCGTGCAGGGATGGGGACGCTGAGGCCATTGCTGGAGTGGATGAGGGTACTCGGCGGCAGATCTCTGCTCCCCCCCTGGGCCTCGGTGATGCACACACTTGCCAGCCATGCAAAGGAAGCCCAGCAGTTGAGCTGTCGTCTTCGGTCAGGAAAGGCCAGAGTGTTTTCTTTGGGAACTGCACAGCCCTCGTCTCGCCTGCCAGGACTTTACTCATTACTCTCCTGAGGAGAAGCAAGGGCTCAACGTGGCCCTGGAGAGCAATGAAGGAGCCTGCTGACTCATGCCTGAAAGTGAGCCATCACCAAGTGGACCTGTTTGCTTCGGCGCAGTCTTCCCAAACAACACTCATCTTTGCATCGTTGCTGGGTGCTCGTTCAGGTCACTGACCCAGAGGGTCTGGCTTGTTTTTCCTGGCTCAGGGACGGATTGGCACATTTAATTGCAAGGTGGCACCAGCAGACCACCTCGGAGTCACCTGTGAGTCACCAAAAAGTGCCGAGGCACTATGAGAGACCTCAGCTCCACCTCGGTGCGAATCATCCATGCACTGGCATGAGGGGCTCTGGGGGAAATGGACTCAGATGTGCAGAGGACCCTAGGCGCAACCTCATGTCCGCATTCCTGCAGAAATGCAGCTTTTTGTACAGTGTTGTCACCATGGCTGTTAACATCTTGCCCAACCGCTTGGTGACTCCTTGACATCCTGTCATGCTCCTTGGTGAAACTGCAGCCAAAGGAGGACATCATGGACGTGCCCTGACGTTCCCACTCCCGCACAATTCTGGAGCACAGACCAAATTGAGGAAAGTTGACGCCCCTATGTGTCCAGGGCCTGGGGAGCCTGCTTTTTTGACGGACCGGTGTGACAGACCACCGGACTGAGGCTGCAGCCACTGAGTGGCACCAGGTGGTGCTCCCTGCTGCCCTACGAGACATAGAGGAGACTGGGCCAGACGGTCTGGGAAGGCTGCGGGGAGGGGAGCTCAACGGCCAGGCATGTGGCACCAGCCCTGAGAGCTGCCTGGAAAAGGCCTCTGACTACCCACGTTGCTCGGGAAGGTGGGTCACGCTCTCACCCGGGCGGCCGTGCTGTTTGGGGGAAGGGTCTTGGGAGGGGATTGTTGTTTCCTCCTGCAGAGGATTGATGGCTCTGTCTCACTTCTGCTGTCATTTCCAGCAGGGCCATGCTCTGGGGCTGTTGTGCCATCCTGCCAGGACGGTCGACCCAGTGCCACAGCTCACAGCAGAAACGCACTCGCTGCGTACAGGCAGAAACAGGTCCCAGGAGCCAGTATGGCACCAGGGTGGGAGGCAGCCACCCGCGGCTCTTTTCCAGGTGGAACTGGAAGCGCACTGACAAAGCAGCCAGTGATGCTCCCTCCTGAAAGGCTCCGAGAGGAACTTGCGAGGCACTCAAGCCCCAGCGTGTCCTCAACCGAAGGGCAGGAAGCAGCTGCCTAACTCTTCCAGCCCCCAGAGCCCCAAGATGTGGCCCTTTGAGATGTGGCCATGCCCCTCAGAAGAGGCACGGGTTGCCCACAGCAATCTCCACGGGGGAAGCCGCCAGCAGGAACCAGCCACGAGGGAAACTCCCCGAATGGGACGACCTGCCTGTCGTGGCTTAACCCTAGCCGGCAACTGAGCACCACGCAGCCGCTCACTCACCTCCCTCACAGTGGCATGGGGGAGAGCATCAGAGGGGTAAAAGTGAGAAAGCTCGTGGGCTGAGATAAAGGCAGTTTAATAGGTAAAGCAAAAGCCGTGCACGCAGGCAAAGGAAAACAAGGGATTCCTTCACTACTTCCCATCGGCAGGCAGGTGTTCCACCTCCATCTCCAGAAAAGCAGGGCTCCATCACGTGTAACAGTTACTTGGGAAGACAAACGCCATCACTCCGAACGCCCCCTCCCTTCCTTCTTCTTCCCCCAGCTTTATATGCTGAGCATGACATCATATGGTCTGGATTATCCCTTTTGTCAGTTGGGGTCAGCTGTCCCAGCTGTGTCTCCTCCCAACTTCTTGTGCGCCCCCAGCCTAGTCGCCGGTGGGGTGGTGTGAGAAGCAGAAAAGGCCTTGACTCTGTAGAAGCACTGCTCAGCAGTAACGAAAGCATCTCAGCATTATCAACGCTGTTTTCAGCACAAATCCAAAACATAGCCCCATACTAGCTACTATGGAGAAAATGAACTCTATCCCAGCCAAAACCAGCACACTGCCCTACGGCTGCTCTGTTCCCGGATGGTGCACTAATGGAGGTGCGCTCAAACTACTGATGTGCACCAACCAGCACGTGCCAAAGGCCGCGGTGGGTGAGGCGAGAAGTTGAGTACCGCCTTGCTGTTCGTCCCTCCCTGCTCTCCCTTCTGGCAATTGAGAGGCCATGCAAAGAGGAGCAGACGCCAGGACAGACACTATGCACCTCACGTAGCCTCCTTTGCCACCAGACAGGAGCATGACACAGCCCGTCACACCTCCGCTACAGCAGGCAGTGAGTACCATTGCTGGGCTGCTCCCCTCCTTGGCCTGCCACCCTGCCCCGCTGCTGGATGCGGGAAGGGTGGCGAGGCATTCCTCTGCCGCATGAGGAGCCTGGCATTTGCTGTGCCTGAGCAAAGCTGAGGCAGCGGGAGAGGGCACATGCATCCACCTGCCTCAGCAGGCATGTGGTAACACCTGAGGGCAGGAAGCGGGCAGCACAGGCCCATCCTTGCTCCGCAAGATGCCTTCTGCTTTGAACTGCAGCCACAAGAGGACATGTCCTTCCCAGGGCTGGCAAGGCAACCGAAAGTGAAGAGCACCCTCAGTCAAATGCCTGTGAGTTTACTCCTCAGCCACTTTGACCTTGAACCCTTGGGGCTGACTACCCACTTTGAGAATGACAGTTTTGAGAATGAGAATTGACAGATTTCCATAGAACAAGATTTCCGCGCCCCCGCCCCCTTCCCATTTTTTCCTTTGTTTCGGGGCCACCACAGAGCTACCGGGCCACCTCTAGGAATGGTCCCAGTGCCCCCACCCCTTCACACAGCGGCGCTTCTCTCCATCTCACAGAGGGTCCTTCCTTGGCCTTCACCTTCCAACCACCTCTGGGCTTCTGAGTCCCCTCCTTTCCGTCTCCCTCGGCCAGAGAAGCATCCAGCTGGGGCTTGGCTGATTGCTGAGCCCTTCCATGGCCCTGCGGGGCCTTGTGTTTCTCAGGGTCAGCCTCAGCCCTTCAACAGGAGACCCACGTGAGTGGCCTTCATCAGGAGTGCTCCACAGCTGAAGGCCTGACTGAGAGTGGTAGTCACGTTCCCCAGCAAGGATGTGCACAACCCACACACAGGCCCTGGAGCTACTGAAACCCTTTCCTGGGAGCTGGCATGGGACCTCAAATGACCGTTGCTTTGAGGAGCCAGCATCTAATGCATCACTGTGCTCTCGCCCAGTAGGGAAATGCAAGCCAGACCTTTCAGATGAAAGAGACAAGCTCTTCATCTCTTGGCTGCGCTTTGCAAGCCTCAAATTGCTGTTGGTCAATGTGCGTCACACAGAAGGCGCGTTCCAGCTCTCCTGAGGCGCTGGCTCACCATATAAAAAGCCTGTGCCACTCCAGGCCCTTCCATCCAAATCTCTTCCCTTGCTCTCCACGGTGAACTTGGTAAGTCTGAACTCACTCCTTCTCTTCCTGCTGGTAGGATTTCTGTCACGGGGATTGCTTCCCTTCTGTGCGTGGTCCTTCTGATATGTGGTCCAGGCTTGAAAACACGTTGTGCTTCCCTCTTCCGGGAGGCGAGTTGGTGAGGGAAGAGGGGAGGCTTCAGTCCCTTCCGAGAGGGACTGGGCTCTTTTGTAGCAGCGGCTCTGCTGAAGCCTGAGGCTGAACGACCAGTACCATCTAACCGGTCGTCAGGTACTTCCTCCCCCAACGACAGTGCAGCGACATGCCTCGGTCACTCTTGGCGTGGAAGGGAACTTTTCAGGGAGATCTGGCCCTACGCAGGCACTGCCCGTTTTCAGGGGAGCCAAGCTGGGCGTCCGAAAGGGCCCAACGGCTAATGCCCTCTGCTCCCTCCCGGTCTTACAGCGTCGCCTCCCTCCGCGAGACATGTCGTGCTACAGCTCCTGCCTGCCAGCCGCCTGCGGCCCAACCCCGCTTGCCAACAGCTGCAACGAGCCCTGCGTCCTCCGGTGCGCCGACTCCAGCGTTGCGATCCAGCCCTCGCCAGTCCTGGTGACGCTGCCGGGCCCAATCCTCAGCTCCTTCCCTCAGAGCACAGCTGTGGGATCCACCGCGTCGGCTGCCGTGGGGAGCTCTCTCAGCGCTGGCAGTGTGCCCATCGCTTCTGGGGGCTCCCTGGGGCTGGGGGGCTTTGGGTGGTCCGGTCTGGGCCGTGGGCTCTGTGGGCCTCTGGGACGGGGCAATCTCTTATGCTGAAGCCCGTGGATCGCCTGCCCGTGGCCGAGCGCCAGGAGCCTCGAGGAAAGCCCTGGAGCCAGCCCTGAGAGCGTGGCCGTGGTCTGCAGAGGAGCCGAGCTCCCGCTTCTCCGCCTGCGCTGGGAGGAAGGGGCCTGCGCTGGCCTTCCGTCTCTTCCAAGGAAGCCTCTCTCTTTCCCCCTCTTGCCCTGCTTTACCTCATGCTCCCCGTGAAATACCTCCTCCTTCCTTCCGTGGCAACGGGTCTAGGTGATACGCTAGGTGACTGCCAGAGACTTGAAGGGGAACTGGAAAAGAAGCATCCCTGCCGCGGAGGTTTTCCCTCAGATGGCAGCACTCCTCTGAGCTTTACTCAGCCTCCCAAATGCTCTCGTCTCTTCCTTTCGCCTTTGATTTTCTCATTAAAGACATTGGGCATCAGCTTTGCAAGGGAGTCGTGTTTCATTCTCCCCTCTTCTCCAGTCCCAGCCAGCTGAGTATCCAACAGAGTTGTTCCTCCCTTGGTAAAACGACGGTTTTCTCCGTAGTTCCTGGGTTTGAGAGGGCCTCGTCTTTTGCCCCTGACATCCCATAGCAATGGAGACAAGGCCGGTTTGGGGCGAGAGCTCTTGTGGAAGGAGCCCCATTACCCATCGGGACACCTCGAAAGCCACAAAACAAAGTATGAGGGAAGGCCAAGTTTTCATGGGATCCTAGAATCGCCCCGACTGGTAGGAACCTCAACAGATCATCTGGTCCAACCTTTTGTGGGAAAGGGAGCCTAGATGAGATTACCTAGCCCCCTGTCCAATGGCATCTTGACGACCTTTAGTCTTGGGGACTCTACCACGTCTCTGGGAAGATCGTTGCGGTGAATGATTGTTCTCACTGTAAAAAAAGTCTTTCTTACATCGAGGCGAAGCCTCTGCTGGTTGCTCCCTGTCCTCTCTCTGTGTCTCGCTGTTAAGAGAGAGTCTCCGTCGTCTTTGTAGTGGCCTTTAAGTACTGGAAAACTGTGATGAGTGCAGGAAAAGAGCACCACAGGACAGCACGAGGCTCAGTATGGGATGTATACATGGATCTGTGTGTGTGTGCCTCCTGGGAGGCATGCTCAGCCTCGCTGCTGGCTGGGCCTGGGGGCGTGGAGCTGTGGCAGCCTGAGCTCTGCTGGGCTCCTGGGTTCAGCAGCCACTGAAGAGAAAGGGATCCTTCTGGGCTGTCCAAACCACCAAGCTCATCTGTCGATGAGAAAGAGTTCTGCTCTTCTTCTCTTCCCTGAGGCTGGCCAGGCGAGATTAAGGTGCCCATGAAGAAGCTGACCCCTCCGCAGCAGGCAGCCCCTTTCTCATCTCCCACAGGCTCTGCCTCTGGATTCAGACCCAATGGGCTGGCAGTGGCCCCCTTTGCCTGGCTCACAGGCCTTAGGGATACGCGAGGCTTGCGGCGGGGTGGGGTCAGCAGCATTCTGAGCTCTGAGCCCCTTGGCCAAACCCCAGCCTCTTCTTCTCGTATCATGTTTGCATGCTGGCGCGTGCGGGCACGCTGCTCGCAGGTGCTGGTCAGCAGGAGCCACGAGGCATCCTTGGAAGTGCAAACCTACTGGGAAGGGCACCCAGAGGAGAGCAGAGTGGGGAGAGCAAGAAGCCCACGGTCGTGGGGAAGAGCTATCCGAAGGAAATTGGGAGAGGGAGGCAGGTGGCCAGGGCGGCAGAAGTGCAAGTGTGTGTAAGGGAGGGGAGGTCGTGTGGGCAGGAAGAGGCTCCAGCCAGCTCTGTGCCTTTCACAACCACGCTGGATCGTCCCTGTTCCTCTGACCCCTGCCAAGTCGCTCCTGACCGCCCGGGACAGCACATCCCTTGGTGGCATGGCTGGCTGCTGGCTACTCCTGCCTGCACACGGGTCTTCCCTGAAGATCCCTGCTTTGTCACAAAACCGGTTAAGGGCTTGGCGAGTCTGAAATAGGAGGGGAGGCTGTGAGAGCTGGGATTCTTCCCACACCTGGCGGAAGGGAACGAAGAGGGAGCCAGACTCCTCTCACTAGTACCAACTGGCAGCACAAGAGTCAATGGGCACAAATTAAAACACGTGAAATTCCATCGCAAGGCAGGAAACCACTTTCTTACCGTGAGGGTGGTCAAACAGTGGACCAGGTTGCCCAGAGAGGTTGTGGAGTCTCCATCCTTGGAGATACTCAAAACCCAACCCGGCTATGTCCTATGCAACCTGCTCAAGTTGACCTTGCTGGAGCAGTTGGCTTGGACTAAAGGATCTCAGGAGGTCCCTTGCAACCCCAGCGATTCTGAGATTCTGTGAACGGATAAGAGCAATGTCTTCCGTAGCAAAATACCTTACCTGAAATGTTCTGTGACTGGAAGTGCTTTACGCCTATTTTTGTTTTTCGTTCCCATGGCTGGTTGAGCCTTACCGAAGGCAAGGTAAACAACATCCACCGCTCTTCCCTTCCCCACCAAGCTAGTCACCTCACTGTAGAAGGCTACCAGCTTGGGTAAGCATGACTTCTCCTTTGTAAATCCATGCTTGCTACTCCCAACCACCTTCCTGTGCTACCTATGTTTGGAAACTACTTCCAAGATGTTTTGCTCTATCGTCTTCCCAGGGACCGCGGAGAGGCTGACCATCCTGTGAGTTCCCTGGATCTTCGTCCTCTCCCTTCTTGTTCCTCTTGCCTATGTGGAGACAGAAGAAGTTGAGGTGCATCCTGAGGCACTTCAAACCCTTGCAAGTTTCTTTGCAGGCCACTCTCATCTCAAAACAAAGGCTTACTTGGGGGCACACATCGAGCTGCTCACACTCAGAAACTCTGACTGTTGTTGGGCTGACCGACGAGGATGGGATTCGAACCCATGCGTGCAGAGCACAATGGATTAGCAGTCCATCGCCTTCACCACTCGGCCACCTCGTCAGCATGCTGCTGCTGCTGCCCCTGCCACTGCTGCCGCTGCTCCTGCTGCTGCTTCTCCTGCTGCTGCTTCTTCTGCTCCTGCTCCTCCTGCTCCTGCTCCTACTCCTGCCACTGCCACTGCCACTCCACTGCTCCTGATCTTGCTGTTCCTGCTCCTGCTCCTGCTCCTGACACCTGCACCTTTTTAACCTGCTTCTTGACATGGCAGAGAAGGAGCCAGCCTCCAGCTTTTGCCTTTTGGGACTGGTCCACTCTCCCGACACCTGGGCTCAGCTCCAGGGACCTTTCGGAAATAGGTCTCAGCATTCACATCAGAAAATGACTGAACAGCGGAGCCCCACGCTCCTTCCCGGGAAGGAACGCGGGAGAGTGACCCCGGAGTGGCTCAGCGCCTCCAAAGGACTTGAGCCTGGCTTTGAGATTAATTTGTCACCAGCCACGTTCCCCTCGCACTCTGGAAGGATACCACCAGCTCATACGGACAGGAGTCACTCACGCTTGACTGGTGGTGGACCAGGACAGAGCGTGTGCCTCAGGCTTGGCTGTGGTGTCTCTGTGCTGTTCCCCCTGGCGCTCACCCAGGATCTCGTCACAGGCTGCTTCTCTCCCAGCACGGCTAACAGTCAGGAATGAAGAGGGAGCTGAGGGGCACCGGCCCCACTGCACACAACTCCTCTTCTTACCTGCCAGAGCTCCAGTGCTGCAGAGAGTTGAAACCACTGCACTGGTCCCCTGAGCCCAAGCCTCTCTGTGCCTTGAAGGTCAGACCTTGAGCTGGGGGAAACGGTGCAGAGGCCAGGCTTGCTGCCCCTGGTGGATAACAGAAAGGTGGGTAGGGGATTGCGCACTGTGGGATGGACACCGATGGCAGGGCCCTGCGATCCTCTCTTTCTGCTCCGCCCGGTTAATTCCTGTCCTGGACAAAAGGGAGCAGTGCACAGCCTTGGGGGGCTGGGACCAGAACCACTTGCACCCTGGTCACTCCGAGTAGTTTCCCCAGCCCGAGCCCGCCCCATGGGCCTGTAATGGCAGAGATATGTGAACAAGGAGGACCGGCAGATTCAACCTTGCTGCCAGGGCAGGAGCCCACAGCAGGAGGGAGGACTGGCCTGGGAAACACAATGCTCTGCCGACCTCCTTCCCCAGACTGATGGCACTCCTTGTTGTGGATATGAAAAAATTCCTGGGATTCGCTTTCTGAGTTCTTAACAAAGACGTTCCTGACAAAGTAGCCAGCACCACCATTGGCTCTCATTCATCCAGCAGTCTGTTCAGTCCCTGCCGTAACCAGTGCAGCACAGGGAGATTCAACAGAAAATTCGGGCTTCCCTCATACTTTGTTTTGTGGCTTTCGAGGTGTCCCGATGGGTAATGGGGCTCCTTCCACAAGAGCTCTCGCCCCAAACCGGCCTTGTCTCCATTGCTATGGGATGTCAGGGGCAAAAGACGAGGCCCTCTCAAACCCAGGAACTACGGAGAAAACCGTCGTTTTACCAAGGGAGGAACAACTCTGTTGGATACTCAGCTGGCTGGGACTGGAGAAGAGGGGAGAATGAAACACGACTCCCTTGCAAAGCTGATGCCCAATGTCTTTAATGAGAAAATCAAAGGCGAAAGGAAGAGACGGGAGCATTTGGGAGGCTGAGTAAAGCTCAGAGGAGTGCTGCCATCTGAGGGAAAACGTCCGCGGCAGGGATGCTTCTTTTCCAGTTCCCCTTCAAGGCTCTGGCAGTCACCTAGCGTATCACCTAGACCCGTTGCCACGGAAGGAAGGAGGAGGTATTTCACGGGGAGCATGAGGTAAAGCAGGGCAAGAGGGGGAAAGAGAGAGGCTTCCTTGGAAGAGACGGAAGGCCAGCGCAGGCCCCTTCCTCCCAGCGCAGGCGGAGAAGCGGGAGCTCGGCTCCTCTGCAGACCACGGCCACGCTCTCAGGGCTGGCTCCAGGGCTTTCCTCGAGGCTCCTGGCGCTCGGCCACGGGCAGGCGATCCACGGGCTTCAGCATAAGAGATTGCCCCGTCCCAGAGGCCCACAGAGCCCACGGCCCAGACCGGACCACCCAAAGCCCCCCAGCCCCAGGGAGCCCCCAGAAGCGATGGGCACACTGCCAGCGCTGAGAGAGCTCCCCACGGCAGCCGACGCGGTGGATCCCACAGCTGTGCTCTGAGGGAAGGAGCTGAGGATTGGGCCCGGCAGCGTCACCAGGACTGGCGAGGGCTGGATCGCAACGCTGGAGTCGGCGCACCGGAGGACGCAGGGCTCGTTGCAGCTGTTGGCAAGCGGGGTTGGGCCGCAGGCGGCTGGCAGGCAGGAGCTGTAGCACGACATGTCTCGCGGAGGGAGGCGACGCTGTAAGACCGGGAGGGAGCAGAGGGCATTAGCCGTTGGGCCCTTTCGGACGCCCAGCTTGGCTCCCCTGAAAACGGGCAGTGCCTGCGTAGGGCCAGATCTCCCTGAAAAGTTCCCTTCCACGCCAAGAGTGACCGAGGCATGTCGCTGCACTGTCGTTGGGGGAGGAAGTACCTGACGACCGGTTAGATGGTACTGGTCGTTCAGCCTCAGGCTTCAGCAGAGCCGCTGCTACAAAAGAGCCCAGTCCCTCTCGGAAGGGACTGAAGCCTCCCCTCTTCCCTCACCAACTCGCCTCCCGGAAGAGGGAAGCACAACGTGTTTTCAAGCCTGGACCACATATCAGAAGGACCACGCACAGAAGGGAAGCAATCCCCGTGACAGAAATCCTACCAGCAGGAAGAGAAGGAGTGAGTTCAGACTTACCAAGTTCACCGTGGAGAGCAAGGGAAGAGATTTGGATGGAAGGGCCTGGAGTGGCACAGGCTTTTTATATGGTGAGCCAGCGCCTCAGGAGAGCTGGAACGCGCCTTCTGTGTGACGCACATTGACCAACAGCAATTTGAGGCTTGCAAAGCGCAGCCAAGAGATGAAGAGCTTGTCTCTTTCATCTGAAAGGTCTGGCTTGCATTTCCCTACTGGGCGAGAGCACAGTGATGCATTAGATGCTGGCTCCTCAAAGCAACGGTCATTTGAGGTCCCATGCCAGCTCCCAGGAAAGGGTTTCAGTAGCTCCAGGGCCTGTGTGTGGGTTGTGCACATCCTTGCTGGGGAACGTGACTACCACTCTCAGTCAGGCCTTCAGCTGTGGAGCACTCCTGATGAAGGCCACTCACGTGGGTCTCCTGTTGAAGGGCTGAGGCTGACCCTGAGAAACACAAGGCCCCGCAGGGCCATGGAAGGGCTCAGCAATCAGCCAAGCCCCAGCTGGATGCTTCTCTGGCCGAGGGAGACGGAAAGGAGGGGACTCAGAAGCCCAGAGGTGGTTGGAAGGTGAAGGCCAAGGAAGGACCCTCTGTGAGATGGAGAGAAGCGCCGCTGTGTGAAGGGGTGGGGGCACTGGGACCATTCCTAGAGGTGGCCCGGTAGCTCTGTGGTGGCCCCGAAACAAAGGAAAAAATGGGAAGGGGGCGGGGGCGCGGAAATCTTGTTCTATGGAAATCTGTCAATTCTCATTCTCAAAACTGTCATTCTCAAAGTGGGTAGTCAGCCCCAAGGGTTCAAGGTCAAAGTGGCTGAGGAGTAAACTCACAGGCATTTGACTGAGGGTGCTCTTCACTTTCGGTTGCCTTGCCAGCCCTGGGAAGGACATGTCCTCTTGTGGCTGCAGTTCAAAGCAGAAGGCATCTTGCGGAGCAAGGATGGGCCTGTGCTGCCCGCTTCCTGCCCTCAGGTGTTACCACATGCCTGCTGAGGCAGGTGGATGCATGTGCCCTCTCCCGCTGCCTCAGCTTTGCTCAGGCACAGCAAATGCCAGGCTCCTCATGCGGCAGAGGAATGCCTCGCCACCCTTCCCGCATCCAGCAGCGGGGCAGGGTGGCAGGCCAAGGAGGGGAGCAGCCCAGCAATGGTACTCACTGCCTGCTGTAGCGGAGGTGTGACGGGCTGTGTCATGCTCCTGTCTGGTGGCAAAGGAGGCTACGTGAGGTGCATAGTGTCTGTCCTGGCGTCTGCTCCTCTTTGCATGGCCTCTCAATTGCCAGAAGGGAGAGCAGGGAGGGGCGAACAGCAAGGCTGTACTCAACTTCTCGCCTCACCCACCGCGGCCTTTGGCACGTGCTGGTTGGTGCACATCAGTAGTTTGAGCGCACCTCCATTAGTGCACCATCCGGGAACAGAGCAGCCGTAGGGCAGTGTGCTGGTTTTGGCTGGGATAGAGTTCATTTTCTCCATAGTAGCTAGTATGGGGCTATGTTTTGGATTTGTGCTGAAAACAGCGTTGATAATGCTGAGATGCTTTCGTTACTGCTGAGCAGTGCTTCTACAGAGTCAAGGCCTTTTCTGCTTCTCACACCACCCCACCGGCGACTAGGCTGGGGGCGCACAAGAAGTTGGGAGGAGACACAGCTGGGACAGCTGACCCCAACTGACAAAAGGGATAATCCAGACCATATGATGTCATGCTCAGCGTATAAAGCTGGGGGAAGAAGAAGGAAGGGAGGGGGCGTTCGGAGTGATGGCGTTTGTCTTCCCAAGTAACTGTTACGCGTGATGGAGCCCTGCTTTTCTGGAGATGGAGGCGGAACACCTGCCTGCCGATGGGAAGTAGTGAAGGAATCCCTTGTTTTCCTTTGCCTGCGTGCACGGCTTTTGCTTTACCTATTAAACTGCCTTTATCTCAGCCCACGAGCTTTCTCACTTTTACCCTTCTGATGCTCTCCCCCATGCCACTGTGAGGGAGGTGAGTGAGCGGCTGCGTGGTGCTCAGTTGCCGGCTAGGGTTAAGCCACGACAGGCAGGTCGTCCCATTCGGGGAGTTTCCCTCGTGGCTGGTTCCTGCTGGCGGCTTCCCCCGTGGAGATTGCTGTGGGCAACCCGTGCCTCTTCTGCGGGGCATGGCCACATCTCAAAGGGCCACATCTTGGGGCTCTGGGGGCTGGAAGAGTTAGGCAGCTGCTTCCTGCCCTTCGGTTGAGGACACGCTGGGGCTTGAGTGCCTCGCAAGTTCCTCTCGGAGCCTTTCAGGAGGGAGCATCACTGGCTGCTTTGTCAGTGCGCTTCCAGTTCCACCTGGAAAAGAGCCGCGGGTGGCTGCCTCCCACCCTGGTGCCATACTGGCTCCTGGGACCTGTTTCTGCCTGTACGCAGCGAGTGCGTTTCTGCTGTGAGCTGTGGCACTGGGTCGACCGTCCTGGCAGGATGGCACAACAGCCCCAGAGCATGGCCCTGCTGGAAATGACAGCAGAAGTGAGACAGAGCCATCAATCCTCTGCAGGAGGAAACAACAATCCCCTCCCAAGACCCTTCCCCCAAACAGCACAGCCACCCGGGTGAGAGCGTGGCCCACCTTCCCGAGCAACGTGGGTAGTCAGAGGCCTTTTCCAGGCAGCTCTCAGGGCTGGTGCCACATGCCTGGCCGTTGAGCTCCCCTCCCCGCAGCCTTCCCAGACCGTCTGGCCCAGTCTCCTCTATGTCTCGTAGGGCAGCAGGGAGCACCACCTGGTGCCACTCAGTGGCTGCAGCCTCAGTCCGGTGGTCTGTCACACCGGTCCGTCAAAAAAGCAGGCTCCCCAGGCCCTGGACACATAGGGGCGTCAACTTTCCTCAGTTTGGTCTGTGCTCCAGAATTGTGCGGGAGTGGGAACGTCAGGGCACGTCCATGATGTCCTCCTTTGGCTGCAGTTTCACCAAGGAGCATGACAGGATGTCAAGGAGTCACCAAGCGGTTGGGCAAGATGTTAACAGCCATGGTGACAACACTGTACAAAAAGCTGCATTTCTGCAGGAATGCGGACATGAGGTTGCGCCTAGGGTCCTCCGCACGTCTGAGTCGATTTCCCCCAGAGCCCCTCATGCCAGTGCATGGATGATTCGCACCGAGGTGGAGCTGAGGTCTCTCATAGTGCCTCGGCACTTTTTGGTGACTCACAGGTGACTCCGAGGTGGTCTGCTGGTGCCACCTTGCAATTAAATGTGCCAATCCGTCCCTGAGCCAGGAAAAACAAGCCAGACCCTCTGGGTCAGTGACCTGAACGAGCACCCAGCAACGATGCAAAGATGAGTGTTGTTTGGGAAGACTGCGCCGAAGCAAACAGGTCCACTTGGTGATGGCTCACTTTCAGGCATGAGTCAGCAGGCTCCTTCATTGCTCTCCAGGGCCACGTTGAGCCCTTGCTTCTCCTCAGGAGAGTAATGAGTAAAGTCCTGGCAGGCGAGACGAGGGCTGTGCAGTTCCCAAAGAAAACACTCTGGCCTTTCCTGACCGAAGACGACAGCTCAACTGCTGGGCTCCCTTTGCATGGCTGGCAAGTGTGTGCATCACCGAGGCCCAGGGGGGGAGCAGAGATCTGCCGCCGAGTACCCTCATCCACTCCAGCAATGGCCTCAGCGTCCCCATCCCTGCACGCAACGCGGTTTCTCTCCGGACTGCAGGAGGGCCTCGTTTGACCACCACCTTCCAGTCACCCTGCGGATCCGAGTCTCCTCCATCCTCTGTCCCTCAGCGGAACAGCCATCCTGCAGAGGCCTGGCTGGGCGCTGAGCCGCTCCATAGCCTGCAGGCACTGGTGTTGCTCCCGGTCAGCCTCAGCCCATCAAAGAGAGACCCTTCTGAGTGGCCTTCAGGCGCGCTCCACAGGCAAAGTCCTAAGTGAGTGGTGGCCGTGTTCCCCAGGAAGGGCAGGATGTGCACAACACCCACTCGTGGCCTGAATCTGCTGCTGGAATGAGGCCTCAAACGAGCCTTGGTCTGGGGAAGAAACATAATTGCTATCAACAAAATCACTTCAGTGCTACCCAGGATGAAAGGGGAGCCAAGCATTTCAGGCAAAGGAGGCATGTCTTTCATCTACCAGCAGAGCTTTGAGAAGCCAAAATTGCTGTTTCTCAACATGCTTCATGTTTGTGTCATTTTTCAGCTCCCCTGGGGCTCTGGCCCGCTGGATAAAAGTGTGCCCAACTCCCAGCTCCCCTATCCTCTCCTCGTGCCTTCCTCTGCTCTGGGAAGTTGGTAAGTCTCAGTTCATTTTGCCTCTCGTCTCCTCGGTTGGCAGGACAGTTTTTGTGGAGAGGGCTGCATGCGTTTTGCCTCCCTTGTCCTCGGTGAATGGTCTAGTTTGTGAAACAGGGCATGGGTTGGTTTCTTTGCCAGCAGCGGTTCTTTCCAAGGCTCAGGACGTACGGCCAGCACTCTCTAACCAGTGCCTGGGCACTTCCTCTGCCATCCACAGTTCGGCAATGCTCCCTTTGCACTATTGGCCTGACGAGGAGCTTCCTCAGGAGAGCTAGTCCCACCATAGACGTCTTCTTCCGTAGTGGCTGCCGTCTCCAGGAGCCCTGTTGCGTTTTACTCAGACATGTCCCCTCCTGAGAGAAGTGGGCGAGAGGAGCCTGACCTGCCAAGAGTAGGGGTCTCGAGGGCGGGGAGGGGGGAGAAGGAGACCTGTTTGTCTGAGCGAACACATTGATGCTGGTACAAGGGCTGATGATCCGGAGGTACACAGCCTGACGCCAAGAAGAGGGGGAGCCTCTTGGTCTGCAGTAGGAAATCTTTCCCTGACTAAGGCCATGGCATCAAGGCTATGCTCAACCCATCTGAAAAACCTGGCATCCAGTTCCGCATACTGGGAGGGGGCTTACTGAGGGCTCTCTCTGGAGCGCCTTCCCTGCCAAGCCTTCAAGGCTGAGCAGAAGGACTGTTGTGAAATAGCCTCACAGCCTGCAGACGTACCCTTGGTAATGGAGCAACCGGAGGTAGCAGGGTGCCTCCACACGTCAGGCACGCCTGGGAGTGGCAAGGCCAGCTGAGGTATAGGCCGCGAAGGAGCTTGACTTGGACGGGAGGAGCTTCCTTGCGTTTGGACGCACCCTCTCGGATCACCCTTCAATTACAAGCAAATGCCCACTGCAGGCCCACCAAAAGGCCCAGAACCCCCCCTCTCTTCAGACACTGGAGGTCCGTCAACTGTTGGGCCATGCCACTGCTTCCGCCTTGGAGAATGATTACCAAGTGGGACCCTGCATTTCATGGGGGTGTTGCAAGTAACTCTGGCCATGTTAGCCCAGGTCCCTGTGGGTGAGACATCCCAGGCGGCTGAGAGAAGAGGTCTTCAGATAGGGCAGGGTGTGACCAGGCAGCGGGGAGGTTAAGACGGTGGAGAGGAGGGTGCGTTGTGGTGTTCGGCCAAGAGCACAGCAGGGCACCATTGTGAGCCTTGCTGCTGGACACAGCTTTCTTGACCCGTGCCCCATCCCAAATCTCTCTCCGCTGAGCTCCCAGGCGCTGCCCGTTTTCAGGGGAGCCAGGCTGGGCGTCCGAAAGGGCCCAACGGCTAATGCCCTCTGCTCCCTCCCGGTCTTACAGGGTCGCCTCCCTCCGCGAGACATGTCGTGCTACAGCTCCTGCCTGCCAGCCGCCTGCGGCCCAACCCCGCTTGCCAACAGCTGCAACGAGCCCTGCGTCCTCCGGTGCGCCGACTCCAGCGTTGCGATCCAGCCCTCGCCAGTCCTGGTGACGCTGCCGGGCCCAATCCTCAGCTCCTTCCCTCAGAGCACAGCTGTGGGATCCACCGCGTCGGCTGCCGTGGGGAGCTCTCTCAGCGCTGGCAGTGTGCCCATCGCTTCTGGGGGCTCCCTGGGGCTGGGGGGCTTTGGGTGGTCCGGTCTGGGCCGTGGGCTCTGTGGGCCTCTGGGACGGGGCAATCTCTTATGCTGAAGCCCGTGGATCGCCTGCCCGTGGCCGAGCGCCAGGAGCCTCGAGGAAAGCCCTGGAGCCAGCCCTGAGAGCGTGGCCGTGGTCTGCAGAGGAGCCGAGCTCCCGCTTCTCCGCCTGCGCTGGGAGGAAGGGGCCTGCGCTGGCCTTCCGTCTCTTCCAAGGAAGCCTCTCTCTTTCCCCCTCTTGCCCTGCTTTACCTCATGCTCCCCGTGAAATACCTCCTCCTTCCTTCCGTGGCAACGGGTCTAGGTGATACGCTAGGTGACTGCCAGAGCCTTGAAGGGGAACTGGAAAAGAAGCATCCCTGCCGCGGAGGTTTTCCCTCAGATGGCAGCACTCCTCTGAGCTTTACTCAGCCTCCCAAATGCTCTCGTCTCTTCCTTTCGCCTTTGATTTTCTCATTAAAGACATTGGGCATCAGCTTTGCAAGGGAGTCGTGTTTCATTCTCCCCTCTTCTCCAGTCCCAGCCAGCTGAGTATCCAACAGAGTTGTTCCTCCCTTGGTAAAACGACGGTTTTCTCCGTAGTTCCTGGGTTTGAGAGGGCCTCGTCTTTTGCCCCTGACATCCCATAGCAATGGAGACAAGGCCGGTTTGGGGCGAGAGCTCTTGTGGAAGGAGCCCCATTACCCATCGGGACACCTCGAAAGCCACAAAACAAAGTATGAGGGAAGGCCAAGTTTTCATGGGATCCTAGAATCGCCCCGACTGGTAGGAACCTCAACAGATCATCTGGTCCAACCTTTTGTGGGAAAGGGAGCCTAGATGAGATTACCTAGCCCCCTGTCCAATGGCATCTTGACGACCTTTAGTCTTGGGGACTCTACCACGTCTCTGGGAAGATCGTTGCGGTGAATGATTGTTCTCACTGTAAAAAAAGTCTTTCTTACATCGAGGCGAAGCCTCTGCTGGTTGCTCCCTGTCCTCTCTCTGTGTCTCGCTGTTAAGAGAGAGTCTCCGTCGTCTTTGTAGTGGCCTTTAAGTACTGGAAAACTATGATGAGTGCAGGAAAAGAGCACCACAGGACAGCACGAGGCTCAGTATGGGATGTATACATGGATCTGTGTGTGTGTGCCTCCTGGGAGGCATGCTCAGCCTCGCTGCTGGCTGGGCCTGGGGGCGTGGAGCTGTGGCAGCCTGAGCTCTGCTGGGCTCCTGGGTTCAGCAGCCACTGAAGAGAAAGGGATCCTTCTGGGCTGTCCAAACCACCAAGCTCATCTGTCGATGAGAAAGAGTTCTGCTCTTCTTCTCTTCCCTGAGGCTGGCCAGGCGAGATTAAGGTGCCCATGAAGAAGCTGACCCCTCCGCAGCAGGCAGCCCCTTTCTCATCTCCCACAGGCTCTGCCTCTGGATTCAGACCCAATGGGCTGGCAGTGGCCCCCTTTGCCTGGCTCACAGGCCTTAGGGATACGCGAGGCTTGCGGCGGGGTGGGGTCAGCAGCATTCTGAGCTCTGAGCCCCTTGGCCAAACCCCAGCCTCTTCTTCTCGTATCATGTTTGCATGCTGGCGCGCGCGGGCACGCTGCTCGCAGGTGCTGGTCAGCAGGAGCCACGAGGCATCCTTGGAAGTGCAAACCTACTGGGAAGGGCACCCAGAGGAGAGCAGGGTGGGGAGAGCAAGAAGCCCACGGTCGTGGGGAAGAGCTATCCGAAGGAAATTGGGAGAGGGAGGCAGGTGGCCAGGGCGGCAGAAGTGCAAGTGTGTGTAAGGGAGGGGAGGTCGTGTGGGCAGGAAGAGGCTCCAGCCAGCTCTGTGCCTTTCACAACCACGCTGGATCGTCCCTGTTCCTCTGACCCCTGCCAAGTCGCTCCTGACCGCCCGGGACAGCACATCCCTTGGTGGCATGGCTGGCTGCTGGCTACTCCTGCCTGCACACGGGTCTTCCCTGAAGATCCCTGCTTTGTCACAAAACCGGTTAAGGGCTTGGCGAGTCTGAAATAGGAGGGGAGGCTGTGAGAGCTGGGATTCTTCCCACACCTGGCGGAAGGGAACGAAGAGGGAGCCAGACTCCTCTCACTAGTACCAACTGGCAGCACAAGAGTCAATGGGCACAAATTAAAACACGTGAAATTCCATCGCAAGGCAGGAAACCACTTTCTTACCGTGAGGGTGGTCAAACAGTGGACCAGGTTGCCCAGAGAGGTTGTGGAGTCTCCATCCTTGGAGATACTCAAAACCCAACCCGGCTATGTCCTATGCAACCTGCTCAAGTTGACCTTGCTGGAGCAGTTGGCTTGGACTAAAGGATCTCAGGAGGTCCCTTGCAACCCCAGCGATTCTGAGATTCTGTGAACGGATAAGAGCAATGTCTTCCGTAGCAAAATACCTTACCTGAAATGTTCTGTGACTGGAAGTGCTTTACGCCTATTTTTGTTTTTCGTTCCCATGGCTGGTTGAGCCTTACCGAAGGCAAGGTAAACAACATCCACCGCTCTTCCCTTCCCCACCAAGCTAGTCACCTCACTGTAGAAGGCTACCAGCTTGGGTAAGCATGACTTCTCCTTTGTAAATCCATGCTTGCTACTCCCAACCACCTTCCTGTGCTACCTATGTTTGGAAACTACTTCCAAGATGTTTTGCTCTATCATCTTCCCAGGGACCGCGGAGAGGCTGACCATCCTGTGAGTTCCCTGGATCTTCGTCCTCTCCCTTCTTGTTCCTCTTGCCTATGTGGAGACAGAAGAAGTTGAGGTGCATCCTGAGGCACTTCAAACCCTTGCAAGTTTCTTTGCAGGCCACTCTCATCTCAAAACAAAGGCTTACTTGGGGGCACACATCGAGCTGCTCACACTCAGAAACTCTGACCGTTGTTGGGCTGACCGACGAGGATGGGATTCGAACCCATGCGTGCAGAGCACAATGGATTAGCAGTCCATCGCCTTCACCACTCGGCCACCTCGTCAGCATGCTGCTGCCGCCCCTGCCACTGCTGCCGCTGCTCCTGCTGCTGCTTCTCCTGCTCCTGCTCCTACTCCTGCCACTGCCACTGCCACTCCACTGCTTCTGATCTTGCTGTTCCTGCTCCTGCTCCTGCTCCTGCTCCTGCTCCTGCTCCTGACACCTGCACCTTTTTAACCTGCTTCTTGACATGGCAGAGAAGGAGCCAGCCTCCAGCTTTTGCCTTTTGGGACTGGTCCACTCTCCCGACACCTGGGCTCAGCTCCAGGGACCTTTCGGAAATAGGTCTCAGCATTCACATCAGAAAATGACTGAACAGCGGAGCCCCACGCTCCTTCCCGGGAAGGAACGCGGGAGAGTGACCCCGGAGTGGCTCAGCGCCTCCAAAGGACTTGAGCCTGGCTTTGAGATTAATTTGTCACCAGCCACGTTCCCCTCGCACTCTGGAAGGATACCACCAGCTCATACGGACAGGAGTCACTCACGCTTGACTGGTGGTGGACCAGGACAGAGCGTGTGCCTCAGGCTTGGCTGTGGTGTCTCTGTGCTGTTCCCCCTGGCGCTCACCCAGGATCTCGTCACAGGCTGCTTCTCTCCCAGCACGGCTAACAGTCAGGAATGAAGAGGGAGCTGAGGGGCACCGGCCCCACTGCACACAACTCCTCTTCTTACCTGCCAGAGCTCCAGTGCTGCAGAGAGTTGAAACCACTGCACTGGTCCCCTGAGCCCAAGCCTCTCTGTGCCTTGAAGGTCAGACCTTGAGCTGGGGGAAACGGTGCAGAGGCCAGGCTTGCTGCCCCTGGTGGATAACAGAAAGGTGGGTAGGGGATTGCGCACTGTGGGATGGACACCGATGGCAGGGCCCTGCGATCCTCTCTTTCTGCTCCGCCCGGTTAATTCCTGTCCTGGACAAAAGGGAGCAGTGCACAGCCTTGGGGGGCTGGGACCAGAACCACTTGCACCCTGGTCACTCCGAGTAGTTTCCCCAGCCCGAGCCCGCCCCATGGGCCTGTAATGGCAGAGATATGTGAACAAGGAGGACCGGCAGATTCAACCTTGCTGCCAGGGCAGGAGCCCACAGCAGGAGGGAGGACTGGCCTGGGAAACACAATGCTCTGCCGACCTCCTTCCCCAGACTGATGGCACTCCTTGTTGTGGATATGAAAAAATTCCTGGGATTCGCTTTCTGAGTTCTTAACAAAGACGTTCCTGACAAAGTAGCCAGCACCACCATTGGCTCTCATTCATCCAGCAGTCTGTTCAGTCCCTGCCGTAACCAGTGCAGCACAGGGAGATTCAACAGAAAATTCGGGCTTCCCTCATACTTTGTTTTGTGGCTTTCGAGGTGTCCCGATGGGTAATGGGGCTCCTTCCACAAGAGCTCTCGCCCCAAACCGGCCTTGTCTCCATTGCTATGGGATGTCAGGGGCAAAAGACGAGGCCCTCTCAAACCCAGGAACTACGGAGAAAACCGTCGTTTTACCAAGGGAGGAACAACTCTGTTGGATACTCAGCTGGCTGGGACTGGAGAAGAGGGGAGAATGAAACACGACTCCCTTGCAAAGCTGATGCCCAATGTCTTTAATGAGAAAATCAAAGGCGAAAGGAAGAGACGAGAGCATTTGGGAGGCTGAGTAAAGCTCAGAGGAGTGCTGCCATCTGAGGGAAAACCTCCGCGGCAGGGATGCTTCTTTTCCAGTTCCCCTTCAAGGCTCTGGCAGTCACCTAGCGTATCACCTAGACCCGTTGCCACGGAAGGAAGGAGGAGGTATTTCACGGGGAGCATGAGGTAAAGCAGGGCAAGAGGGGGAAAGAGAGAGGCTTCCTTGGAAGAGACGGAAGGCCAGCGCAGGCCCCTTCCTCCCAGCGCAGGCGGAGAAGCGGGAGCTCGGCTCCTCTGCAGACCACGGCCACGCTCTCAGGGCTGGCTCCAGGGCTTTCCTCGAGGCTCCTGGCGCTCGGCCACGGGCAGGCGATCCACGGGCTTCAGCATAAGAGATTGCCCCGTCCCAGAGGCCCACAGAGCCCACGGCCCAGACCGGACCACCCAAAGCCCCCCAGCCCCAGGGAGCCCCCAGAAGCGATGGGCACACTGCCAGCGCTGAGAGAGCTCCCCACGGCAGCCGACGCGGTGGATCCCACAGCTGTGCTCTGAGGGAAGGAGCTGAGGATTGGGCCCGGCAGCGTCACCAGGACTGGCGAGGGCTGGATCGCAACGCTGGAGTCGGCGCACCGGAGGACGCAGGGCTCGTTGCAGCTGTTGGCAAGCGGGGTTGGGCCGCAGGCGGCTGGCAGGCAGGAGCTGTAGCACGACATGTCTCGCGGAGGGAGGCGACCCTGTAAGACCGGGAGGGAGCAGAGGGCATTAGCCGTTGGGCCCTTTCGGACGCCCAGCCTGGCTCCCCTGAAAACGGGCAGCGCCTGGGAGCTCAGCGGAGAGAGATTTGGGATGGGGCACGGGTCAAGAAAGCTGTGTCCAGCAGCAAGGCTCACAATGGTGCCCTGCTGTGCTCTTGGCCGAACACCACAACGCACCCTCCTCTCCACCGTCTTAACCTCCCCGCTGCCTGGTCACACCCTGCCCTATCTGAAGACCTCTTCTCTCAGCCGCCTGGGATGTCTCACCCACAGGGACCTGGGCTAATGTGGCCAGAGTTACTTGCAACACCCCCATGAAATGCAGGGTCCCACTTGGTAATCATTCTCCAAGGCGGAAGCAGTGGCATGGCCCAACAGTTGACGGACCTCCAGTGTCTGAAGAGAGGGGGGGTTCTGGGCCTTTTGGTGGGCCTGCAGTGGGCATTTGCTTGTAATTGAAGGGTGATCCGAGAGGGTGCGTCCAAACGCAAGGAAGCTCCTCCCGTCCAAGTCAAGCTCCTTCGCGGCCTATACCTCAGCTGGCCTTGCCACTCCCAGGCGTGCCTGACGTGTGGAGGCACCCTGCTACCTCCGGTTGCTCCATTACCAAGGGTACGTCTGCAGGCTGTGAGGCTATTTCACAACAGTCCTTCTGCTCAGCCTTGAAGGCTTGGCAGGGAAGGCGCTCCAGAGAGAGCCCTCAGTAAGCCCCCTCCCAGTATGCGGAACTGGATGCCAGGTTTTTCAGATGGGTTGAGCATAGCCTTGATGCCATGGCCTTAGTCAGGGAAAGATTTCCTACTGCAGACCAAGAGGCTCCCCCTCTTCTTGGCGTCAGGCTGTGTACCTCCGGATCATCAGCCCTTGTACCAGCATCAATGTGTTCGCTCAGACAAACAGGTCTCCTTCTCCCCCCTCCCCGCCCTCGAGACCCCTACTCTTGGCAGGTCAGGCTCCTCTCGCCCACTTCTCTCAGGAGGGGACATGTCTGAGTAAAACGCAACAGGGCTCCTGGAGACGGCAGCCACTACGGAAGAAGACGTCTATGGTGGGACTAGCTCTCCTGAGGAAGCTCCTCGTCAGGCCAATAGTGCAAAGGGAGCATTGCCGAACTGTGGATGGCAGAGGAAGTGCCCAGGCACTGGTTAGAGAGTGCTGGCCGTACGTCCTGAGCCTTGGAAAGAACCGCTGCTGGCAAAGAAACCAACCCATGCCCTGTTTCACATCCTAGACCATTCACCGAGGACAAGGGAGGCAAAACGCATGCAGCCCTCTCCACAAAAACTGTCCTGCCAACCGAGGAGACGAGAGGCAAAATGAACTGAGACTTACCAACTTCCCAGAGCAGAGGAAGGCACGAGGAGAGGATAGGGGAGCTGGGAGTTGGGCACACTTTTATCCAGCGGGCCAGAGCCCCAGGGGAGCTGAAAAATGACACAAACATGAAGCATGTTGAGAAACAGCAATTTTGGCTTCTCAAAGCTCTGCTGGTAGATGAAAGACATGCCTCCTTTGCCTGAAATGCTTGGCTCCCCTTTCATCCTGGGTAGCACTGAAGTGATTTTGTTGATAGCAATTATGTTTCTTCCCCAGACCAAGGCTCGTTTGAGGCCTCATTCCAGCAGCAGATTCAGGCCACGAGTGGGTGTTGTGCACGTCCTGCCCTTCCTGGGGAACACGGCCACCACTCACTTAGGACTTTGCCTGTGGAGCGCGCCTGAAGGCCACTCAGAAGGGTCTCTCTTTGATGGGCTGAGGCTGACCGGGAGCAACACCAGTGCCTGCAGGCTATGGAGCGGCTCAGCGCCCAGCCAGGCCTCTGCAGGATGGCTGTTCCGCTGAGGGACAGAGGATGGAGGAGACTCAGATCCGCGGGGTGACTGGAAGGTGGTGGTCAAACGAGGCCCTCCTGCAGTCCGGAGAGAAACCGCGTTGCGTGCAGGGATGGGGACGCTGAGGCCATTGCTGGAGTGGATGAGGGTACTCGGCGGCAGATCTCTGCTCCCCCCCTGGGCCTCAGTGATGCACACACTTGCCAGCCATGCAAAGGGAGCCCAGCAGTTGAGCTGTCGTCTTCGGTCAGGAAAGGCCAGAGTGTTTTCTTTGGGAACTGCACAGCCCTCGTCTCGCCTGCCAGGACTTTACTCATTACTCTCCTGAGGAGAAGCAAGGGCTCAACGTGGCCCTGGAGAGCAATGAAGGAGCCTGCTGACTCATGCCTGAAAGTGAGCCATCACCAAGTGGACCTGTTTGCTTCGGCGCAGTCTTCCCAAACAACACTCATCTTTGCATCGTTGCTGGGTGCTCGTTCAGGTCACTGACCCAGAGGGTCTGGCTTGTTTTTCCTGGCTCAGGGACGGATTGGCACATTTAATTGCAAGGTGGCACCAGCAGACCACCTCGGAGTCACCTGTGAGTCACCAAAAAGTGCCGAGGCACTATGAGAGACCTCAGCTCCACCTCGGTGCGAATCATCCATGCACTGGCATGAGGGGCTCTGGGGGAAATGGACTCAGACGTGCAGAGGACCCTAGGCGCAACCTCATGTCCGCATTCCTGCAGAAATGCAGCTTTTTGTACAGTGTTGTCACCATGGCTGTTAACATCTTGCCCAACCGCTTGGTGACTCCTTGACATCCTGTCATGCTCCTTGGTGAAACTGCAGCCAAAGGAGGACATCATGGACGTGCCCTGACGTTCCCACTCCCGCACAATTCTGGAGCACAGACCAAATTGAGGAAAGTTGACGCCCCTATGTGTCCAGGGCCTGGGGAGCCTGCTTTTTTGACGGACCGGTGTGACAGACCACCGGACTGAGGCTGCAGCCACTGAGTGGCACCAGGTGGTGCTCCCTGCTGCCCTACGAGACATAGAGGAGACTGGGCCAGACGGTCTGGGAAGGCTGCGGGGAGGGGAGCTCAACGGCCAGGCATGTGGCACCAGCCCTGAGAGCTGCCTGGAAAAGGCCTCTGACTACCCACGTTGCTCGGGAAGGTGGGTCACGCTCTCACCCGGGCGGCCGTGCTGTTTGGGGGAAGGGTCTTGGGAGGGGATTGTTGTTTCCTCCTGCAGAGGATTGATGGCTCTGTCTCACTTCTGCTGTCATTTCCAGCAGGGCCATGCTCTGGGGCTGTTGTGCCATCCTGCCAGGACGGTCGACCCAGTGCCACAGCTCACAGCAGAAACGCACTCGCTGCGTACAGGCAGAAACAGGTCCCAGGAGCCAGTATGGCACCAGGGTGGGAGGCAGCCACCCGCGGCTCTTTTCCAGGTGGAACTGGAAGCGCACTGACAAAGCAGCCAGTGATGCTCCCTCCTGAAAGGCTCCGAGAGGAACTTGCGAGGCACTCAAGCCCCAGCGTGTCCTCAACCGAAGGGCAGGAAGCAGCTGCCTAACTCTTCCAGCCCCCAGAGCCCCAAGATGTGGCCCTTTGAGATGTGGCCATGCCCCTCAGAAGAGGCACGGGTTGCCCACAGCAATCTCCACGGGGGAAGCCGCCAGCAGGAACCAGCCACGAGGGAAACTCCCCGAATGGGACGACCTGCCTGTCGTGGCTTAACCCTAGCCGGCAACTGAGCACCACGCAGCCGCTCACTCACCTCCCTCACAGTGGCATGGGGGAGAGCATCAGAGGGGTAAAAGTGAGAAAGCTCGTGGGCTGAGATAAAGGCAGTTTAATAGGTAAAGCAAAAGCCGTGCACGCAGGCAAAGGAAAACAAGGGATTCCTTCACTACTTCCCATCGGCAGGCAGGTGTTCCACCTCCATCTCCAGAAAAGCAGGGCTCCATCACGCGTAACAGTTACTTGGGAAGACAAACGCCATCACTCCGAACGCCCCCTCCCTTCCTTCTTCTTCCCCCAGCTTTATATGCTGAGCATGACATCATATGGTCTGGATTATCCCTTTTGTCAGTTGGGGTCAGCTGTCCCAGCTGTGTCTCCTCCCAACTTCTTGTGCGCCCCAGCCTAGTCGCCGGTGGGGTGGTGTGAGAAGCAGAAAAGGCCTTGACTCTGTAGAAGCACTGCTCAGCAGTAACGAAAGCATCTCAGCATTATCAACGCTGTTTTCAGCACAAATCCAAAACATAGCCCCATACTAGCTACTATGGAGAAAATGAACTCTATCCCAGCCAAAACCAGCACACTGCCCTACGGCTGCTCTGTTCCCGGATGGTGCACTAATGGAGGTGTGCTCAAACTACTGATGTGCACCAACCAGCACGTGCCAAAGGCCGCGGTGGGTGAGGCGAGAAGTTGAGTACCGCCTTGCTGTTCGTCCCTCCCTGCTCTCCCTTCTGGCAATTGAGAGGCCATGCAAAGAGGAGCAGACGCCAGGACAGACACTATGCTCCTCACGTAGCCTCCTTTGCCACCAGACAGGAGCATGACACAGCCCGTCACACCTCCGCTACAGCAGGCAGTGAGTACCATTGCTGGGCTGCTCCCCTCCTTGGCCTGCCACCCTGCCCCGCTGCTGGATGCGGGAAGGGTGGCGAGGCATTCCTCTGCCGCATGAGGAGCCTGGCATTTGCTGTGCCTGAGCAAAGCTGAGGCAGCGGGAGAGGGCACATGCATCCACCTGCCTCAGCAGGCATGTGGTAACACCTGAGGGCAGGAAGCGGGCAGCACAGGCCCATCCTTGCTCCGCAAGATGCCTTCTGCTTTGAACTGCAGCCACAAGAGGACATGTCCTTCCCAGGGCTGGCAAGGCAACCGAAAGTGAAGAGCACCCTCAGTCAAATGCCTGTGAGTTTACTCCTCAGCCACTTTGACCTTGAACCCTTGGGGCTGACTACCCACTTTGAGAATGACAGTTTTGAGAATGAGAATTGACAGATTTCCATAGAACAAGATTTCCGCGCCCCCGCCCCCTTCCCATTTTTTCCTTTGTTTCGGGGCCACCACAGAGCTACCGGGCCACCTCTAGGAATGGTCCCAGTGCCCCCACCCCTTCACACAGCGGCGCTTCTCTCCATCTCACAGAGGGTCCTTCCTTGGCCTTCACCTTCCAACCACCTCTGGGCTTCTGAGTCCCCTCCTTTCCGTCTCCCTCGGCCAGAGAAGCATCCAGCTGGGGCTTGGCTGATTGCTGAGCCCTTCCATGGCCCTGCGGGGCCTTGTGTTTCTCAGGGTCAGCCTCAGCCCTTCAACAGGAGACCCACGTGAGTGGCCTTCATCAGGAGTGCTCCACAGCTGAAGGCCTGACTGAGAGTGGTAGTCACGTTCCCCAGCAAGGATGTGCACAACCCACACACAGGCCCTGGAGCTACTGAAACCCTTTCCTGGGAGCTGGCATGGGACCTCAAATGACCGTTGCTTTGAGGAGCCAGCATCTAATGCATCACTGTGCTCTCGCCCAGTAGGGAAATGCAAGCCAGACCTTTCAGATGAAAGAGACAAGCTCTTCATCTCTTGGCTGCGCTTTGCAAGCCTCAAATTGCTGTTGGTCAATGTGCGTCACACAGAAGGCGCGTTCCAGCTCTCCTGAGGCGCTGGCTCACCATATAAAAAGCCTGTGCCACTCCAGGCCCTTCCATCCAAATCTCTTCCCTTGCTCTCCACGGTGAACTTGGTAAGTCTGAACTCACTCCTTCTCTTCCTGCTGGTAGGATTTCTGTCACGGGGATTGCTTCCCTTCTGTGCGTGGTCCTTCTGATATGTGGTCCAGGCTTGAAAACACGTTGTGCTTCCCTCTTCCGGGAGGTGAGTTGGTGAGGGAAGAGGGGAGGCTTCAGTCCCTTCCGAGAGGGACTGGGCTCTTTTGTAGCAGCGGCTCTGCTGAAGCCTGAGGCTGAACGACCAGTACCATCTAACCGGTCGTCAGGTACTTCCTCCCCCAACGACAGTGCAGCGACATGCCTCGGTCACTCTTGGCGTGGAAGGGAACTTTTCAGGGAGATCTGGCCCTACGCAGGCACTGCCCGTTTTCAGGGGAGCCAAGCTGGGCGTCCGAAAGGGCCCAACGGCTAATGCCCTCTGCTCCCTCCCGGTCTTACAGGGTCGCCTCCCTCCGCGAGACATGTCGTGCTACAGCTCCTGCCTGCCAGCCGCCTGCGGCCCAACCCCGCTTGCCAACAGCTGCAACGAGCCCTGCGTCCTCCGGTGCGCCGACTCCAGCGTTACGATCCAGCCCTCGCCAGTCCTGGTGACGCTGCCGGGCCCAATCCTCAGCTCCTTCCCTCAGAGCACAGCTGTGGGATCCACCGCGTCGGCTGCCGTGGGGAGCTCTCTCAGCGCTGGCAGTGTGCCCATCGCTTCTGGGGGCTCCCTGGGGCTGGGGGGCTTTGGGTGGTCCGGTCTGGGCCGTGGGCTCTGTGGGCCTCTGGGACGGGGCAATCTCTTATGCTGAAGCCCGTGGATTGCCTGCCCGTGGCCGAGCGCCAGGAGCCTCGAGGAAAGCCCTGGAGCCAGCCCTGAGAGCGTGGCCGTGGTCTGCAGAGGAGCCGAGCTCCCGCTTCTCCGCCTGCGCTGGGAGGAAGGGGCCTGCGCTGGCCTTCCGTCTCTTCCAAGGAAGCCTCTCTCTTTCCCCCTCTTGCCCTGCTTTACCTCATGCTCCCCGTGAAATACCTCCTCCTTCCTTCCGTGGCAACGGGTCTAGGTGATACGCTAGGTGACTGCCAGAGCCTTGAAGGGGAACTGGAAAAGAAGCATCCCTGCCGCGGAGGTTTTCCCTCAGATGGCAGCACTCCTCTGAGCTTTACTCAGCCTCCCAAATGCTCCCGTCTCTTCCTTTCGCCTTTGATTTTCTCATTAAAGACATTGGGCATCAGCTTTGCAAGGGAGTCGTGTTTCATTCTCCCCTCTTCTCCAGTCCCAGCCAGCTGAGTATCCAACAGAGTTGTTCCTCCCTTGGTAAAACGACGGTTTTCTCCGTAGTTCCTGGGTTTGAGAGGGCCTCGTCTTTTGCCCCTGACATCCCATAGCAATGGAGACAAGGCCGGTTTGGGGCGAGAGCTCTTGTGGAAGGAGCCCCATTACCCATCGGGACACCTCGAAAGCCACAAAACAAAGTATGAGGGAAGGCCAAGTTTTCATGGGATCCTAGAATCGCCCCGACTGGTAGGAACCTCAACAGATCATCTGGTCCAACCTTTTGTGGGAAAGGGAGCTTAAATGAGATTACCTAGCCCCCTGTCCAATGGCATCTTGAAGACCTGTAGTCTTGGGGACTCTACCACATCTCTGGGAAGATCGTTGCAGTGAATGATTGTTCTCACTGTAAAAAAAGTCTTTCTTACATCGAGGCGAAGCCTCTGCTGGTTGCTCCCTGTCCTCTCTCTGTGTCTCGCTGTTAAGAGAGAGTCTCCGTCGTCTTTGTAGTGGCCTTTAAGTACTGGAAAACTGTGATGAGTGCAGGAAAAGAGCACCACAGGACAGCACGAGGCTCACTATGGGTTTTTTTGGGGGAGGAACCAGAGGTGGGTGAAGGGACCCTTCAGGGTAGCCCTGGGAGAAAGAAATGTGAGAAATCTAGACGGAAGATGGGATAACATGGCTGTCACTCAGGAAATGGTTGCTGTTTGGGATGCTTTCTTGCCCGTGCCCTGCTTCTAATCAGTGCAGCCTGTCCTGGCTTCTTCTGAAGTTCTATTCCTAAATGATTTCCATGGCGATGGGTTCTCTATTCTGTGTGTATGTGTGCGTGTGTGTATGGAAGTCTAGGGGCCAGCAACTGGAGTCAAACCACAGGTCGCCGTGGGTACTGTGTTGGTGGTGCTAGTCACTGGAGTGGGACCAGAGGTCATTGGGAGTGTTTGTCTTGGGTGCTGGCACCTGGACAGACCCTGGTGAGTGGAAATAATCTGCCAGCAAGTGGAGCATGTGTGGGTATGCAAGTCAGTGTGTGGTTGTTCTCGAGTAACAAGGCAGATGATGCAGCAAGTGGCTCTGTACCTGTAAGGGTGAGGTCACAGAAGGTGTTGGCTACAGGAGGCACCAGAGGGTCCTGGCCAACTGCCAGAGACACCATAGAGCCTGTTTGTGTCTCTGTGTGAGTGTCTAGGGGCCAGACAAATGATCCTGCCTGCCCTGAACAAGCCAAGCTCCTCTTTCATTTTGAAACTTGAATCCTCAGTGCTCTCATGAGCTCCCAGGTTCTTCATTCTGCTGCTTAGCCTTCTGTGAGCACGTCATCATCTTGACAGTGTGTTCTCCCCTCCAGTCCTGAGGAACAGGGTCTTGAGCTTATGCTCACCCACTCCATGGTGAAGTGCTGTGCATTGTGGCCAGTTCCTTGCAGTAAGCACAACTAACCCTCCACTATCTTCCCTCATTGTCCTTTCTAAAGAGCTTCTCCACATCCATGCAGCACTCCGCTTGTGCCAATATCACACACCAGCTCTGTGAACCCTGTAAGACTGCAACAGTCCAACTTGTGTAGGAACTTCACACTTCTCTTTGTCTCCATGATGTGTGAATCTGTGTTGTGAATGGTCAGTTTGGACAACTTAAAGAACCAGCACCAAAAGTATCAGCAAAAGTGGTTTAACTGAAATTTGATGTTGTAATAATGCAACTTAACAAAGTTTGATGCCAAGGTTCACTCTAGCACAAAGGATATAACAATGATTCAAAGTTACCAATACAGAATCAAATTTATCAATACAGAATCTTAGTGCACTATAATACAAGGTTATGCTATAGTACTAAAGATCTGCATTTAGTAAGAAGTCTCTCTGCCTCAAGGTGCAACCTTGAGCCACGTCCCAGCTCAAGGGGAGATCACTACCATCCAGTCACTTGCTTAGCAGAGACAGCTCAAAGAAGGCTCACTTAGGCTGTCATAGCATATTTATGGAATAAAGTGGTTGGCTTGTAGCCAAATGACATGCAATGGAAAAGGTATGCATGAGATTCCTTGTATGTACAACTTTCTTTGTTCTTTGGTTAATGAGTCTTGGAAAAGCTACCTGCTATTCCTGTGTTAATTGCATGATTGGTGTTCCAAGCTCATATCATCGATGCTCACCATGTCACTCTATTTCTTTGTGGGTTTCCAGAGAACAGATTGGAACTAGAGAAGTTCTTGGCCCAGCTGTGGCTTAGGCCTTTACCTCCTTTGGAGCCTGTACCAAACTACTGCTAATTTGGTTAAGGAGTCGAGTACATCCATCACAATCTCCTGCTGTAGGCACAACAAAGCTGTTGGCACAACAAAGCTACAATGCCTACAGAAAGCCGTGCTGGTATAGAAAAGCGAGCAGAGAAATTCCAGCCCAGAAGGCAGAGCTGTCCATCTGTCCTTTCAAAGCAGAGAGTAAAAGGCCTCCCCATTTGTTCCCCTTTGCTCCTGCACTGAAAAGGTCAAGTCCTTACTGGCGGGAGTGCCCAGTGTACTTTGAGGTAGGATGGATGGTCAATCTCAAAGGTTTTTGCTTTTGCAAAAGGGAAGGGAACAGCCCTTCCACACCTCCTTGCCGTTGGGGAATTTACCACACATCTCCCACAGCACTGGTGGGACACACACTGCTGTGCTCCTGAGGAGACGTCTGAGGAGGTCTGTTGTTCACTCACGCACAGTCCAGCCAAGGGCAGGTCAGAGATGCTGGCCTAAGGTCAAAGTCTCTTGGGGGCGGTGGTTTGAATCTCACCCCTGACAAGGACAGAGAGTAGAAGACCCTTGAGATGTTCATTTTTGCTGTGAACATTTCTGCTCACAAGGCATTTCTGGTCCCTGAGGACACAGGGAAAAACACATGGGAGGTTAGAGCGCAGGATACAAAAGGCCAGTGCCCTTCTGCTCTCCTTTACCAGAGCATGTGAGGAGAGATAGGCAGGCTGAAGGAGGAGGAGAGCAGGGCAGGTCCTTCTCATTAACTGAGGGCCTGTAGCACAGGAGGGCTGGCACCAGGACTTGTTTAGTCAGGCAGGCAAGGAATTTGCAGTGCAGAGCAGGAAGCGTGCAGTGAGGGCCAAGATGCAGCCAAGAGGAGGCAGCAGCCAGCCAGGCCTCCAACAAGGAACTGAAGTGAAGGCAGTGGAGTGTCATGGTAGGGGCCAGAGAGGATTGGCCAAGTTGGGTGCTGCTCTTCAAGGTGCCTTTAGCAGGGTCCTACTTATGAGGGCCATGTGGGCAGGGCAGAACCTTTCCCAGGCTGAATCCTGACACATGTGCTCTCCCACTGCATTAAGCCCCTTGTGGGGAAGGTGCGGACGCCTCCCCCAATCTGTCCCAGACCAAAATTGAACAGGTTTTTCTTGCTGGTTGGGAATTTGTGCCTGGGAACACTTCAGGGCAGGAAGCAGTGGCCACAGCCCTAACAATACTTCTATGGCCTAAAAAGGCCTTGGGTTTTTTTATGATAATTTCCATAACCATCTGCCTCTTCTCTCCTCTCTCCCCTCCCCTCCCCTCCCCTCCCCTCCCCTCCCCTCCCCTCCCCTCCCCTCTCCCTGTGATTTTATACACAGGGCTGCTTCTCTGGCCCCAGCACATGGACACATTCCAGTATTTCACACTACAAAGGACAGAAGGCAAGCTGGGAAAGGTGTTGGGACAGCACTTTCTGTGAGTGAAGATAGCTTCCCGGGAGACATCTTCGCTTCTGGCCCTTCACTTAAGAAAGGGCTGGCTCTTTGAATCCTTCCCCACCACACTTCACCCTGGAGGAGGAGAGACTTTGACTGCTTTAACATGATGTTGTTTCATTTCATTTGGGTTTCAGCTAAGACTTCTTCTGGAGCTCCTAAGCTGTCAACACCTTGAGGCAATCATGGACACAGTTTGCTTTCATGCCCTTCTTTTTATCCACAGAGAACATAGGGGTGTTTAGTTTAGTCTGAGGGGTTGGGGGGCACACCTGTGTGGCACAATTCTTGGCTGGTGACTCCACAACAAGCTTCTGGCCTGTACTCAACTGTCTTCACGTTTTAACCCCTTTGACACCCTAACCCACACCTCTGGTAAGGCCTGGGTGGTTCTGCTCATGTTCTCCACAGACCCCTGTGATGCCACACCAGCAGCCCTGCACACCATCTCCTCTGTTGGTGTCTTGGCATGGTATGAGCTCTCATCCCAGAGCTGAGTCACACAGTGTATCCCAGGAACACAATATTGCTATTGCTGGTAAAGAGCCACTGGCCTGGCACTGACTGTGCCAGGCTCAGGCTTGTCAAGCTTACTTTGCATGAAATTGTCTCAACCTGCCCAGAGCTGTTTTCAAATGGCTTAGCTGTAACAGCAGTTTTCCTAATGACCAGGTGGCTGTCTAATTTTGGTTTACTTTCCTTTTGTATGGTACAACCCTCTTTTTTGTTAGGGAGTTGTATTATTGCAAGAATACAACTAATTTGTATTATTGTATTGTTGTTGCTCCTGTAATGTTGCATTGTTATTACAACAATAATAGAGCTATTCTCTGTGGAGTGAGACGCTTGGGACTCAGGTAATTACACAATCTAGAGGAATACAAGACTAAGACAGTGAAGGCCTTGAGAAGAGGAACATGGCATGCAGTGTGGAGGAGTAACAGGCATAGGATGAGAGATGGGGCACCGGGTGTCCCTGGACACCAGGAGCCTAAAAACATTTCACCATTGGACAGTGAAAGAAATGCAGCCCTGGGGCTGGAAAAAATCAGTTTCAGGGAGGAAACAAAGAGAACAAAGAACAAGTGACCAACCTATGTAAAATGCACCATGTATAGTACCCGCAGATGTAGCGTGAACTTGCAGACAAGTGAAGAATAAGCAATATGTGAATGTATGTTAGCAAACACATAAAAATGAGACCAAGAGGATCCTAGGAAGACTCAATCATCATCACCATCACAAGCTCACTCCTCCTGGGGAAGGACAGGCAGTGCTGAGGACTTGCCAAAACTTTCCGCACCAGACAGATACCATCAAACTCAGCAATCAGCAGAGCACTGGAAGGGTGGGCACAACAGCACAGAGAGACAGGCACTGGGAAGTGTGTGCATATCCCTCTTAGCTGTGTTGAATTATTTGAAATTTTTTCCACAGTACTATTCTCCTTTTTTACTTTTTCAATTCTCTCTCCACCCCCCCCCCCCCTAATAATTTGATCTGGACTAATAAGAATTCTTTGATTAGACTTGATTTTAAGTTTACTAAGAATAAATCCTTGGCTTTACGTATAAGGTGTTTACTTTTTCCCCATTAGACATTTTTGAACGTAATAGCACCACAGCACGTATTTTCAGTAATCAGTGCTTGCAAAACATGAGTTTGTCATTCACATAGGCCAGCTCCATGGAAGAGATACACAGCCTTCTCTTGAAGAAAGCAACCCAAAGAACTCTACATTCTTTAACTGAAGAATAAACTGTTGTAAACATCAGATGGCACCTGCTGGGCTACAGAAAGTAGATTAGATAAATATTCGCATTTAACAAGTAGTTAGGGTATCAAGAGCTCTGACCAGATTCCATGGGTCCAACAAAAGGCACTTCCAGACACTGCAAGTTTTGATAATGCTGGCAGAAAAAAATGTACTTCAGCAAGAATGTGGGCATTGAGTCACGGGTCCAATGTATGCCTGAGAGCATTTTCCCCAACTCTATTCATGCAACAAGAGAATGGCCTGGTGCCACCTTGCAGTTAAAAGGTCTTGAATGTGCCACTCTATCCTTGACCCAGGAAAAAAGCAGGCATGGCCTTCTAGATCACTGACCTGAACAACCCTCTGCAGCACAATATAAGGGTGTGAGGTCTTTGGGATGAATGTCCTTATGCAAAAAAATCACCTTGGTTTGGTATGACTTTCAAGCAAGCACTCAGCAGTCTCTCATCCCTCTCCAATGCTCAGTGGCTTTCCCTCTCACATCCTCTCCACTTCCCAAGCAGGTTGGGTGCCGCCACTTGGATCTTTTTGAAGACAGGAATGACACTTGCTCTCCTCCAGACTCCACCACCTCTTGGTCAATGCAGCCAAGACTGCCTTTGTCTTTCACATCTCCAGCTAGCACCTCCTTGTGGGTGAGTATGAGGTCCAGCAGATTACCTCCTCTCATCACTTTCTCTATCACTTGGGTCGGGAAATTCTTATTGATGCACTCCAGGAATCTCCTGGATTGCTAATGCTGTGCTGTGTTCTCCCTCCAGCAGGTATCTGGGTTGCTGAAGTCCCCCATGAGGACAAGTGGCTGTGAATGTGGGGCTACTCCTATCCATGTGTAGAGGGCCTCATCTGCGTGTCCATTCTGTTCAGGCTGCCTGTGGCAGACACACCATAAGTATTCAGAGGGCTGCTTGGCTCTGGTCCTGCACTGGCACCAGCTCGTACATTTTGGGATTTTGTCTTTATCCATTCCCCAGTCCATCAAACTCTAGTATTCCAGAGTCCCTCAGACCCAGAGTTTCCAAGGACAACAAGGGGCCTGGAAGTAGCTCCCCTTGGCACTGTGCAGGTACTTGTGCCCCCAAGAGAGGGCGCTGTTTACAAGCAGCACAGCTCCCACCACTCCACAGGCAGGTCTGCACTTGAAATATGGGGGAACTGCTTGCTCTCTCAGGCTGCCCCAGCAAATCCCGGAGCAGACCAAGGATGGCCCTGCCCTAAGCCTTGTGTCTGCCAGTGCCCCTGTAAACACCATCCTGCAGCCACTGCCTGGCTTCTGCCTCTTTACCTCACTTCCTGGGCTGCAAGAGGAAGAGCGTGCCTATGTGCAGTGGAGGGGAGGGGATGTGCAGGGTGTGTGTGCTGCAGGGGATGCATGTGCACTGTGGGGGTATGTGTGAGGGGCACGGATGCCATTTGGGGATGGCATACGTGCCAGCATGCACTGCAGGGAGGTTGTGCTCCTTGTGGGACCTGGTGCCGGCACCAGGGCTTACATGAGCTGACGGGACCAGGACCCCAAGCCCCAGCCTCACAGACAGCCAGGAGCCCAGGCTCCTGTGAGCACCAACATCCTCCCTGTACCTGCCTTTTCCACCCCACAGAGGCCTCTTAGGTCTTCTCATCTGACAGGTGCTCAACGGACAATCAGAATTCAGGGCTCCCTTGGACCTGCCATCTGTGACACCAAAGCAATGCCCTGTCTGGCTGCCAGTCCCAGGCAGAAGTGATCTGGCCACTAAAGGGGTCCCACAGGCCTCAGTCCTCGCATTGCAGGCCAGTGTCGGATCTGGGAGGCGGGTGTCTGTACATCACCATGTGTACAGGCCACATCTGGATACTGGGACCTCTTTGAGGCTTTCCAGTACACAAGACACATTGACATGCTTGAGCAAGGTGGTGCCGTCCCCATCTTTGGAGACAGATATCCAACCATTGACTGCACAAGGACCTGGACAACCTGGTCCAGATGACACCTGCTCCGACATAGGTTTGGAGCAGAGACCTCCATAGGTCCTGTACCCCCTCAACAGGACAAAGCTTCCTACTCTGCTCACCACCAGTGCATATCTTGCCAGTCAGGCAATACAAGAGAAGCTCAGCAGGGCCTCTATGAAGCACAAGACCAGCACAGTCTTGTCCCCAACGGAGGAAGCCATGTCTTAGCCCGCAGGATCAGGAATATCCTGAAATGACCTTGGAGGAACCCACAGGAGACAAACAGGTCCATGTGGTCTCAGCCCACCAAGAAAAAGGTGTGGTGGACAGAACATTTAGAATGTGGGTCCTGGAGACATCCCGTTTGCACCCAAGCTAGCAGTCACCCTGGACAGAGCTGAGCTCAATACGGGCAGTTGTATGTCTTACAGGTCCTTCACTCACATCAGGACAGAAGCCAACCACAAGGACAGAGAAGCTCTGGCAAAGAGGCAATAGAGGAGCTTTGGATGACAATTCCTGGATGTCATGTGAGGATGTGTGTGGAGGGAAACAAAGGCCACATTGTGGCCATGGAAGATCTTGGCTATGCAAGCTGGAGAGCTATCCTGAAGAAGACACTTAGTCTCTGCCACTTAAGCTGCTCTAACACCCCAGAGACATTTAAGGTCACCCAGAGAAGTCCGGATCAGCTGTGTGCTTCTGGTCACCCTTGAGAATCAGGTATGTCTCACTGCCAGAAGAGACATCTGGGGTCCTTGCTGTGATGGACATAACCATTTCTGTCACCTCAGCTTGGTCTCCTACCCTCTTCTTTTGCTCTGGAAACAGATTGGGGCATTGCCATGGTCCCCCGGCTCTTTGACAGCACTGAGGGACACACTTCTGTGCTGCCTATAAGTGGCTCTGGGCTGCTCCCTGGATCAGTAGAGGGAGGAGGGAAAGGAAGGAGGCAGATGGAAGGGACTCTGAGCAGGCAGCGTGTCGAAGGACTCCGGACATCTCTGGTACAAGCCCCGAATGGGGATGGTTGTCTCCATTCTGGCCCTGAAACCAGTTGCCCTGGAGTCAAAGCAAGCTACTACAAGAGAAACTCAGGGGCTGATTTATCAATGGGGTAATGTGGTGCTTCTGGCCCCAGGGGACACGCCCCTGCATGGTCCAACAGGAGGCAGTGCTGAGTGGGGTGCAGAGCCAGAGGTGCAAATGAATGACTAGTCACAGCAGGCACAGGCAGGGTTTCTCCCTCAAGTGGCTCTGCCATTGATCATGGAGTGCCAAGACTGACCCTGAAGGCTTTGTCGCACTCCCCACAGCTGTACAGCTCTTCACCAGTGTACATGCAGTGTTGTATAGCCAGGTCTGTGACAGGTCAAAAGCCCTTCCCTCACTGTAGACACCAGTGCAGCCTCTACTTTTTGTGCACCAGGTGGTGTTTACCCAGCATGAAAGCATCAGTAAGGCATATGCCATGTGACCTGCAGCCACATGGTTATTCCCTATGAGCCAACCACACAGCTGAATGTCCTGCCTCAGTCCACGCATGCATGCAGCCACTTGACTGTGTGGACACAACACTGTGCTGGCGATGGACCTGTGGTCAGAGCATTTGCAGAAGCCCTCTCGTGTACACGGCTGCTCACCAGTGTGGATCTGCTCATGGGAAACCAGGTGGATTGGCTACTTAAATTGCTTGCTGCAGTTCAGGCATGTGTAGCTATGCTCCCTTCTGCTCTGAAGATTCCCTCTCTGTTTCTCCACCAGCCTTGCTACTCCAGACCACTCCCCAGCTCTGCTGAAGGCACCGACATCTCCAGGGGCAGAAAAGAAACATCCAGATAGCTATGGCTGGTGAAGCTGGAACCAGACAGGGTTATTGGGGCAGAACGTATGGTGTCACCCAGCAAGGCCCTTCTCCCAGTTTTTTCGTCAGGTCCTCATTGCTCCTGAGACAAACCCAGGGATGTGGCAGTCTGCTCACGAGCTTTCGCCAGTCCCATGTCCTTTTACAAACACATACAGATGCTGTGCACACAGACTCCCAAAGTGCATGCACACAAACACATAACACATAACGCACAAACCAATCCTGTGCACACGCACACACACACACACACTGTGCGCACACAATGCAGGTCCACACGTACTGTGCAAACACATGCAATACACAGATCTCATGAGCACAAGACACACACACACTCCATTCATGCCCACGCAGAGTGTGCACTTACACAACTCATGCAGAGGATACAAATATCCAAACACAATGTGAACACACACAGTGAACACACACAGACTGCACGAGTGCACACATAATGCGGATCGTCATCAGCGTGCACGCCCCCCACTGTATGCACACACAGGTGATACACGCACACTCAACGGTTACACACAAACAATACATACATATGCACATAGGCAATGCACCCCACTCCTCCCCCATAAGTGCAATGTACGCAGGCAGGATGCACATCTACACCCAGCACACAACGCACATGCACACCCAGGATGCACTCGCACACCCACACAGGTACCCCTGTCCCTGGTACGGCTCAAGCGTCTGTGGGGCCGGTGCCCGTTCCCGTAGCTGTGCCCATAACTTGACGTCACGCCGCGGACCCGCCCTCGTAGGCGCTGGCGGTGGAGCCGAGGGGTGGGGCCAGGGAGCCTGACGTCACTGGCACCGCAGGGTTTGCGGTGCGCGGTGCGTAGAGGGGGAGGGTTCCTGGTCACACACAGATTTGTAACGGTAATGATATGTGTGGACACTGAATGAAATTATTAGCTAATAAAGAGGGTGAAGGGCTCAAATTTAGTTTAACATGTCTTACTGACCATACCTTCTGCATGTTAGGAAACTAACCACGTTCTCATCTGTTTCTACACAGTGTGTATGAATTTGCTTTAAACTGTTCGTGGTATTACACATCTCTGACTAAAATTTGGCTAATAGTGAAATTAACAGTTTTTATTGAATTTTTACAGAAAGAACTACTGTGAAAGGAAGAAAGCTTTGTTTTTTTAACCAATGGCTGAAACTGTCTTTATTTTACTAAATACCTTTCTCAAATGAGAACCTACTTGTGATCTCTTTCATCTCTTCATTTTCTCCCAAATAGTGTTGAACGCTTACAATTCTAGCAGTCTATAAAAACAGTTTATTATGGATGCATATGAACTAAAATTACATATATAGTTGTGTAAGATGCAGTGTATAAATACTGTGGCTTTATTTTAAAGAAGTTTGTTTATGCACCAGGAATCAATCAGATGTGAGAAGATGCACACTGCTGGGAGGCTCATCAGGACTAAGGCTGAACAACGTGCAGCATACTCAGGTAGTACTACTGAATGTGCCTGGACTTTCCAGAACAGGAGTGGAAAATGTGTCCTTCACTGTGTTACTGAATGTCTTCCAGCTACAATGTCATTGTGCAGTTGTGAGCACGGCTAGATGCTCTGGTAGGTAGCTACTAGCATGTCTGTGCCTGCCTTTAAGGAAGGAACTTGAAAATTGTGTTTGCAGGAGGAAATGGATATGCCATAAAGATAGTTCTTCATTTTTAACTACTTTTTAAAATACTCATCTATCTTTCTGATAGTTGAGTAGAGCAGGAGCAAAAGGATATCACACTGAAATGCCCCAGACTGACTCTTATTTTCTCTCTGATCAAACAGGGAGGTTGCACACAGGACAGCTCTGTGTACTGTGTATAAAGGGGGACAGGAAATTACTTTATGAAATTACTTGGTGTTGTATTTGGCCTTTCATTGTGCAGGTCTCTGTTCTGCTTCTGGGCTGTTTGGTTTATTTCTGCGATTCCTTGATGTCAGCATTCCTCACACATGGTGTGTTTGGAAGACGTAGCAGGTGTGGACAGATTTCTAACAAGGTCAGCAGGTGTGAGGTGATCACCAGTTATCCTTAATCACTTCAGGGTTTTTTGATTTGTTGTTGTTCGTGGTTTGGGGTGTTTCTTTTACCGACTTTGAGAAGTTATTTGTGACAATTTGAACGGTCTGAATGAACATGTACGTGCACTGGAAATGGTAAATGTCCAGATCCAATGTCGGGGAAGGTTTTGATATGATATGAATTTGAAAGCCGTGAAAAATTCTTAAAGTCTCCTGTTGACAATAGTAAACCAAAAGTACCATCTGACTGGTTATGACAAATTGTGCACAGTGAGAACTGATCTCTCTCCTTAAATCCATAAGAGGGAGTCTGTGAGCAAAAAATCCTTCAGGAGCACCAGGCCTTAATAACCAGCCAAAGCCTGTGAAGGGAACCATGACCGTGACTGAGACAATTCCAGGGCAAGGATGCTGCCTGGTCACACTGTTGTCCCCAAACGGGGTTCTTCACCCAGTGTACAAAGAGCCAATAACACACAGAGTCAAGATATTTGTTTATTTCATGGCTGTGCCAGGTGGTGACTCCACAAATCTAGCACACCTTGGTTAACACACAGAAGACATTTATTCGTTCTGAGCAACAGTTATGAGTTGTTTTACAGTTTGGCTTAGTCACCCTTTCTCCTACTGGTTCTCGCAACCTCATCTCCACTTAAAGTCACAGCGTCCTCCTTTTTTACTGCACATGTGGTACCAAAAAGCCAGTCGAAGAAACTCTCTAAGACTCAATTTTAGAGTTTTAGAAAGCAGGCATTCTTATTGCAGCACTGGATGCACGGGGGATAATTCCACCTAGTGTGCATGCCACAGCTTCAGCACAAACAGGTTCTACAGAGTAACTAATTATGTATTAATCAGATTAGTATACATACACATAAAAATTACTGTAACTGATTATCATACTACTGCCTACATCTGATCATGTGCAATGGTTCTTCATTTGAGTTGAAGGGCTGCTTTTGTGACCACTGAGCCATTTGAAATTCTGTTGGCTGACCTTCAAGCCTTTGTTTGTCATCCTTGTTCTTTGATCTTGGAGTTTAACATAGTTTCAGTCACATATGGTCAGTTTCAATATTATTCTTATCTAATGTACAGGAACATACAGTCATAAGAGCAAAGAACTGTAAAACTTATGAGTAACTACCTCTAATAGTTAATTACTTGGCTACACTTTTGTGTATTGTTTCAATCATAGTGTTAGTATAAGATTTCTAATAATTATTTACCGAATCTCACTTTTACAGTCATCTAGCAGCAAACCAGTTTCCACAGCTGGTACAAAATATTGAAACCATAAAAAATATTTAGACATAACATACAGAATGTATGAACATATGCTATCACATGTTCTGCGAGGAAGGGGCTTCCATTTTTTCATTCTATTCCAGGTGTACAGAACATATTCTCTTGCTTTACTGTGCAGACTGTCTGCAGATAGTATATGAAACTCCTGCTCAGCTGAAACTAGGCAGAGGAATGAAGGCTGAAGTACAATGATTATTTTCAAGGACCGTATAAGATAATTGATATGCAACTGTTATAAATGGGATAATTGTAGGGTAATTTTGAGGTGCAGACTCTTGGTAGGGCACTCACTAATCATACTAGTAATGCCTTATGAGGCTGAGATTGCCTAGGTAACCAGATCAGAGCCACATAATTTGTATATGGGTGTTGCAGAACTGGGACCAATGAGCAAAAAGTAATTCACAGTGGACTGTTTCTCTGGAAGGATTTTGAGAAGAGAGGGGAGATGAAATGACTACAAAAAGGTGGATTGAGAACTAGAAAAAAATGGGAAATAATTGTCCTAGTCTCAGCTGGGATAGGTTTAACTGTCTTCCTAGTAGCTGGTAGTAGTTTTGAGTTCAGTATGCGAAGAATGTTGATAACACTGATGTTTTCAGTTGTTGCTCAGTAGTGTTTAGACTATAGTCAAGGATTTTTCAGCTTCTCATGCCCAGCCAGGGCACAAGAAGTTGGCACAGGACGCAACCAGGGCACCTGACCCAAACTGGCCAACGGTGTATTCCATACCATGTGACGTCCCATCTAGTTTAGGAACTGGGAAGGGGGGGGGGGGGGGGGGAAAAAGCCACTCGGGGACTGGCAGGGTGTCGGTTGGCGGGTGGTGAGCAATTGCCCTGCGCATCATTTGTACATTCCAATCCTTTTATTACTACTGTTGTCATTTTATTAGTGTTATCATTATCATTATTAGTTAAACCACGACAAACACCAACTTTCCTTGTAGTTTTTTATCAGGATGCTTACCTTTCTGATTATGTAGGAGGAACCATACCTACATACTGTGGCACACCACTACTGTGGATGTGTGGGAAGAGAACATCAAATAAATAATGACATGGACTGATGAGTGGTTTTGACCTTGAGCAGGCAGTGTGTTTGACTTGAACTATATGTTGTTCTGTTGACACTATGTTTCTGATTCAAAGGTTTTTGGTTCTTACATTGTGATTGCAAAACTTTCCAAAGGGCAGGTTTTTAGTCCAAAATTGTTAAGATTAGTTTTTTTACATTGACAATGGAAATAGTGTATGTGTCTGCTGCTCCCACGACCAAACATGGTACTGACTGCTTTTTCAAGCAAGAATTTCAGTGCTTTCCATGGCTTGAAAATATTCATAGAAGTATTATGAATATATGATGGGCTAATTGTGCAAGTCAACAACAGGTCTATGAATAGTGGGAACCATTCACAGATGGTTATGGCATAGGTATAAACACAGGGATTCTAGCAAATGCCAAAAGTATCTTTAAGTAAAAATGGTACTATCCATATGCTCAGTGATTTCAAAGCTATCAAAAGAAAATAGAAGGAAAATCAATAAAATATGAATGGAAGGAAACAGAAATAATGGCTGTGGGTGGGGGGAAGTTAAAATTCATAGAACTGTGAAAATACTGCAGTCACAGCAAATGCCCTACAATGTCACATGTTTGAGACAAATGGGGAACCCTGGACTCACTACAGCCTACATGTTCCTTTATGGGAAGCGTAAGAAGCACAGAACTAAAGCACTTCACCTGGCTACTGCTGGTATTAAAAATGTCTCTGGCTTTGAGTGCTGGAGACACATATCCTCTCAAAGTATATGAAAATCCATACTCCTTTCTTTTTCTACTCAAAGACAGAATTGTATTCCTAGATGTTAGGCAGCCAATGATTAAAATAAAGAGCTACGCTGTAGATGAGAATATGCCCATGCTTAGGGATTTCACAACCCCCAGAAATGATGGCTGTAAAGCTAGGATCATCTTTTGGGGCCAGACATGGATTTGAAATCTTGGTTTCTTGTTTTTGGATGAATGCTTTAACCACCAGTGCCCCTAATAATTGCTTTCTCTATAGCGTGTTAAACTCTTGTTTCCTCCAAGAAACAAACAAAACCAAACAAAACATCGAAGAATACCCACCCGCCCACCCAATGTTATGTCCAGCACTTCTGAACAATGTGAAATGTAAGTGTATGTAGGTGCATGGTAATGATCTCAGACAGCCTCCTGGGTTGATCACTTCAGGGAATTAAGCCCTAGATCTCCAGAAAGTTTCAGGTTTGGACACATACTGATCTGCTCTCGACAAAGGGGTTGGGAACGTAGACACTTTCAGAGCTAGCTGAGGGAGAACGAGAGCCTCACTTTTGTTCGTTTCCCTGCAGATGAGTTACCCTTTTTATGGTATCTACCCTCTGAAACAGTTTGTAATGATTCTTGTTTCTCTGGTGTTTCCAATGGTGCTCTGTAGGTGGCAGTGCAGAATGCATTTTTATGGCACTTCACCCAACTGAGAGATATGTTTGGAAAGATTTGGGTGCTTTGGTTATTGCAGTCACTGTATGTCTGTATTTTTCCAAATGACGCAGGCAGTCTTCCTTTACAATTGTTCATTAATATTAACAGACATGTTAGCATTTTATCATTACAATCTTACACATTGTTGGTTGTCTAGTTCTTTCAATTGACTTTTTCCTGTTCTTGCTCTTACATTACTTGTACCATTGCTCGGGTTCATTTGGAAACAAAGCAAACAAATCACTTGGAACTCCTATAAATCGTCTGTCTTTAGTGTGTGCTTTTTTTTTTTGATGTTTCACCTTCACAGAAAAATGTTTTCAGAACCCTGAATAAATTAAACAAACAACACATCCTGTTCCATAAAAGGAACAAACCAGCTTACTTACTGATAGGGAAATGTATATCTATTTATTTAAAGCTGATGCTTTGAAAGTAAGCGGAGATAGATGGGGCTTTAGGGGTGATGGAAAATCAGATTTCCTCTGCTTCTGCAGGTGGCTTGGCATGACTTCTTAGCTCAATTGATTTATGTTTTTACATTCTCCTGTGGAAACTGATGCAAATTTCAGGACACCATGACCATTTTGCATTGGAAAGTAGGTATTTATTCATATCTTTCTTTCAGTATGGAGTCTTCTGAGCTAGAAGTGCACACAATGTTTCAAACATTATCATATTATTCAGTTCTGTGGTTTGGAAATCTTAAATCATGGGTTCTTTGGCAGGGAACTTCAACTTTCACAGGCAGGAATATGCATGTTCATTCCCAATGTCATTAGCTTCTAGAGCAAGTTAGGTTTACAAACTAGTCCCGTCCTATGCCCACTTGAATAACTTTCTATCCTTTCGCACTCATTGAAAGCTAACACTGTCCTGATACCTGCAGACCTAACCATGAAGTCCTTGTTCCTCGTTCCAACACTCCAGTATCAATGATTCTCTATCATTTGTAGACTTGTCATTCTTTCATTGGAGATGAAAATTAGAACATAGAATTTAGATGACCACTTACACAGCATGAACAGGAGCACTGAATCTAGTTGTCAAAACTTACAATTTTAAGACTGCGATACAATTTTTTGAAAGAGCAAACAGGAATGATTTACGGTCAACCATTCTTTTCTCTAGAACCCCAAAGGACAAACCATAACTGTGATTGTCAGTTTAACAGATCATATCTCTCTGCAGGAAATGTAAAAGATCACTTACCTAAAGTTGATATGGTCATGAAATTGCTGGGAAAGAGGCACATCTGCCTTGCAGATACCAAGAGTGGAAAGCAGCCTGCGGCACCTAGAAGCGCAGTACGCCAGCCCAGTCTGTGCTCCCCCACTCAGCTGCCCACAGCAGCTCTGTGTGATGCACTGGTTCCCAAGCCAGCTTGCTCAAAGACCTTTTCCTGACACATACATACAGCATTCATATTGCTGAACAGTGATTATTTCAACTGACAACTTCTTTATGGTACCTTTTGCTTGTTTTTGAAGACCTATTGTTATCATGGGTTTTATATAAATGTTTTTATGTGTAAAGTTAATTGAAGGCCAATGACGAGAAGTTGAGACAGTCCCATGAATAACTGCAACTGAAGGCAAGACCAAAAGATAGGTGTTTCTTTGTACAGCTGAATTGATACTGTACTAATATCTTTTACATGGCTGCCCAGCCTGTTGGACTAGATAGGTCAGGCATCCGAATCACACTGCAGATGCTATATTTACTTTTAAAGTATCTCTGTCACGTAGCTATACATAGCCATTCTCATTCAGGGCAAGCAGCCTCAACAAATGCAATGCTCTATGAAATTGTTAAAGGACTTCAATTAAACCTTTAATACATAAATTTACAAAAATACAAAAGAATGCTTTATCTGTACCTGGAGTCTTCATAGCCATAGTAAGTGATTCTGTTTTCCTCTATCTTTATAGAACAGAAACCACTTTTGTTATGTGTTTTATCTGAAATTAGGAATAAAAGCTTTTTATCTGTTTTCCTGTAATAGTAACATAATTAAAAGTTCTGTGTTACATTTTAGCCTATGTTTTGCCTCAAGGCAATATTTGTACTAAAACTCTATTATGTTTTTGCCAACATAGAGTAATTTTGAATAAAAGGAATCCAGATTTGGTTAGACCATGCAATGATAAGGAACACAAAGAAACAGTATTACCCTGCTTATTAAATGACAATATTAAGCCATTGATTGGAAAAGAAGCTTGCCACTGCTTCAAGTCTTTGGCATGCTGATTACTGGATTTCCTATATATGAAAACTTTGATTTTTTAGATAAGAATAATTTGAAAAACAATGATTGCATATTATGATTACTGTTACTCTCGTATTGTCTTTTGTTTCCCACAGAGATGGGTTTTCTTGCTGTACTTGCTCTGCCATTACTTCTCTTAGGGATCAGTGGAATTATTTATATTTACCAGTCAGTCAGGTGGCTATTGTCCAAGTCAGCTGTGCAAAACAAGGTGGTGGTGATCACAGATGCCATCTCTGGACTGGGCAAGGGTGAGTTGTCTCATTTTTTCTCAGTGTCAGAGAATAGAAACAGCTGGAGAGCCACCTCTTAGGTGATAAAATGTGCATACATTAACTTGTATATATTCATAACTGCATGGATGAAGCAGAAGTTAAGAAATATATTTTTAAATTAATCCTATGATTTTTAAATATACATTTTTAGTTTCAGCCACAAGAACTGCTGGTAAAGTTTTAGGAACTACAGAGCTTTGTATTTATTTCATTCAATAGAATGAGACGTTTTGTAAGCACATTAAGAGTTCTATTTTTAGCATGTTGCTACTATGAGATCTTATTACTTAAGCTGTCACTGGAGGGTAGCAGCAAATCAGTATAAACAGGTGTCACCTTACTCTTTACATGTTCCTTTTCAGCCCTTAAAGACTTCAACATTTCCTGCTCCCTGTAAACAACAGTGCTTACCCATCTGTCCCTGTTTGTATCTCTGCCCCCTTTATCACCCATGTTACTCCACTTATATTTATATATTATATATAATACTTCCTGTATGTTAGAAACCTTGCACTCCAAAGCAGAAAACAGATGGGGAAAGGGAATGGTCTTGCAGAATTATTCCTTAGCAAAACAGAGCAGAGACCTGCAACGGAAATACACATTATATTGTCAAGGAGTGCTCTTTATCAGAGCCTGTTAGGACAAGGTATGAAGTAATTCTGACCTCCACATCCCACCTGGTCTTCCCTTTCCCTGACACACTTCAGTTTTAGTTGAAGATAATATTAGCATGGATTTTCTCTGCTTGGTTGTATTTCAGTATTTTTGTTTGGAGAAGTATGATTTGCAGTTCTCCAGCTAAGATTGGGTGTCTCATAGAATCATAGGATACCTAGAGGTTTCTAGACAGAAGTCCTGCTTGGAGCAGGAATATCAACAGTGCTAGATCTGGTGCCTTGATTGAGTCTTCAAGCCAAATATTGGAAAGCTGCAAGGGTACAGAACATTTATTGAACATAAGATAAAGGAAGAGCAACAGATGTCATCTACCTGGACTTGTGCAAAACATTTGACACTGTCCCACATGGCATCCTTGTCTCTAAATTGGAAAGACATGGATTTGATGGATGGACCACTCGGTAGATAAGGAATTGGCAGGATGGCTGGACTCAGAGTTGCGATCAACAGCTCGGTATCCAAGTGGAGACAAGTGATGACTGGAGTTCCTCAGGGGTTAGTATTGGGACCATTGCTTTTTAACATCTTTGTTGGCAACATGGACAGTGGGATTGAGTGCACTCTCAGAAAGTTTGCTGATGACACCAAGCTGAGTGGTGAGGGCAACATACTGGAGGGAAGGGATGCCATCCAGAGAGACCTTGATAGCCTTGAGAGGAGGGCCTGTGCAACCCTCGTGAAGTTCAACAAGGCCAAGGGTAAGGTCCTGCACATGGGTTGGGGAAATCCCAAGCACAAATACAGGCTGGTGATGAGTGGATTGAGAGCAGTCCTGTGGAGAAGGACTTGGGGGTATTGGTGGATGAAAAACTGAATATGAGCCAGAAATGTGTGCTTGCAGCCCAGAAAGCCAATTACATCCTGGGCTGGATCAAAAGAAGTGTGGCTAGCATGTCGAGGGAGATGATTCTCCCCACCTACTCTGCTCTCATGAGACCCCACCTGGGGTACTCTGTTCAGGTATGGGGCCCCAACATAAGAAAGACATGGACCTGCTCGAGCAGGTTCAGAGGAGGGCCACGAAGATGATCAGGGGGCTGGAGCACCTCCTCTGTGAGGACAGGCTGAGAGAGTTGCGGTTGTTTAGCCTAGAGAAGATAAGGATCCCAGGAGACCACATAGCAGCCCTCCAGTACTTAAAGGTGCCTACAGGAAAGATAGGGAGTGTAGTGATAGGATGAGGGCTAATGGTTTTAAACCGAAAGAAGGTAGGTTTAGATTAGGTATTAGGAAGAAATTCTTTACTGTGAGGGTGGTGAGATACTGGAATAGGTTTCCCAGAGAGAATTTGTGGATGTCCCATCCCTGGAAGTGTTCAAGGCTACACTGGATGGGGCTTTAAGCAACCTGATCTAGTGGAAGGTGTCCCTGCCTATGGCAAGGGAGTTGGAACTAGGTGATCTTTAAGGTCCCTTCCAACCCAACCCAACCCAACCCAACCCATTCTGTTCCTATTCCTATTCTATTCTATTCTATTCTATGATTTCTCCAGGTACCTTGCTCCAGCACTGCATGCCACCCAGGGAATATTTTCATAAGTTCAATTTCCTTATTATCCTTTCTTCATTTTTTTTTTTTTTTTTTTTTTTTAAATTTTGTGACTAGCTGCTGCCTCTCCCTTGAGGCTACAAAGGCAATGACTCCCCGCCCGCCCCCCCCCCCCCCCCCCCCCGCCCTTTCCCACAGAGATGAAAAAGGAGGTAACTCAAAGCAATTTTATTTTATTATCCTAAACATATCTACTGCCAGTATCCCATAGGGTGATACTGAGGAGTTATTTGCAGGCTCGAATCATTCCAAATCATGCAGAATTTACTGTGCAGTCCATTCATGCATATGCGATGGCCATTCATCCAGAGCTTTAAAATACCAGCTGTCTGGCCAGCTGCTGCATATTTGAGCTCTTAGGCAACAGCCAAATTCCTTTTCCAACATGCCATAATTTCCGGACTAAAGACAACATTCATCAACGTTAAAAAAGAGAAACAAAAACTATGACGATTGAAGTTGTTTGCAGTGGTTTATAGTTGTTATTTAACCTGATTCCTGTTTCTTCTCAGTGCTATATCTCAGGAAAGTCCAGGATAGTTCTAGAGGAGAACATAATTCATTTTCTTTTTCCCCTTTTATTGCTGTTCACACAGTAGTCACATTTTATTCACAAAGTTGCCCCAGCTGTTATATTTATACAAAAAATACTGGTGTAGTTGTCCTAGTACTGGCAAATAATCTTTGGGGCTTTAAATAAAAAATCTTTCTATGCTAGAAAAAAGAAAATGAAAGACATGCATAAAATTACTCTTGTAAATAATGAAAAAGATTACATAAATAAAAGTTTCCAGCTGCACAGGTTTACAAAAATAGAAGAGTGGATCCAGAAGTGCTTCCATACAGATACTAAGAGTCTAGCATGGGCATTTAAGAAATCTAAGATGGGCATATTAGCATAATTGGATTTGCCTGTGGGTATTGAAATATACCGAAAATGCTTTTTGGAGGACAGACAACACTAGGTTTGTACTCTTTCCCATTCAAAAAAGGCCGTAGTAACTAAGACAAATCAAGTATGCTGGAACGGCCTAAGAGTAATTGTAAGACCACATTCCTGTTCCTCTCATACTGAATATGTAACTGTCATACAAATATGAGGGCTCCAAGACTGAGAGGTTTTGGGAGACAAAATCAGGAAAAAAAACACATGAGGGGAAAAATAACTCTTGATTTCCAATCCTACCAGCACACATAACCCACTGTCAAACCCACAGACATCTGGTTTGGGGCACAGTGGGCACATCATCTGTCACATCCTCAGGCCTATCTGAAAGACATTATCTATACCAAGAAAGAAAAGATGGGCAACTGTGTACTTTTCCTGGTCAGGAGGACAACCTTGACAGATTCCTGGACTGAGAGCCACAGTTTCAGTTCAGCTGATCTAGAACATGGACCCTGTAGCAGCCTGTAACAGCCAGAGGGATACAACTGACAATGAATTCCCAAAAGATGCCCATGAGATATCTATGCTCCATGTTTTTAAACACCTTTCTTTGGTCAAACTGATAGGACAGTGAGGAAGATATTCTCCCTCAACACCACCTAGACAAGAAAATAGACCAGACATGCTGTCAAGATGCTCCAGCCTGGTATTTCATAGTCTGGATTGAGCTGATCACATACTCCCATGAACACCTAAAGTAATGAGTTGGCTACAGTTTTGTAGCCAGAACTGAGGTGGTATGATGGGTAACACTGACTGCCAGTTCCTCTTGTTATGTGAGTCCCCACTTTCAGAAAAGCACAATAATAGTTCACTTGCATAAGAAAGGGAGAAGAATCATTCCCAGAGACCTAGCTTAAACTGGGGTGAACCCCTAGCTCAGAATAACCCTGAATATATGGAGAAAAAAACAGTGCCATCCCAGCATACCCTGAAACTTCTCAGTGGCCTTCTCAGGAAGGCTTCAGGGAATGTAGCTGAACAAGAGGTAGTTCAGGCTGGTCCCTGATGCCTCTGATGACTACTGGGAAGTTCTAATACTCAAGAGATAAAGGTCTTGGGATTGATTACCTATGGAGGGAATGGTCTGTAGAAGAAAGGCCTCTCTCATTGATGCTCCATCTGTGGGCCAGTGGATGGTAAATTTCTCTGTATTGCTCTTTATCAAAGTTGTAGGTAAGTTTCATGTTGCCAAGAGTTTCATGAAGGTAGCATACAGAGCTAGTTTTACTATTTACTGGGGGTGGTTGGTTTCTTCTTTACACTGCAGTAGACATGAAGTTGCAGAAGATGCAGTTTGTATTGTAACAACCTAAAGCGTGTATTTTTGAATATATTTTGCTTTATAGCAAGTGTGGCTGTAGGTGGAGAGAGTTAAGGAAGGTAATCAGAACAATTTTTCTAACTCAAAGCCATCATCCATTAACTGGCATATTGTTATTTTCTTAATTAAATTTTTAAATCCCATCACTAAACAGTGCCATTGTGCTGTACCATTAATTGTGCATTATACCATTACATTAAATTTTAATTTATTACTCACATATATATTATTTCCATTTAATGTTTTCTTTTTTCTCATATATATTTATTCTTTCAAAATTAATGAATTTTAGAGCATAGATTCAACATAATTTGCAAAACCAGCATCCCATTTCAACCAAAATAAACAAAATCAAATTGTTGTTATTATTTATTTTGAATGTATTTCTCTCCTAGAATGTTCTCGGGTGTTTCATACAGGAGGAGCAAGACTTGTGCTGTGTGGCAGGACATGGGAAAAGTTAGAAGCCTTGTATGATGCTTTAATTAGTGTGGCAGACCCCAGTATAGTAAGTATTTCCTCACTCTGCTTTGAAAATTCACAACTTGAGGTAAACACCTTGTTCAGGTACACAAAGCGCTTTTAAATCCAGTAGAACAAGGTACATGAAACATGATTCACTGTTAATGGTGATTTTGGTCACCCAAGTAACACACTTAGCACAGTCCGGGGTGGGGAGAGAGAGAGAGAGAGAGAGAAACCTCTGAATGTCTTCAGAGCATGACGCCAAAAGTATAAGTCAGAAATCCTGCTCTCTTGAGCTAATTCAAGGCAATTACTGTAAAGCAGCTGAGTGGTCCTGCATTTTGAACAAGGCACCCAACTAGAAATGCTAGGCAGAGCAATTTGCCTGTTAATTTGGATGAAAGGAATCCAAAGTGCTTCATTTAATCACAGGAAGTGTCATCCATTTTTCACATAATTAGAATGCTCGAGGAATGAGAGATGGGTCTAAATATTGAAATAATTTTGAGTTTCTCCACTGCTCTGGGAGAAGTCCCATCTAGAAGGGCATGGGACCATATGAATAAGAGTACCCTTTCCTCATTACCACTGGCTGGGTCACCATGTAAGTAGACATGCAAGGCTGCCCCTGCTGCCAGTTCCTTGGAAGGTGTTTCTTTGATGCTCATGGGAAAGCTTTCCTTCTGTGCCCAACAGATATCTTACTTATTGCAGGGCACAGGTGTTCTGAAGGCATCACACAAGTTCTACAGCCATTGCTCACCAGACCAACAAACATTTGCATTTGACCCTTTTTTTCAGTAAGCTTTATTCATCTGCATAAATAAACATAAAAGTATTATGTTCTTGTTAGTCTGTGCAGATTCAACTAGGAAAAATATATTAAGTATGGCTAAGGGATCTGCATTACATCACCATAGTAATATAGTAAGAGAAGATAGTCAGAGTTCATTCCTTTGTCCCATAGCTGATAAAATCTACACCTGTGCAGAAATCATGCAAATGTAAACTCTGTTTGAATAACCTATAGCTGAACAAACCATTCCTACCTTTCAAGTGTCCCCCATGTATATGAAAATTATCTAACAAAGCACTATATCCTAGCCTCTGTTGTCAGCAAAGTTCTCCAAAGGGCTGGTTACAGAAAGACTATAACTTGGAGTGGTAGGAGTCACCCTGTGTCTATTATCTGTCTCCACTGATTACAAGAGAGACAAAACTCAATAGGGTAGATCTAGTCCAGCTTACCCTTCCCATGGTGTTCTGATTCATCTGAATTTCAGAGTCTATGAATACCCGTTGCTGAACTACCTTCTTTCTAAAGTGGGTTAAAAAAACAAATGAAAGTTTTTGTAAGAATGATAAAAGCACTTTCTTCAGATACCAAGGCAGATTAATTTACAAGACAAGTAAATAGAAACACATTTTTATACAACAGGTATCCTTGAAATAAGTCTTTTCTTTATTAGACATATGCACCAAAGCTCATACTTATGGATATCTCAGACATAAACTGCATTCAAGATGTAGCTAAGGAAATCCTGAATTGCTATGGCTGTGTGGATATACTGATCAACAATGCAAGCATGAAGGTGAAAGGAGCAGTGCAGAGCATTTCATTGGAACTTGATAAAAAGATAATGGATGCCAACTATTTTGGACCTATAACATTAACCAAAGGTAATTTAATTTCTTTTGCTGTTTTGCTGTTGCCACTTAAAGCTTGAGATCCAAGTCATTGGTGTTACACTGTTTCATCTGCACATTTTTGCCTTCTGCATTAGAATCAAATGCAATTCTGGGAAAATCAATGGACTGAAATTGAGGTGAAGAAGATCAAAATCAGAGTGCCTGGGTTTGGAAATAGATTGGTCAAGAAATATATAAGCAGGTGTTTGAAAGACAGACTTTTTTAAAAAATGTCTGCTTATTGTATTTTGTATATGGTGACTCCTTTATTTATGTGCTTGCTACCTCTGTTACAAAGACAGTTGTTTTCAAAACCCTTGCAAGGATACAGACAGGCTGACAGTTAAATGTGATAATATTTCACCCAAATCTGCACATAGAATCCAAGTGAAGTCTAGAAGACACTCAATTTCCAGCTACTGGATTTTGTGATATTTTTGATTGCAGTATTGAGACAACCTTCATGTGCTATCTACACTTCAGCTGTCACTTCTTTTTACTAAATACATTGAGGTATTTTGCTTATGTGGCTTTTTATTTCTTTTTTTTAGCTATTCTTCCCAGCATGATCTCAAGAAGAAGTGGTCAAATTGTTCTAATTAATAGTATCCAAGGAAAAATAGGAATCCCGTTTCGTGCAGCTTGTAAGTTATACATAGCAAAAATGTGCATTCTAATGCATAAATTGTGAGTATTCCATGGCACTGATAATAGATTATTAAAAGTGCTAATTTGTGTCCTAATTCAGTAAACTCTTAATACAATATTTGGCTGAAAAATTTTCAAAGAAGTGGAACTCAAGAAGAAATAGTTAAAATAGTATCTTTGAAGTATAACTACTGCCTAAGATATTGGGGACAAGAGGATATAAAATGTGACAACAAGGGGTTTTTATGATCTTAGGAGACATTCAGGAAACAGCAAGCTTGTAGGTCTAACATCTGCACTGGGCATATTAATAGAAACCATAATGAAGAATGAAGTGATGTACAAATGTAACATACTGGTAGATACTACTAGCTACTGCTTTGTAAAGTGAGACTCATGCACTTAATGGATTTGTGTGCGGGAGTTTAAAAGGAGATGTAGTAATTGTATTCTGCTTAGCTTTCCAGAAAATTTTCAAGAAGGTCTTTCATCCAAAGCTCCTAATGAAACTAACCCATCCTGAACTATGATGAAAAGTCTTTGCATTAATAAAACATGAAGTTAGTGGACAGAAAATATAGGATAGATGTAAATAGATATTTTTAATTGTGACAGGATGGCTAATCATTCCATGCTCAATTTTCCAAACATTCATGTTTTATGGGGCTCTATCATACCATACATCTATATCAATGCATTCATATATGCAAACATACATATGTGGTGTTTTTTTTCTTTCTTTTAGATGCTGCTTCTAAGCATGCTGCTGTAGGCTTTTTTGATTGTCTTAGAGCTGAAATGGAAGAATTTGATATTTCTGTCAGCACTGTGAATCCAACCTTCATCTGTTCATACCATCGCCAACCAGCACCTGGCAACTGGGAGGCATCTATTTGGAAATGTAAGGTTTGATGCATCAAGAGAGATGGTAGATAAGGCCTATATAGCAGTATGGAGGATTTCCCAGGGAGAAGACAGGAGCATAGGGAAAAGAATGGAAATGACAGAAAGGATTAACAGGTTAGGGGAGCAAAAGAAAAGAAAGATTGGAGAGTTCAGATGAGCCTAGTGAAAAGAGAAGGAACACGGAAAGAGACAACATTATGCAATAAAATAAATACACCAGGGGATGGGAAATGGAGGTAGAGCAGAGCATGAAAGGTCCAAAGGGAGACTTTCACTGCACTCAGGTTTGCTCCTTCTCTTAGGGACTTTGAGGGTTTTACTTCAAAATGGTAAAAAGATCTTAGGGACATAGTGATGAGAGAAAGGGAAGGGGTAAGAGATTGAAAGTGTGTATGAATTTAATTTTACTGATGCACTAGCTGTGCATCTTTTCACCACCGTTCCCTCAGATGTGTCTGTCTGTCTGTCTGTAGCTCTCACTCCTCTCTGTTTGATTTACAGTCTTTTTCAGAAAGGTGGCATATGGTGTGCACCCAGTGGAGGTGGCAGAGGAAGTCTTGTGCACAGTAAGCAGTAAGAAGCAGGAGGTACTTATTGCCAACCCTATCCCCAGAGCAGCAGTTTACATTCGCACCTTCTTCCCTGAAATGTTTTTTGCCATTGTTGCCTCAGGGATTAGGGAAAAGCTGAAGACAGAAGAGGAAAATTGATTTTGTTCAGTTCTTTACCCTGCTTTTGACCTGAAAAAAGTTTGTTTCAAATGTCAATGATTTCTGCTTCTCACTATGGGTAGAATAAAGCAGGAGGCTTTATTAAACATGAACCAGCCAATGTCTCACTTAGTGATTCACTACCATTGTCACACACTCATCTGTGGGATTTCTACTCTTCTGGATTTAGTGAATATGACAAGAAGTCATTGTTTGCATTGCAACAGTATGGGAAAAACTCTACTAGGAACTCTATCGCTCTTTTAAGAGAGTGATTCCCAATCTAAATTGGTAGATCAAAGTTTGGGGACCTGCAGCAACTTATCAGAATAGTCTGTCAGTGCTAGGACTGATGGGAACTTATAGGAAAAAAAGGAAGGGGAAGTAAGGAGATGTGGGAAAGAAAGCAGTAAAAATCAGTGGAAAATGGGGTTGGAGCCTTAATCAGAGTGTTCCTCAGATGTGCTTTTTTGGAAATACTTGCAGGATATGCAAACGCTTAGCGCAAATAAGAGCTTATCTAGTTCAATATCTCATCCACAACAGGACCCTGGAGTACATGCTTAAAAGTTGGATTATGCGAGTGGGACAATAATATGGAGACACTCTCTGTATTATACTCTCCCAGGTTCTGGTAATCTGCTACACAGTTTGAAACAGAATCTGTCTCTGTGTCTTGTTAAACTATCAATTTTTCACACAAAATTTTCAAATTCCTGTTTGAAACATTCCATTCCTGAGGAAAGGAACTAATCATATATTAAAAAAAGACTTCATTATGTTTACTTTAAACCTGTTGTCAGATAATATTCTCTGATATCTCCTACTTCTTTTACTGTGAGAGACAAAAAATAATGGTACTCAATTCATTCACTCCCAGTCATGCATGCCCATCATACTTTCCATGCAGTTACCTGTTTTCCAAGTTGGAGAGCCCTGGTATCTATTCACTCTCTGTATGTGAGAAGTCCAGATTATTATTCTTGTTCTTCTTTATATCTTTTCTTGGTTTACCTTACTTTTTGTTTTTTTTTTTTTTTTTTTAAGATGGACAGGCCACAGCTGCATGCAGCATTCAAGATAGATAAACAATCTGGACTCACAGACAAGCATACAGATGCTTCCTGGGTTTTTCACTTCTTTTCTTCTTCTGCATGTCTTATGCAAATTCCTGGTTTTGAGATATTTTTCTGACTGCTACTGAGCACTGAGTTCCCTCGTCCACTCTGCTATGTGTGGTAATTAATCATCATATCCAACATGAGCGTGGCCATTACTCATGTCAATTGTGTAAATTCCACATAATTCCCGAAGTCCTGTCACTCCTAGATATTCTGAGTTTCTCTTCCCTATCACATTTTCCATTCATGCTGTGAACTTACCCCTTTTTTGTTTCATCCTGTGAGCTGAACCAGAATATAAATAAAGCTCATACAAGTGTGTCCTGATCTTCAGTTTTACATCTAAGAGCTTGAATTCTGTCTCCCAAACCCTCCTCTGGCCTTTCTTTTGCCATCAGTACTCACAGAGATCATGACCACCTGCTTCTTTGCAGACACTGCCAAAATGCCTTATTTGCAGAATACCTACAAAGGAAATATCTACTCAGAAGCATGTAACCAAACTACACTTCCTGCTGCAACAAGTCCAGTTGCTCATATAGCTTTCAACACCAGCTGCACTTATCTACGTCTTTCTATCAGTAAGAATCACCAAACATTAAAGGAATTCTCAGTGCATTGTTATCATCTTGCAGGGACATTAACCTGTTCCTGTATCTCTAATTCAATTGCTCTGGCAATCAAGAAACATGCATGCATCTACCTCACTCAGGGAAGTCTAGTTCACAACTAGTGAGAAGTAGCCACTTCCTGCAGTACCTGCTGGAGATCCATTTATTTCCTGTTGTAGCACTGGGCTTTTATTGTTGTTTGAATGACTATACCTTAACTCTGAAGTCAGCCATCCACTTTGCCAAAAATTTTCTTGCTCCTTACCAGAACTCTACTCCCTCAAGCAAATGTGCTTTACCTGTGGTCTCAATTATATTTGTGTCTGTGCCTAAGCAACAGCCAAGCCCTTCACAGCTCCACAAAATCAAAATATGGAATAACTGGCTAATTCCATCAGAAAAGGATCAGAGAATCATAGGACATCACAGCTAAACATGAAACAACATTGTCTTGCTTTGTTGTAAAAACAAGTGGATTGCATGTTAAAATCAGCTGAATAATCCTTCTGCTCCATTTTGCACTTTCTAGATATCAGCAGAAATTCTTCATTGGTTTTGAATATTTCACTTTAAAAATGTGGAACAGTTCAAGAAATCACAGTGAGAAGAAATGAGAGTGACAAAGGTAAAATAACGCCTGTGGTCTATCAAGAAATTTTTAAAGAACGGATGTATTTTAATCTAGAAAGTAGAAGAAAGTAATATCTAAATAATTTTAAAATACCTAAAATGTACTCCAAGAGGATAGAACTAAACTGTTCTCCATTTCTGCTGTAGTAGAACAATGTGCTAAAATTACTGCAAAGGAGATTTACAGGGAAAGAATTTTCTCCTAAGAATAGTTAAGCATGAAGGATAAATTGCCACAGAAATTTTAGAATGCCTGTCTTTGGAAGCTTTAAAGAAGAGATTAATGAAACATCTGTAAAAAAGCAATGTAGCTTTAGTTTATCCTGCCTAAAGGAAAAGAAGGATTAGGTGACCTTTCAAATGGGTCACACTTTTCTATAATTCTGTGGTCTTTTCTCATTTTGAGAACAAGGATTCTCCACTGGTATTTCTGAAGTAGTGTTTTTTCCTCCAGGGAAATCTATTCTTTAGTCTGAAGTTTTCTATTTATTTCATTTGTCCATCTCTGCCTTACCGTTTAAATACCTGTGGATATATGTTGCATATAAAAAATATTATGACAATAAAAAAAATATTATGAGTTCATTAAGAGATATTTTCTGTGAGCCTCACTCAGCCATATTTTAATCTATGTGGTTTCCTAACTTTTATAAATGAGGAAAAAACTAGGCCTGCAGATTTAGTTGTAGAAGTCATAGGAGAAAGATATTCAACTACAGCTCCTTTAATTTTTTTAAGCTTCTCACATGCCTAAAGGGCACATAATTTTCTTTTAATGTGAGCTGCAGCTGGCTGCACTGTTTCAAATTTATGGGTTTTGTGCTGAAATCAACTATTCTTGGTGTTGGCCAAGAAAGTTGACATTGCTGGACACAAGTGCCCTTGAAGTAAGGAAGAATTTAAAAGAGTGCTAAGACTGGAAAGTCTTAGAAGTGAGAAGACTCTTGTCTAATTTTAGACATCTGTCTCAGAGCCTACCCAGAGCTAACCTCCCACATCCCCTTCTTAAGCAGTGGAAAGAAACAGGTGCCTGTAACCTGTGATTTATCCAACATACAGCTTAGGATAACATGAATTGCATCCTAGAAGTGCCTATTACTCTCATTAACTTTCACTGGACTCCAGGTAACCAGTGTAACTGTAGATCAAGGTTTCTGTGTCATAGGCAGCTGAAGTTTACTGACATGCCACATTCATCAGGATTGATTGGGTCAAATGAACTGGAATAAAAGTGCCACAGTATTTTCTAAGCTGCCTTTTTTTTTTTTTTTTTTTTTTTTTTTTTTTTTTCTCCCTACTTTCAAATAGTGTTGTTCCAGGACTTACCCCAGAACTATTGATGTCTACAAACTGGAAATCAAAATAAGGGCCAGAATGTGAAATCATGAGTTGGAAATAGGGATAAGGAGTCTTGCATTTCATCAGGTGAATCTGTTTACAAAACATCCAGCAAAACACTTACACCTACTTGAATGGTTAGCATGTGAGAAAACCAGACTATCTGAGATTTAAGAATTGATCAGGATGGGGGTCCTACTGCACAATTATTTAAAAGCTCTTGTCCACATACAGCACTTTGTATGAGTGCAAATGACTGTGAGAACCCTCAGGAAAGAGCATAGGGTAGAGACTACCAGTCTGTGTTTATAAACTGCAGGCTAAGAAAAAATTGTGGAACTTAAATTAGATCTTTCAAATACCTGGTAAGAACAAACCAAGTATGTTCCTGGATGAGGTGGAAATTCATTGGTGACACCCAGGAACAACATGAGATGGGTAAAAATCTATTGTTAAGAGACCACAGTTACTATAAAGGAAGAAAAGCAGAAAGTCAGATGGAATCAGGAACAATACCTCTATCAGTGAAGATGTGAGAAACAACTCTACCACAAAGAAATAATGTGAAACAAGTGGAAGGAATCAAGATCTTGTGTTCTGGCCAAGGCATTGAGACTACTTCTACTAGAGTGGATATCAAACTGTCTAGGAACTGCTTTTTTCATCTGCAGAACTGAAGGTGGCAGTTTCAGAATACTGGATATGCTGTAATGAATAAATACAGACTTTTCTAAAGATGAAAGGGGAAATCTTATTGCTGTCTACAGCTACCTAGTGGGATGATGTAGAGAAGATTCAGCCAGACTCTTCTCAGATCTGCACAGTGGAAGAAAAAAAAGGTAATGGACACAAATCAGAACACATGAAGTTCTGATTAGATATTAGGAACTATTTTTCCACAATTACAGTAGTCAAGCATTGGGACAGGTTGCCAATGAGGTCAGGAAATTGAAGGCAGGAAATCTTACTTCTTGCATATATTCAAAACTCAACTGCTTAAGGCTCTGAGCAACATCATCTAATTGGTCTGTCTTTGAGAAGGGAGGCTGGGCCAGAAACGCCCAGAGGTACCTTCTAACTTAAATTATTCTGTGTGACTCTACAGGTATAGATGAGTTTTGCAGTTGGTCTCCAGCCAAGATAATTTTGATATTCCCCCAGCCAGAGAATGTGATTTTGTTAGTTTTTCCAGTGGATGGGAAAATTTAGATGAATACCAAATGCTGAAAATGCTGAAAATTGATGAAACTGCAGACAAGTTATGCAGAGTAAAACCCATAATCAAACAAAACCTGGTAAAGGTACCAGGAGATGACTTTGGGTATAAAAACCTAAATGACATCCTTTAGCAAGTCCTACAGTTCTCTATGCAATAAGGTGTCAGCTGGCAGGACACAGTCTACTCTAGTCGCTATTCAAAGATGCTGCTTTACATTTGTTTGTTTGCTTGTTTGGGTTTTTTTTAGGTATTAATGAGTGTTTAGAAGCTGGAAATAGGTTAAATGCTAAATTAATAAGGAGAATACTATGGCAATTATTCTTTCTGAAGTTCATGTGAGGGAAGTGATGGTGCACAATGACCACAAATTAATCAATTATAAAGCTAGTGAAAAGCATGAAGAAATTATGATGCTAATTTTAAATTGTACACAGTCAGATGCTGTTATAGGACAGGAGCCAACAACTGATTGTAGGAAAATACAGGCTAATGAAAGGAATCTCTGCTATTGGGTAGAGGGGCAAAACTTGAACCTTGAAAATAAAGGTTCATTTAGTATTTGAAGTATAAAGATGCAATCGGTACTGAAGACAGTAGAAAAAAGAGGTTCCAAATATTTCCAAATATTAGATTCAATTTTTGGGAGGCAGCAGGGGAAGAACTGTAGGAAAACTCAGGTGGGAAGGTACCTCAGGAGGTCTTTTGTCCACCTTCCTATCAGCTATGAGGTAAGACCAGGTTGCTTAGGGCTTTACCTAGTCAAGTCTTGAAAACCTCTCAAGTCCAAGCCTCTCTTATCTGAACCTATGCTCAGTGTCTCTCTCCTACAATGCACCAGTGTGAAAAGCCTGGCTCCATGTAATAAATAACCTTCTTGTAGAAACTGGATGACTGCTAGACATGGTAGATATTGGAGGGCTTCAGGTCCCTCTGAAGTCTCCTCTGCAGGCAGAAAAAGCCTCAGCTTCTCATATCACATGTGCTCCAGCCCCCTCATCATCTTGGTGGCCATCTGCTGAACTTAATCCAGTTTGTTCCTGTGTTTCCTGTGTTGTGGAGCCTAAAACTGGACACAGTATTCTATATGTCATCTAATGAATGCTAAGTGGCAAGGAATAATCACTTCCCTGGATCTACTGGGTATGTTCCTGTTAATACAGACCAAGATGCTCTTGGCTATCTTCCTGCCAGGCACATTTTCAGCTTGCTGTGGTCTCAGTGCAACAGTATCCTCAAGCCCTTCTCCACAGTTAATCTTCAGCAATCATAGCAGCCCAATTGTGCAACCACATCTTTTATTCCGATGATATTGCAGCGCATTGACTGCATGTGGAGATCTAGTTCCTCCCACTTGTTTCTCAGGCTGTTTGCATTTGTCTACATACACTTGAGATGTTTTTTTCTTTACCCTGTTTTATCATTCCTGAGATGACAATTTTCCTGTTGCCTTGCACCTTTTGCTTTCCATCACTGTTGGCTTCTACCTAATGACAACATCTCCCTCCTCCATTATTCCTAGTTTAAAGTATTTCTCAACAGGCTGGCCAGCCTGATCACAAAGATGCTTTTGTCCAGCTTTGTTGAGTGGACCCCGTTTCTTTCCAGCAGCTCCTCATCCTCTGAGAGATACCAACGGTTGTCAAAGCCAAACCCCTATCACCAGGATCATCTGTGCACAAGCAGGTGTTGACCCACAGGATCCATGCCCTACTCCCAAGCCTTGTCCTTGCAGAATCAATGAGAACACCACCTGGGGCCTCATGTCCTACACCTTCACCCCTCTTGACATGCTCAGGGTCTCCGTGATAGTATCATTTGTGTCCACATGGATAATCAGCATGGAATCATAGGCTGAGGGCTGTCTAGGCTCCAGCAGTCTCCCTGAAACACCTCAGATCTAAGGCCCCTACAAACAGCAAACATCCCTGGATAGTAAGTCAGGTCACCAGATAGTGGCCTCTAATCCCTGAAGGACATAGTCTCCCAGTACTACCACTTGCCATGCTCCCCTGGTTCTGATGCATGTTTCAGGCTCAGTTGGCTCTGAATGCTCCCCAGACAGAGTTTGTAGCCTCTTGCCTGCTGCCAGAGACCAAAATTATTCTGCATTTGCAGATCTGCCAATGGAGAAAGAGTTGTCCTCCTCTTGCCAGAAGCCACAACATCCAGTGTTCCTGGTCCTGAGAGTCTCCAGTGAGAACAGACTCTAGCTGTTCTTCCTTCTGTTCATTATAGGCGTTCATGCTCTCATCTTTGTGGTTTTTCTGTGAAGAGCTTGTCAATTTCTTTTTCATCATTCTTTGTGCTATGCAGCCTTCTCACCTCCCACAGTTCCTTAACTTCAATAGAGCTTCTCAGCCACAGCATACCTTCTACAGGTAAGGATACCGCCTTCACCTGCTCCAGCTTCAGCAAGTGGCCCCAGGCACTTCCTGCAGCCCCAGACCCAGAGACTTGCATCCTTCCTCAGGAGCCCAGTCTCAGCCAAGACCTCTGCTGTGCCTGGGACAGTTGATCCAGCTGGTGTTGGGGGCAATGCCCACTGACTTGTCACCACAAATGCTGAGTGCTCACACACTGCCTTCAGCAGAGTTTCTGCCGCTTTGAAGAGCAATGGTCTGGGCCCTAAGCTTGCAGTCCAGCAGTCATATCGCTCTCTCCCTAGCACTAGTTGCAAGAGTAACCTGAAACTCCCTGACTGGGAGTCAGCTTTTCCCACTTGCAACCTGGCTCTGAAGAGCCTTGAATTTGCTCCCAGAAGAGCTAGAAGCAGAGCCCAGAACAGCTGCATAAACTACAGGCAGCAGCAGCCAGCAACAAACAGTCCAAGCAGTGTCTGAGGTGCTTGCCTGCATCCTGCCCACAAACTGCCTGTTCCGAGGTCACAGCACTCCCAGAGGCAGTTTACACAGCAGATGGAGACTGGGCACAGGTGCCTGCCACCGCTTGGTTGGCTTCCCACCACCTCCCTTCTGAGGACACTGGCTTATGTGTTGCTTTATCTCACCTTATTGACTCAGTTTCCCTCTCTTGCCCCTAATGGCCCATGGTTTCCTTTTGAGTTAATGTTTTTTTAATTGTGCTACTCTATTATCAGCTCGACCTTATCACTGGCCATAAACTGACCTACTATGGACCTTGCTGGCATAACAAATTCAGACTACATTTATGTTAGGATTGTTTTGCCTGAAAAAAGTGTACAGTGATTTCTCTAAAGCCCAGAGCTGCTCAGTATACTGTGTAAGGCCTCTGCCACCCAGTATTCACAAGTGTGTTTCCTAGCAGGCTCATTAACAGAAGCATTCATACAAACATGAAGAAAAACTGGTGTCCAACAAAGTAGGCACACATAGCTCAGTTCCATGGGAAAGCTCCACGTTGATCCTCAGAGTGGAGCAGCTGTGTATTCCTCATCTGTGAGGATCGCAATCACTTCTACTGTCCAATCTTTAATGTGATTGTAGATTATTCTTCATGTATAATAATCACAAATCAAATTTTGATTCTTTCTGATACTGTTATCAGAATGATACATAGAGAATTTCATAGGTGAGTTGTATGTTGTCTACAACCATGTATCTTCCAGATATCTGTTTGCCTTCCTAGCCATTTTAAATGAGTTGTATTTACATTGAAAGCCTCTTCCCTCTATTAGCCTTTCCTTCACAGCAAATCCTACCACTATGCATATGGCGAAATTCTTGAACTGTAAGCTGTAATACACAGATTTTCCTGGAGAGATTGTACTTTTAATAACAAACAAATTGTTCAAGCCATGCACTACATGTGGGCTGCCATATTTTCTGCCCTACTCTTTGTGGGTTTTGGTTTGGGGATTTTTTTACAGTCTTTTCTATAAAGAATTAGGGTGGAAATCCATAATGCTCTGAAATTCTAACATACTCACATACTTTATATTAGCATTAGAGACTGCTTAAAAATCAGACCAGTGGAGGACCTGTGTCATTGTCTTTTTCTGAACCAAGACACCTGAATCTACTTTTCCAATACTAAGACTTCCTTGAAACATCCATGGAAATATCATTTTTTTATTAAGAAAAATAACTAATGCTACACAAATATACATTTTTATTAATTAATACTGTTTCATTCTGATCTAGTACTATGATTTACAGAATGCCTTGGGTTACGATTCAAATTTACAGAACTGAAATAGTGGCCAGGTGACGCAAGCCTTTTATTGGGTGCGCAGGGTCGTCTGTACTGTTGTGAAAAGAGTTCACATACACATTGCAAGCTTTCTCTGGAGCTGTATGATCAGGAAACTTGTATTTAATCTTTAAACGCCTTTCCAGCATTTTTCTTTTGTGCTTGAATTCCAAAATAGTTTTTGTATATTTGTTAATAGTAGTGACAGCTGCAGCCATACAGCAAGCGAAGGAAGCCCATGCGAGGCTATAAACAAAAAGGTTTATCAGAAATTAGCAGAACATTTTCATATCCAGGTCCTTCAATTTTATTTTTGAAAATACTGCATACATATGATTGTATTAGTGTATATTAGGGAAAGAGGAGCATGGTGGGGAAGGAAGAAAGATTCTTAGTTAATGACCATCTATATACCTTACTTATGTAGTTGACGTCTACATATAGGTTATAATATTCATATTTAACCTTCTGGTTTAATGAAACCCTACCTTCAATTTCTCTGTTTATTCTAATTAAAGCTTAATATCAGAAGGAGGAACTATAAAAAAATGAGGATGCATAAAAAATTAAAAGGTGCAGTTATTGAGGCTACAAATCTCACAGGTGACACTAAGAAAAATTGTGCCAGTTATCCAAAAGGGTTAAAAAGAAAAGAGAAGGCACAATTAAATAGCTGACTAAAGCAGGCTCAGAGCACTGAAATGCATTCCTGAGAAAATACAGGTCATGACTAAAAAGAGAAAAGGACATAAACTCTGAAATGTTAGGAGTAAAACCATAAGAAGACAGAACTAAAAAATTATATTGAGGTACAATTAGCTAAAAATGTGTGAAAATTCCAGACTGCTGGGTGGATAATGCATGCTGGAGATGTAAAAGTAGCATGTAAAAATATGGCCACAGTGGAATGAATTGGAGTTCACAGTGGAGGAACTTACTCATCAGAGCTTTTCTTAACATGGCAAGGTCACAATTATCTGAAACATGCTTTGGTGGAGAAATCAGTTTAAGAAACTCCTGTTTATCTCTCCTCTGCCTCAGTGCTGTTTGTTCTCACATTTTTGCTGTAGTTCAACAAATTCATTTAGGTTTTTAAATAACTCCTCTTTTTTTTTTTTTTTTTTTTTTTTTTTTTGGCATTATTTTTAGCCAGGATTGGTTTCCAGGGTGATCAGACATCCAGATGTGTTGACAGAATTTGAGTGTGGTAGAGTATGACACATTGATGTGAAGGGCTCCTAGAAGCAGGAAGAAGGGGAGCAGCTTAAGCTATCTTTGCTCCTGAAGTCAGTCAAACTACACTCTGATTAACTCTCAAATGTGGGGAGCCACAGAAGAGCTCTTATAACAAAGCAATAGCAAGAATAGGGGAAAATCGCCAGAAGTAGATAGATTTACCTCCCCATGTGAATGGAGCATGAATGGGACAGCAGGCCTACTTATGGTGGTACATAACCTGTGGATGAAGCCAACCATGGTAGAGAAGAATTGAAGATTAAGCGTCTGGAATGAGATAGAAGTGGCAGGTCTGCAGTAGTCCTGACCCACGTAATGGGCACTTTTGGCTGAATAACTGAAGTACAGTAGCATTAGTAGACAAATTGATAGAACTGATATTATGAAGCACAGCTTTTGTTGAAGGTGCTTTTCATAATCCATCTGTTGAAGCCCTTTGAAGGACTTGATGACATAAGAGTAAGAAACTGATTTCAAGAAAGCTTCTATAAAGGCTTCTTAGCAAAGACTGAAAGAATTTAATCTCTCATGAGCAGATTCTCTTGTAGACCAATACTGTGTTAAAAGAGAAAAAACAAAGGACAGAAATAAATGGTTTCCTTTGACAATACAAGAAAGATAACAGTGTGATTCTTCAAAGTTTTTGCCAGAAATTTTGCTTTTCCATAAACAATTTAGAAAAAACGGGGAGTCCCCCATCTGACTAGTGACAACTTGAGGAAGGAAGTGAGCAAAGTCTTGCCATTGAGAGAGCCAGATGATAAAGGGCAGTTTGGCTGCAGTGGAAATTCAACTTCAGGAAGGAGAGGATTTGATTTGAATTCTGCCCAGAGGCAAATGGCAAAAGGAGAAATCAAACAGGTCAACTCAACAAGGAAGCAAACTAAAGCAACCAGTCATTCACCTGCATAAAAGAAATGCTAGTAGAAGCTCAGCTGGATTATGGGTTTTCCTTTAACTGCATGGAGTATCCCATATGAGGTGTCTCATGGGCATTTAGTACAGGGCAGGTCTTTAGAGAGAAAATGTTGTCTCCTGATGTGAGAATGCCTCAATCTGAGAAACACAAGGAGTGAGACGTTCACCAATCATAGAAACATCTTTCAACCTCCAGGAAAACTGCTGAAGAAAAGAGAAATATGGAGGGATTTACTGAGGAGATGTTCAGGGATATCACAGAGTGACTCTACCCATCATAAGCAATTCCAGCACTGAAAAGGAAGAATAAAGGTCTTAATGCTTCCTGGACCAGGTGGAAGAACCCTGGCCACAGCAGCTGGATGCAAGGACAGAGGGGGAAATGTGGCAAGTAGAAGATCCATGACAGACGCTCAGTAGTTCTTGCAGGAATAGCTGCCCTACTAGGTCTGGTGACTGCGATGAAAAGCTGCTGCCATGGGCCCAATTCTTTGTTTTCTTTGGCTGCTAAGGAGACAATTATAAGTCCCCATGAAAAGGTAGCAGAGTCTTTGCCTGTGCCTCTGCCTGCCTATGCCCCTGTCATGGTCTTGGTGACATTGTTGGCCACAAGTGGGTGCTGAGGTAATTAGAAAGGGAGTATCAGTTATAACAATTAATGTCCCTTTCTTGGCATCTGTTCTTTTTCCTCTTATAAAAGACACATAGCTTCAGCATCCTTCCTCTTTTACCATCAGACATCACATGCAGGCAATGGGAAGGCAGCTAAGAGACGCTGAAATTAGGTTTTATACAAAAGGAAGGGAGGTGCAAATATAGGTTACCAGAAGAAAGACAACATTATATATGAAAGGAGATTAGAGGAAAGAAACAAAGGGAGGCAGATGGGAGGAGAGGGTGAGGCACCTGTGTGCATGGCTTGCTTTATTTTTAGATTACTGTCAAACTGGGAGACATAGCTGCCATTTAGGCTGAGAAAAGGAAAGAAGAAAGTGAATCTTGAAAGAAAAATGGAGCATACAATTGTTTAGAAAAAGGCACCACACAAACCACCCTCCCCAATATCTTCCTGCATGCAGGCACTGATAGCTTGGAAAGTCTTGTATTGGTACAAGCATTTCTTTGGGCATTTAGTGGCCCAGGCTGCACTGAATTGTTAGAGGGCAGCCATGAAATCCTCAATTCCTGAGTGCATGCCATATGGTGAAAGTTCAGGTGCTCAGGAGAAGGCTAGCTGTAGTGGCAGCAGTGATGACATCTGTAATGAACATGATGACAGCGGCGGTAGTGGCGTCAATGGAGTTGTGTCAGTAATAGCAATGGTGACAGTGATTTGGGTGTTTTTCTTCTCCTCCCAGTGGGATGGAAAGGACGGAACAGACTCCTCAGTACCAGTTTTCTGTTTCCACTCCCATAGGAAGAGGGAAGTAACAAAGGAACACTCCCCCTCTTTTCCACTGACCACTCTTCTTACTGATTTTAGAGTAAAAACACGCCTAATCTAATTCACGAAAGAAATGGGGAAACCTCCCAGAAATATGATCAGAGCCCCAAACCAGGGAAACAAAATTATTATTGCAAGAACAAACCCAAGAATGAATGGAAACAGTGAGAGTCAAAGACGCAAAAAGTGTCTAAGTCTGAAAGGAGGGAAGAAGGCACTGTTTGAGGATCCTGCACAGCTCCTGTGATACCTGTTAAGGGTATCCAAGTAGCCCTTGGACATTGTTCAGGGTGTTGTCTGGATACTTGGTATTGGACCTTCTCAGACCAGTTCTTCCTGACAGAAGGGGAATCACCCTTTCCACTTTGAGCAAGTGGACCACATCATCTGCTGGACAAACAGGATAAGATACACCATTTGTCATGATTTAGCTAATCTTCAGCTTGGGAGTACTGACCAGGCCCATCCTTCAGTGCTCTGAAAGCACTAGAAAAACATCTCCATTTATACACATATAACAATAGCTTCAAACATACTGCAACTGCTTGGGAAACAGGCTCCTGGAAAGATGCAGAGCAATGTACAGTGACCTTCAAATGAGATTTGAGTTATTAGAAAGGTGAAAAGTAACAGAAAAAAAGACAGAAGAAACCCTTATTTCACTGCAAAAGTCCCTAGTAAGTCTGCATTGTAAAGGCTGCATACAGCTATAAGCTCTTGTTCAATAACGGTACAATAAAAGTAGAAAGAGCAACAAGAATGAGTGACAATGAGCTGTGATCTCTGCTGTCAGAGCACATATGAAGGAGACAAACAACCTGAGCTCTGCTCTACTGACCCAAAATATTGGTCCTGACTGACTTTTGATTTAACCCAATACAGCTGTTCCTACACTTTTTCCCAGTCACAGTTGTGGAAATAGCAGTTTCCAACACCTGAACGTTCAAATTCTTGCTATTGATCAGACTTGATGGATTCTCAAAGACACCTCTCTATAGCAAAAATCCTCTGAACAGCCCATTTTCTTAATAAATTCACTAGATCTCCTCAGAGGATATGTTGCAATTATTTACAGGGCCAAAATAATGTGATTTTATCTAAGCCTATTTTCAAAAATTTGAATCATCTTGTCTGAAATGTTCCAAATACCTGAAGCATATATCTGATAAGGAAAAATTCAGCCTAAATGGCTAAAGCTGGAAGAGTTTTAAACAACTTATGTAAGGCACTTGTCCTGGGAGATGAGGGTGCTAAATCTGGGTCTGATGTGTATGGAGAAGAACCTCTGCTTTGTGCAGAGCAGTTGGAGGTCTCTGTACTGACTAAAGGATGGCAAATGCAAACCTCACAAGTTTATACATTCTATGCAATAATCTGACAACTGAACTTGGAGAAAAACAGCTGGTTACTGAACTGCATCCCCAGGAGTGAAATAAGGTAGACCCATTCCTTATAAATTAGGTACATATTCCTTGAACATAGGGTGAAGTGACTGAAATGTAATGGAAGAACCAAACATAAACCAATAGGTACCAATAGGACCAGCCATAATCCCATGTGTGAGGTCTCCAGTCTTCAGGACCAAGATTTACAGTCATTTGAAATACAGTTGTGTACATCATGTGAGCAACCATGCCCAGAAGACCTAAAAAATAAAATATCATAATAACATTAGAGAATGTAAATTGAGGACATTTTTCTTTGTCACCTTTTTGCAGTTGTCCCTTGACTTCATGAAGAATATTTTATGAAGTATCTAAGCTCCATAAATCACTCAAAAATACTGGACATCATAATCTAAATGTATTTATGTGTCATGTTTTTGCCAATACAATCACTAGTAACAGTCCCTTGACACCTACTCTGTGTGCTAGAGGAATCTAGGGGAGCAATGGGACATGTAGCCCATAGATTTTAAAAGGCAACAAGTTGATTGGCTCTCATCCTCTGAAAACTTCTTAGTAATTCAGCCTTGAGGAGGGATCTGCCATCACAACAAAGTATCGCTCAGTTGCATTGCTCAGGACACATTTCCCACAGTTTCCGATCATTCAGTGGAAAGATTTTTCAAAGATGTGCAGTCATATGCCCTTTCCCAGTGCCTCAAATGCAGCCAGATTTATCAAAGTTATGTAGGTGAGTGAAAAAGTGAACAAACACTTAATGGCCAGTAAAAAGCACTGAAAGTCTAGTTTATGAAAGGGGCTTATATTTAATAATTTAATTTTCAAAATTACTACTAGGCATCTGCTTAAACCTAAGGGTATCTGTTTTTCCTTAGCATTTTATCTTCCAGTAGTGAACTTCCCTGTGAACATCTATGTTTTTGTTTCCAGCTTCATTTACAAATCCCTCAATACCCTTGCAGTATCAACTATCCCACTGCCTAAAACATGTTAGCTTCTCAGAGCAGATGGTCCCCACCAAATTCACAAGACCCAATTTGTTAGGTTTTCCTAAAGTAGGTCTGTTTCATGAATTCTTAAAAAACTAGCTAGCTAGCACGCAGTATCTCAGTCTAGGACACATGCCTTTGGGCATAACAAGGCAGTGCTGGCAATGACCTGGCTTCAGTAATCACTGGGAAATGGTCTTTCCTGAAATACTGTTATTGTCTGAAACACCATCAACAGGCAATTAGGAGAGTGCTTTTATGTGTCACAGAGCCAAGAGGCTTCAGGCTGTGAAACACAGCATTCGGTGGTTAGCTAGCACCCTGACAGCACATTCCTTAATAAACTCTTTGGAGAAAGTTGTTTGACTGTCAATGTGGCTATTAGAGAACAGAGACCAGTTGTCCATCTCTTCACCAGAGATGTGATATGTCATAGCCATTTTTGAGTTACATGAATGTCTGTCCTGAATCCTCCAGTCTGGCTGCCTAGAAATGCATATAACTGGAGCGTGAACATGAGCTCCTATGCTGGAGCTCTCAGCTCTTGTACAAGGATTAAATTCTGAGCCAGGCTCAACATTTCAGCTGTGGCATCAGGGCAGTTTGGTGCCTGAGAAATGGTGAAAATTTAACTAATTAGATAAAAGGCAAGCATATTCATATATGGGTGCCTGTCAATGTTCATTTTCATTAAAGGCCACTGAGGGCTACAGGACAGTGGTATCAATGTGTATTTCACAGCCATGGAGTCAACCAGCAGTGCATATGTATTTAAGAGAAAAGCCTCACAAATTAGAATAATAATTTCTGTAAAGTCAGGAGCTGCATGTGGGACATTATAAACCTACATACCTATGGTCAGAAAAATTCACATGGAGATTCTTCTTCTAAATCACCATGTTCTGCACAAGTCATAACATACATTTTAGGATTTTATTCAGTCTGAGCTAAAGACTGAGAGAACTGAGAAACCGAACACTAGCTTTAATGTGGTTTTTTTTAATGGTTAAATACTGTAACAGTGGGGGTTTTTTTAATTGTGTGTTTCCAATATAGCTAGAATTATGCAGCTACTGTTTCCAGTAGCTGAATTTTAATTTGCATTTTTCTGTTAGAATCGAGACCATGTTTGTACAGAAATTGCATCTTCATTACAGATTAGGGCAACTAGATTTGGTTTATATCTACAAAGGATTTATACATAAGTTTAACAGCTAGGACAGATGCTCTTCCACTTTTTAATATTTCAATAAATTTTACTAGTGGAAGTAAACAGAATGTCCAGAAAAAGCCTGCTGCTTACTGTGTAAGCCTCCTTAATACTGTACATGCCAAAACCAAAAAGAATATTAATAAAAGTGAATATTTATGATTATCGGGAGAGGGGAAAGCTGCTAGTAGTGGGCAAGAATGCCTAAAGAGTTGAATGAATTTCACTACTCTTTCTTTGGAAATAGACATGACAGTGGATCATGAGGTTTGGTGAGATACAGTAGAAATGGGGCTTTTTTTTGAGCAGTTAGTAGAACTGGTGGTAATAGAGATTTTTAACTAATTGGACATCTTTGAAGAAAGTCATTCAGAATAAAGGAGATATTCCAGCAGGTTCTCAGAATTCATAGGCAGCAGAGTTTGGGGACTGCTCTCTGGACTACAGGGAGCTGAGATAGCAATCTTCAAATGTGTAAAATTTAACTGCAAAGAGAAAGAAATCATCTACTCTCTGTTGCAGATGGGTATCCTAAAAGAAATGCTGTAAACAATTACAGCACCCAGGGCTTTAGATTAGACATGAAGAAAATCTTTAGAATGGTATGAATTGGATTACATTTCCTAAGAAGGTGACAGAAACTTTAGTACCAAAGAGGGACCATTGATTTGTTGTTGTTGTTGTTGGGGGCTTGGGGATTTTTTTAAGATGGAGCTAGACAAATATCTGTCAGGAAAGGTTTAGGAGAGTTGGGTCTAATTCAGGGTGGAGTGATGGGTCCCTAGAAGTTTTATATTTCAATAAAATTAAGCAAAACTGGAGTGTTTCAGAAGTCATCATCTGGAATATAAAGCTAAAGTCCTTGGAGGTTCAGCCTGGTGTCCACATTTAGTACTGGCCTCCAGGAAGATTGTACAGAAACCGGGCTAGAGAAAGACTAAAGCAACAAGAGTGATCAAAGGTCTTAGAAATACAGGTGGTGAAGTCATATGACATGATTCTCAGTCATTTCTTTTGGAGGAGATGAAGAAGAGATGTGATAATTGACTTCAACTATGCAAAGTCTTCTGCAGAAAGGAAGAAAATGATTTCTTCCCCATTATCATGGTCAGACATTTAATAAACTTGATTTATTTAGCTAACAAAAATGAGATTGGCAAATTAATTATATGTGTGATTATCTTTAAGAGGAAAAAGTGCCATAAAAGATCTTTAATTCATGAAGAAAGGCACAACAATCACAAATGCGTGAGTACTAAATCCAGAAACATTAGGATTAGGATGAAAGTCCAGAATTTGGACACAGAAAGACAATCTTGAGATTAATTCTTTGCCATCTGCCAGGTGTTTGACTTGCAGTTAGATGGCATTCTAAAAGAGATGCTTTCACTAAGTATAAGTCACTTTGGGCTCTGGACAGTCCTAACCAATATGAAGCACAGTGGCATGTGTTCCACAAGAAATTATAATAAATAAACAGTATGATTGCTTCTGGCTCTAAACCTAATAACTCTATGAAACATTGTTCATGTTGTCCCTAATTGCTGTTTTTACTGCAACATTCCTCAGTAACAATTCTATAATATAGACAAAATCACAGAATACTTCAGGCTGTAAGACACCTTCAGAAGTCTCTGGTCCAACCTCCTCCTGCTCAGCACACAGTCAATACTGAATTCAGACCAGATTCCTCAGACTGGACTAGGGATACTCTGAAGTTTCTTCCAAACTGAATTTGCCTAGGATCCTATGATTAAATAGTGCTGGATTAAGAAGTAATATGCAGAAAATGAAAGACAATTTTGATGACAATTCTGTACTAACAATTATCCAATTACATTTTATTCCCTCTTAAAAGTGCTATTTTAATTCAGCTATTCCTAATTTTATACTTAGCATGTTAGAAATTAAAAAATCAAGTTATTTGGAAGAGTATGTTACTTTTTTATCTTTGAAAACCAACCTCACAATGACATTTAAAATTATAAAACTAAAATAATGAAATTAAAAATAGCAAAAACTATAAATATAAAATATAAAAATAATCACATTGAGAATTAATTTATTGAAAATAAATTTTACATAAAAAAATTGCTGCATCTTGTCTTGTTAGTGTCTCCATAGGTATTGTAATAGTTTTGAAACTTAGGCACTGTTATTAATTTTCAGGTGGAAGTCTATCAATGTTGCATTTTCTGAATGTAATAAATCGAGATCCTTAACTGTACCTGCTAATACGGTGACTACTGCAGAAAAGGCGTTTATCTTTAGCCCATCAATGACAGTACTGTAGTAGCACATTTCTACTGACATAAGAATGGCTCCAGTCAGAAGCAAAATGATGTAGAGAAGCTCTGCTACAATAGACAGCCATAAAACCCCTGGAAAACCAAATCAATAGCACTGATATTATAAGCAGTCATTTAGTATTTTCACTGTTTCTTTCTTATTCATTTATATTTTTTACGCAACATTAAGCAAATGCTCAAAGGATGTGAGGATGTGATTATAACATCTATAGGAAGACTTCAAGGTAAATGGACACCCTAAATTATAATTCCCTCAACTAATTTGGCCATTTAGTGGAAGAGCGCTTGCATGTTTTTGCTATACACTTAAAAAGCTTACAGTACAAGGTGGAGCAGAATGGTTTTATACTCAGTAACACTAAAATTACTATGAACCAAAGTTAATATAAAAAGAAGAATTACTAACCAATTATCTAGTTGTTGACATCACGGTTGCTGAGTCCAGAGAGAAGTGTACCAAAACAGAAGACCATGTTACCCAGTTAACAAACTGCAAGGCCATGCACACAGCCACGTGACCTGAGGATGCAGTCATTAAATAAAATCTTCCCCATGGACTTAATTTTCCACCAAACAGGATCTTGATTTTTTGGACAGAGAAGCCTTCATGAGCCCAAACACCCTCCAGGTTTCACTGAGATTCATTTCTCTGGTTATCTACTAATTCATCTCTTTCTGGATATCTGTTAATTACATCTTACACAAGAAGTTAACCTTCCCATTAAAGTTTCTCAGCCTGCTGTTTTACTATTAGCATGCTAATGTCCCACAGTCAGGAGCAGGAGGTCTTCTTATGTCTGGATAACAGCAAGAACTGGACAGCAACCTTCCCAAACCTTTTTTAAAAAAAAGTGTGTCCTGAGACACCTGGTTGCACATTCAAATAGTGATTTCACGTGAAGGTATATACTAACAATCATAACTTACAAATAGAAATACTGCTAAGACACGTCATTGATTACTAAACACTACATATAACAGTAAACAATGTTTATGTGGTAAACAACCCCTACAGCAGGCTCTGACAGTGTCTGTGGGACTTGTCTGATTCAAAGGCCATTTAGACATTAAATTCTTGGTCCAGGCAATGTGTGGGGCTTCCTGGGCAAAGTTTATTTCTCTAGCAAATCTTCGTCTCAGTAAAATATTCTGGTTTTGCGCAGCAACTCCAGATGTTACATTGTCCAACAGTATTGGCTGCTCCAGCTATCAGAGCTTGCATCTTACATATGCACTGAACAACTGTGATAATGCTTGTGTATGATGCCTAGGAATGATAAATTTGGGAGAGGTGAGCCTGACACATCCTGAGTTTTGTGCACATAGCAGCCGTATGTATGTGCAGAACACAAACTCGCTCATCTGTGCAGGGCAGGAGTCTATTTCCACACAGGATTTTGCTACTCAGGGATAGCTTCCCATGGTGGTTATCAGGTCCCTAGATGCTGTCTTAGCTGTCTTGATCTGACCTGCAGGTGTCTGTGGCATTTGCTGATGCTGTTCACAGAGTTAGTTTCAGCACTATGTCCACCAGTGGTTTCACAGGTGAGGAGCACTCAGGGCAGGGCCCATAATCCACCTTTCTTTTCTGAGGACTGTGTCTGTGTGACTAAGAACCACATCTCATTTATATTCTTTTCTCTTGCTATACAAATCTTGAATTACTTCTGCACAGTGACAAGCTGCAATAGAGGGCAGGAGGACTGGCCTTCAGATACTAAGTCTTTCTTCTTCCCCAAGGGGCTGAAATTGCATATCCAGGAAAGTACTCCAGTCCCAGTATCCTGGACAGGCAATTTCAATGCCCTGGGGATGAAGGAAGACTTTTTCTTCCTGAATTAGCCACTTGGAAAGTGATTCGTCTAACCATATCAGTAATAGAGTTTACATCGGAGCGGGGGTACTTAACAGCATCTGCAGGCATGTTCTATAGGAATGTGAACCATTCTTTGAAAGAAAGAGGGCAACTCTCTGCTTTCAGGAGAATGGAAATGCCTCCTTACAGCTCTGCGTAAGGTACAGGGAGGGGATTCAGACTGCCATCAATATTGGGTTGGTCCACAACACATCTCCCCCAAGTCCCCTCAGCATACTGCCTACCCTTGTTCACATGCTGCCTGTCCCTCTACCCTCTCCCGGCCACATGGTGCAAGCCACAAAATTCCTGACTGTGAATATGGAGGTATAAGGAGAGAGGGAGCAAAAACTTACAGATCTTGACTTCCAGCACCCATATTCAAAGTAATTTTAAAAACCATTTGTATTCAAATGAAGTGTTTTCAAAAGACATAGATTCATATTTTAAGTCATGTGGACTTCATTTGGAAGTTGAAAAACTAAATAAAGGACAAAAACCTGTGTGGGATTAAAGCAAGCATTCTTGATATCAAAATACAGAAAATTTATACTGGTAAATGATCAGGGAAGTTTTATCTACACAAACAAAATATGCATAACTACCTCGATCAGCAGCTGGAGTCAGACCGATGAAGCTTCTACATTTCTCACCTTAAAAAAAAAAAAATTACTTTAAAATAAAATTCAGGATTATTTTGTATTCTGTAACGATCTAAAGAAAGAGATTACTAGAAAGAAGAAAATGCAAAATCTATCAAAAAGGCGCAAACTGAGATGATCAGGAGCAACTGTTTCTGATGTATGTTTGTACACACAGAGTCCCTGGTACATGAACCTACTCCTGGGACTTAGCCAGAGAATCCTTCCAGACTTTTTCAAGGCAGAACCAGAGTCTGGGAGATTTAGAGAAAGGCTATGAATTGATTTCCAAAAGGTTGTAGCTGTGAAAGCCAGAATGGGAAAACAATCAATTCCTTTGAAAGACTGGCAGCCTGTATACTATCTTCCCTATGAAGGAAGATCTTTTCACCTTACAGCAACAAGGCTGGTGCTCACACAAATTTCTTCTAAGCTTGATTACAGTTTCTTTCTGTAAGCTTTGATTTTCAAACCCATGTGAACTCCTGACCCCCACACAGATGCTGTGAACAAAGCTCTTGGAATTAATTCTGCTCTGCTCTGAAAATACAGGGTGGGGTTTCTTCAGCTACTAACTGCACCAAGTTGGAAAACAAGAACTGCCATAGCAGATGCACAAATTAAGCAACCCCGGTATCCATAGCAATCACCACCTGAAAGATGTCTTTTGGACATGTATTTTGCTCTCATCTTCAACATTCATCCCCTTGCAATTGCATAATTTACAAGACCTTCTGGTAGAACTGGACTTTCAGGGCAGGTGACTGCAAAAACCTTTGCATTTTGTAGCACAGATGACAGCTGATTTGATTTCTCTGAAGTTTTGTTCTAGTTGTCATTTGTAAACTGATCAGGACAATAAGGGGAAAAACTTAGTTTTGATCTGGATTTACAATTAATGCCCTATTTCTTGAACCAGCTAAGCAATTCCTTTATACAAACATCCAAAATTAACCAGAAGCTTTCTTTAATGGTAAGCTAATTTCATTCTACTGACATTTACATACTCAAGAGTGAAACTAAAATTAAATGCCACCACTCATGACTAGTAAGTCTCCAAATTATGTTTTAGCAGGGTGAAACTAATCTTCTGCTTTGATTTATGAAAGGTGACATCACAGTAAGAAAGCAGAAATACCTGTGCTTAAGAGGAAATCCGTTAAATAACTTAGATCTCACAGATTTAATTACTTAAACGATTTTTAAAACAAAAAAAATCACATTGGGCTTTTTATGTTGCCGTAGGGGATCATAAGTAATCATAAGGCAAATATGGGCATTTTTCCCTAAGGGACTAAAACCATCAGAAAAATAAAACACTTTCTTGTTAAAGTAACTTAACTTGCTGCTCTGGTTAGAAGAATAAAAACCACCCTTCGTCTGTACTACAATCTATCACTCTAAAGTTCTTTGTAGAATTTATTAGGATTTTTTGTAGGAATTGACTAGATATTACCCTCTAAGGTCCCCCTTCCCAGAAAGAGCAATTTTTTAAGGATACTTTTCCTTTAAAATGCATACATGATATTGCAGCAAAGAAGAAAATGACACCAAATAAGTAGGAAGAACCCTAATTAATTTTGTAAGTAAATTTACATGGTTTTACTCACCTTCTTCATCTATAATTTCTTCACAGGAATACCAAATCCCAGCATGAAACTTTCGGTCAATGAACTTGTCATCTCCTGTCTCCCAGATATACTGCACAGCATTGCTGTTGCTGGCATCAGGACTATTAAAGCGGATGCAGTGTTCCCCTTTGCTCTGTCCTGTACAGAAAGGTTTGGCAACTTTTCTTGTCCCTTCACACCAGTAACTGCTACTGAATGCTGTAATAGAGAAGACTAAAGAAAGAAAACTGAGAGAAAATGCTGCTGAGGCTCTCTGCCGTCTGTCTGCAGCTGGAACTGAAACTGGCATCCTCCAGGACTGCACTATCAATTATTCTAGAAACAACCTTTTACAAAACTATGTATATATCTTCCTGGTGAATCACCTGCCTGTATTTACCATCCCCTTCTTCATTCTTCCCAGAAAATTGTACCAGCTTAGTAGTTAAGACAGAAAGCAGAGATATGGGCATGACCAGAAATCATGTGGCAGTAGAGATTAAGAATATAGGACAGTGTTGTTTGGCAGCAATGTTTTGTGAAAGAAATATGAGGAGGTGGGACAATAAATTACAGTTTGCCCCATGAATCACAGGAGTAAAGATACATGGAACACAAAAGCATTAGAAGTACCCCACTATGAGATCAGAAAAGTTTTATTTCTACAAACAAAATATGCATATTTACCTTGATCAGCAGTTGGAGTCAGACTGATGGAACTTCTCCTTTCTCAACTAAGAAATAAACAAAAACTTGCAGTTCCAAATGCTCCTGTTACACTGAACACTGATTAAATCAAATACAGTTGTGAATCTTACTATAAAGAAATTCTTAGGATAAAACCAGTTGCTAAATTAGAGTATTTCACAGCATTACAGCACTTCCCAAGACCACTGGGAAGGTGATTGCATCTGTTTGAAATTCCACCAGTGACAAATGAAAGCTGTAAGTTACATGACACTGCTATTGATGAGCTTCTGAGCACCATGCAGTCTGCCTCCATGAAGAAATATGAGAAGTCTTGCCCAAGTTGGGTGAAACAATAGAGAAAAAGCTGAATTATCTTAATTTGGTCTGTCCATCTGTTCTCTCTGTGAAATAGCATTTTTTTTTCCTTCCTTTAAGAAACATTTCCCACCTTGACATGTTATATATGTTGCTTTTTCTGCTTGTTTGATAATGCAAGTAAGTGATGCAAAGAACCAGAAGGAGCAGAAGTGTTAGTAAATGACTGCTTCATTTTACAATTGTAAGGTCAAAACACATGCCCTAAGGGAGACTGATACCACAGGACAGACACTGAAGTCACATATATCTTTTAATGAAAATCATTCTGATTTTTAAGACAAATCTCTACCCAGAAGATATCAGGGTTGGAGAAGCCAAGGTTGTGGCTAGACAAGTCCCAGCATAAAACTCAAAGAAACAGGATAAATGCCTGCTTTAGACTGTTAGGAAGATCTCAGCTTGAAGAGCTAGCCAGCAACAGAGTGAAAGATCAAGCAGTTATCTGGACTAAAAAGGCAGAGCAAAACTTCCAACCTGAAAGGCAGACTGTAGCTTGAACCAGGAGTTATTTTTTCCTACAGCTTTGTGTTACTGTATTTTCACAAGGATGTAGCACTCGTGAACTCCACTTGAGGCCTCTGTGCATTGACACTGCTTCTGGACAGCATTACCAACTTCCCAGCAAGTCTGAGAAAAGGATTGGTGGGAGGGAAGGAGGGAGGGAGGGAAGTCATTCTAAGGGTTAAATACTTACCTATGTTCCTGTTCCCAGGAGTAATCTGCATATGGCTGTATTCAAACATATTTTGAGCCCTGTGAAACCACTGACTCAAGGCAGTTGAGTTCACTTGGGAATAACACTGACACCTCTTCAATATGTACAAACTTCATGTATTTTTGCCCATTATAAAATTTAACCAGCATGAATGCCATAGCATTGTTGTCTTCTTTGACTAAGCAGACCTTGTACTAGACTCTGAATCAGTCTCAGAAGACTTCAGAAAAAGCTCTATCAGTTGATATATTCTGGTTGACAACTGCAGTCCGAGATTTTTCACTGAGCCAGTTTTCTGCTTATGCCCTATCAACGCTGGTACCACAAACTTTTAAATCAGTTTGCCATGTAAGAATAGGAGAAATGTATTGCATAAGCATTTATTGGTTAGACCTGTCATACTGTGAAAAAAAGAAAGAAAATAAAAGAGGAGCAAATAGATTAGCTGGATCTTCCTTCAAACAAAGTGTTATATTCAGTGATTTTTGCTGCAGTAAAGTTGAGAGTGAATGAGGGTGGACAGCTGTGGCTAGCGTTCAGCATTATGACCTTCCTGATTTACATTGTTCTAGTAAAAACTCTGAGCAGTAACCCAGCAATTCAAACTTCAGCTCTGCATTCTGCCTTTACCACATAGCGGCACAGTTTATTAGTACAGTTACAATATGGGGATACTTTAATGTGGGTCTCCTGCACTGGCCTAGTCCTGGGTAGCATTAAGTCTAGAGAGTGACCACAGAGGTCATTCAAGTATAAACTTCAGATGATTTTTAAAAGTGAGTAAGTAAAAACTAACAACTTGTAGAAGTCAAAAACTGAAAACAGAGCCTCAGCTTCTGGGTGCTATCTATCAGTAGAGAAGATGAGAGGAATTACATACTACTGAGCAACAGTGAGGGTGTACCACAGGACACCCTGTGGATCTGCTCATCTAGGGTCTAGACAGACCTCAGGGTTTCTTGAGTATTATGACATTTTTCATGGTGATCTCAGAACAGCTCCAATGCCAGAGCATTATTCAGGTCTCCTGGTTTTAACCTGATACAGAGCTGACCTTACTTGTATGGCCAATATAAAATGTGCTTCTAATCCCTTGCAGCAATACACAGATGAGCAGTTGCTACAGGGGCTTTGAGGTGCCTCTCCCTGGTCCCCAGAGTGCCCTTAGGTGTGGTAGGGAGGAATGTGTATACTGACACATCAACTCAGGAGGCACAATAGTGCAGAGCAGCAGTGCCCTTACTGTCAAGCCTCTACAGTTGGCTGGATGCATTTCCACCCTGAAATACTTGTCCCCAGACCACTTCTATACCCCATGTCCCAGTACTCTTTCTTACCACGTCCAGACTTTGTGTAAAGACGAGATATGGGTATACGTTACGCCCTTCCACCTCCTGGATTCTTCTAGAGAAAGTTTTAGCACGTGTGTAGAGGGGGAGTCAGGTCACACTGCTGGCCCGGTTGATGGGGTGTGCTAAACACAGTTTGGGTTTAGCCTATGTCTGGCATTGAAAACGGGGCTACTGCTGGCCTCCACAGTGCCAGTATTGCACCTCTGTCTGTTCTCCAGCTTAGCTGCTCAGGATGCCTGTGAATTCTGGAAAGAGCATGAGCTATCCTCTAGTATGAATAGCTGCAAGTTTCATTTCTCTTGGAAATGGAGGAGGCAACATCTTCTTTACTCTCCATATTGCCAACTCATAGCATGACAATCGTAAGCTAGACCCTAAAATTGTTATAGTATAGATGGTTTTATTCCCTGAGCCTGCATAACACATAGATTTAATAATGTTTTCAGGCTTTTCTCTGCCACTAGAAAAGTTACAATTTTTTGAAAATTAAAGCTGAAATTCATTGACAGTTTCTCCAACCTTGCAGCTGAAGCTGTGAAAAAAACACTGAATGTCACAAGAACTGTAGTAAAACTTTAATTGCTGGTAACATCATCTTTTGCATACTTAGATTCTCCCCAATCCTGCGCTGACTGTGCAGATTTGACAAAATATGATCAGAAAGGATAAAATTCAGCTATTATTGAGCTGCTTCCTAACAGCCAACTGGATTCAGCAAGCTTCCTACACAAAGTTTTTCTGTGTTCTAAGGCATTTTTAATGGTTTCATGAGGTGTATATAAATATATAGATATATTTATGAAACTGGATTGCATTCTTGCAAAACCACTGGCAGAATTCCCGTGGAGTTTCAAAGGAACAGGATCAGCCCCTTAATGTTTTAATAGTTTTCTGACTTCTTATTGGCTAAAGGTCAAGCTACAATAAGCAGACTTTCTGTGAAGTTTAGAGTAAATTCTCTCTGCCTTTAATCAGAAAAAACAAAATGTAGTTGGAGTCTAGCAAGCCTAGACACTTTAGTAGGGTTCCTCACATATTTGTAAGAAGATTCATGAGACAGTTGCACGTATAAAAGAAGACATTTTTACTTTTTTTCACAGGACACGGTGATATAATTGATCTATAGCATTGTGAAATAGCAGCATATTGGGGACAAATTTATTAGAACGGGCGTGATGACACTTCTTGGTCTCTGTTCCAGCATGGGACTCTTGTCCAGAATATCTGTCACACCGGCTAGCTGTGTCATGATATTGTTTCTAGTGAAACAGGTAAGCTAATTCAATAATTAATAATGGACAGCATAAAAGTGGATTCCTAGCACATAACATTTTAACCTTCACAAACAGCATGTTTGTTTCAAAACTAGTTTTGACATAGCAATTTATGTTTATTAAAACTTAGTCATGAGAAATGTTGACTGAGAAGCTGTAGAGTTTTGTATTAGAACTCACTCTAGGTCATTTATTACAGTTTTCTTCTATTAATGTTCATTCATACAGTGAATAAATTGTGTTTACATCCATTTATACAATCTCTTTTCATAGCAGTATTGATCATTATTGAATTATATTTATTTTTCAATTTTCCTACCAGATATTAATACTATTGTGAATCATGTTTATTTTCTACCGGTTTTCCTCTGTTCTAAAACCAGCTTTGCTTTGTTTCTAGCACTGTCTTTTAGCCTTTGACTTGTAAGAGGGGTGAGCACTGAATCTCACATTTGTGAAATCTGGTGTTATTGGTTTCATTCAGCACCTCAGCTTCTTACAGAAGGCTAATAAATCTGTATGCGATTTCTACTTTTATTTGTTGCAGAGAGCTACTAAACTATTCACTTCTTTTTTTTTTCTAAATCGATAAAAAAATCTGAAAGTTTGCTTCTTTGTCTATATTGTCTTTTAATTTGGAAGTGTTTTAGGTTTTTAATGACAAAATATCTCAGTATAATTCACTTCAAGAAAATTTTCACTTATGTTTTTAATAATTATTATTTATTTATTAATATAAACCTTGATTTCAATATTTTTAAAAAATAATTTACTAAGATGTAGTAAATTTCAATTCATCTGAATAAAATTCATATATAGATTTAGGGTACATTTCTATGAAATAAGTGTACATGAGAATAAGTCTAATTGACAGGCTTACTTTAAACTTGAAGTAATAAGGTATTTCTATCTACTCATCCTCCATTTAGCTGGGTTATTAAGGAAGAGGGTTTGCATGTGTGTGTGTTGTAGAGACCATAATTGTGTTCCTAGCTTTTTTATTAAGAAAAAGTTACCAGGAGACACATAGTCTGTTTTTTTTTTTTTTTAATAGAAAATATTCCTAATACTTTTGTTTAATTCAAATTTAGAGCTTCTCTGACATAAATGAATATAGAACTGAAACAACTCTCATGTTTGTGAAACACCTTAAATCTGTAGGAAATCTTGACCAAAGCACTGGTTCCATCAATGCTATCAGAAAATCTCCCAATTACTTCTATGAGATCAAAACTTTACAAGACTATAAATCACAGTGAATTACTTTGTCATAGTGATTCCTGTAACTTGTTTAAAGAAATATGTGTTGTATTTCTTTATATTTCATTTAATAAGAAAGAAAAATTTAAAGAAATAATAAATCACTATATCCATATTTTCTAGCAAACACCTCTATAGATATGAAAAATATCAATCTGAATAAACCAAGATCATGGCTGAAAGAATAAGTAAATATTTACACTCTTATTTCTAGTTTATACCTAAATTGAAGGGTTTTTCTGTCCATAATAGCATAGTCTGTATAAACAGAAACATTTCCTTTCACTGTTAGCTTTGTATAAGAAATTAAAAAGGTGAAATCCTGATGACACTGTAGTCAGTTATGAAAAAAATCAATTTAAACCAGTCTGTTTGCAACCTAGGAGGTTTATTATTATAATCCACTTCCTAAGAGAGAGCTTCAGGCAGTGTTTTCTGCTGCATCCAACATATTTTTAAACAGTGGTGTCATCTTGGTGCAGTCTGTGGGCTCTGAGCAAACAAAATTAATTGAAAGACCCTTCCAGGGAAGTTTGATTAAATTGCAGTACGGCTGAACTTCGATGTGAGCAGGGTACCAGGCTCACATGCTGAGGCAGTTCATTTGCTATCAGCAAAACTTCAGATAGCCTGAAGTGAAGAAATGTCCAGTGCAGGGCAAAAGGTCACAGATTTTCTGAGCTTCTGTCTCGGACATTGGAGTTTAATTTCTTCTGAGTTGGAAGTCCTGTTTAAATGCTAGTGGCTGAATGTCCACTGAAGCATAAAACTGAGATCAAAAGCCATGCTGAGTTGCATGTTGCCACTGCTTGAGACCATGATAAATATACTTGAAAGCTTGTATTTCTACCACTGAGCATGCATTGTATTTAAATTTTGATAGCACTGAGTAGCCTAAAAATTAGATCATAATAAAACCCCACTGGGATCTGTAATCACAGACCCATGTCAGATGCAGAGAGCAATTTGTTGGTTCTTCTCAGAACATGCCCACAGGACTGGGCCTTCTCCTACACATGCAAAAAGCAGAAAAAGCAGGAAAAGCCCCTGTGATCTCAGCAGTGATTGCTGTGCTCCTCACATTGACCCACACTGCAAACCCTCCTCTTTCAGAGGGAACCTGCGCCCATCTCTGAAGAGTAATAGCAACATGGATGTGAGACACAGAGGCAAGCCTGTCTCTGATTTTTTTTGTTGAATCCTTTTCACTTAGTTAAACAGACATATGACATCAAGGTGTCCGACTTCCTGAATTTCCCCTTCCCTCTTAAGCCTAGTGCCTTATTCCAGGCCCACACAGTTTGTCTTCTCACTGGACAGTGAATTGCTCTGTAGTGCACCTAATGCAGAAGAGTCTTAACAGGATGTCCCACTGCAGAAAACACTAAAGTCTTCTGTCTGGGGCACCTGCATCAGTCCCTTTCAAGCCAAGAAGGGAAAGAAGGCTGATTTTCCTCATTTCAAGGCACCGACAGCTTTCTTCAGCCTTTCTCTAATCATATGTCCTTACATATTTTCCCCAGAAAGAGTGGAGACCACTGCAGACTGAATAGTCACATACGAACAGCAAGCTTGCTTTTTTTAGCTGCTTTTACTAGTCCCTGTGTAAGTAGCTGATGATCAATTCACAAGTTGCTGCCATTCAAGTCATCATGGTTTGCCGTTGAATATCTTGTTTATCATTTCTTTGGTAAGATAAATATATGGGGATTTCTTAGTCTTTTAGTTTAACGTTTAAGGCCACTCCAGCACTTTCCTTACAACTTGCAAATTTACTGTCATCTCTTTTGAGGTATGACCATCAAAGATAGTCATACTATCCAGGCAGAGTTACACCAGGGAAAAATACTGCTCATTAATATTGTCTTGTACTCCTTTTCAACACCCTCCCTTGCATCTACAACTCCAGAAATGCCAGTAATATCCTATACTGCAAACTTGTCTACAGGTGGCTCATGTGATTTCATTTCCACAACTAAACATAAATTCTCAGAAAGTCCTGACATACATCCTCCAGCTGTGGCTTCTAGGAGTAAACTGTTGTTGCATTAAGTCTATCACAGTGCCTGCTCTGCAGAGGGGTTCATGTTTCTCTGTGATCTAAATGGCCCTTGCTAACTGGTCATTGTCTGCTCCCCTGTTAATTTCCAATCATCTGCACATTTTTTGATTAAAAATTTAGATTATTTTATATGTTCTTTGAACTATATTTCAAATTAATTTTTGAGGTCAGCTGACAGCTTTTAATTTTTTTTGTCAGGTGCAGCTCTGATTTTATATAGACTTGATTTGTTTTTTTATCAGAAAGTCTTATTGTACAAAACCAAGCATCTCACATCTATTTACACCAATAGTGACCAGATATTGCCTATCTGAATCCTCCTGCAACTTTGTAGAAATTGACAATTACATAAGGAAGTGATGTGAAACTGTCATTTATGCCTAGAATGCTCCTTACTCTTGTTAAGTGAACTTCTTCATGACTGTATGTCAACCTCTTCTCCAGGAATGGAACCAAACAAGCAGCCAGGTAGCTGCTGTGAGGCTTTCCTTGTATTTCCTTGGCTGTTTAATGCATTTGTTTATTAGAAACTGAAGTGGTATCCCTTAAATCAAGCAGCCTTTTCTACAGATGCGTCATCTCCATGTCTTTGCCTCTTCAAATGAAGTTCACTGACCTGGGAGTGTCTGAAGAATCTTCCCTGGCTCCCAGCATTTTAAGGCCTACATGAGGGAAATGTCAAGATACTTTTTATTTTGGAAACTTGCATTCCTTTCTCATGGCTGCTGTAAATATTCTCTCTTTATCTTGCAAGCCCATCAGAAGAAGAATAATTATAGTCTTTCTACTCCATGGAATTTAAAGTAGGGTGTCTGGAAATTAGCTGAGAGACTAAAAGCAGAGTATTGGGCAGGCAAAATTTTACACTGCAAAAACATGCATTAAAGAGTGGTTTCATAAAACAGTGAGATAATAGTCTCCACTGTTCTTGTTTCGCAAGTAAATAAATACAATTTTCTTTGTTTTTCCAACAAACATAGGTTCAAAGAAAAAGATACAGGTGAAATTCACAGCCATACATTATCCTGGTTATTTATCTCAGCCTTTGGCACATCACCAAGCTCAGACAAGCTCAGGACAGCCACACGTGTGAAAGGCAGTTTCCAGAAAGCCTCTAGTCCAGACAAAAGGAAATTAATTTTCCCTGGAGAGCTGAAAAGCATCCTTTGATATAAGGAATGGGTTTTTTAAGAAAACTTATATTTAGTCTGCTCTCCAAAATTTGGTCTTTACAATTGGTAACGTGTTCAACCAGGAGTGAATTCTTCATTTTTGGTGACTTACAGTGACAGTGTTCTTTGACTACTTGCCTGCCTCTGGCCTGTCAAAGCCCTGGTTTCAGGACACCAGCTGGCATATTACACAGAGACCGCTTAGGCTGATGTTCTTTTCCCTGGATAAATAATGATCAAGTCATCATACTGATACTGAACTGTAAGCAGTATCTAGCATTATCCTTTTCCTACTGCTTTACTCCTGATTGAACATTTCTTCAACAACCCAAGTCTAACACAACACCAACCATTTTTGCATTTAACTCTTCTATTTTTAGCCATTCCTTTCCTAAACAGTAATTATCAGCTATGGACCTCTTAAAGGCCACTGCAGCCAGAGTGTTGTGTGATAAAGATGTGTCAGAAATATGGATATTTACACAGAGCAATTTAAAATATGAAAGTCCCCATGGGAAGGTTGTCACCCTTATATTGATAAGGTGTATGCCACAGGTACCCACCACATCCTAAATGCATCAGTCACTATATATAAAATCATTATTAAAATCTGTCTATAGCTGGGAATTTATTTTTTTTTATAACAGCAGAGCAGATTTTATCCTAAGAGTAAATTTATCAGTAGAGACAAATTTAATTATCTTCTCTGTGCTAACAACTGTTGATCTACATCCCTGATCTCACCCTTTCTTGCTAACATCTAGGTCTCTCCCCGTTCTGCTTAACTCCTTCCCAGTGCCAACAGAGCGACTCAAGGTCAGGATGCCCAAGCAGGGCTCCTAAGCTTCTTCTCTCATTCCTTTTTTTGAACACCACTGACAATCCCCTCAAGCTCTGTGTTTCTTCTGTGTGTTTCTGCAGCCACAGTGCCATCCATATCTTATAAATGCAGCAATCCTCTCCCATATAACCTGCCAGAGTTTGTCCATCAGAGCAAGTGCCCAATTAGACACCGACATAATTTTTTGCTTGATTTGTGTTCTCAGCCTATCTTCACCCAGAAAAGTGATAGGTCTGGTAGGACCCTGTGGTTTCAGGGTGGATTGTTCTTGCTTTTAGGAGCAGCTAAATGCATTTGGGGACAGAAGTTTCCAGAACGCAGCACAGGGTGAGCAAGCAAAGCGAAAGAGCCAGAGAAAGAAGGCAGAAGCCTGCAGCATAGGAGCAGCTAAAAGGAACAAGCAGCTCTTGTAATCACAGGATGGTTGATTTCCAGACACCAGAGGGGACTCCGCTGAATATGCTGTCATTAAACTGACTAAATCCAAACCTGATTATCTTTAAAAATAGTCTAAAAATAAACAGACCTCAAGATTATAATCAGATTCCTAAATTAATCTAGCAGAAACATAAATACACGAGAAGTATAGCTGACCTTGGTATAAATTGACTGTAAAAAGCCTGGAAAGTGTAAAATTTGAGAAGATAAGCACGCATTTTCTACAATGGAGAATGAAATGCACCCTCACAAGCCCTAGCAATTAAATAGCTGTGCGGATTTTTTAAAAGGGACTTTACATAAATTGAATAGATTTCTGTGGTAATATAGCACCATGGCAATACATTTCTCGCTTAGGCAAAGACAGCAACTGAAGAAATTTCACTAGCAGTTTCCTGCAGAAGAAAGGGACCTGTCTTCCCTGCTTACCTCCCGTTCCTCCATTCTCCTATCCTCTCTCCTCTTCTCTCCTCTCCTTTCCTATTAAATTTCTTTTAATAGAAAGAAACTTGCCACTAAAAGACCACAAGGTTCTAACCAATTTTCCTCACGTTCAGTATTTTCACTCACAGGCCAAAGGATCTCTGCTGGAAAAAACCACTGCTGAATGGAACAAATATAAACAAGAATGCTTGAAAATCCTGCAAGAATCAACTGTAGATACAGGTAAGGAAACAAACAGCACAATAAAGCAACATGTTAAGTAACATTGATGAATATGCAAATACTCTTTTACTTGCTTTGCAGAAGTGTGTGTCTGTTTATAAGTCCTAAATGTAGAACAACGCAATCATGAAGTTAATGGCTTTCTTTGTCCTGAAGCATACTAGGTTCCTATATGTAAAACCAGATCATATACAGAAATTAACCATTGAAGAGCTGGTGCTGAGCTACCACTGTGGTGTGGCACTGAGTGCCTGGTCAGGAGGTAGCTGCTACCCATTATTGGTAAGAACCATGTCCTTTCCATGAAGGAGAGCAGTTTTCACTTCCCTTTTCAGACTGAAGGAATTCAAACCCATATTCCTGGAAATTATGTCAACCACACGAGAACAGACCATCCAGGGAAAAGAAGATGTCTCCCATTTCTATACTTTAGAAACTGAGACATGGCAGACAAGAACCCAAAACACATAAGGCAAGACGGAGTCTGGTTTCTGCATAGTCAAGGCAGCTGGAGAGCTAGTCTCTTCTCAGAGGACTGCTTTTGCATTTTGTGATGCAGTCATCAGATTAATAAGCTAAGACATGGAGACAAGATTGCCCCATGTTCACCTGGCACTTACAACAATCAGCTTAAAGTCCCTTATTTATTCTGCTGCCTCCAAGGCTTTTGGATTCTTGGCTGAAAAGCAGCATAGCTTCAGAGGACAGTGTCTTCTCCTGAAAAGTGGCAGAGGGAGGAACTGAGTCCATACCTCCTACCTCTAGTTGAGTGCTCTAAGTTTTATGCTGTTTGGCAAAAGGAGAGCTTATAATCTGTACTTACTTCACTCTTAGAAGTACAAACTCTGCTCAGCTAGATGTTTGTCTTCAGGAAAGGATGACACAGGCTTGGTTTGAGTAGTTGGACAAGTTCAAGAAGTAGATGGGAGAGAGGTCACTGCAGTCACCAAGGGTAGATAGTCAACAAGTACAGAATTAAACTGTGCTCTATGTTTTGTACTCACTGGCTATAGGTAGGTCTCTGCTCCTGTGTGCAATTGATACACTCATGGTTATCCTGCTTGGTGGCTACCTCACCCCATCAGCTGCACAAGGAGACTCCAGGATGATATTATGAGCTCTGACTCACTTTGCCAGTGGTAGAAAGCTGCATTTATGACATGGTAGTGTGCAAATTTATCAGCCAGAATATATGGTCTGATTAAGATCAAGACGTGTATTTTTCACCATTCAAAATGCATTTAGAAGTTGGAAATCGATGCAAAGCATTGGTGTGGGAACTTAAAACAGCAGAAAAAAAGAAAAAAAAGAGAGGTTTTCAAGCCTATGTTATGTAAAATTTTATCTTTTGAAGTTCCTTAAACTTTTCCTAAAAGTTTAAAAAGAAATCTCTAACTTTCACAGGCCTTTGAAAAGCAAAAGGGAGTGAGTCAAGGAAACTATTTTTTGTTATCACACTCAATAACAGACCTTTTCTTCTTTCAGCTGAATTAGAAGTCGCTGAAAATGAGCAGTCCTGCTTGGGCATGACAGCATGCTAAAAGAATGAATCCTCATGCTGTCCAGCCTTCATCACTGACACGCTCCAGAGGCAGCTGGAGCCCCTGGTAGCTGCAACAGCATGAGCTAATTGTCTTAGCTTATGCTGTGATGCTGTAACAGCTGGGGAAACAAAGCAAGACCCCATTCTCTATTCTGACCCCTAACTCTATCAAGAACTTCACTCTGCTTTCATAGTATACGTGGGGCAGGTAATGCCCACTCATTGTTCCTGAGATTTTAGGTGTGCTTAAAAGCAAAAAAAGAAGCACACCAGTTATGCAAAGGCAGCCACATACCCATTAAGGACTACCAGAACTTTGCTAGGTCATGCAGAGATGCAGTCAGGACCTAAGGCTCATCTAGAACTGAAATTGTCCAAAGACATCAAGAACAACAACATACATGAGCAGATGCACAGAGAAGACATAGGGTAACTACTAAACAGGGCAGGGAAACTAGTCACTAACAAAGGAGGAGCCAGGAAACTACAGGCCCGTTAGTATTACTTCAATCCCTGGGAAAGTGATGGAACAAGTCCTCCTAGAAACTGTTCCTAACCAAATGAAGCAGGTGATTGGGAAAAGCCAGCAAGGATTTACCAAAAGCAAATCAAGCAAATCATGCCTGACTAACCTGATCACCTTCTACAACAAGGTAACATCTGCTGTCAACATGGGGAGAGCAGTGGATGTTGTTTACTTGGACTTTGGCAAAGCATTTGAAACTGCTTCCCACAGCCTTCTCCTGGACAAGCTGGCACAGTACAGATTGGATGGAGGGTTGCAAAATGGGTAGCAAACTGGCTAACAGGCCACGCTCAAACAGTGGTGAAAAATGGTTTTGACTCAGGCTGGCAGCCTGTCGCAAGTGGGGTCCCCCAGGGATCAATACCAAGCCCCACACTGTTCAACATCTTCATAAATGATTTGGGCACAATGGCATTGAAAGAACCCTCACCAAGTTTGCTGATGACACCAAAGTGTGTGGTGAGGTAGACACATCAGAAGGCAAAGCCATCTTATAGAGACACCTGGTCAGGCTGGAAGAGTGGGCTAGCAAGAACCATATGAACTATAACAAAGACAGAACAAAAGAGCTCTGTACAGGCTAGGATCTGGGTGGCTGGGGAGCAGCCTGGATGAAAGGGATTTGGGGGTCCTCGTGGACAACAAGCTGAACATAAGTCAGCAGTGCACTGCTGCCTCAGCAAAAACAAATCAGATCCTGGGCTACATCCTCAGGGGCATTACTAGCAGATCATCCAACTCCACTCAGCACTTGTCAGGCTGCATGTGGAGTACTGTGTCCAGTTCTGGTCCCCGCAACTCAAGAAAGATGCAGACAGACTGAAGAGGGTCCAAAGGAGGGCCATGGAGATGATCGAAGGGCTGGACAACCTGTCCTGTGAGGAAAGACTGAAGGAGTTAGGTCTTTTCTCCCTGGAGAACAGAAGGTGCAGGGGGGGCTTCATCAAAGTAAAAGGCAGCTACAAAGAGGATGGAGGCTCTCTCTTCACAAAAAGCCACATGGAGAGGACAGGCAGCAACCAGGAGAGGTTTCTCCTTGATATAAGAAAGACATTTTTTACAGTGAGAACAATCATTGACTGTAACAACCTCCTGTCATGGTTTAACCCCAGCCAGCAACTAAGCACCATGTAGCTGCTCACTCACTCCCTGACCCCGGTGGGAGGGGGGAGAAAATCGGGAAAAGAAGTAAAACTCATGGGTTGAGATAAGAATGGTTTAATAGAACAGAAAAGAAGAAACTAATAATGATAACACTAATAAAATGACAACAGTAATAATAAAAGGATTGGAATATACAGATGATGCACAGTGCAATTGCTCACCACATGCTGATCAATGCCCACTTAGTCCCTGAGCAGCGATTCCCCCTGCCCTCACTCCCCCCAGTTTATATAATCGATGTGACATCCCATGGTATGGAATACCCCATTGGCCAGTTTAGGTGAGGTGCCCTGGATGTGTCCCGTGCCAACTTCTTGTGCCCCTCCAGCTTTCTTGCTGGCTGGGCATGAGAAGCTGAAAAATCCTTGACTTTAGACTAAACATCACTTAGCAACAACTGAAAACATCAGTGTTATCAACATTCTTCTCATACCTTACTCAAAAACATAGTACTGTACCAGCTACTAGGAAGACAACTAACTCCATCCCAGCTGAAACTAGGACACCTCCCCAAGGATGTGGTGGAGTCCCCATCATTGGAGGTTTTCAAGATGCAATTGAACAGGGTGCTAGATAATCTCAGCTAGGCTCCCTTACCCATGAAAGCTTGGACCAGATGATCTTTCGAGGTCCCTTCCAACCTGGGCTGTTCTATGATTCTATGGTATTTCAGGAAAGCATGCTAACCACTGGGCCACTAGTGGTGCTGAAGGAGATAGGATAACCCTTGTTCAGGTTGACCCACTATGTATACAGCAGTGACAGCAGTAAGGGGAAAATAGGAGTTCCAGTCCCAGTTCTTTGTGATGTTTACATATTTTTTATGGACAAGGACTGGATGAAAACAGAAGTAATCTGGGGTGTGGAACTTGTGCTTTCCAGTCTCTGGGGACATGGAGATTCTGGATTCAGTTTCCACCAACTTACAAGAGGGTAATAAATATTATATGAATAATGTCCTGGAGTTTTCTAGCCATTACTATGCAAAGGGCAAAAACATCAACAATATTTAAAGCCAGTTCTTCCAGTATCCATTTCCCTACTGAAAACTTAGAATCTGGGAATCTCCATCATTACGGACTTGCATGAATGGCACATCATTTCTGAGTCCTAAGCAGTTTGAGGCAGGAAACCCGGGCAGTTAACTCTGTCAAAATTGTTATGCTTCTAGTACAACACAGTGTCCATTTGAGCACATAATGAAATGTCTGCCAGAAGTGTGTTGTATCTGGGCTGTCTCAGGTCTCCAAAAACCCCAGGTAGGAAGGGTTTGGATTTGTTCCCTTAGAAGCAAGCAACTAACTGTTCTGGTTACCATGGAGGATGTTACCATGTAGGAGAGTCACTGTACCAAGAGCACATGCAGGAAGGATCAGGGTCACTCAGCTGAAGCATTCAGTTATCTAGTTCTTCATTGTCCACTTCATCATGCTAGATTTTTATGTCATGAAAAAATACTACTTGTTGCTAGATGCCAACAATCTAATTATATGTTTTCCTTCTGAGTTGTGTAAATCTTTATTTGCCTTCAAGGTTTCAAAGATGAATGACCAGAAGTCAGAAAAGTACTAATGAAGATATGCAGTAGAAATGTTAAGCAGACTTTCTCAGAAAGAAAGGTGTATTTGTGACACTGGGGTCATCAGAACAGCATGTATGGTCAGTATGATAACAAAGCTGAATTACTCTTAGGTTCAGTAAAATCCACCTTCTAGGATGCCTGATCATCCCTAGGCATGTGCTTTCTAGTAGTAGGACACAAGTACCAAGAAGAGTATGAACTCTCACCCAGAGTTTTGCTTTTTGTTGTCCTTTGACCTTTCCTTTCCTTTCCTTTCCTTTCCTTTCCTTTCCTTTCCTTTCCTTTCCTTTCCTTTCCTTTCCTTTCCTTTCCTTTCCTTTCCTTTCCTTTCCTTTCCTTTCCTTTCCTTTCCTTTCCTTTCCTTTCCTTTCCTTTCCTTTCCTTTCCTTTCCTTTCCTTTCCTTTCCTTTCCTCTCCTCTCCTCTCCTCTCCTCTCCTCTCCTCTCCTCTCCTCTCCTCTCCTCTCCTTTTCTGCTTACTTTGGCTGTAGCAAATAAGGAAAGACAAAACACAGAAAGGTCAGACAAAGAAGCTGCCAAAAATTACAGGCTATGTGACTACATTCAGAGAGGCAAGAAGACAGAATGATGAGGATTGCAGAGGGGACAAAGTTTTTCTGGAAAGCAAGGGGAGCAAAGCACAGATCAGCCCAGCCAGTACACCTGCAGGATAGCTTACAACTAAAGCTGACAAGAAAGAAAGAGAAACAGTAGTGAGAAGCTAGGGATCAATGACCTGTGGTGAAAACCTGGTGTGCAGAAATCCTTAGCATGATGCAAAAGAAGAATGTATTATGGTGGGAAGGCAGAGAATGGTGGCTTTTGTTGGCAATTAGAACTAAGCCAGGTGACCCAGGAAGCCAAAAGCAGTGACACATGGCAAGATACTAGAGGGCAGTAGTTTGTAGCAAGTGATCAGGAGAACTACAGGAACTCAGAACTCCAGCTTTCATGAAATGGAGAAGAATTTTTTTTCTCCTGGCAGCCTACCCAAGCCAAACATGAACAAACCTTGGTCAGGTATCAGGGAACGGAACAATAAAAATGCAGCTATAAATGTTAACAGCTAGACAGGTCATAAGGCAGATGGGGCCACAGATGTTCAGCCTCAAAGGAACAAGGGAATTACTAAGAATGCACATACTGTGCTCTGTATTTTAGCAGAAGCACCCCAAAAAGATGCTGGTAAGATAGCACACAGCTATCTTTGTTGCTCCCTGTATTCTTCTTCCAATATAAGCTTCTCAAAGTATTGCTAAGTATTATGGAAAACAGCAGGAGATGCTCTTCGAGCTTTGGACTGGAAAAACCTTTCCAGTTGAGACAAGAGAAGTTCAGCTTATCCTAGAAGAAAGACAGAAACTGACCAAGACACTAGTGCACTAATGGCTATTAATACATTTTATGTTATCTTACTGTCACCTGATTGCGCAATTTCAGTTCTGCATTATCAAATGTTTTATCTTAACCTTAAGTCCTGTGAGTAATGTGATACCTGTGAAGCTTAAAACTTAATCTGAGATATTACCAGCTCCCTAACCTCTATTACCCAAAGACTAAGAGGACTCACTATCTGAGAAGCTGGCAGTGGTCTGAGCTTAGAACCTATGTCACAGGGGTCATGAAATCTTCCATTTACCAGCAAAAACTCTGCAGTGTGTACCAAAAACAGTGAGTGAGAGTGTGGCTGGAATCTGTCTACTACATTTGGACAACAGAGGCCTCAGGATGATTTTGAGCAATACACTTTATCTCATTACGAAGCATGTAAAAACTGCTGCTGTTGTGTAGATCCAGGGAAGAAGGGTAGCAGCCATTTCTGCACAGTGCACTAAGCATTGCACAGTGAATGCACAAAGTTTATCTGCTATATCTTGTAAATACTCTGGAATAGCTTGCAGGTTACCTGGAACAGCATACAATGGTTTTCATGATTGTCCATTGTCTGAACAACTTTTTGTAAAACTTCTATTTGCCTCTCTCCCCAGGAATACATTGTAACGGGACATTTGATCAGTTTGTTTGCTGGCCTTACTCACCCCCAGGAAATGTCTCTGTTCCATGTCCTTCATATTTGCCATGGTTGGAAAATGGTAATGAGAAATGGTAACTTCTCTTTGAATTTATGCTGGGAATCCAGCTAAAGGACAGATGGTGCTAGTATCTCTTGTCCCAGTGTCTTTTGAAGTGTCTGAGGGCTTTCTTGTCTCAGCTCTTTTCACCTCTTTTCTGAATTGAGGCACAAAATTGTTGTCAATATCTAATTATTTACTCTTTTTCTCCATCCGTGCTTGTTACAGCTCCATATTGTCTGCTATAAAGCAGCATTTCCAAGATCTTGCAACTGTACTGCAAGGCCTTTATTGGCAGTAACAGATTTGGGGTTCAGGTTCTGAGGTTCAACCTCTGGGGTCCCCAGTGACCCCAGGCTTGAAGGACTGTCCCAGAAAACTGGAATAGCCAAACAAAGGAGCAGTCCAAACAGTCAGCCCTCCAGGAGGACATACTGTACTACCAGTAAGTGGTGTGGTGAAAAAACAGGATTTCCAAGCAGCCTTTTCCTGGAGGGAGTGAAGCAGGAAGGCTCTCAGGAAAGGAAAAAGAGTAACATCTACAGGAGCAAAACTGTCTAAAAGCAAACAACATTCCCTTTCTCTTAAAGAAAGGACATTCCTACCACCACAGCCTAGCATTTCTGAATCCTGCTACACAACCATTCTCAGCTACATGTGGCTTTCTTAGCTGCATTTCTAATACCACTTGGAAGGACCAATTGTGTCCAAGTCTTTTGGTTTATGGGAGACTACTACAGGCTTCTTACCCTAGCTTTCTCCAGCCCACACAACACATTGTTTGTTCTGTAATGTCATAATTTGTCCTTTTTTGTGCTGCTAAACAGAAAGAGATCCAGCTTCTATCTAGTCTCCCAAACAACTCCTTCTGCCAGCCATTTAGAACAAATTCAGCTCTTCATAATAAACATAAAAGCATCTTCCTTCCCTCTATGTAATGGAGACTCTTTTTTTTCTCTTTTTCTGTCTAAATTTCTACAAAAGCAAGATGTAAGACTTTGCACGAGGTTATGAAGCTTTTAATTGTGTTCACAGTGGGGAACACAGTGGGGCTGTTCTGTTACAGCATCATTTGGCATTCTCATCCATGCCACAGCACTTTAGGACAAGAGGCATTAGAGACAGCTCAGCTGCCTGTTTGTCCTAGAGATTTTGTGGGACTGGGGTTAGGGTTGCTTGTGGCCCCCGTTTCCATTGCAGGTCCCATTTCCAAGGCCTAGCTGTGTCTGTTCTGGGACACTGATGGACTTGGACCAGAAATGCTTGGAAGCTTAAGGTAAATTTATAGTAGTTTGTCATCATTGCCAAGCCTGAGCACTGAAAAATTAGGGTAGTCTAGAAATGAGAGTTCTGATCACATTTCATAGATGTCTTCATATTTTTTTCAGAGTCTAGTCTCCACACAGAGCTCCTGCTTCATCACAGCAAACTATGCTCCCAAAGTAGCTCTCTCAGTTCCAGTTATCCAGAGAGAAATGGGATATTCTGGTTGTTGCTGCAACCCTTAAACACTTTCTAATTAAAAAATGAATGCAAAAGCTCAGATCTGATTAGAAATAAATGGAAAGCAGCTGTTGAGGACAACATCAAACAAACATCAACCAGGGTCCTAGGACAATTCAGTGAAAGCCAAGAAAGCTTCACTGGTTCACCACCTGCTGATTGGGTCTCAAAACACGTAAATAGAACACCAGCCACAGGTGTTTTAGAGAAAGATCATTCCCTAGTCAAACCATACTCTTCCTCCTACAATTTTGAATGCACAGCCTGAGCAATATGCTACCTATACTTGATGGAACTTATGAGCTTATTGAGGAAAAAAGGAATAAAGTGAGAGGTAGGCTTTTCTTCTGGATGTAGTAACTGTGTATTTTTTGTAAATACCAGGTACATTCTGGGAATTTATTTCTGCTAGATTACATTCCTACTTTGTTCTATGTAAATATGAAAAACACATTGTCAAAGACAAAAGAAAAGGGTTTTTTAATTCCTTTTTTTGAGTGGGGGTGGTGTGGTGTCTATTGCTGTGGTGTAAGGGAGAAATATTTAAAATGTGTATGATAAATGAAGTCTTTATTCTGACCTTTCAGACTAAACCTCTGTTTACTTTCAGGAAGTGTAGGAAATGTATACAGAGTCTGCTTGGATGAAGGGACTTGGCAAACAAAGGAAAACTCCACAGACATTTGGCGTGATAGTTCAGAATGTTTTGAGAAAAATAATTTTAAAAAAAATGTAAGTATGTTTTATATTATGGTTTAATACCTTAATCTTCGTAATCCCTTCTTGAGTAACTGATAAAACATTTCCACTGAATACCTGCAAAAGACGTTCAGATTTCATTTAGATTACCAAATGGAAACCTGTTATTTTATTTAGAAGAAGCAGAGGAGGAAAGATTAAGGTGGAGGATTCCTGCTTTAGATGCCACAAATTATTTTCTGTTCAGAGTCCAGTGTTCACAAGTGCTGAATTTCTCCTAAGAAAATTGAAAAAGACTGTAACTTGACAAGCAAATAATTTAAATCCAAAACATCCCATCATCTGCCCCAAATCGCTGTAGTCTGCTTAGACCGGACAACTTAATTCCCTGCCGCTTCCTGAGCCTTTTAGCATTTAATGAGCTGTTAACTGGTCCTTTCATACTTAGCTAGTCACAGACTGAAGGATTCATCATAATGCAAGTACAATCCTTCCTGGCCTGATACAGCATGCAGCCCAAGCGTTGGTTTTTGTCAGCAGGAGGGAACGGCTCTCCTGAGCTGAATAAGGAGCAAACTAGATGCTTTCAACTCGACAGTGCTCAGCTCTTTGTACTGAAGATAAAAATGAAAACAATTATTGATCAGCTTTGGTTTGTGAAGCTGGGAATCGCTCTCTCTCGCTCTGTGTCTGCAAAGAAGCCTGGCTCGTGTTCTCTGTGAGAAGGCAGTTTGCAACCGAGCAAGCTCGTTTCCACCACCTGAATTACGTTTAATGTAAGGGACAGTTCAAGCAGTGAAACAGGGATCTGATCCTCTTCCCTGTTTGCACAACTGAGCAATGAATTGCAATGAATGCAGCAGAGTTTCAGATAACAGTAAAGCATGCAGCTTCTTGTTACTTCTTTTGCCATGGAGTTCAGCTTAGCTGATGTCAAAATTAAGTCTCTTAGGTAAGCACTATTACTTTTTACTATTACTTTTTTACTTTCTAGTACTTCATTGGGTGAGCACTGTTCATTACTTAATTGAGTAACATTACTTTATGGATTACTTTATTAAACACTGTTATTATCAATTAATATGTATAATATGGTTGAAATAACCAGGGAGCTGCTAAAGTCCTGTGTACAGCCCCCATCAGTTAATATTTAAAATAGGGAAACAGTAACTAGACATGATTTAAGGTTTAGGAACTAACTACTAGACAATGGGGCTTTATGTTTATGTCAGAAAAGGTAATGGATTATGGTCTGGCCAATATACCTTGAAGAACCACTTGGAACTGCCAAGATTAGGGAAGAAGTAAGTAAAAGGTAATTCCTATAGGGGGAGATTGCAATCACCAACTCATTGACCACCTACTCAAATGATATCACCTGCTCAAAAGAAGACAATGAAGGAAGAAGACAGAGTCTAATTTACATGAGGGGTGAAGAAGAAAGAACCAATCATTAAGGAAAATAACAATGAATATGTATTAGTTAAGTGTATAAATGCGAGGATTATTGAGACAAGGGTGTGCTGTCTTGAGACAGGCACCTATTCATGCACATCAATGAAATTAATCTGAAAATACCTTGACTCTGTGTGTTATTGGATTGCACACCAGGTAAACGAAGCCCATTTGTGGGACAACACTATTAGTTCAGGAACCCCATGTACTACAAAGTTTTTACTAAACTCTTTATACAGTGAGTACCTGAATTTCCAAACTTACAGTTTATTTACACAAGTGTGATAAATATCCATAAGTACTGAGAGCTTTCCATGGTTTGGTGTCCATTCTGGATGGCAAACTTGTGGGTGGGAGATGCATTAATTCATCTTGTGTGACAGCAGATGATTTCTCTGAAAGCTTAACCAGCTTTCCTACCAACACTACATGTGGTTTTGTACCTGTTTGTTACATTTAGTGGAAAGCCCCAAGATCTTAGAAATAACCCAGAGCTAGTATCCGCACACATCGGAGGAGTCAGCTTGACTTCATTTGCTTTGCTGTTGCAAAACTGGTACAGCCAGGATGATAACTCATGCTTTTTATTAGGTTCGTGCCTGTTTGAATGTTTTCATGGTGCAGAGTGACTAATGGCTGTGCTATGGGAATCCCCTGCACCCACACTGCTCTGCCTGGGCACTTTCACCCTCTCCAAGACAGTTTTTACCAGCAGGCACAGCTCACCCACGCTATCTAGAGAGTACTCATTAGCATAAATTGATTAGAGACAACTACTGGAAGGGAGACAGTGCTAAAATCACTGGTGCTGAGCAGTAAGACAGTTCACAACAAAACCAGCGAAATCACTGAGGAAAAGACACAGGTTCCAAGAAAATCTTTGCAGGCCAAATATGGATTATGAAAGTCACATATGCTGTATTTCTATGTCCCTTCTGCAAAGAAGCATTTCTTGAGCTAGAAAAGCAATATGAAAAGATGAGAGGTAGACATAAGCAGCTAAATGGAAAAACTTAGCAAGAAGAAATGTTAAATGAAGCAAAGTGGGAAGAAAGTGTGAGTGCCTCCCTTCCTCCTCTGAGGCCTTATCCATCATTCAAAGACATTCTAGACAATTCTAATTTAATAACTTTGATATTTTTCTTTGAACTCATGGTAGAAGTCATTCTATTTCAATTACTCGAGATAGAGCTGACTCTCAAAACTGCACAGACAAAACTGATGTGTAACTGTGTCCCCAGGCCATGCACATAGTAATTACACTTGTGTGTACAGGTTGAGTGAGTCGATCTCTGCAATTATTAAACCACCAGGATCCATTTGGTGCATGTAATCATGGCAATGATTAGCTGTAAATCAGACTATGAATGGTGTTTGTGCAGGAGCAATCTGGAAATGAGACCATGAGTACCTTCGAATTTAAAAAGAAACTAAGGCTGTCTGCAACTGTCTCTATCATGCAATAGTTTCATGAGGCAGTGCAGGGAGCAGGCATAAGAAACCTCCCCTGGCTACCTTGCAACACAAAGAAGTTGGACTCAAAAGTTTCTGAGCTGTGTTTGTGTTCTGCCTGCTTGCCTGTGTTGTCTGAAAAGCAGATTCATCACCTGGTGTGCAACAAGCCAATAATCACACACTCAGGAGAGACAATTTTTATTTCATATCTGTGCAAAGATGGGTGCTGGGTGGTAATTCCACAAAGCTAGCACACCCTGGAGTTAAGCAAGCAATTTATACAGTTTTAGATTCATCCACTTAGTTTCCAAAGTCCTTCCCCCAAATCTTTATTGGTAGTCACTTATCTGCCACCGTATCTATTGGGCTAAGGTTTTCTCTGCTTCACATTAAAAGTACAGTGCTCTGTTATTCTAGAGTGCATGCTCAAGGAGTGGGAAGGAATAAGTCTTCTAGGTCTTGAATTGAGTCGGTGGTCGTGATCTCCCGCTGCTGACTCTACCTTTCCCCATTACCACAGATGTCCACTGACTTCATGCCCATTATCAATTACTCAACTTTCAGCACCTTCTAGGGTGGGATATTTCCTTCTTATCTGTCTTTTAATCTTCTTTGAGGTTCTTCAAGGTCGAATTACTCCAGGATGTCCTTGATTAAAGAATGCTAGCTGTTTTCTGATACAAATGATTAAGTGTCTTTAGACTGTCAGCTTAATATATGTACAAAGAACATCTTGCATAGAAAGAAACAGATCATTTCACATTTTTAGGTTAATATTCAACACTTGCATGTATAACACATTTTTCTTCTTTGTTCCTAGGAAGAAGAACATAAATTACTTACCACATTACAGCTGTTGTACACTATAGGATATTATTTTTCTCTCATCTCACTGGTATTAGCTCTCCTTATACTTTCTTTACTCAGGTTAGTACAAATTTCTGTTGCATTTTAAAAGTACAGACCCCAGTATACACATTATTCTTTTCAGGTAATTGAATTTATTGCTTAGCTTCTGATGTAAATAACTTGTATTTTCCTAATAAGCATTATAAAAGCAATTCCTAAGCAAAATCCATTGGCAGCAACAATATGAATACAACTATTTTTTTTTTAATTTCTGCAAATTATATATATTCCAGGGGATTCATACATTATTTTTTCTCCCACAGAAAACTTCACTGCACAAGAAACTACATCCATATGAATTTATTTGCATCTTTTATCTTGCGTGCCACAGCAGTTCTTATAAAAGACACTGTATACTACAACATTTACTCCAAAAGACCAAATGATGAAACTGGATGGATATTATACCTCAGTCCTGAGGTAACTTGTTAGTTCACTGCTAATAGTAAATGTGTGCTGCTAGGGGCTGTTACAGTTACAGGTTTTGATAGTTTGCTATACAGCAGCAAGTTTTGAGGTGTTTGTTAGTTGAGCTTTGAATGCTGAAATTTTGCTGATAAAGCTTGGGGTAATCAAGAAAAAAATTCTGAATTGATAAATTTTAATAGATTGATTTTATATGAAGCCTTGTACAGAAACAATAAAATAATCAATAGTTATATTTAGAAACATCCAATTAAGCAAAACAACTTACACTTGTAGTTTTCAGGAAGAAATCGACACATTTGTTTGGCACTTACATAACACTACGTTTATTCACTCTTGTTATGCATAGCACATTGCAATGCACACAAATCTTGCTTTTAAGATAATGTTATCAAACAATGTATTTGCTGTGAAAAAGCACTAAGAAAAAATAATTTAAAGGCTTTTCTGTACTAGGAAAATGTAATTTTCTTATAATTGTTTAGATAATGGAATGAAAATATCTCTCATTTGTGACTGTTGTGGATAAATTATACTTGCATGATGGTTTATGAATATAGTTTGCCCATGTCAACAAGCAAAATTACCTGCAAGATGTTAATGGTGACTGTTGTTTTAATAGCTCATCAGTAAAAATCCTGATGTGCAGATCATGACAAAGAACACATACCCTAGCCTACACTGTCACTGTCTTTTCCTACTTGTCACCTCCACTCAAACTCTCTGACAATGTAGAAGCCTTTAAATAGTTGCACTCCCCACCAGTCTATTCCAAGCAGCAAGGAGAGTCTTGTGAGGTATGTGACTGAACCACAGTTATATCACGACCATGTGCTAGTTTCAAAATGGTTGCTAAAGTAACAAGAGAAAACCAGAATTTGTCAGAGCTTTTATATATTAACAATGATCCCTGGTCTCTCATTTCTACAGATTGTAATCATTTGCAGGACTGCACAGTTTTTCATGCATTACTTTGTTGGGGCAAATTATTTTTGGCTATTAGTAGAAGGAATTTATCTGCATACATTACTGATAACTGCTGTACTTTCTGAAAGACGACTGCTACAGACATATATTGTGATAGGATGGGGTAAGTACATAATAATTCACAAGTTCTTGATTCTGTGGTACTTTTTTGAGTCAATGGTGGATAGCTTGTAATGACGAAAGAAAAAATCTGAACTCTTTTTTGTTTCTTTGTTTTGAAGTCAGCAATTGTCAATAAAGGTATACCAGCAGTGATACATTCATTGCAGTTCAGCTTGACCTGCAGATACAGGAAATGGGTGAATTGTTTAATAAGAAAACAGTAGCCTAGTGGACAGAAGAAGAAATTTGACTGTATTTGGCTGTATTCTCTGTCACCACTGAATACTATGGTACTATCAGCCACTTCATTTTCTTCCTTTGTAATAGAGGACCTACATAGCAAAGATGTCTAAACATTAGCAATTTTCTTTTTTATGTTCACTTTCCTAGCTCACCTTAAAGTTCTAAAGTGTGCTTTAAGTTAGAGAACAATCTGAAACATTGCATGATTCAGGTCCTGTATTTCAGGCATTTTTCATGGAATAAAGACAATGCAAATTTAGTTACACGCACTTGAACAATTTTGTGTAGATTATGTCATATAATCTGACAATTATGTTTATTGCTTACTCAGCATAGTTCTGCATCTTGCCTGGACAAAGGAGAAAATCAAGGTTTCCCAATTCCCAATAATCATCCAAAAGCTACCTGTACAACTTGGAGGCCTTTGGAGGTTTTAAATGAAGATAAGAAATGTACTCTTAGACAGTATGTAGGTTTGTTGCAAGACTCATTGATTCAAACCCAGTGGCCTGAGTTAAGGAGGAGGATAGGGTGGATGGTCATAAGAACTTCTGACTGTAAAACATTCATCAACGTATGGTTTTACAAGCTGGTTCACTATCACCTCATCTGTGTCTACTGAACTATATTGTCAAATATAAAATTGTGTATCTAGGACTGTGGGACTGTAGTGTATAGCCCACTTAAAAAAAAAAAAAAAAAAAGGAAAAGTGATTTTTAGAAGGATTTTATTGAGGTGGATGATTATGTAGTTGTAAATATATTATTCCACATTTGCTGTGCTGCACTGTGCTAAAATTATCTAACAAGGATGAGGTATGATTTTAAAGAGGTGTTTAAACTCAAACATAAATAGCTGAAGCAAATGGCAGCTGAGATTGTAGCATTCCAACTGTAATGTTTATAATTTCAATATCTACATGTTTAAAGGAAATTTTTGGTTATTGTTATCAAGGCTGTGGCAAATTCCCTGTCAGTTTGACAGTAATTCACGTCATTCAGTTTTAGTTGTCTAAAAGTTGTACCAGGCTCTGTAACAATCACGGGGAATGAAGACAGTTCACTTTACTTCTCTTTGACATCTACCTTACCTCTTGAATTTTAAATGGGAATTGGATAGCATCTAAAAAAAAAGCCTACTGGAGAAATTTGGAGAACTAAATGAATTTCAGATGAGGTCATTTTTCATGCTTTTCTAATATGACTGTGTTAATTTATTAACAAAAAAACATTGCTGTAGAAAAATGCCAATGCTTAAAGCAAGATCTGAAACAGGACTTCAACGTCTAAAATACCACATGGGGGAAACCTGTGCAAAAAAGTTTCAAAAGTGTGATATAAAACCCTGTTGAAGTACACAAGATAACTTAATTTAGGGCAAAACTATCTGGTCTGAAAGAACAAAGGTCCTTTAAAGAACCCAGGAACCTTAGCTCTCTTTTATAGAAATGGCTTGTGTTTACTACTACTGACAAGATTAAAAGATATCTGACTTTTGCCTCTTATAGCATTTGAAGCAGATTTTGAATATGCATGAGACAGTATTGTATGTATTGTTCTGAAGATGTCAGTATAACAGATTGCTTCACTTTGTGCATTGTGTAATCTTGTTATCAGAGATCAATAAAAAAGTACTCAGACCCAGTAATTTTTTCAGTGACACATTTAATTTTGGAGTATTAAGTCAGTTACGAGTGAATGTAAAACTCATAGTTGACATTTTTTCCTTTTGTTAACAGTAAGAACACCTATGCTCTTTTCTTCTTGTTTTACAGTTTTAAATCCAAACCAAGATTTTATTTAGCTTCCTGTAACAATAGAAAAACTCTAACAGACTGTTTAGCACTCACACCTCTTAGTTCTTTAAAGACCAGATAAAAACTAACATATCTCCAGAAGTTAAGAAATTCAGGTTGTTTTAGTCTAGGCTCATGAGAAACTGAGGAGTTCTGAAGCCCTGATGATAAATGCAGAGCCTTTGCTACTGATCAACATGACAACAATTTAATAATACAGATAGAGCTGAGAGTACAGAACGAGGATTAGACAGAGGTGTTTGCAATGGAAACACATGTTTTCAGAAAAGTCAGTCCATGCGTACAAAGCAATTGCTGTATCCTTTGGAAGGTTTCAATTCTCACATTTAAAACAAAAAGGTTGATCTATTTTTTAAACCAAAATTATTTCATTGTATAGCATAACCTGACATTTTGGTATCAGATCAGAAAGGAGCTTCAGGGAAAATCATTGCTTTTAACTGAGGAAGCATGTACAATAGGGAAAGGCATGTTTTATTGCATACTTGGAAAAAACAGTTGGTTTTTTTCACATCTGAAACAGAAGCATTGACCTTCAAGTGAAGTTGAAGTTTAACTTCATCAAGTTAACATAGTAATTTGTTGGAAATCAGTACCTATGATGAAGAGATAAGGAAAGCCTAAACAAACTGGTCATCAATAATCTGTAACACAGTACCTCAAAGTCAATACTAGATACTCAAATGCAGTTCTTTCAGGTTCCAAGGCAGATGTGAAATTCCACATATGAAATCTTTTTTCAGCAAATCCACTCACACGTTTAAGCTGAGAAGGACATGTACATATATGCCAGCATATTACAGCTCAGATATGGTGACTAATCTAGGTACATAGTGCAACATCTCTGTGGAGGGTAATATTTTGTCAGGACAAATACAAAACAGAAACTGGACTATTCAAATAATTGCATTTTCATACCTTGATAGAAATTTGCTGGTTAGAATGGTTTCAGAAAATTGTTCTTGTCCCAAACCAAGTCTAGTTTCTCAGGGTAGAGGATCTTGATAAAAAAGAAGCTAAAATATATCCCTATAGCCTTCTCTGCACAGTCAATGATGAGTCCCAAGTATTCCAGACCAACTTCTTTATGTTTACAGGGAAATCAAGTAGTTAATATTAACAAAATTAACACTTCCCTGATTATTTAACTATGAAGTCAAGCTCCATGTGATTAAAACAGAATTCTTAATTTTTTCATCCTCATGCCATCTCCCAACCTTTGTCATTCCTCTGCTCTCCCAATATGCTGTGTTTATTGAGTGCTCTGAGTGGTGTTTTCATATCAGACTTCCTGTGGTTTCTTACAATCAGGTAGTGCTTAAATCTTTAGTTTAGTCTAGTTGATGGAGGAGGGGATTCATTTTATCCAACAAGGTTAAATTTAGGTAACTAATATTGAGACTCTCTCTAGAACCAAAGGAAGAAGACAAGTACATTTGAAGAGTGAATTATTTCAATGTTTAAGAGAAGTAGGATATTACCTTAACCCTTTCATGCATCTCTAGATATAGTCACATTGGAACTTGCCTTATTTTCTACAGCATCCTTTTTTCCTGGCTTTACCTGTATCCATCCACTATGCTGCTGTAAAGATTATTTTTCAGGCTTGAAGTTTTGAACATGCTATCCCATTTTTGACATCCCTCCTTTTCCTCTTGCGCTTCTTCCTCATTAGACATTAACTACTTTCCTTCACTTTCACACTCATTCCCATCCTTCCTCATCTATTAAAAGTTTCTGTAAAAGCGTAACACCACATTTCATTGTCCATTGCTAAGCCTCTGGGCTTTCTCCTCTGCTGCACCTTACACATTAGAGGGTCCTTTGCACCATCCATGCCTTGATTTCTCTGTTCCCTCTCACAATCCTCTTTAAAGATCCCTTGTGCTGTGTTAATATGGTTGTATTAACATACAGGCTTCTGAAACACCAAGACCACTGTCTTTTGCTCTGGTTAGTGTTGTCTCCTTGCTGCCTCACTCCTCCCACCTTTCTAAATCCATTTGTTGCTTTGATCCCTTTGTTGCTTTTGTCCCCTTCATTGCTCTCATATTCATATGTGTCATATTCACTGTTTTCCTAAAGGTCTTTTCCCACTATTTAGCTTAATTTCTTATTTATATTTATTAGAATTACTACTAAGATGGGACATCTGGCACCTATCTTACAGATATTTGTAGTACTGCTGCTGCTGACCCAGCAGGGGAGAACCATGCTTACACCTACTGAGACACAGTTCCTCAGCTACTGTCCAGGAACTGCACTTGATAACATTACCTCATCCTCCTTGGTGTCATCTTTCCCCATGGGACAACCTCATATTCCCCTGGATGTGTAGCTCCCTTCCCTAGTGATCCATGCCTTGATTGTTCTCTGAGACTTACTTGTTGCACCAATGCCATCTCCCACCCAAGTGAGACCCTTTCTTTCCTCATTTTACCCACTCAGAGGTCTATTATCTCTGAGAGTACATTGATTCAGGGCCTTTCCCTGTATTGCCACACTCCAACTGTCCCCATGACCGTAGCTAGTGTCCCAGAATCCTGAATAGATCCTGCTCTGGCCCCAGTAACCCACATCTCTTTTCCTCATCCACCAGAAAATCTCCTGTATGTTATTGGGCTGAGAATCCAGTCAAACACCTGCCTTTTGTAGCTTACATGCCTTGTGCTTGCGATTGAAGCTTGTGTCTGCACATTTGCAGACCACTGGAATAGTGTAGTAATCCTTTACTTCAGGGTTTTTTTTTTCAGTCTGCAGTCTATGATCTCCCAGAGGGGGACCAACAATAGGGCAATGGGGACCATGGATTATATTTAAGGCATCCAAGAAAGGTAAGCCAGGTAAACAAGCCTTTGTCAGTTGTTTTAATTAACTAGACAGCGTTCCATGCCTCCACTGAAAACTCTTTAAGGTTCAACAAATAAAAATGTTAACAACTGGTGCCTTAGGCAGTCTGTGAGGCCTCAAGTGCCAATTATTTTGAATTCTCAGGATCAGGAATTTGGAAGATTTGGACAGATCAGCAGTGTATGTGTGTATATATATGTATATATCAGTCTGAAAATGCAAGATTCAACTATACAATGATATTTCATTTTGTATTAGACTTACAAATGGGGAAAGCCAGGATCAGGTTGATTTTTGCACAACTTTAAATAGAAGACCGAAAAGCATGTGTCTTGGCACCACACACTACTGTAACATATCTGTGTTTTGTATGAACCATTCTGCAAGCTTGGCTGTAATTGACTCCTTTTCTTTCCAGTTGTTCCTATCCTGTTTGTTGGCCCTTGGGGAATAAGCAGATCAAAACTGGAGAACACAGGGTAGGTTACTAAATAAAATGTGCCTTAGAATACTGGCTTTCTGTTTGCTTAATTTTTCTGGAAGCCCTTGACAGTAATTGACATAAGTATTCCCGACTAGATTATATTAAGATTATACAGCACCTATTAATATTTGTTACATTTTCTAGGTTAATTTTAGTACTTTTACATTAAGCTACTTCTAGGAATTCTTAGATTTACTTATGCATAAATCAAGAAGTAGAATGAACATTCACTGTTCCTGAAATGAAAGCTATTGCATCCAATGTTCATCCACTTACATAAGCAAATTTTCAGCACAAACATCTTCATGGAGAGCATCTTGTTAGTAAGAAAAGGAGACCAGTGCTTTCCTTGGAGACCATCTATGCTTTGAGTTTAATTAGTATTCACTGCCATTTTGAAAAAAAAAAGTTGTTATGTAGAATAATGAGGAAAACTGATATTCACTAAAAGCTGAGATTAAATGATTGTGTTCAGTATTCAGTGAATGAATCAGAGTAACTTGCACTAGTAAGCATCAGTTTTCCAGTCTTCTGGTCCTCAATGATGCTGTTAATGGCATCACATAAACTTTGGGGTTTATGTATGATTTCTTTTCTTCGTCTTTATTATTCATGGTTCCTAGAGAGTTTTGTTTGGAACACCAATATGGTTATTAAGCAACAACATCAGGAACCAAATCATAATTACAGTTTCATAGAGTTAGATGTTATAGAGACAGTAAATGACAAGCCAAGACCTACAGAGTTTCAGGCTAATTAGCAAGAAGGAACATGTGGGTAGGACAAATTAGAAGGTTAGAGCAGAAGAAAAAGAGACAGCTTCAAGGAAACAGTATCCATACTTTTTAGCAGGTCAAGAACCATGGTCACAATTCATAGTTTACCCATATGCAGCTTCCAGTTTCAGACAGATAAATTTGAGTAAGATGAATTCCATTATGAGGGTTTGGTGCCATATACAGTTGTGTGGATCGAAAGACTGAGTTTGCCAGATAGTTCTGAAGTTTGTAGTCTAGGGAAACCTCTCTCAACATTTTGGTGGAAAGATCTTCAAAATAAATACAATTACAGTTGTTGATGAGACTCTTCCTAGTTTCATTCAATTTCTCCTGAGTCCTACCTGAAAAAGTTGAACTTTGCCAACTTCCTTTTGAAATATATATATAGGTTATGTAAGCTTTCTAATTTTTATCTATGAAAATAATGTAATTATACTTTAAATTATTCTTCAGGTGCTGGGCAACAAATGAACACATGGGAATCTGGTGGATCATCCGAGGACCAGTGTTGTTCTCCATTGCAGTAAGAATTATTCCATCTGTTCCTAATATCATGCACAAATGTGATTGTCTTTTGTGACCCTTTCTTCAGGTATAATCCAATTCTTGGATTAGAAAAGATGAGACAGAAAAAAAATGTAAATGAAGTTTCTTACTGTGAGTGGATGGGTGTAGCTTCCTTTCTGTCTATCTACAAACAGCAAAGATTTCAGTGTCAGCCTCTCAAAACACTTCCATTTATCTGTGCAGTAAATTCTGCACAGCTCCATCTACATAAAAGATGGAGCCTTTTGCTTCTCATATATTTTACTTATATTTTTACCCTCATTTTCTCAGTAAGCAGGTTACTTAGGAGAGTGCTACCATGTGGTGAGCACCACTAGAAAGCTCCTAATTCTCTATAGAGGAAGATCTTATGATAACAAGGATGAAGAGAAGTAGCAACATATGTGCTGATGGTCAGGAGTAGAAAACATTCATTTAATGAAAAAAAATGAAGCATAGCATGACAAGACTGAGTTATGAATTTTTTTCTTAAACAAATGCAAAAAAGCATAAACCTGAAATGCGGCGATAATGAAGAGACAGAAATAGCATGATCAAAACAACTCATGAGGACATAATTATGAACACAGAATTTTGATAGGTGGGACTATGGTTTGTGTCCAGAATACCTTATTTTCCCACACAATCAGCAGGGCATAAAAGGATTAGAGGAGTAAGTGATTTTGTTAGCTAGACAGACAGCAAATGTTGTAGAGGAGAAATGTACCTTACTCATGCTACTGTGTATGGGAAGTAAAAGAAGGATTGCTCAAAGTGTAATATTGAGGAATTGATACATTCAATGCATCAATTGGAAAGGGAGGTATGGTTTTCTGTCACACTGAGAAAAGATCTGGAAATTAAAACTTTAGAGAAGAAATAATGGACTTTGTTTTGCTGCTGCTGAGTTGGAGAGAACTGTGTGAGAGAGAAAGTAGGCATAGTCGGAACTGAGCTGTGAAACAGAGAAACACACTTATTAGCCATCAAAAAAAGTAAATAATTAGAAGGACAATGAAGAACTCTCTATCAAAAATAACAACCAAAACCAAACCAAAAAAACATTGCAGTGGAGAGCAGAGCCAGAAAAGAAAGCAAAAAGGCCTGAGAGGTGAGAGGAGGCAAAAACCAAAAGAAAGCATTAAGAAAGACTGAAACTGTCTCAAAACTGAGAGAACAGTCAAGATGGATGAAGTCCAGACCTGAGGGGATCTGAAGAAATTTCTTCCTGGATATGTCTAATTCTGAAAGAAGACTCAATCTTTAGTTTACTTTTTGAGGGCCTGAAGAGAAAATACACAGCTAGTAGAACATGACCAGCAGAAAGAAATAATAGCATTTCTGTTACATCAAAGAGATCAAGTGTTTTGCTTTTGTTGTAAGAATATTAAGTTCACTGATGTTAGTATGCTCAACTCAGACCAAGTCTCCTAAATAATAGGAAATTAAACAGACCTAAGAGACAGGAATGCATTCCAAAGTAATTTGAAGATTAGGACTGGGTGGACACAATCAGTAATTTAAAAATACCTTTTAATTCAGCTATTTCTGCACAATTTCCTTTTAGCCAATGAACTAGTACGGCATAAACTTTGCTGGTGTAAATCAGTGCAAAGAACTGAGGATGTGAACCACTGGTTTTAGCAAGAGAAGAAATGTCAAGATTGCATGTTACAACAAGAACATAGCATGTTAGAGGAAGTGATTATTCATCTCTGTTCAGCACTTGTGAAAGCCCATCTGGAATATTATATCCATTTTTAAGACGTTAGCATACTAGAGACAGTCCAGCAGAGGCCATCAAGTCTATTGGGACCTGGAATACATGATGTACAAAAAGAGGCTGAGAGAACTTGGTTTGTTCAGACTTAAGAAGAGAAGGCTAAAAGGGGATCTAACTGCTGTCTTCAGTAGCAATAACAATGGGGGCATATGGGGCCAGAAGGGTACAGCAAAAGGATGGTAAAAAATAGACAAAAACTGTAACATATGAAGTTCAGACTAGATATAAAGAAATTTCTAAAGATAACTTTCTAACCTTAATTCAGATGTTCATGTCACTACTTGGAGAGCTCCTGTCATCATGACCCAAAACTAGGGGAAAATACATTTTCCTGGGGTTTGTTTCCCCTTCATTTTTCATTCTAATTAGTGACATTTTTGTCCTTTGACATTTGGGAACAAGTAAGATATAGTTTCCTACTACAGACCAATACACAGAAATATCAAGGTGGACATAAAGTGACAGAAGGCATAAACTTTTGTTCAAAAATCCCTCTAACTAAAGTTGGCAAAAAGAGAGGTAACCTTAGATTTATATGTAAATAGATAGACACACATATATGTTATTCCTCTAACATAATTTTTAATCCCCGCTTTTTTATATTACATTTGGGAATCTTCTGCCTCGGTGTTATTTCACAGATATAAATAACCCCAGCAGTTTAATTTATTCTAAGCATGTAGCCTCTGATCATTACCAGTGCTTATAGTCATTAAGTATTAGAAAATACAGAAAAAGTCTAAAAGATACAGCATTATCAGTTAGACTTCATGGACATCTTTCTACAGAAAAGCAAGCAGCACCTAGAGGACAGTTGAAGCTGTTTCACCTCCCAGCAACGTGTACAGAGGACCAGGCTCAGCTTCTTCCTGGGATGGTTTTCTTAAACGTAATTGCCTGTCTGTTGAGTCTTGTAGTATTGAGTCCTTGAAGTGGTGAAGGAACTCACAAATCTTCACCCATTGCTTCTTGTGTGTTTTGATATCAACACTTATTTTAGAAGGGGCTGTAAACTTTCTGAATAACTGTCACTAAGACCTCCCATTGCTGTTACATTGCAGAACATTCTGTCCGTGATTGTTCCTCAGGATCATACTGAGTGACCTTTACTTGGAAATTACTCCTAAGGCAAACAGGAAATATATGTGCAGACCTGATATCACAGAATCCAGTTTGCCAGTGTACATGACAGTGGCCAGCAGTGGAGCTGAATGTGGGGAGATTCCTTCTGTAGCTTGATCAACATCAGTGTGACTCCACCACTGATACTACGGGAAAGGCAGGGAAAGAATCAATGAGAACTGAAATTGAAAGGTTAAGCAAAAGGGATGATATCAGATTGCAAGATAATGGACATCAGATGGGACTACAAATGGGGAAGAAGAAGGAGCAAAGAGTGGTGAAGAGGAATTAAGAGGATGCTCAGCAAGATTAATTGAATAGAGGGACAGACACAGTATGGAGGCAAGAGAAATACATAGTGGGCAGAAATGAAGGGGTTAGAGACCCAGAGTGAGATCATGTAATAACCAGGCAGGATGTTCTCAATATCCTGTTCTTGAATATAATTCAGCAAAATTATCTAAAATCCACTGGTGAAATATGCGTCGGCACTACCTAATGATGGTTATGCATGGACTATAAAAGCCAGGTACTGCAGCTGGACCTTGTCCTCATAGGGTATAAGTTGGTGTACAGGCCAAAAGTTCCTAACCTTTATCTTGTGAAACATCAGAAATGTAAAGTTCGTATTTCTTTTTTTGATCTTGTTGAACCTTATTCCACAGTCCTGTTTCATTTAAAATATAATGAAAAGAGTCACAAAGAAAGCACCATGCTAGCTTGTATGTCGCTATTTCCTGAGGAGCTCTACTCATCTACAGACAGCCTGGAAAAGAATGATGGCACCTCAGTTTTATGTATATTATTGCCATCCAGAAATTTCAGAGTACTTCAAAAAGATAGTCATTATCTGAGTTTGGTGGTGGAGAACTGGAAGAGACTATGACAGATGTAGTTCTTAACACTGATCTTAAAAACTCCATGTACCATTTTGGTTTCTTTGTCCCATATTAGGTAAGAAATTAAGTACTAGAGTTCTTGACATAGCTAACATTTTAGATTTTATATTGAAATGGCTGTTTCTAACTGTAATCCCAGGCTGCTACTAAATAGTTTTACATTTTTAATGTGAGGTAGGAGATAATTTTCATAATATCAGTACTTATGATAGGATCACCCTGTTTAGACCTTCAAAATGACTGACTTAGGGACCATGGCATAGCCATTGTAGCCAATGCATGGGTTGGATGAGCAGACAATGAGGTGGACTGAAAATTCTCTGAATGGCCAGGCCCAGAAGGTGGCACGAAGTCTAGTTGGAGGCCAGTAACTAGCAGTGCACCCAGTGCTGGGTCTGATCCTATCTAACATCTTCATTGATGATCTGGACAATGGGGCAGAGTATACTCTCAGCAAGTTTGCAGGTGACACCAAACTTGGAGTGGCTGACATGCTGGAGGGTTGTGCTGCCATCCAGAATGACCTTTCCAGACTGGAGAAATGAGCTGACAGGAACCTCATGAATTTCAACATGGAAAGTGCAAAGTCCTGCAGCTGAGGAGGTACAATCCCAGGCGCCAGTATATGCTGGGGTCTGCCCAGCTGGAAAGCAGCCTTGCAGAAAAGGACTTGGGGGTCCTGGTGAACACCAAGTTGACCATAAGCCAACAATGTGCCCTTGTGTAGGAAAGAAGGTGAATGGTATCCTGGGCTGCCTTAGACAGAGCATTGCCAGCAGGTCGAGAGACATGATCCTTCCCTTCTGCTCAGCACTGGTGAGGCCACACCTAGAGTGCTGCGTCCATTTCTAGGCTTTCCAGTACAAGAAAGGCATAGACATACTGGGGAGAGACCAACAAAGGGCCACAAGGATGATTAAGGGACTGGAGCATCTCTCCCATGAGGAAAGGCTGAGAGAGCCAGGACTATTCAGCCTGGAGAAGAAAAGGCTCAAGGGGATCTCATCAATGTACATAAATACCTGAAGGGAGGGTGCAAAGAGGATAGAGTCAGGCTCTTTGCAGTGGTGCCCAGTGACAGGACCAGATGCAATGGGCACAAACTGAAACAGGAGGTTTCCTCTGAATATCAGGAAATGCTTTTTCACTGTGAGGGTGACCTAGCACTGGCACAGATTGCCTGGAGAGGTTGTGGAATCTCCATCCTTGGAGTTATTCAAAAGCCATCTGGACATGGTCCTGGCAAACCTGCTCTAGGTGGCCCTGCTTGAGCAGGACAGTTAGACAAGGTGACCTCCAGAGGTCCTTGCCAACCTTAATCATTCTGTGATTTTTGTGATTTAGTTTCCATGTTCTAGTGAAAATTCTGTCTTTTCTATGAAACATCAAGAGTAAAAATATTTCAATCTTATATCAGTAATTTTCAATGAGGTTTTAGTGTTTTCTATGAAAAGCAGAAGTTCATAATGGAAAATCATTTTTAGAATAAACCGAATGTTCCAGACAAAAGTAAGTTTGGATGGAAAATGTTCACTAGCTCTACTTTTGAAGAGTCTTACAGTGTTGACTATGATGAATTATTTGTATTTGTAAAACCAAAAAATTATAGTAAAAGGAGAAGTCAAATTCTAAAAGTTAGGAAAGACCAATAGAGTCATCCATTTAAAGGTAACTCACCCCCTCTTGTACATGTGCACATCTATATGTCCCCTAACTTGTCCAAAGAGATGACCACAAGATGAACTATTGCTGCAGAATAAAACAGGAGAGTACAGTCTGCAAGACATGCACTTTAGTAACAGAGATGTGTAAATGACAAGAGGGTGCTTCATGAGGAAAAAGGATGATCCTGAGCTAAGGTAATTCAATGCTGTCTCAGAAAATTGCTTTCCAACTCTGTCTCTGTCCTGAAGTTCATACACAATGCTAGGCAAAATATCACAACTGGCTACTGTCTTCTGGTTTTTGCTTTCTGAATGTGCAGACAGCCAATGGGGTAAGGGTTGAGCACTTCCAGTTGCAGCTACAGTAACAAGTATGATACTCTCAGTAACATAATCTTGATGCTAATTGCTCTGCAAAATCAAATCAAATCACCTCTAACTGGTGAGATCTTACACTTTTTGCCTCCATCTATCTATGCTTTAATTTTTTTTTTTTGGTTTTGGAGGTTTTTTTAAAGGAATAATATCCACTTATCACCCTGTGATGTTTTAAAGATACATCTGTGCACATTTGAGAACAGCATGAAAAGTGTTTGATTCTTTACACAGAACAAGAACTAGGGTTCCAGCAGTAATACCTACACATCAAAAGAAGACAGGAAAAGTAGTCCTGAATAGTTGTTCATCCTCAAAATTAGGAAGCAGTGTTCTGTGTTAAAATTAGAATGTAATTTTGTACTGGAAGATCATGTATTATAATGTATACGTAAATCAGGCTGAATAAAGCAATGCTGTTTCTCAACTTTGCAACCTAAATAACTTTTTTGCATAGTGCTTTTGGTTTACGGAAGTGAAATAGTTAACAACTCATAGGCATTTGCAGGCCTCAGAAAAGAAATATTTGCAGATGGGTCTTGGCCATGTCGGCACAATTTAATTAACAAAGGAGTGAATTATTCATAAAAGAATGCCCAGGGGTTCCTTGTCTGGCTGTCTAGAGCCTCTTTATCTGAAGAATTGTAATCACTGCTGGGTTTTACCACATCCTCCTTACCTGTCATGGTTTGGTGAAGAGTTGTGTGGCCTAAAGGTGTATAAACTCTGTTAACTGCCTCATTTGAAAAGAGTTCATACCAGCAGTCTGTAACTGCTGCTCTGTGCTATCTGCTGCATCTGTGGTAATAACCTGCTTCTGTTCCGACCTGATCACAACTGCATTCTGCTTATTTGGTGACAGGTTTTACAAGAGTTTAATATCAATTTTGCATTTCTTTAATAGCTATATGAGTAATGTCATAGCATTTATTGTAAGTAACCCCTATATATTTTCTTTCAAGGTTAACTTTGGCATCTTCCTAAAAATTCTCAGGATGCTGATTTCCAAACTAAAAGCTCAGCAAATGAGCTTTCATGACTACAAATACAGGTATGTAATAAAAAAAAGAAAAGAAGTCCTAGCCCTTTCCTTTTTTCTCGCAACATCAGCAGGCTGCCAGTTTGCCCTTGCAGATTATACATTTGCCTACCACCACCAGGTGTAACAGATACTCAGAGTATGCTATAGAAAAGCCATGTGGGGAAGCAGGCTCCACAAACATTTTCTTATCTAAGAGGTAAAGGCAGGTCAGTGCCTGTGTGCTGAGAAATATGGGCATTTTCTCAAGGATTTGCAATGTGTTAGGATCACTGCTCTCAGGAATCCTCACTGTACAGCTGTGGCCTCTACTTCTGTGACACATTTTTTCCTTGAGTGTGACAAAAGGTCCCCCAAAGAAAAGAAGGTGTAGAAGATTTGTGGGACATTCATAAGTGACATTAGCATTTATGATCTGCCCTTTTTCACAGACACAGACATTGTTGACTCAAGAATGTCCCTGCTCTTCTTGTAAACCCAAATCAGAAAACTATTCTTAGCCTGCAGTCTTCCAGGCCCTGGTGTGTGCTCTCTTGGCCAGAGTCTTAATGGTATATTATGTCTTACATAAAGTCCTGGAGTTGTCCTTTGCAGAAACATCTTCCCACTTTGTGGGAACAGCAAGGGCAGGCTGCTCTGAAAGGAGCTAAATGTGCAGTGAAAACTGCACTTAAATTAATGGAAACCAGAGGATTTGTTAACTGCTTTCCACATCCCAGTTCTTTCCAGTTTTTAGTATCTTTAATCAAAACGTTGTGAATCACTGTCTGCTACTACAGTCCTGCCTTACTAAGATGAATTATTTTATTGTCTAACAGGGCTGTATTAAATCCCTAACAAGAAGCATGTTTCCATTTTCCTTCAACATTCGAGGTCCAAAAGATCTCAACTATATTCTCCAGATTGCTATAAGAAGATTGTTGTGATGATAGTCAAAGACAGCAGTGCCTGTATTTAACACTGGCTAATGTTTTGTGTTATATTCTCTTTTCTACTGCTTATAATTTTGCTAAACTTTCAAAGATTCAAGCTATTGCTTACATTGCAAGTCTTCCTCAGAACTCACTTTCTTTTGAGATGTCTTTTTTCATCCATGCAAACATGTTCTCAGACTTGTTAAAGAAGAGTCTCTTCCACAAAAATTATTCTCATTGTATCTTTTAAAAAGTAGACAACTGGTGACAGTACTGCAGAAAATTTCTATGCAGCTACATAGAGTTTTCAGCAGTGATAGGAAGTCTAGGAATCCTGTTAAGAGATCACTCATATTTAGCTATGTAAATATTTTTCTGTTACCTAGCAGCATAAGTTTGATGATAGTGGCCTTCCTGCTCGATTTTTTGTCCCTAACTTTTCACCTTAAACCCAAAGCCAAGATTTCTGCCTGTACAGACTTTTCTGATAGTGTGTTCCAAAATTCGTATCTGAAAATTTGTCCATTCCAGTGTCAGAATATTAAGGGAATATTTCTGGAATGATTTCTCTGTAGCTGAATTTTTGATTTTTGCACCAAGGATGTTGAAAAAATACTAGAATCAAACATTTTCTTTTTAAGATTGGCAAGATCTACACTTGTGCTGATTCCATTGTTGGGGATCCATGAATTTATATTTACCTTCATCACTGATGAACAGGTGGAAGGACTTTCAAGACATATAAGAGTTTTCATTCAGCTGACAATGAGCTCATTTCATGTAAGTACTGTTTTGCAAGTACTGGTTTTAGGGCTCATAGATCCACATATATATGTTGCTCACCTATAGATACCACAGATATACAATATTCTTACTTAATATTATGCTCCAACCTATAATGTCTCTAAATACACCACTACAGTGACAAGATAAAACATTCACAAACTGCATATTCAAAATATCCTAGTCTCAAAGAACAAAAAAGGAATCTGACTTCTTCAGAAGCAGTGTGTCCTGTTTCTCTGGTACTGGATGACAGTTCGTCACAGAACCCTGTTCTGAAAACAGGATTAAAGTGGTCTATTCAAAATATGTGTTTCACATAAGTTAATTCCTATGAAGCATTGGATGGCTTTTTAAAATAAGATTTTCAGGTGATCTGATGACTTTGCAGTCACACTGAGGAGAGAGTTGGTTCTGGACTCATCTTTTTCAGTGCATAGTACACGTCCAGCATACTTCAAACACACCACGGTGACCTTGTTGTCGTGCCACTGTACAAACAAAAAACAGTCAAGAATCTGTACCAGGAGATACAAGGATCAGCTTCACTTTAGCTTGGGTAGTTGGTGCAGTCAGTTCATGACTGACACATCACTGACACAGCAGGCCTGTGGGGCAGTCCTTCCTTTTAGGACTTTTTCCAAAAGAAGTTGAATGTAGACTACATGGCATTTGGGGAAGTTTGATGAAAGGAGATGCAGGTCTGAATACTGTGAGAACAACAAGCAGAATTAAAACATTTGTTGTGAGGAGAAGCATGTGAAGGATAAACAGGAACTGCTTTGTGTGTGGTTCCAGCCTAGAGGACACACTCTGGGTACACCAACCAGACTAATGCCCTTGAGCAAGTGCACTGAAAATACATCTTGTACAAAAAACTAGTCAGGGCCATGACTCACCTCAGTTGTGTGCTGTTCAGCAGTTGTAACAGAGGTACTTCCATGCCTCCATGCCAAGCCTAGAGAAAAACTCAAAAGACATTTTTTATGCCAAAATCACACCTACATACTTCAGGCCTCCATAGCTCACATATAGGCATCAAAGATGTCGCCTGGGATACCCTTTTGAGGATTTCAGTTTGGGGCTTCTGTCTCTTTCATGGGTTTAAGTATAAATTTAACAAAGCACTTAATGCATCAGAAGTGAAACATAGAAATCCACCATGAATTCGGTGAAAAGGCATGAGTAAAAAACTCTGCTTTTTCACACTAGGCCCCTGGTTAGTGCACTGTTCTGGGAAACAGAGACAACACAGGCCCCAGCTAGGAGATGGTTTAACCTGTTCCAGGGAAGTCCCCAAACAAAGCTGTGTAAGCCAGCAACCAAAGATGCAAAATGAAATGAGAGGAAGGAGGATGAAAGAGAATCTAGATCTGTGGCTTAGTGGTTAGAGCAGCTGGCTGGGAAAGGGACACTTTGAGACCTCGGCACCTGCCCCTCAGTGTTAATACCATTTACATTAAATAACTGTAGATTTAAAAAGGTAACAGAAAATGAAAGTAATCAGAGGAGCAGGGAATAGAACATCTCAGCACTTGCCTTACTTATCCTTTACTTCAACTCATGGCCTCATGAGACATTGCAGTAGTCCATATTAACCTGCCTTGATTCAAGAGAAGGCGCAGATATACCTCTACCCAGAGAGGCTGGTAGGTGGGTGACTACTTTAGGGCATGGCTGTGCCTGTGGTGAGGCACTAGGTATTTCTCATACTTCCAGGTTGTTGAGGAAAATATGGGATATATCACAACAACCAGCTTCTCCTCCTTTGAAGAAAAGCACATTGACCCACTGACTATAGCTGGGTCCTTAACACAGGTGCCTAAGTTCATGCAAGGAATAACTGAAGCAGTTGCATTTTCTGCTTTGTCTTTTTTTTTTTTTCTTTGTTGCTTTGCATTTCAGCTTCCAGTTACTGGACTATTGTGAGTCCCAGTATAGGTGCCCAGTGCCCCATCATCCACACTATTCAGTATATACAGGAGCTTAGCACTTGACACTTGAGAAAAATTGCACTTGTGTAGGCCTGAGTATTCAACCTTGGGTCACAGCATTTAGGTCCCCCTGAATATAGTTTCCTAACCCTTAAATTCTTCTATTTGCCATGTTCCTACTGGTTGAAGGCCTTTTGGTATTTTTTCGCAGCAATAAAAAGATCATCTCCACATTTTCCTCCCATGGTTCCTGAGATTTAAGTCTGGCAAGGTCAAGACCTGTAAACCTGTGTCTCATACCTACTCCCATGTCTCTACGGGGAGCTGTTTTTCCTCCTGGTAATCACTGGGCTCCATTTCCCTAAAGGATGTGCTCATTCACCTTATCTGCAAAGTGACACTATGGCCTCCTACATGCGCACTCACAAAAAGTACTGTACTCATGAACAAATTTCTAGAGCTAAGAGAAAACTTGTCAGAGCACTCACTTGGGTGGAACAGATAGATGGACTAGCATCTGCAGGTGGAAAAGAAGTTTCTCACCTATACAGTCAGCAGGGTGTTTTAGAGATGTTTATGCACTTGACTCCCCTTCAGTCACCCTGCCTTAGTAGCATGTAAGTAGGCAGAAACTTGGGGTAGTGACAGAATGAGAGTGCAGCTCTGGCAGGTCTGTGCCCTCATACCTTGGCTGCAAGTACGAAGGTGTGAAGGAGCCACAGTCCATTATGATGGTCAATCCTAAATAGTCCAAATTCCACAGTGAGCTGTTACTACAACTAAATGGTGATTTTCAGATAGCTGCTTATGCACAAGTATACATGTGTTTCACTGTAACTATTTACTCTCTAGTTTACAAAGATTAAGAACTGGACACACCAGTCATTCTGCAGGCACAAAGCATTGCTGTCTGCTTCAATCTGTATTCTGAAGTTGCCGAGTAATGACTCTTTCAGGTAGTACTCCTGTTAAACTACCTGCTTAGCAAAGTTGTCCTTTACCCTTATCTTCCTGCCTTGACCTTCTTGGTGAGACAGGACAGCAGTTTCCAGGTCTCCTTTCTTTAATGAGGTAGCCAGTAATATCTCTGGCTAGAAGTCCTTACTACTCACTAACTCACTACTTCGACATACGTCTGCCCTCTTCTACAGTCTGACATAAATTCATCAAAGCTTTATTGCACTTTTCCCACAATTTACAGTGATCCTTGTTTTTAACCTGTCTGTATGCACCAGTGCTCTGGCGTATGTATGCATCAGTGCTTTGACACTGTTATTGAAGCTCCAATTAAAAATTTCCACTACAGCTTGAGGGGAGAAATATCCAGGCAGGCAGAAGGGAGTTCATGCAGAGCCACCACCCTAAGGGGGACTGCTGACATGGTGTTGAGTTACATGTTCCTCAGTTAGACATATCCTTACTTGGAGAGGTTGCAGTCACTAGATGTTATTTTAAGAAACGCAGAATCATTTTAAGTGAAAATTTTATTTACTGGCTTGTACAAAGAAATCTGATATAGACTCATCCCTGCTAGAAAACACAAACTTCATTCCTTTTAAAGGAACATGCACACGCTCAGCTACATGGCACGTTTTAGAAGAAAAACTTCTTTTCAAAATACTCAAAGATTTTAGACAATGTTTATTGCAGATTCTCTTTTTTAGCTACAGCATTATTTGTGAAGGGATTAGCAAAAAAGCATGTAAACTGTACACAACTACATTTGTTTAGTCTGTAAATCTTCTTAGTATTTTTAAAAAGCAGTTAAACTGTTCTGTTAAAGAAAAACAATTACCCCTGGGATCTCATCTGGAGGTTTTAACTCAAACATTTTCAAGGAGCACAAAATCAAATTCTAAATGTGAGTTCTGCTGTAGATATGATGCTTCTTTACTTTAGAAAGTGAAGCAATCTAAAGATTTTGGCTCACTGCTGCATGCAAACTGTTAGCCACAGGAAAAATACAGGTTTCTGGTGAATAAAATCCTGTTATTAAATGAGTAATTTATCATGTTGCCATTGTCAATAGAACTGAAGAACAGTTGTGAAGCTTACACATGCATCTATTCTTTCCTATTGGTTATTATGCTAATGAACATTTGTTCTGAATTTCTGGTTCTTCTTTTTCCTGTCAAAATTTTAAAGATGTATGTCTTAGAAGTCACGGCATACAGGAAAGATTTCTAAGTATGAAGTTCCATGTATTGCAAAAAAAAGTGAATATGAGGAAGCATTAAAGAAATCAGAATATAAAATGAACATCAAACATGAATAATCAACTGAATTTTCCATCTTCTGGTGTGATTTGAGTGTTTCTGCCTGTCACTGCCTGTTCCGATCTTGCAGCAGCAGTGAACTAAATTCACATAGGGATTTACAAACTTACATTCAACAAAGGGGTGCTACTAGTATTCACAAAGTGCTCTCCTAATCCGGTCAGTTCCTACATTTCTGGCAGGGGGTATCATCAAACTTAGCAGTCACAGGACTTAACAGCACTGTGTAGTTTTGATCCTATTTCTGTTTGTGGTGCCTGTGAGACCAAATTTAGAGCTCATACTCAGAACACAAAAAAACTACCCAGTAGAGACATTTTCATGGACTTTCTACCTGAAAAAGAGAACTATCTCCAGGTGCAGAAGCAGTTCTGCATGAAAAGCTGCTTTTTAAGCTATTAAATTCCTATTTATCTATCAGAACCTCTCTCCATGGTTTCTGAATCTTCTGTAACTACTATGCTAAAATTTATCCGCGTAATAAAATATCTATCATGAACTCTAATGAACACAGCATTTTGTAATTTTTTTTTTGCATATCTCTGTGAAATAATTCAGATACAGAGTATTATTTAAAAGTTACATTGATAAATGACATATCAAAATTACCTATATCTTGCAACGATAACCCAAGTAAAGCATGAAATATAGCAGAAACAAAGTACCCAGAAAAAGCAGTTGTGATTGCTATTTCTCCTGCCCCTCTTTCTACTGGTGTGGCAGATAAACTGTTCTTTTTCATACTTACTGCACATATGCTTAAGGAATTAATGGCTTCAAACCTTTCCAGATTGCTAGAAAATTAACAGTAGGCTCAAAATGCTATCGGTTAATGCTAGATACAATAAAAAAATACTGAAGCTGCTGTGTATGTGAATTTATTTTTAAGCTTTTGTCTGAGAAAACCAGAAACATTTCTGGAAAAGTATGAGTGTGAAAACAATTGAATTATGTCAGCTGCATTATATATGGTTATGACACTTTTTTACTTGTGTTACGACCATTGCCTTGGGACTGATAGTCAACAGTATTTATTCTCTTCATCAGAACTTGTGTCATAGATGTTTTTAGACATACCAGAGAAATGCATTTCCTGAAGCAATGGTAATAAATCTGCATATCTGTGCCAGACTGTTAGGCTGAGGTGCATGAATGTAAGCTGTTTTTATCTGAGATCAGATACAGACAGAGAGAAGGAAAATGGAAAGAGTAATTTTGGCGTTCATTTAAAACAAGTTTCATCTCTAGGATTTTTTTTTTTTTTTAAAGGTGTTTATTTAAATCAATTTCAAAGGAAAAATGGCAATTCAAGATAGCCATAACAATACAGCTGAGACTTAAAATAGCACTAATCACTTAATACATCACTAATTTTTTAAAAGCACCCAAATGAGATCCTTCTCAGCAGTCTCATTCACAAATTCAAACAAGTACATGGATAATATGAAACCCCAAGTTGCATTTTTTTTGTTTTGCCATATTTAGAAATAGCAGCAGTCACAGTAAAACCGCAGTAGTTTGAAAGAAAATCTTATGTGGTAGCAAAAAGAAGATAACATGGAAGATGAAACTGGGTTGTATAGTCTCTGTTCTTCAGCATCTGCACCAAATGTGCCCCACATTTGCTAAGGCACCATATGAAACAAGTTAATGGGTACTTCAAAGATAAGTACATACAGGCAACTACTTTCCTTTTTGGAAAGTAAGAAACACTGCTTATACTTATGGCTTTAACGTTAATGTCATTTCTAAAACTTCAGGTTATTTCCTGTACACTCTAACTTTTTCCTCTTACTGTCTTTCTCTTACAGGGTTTTTTTGTAGCAGTTTTATATTGCTTTGCTAATGGAGAGGTAAGAGACAATGCTATGAGAAAAGTTTTTAGTTGATTAGTAAAGTATATCAATGACACCAAGAAGGATGAACACACTGACTAGCTCTGCTTATTCAAGAGCACGTGTGCATTCTTTTGAACAGATATAATTGTTTTTTATGAAGAGAACAGCAAGACATCTCACAGTTTCGGGATTCAAATGCAAAGTGTTTCCACTGAACCCTGAGTGGCTATAGCACTGTGTAGGTATGGATACCCTGGGGTGACTGAAATACCAGTAGAGGCTTATGGTCAGCCACCTAAACCCCACTCTCTTAATCAGCTGGAATCCCAGACTTCATGTTTGGCCAGGCTAAACCCTCTCTTAGTTTACCCCTAAAGTCCATGTGAAGGGACTGAATCTGGGGTACTTTAATATCTTAGACAGCAACATGTTGAAAAAATAATTTCTTGCATGCACTGCTCAGGACATCCCTAAAATTGATGTGAGGGAATTCCTTATCTAGAAGTTGTCTCCTGCTATGCCTCAAGGGACAGGTGGGGGTTCAGTTTGCTCTGTGCCCAGATTTAGGCAGATCAGTGATGACTCTTATGCAAGGAGATGACAGCAGAGAAAGCTAACCTCCTGCCCAATGTAGGGTGAAGACTGAATTCAGATCAAGTTGCTTGGGATTTTGTCCAGCTGAGGACTGAACCCCACCAAGGACAGAGGTTCCACCACCTCTCTGGTCTTCTGTTCCAGTGCTTCACTGTACTCAGGAAGAAACATCTTTTCCATATATTCTCTTAGAAGTTCCCCTATTGATTTCAATTTATGATCACTGTCCCTTGTGTCCTACCAAACACCTCTGTAGAGCGCCTGGCTCCATATCCTCCATGATCTCCTCATAGGCAGTATTTAGGCCTTCAGCATGAACGAGCCCCATTCACTCAGCTCTCTTGATAGGGCAAGTGCTCCAGTCCTGATCTCTGCTGCTAAGTTCAAGCTTATCAACAGAGTTTGTACTGGGGGCCCAAAATTAGATGCAGTGTGTAGAGGTAGTCTAACAGTTACTGAGCAAAGGAGAATAATCACTTCTCTTGATCTACTGGCTCTGCTCCTGCCTATACAACCCAGTGTCTTCATCACCATCACAGCTGCATGCTGCCTTTGCCTTATTGACTTGCTACAAGCTACCTCAGAAAACGATGCTATGTAGGCTGTGGAATTAATCTCACTTAATTTTAAATGTTTTCTAAGTTGAATCTCACTGTCTGTAGCTCACTTATATTTGGTCCAGCTGCAGACCTCCGCTACTTGCAATAAAGACACATATCCAGTGTCAATAGCACTTAGGAGCCTGGCACAGCCAGCTGGCATGGTATACACTACACTGACACAGGTACATGAATTTGGACACCTTCTTAAAGGCACCAGTGAAACAAACAACGTGGGCTTTATACAAAAGGTAGGCCATATGTTCCTGATATTTAACAAGGAAACCTGGAGCAATTTCATAACTACTTAAAGAAAAAAGAGAGCTGGCACTTGTCTGCAATACAGAAGTACTTGTCTAACATTTATGAAGGGCACAGAACTGCTAGCATCTCTCACTAGCAGTTAAAAGTTACTCTTTTGGCCTTCTACCTCCGGGTCTAGCTGAGCTTTCAGGCCGAAGGGCCTGCTCGTTAGAGCAAGGGCACATCCTGTGCCTCTGTGTGGGCCTGGAGCCTGCCCTCCATCTGCAGCACTTGCTCAGGTGATGCAGGCAGCAGGACACTCAGTGCTGAGGATTTAAGGCAGGGTGCCAGATAAAAAGCTTTAACAAAACAAACCAGATACCCAAGCACAACAGTCTGGCAAAGCTGCATGGTCCTCATTTCCACAGCCCTTGGGCTTTTCTCCTCCTCACTTCATCAGACTGTAAACATGAAAGTCACTTGAGCTCTCCCACACATATGCATTAGGATCACAGTGTATCAGAGATTCAGGAAAAACTTTCCCAAGTTAGAGTGAAGAGGGTAGACCCTTAGCTTCACCTTAGCAAACAAGTTTGTTTCTACACTACAAGGACCTCACCAGGTGTGAGGTGCACCTCAAAGGGGCAGGAAGCTCAGCACTTCCACAGTCCTTCTCATTTACAACTAGCATTTGGGCTAGTGGACTGCAGGGTAGTCACAAGACATCACTGTGGACAGACTGTTTTCTTCTCCCCACAGGTGAAAGCAGAGCTCCAGAAGCAGTGGTCCCGCTTCCTGCTGGGAGACCCCTTTGGCTGTAAACCCTGCTTTCTAGGGGAAAACATAAAATACCTGAGGAAATGTTCACAGAAACGAAAAAACAGCACCTCGGCAGCAAACACCACTCTGTGCCTGGAGGCAAGCGAGCCCTGGGGCATGCAGCTCCAGCAGGTGCTAGTGCAGCAGAGGACAAATCTCAGCCCAGAGCCAGGCTGTGCCCTCCTGTCTCATCCATGGGCAAGCATGTCAGACAGCAGCGAAGGAGAAGTCACCACTGGAGAGACAACTGAGGAAGTCTTTGAAGAAAGTGAGATTTAGAAAGTTGTCCACTACGACAGCACTTTCCAAAAGCCACATATTTTGAAAGATCTTCTCCCACCTCCAGACTGTACAGATCTCTGGAATGTGCAATGCAAGGAGGAAGCAGTTAATATCCCAATTGTCCCAGTTTTCTTAATCTGAGAAAAATGTTGATCTGGATGTTGCTAACCTGTGTGGCTGGGGTAGAAGAGGTTTGCTGGATCAAAAAATGCTTTGAGTTGACCGGTCTGGAAGATAACTGATACTGAAAGAGATGTACACAGGGGAGCAGGATGTACTTTGGAAATGAGTAGACTTTGGACACACACATTGTGTCCCAGTGGCTTTATCCATGCTTGGCTGCCATTCTACTCACATAATAGAGAAATTGTTTGGTTTTCTCTTTCATAGGTGTGTTTCATAAATACACATATGTGTGTAGAAGACTCTTCTCTCAGCAGACCAGAATCACCCCCCATCTCAAAAAAACAGTTTCAGGCCAAAGCAGACAAATTTTGTTTAAGCAAAACAAAAGGATTTTTATGTATTTAAAAAAACAAAAAAAAAAAGCTTGGGAAGAAACAAACTTTTGCTTGCATTTTTGAGCATCTTCACTTAAAGTTTAGTGCCCGAAATGTCATTATGAAATGAAAGAACAAAATGTTTTCTTTTAAAAGTGCCCAAATGAAATGTTTTGATACAATTTTTGTTTACTCATTTTTGTTTTCAGTATTCTTTTGACACAAGCCACACATTTTGATGCATCTGTAGCTTTGTCTTAGCTGTGGCCCAAATGGCAAAATAGATCAGTGATAAGTGCTGCTTCCACTTTCCTCCCAGGGGATCCAAAATGGATAATGACATGGGATTGTGACAGCACCAAAAGAATATTGTGAAATCCTTCTTCCAGCATTTAACAAGAACTATGATGAAATTTTAATTGTCACATACAGCTCACCCAGAGATGTATGAAATTCGATTAAGTTTGTTAATATTCTATGAGCCAGTTTCCAAACTTGCAAACATGAGCCAATTGGCATACTGAAAGGAAAAAAAAAAAAAAGTCCCACAGATTAGTGGGCAATATTTATCTGCAATATAAATGCATACACCAGGCACATACATGTGTAACTATCTAGCCTGCAGCTAGTTACATAGCATTCGTTATGAATTTTTCGTGTACTTTACTGGTAAGCACTCTATATTAACCTAAATGCCTGCAAATGTAATAAAACATATCCTGGGCAACTGGCTTTATGTGGCCCTTCTTGAGCAGGGGGGTTGGACCAGGAGACCTCCAGAGGTCCCTGTCAATCTCAACCAGGTTGTGATTCTGTGAAAACACTGTATGACAAATAAAAATTTTCAGGGCTGCTCGTGGGCTCTATTCACACATCTTCTCTGTACCAGGTGCCAACACTGTGCCTGCCCTTCTGGCTTTCCCTGCTTCTACATGTCCCCATCAGGTGCCTTTGTCCTTACACCCCTGCTGACAGCTTTATAACTGGCACTTTTTTGAGACAGGTTGCCTATATCTTCAATGTGTTGTTTGAGCAGACTAAGTTTATGCAGCTTATATAACTTACCAATACTTTTAAAAATTATTTATCAGTCTACAAATGTTTAGACATGTAAACTTTACCAGTTATGATATACTGTTTTCTTGCAAAGAACAGGTAAATTAATTGACCTGCAATATTAATTGACTTGCAATAGGCCGAGAGCACATTTGAGCTATCACATTTCTGGTACTTTCCAAAAAGTATTTCTTTTACAGTTCTATCAGTGTTAAGAACTTAACCTATTTAATCGGTAAAAGGTTTCACATTTTTATAAAATATTAAGAAAATGTAACTATTTCATCCATTTTAAAGTATATCTGCAGTTTTAAAAGGCTTTTTACCAGATGGTGCATTCTGCTTACATAAAATTTTACTGCAGAGGATATCTCCACCACCCATTACAAGCACCAGACATTACAAATCTGTTGACCATGTCTTCTCCAATTTAAAGACTGATTTTTAAAATATTAAAAAGCCTGAAGTGGTTTAGAATGTGTTTTACTTGGGTGCAAAAATGTGAAAATTATAAGATTGTACTGTATCTCAGTAAAATAGTTTACTTTTTGATTGCATTTTAAAGTATTTCAAATGGTCAAGAAACCAATTTTCTGTGCTCTCAAAAGCTAAGTGCATTTTCCCCTCTTTACTATGTGTATGGTCTTTTGCCTCTTTCAGTTTATAAAAATCAAATTTTTTTATATAAGCAGACCCCAAAGTCTTGATAAAAACAATTATCACATGCATTCCTTCAGATAGCATGTTTGTAAGTAGATAAATCAGTAAGTTTCATCAAAAAAATATAGCATTATTTATTATATCACTAAACTACAGAAGTTGTGAAATCTGGATGGCCACACGGATGATGTATTTTTACAGAAATATTACAAGCTCCTCAGTTCTAAATAAAATATTAAGCAGTCTGGAAGACAGCAGCAGACTCAACACTTCAAACATGTTAGTAGGGTCAGCGAAAATAGCTGCAAAAAGAGTCAGCAAAAATAGCTGGCTCTACTCCTAGGAAGGTTAAGGTCTGCAGCTAGGTATCCTCCTGGGATTTTCCTTCTGCCCTTTGTGGAGCCCCAGGGCTGCATGAGGGTCATTGCAGCCAGAGGATGTGGTAAGATAAGCTGCAGCAGGTCCCCGAGATGTGAGACAGAAGCCAGACAACTTGCCAGGGTTCCTACAAGTCCACAGACTGGATGGTCAGAAACAGCTGGAAGAAAGGACAAGAAATAGGATCTTGCTCTGATGAAACAAGAGGTGGAGGAGACAGATCAACCCAAATCAGTTTTTGTTTGCAAGTGATATTTTGTGTAAATTACTTATCCAATTTGTACATAGATTAATTATCAGACAACAAAAACTTTGTTAGCCCAGGGTTTTATGCTTGTGTAGACCTAGTAACAGGATTTTTCTCTTTATCGGCCAATTGCACACCTTTACTCCCCAGATTTCTATTGCCTTCACCTTATGAGAGAGACTGGTGTGAGCTAAAGGCTTCTTCCCTCTTGACAAGAGAGCTCATCCTCCCATGGAGCTGGCGAGTTTGGTCTCTGCTGAGTCAGTCCATTAAGACAAGGTGCTCAGGACATCAGAGACAACCCATGCTAAAACCTGACTCCCACAGCTTTGAAGTTGTCTTTGCCAAGGATTTTGCTTTCAATTAAAATGTGTATGACAAGAAAATAGAATTTCTAGCCCAAAATAACTTGTGGGATTCTACAGAGCTTTCCCATTAGATGTAGTGCAATAACTGATCTGACTTGTACGAGCAAGGTTTACGCAATCTTAATAATCTGCTGTGAGACATGCTATAAATTTTTATGTTTTATTACGCATAAAGCACAACCTTCCAGACATAATGGCTCCTTCTATGGCCAGAGATGTCAACTATATGCTAATTATTAATGTGTACTTACATTCTTTGTTTAAATATACTGCTTCTACATACCACGGTCTGTGCCTCAAAGGCTCAAATATTAAAGCACAAATACTCTTGGTCTGGAGAGCTCTCTGACAATTATGCCTTGGAATCAATAATATTGGTTTGTATTTTTTAAAATATGGAATAAATCCAGTAGATTAAGAGAGATGTGCCAGTTCTGTCATGTTTGATGTGCTCACTTCCCAAGGCACCAAATAGAAGTGAAGTAAGGCAGAGAGTCACATGTGCTGTCTCATTGAATCCAATGAAAAAGACAAGTTTGGGAAGGTTGGATGTCTGGGAGACACTTCAGTGCTAATATTCTGTTTTGTTCCAGTGCAAACCTGAATTAATATAACAACCTCTTTTTTAAAAGAGAGAGAGGACAACTTCAATAAAATAGATATACAAAGTATCCTGTGACGACTTGTTCTTAAACTACGGTCATCTTCCCTCTAGGATGTTGAAGATGGGATGGGAGGAGGTCTATCTTAGTTCCTGACCAAATTATTGCATAGTAATGGTGTCCTTACACCGTTGATATGGTATGGTACCAATGGTATCCTTACACCTTACAAGTACAGGAGATGAAAAAGGTGATGCTGCACCTTTGGGTCTATTTGAATGTCCCATGCACCTGTGCCTGATACCAGAACTGGAGGAAGTCCTACCAGCAGGCACGTAACTCCTTCAGCAGTCTTGACCTTTGTGAGTGCTCAGTCTTCAGTGGAAACTGAAGACAACCTTGAGTGTGTGGGACAGCAGCAGGATGAGAAATGCCAAACCATGACATGCCTCCTCAGGAGGCTGTAGGCCACAACTTCCTGGGCATAAGCCCCTCACCCCAGGCTGATGTCAGCTTTTTCACCTGCACAATAGAGCAAACCACTTCCACTTGACTACATCTGTGTTTTGCAACCTGTTGTTTCTTAGTCCACTCCTCTGATATCCCTCTAGCATCAGCATCTGCTATTGCTGGCAGGCCCCACTACAACAGTCTAAGCTTCTCTACTGGCACTTCCACAACAGCCTGATGGCAGAAGCTGCATTTAGGGACTTGTGGTGTCCTCAGTTCAGCAGCTGTTACCATCTTGGAGTCTCCCATAGCACTTCTCACTTTCGTAGCTACCCCAGCATTCCCACCTGCCATTGCTATACTGGCTTATTGTTTGGCCAGAGTACCAGGTTTTAGGCAGGCTGCATGCATGCCTCAGCTTTGTAGGAACTGTCCTTCCTTTCAGTATACAGCTTCTTCCTTTCATTTGCTTCAGCAATTTTCTTACTTTTTCCCATCAGTCTCAGCTCCCAGTAAGAGCAACTCTGTGATCTATAAAATTCTTCTTGACATTAGTATTTATTTATTTTTTAAATCAAGAATATTTTACTGACATCATCTTTTTCAGCTTTCATAGCAACCACAGTTCTGGATTTTTAATTATTTCTTTTCAGCCTGCCATTCCAAATCTCACAAACTATTTGCCATGCTAAATGTCATGTTGTGTTTAGGTATCTTTGCAGTCAGTCCTGAAGCTACGCAGAACTACAGTGAGAAGCTGCTGCTTGTAAACTGTGTGATTGTAATTAGCTCCAGGAAATTAAAGTGGAGCTACCACATAACCAGGCCTCAAAGGCTTGAAGGCTCAGTTTCCCTGTGTGTCATGTTCATCACGTTGTAATTATTTTCTCCCATCACAGCCAAATTCTCACTGCTCTCCCTGTTTGCTGTTCAGCTCATTTCTTTGCCTTCTCTGGAGTCAGCTCTGATTTTAAGCCCAGAAGCATCTCTGCAGACACTGCTGAGCAGCAGTCTTGGGCTGTTCACCCTCTCCCAGAGCCTGTCCTCCTCCACATGTGTATCCAAGTCCCTCTGGGGCTGAGTCCTGCCTACCCACCATGCCATGTCTGTCTACCCAGATGCCAAAATCCTGTTTGATTTTACCATGTTCTGCATGGGTCCTTCCCTCCCAGTGTCACAGTTTCCCTGCCTGGAGGACCATATGATTGCCAGAAAATGGCACAATTTGCAGGGAGTTTGGGACTGCTTGAACGTGGAGAGATGACTTCACGTCATGTGTACCCCTAACCACAGACACAGATTTTTAACCACCACACAGATTTTTTTCTTTTGTGAATTTTGAGTTCAGTGATACTCAAATGTCTGAAAAATGGGGGAAAATCATTTAGGCTACACAAATCTTTGGTGCTCCTTCCCATCTTATAAAGCTATTCTGGGGATAAGAGCTAAGAGTCCTGCTTTGCAGTATCCAGAGCATGCAGCTGCCAATAGATCTGTGGAGACATCTCTCAGATTTTTGTCTATCTATCTACCCAAATCCTCAAAGCTTAAGGCTTTAGGTACATTATGTATTCCTTACAAGGTACAAATAAAAAGACTTGTGCTATGTCTTTCCTGCTGCCTTACTGCTCCCCATAGCTGTAATCCTGAGCCATTCCCAACCCACCTCCCCTTTCTTGACTTTAAGGATGCTACTGGAAGAATGCTAATACAAATGCATCACACCACCTGAGGCAAGGGATTGGTCTGGAAATAACAAGATTTAGAGGAAATAATAATAAAAAAAATAATATCAGAGTATTATATTTTAGCCTGTCTTTGGACTTCTATATTTCTTGTCTGAATCTTTGACATTTTGGATTTAAGTAATAAATAATAATAATGAACCCATTACTCCCTTGCTTTGAACAAGCACTCTTTACTATCACCTTTGTTTCACAAAGAGGAAATTGAAATACATGGAGCTGACACGACTTTTATAAAGCTACCCAGCAAGGTAGAAGTCATCCTGTGTAAAATTTAAACATCCTGAGTCCCAGTTCTCTGTTCATTGTGTCCATGAAATTCAAATGTCAGTGTGCTTAAGCCATATACTGGCAGCTTTAAGTGGAAATGCCATTTGCTTCCTCTCAGCCCTAAACTCTGGCTAGCTGCTGGAGATGGTGTTGTGAGACAAAGGAGGCAGGAAAAAGCTGAAGAATTAGACCTAGTGCAATTTTTTTTTTTTTTGTTACTTTCTTTAGTTCTTCTAGGTGGTGTTAGCCTCACCATCTGCCTGAAGAGAGGACTCTGCAGTAGGACAGACTGCAATCCCAAAGCATTACACAGACCCAGACCTAAGCACCAACCCTTAAACACAAATGAGGAGAGGAAGCCAGGAGCACTTGGTCAGCCTCGTCATCTGTGCTGTTTTATGTGGCCCATGAGGTGTCTGTAGCTGAACTTTTACAGACAGTCACACTCCCCCAAGATGTGAAACTGTACCAATATATAGATGATATTCTGATTGGAGGAACTTCCCCTGAAAAGGTGGGGGAAGCAACAGCAGCAGTATGGCAGGCACTAAATAAAGCAGAAATTGAGACTGCACCCAGAAAATGTCAGGGACCAAGTAAAGAAGTAAAATTTTGAGATACTTGGTGGATAGCAGGCGGTGCAGTGATTCCGGATACCTTAAGAAAAATCAGAAAGCTGCAAATGTTCCAATCAAGGAAGGAGTTGTTACAACAATTAATGGGAACTTTAGGATATTGGAGGAAGCATGTACCTGGATTTTCTATAATTTCCCATCCATTATACTCACTCTTACAGAAAGGCAAACCCTGGGAGTGGAAATTAGAACACAAAGAGGCAGTCAAAACTCTAATGGAGGAATTAAAAACATATCAGTCAGTGGGACCAGTACACCCCTGTGACACTATTATAGATGAATGGGGTTTCACCAAATATGCTATTTACTGTAACCTGTTCTAAACTTGCCCCGATGGGCCAAAAAGACCTTTATTGTTTAGCTCAACCATTTTTAAAGAAACAGAACAACGATACTCTGAATGGGAAAAGGGACTTTTATCTTTAGTCTGAGCAGTTAAACAGGTTGAGAAGATACTTCAGGGACAACCTGTGCAAGACAGAGGACCATTTAATTTACTAGAAGCAATCCTAAAGGGGAGTGCTCCTCCCAGAAGGCGTTGTACAAAAACTCACTATGAGAAAATGGTATGCATACCTAACAGGAGTTGCAGAAATATGCAATTAATTGAAGGACACACTAAGATTTCCAAATTGCAGATGCCCATAAACACAGACCCTTTAGTGTCACAACAACCTTTTAAACCTTCACCCGTTCTGGATGCACCACCCCTCACTAAGGGTATACAAACAGAAAACATTTGGTTTACAGATGCTTCAGCAAAAAGGGTAAATGGCAATATAAGGCTGCTGGATTACATATTACCACCAGCAAACAAGTAATAGAAGAAGGTGAAGGCAGTGCACAAGTAGGAGATATAAGAGCAGTTGTTTTGGCAGCACAGGATGGAGCAAAAACTATATATGTAGACTCTTACATTGTGTCAGCCGGTGCCACACAGTCGCTCTGTCAATGGGAAACCTGGAATTGGGAAGTAAATAGATCCCCAGTTTGGAGTAACAAAGATTGGCAATTTTTACTGGATATAGCCAGGAAGACACCTTTCAAGATGGGATGGGTAATAGCTTATTCTAAGGATAATCAAACAGCCACAAAGTGGAATCAAAAGGTAGATAAGCTAAGTAAAATTAGGAAAATCACCTTAAATCCTAAGTGGTATTGACTGGGAGAATGGTTACATCAAAACCTAGGCCACACAGGTAAAGAAGCACTTTATTTTGCTGCACAGAGTAAAGGCTGGCCTACAAACAGAAAAGCTTGTGAAACTATTCTTACAGAATTTCACCAGTGTAGATTGAAATTACAAGCAGATCACCCTGCTAAAGCATCACCTCTACACATCAGTGAAGGGAAAAATTTATGGTCCATATGACAAATTGATTATATCGGACCATTCAAATCCTCTGTGGGATATCGATACATCCTCACAGGAGTGGAAGTAGTCTCCAGCTTGCTTGTGATGACTAAGTGTTGGAAAGCCAATGAGCAAAATACAGTGCGAGGGCTATAATTTTGGTTCTCAAATCTATCTACTCCTGATGTTATCCAAAGTGATAATGGCTCACATATTTTGTGTAAGGAACTGCAAGTTTGGGCAAAACAAGAGTGAATTAAATGGGTATTCCACATCCCATACTAACCTCAATCAAATGGGATGGTAGAAAGAACTAATAGCTTATTGAAAAGCAATCTCAAACCACATGAGGCTCAATGGGATACAAGACTTCCCAAAGTACTCCATCAATTAAAAAATCAATCTGGGCATATCTATCCTGTAAGCCTGGCATTCTTTGTAAAAACTGAGCTTAGTGCTCCACTTACTTGGAAAAGAGAGTATCCTGACAACATTACAGCCAGGACAGCCTGTGATGGTCAATCTACCGTCCATCAGTACTGTGCCTATGACCTTAACTAAACCTTGTGGCGCATTTGCATGGGAAATACATAGAATTAGTGCATGATGGATTTTTCCTTCTTCTTAATGGGGTAACATGTTCAGACTCTTTCTGCTGAAACAAGTCTCTATTTTCTCTTACAGCATCCCTGCAGGATGACAAACGGAAGTGTTGTGTTCATGTTAGTATTCCAAACCCTAACAATGCTGCTTCTCCTAACCTGTGGCCAAAGAACCCTAGAGTGGCCATAGTCTCAAGCTTGTGTTAAGTATACCAGGAGTATGGGAATACACTCTAGTAAGGGACATTTAAAGCTTTCCACTGTGATCATGCACAGAACTGAAGTATACTTAGAAAACGAATGGAGCTGGAATAAAGATGAAGCTGATTATAAAGTTCCCCAATTTCGGGGAACAGCAGGGAAAGGAATTAAAATAGGATGCTGGATGATCAACAGGTCTACCCATGAGAAGGCATCTCAGATTTCTGTGTACAACATTATATCAAACTCAATAGCAAAAGATATGAAATTTTGCACCTCTGGAAGACTGGATTGTTGGTACAACTTTACCTTAGTACAGCCTGTTTTTGTAGTCTGCCTCTGGGCTCACCGTAGCATGGGACTATAATTTAAATTTAAAATAGACATTACTGAGCCTAGTATAACAACATCAGCCCCGATTGTAAAGGATAAAAAAACTCTATCCCCCAAAATTTCTCAAATTGGACCATATGTGATCAAAAATACAGCTCAACAATGAGTGTTATTTAATCCATCATGGTCTCTTAAACAAGTAGAACTATTGATGCAAATTAATATCCCCACAATCAAACTGATCTTTTCACCATTCATATGTATGTCCTATGTAGGATGGTTAGCATGGTTACATGGGCAAACCCTCACTGCTCCCAAGTGAACAAGGAGAGTTGCGACCAGTATCCTAGGGACAGGATTGGGAGTCTTAAATAGTATAGATGCCAAAGTATTCGTAAATAAACTGAACACTACAACAAGTGATTTAAATAAATTAGAACACCCATTGCAGTCTTCTCTATTAGCATTGGGAACTAACCAATGTCTCTTATCTGATATACTGCCTCAATGGGAAAGAATTAGTGAAAGACACCACCAATTGATTGTGGATGCACTTGGTGCAGCCCAAAATAATGTTTCTCTGGCTTTTAGTTTTATTCAAGCTGAGTTGTGGGTGCAATCTATGATAGCAGCAATTAGAAGAGAAGGTGAAGGTGCCACCTTACCCACTGAAATTTGAAAGGTATTTGGGGACTATGCAACTAAATTTGAAAAAGAATTCCAGTCTTGGTGGTATTTAGTCAATTTCACTTATGATCTCATGAACAATAAGGTCACAGCTTTTGACTTAACATACACAATTCTTTGGTATATACCACATACCCAACCATTCCATTAGGATTAAATCACAATAGAGCTATACTCTATCCATTAGAACATAGAGTACGGGCTCAATGAAACAGAAACAAATGGCAAACTATTGATGTTAACACAGGCATTGTATGGGAACAACAAGGATTTATTTGTGAGAGTAACACCATCAAAGCCCAAGACATTTGTCTTGACACTGAACAAAATGTTTGTCATTTGAAATACATCTTAATGAAACCCCTGAAACTATCCTTGTATACATTGGAAAAGGATGTGTTTGTATGAGAATCCTTTGTGATTTTATATATGTAGGTAACATTACTGTAGATACAAGCAATCACTCAAATATTTGTGTTTGTAACTTTACTAAAGTTGTGGCATGCGACTTTAATTATCAGCTCCTGTTACATCTTATCAATTGTTACAATTATACATTGAGTCAAGATTTATTGCCTAGCCCCATCAGAATGAATCTTACATTGGTGAAGAAACTACTACAGCACGATGACCTGTATCAACCGCTACAACGCATCCAAAACAATGGACACAAAACTCTAATCACTGTTCATCATGGTACAGAAGAGATACACCATGTCTTGGAAAGAGTGAACAACACCATTGGTGGGAAACTTTTCTTGGATGGTCACCAACAGCAACAGGAATCTTGTGCTTCACCCAGCTGTGATTTTGCTGACTACGATGTTTATTGCTTATAATTATATTGTATATAAAGGTTTGGTACATGATCAAACAAATAACCCAACTTCAACCACCCAAAACATACAAATTAACAAATACCAAATAGCAGTGCTTCACCATCTACTTACCATGGATCTATAAGTGCACAAACTATCAATATACTATTTATGGCACAGAGGCAAGAGGTGACTGTACCACCACTCTGTGAAGGTAAGATGAATTGACTATAGTCACAGGGTGGAGTGTGGTGGTGTGCTCCCCCCACTTCCCTGGCTTAAGCCATAACCACCAGTGGGGTTGTGATGGCTGCATCCAGCTTACCCTGGACTTTGGGGGATGGATGGCAACATGGTAGCCAAGGGCTACCATATTTGCTGGTATGCAAATAGGACTATAGGTCAATCATGTTACTTTATAAATAGTGGACAGCCCAGGGCCCTTTGAGTTCTCCTGCACGGCAGTGGGCTGCATGCCAGGAGCTCCCCTTGAGTAGGGACACCTCTCAATGTTACCTCTCAAGGTTGAGCGATTCCTTGCCACAACAGATTCTCAGTAAGTGCTTAAGAAATCTTAACTAAGTGACATAAAGGATTGATTGTGCATATATAATCGTTTAGACATGTGTTGACCAAGTCTGGGACTAGGAGTGGATCTAGCTACACCTAGACTCCTCTTTGAGGAGTTTAGAAAGCAAGGGGGTCCATTCTAAACCTCATGACTCCACAGGAGGGTCTCCTTGACAGCGTTGTCTGACTGTCCTCTGTGCAGTAAACACTCAAGTGTACCTTGCCATTAAATCTTGCTAAACCAGTCACATTTACTATCAAACTTTGTTAACTCATTGTTTTATATCAATAAAGTATATTGTTGCTCCTCTCTTATGAGTGAAGTATATGGCTCCATCCGCAACACTCTGAGGCAAGGATTTTCAGAGCACAGAAACTGTCAGGAGAAAAAGCAACATAAATTAAAAAGTGCTATGGATTATTAGGTGTATTGAGTTTGCGTGGCAAGGTTTTGGTAGCAGGGGGGCTACAGGGGTGGCTTCTGTAAGAAGCTGCTAGAAGCTTCCCTTATGTCCAACAGAGCCAATGCCAGCTGGCTTCAAGACAGACATGCTACTGGCCAAGACTGAGCCCATCAGCAACAGTGATAGCGCCTCTGTGATAACATACTTAAGAAGGGAAAAAAAGTTGCAGGGGCACAGAAACTGCAGCTGGAGAGGGGAGTGAGAACATGTAAGAGAAACAACTCTGCAGACACCAAGGTCAGTGAAGAAGGAGGGGGAGGAGATGCTCCAGGCGCCGGAGCAGAGATTCCCCTGCAGCCCATGGTGAAGACCATGGTGAGGCAGGCGGTCCACCTGCAGCCCATGGAGGTCCACAGCGGAGCAGATATTCATCTGCAGCTCAGGGAGGACCCCATGCCAGAGGAGGTGGATGCCCGAAGGATGCTGTGACCCCATGGGAAGTCCATGCTGGAGCAGGGCCCTGGCAGGACCTGTGGTCCTGTGGAGAGAGGAGCCCACAAGAAGGGGGTGGGGGATGGGGGGAAGGTGTTTTAAGATTTGGTTTTATTTCTTATTACCCTACTGTGGTTGCTTTGGCAATAAATTAAGTTAATTTTTCCCAAGTCAAGTCTGTTTTGCCCATGATAGTAATTGGTTGAGTGATCTCTCCCTGTCCTTATCTCAACCCATGAGCCCTTTGTTATATTTTCTCTCCCCTGCCCAGCTGAGTGGGCTTTGGTGGGCACCTGGCATCCAGCTAGGGTCAACCCACCACATTAGGAAAGAAACAGCCACTCAGCGTTATGTTATCCTCAGTGAGCCTACATCTTAAATACCTTGTGTAGTTCTCTTTGTCCCACCTGGGGAGGATAGAGCAGAGCTAGATCAGGCAAATAGCAGGAGGATTTGGGATCAGAACTGCTCACTCTGAACAAAAAATGATTGGGGCAGGAGGGAATGAATATGATGGTGACCTGTCAGATCATGTGTTGACTACAGAAGGCAAGTAGCTGCCTCTTCCCATGCAAGAATTAAGACAACAAATTAACCTGGAGAGGTACAGATTAGTAGGAAGCAGAAGGAGATGCTTCATATTGTACATCACTGTGCTGTGCAGCTCTTTCCTACATAATGTTATGGGAAGTTTATATGCATTCCAAAATCAGTTCATGGGAGAAAAAAAATCTGTCAAGTGTTGTTTAAATACAACACTGCCACTGTTGGGGAAGAGAGTGCCTGAGCAGGGATCACCAGGGGCTCAAAGTGTAACCTAGGGAAGAATCACAATGTGTTTCATTACAAAGGTTTCTTCTCCCACCAGTCCCTAAGAAACTGGTACTTACTGGTCACTGTCCATGCCAGGATACTGGACTATATCGGCCTTTGGCCTAACCCAAATTTTTACTTTTCATAGGCTTGGGAGGTAAGAAATGAATTTGTTTCAGCAACAGAGAAGACTGAGGAAAAGCATAAAGCAACAAAGGACAAAAAAATGCATTCACTACTCATCTTCCTTTAATATATGTAAGCACCACAGCAACCAGACAGTTAATTATACTCTTAAGCATACAACTGTAACACATTTGCAGACATTTTCATGATAATTTGAGCCAACATGAAAGATTCCTGAGAATTGTGAGCAGTGTTAAGAGGTTGTCCTGACTTGACTCCCACGTTTCCACATTAACCACAGCGCCATCCAGCAGTCTTTCTCCCTTTTAAATGGACTTGCCAGAAAGTGAACGGGCAGTGAGAAGAGCTCCTGAAGGCTGGACCAGAGACCCATGATTGTTACCATGTTGGAGAAGTCAGCTTAAAGATATCTAAGCAGATAACATAAAAAGACTCCTAGTCTCTTTGAGCAAACAAGCAGAGAGAAATGATGCAGTCTTAAAACATTTACTAAGTCTACAAACAAAATCATAGCTCTGTAAATAAAAAGACTGGAACTTATACTGTAGCTCCAGGAGACTGAGTGTTTGGTTTTCTACTTTATAAAACAGGAAGTCAAAATAAAATCAGAGCTAGATGTTCTCAACCTCTACTTTTTGTGAAAAAAACACTGCAAACAGCATGCAGCATTAACCAGTGAGGCTGGACTGTTTGTCCCTACAATAAATACTTCACTAGTGCATGTTTGTAATTTTTTTTTGTTTGCATAAGGACTGAGACAGTAATTTATACAAGCAAGATTCTTTGAGTAAGAAATGTGCCATTAGTATTTCTGTGGTTTGAGTCAAGATAGAAGATCCTGACTGTCAAAACTTCACTTGTGTGTGAGGTTAGATCAATATAACGTGTGCAAACAGCATTCCTGGGTCCATTTTGTCTTGACCATCAGTTCAGAAATTGCCATTGTATTTAATGAAACCACATGAGAGAAATGGTGGTTTACAACTGTGTAGCAAACCAGGAAAGATTACAAGAGCTAAGTGAAACAAATTGCTTCAACTTTGCACATAGCTTTGCTTTTAAGGGCCTCATGAAGGACATGTGTCACATATGTCACAATGACCTGTGAGGGTTCAAAAACACTTTCAGCCCATTCAGCTTGTAGAGTAAGTTTAACGTCTTCATTTGACTTACAGCAGTAGTTATGACTGCTCCTATTCAATGGTCTTGTATGTATTGTCCATGAGCAGTGCAAATCATCATGAGCATCTTTGACGTTCTGCAACGTGGTTCTCTGTTCATCCTAAGCCCTGCAAAGCAGAATTTTGTCTTTTTGTGTTTGTACATGGCCAACACAGATGCAGACAGGTCCAACAGATCACCAATAGGACTTAACTGCTATCACCAGCCTGACCTGAGGCTTCCACCCACACCTTCTGCCCATGGTTCCAGGAGCACCATTTAAGTTCAGGCCTGAGCTACGTTGTAGGTGTCTAAGCTATGTTGTAGGTGCAGCTATCTCCAGCTTTGCTTCTTGGATGGACCTCACACCTTTGTTGTAGCCTTGTCTCTTAGTACTGTGTCTGTGTCATCGTCTATTGCTCCTGACAAAATTCCATGGATGAACCTGGTTCATCACCTCACCTTGTCTTAAGATGTCAATGCACCCCATTACCAGCATCCTGCTTTTTCCACACTTTTCAGACCTGTGTCCCTGGTCAGTGAGGGCTCTGCCTGCACTGTGGTCACTTAGCTCCTGGATTGTTCCACCCTCATGGAGCAACCCTGCCTCCTGCTGCTTCCTGACACCATTGCTCAGCACATTTTTCATCAGGAAACATGACTATTTGTGATGGATACATGTGAAACATCAGAAGATAGAAGCAACACCACTAGGGTGGTATCAGGAAAAAGAACTGTTCCGTAGAGGATTATGTGGTCCGTTTCCAAACTTGGCACCCTGTCATTCACCTGTCAGGTGGAGGTGCTAGGAGCTTTGGTGATTCGAAGATTGTAGCGCCTCATGGTATAAAGATTCAGTATCACTTCTTTCTAGCTGCAAGTTATGCCCTACTCCTTGAGCAAGTCATCTTGTGCTGCATCACCACTGGTCTGCCCTAGAATGCTTTAAGTGCAAGGCTTTTCCCTGAAATCCCATCAAAGATTTCAGATTAGGGTTAAGCAGTAATGCTTGAAGTAAGGTATGTAATGTGGCTACAGATGTGGTGTCGTCCTTTGCTGACCATACATCGAAGTTATATGCAAGGAAAATGATGCAGTTAGAAATATGTCACATGGCACATCACAGGACATGGCCTGTCACCTGCTCTTTCCTTGTACTGTTCCAGATTGGGATACATTGAGGCACTGTAGACTGACAATGAGCAAGAATGAGTCAGTTATGGCAATGAAGCCAGATTTTAGAAAGCAGATGGCTTTCACATTTGTGACCAAGGTGATGGATTTCTATGCTGTTGGGTCTGTGCCTGCACTAGGTCCATAACCAGTCCTGGTAACACACCTTGCAATTTTCAACTGACACAGCTGCAGTTCTCTAAAGACATCCTAGTCTGAAGCCCTCTAAGGAAAAAAGGGAAGCACACTGACACCTAGCGTAAAAGATTGAAACATGCACTCAAAAAACTGCATTGTAAAATGCAGAAATGGCTTTGAACTGCAGGAGGGCAAAAGGGCACTGGGAAACAATCCTAGGGTTTCTCCTCAGGCAGCAAGTTGTTTAAAGAGAAAAACACATGGAAAAGCTATGCCTGATTTAATATCATCTCCTATATTTTAAAAATAAACACCTAGAAGCAGTTTACCCTGTGTTCAGGAGAACTTGTAGATTCATTTTCAGTGCTATTTTTAGCAGATATTTCTATTGTGATAAGTTGATTTAATCACGCTACTGATTAGATTGCTTATTTCTCTGTTTCAATGACTGGTCTTTTAATTATGCTTTTGTCAAGCACCTAGTATGTTTCTTGTCTGTAACCAGATTAGAGCTGGAGCCTCTCAATCTGAACTCGTTGTATCTCCAGTGTAAACCAAATCAGCACAGATCAGGTATAAATGCATGTACTCATAACAAGACTGCCAAGTTCACCCATATGGCAGAAGCAGAAGAGTGCAGGGGCTTGCTGGAGCATGTTCTGTTTTAACCACAAACCACGAGCAAATCTGAGCCTATGAGGAACCTTCACACGTTTTTGAAACTCAAATTTTTTGCTGCTTTGTATTCTGTCTCAGGTGGTGGAAATCCCCCTACAGCCAGGGAAGAGTGCACAGACAGGCACATGCCTGGTGTTCCTTCCCTCAAAGTCCTGCCATAGTCCATACAGCTGCAGGACCTTCTGCCACCAGAGGCTGAATCTCTGGCTCCAGCAGTGCTTGTAATAAAAGCTTTGTCCCAACAGCCCAAACCTGTTGGAGTTACGCAAACTTCTGACATCCTCAGCATAAGAATTTGCATCTTGACTGTGCAGTCTGAGAGGAATTATCATATTTTGCTCTTTTTTTTTTTTTTTTTTTTTTTTTGGTGAATGTTAATGTTTCTAGTAGGAGGGATTTATGAAGAAAAGAGCTTTCCTGGCTTGTTTCAACTTCAGGTGAGAGAGGGGGGACCCACAACAGCAGGGTACGGAAAAAAAAAAAAAAAAAAAGAGAGAAATACAGGCTGGGAAAAGATGTAGAAGGCTGTTGAGAGGAAGGCTTCACACCCTTGGACTTCAGATAAGTTAGGAGTGGCAATTTAAAACGAGCCTTTAGCTTCTTGGACATAAGCCCCTGTGCAAAACCCCAAACTCTGAACATGGAAAGAGGTGTTTATTTGCCAAACACAAGACTGACAGAAGGTTTTCTCTTACAAATAGGAAACAGTTAATTAAGTGTTCCTTGGACCCTGTTAAGTTTTACTAACCTACTAACTAGTGGGTTTTTATCAGACATAAGTTAAGAAAAAGGTACACCTCATGAAGGACTGGAGGGCACTTCCTTCAGAGGAAGAAGTAATTACTGGGCACTGCAACAAAAGACACTCTCCAGAGTCCAGGCCTATATAAGCATCACAGGGCGATGCTTCCTCTCTCTTAGGTAGAGCAGGCGACTGTTGATAAAAGACTGACTTCGCTTTTATCACAACAGGAGCAAAGTTGGGGCTCTGGACAGTCCCGAGACTTTATTTGGGAACTGTGGGACAGTATGAATCAACATACGAGAAAAACTTGCAGAAATGCCACACAAACACTTCATCTTAGGTGACAAAGTATTGGGTTTGTCTCAAAAGGGTCAGTTCTAAACGGTTCTAACAGGTTGCAAGCGTTTTGAGGCTCATGGGTTATATTAAAAATCCACCTACAACGTATGCTGGTGGCAGGAAGTCCCTATCTGAAATAAAAAAATAAATTAAAAATTACAAGATTTTCCTCAAATCAATTCATGGGGCTTTTATTGCATAGGATGTCACTGCAGAGTACACAGTCTTACACCTTAAACAGGTATGCCTGAAATGCTGCATTTTTCCACAAGTTGCATGACAGTCCAAAATCAATAATTGAAATATAGTATACCATATCAAAAGTTAACACTTAGCTTCAACAGCATGACAAATGCAGGGTTCTATCTGCAGCAAACAAAGCAGATGCCTAGACCTGAAATGCTCTGTATAAAACCTTCATTCAGCCATCAGGCTGATTACATGCCTATATAATTTGACCACTGCCCCTGTGGCAGCAGTTCCCTTGCACAACAGCCAGAATAAGAAAGGATATGGTCAAGTCCGGGCGGGTGCCATTTGACACAGTGCAGTCTGCATTCACTGCAGTTTTCAGGACTGTCACAAACAGAACCTATGCTGATTAAAACATTTTTCTTTGAGTTGCAGGGGTCAGCTCATGTTTTCCCCAGGCTCCTGTTGGGTCTTCTTCCTGTTGATGGCGCCATCAGTTCAGAATCTGCCTGTTAAGGGACTTGGGAAAGGGCTATATGCATTATACCCATGGCACATGCCCAAGAACAGCAACACAGGCAAGATGTTGTTTTGTGTATGCCCAAACCACTCTTCACAGCTGCACCTCATCCAAAGCACTTCCAGAGCTGCACCTCTCCCAGCCCTGAATTGTCTGAAAGACTATCTAAGCTGGGTTACCAGTCACCAGTGCTCTTCTCAGAAAAGTCCAGCTTTTCAAAACAGCCAAGGAATCCCCACCACCTCCCACCCACCCTGCCAGGGCTTTCCAATAGTTTCAGCACTGAAAAGCAAAGCAGTAATTTATCACAGCAATCCAGCTCTTTACTTTTGAAAATGCTGCTCAGAACTGCGATTCATGCAAATCCACCCCAACATGTCCCAGTCCCTCCTCAAGTGGGAGGAATCCTAACAGTGTGTTCTGCTTCTTGGGGATTTAGTATTTCTTTGCAACATTCCTCAGCAGTCTACTGCACCTCTTCCCTGAAGCTGGAGCTGCATCAGTGCACGTAGGGGCCGGGGAAGAGCATGTGGGTACCAAGGCTTGTCAGGGCAGGGCTGCAACACCGTTTTGCAGTGTGCAATCAAGAGCCTACCTCTCACAGCAGTTCTCCAGTCACTTTAACCACTGAATCACTCCCAAATACTGCCTTCAACAAGACTGAGTTATTCCACCCTGGAAGGCAGGGGGGACCCAGCACAAATGCAGCATGGGTGCTGTGAGGAACAGCATCCAGAGCAAAATGGGATCTGATCCAATGCAATGGTGTGCACAGGGCCTCTGATTTCCACTAATACTTAATATTTGCAATAAAGTAGAAGTTAGGATACTCCTAAGATACTGTCCAGTTCACCATATAGAAAATGAGTATTTATCTGGAGATTTCAGGATCATATTGCTGATCAGGGAAACAGCGGAAGATGCGGACTTTATACTTAACAGGAACTTCTGAAGTGTTAGATAACAGCTTGAGGCACAAAGCATGTCTACTTCTTAGTCCCCAAGTGGTCCGAAATAAAATCTCCTCACTGCTGCCCTTTCAGCTTTCTTCCCACTTCTGCAGAATTTGAGAGTGTCAAAGGCTTAATTGCATGGTGGAATCCAAGCTGATTTCTTAATTATTTTGATTGAAAAAGTCTAGCACAAGTATTCCTGTGCAGAATGGAGTAAAACATCCTGCTTTTTACATCTAAATGTCACAGATTGCGAGGGTGCCACCCTGCTACTTCCACCATCCACTCTGGTCCTTTCAGTGTTATGTTTTCTGAGTGCTGGCACTATACTAGCATAGCGAATAAGTGCCATGGCTTGTACAGTAACTCCCCATCTTGGATTTCAAAGTTGTATCAAAGTCCTCTACAACTGAAAATGCTTTTTGCGGGTAAGTTGCAGTTAAATGTACCACAGTATCTGGAGAACTGTTACGTATTCACCAAGATGGTCTATACCATGCACCAACATCTGAAACAGCATTCTGAGATTTTTTTAACAGATTTAGGCTACTTTGGGCAAGGTGCAAGACTCTGCTGTGAAAACCAAGCTTCCACCTCGAACTTTTTCAGTGCCTTACCGTTCTTCTCCTTTTCTGAGAAGAGTGTGCGCACCTCTGCAACTACTTACCGCATCAATGTACAAACACACCACGGAGCTGTGGGATGCCGTTCTGCAGGTGGTTGCAGAAACTGAATTTTTACGTGAGTTCAAAACTGAACAAATCCTTAGAAGAAAGCTCCACTGAGGTTTATGAGATGTGTGAATAATGCCGTTACCTCCAAGGTCCCCGAGTCACACGTTGCTGGGAAGGTGGGCTCATGTTCTGCAGAACTGCAACACCCGCTTGCTCTGAGCTCTGCTTCTATAGCAGTATCCCATGCTGGTCACTTTTGAAGACAGTTGTTGGATTTGACAGGATTTTGGCAAGGCTGATTTTGACTTTGTCAGAAAACCTGCCAGCATGCATGTTAACTCAAATATTCAAAGTAGAACAATTTATTAACAACGACATTTTACAACAGTGTTTTCTCTTCAATTAAGCTACAAGATGCACATGGAACTTCCAGGTAAAGGACTGACCAGGTGTAGAAGACTTACAAATCATTTAAAGAATGCCCATTTCATGGCAGCTGCTTTCAGACTGATCATGGTCAGCTTGCCTGCTTGTTTAAGAAAAATACCCATGTAACTACAGGTGTTTCTTCAATTGATTTCCTAATGAAAATGAAATTTTAGGGACTGTACTCATCTGAGTATCATGCAAAGATCTGAAAAGGATAAGTACAAGTAGATTACACCCAAGTGATGTGATTGTAAATTCATGCCGCATTAAGCTGGTATCAACAAAGCAGTACACGTGCATATGGCACCCCAAGTGTTCTTTGATGATACTGCATTCAAAAGGTGTGTGGCTTTGGTAGAAGAAAAAGCAACTGGGTAAAGACAATTCCATGCTCAATGTGTCTCTGTACAGTTTATTTTACAGGAGATGAGATGAGCACTGTGGTGCATATAAACTTGAAGAACAATATAGGAAAATACAGTTTAACCATATGAAATTGTTTTACAGTAAGACAGAAAAATTATGTATAGGAAATGCCTTCAACACTGAAGGACAAGATCCACAGCTGACATTAAGTAGCTTCCACCAAACTCCACCAGTTTACCCGAGCTGAAGATCTGCCCCTTAAATCTTTTCTGCATTTGACTTCTTAAGATCAGTAAGTGATTCCTTCATGTATCCTTATAGAACAAAAGCCATCCTACAATTTGCACAATGATCCAAGACTTACTAGTTACCCAGACAGAGGCTGCATGATACATAAACTTATTTAAGGGGTCTATTCAGCCAAAATTTATGGAAAGTTATAAAATTTTGGTTAAACATCTTTAAAAATAAGTCATTAGTACTGGCAAAAGACAACTTTCCTAGAAATTTAGAAGTATTTAGCAAAAGTACACAAAAAGGACCAAATAAGCAACTTTATTTTAGTAGAAAACTCTGTTTTAGTGTATGACTGGTGATCTGGCCTGCCTTTGAATCCCTGCTGTTAAGAATGTCTGCAGAACTGTTCGGTGGATTTTTCACACTGTCTTGGGCTGACAAAAGAAAGGAAACCATCTAAGGAGGAGAAGAAAATACTTGTCCAATACTAGCACCTGCTTTTTTCATAATGGATAGAGGTTGCTGTCCCTAAGGAGTGTTTTTGACCTGCTGGAGTAAAAGAGCAGTAAATGGACATCCAAATTCTTTAGGCTATTCTGAAAATCTCAGCCGTCACATCAAAAAACTCCGAAGGAACAAGGAATTTCAGGTGAAGTGTTCCCAAATTCAAATGACTAAGATTGTCAGGTCATGCTGATGTGAGATCCCTGAAAATTACTATTCAGCTTTAGACTTCCAGTACCAGAAAATTTCTTCTCAGCAACTGCTTTAAAAAAAGAATATTTTTTATTTTATTTTACACAATAAAGGCCTACTTAGGCCCCAAATGCCACTTACTCAACTATTTTTATGCAGAATTCCCTGCTTATTCTACTGAGACCCCTATACTGATGGATGTGTCAGAAGATTAGGTTAGCAACGCTCCTTCAATGCAGTTGCTTTTAAGTCTAACATTTTCTACACCATTTTCAGCACTGAGAATTTAGGATGACTGTGCTGGACAGTAAATGATGAGTGAGACAAAGGCAGGTCTACTGGATATGTGGATGTCCTAAAAGAGTGCACAGTGCAGAGCAAGGAAGGAGGGTTAGGAATCCTGCACAGATCTGTGCATACTGGCTGCTCCTGAGTTTTGGGAATTTTTAGAGTGAATCTGTGTATTTTACATGCTTGTAGCAGGTACAATTTAAAGAGGCACTTCAAGGGGAACTACTAGCAGAATTTTAATAGGGTTGTGATACAAGCCATTACTCAGTTACTTGTTAAACCAGTAGCCCTGAAAGACTGCATATATTCAAAATCATAGTCTTGTCCACTCACTGAACCTGAATACAGCAGCTGGAAAGCTTTTGTTCTGAATATCCACTGAGTTTGTCTCTTACGACGCACCTGAAATAGTTCAACTTAATGTAAGTTGAGGGAATTACATTTGAATGTTTCAAATTTATATATTTTTTCTGTAATTATTATGTGGTTAACCTAAGACTTATTTTTTATTGGTCTATGAAAGATTTTATCCATGTACAATTTTTAGAATCAGATGCATCATTAGGCACAAAAGGTTTCTGCCTTGAGGAATGCATGGGATTAGAGATTCAAGTCAAATTGTGCTATGTGTTGGTCCTTTCAGAAAAAATGTCCAGGAAGAAAAAATAAACTGTCACTAGCACAAAAAGGAGTCATTGCACTTCCAAAGCTGGTGGCTGATAAGAAAAATCCAAAACAAACCCCAAAATAACCTCTCCAAAAAGCATGCAGTTACCACTTTCAGAAAATATCCAAAAGCATGAAGCTTGGTCAGCACATTAAAGCAACAGAGACATTCTATGAAAATTCAAAATTAAAGAAAAGATCCTGAAAACTGGTGTATCTCAGTGATGGAAGGTGGGCTGCAGTAACAATGAAGAGGGAAAAATAAGAATTGAAAGATGCACATTTATATGAATAAGATTATTGTAAGACAAGTAATGAATATTATTTATACAATAGTGCTTCTCAGGAAAAGACAAGGATTTGCTGACGGGAAAGGCTTCATCACTGTTATGCAACAGAAAGACTGTGTGCTCCAAGCTCCTGGAGAATACCTGCACGCCAGGCTTGACACATTTCCACCTGACTTACAGTCAGTTCAGTGCAAGGGTGCAGGATGTCACAGCGCTGCCAAATGCCAAAAAACATTCTGTAGTCATCAGTGTGGCATTGCCACATACCCATCTCCCACTGGCACAACCAGGTGCTGGTTTGAGAGCCCTGTACCAAGCAATAGATACAAGGGAATGTTTCATCACTGATTTTCATGTGCTAAGTAAGCAGAATTCGGAGAGTGATGAGCCTGTTACTGCCCCCATCAGGGTCTGAGGAGGACGAGTACCTCATGTTGAGAAGCTCAAATGCCACTGGGGCAGCTAAATATTTTCCTGCCCTATGTGTCTGTTTTTAATTTGAATCTGCCTGTGACTATTGGCCACCTGGTTAAGTTAAATGTGACTAGCAGGCTCCTCTGGTAAAATGTCAGACGCCTCTGCTGTGCAAAGGACAGCCATCAGCCGTTCCCTACCACTGTACGAGTATGGGAGGAATGCCCACACAGCAAGAACCATTCACAGCAACGCTTCAGCAACCTCTGGGACCTCATTCTCCTATTTCAACACATGCTGGGTAGCAAAAAGCTTACAGACTTTCCAGAAAGGTCTGTGATCAGGCAAGCTCATTATTTTGAAAACTGCCTTTTTGACACTGTCTTTTGAAGAGCTAGTTCTTGCAAAGCGGAAATGTAAGGGTGACCAGGACTGCCTCCAGGACATCAGACTCTGCCATCTCTGGGAACAGACCCAGCAGGCTGCACTAGTGCAAAAGAGCACACTAGCTCCTATAAAATAGCAAATGTATTTTCAATTCAGAAGGAAACAATCAACTGATCACACCAAGGAGTCACATCTACTCATTCCAGGGGGACCTTCAAGGTGCTGGTCTGGATTTCTTAAGGTGCTTGATAGCGAAGGACCCACCTGGGTAAGCAGTGCTCTTTTTCTCCCTGTGTGCGACTGAAGAAATAGATGGGCAGAGCTACAATTTCACTTAATTTTGGATGTGGGTTTTTACAGCTGCATCGGAAGGTGAGCTGTAGGCCCATGCTCTAGAGCTGCACTCCTACCACAGCCTGACACAGGGTCACCCATGGAGCTGCTGGGAACTGCACATATAGAAGCTAGGACTTATACATTAAGTATTTGAGGTTCTCATTTCTTAATGTTTACCTTGTACATGTACTCAACGACTAAGGATAAAAGAGGCTTGTGGCTATTTGTTAGCCTGATTTTCAAAGTCTCCTATCGTGTACATGCTCCCTGTTGCATTCCAAGAAATCTCTGAGTTCTGAGCACTTCCAAAGAGCAAGTGAAAAGAAGAGTGCACATTTATACATAAAGAGTCTGACTTGCAGCAAATATTTAAATAATGACGTTAAAAACAGGGACAAATTTAAAGAGGTTCTGAGGTCTGAGAAATTATGACTGCTACTGAGCATATAAGAGTTTCCTTTGAATGCTTTACAGAAAATTCCTGTTAGGACTCCCCCTGCCAAAAAAACCCCAACCAAAAAAAGAGGTGATCTGAGTACAGTTCACTGTCACAAGACAGCTACACATGCTGACATTACAGCATAGGGCTGTCAGTTAAACAAAAAGCAACTAATTCTGCAACACAAAACTGTATAGATGCATAAAGGGTAAAGAGAACCAGAGCACAAGTTTGGATGCTGCCTGTTATGCACAAAAGGAAGAACAATTTCAGTGTTCACCATAACTGTGCAACATGAGGGGAGCACAGCTACCCCACAGCAGCTCAGGCAGGGCTGCAGAAGGGCGAAAAGTATTCTAGAAACGTAAGAGGGATTTCCATACAACTTTCACTGCTGTTACAGTATTTTAAATTCTTTTTTTAAAAAATTAAAGCTATCACTAAAGATCCCAGTGTCAAATAATGAAATAACATTCCTATAAGGGAACAAGTGAAGTCTTTCAAGAGATGTTCAACACATAGAAGTGATGAACAAATTTGAGTTATAGGCATGAGTGAATCTGGAGCAGATTGGAAATCTGAGAATTACACCTTTTTGGATGTTGCTCTGTGAAAGCAACTGGAATCTTGCCAGTGATGAGAGAAGATTGCACTTGGCCCACGTGGTAAAGGACTTATCGGTTTCAGCTCATTAACTCCAACAGGAATCAGCCAACAGTACTGGATCCAGAATGAGTTCTGTTAGGAAATAAGCTTAAAGACTACCTTAGAGAAAGACTTCCAACAAGGACTCTCTACTGAGAAAACTATGCCAGAAGATGGCTTTGAAGACATAGGTGGACTGGTATGGATGATGAATAAAATGTTCTCATTCTGTGCAGTAGCTGAGGTTACAGCTGGTAAGCACCTCAACAGCTCTGGCACCAGAGTCAGGACACTCAAAGGATTCAAAGCCATAGGAATTCATGAAGCCCTTGAGCTCAGACAAGGGCCAAAAGGCTTTGGCTGAAGCAGAGATTGCCAGGGAGCCAGAGGCTTGACAGCATAAGACAAGTATGTGACAGCATCACTTAGACAAAGAGGGAGCTCCACAGGAGTTGCAGGACTCCTGAAACAGAGGCAGCTTCAACAAAGACCCAGGCAAGCAGAGCTACCAGATAAGAACCAGAGGCAAATACCCACTAATTGTACCTCTTCAGGTGAAACCAAACAGTACTAATTGAAAGCTCACATTCTGCTCTGTGACCACAGAGCCGAATGAAGATGTAAGACAGCCTTGTCACTCTACAAAAGACGACTGATACCTGCAGTGACTAAAATAGTTAAAACTTGCATCATGTGTGTGAGCCCACCTGCCAGACGAAATAAAATGACCCTTAAGCTCAGTACCTACAGAGGTAAGGGACTTACTTTGCTATTCCTATCAATCAGTTACATTGCAACATCATCATGCTTTTCATGTGCTAGCTTTTTTAACATAACCTGAAGCTTGATCGTGCTCTGGAGAAAAAGCTGTTTAGGATGAGCTATTGCATGAGGAAAGACTGCGTTCAACTTCATTTTTGCAACTCAATGGAACATGAATAGAGCAATGCTGAAACTCCCAAAGTTACCTTGTTAGGAATGAACATGAGGGCAGGCATCCATGCTTCCCTTCAAACTTGCCACTACCTTCTTTGAAGACGCTGTCCGTTCAGAAGCACAGGTGCTCCAGCACTCCCTGACTTGTAAGGAATCACACTGTCCAGGATCCATCAGCCAGAGAAGTGAATGAGCCAGTTAACACTGATCCTACTGTCTGCAATGTTGTATCTCAAGGGAGTATCATCTTTTGCAGGAAATAAGCTGGAAACTGTCTACAAGCAACAGCAGAACTTCCCTAACACTTCCAGTCATTAAAGTCTCGTAGAGGAAGCATCTTACCCATTGGAGAGCAGCACTGTGTGAGAGTTTGCTGGGCCGGGTAAAGATTAACAGGCGGGTACAAGTGCTCTCCTCAGTTTATCAAAGTGAAAAAGAGATAGAGACTCCATCAAGAGAATTATCATTCTGTGCAGCTCACACATTCCTGCAACATTTCAAATGGACCAAAAACTAGAATTAGGAAAACTGTCCGGAAATAAAACAAAAGGGGAAAAAAAAATTACCAGAAAATACAACTGAGAATTGAGAGCAGCTTAAATACACCTTAGTAGAGGAACCAAAATACATTTCAGTCCTCAGAGAAACCTGTGCTAATGGACAATATTTCCAGTCCAAAATGGATAAAATAATAAACATCTTTAAAGAAAGAGGAAAAATAAAGTGTAATTGCTAACAGATTATTTCAGATATTTATTAAGGAGAATACTGTATAAAGTGCACAACTAGCTTGGTTTTGCAATCAAAACAAGAATGTGGTGAGGTGTCATCGAGACTGCTCACTTTAATTTACAATACAGCTTAGAATACAGGGCTTGACCTGAGATGCAGCTCTTAAGTACTCCAGTTATTTTTGGCCATTGAACTTTTGAAAGCTCATCCTGCACCTGTGGTTTATAAAAAAAAAAAGAAAAAGTGCCTGTCCTCCAAAGTGCATGGTAGAGATAAGAAAAGTATACATTGGTATGCCAAAAATAATTTAAAAAATTAATAGGACAGAAAGGGAATCAATAGGAAGACTGATAAAGAGATCATCATGAAACTTCCCTGCTTTAGCAGCAGAAGAGGAGTCTAGGGAAACGTACGTACTCTAACTGAGCTCAAGGACTATGCAACACTTAGGCAAACCATGTTTCATTTGTATTGCAATAGTCTTTGCAGGAATTTAGGAGAGAGTCTGATAACAGTGTGCTGGATGCTTCCAACACCAAGATAAAATAGTAGTCAGAAATTCAGAAGTGTTTAATGAAGTACAGTACAGGAGGAGTCACACCAGGAACAGTGATCCTGAGCATGCAGCAGTCATGCCATTTCACCTGCCAACATGCAAAGGTTTATAAAGGTTAATGATGCAGCAGAGAAGTGGGTTCTGGAGGCATTTGTAAGACAGGAATGAATCTATACTGGTAAAGAGATGGTTGAGAAAAAGGAAACAATAAGAAAATGCAACAGAATTCAGTTTTAAATAAACCAGAAAAATAATCACTGCAACAGTATTAAAAATGTTTTTCAGATAAGACTTCTCTGTGCCTGAGTTTGTAAAGGGGAATATTAATTCTCAATGATCTAATCAGAGCACTTTGAAGCTGGTGAACAAAAACCTAGAATAGTACTAGAACAAAAGAAGGATGCAATTTTGGTGCTGGGGAAAAAAAGGATGGTAACCATGACACGAAGTGGAACATAACTGTGGATCAAATTAAATAGTACGGTTTGGGAAATTGTAGGTAACAACACAGTAAACACCGAGTAAAGGCCACAGTGGTGAGAATCAAGGTTTCTGCTCGATCTAAAGCAAGAATCTTAAGATTCTTGGTACTGTATGAAATGCTGAAAAATATATTAACAGCAACACTGAATAATCAATCAGAAATAACAGCAGGAGAAGAAAATTAATACCTTTTCAAAACCATTCTCCAAGCTACATAAGACTATGTGCCAAGAGCAGCGATGAATTTTGGTAGTTTGTGGTAAGGGTAACAAAGGAAGAACTCTAAGGTTAAGAATCTGATGCTGCAGAAGTGCTGGGCACCTACATCTACATTTAATGCAATCTAGCATCACAGATTCATGACACCTTTGAAAATCAGGCTCTAAAAAGAGAAATCCTACAATTTAGCTGGACAAACATGGTAATTAAAGATACCTAAAGGCTGTGATATTCACCTGAAGGAACCAACAAAGGGCAATTTAAACCTGGATCCCAAATACAATGTCAGAGGACTGTCTTTAAGGAGATTCTGTGAGAAAACATCTTGCATAACCAGGAAAGGTTTTGAACATCTCCTTTATTCCTTGGTATATAACCTCTTTCTGTCATTGAGGGCACTCAGACAGCTAATGAGGTAGGTATAGCACAACCAAGTCTTTTCTGATAAATAACAGTGATGGTAACACTTTCAACCTTATTGATTGGCCTAGAACAGAAATCATGATGATAATGGGTTTATGTATCCCTGAGAGGGAGTATAAAACAGGAAGAACAGGAGTCTTCTCCATAGATTTTGGGAGAAGGGCCATCACTTCACTGCCATGGTGGGACACTGTGTTATATGAAATGAATGTATTCACACAACACTGCTGCAAGATATGTGTATTTTATAGATGGGGGTGCAAGAAAAGTTAATTGACTTGCCTGTGGCCATGAAAGCAGTCAGTGACGGACCTGGGATTCATGATCAGGACTTCCTTGCCTCCTGCATCATGTTCAAACAGTTATCTACTTGCTGGCCAGAGGCTCACTGCATGGTTGTTCTAACATACTGTATAAAGATAGTCATGCAAGGGATGTAGCACAAAGTCACTGAAGAACAGAGTTCTTTCTATACCAGAAAGCAGATTTCTTCTGGAAGCTGCGTGCAATTGGGAACCTCTGGTGGGAAGCACACATCTGGTTTCTTCACCCTGGAATGTCTGGTGCTTAAGGCTTAGCACAATGAGGACCATTTTAATGACTAAATGTAACAGAGATAGCCCGTACAGGCATAAATTACAAGCTGTCTGGTAGTGGAACAACCTTTTACCTATGCTCTTCTGACTCTTAAAAACAAAAACATTAGCGTGGTTAATTCAGTGGGCTCATCACATACAACTATAGATCAGTCTATATTTCCATGTCCACAGGTCGGATATCTCCAGTTTTGTGTTCTTTTACCCACAGTTCCCTGTCTTTGGCAGGATCCACTTTCCGAAGCAACTGATCCACGAGCTCTACTGTCTAAAATGAACAAAACAAGAATCAAAATGTCAGGGGCACATTTCAAGCACAGTCAGTCATTGCTCTGAAGCGTAGACCAGCTATGGGCACGCCTACATTGCATTTGCAGACAAGTGAGAACCGAACATACATGCGACTTGGTGGACAACAGCCAGATCTGAATGTGAAGCCTCGTAGCAGGAAGCAAAGAAGAGGCAGACTATTAACGTCAAGCAGAGACAGGCTTTCTATGCCAGCATTGGACAGTTGGTCTCTGAGTCCTGTCCTGCAATCTGTACCTTACATGAAATACAACCATGTACTGAGGTCAGCATACATCCCCCATATTTTAATATTTGAAAACTAGCCAGTTTTTTAATACAGAAAAAATACGTACTCCCTCCTCCAACAGTGAAACTATTTACCATCTTCCTTGCAAGAACAGATGACCTCAAGGAGCAGTGCATCATGCTGGGAGAGCTAATAATGGCTCATGCTGCCCAAATGTAATTCAGTTCACTGTGTCTCCCCCAGCAAAAAGCTGTGACCCAGCAGTATGAAATGTAAACAGGATCAGAGAGTCTTAGAAGAACAGGATTGCAAGGTGGCAGTACAGTACTGCTGCAAACTAACAAGTTGACCGCATACACTTTTCACATCTCCTTTTGATACAGGTCAGTCAGATCAGCATAGGGACCGTTCTGCCCAGCTGAAGTGCAGTGAAGACCAAAGGGTGTGAACAAAAAACAGACTTACGCTTTGGTTGAACATGTCTGTCTCATGCCGCAGCTGTGTATACTGGCAAAGATGCTGCCGAATCATCTCCACCCTTTCAACTTCTAGTCTTTCAAGCTCCTAGACATGAAGAAAAACAAGTCCATATTTTTTTTGAAGGGCCAGAGCAAGGATGACACACAAAAGGTTGCCAGTCGGTGCGATACTACCCCAGGGACATGCTTTGGAGCTGAAGCCTGTGGTTGCACATCCCTACAATTTGCAGAGTATCAGAGACAGCAAGCAACAGAATTCACTTCAGCCTGAGCCCAATGATAGATAAGAAGGTCGAAACCTTTCCAAAACTGAGACAACCAAGTCAGAGAGACTGTCTTCAGGGACGCTGCAAGCAAGAGGGAATCTGTTTCCTGCAAGAAGCTTTGCATGTTTTGTTGTTAGCTCCAGAAGTTACAGTCCTTGGGGAAGCAGGAGACCACGTTGGGGTGTATGGCTCAGAGGGTCTGACTGCCTTGGTCTAACCAGACACCTATAAGAGCAGTTCTATCTGTTCATCAGATGATGAGCTGGGACAAGTCTCCACCTCATTCAGCTGGCAATAAGCAGATGCCAGCAACACTTTAGTTGAAAAGGTAGGTGATTTCTAACTTTCCTCCTGATTTTTTTCTGCCTCCCTCTTCTCCTGGATTCTGATATTATACCCCAAAATATGCATTTAGTCCCTCCTTGTCTGAGTGACAGCAGTGGAAGCAGCATGCTATGGAAGTCTGCCTTTAAAGACATACACTGTCATGGACTTTGCTGTATCACTAGAATGCTCTGTATTCACAGGCACATCAATGGGGTTGAATCTTAAAAAAACCTGCTTTCAGGGGGCATTTCTGGTGTCCACTTACTGGGCATCATTGTGGAGTGTAACCTGAGCATATACAAGCAGGCAGGTTGCTACATTGCCTTTCCTGTGCTATCAGCAATTTGTTAAACGCCTTTTGGGAAACAGATTCTTCATTACAGCACAAAAATCTCAGGTAGCAGACCATCTGCTGGGGAGGAAGAAGAGCAAAGGAGCTTATGGTATGGACAGGACTGAAACAGACTGAGCTCCTATTGCTGTTGCTGGTTGATGTACTGCCCTATGGAAAAAATGGCCTACTTTGAACACAGACTCCCTTACTTAGGGCACTGATGCGCAGGACCAGAACACTGAACCCAGTGTGCTAGTGCTAGTAAGCATGCCATATGCAGAACATGCATTGTATCTGCACTAGAAACTTCAGGGAGGAAGGTATGCAAGGAAACACAAATCTTCAGAACTTGACTCTTTCAACTTTCTATTCCATATGAACTAATCTGTACCTGAGTTAATCAGATGCAGACTGTTTTTCAATTTAGATTTTATATTCATGTATACCAAGACTTACCTTCAAATCCTTCTCAGACTGCGTTTCACAACTGAAAAGCCTGCTGTGCAGCCTGCAGGCTATGACTTCTCTCTTGAGCTATCTACTAGCATACTTCTAAGTCATCCTTCCACAGGAGCAAATATGCAGCTAACATATAGCTGGCTGTATCTGGACACAGAGGCACTGATGGTCAGTATCATTTGCATCAGTGAGAAACCACCAGTGAAGGTGAGAGAAGAATCAGATGCCTTATGTATAGGAACAGCCAACTTTTTCTCTCTTGTTCTGTTTTTGGGGAGGTATCTGCCTCCTGGTGTTCCGCTCACCCATCTGCCTTTATTTATTTACTGCAGTTAAAACAGTGCACTGACACACTTTCAAATGATAAGCAATTTATTACCCTGCTCCTTATTAGGAGGACTTCACAGTTTTGTGTTTGTCCAATGAGAAAAACACATGCAAAAGACATTTTTATTTCCCACTTTTGAAAGCAATTGGCTGTTGTCCAGAAGGGCTCTAAGGAATGACAAGGGAGGAGCCCTAAAGCCAAAGTACAGGTATTTCAAGGAATACAGCACATCAAAGCTATATCTTGGCATCCTGGTGACTAACCCCAAAGGTATACACCCTTAAGGTGTATTCTGTGAGCTGTGTTATCTTCTGAGAAACAGAACAATAGGCAATTGAAGCACACCTCTTCTAAGCTGGCAATACTCAAAATTTCAAAAAATTTCAAAAGAAATTGTAAAATCATGGAATACAAAAATTCATTAATATATAAATGGATTCAGTGATTTATCACATTTTTCCATCTACCTTGTGCATTACTTCATCCTTCCTGGGGACAATTCCAGTGTTCTGGCCTCTAAGAAGACCTGAACTGGTTTAACACCTTCTGCAAAGAAACAATTATTTCTTCCTTCTCCTACTGATATGAGTTTTTCTTAGAACTGAGAACAGGAAATACAATGGGAGATTTATCACCCAATTTTTCCCATTGCTTTGCACTGTAACTACCTATGAGTGATGTACACTATTACAATTTTGCAGAGTTATCCATGTAAGATGCTACAGAGAGTTACATACCAGAGTGGTGGTCACCATTTCCTCAAACCACTTGGACTGGGCTTGATTGTAAAGATCCACACAGCGCATCAGGTCATCTCCTGAAAAGTTCAAGATAACAACACATTAGTCTTCTCTAGCCAGTGTTAGGAGCTTCAAAGGAAATTGCAGTTCAGGTTTTGTAGACAGACCCAAAGGGTTTGAAGGTCAGTCCTGGTGGAGCTGAAGGCAGTTCTGTTACATGGTATTTGTTACATGCAACAAAATTTCAACAAAATGCATGCACTTTATGTGTGGTAAAGATCAGTGGTTGGGAGAGAAAGAATGAGTAGGAAAGACAAGATTTTAAAAGGATATTATGAATGTTAAGTAATATTTTACAAAATGCCCAGAACTATGAAAGCAAGTTACTTCAGTTAAAAAAAATGGTCATAGACATAAAGTTATATCTGAAAAATAAAATAATTAAAATGGGAAATCAATAATAATGAGTTATTGAGCCGCATGGTAGGACTGTAGCTGAGACTGCATTCGAAGACAGGTCTGCTTAAAACTGGAGCGAAGCATCAGGCTTAAGATGTCTGAGATCGAGGGATGCTTATTTGCAACCTTCACCCAGTTGCACACTCATGCATTCTCCAGCCTCTGAAGATGCATGATTCCAGTCAAGCTCTAGCTTCCTCTCATATTCAAGGCAGTAACACAATAAGCTGTGATTGTTTCCATTTTTTATTTGTTGCAGGACCTCTGACAGAGAGGGAAAGGTGGGTGGAAAATCTGGAAGGCACGTCTCAGACGTTACTGCTTTCTGGCTCATAAATTCTCTTTCTTCTTTAAACAAGGCTTAACTACACTTTCCCTAATGGTTTGATGCCTAGGTCCAGGGCTCAAATTCATCCTGTTCTTTTAGGTGCAAGAAGGTCTTTATACATTAACCAGGAATTAATCAAGCTTTAAGAACAGGACTCCATAGACCAAACAAGTGTCAAGAAGTAAGTGCATCTGGAAGTCTCTTGTGGACTTAGAACTTGGGGTGGCAACCAAATTCTATGAAGAAACCAGGACTGAGGGCTTAAAGCTTGGCAATAAGCTTATCCACCCAGACAGGGGATGCCTAGGCTGACATGACAAGTCCAAACTAATGATTTCCACACTCCAGGAAGCTCCTTGGGAGCTATCTGGCTTGGGGTTCTCCTCCACCCACCCAAGTGACTCTGAGCCACTGTACAGCCAGGAACATGAAAGCAATGAAACAAACAAAAAAATCCACGGGAGCAGAAAGCAACGCCACATATCAGTAACCAGTGAGATCGTAGAAGGGCTCTGGTCTAGAGCTCTCTGGTCCTATTGTCCACTTACAGCCGGGCTCATTTCAAAGACAGATCACTACGTGCTGCTGCTGTGTGTATTGCAAGCACCCCAGCTGGGCTGCTGGGTAGCACTACCTGCAAGGATGGGACAAGTCCTCCCCTGGCATGCACTGTAACAGTGGCACAAAGTCAGGGAGAGCAATGGGGAGACTCACACCAAATTCTGGGTTAATCCCATCTGATCTTCAGCTGTCCCTTGCCTGTTCAATAAATATCTATTACAATTTCTGAGGAGTCAAGAGAACACAGAAAGGCTGTGAATTTGCGGGCGGATAAAGAGTGTCTCTCATGGAGCTTCCTGTCGCTAACACATAACTTTTGTTTCTCCTCCAATGGTTGTCTATACATGGTAACCCTGCGAATGACTCTTCTCAGTCTCCTCAAAACCCAGACAGGCTATCCTGAAAGTTTTAAAAGCCTCAGAACTATGAAGGACCACTCTGGCAGGAATGGACCTATGAAAGGATGAAACATGCAAGCCCTAGTTAAAACATATTTTCAGCAAAGGTACTAACAGAGCTGCACATATCAGCTTTGCAGATCTCAAGAAAGACAGCTCCTGATGGATCCTATAGAAGTGGTTTGAGCCTCTGTAAAACATGCATAGGTCACATCAAGTAGCTGTGTCCTCAGTACAGTATAGCACACACTACTATATCCTCAGTATCCCTTGAACAGAAACCATTTTAATCACGGAGCAGCAGTGGAAAAAAGACAAAAAGTTCACTTTCAAGGAAAAAGACAGTAATAGGAAGCATAACAGGCACCTGCATAGTTGTGGGTGACTGTGATTTAGGAAAGAACCATGGAAGGAACTATGATTTAAGGAAGGAACTATGATTTAAGGAAGAAACATCCTCAGCTGAGCTTCTTTGAATCTGACTTTGAAAGTTTCATAAACATTCCGTTATCTCAGCACATTTTCACAAAACAAAAGGACCATTCACCCTCCTTTTACTGTTCTCACCCCGATTATCAAAATCATCATTTTATGACAACTAACATGGAAAAACTGGGCTTGTTTCTTCAGAGGACTTAATACCAAACAGATTCGTAGCACTTTGTAGCTACAATACTGAAAAACAAGAAACATGCAGGTGGATGGGTAGTTGCATCCCACAGGGCTGTGCTTGCCTCCCAACGCTGATGGACACAGGTACTCACCTGCCTGAGTGGACTTCCGTCTTGCCTTCTTAATTTCCTCTTCTGTCTTGTTGCTGAGCTTCACCTCTAGCTGCTGAGTTTTCATTTCCAGATCCTTCTGTCTCTCTGTCAAGGCCTTCCGGGCCTTGGATTAATTAGAGTCACATGTTTTAGAGGAAAAGAGCGGCCAGCTCACACAAATATTTGTCAGTAAGAAGTCAGGGACTCTGCATAAAATTGAGTCTTAACTGGGATTCAAACTTGGATTCAATTTCTTAGAACACCATGTGGTGTTCAAAGAAGTGTCCTACCACCATATAGAAGTTGTCACCAACAAATCACGAAAGTGTTTGAATTCTTCATAGGTTCTTAGAAAGGCACAGTACCAAAGTCATCATCAGACTTTCCTGTTTCTTAGTAACTTTCTCACTATTTCTGGAAGAAAGGGGAGGTGGAGCTTCTTCCAAATGTCTTAACCAGCATCACATAGACATCTCTTCCATTTGCTTTTCTTAGGATCTAAATTGTTGAAAGAATTTCAGGTACCTTACAAAATTTATTTTTAAGTACCTTCTGGACTCAATATACACTTTTCAGAAACTCTAACAATAGGAACTTTTGGACTTATTTCAGAAAAACTAATTCAGGTTCATGACAACAGCAGTTTGTGCTGTAGAAATCAAGAACCTGAGACCTGGTTACAACTGATTATTTAAATTACCTTACTTTAAAGTTCTTCAGGCTTTTAAAACCTGATTTACCAGTATCATTGCTGAACTTATACAGGCAAATTAGTAAAGTGTCTCAACAAATAAACATCATTACCACATATGCATGCTGTCACCTCATTTGCTGAGGTTGCCTAAATACATAAAATAAAAATAACTTGTTTTGCACAGATTTGTTATAAAATAGGTCACATTTGTTCTTTACCCAGTTAGTGTTTAAAACTAAATTTGGATGATATATTTTGTTAGCACCTTGCAGTTTCCTACAGTCACACCAGCCTGCAAGTTACAATGCTCTTGAGGCATTACTTGTATTTTTTCAGTTTGCAGTTTTAAAGACCCTGTGCTTGGTTCGGCAGATCGCAAGAGGGAGCTGCAGAAAAGCAAACTGGTGAGAAGCTGTGTGCTTCATCAGGCACACTACAGACACGGCTTTTTCCTTTTTTTATTCCTTCTTCTCAAGGCTATTCTAATTCATTCCTTTCAATACCCCTACTGAGGACTGTGTTTCTTTGCAGATATGACTATGAGGAAGTTACTGTTTTGCAGAAAAATGCCTTCCCTGCATACATACAGTCTAATAACCTTGTGTATCCTACAACAATTCTGTCCCCGGACAAACTTTCTCATGTGCACTCTGATCTTATTGAAAGCCCAAACAACCTTCTGGGTTGACTGAGCATGGTATTTTCCTTTCCAGCTTATACCCAAGAGCAAACCGCATGAGGATACCATCTGGCATAAGCATCTTGGCAACCAATGCATGGGTATCCTGTTTCCTTTGATAAAAGAGCACTTTTCATGGGTATAACTCTCCCTAAATCACAACCTCAGCTACCTACTGGACATTCATGTTAAAACAGCAACTCAAACTATGGTGCTGCTGCTGTGTGGGTTTTTCAGGTGAGGATATTTGCTGTGAGGTGCAGGAGATGGGAACTGGGGGAGGGTTTCTGACTTGCCATGCCAGGTTTGAGCTGCCTTCCTTGGCCATCTGCTTTTGGCCACTGCATCAGAGGATACTGAGCCAGGTGAGCCTTTGGCCTGACCCTGCTGCTATTCTAAGGCAAGGTTTTTTAAATTTTGAGGGCAATAGATGTGACTTCTAGATGCACACAAGCAAGGAGTATTTTCACCAAATGCATTAGAAATATATCATCCCAAACTGAGAAGGGGAGGATGAAGCAAAAAGCCAGTTCAACAGTAATTTGTTAGCCCTGCCTGTAGACAGGCAGGCAGATTTCCCAAATCTCAGCTAAACAGCAAACAACGTCTGGGGCCTAGCAAAGCATAACTAACAGCAGAAAGCACTCAGCAGAAACCTTTGTGGTTCTTTGTGGCAGAACAGAAACTTTTCATGGGGCAGCTGCTTTTCTGTCCAAACCAGCAGTATCTCACAAACTCTCCAGTTTGTTCTCTGCTCCTACCTTTTCAACTGCTGCATAGCGGCTGGCCAGATGCTTCCGTAAGTCTGCAATATGGTGGTCACACTTCTTCATGTCTTTCTTAAAGTTCTCTCTGAAGTTGAGCAGGGGTTTCTCTACCTCGCTCTGAAGCTTGTAATGAAAACAAAAGAAGAAATGGCAATTATGAGGAGCCGGGCAGTAATTCCTGGCTCTTCTGCTGAGCAGACTCAGGGCAGAGAGGAAACAATACACACACCACAGCCAAATGCAACGTCATACAGCAACATTTCTCTTCCCCAAGAGAGCTCTGAGTGAAGCTACTGCAAAACTCAACTCTTTGCAGGACAGCTCTGTTAAGGGAGTATTTACTGAAGGGAGCAAAAGGACAGAAATCTTGTCTTCCTTTCTCCCTGTTAAATCATCTCTCTCTTCTTACAAAAAGATCAAACTGCAGACAATATCCAGAGCACTACTTGAGGTGCTCTGATTCTGGCCTAACTGATGCAACTTGCTTACTAAAGCCACTAACCTGACTGCAGTAAGGTGAGTCAGTGGACCATGGTGACACATCAGCATTTCTTGTATAGTGAAAAGAGATCCAATAAGGGCACATTTTACTTACTTCTGTCAAGTATAAGGGAGCCTAAAGAGAAGTTTGAGTATTTAGTTGAAACTCTTTAAGTAGTGGCAAGAAACCACTGAAATGAACTCAGGAATGATCCGTCAAGACCGTACATATGACTTATCTCTTACAAGCAGGACTTAACAGTCTGTAATACTGAACTCAGAGTTTGTGTCATACTGCTCTTTGTCCTTCTGATACACAGTTTTGACATCTAGGAAATGTGCTCTGAAGGTATACAGATATTTCAGCTCCCCAGAAGCAACCAAGTAATACTTTTCTATTGTCCCTCCTGTGGGGATGCTAGACTCCGTCAATGCATGTGAGTTGGGTCCGTAATCACTTAACATGGCCCACAGTAGAGCAGTATCAAATAGTGCCTGAAAGCAAGTATTTTCAGCCTTTCTCCAGTGCTATTTTAATGGAGAAGGAACCTTCATTCAGGCTCAGTACAGCCTAATGGAGAGACGCTACAAAGACAGCCACATCCCTACAGAACACATTCTATAGAGTTTAAAAAAAGCCTAAAGCAGAGCTTGTTTAGGCAGACAAAGACTTGCACCACAGTGATCTAATACGGTCTACAGCTATCTGAAGGTCAGAGACAAGGGTAATGGAGCCAAATTCTTCTTTGTAGGGCCAGGCAATGTCACAACAGACAATCGAGCTTTGGGAGATTCAGGCTGAATGTCATTGAAAAAAAAAATCACCAGAATGGTAGCCAGGCACTGGAACAGGCTGACCAGAGAGCTTGTGAAATCTCTGTCTTTAGAGATATTCAAGACTTTGCTAGACAAAGATGTAGCTGACTTGACCCACTGTGGGTGATAGTCCTGCTCTGACTGGGGGGGTTGGACTAGAAAATTCTGGACAACATTTTTACGGCAGTCTCATCAGGATGGCCCCAGGCAAGCTAATAAAGACCTGTTCACAACTCTGTGGTCCAGCATGGTTACACAAGCTCTATCAAGAACAGAGGTACAAACCAACAGCTATATCAGGAGCATTGTCAATGCTCAATGGAACAAGAACTGGAACAGAGAGAAGTTCAGTATGGCTTCAGTGAACTCCAGAGGCAATATACTACAATTGATAGAGATGTCTGTGTCCAACCGAGTTTGAAGTAGCTAAACAGTCTGTGTGTCCTTCAGACTGCTCTATTAATAACTGGATTAACCTGGGTAAACAACCCAACATGAGCTAGTCATCCTCTGTAGAAGAAGTGGCAACCTGACTCACCTGACATAAGTAGGCATTGCTGTGAAAACCCTTATAAAAATTCCCAGGGCCAGGGACACACCAAACAGGAGGGCATGCCACTGGTAGTTCTACTTGCCTAAGAGATAGTGAAGATATTTGTTTATTTCAGATGGTTTATAATGGGACAGGAAATTCTGAGATCCTCATAAAGATGGGAAACACACCACCAGGAGGCTCAAAATGCAAACAAGGCAACTACTTCTTCCAGTTTTGTGTTCTAGGAATCTAAGAGGTGGACTTCTCAGTGAAGGCAGTCATCCTTCCTCTAGCATCATTATCCTGCTTCAACTTCCATCTTGCAAGACATACCATAAGCTATCAAAATAGACTCACATGTGAATGACCCAGGCTTTTAAATGTTGCATTATAGTTGGCCATATTTATTCTTTTTTCTGGGTGGTTTTTTTTTTTTTTGCTAGAAGACCTTGCTAAAAGGCTTTCAAATGCATGCAATAGATTAAAAAAACCCATAAATTACTTTCCTAAGATGAAGAGATTTAAAGCACCAGTGTATACAGACAACTCTGACATCCATCACTGAATGGGTGTGATGTGAGAAAGGACTTGAAATATCAAGAAGTTTGCTAAAAGTTATGAGGTACAGGACAGAGACCCTGTATCTCTCTACCAGTATGGTACAGACTTAGGCAGAAAGACGGAGGCATAGGGTTAATCATAGTATTAGATGTTGGAGAAACTACACAGGTGAGTTATCAGAAACCACACTTCAAAAATTCCTCTCATTTCACAAGTACTTATTCTTGCCTTTGCTCCGCCAGCACCATTTCCAGAATGCCTGGTAACACACCATCAGCCAGGCCAGCCCACCATGACTTCAACTAGTACAACACATGTGCATCTTCTCCTCCAACAGAACTCACCTCCTGGAGCTCAGTGAGGGATAATCAGATAGCTGGAGAAGAGGTTCAGTGCCATGATGACCTTGAAGGATTCCTTGTGTGCATGTAACTATAGCTGCCATGCCAGTCTGTACAGGCATTAGTAGTGTAATAATATTTTATGTTCCAAGTGCTGCGAGAGTGCTGTCACATTCTCTGATCTGTTCATGACCCCCAATGTAACAGTGTCATGAAGGACTGTCACAGAAGTTGTTCAGTGTCTTAAAGGCTGGTATTTATGTTTGAATACTCTTGGTGTGCTCCGCACTGCACTGACTGCTTGTGCCAGGACTGACTGGTTTTGTTCAACTATCAATGAGAAATACAATTACTACTTCTAAAAATAACTTCTCTGAAAGTAATAGCAATAATCAATATGTTTAAAAACATATTCTGTTAATAAAAGAAAGCTGGAACTAGGAACTCCCAAAGCAGGTATCAGAACAGTGGGGAGAGTTCAGAGGATGCTACAGAGTTTCTGTGCAGGGTTTAAGGAAAAGTAAAATAATGAAAGAGCTGCTATACATTGCCTGCCTATATGCACACACCACTCCAGGGTGCATTTCTTCCTTTTGGAAAACAATACAGGAGGACAATGGGGAGCAAAAAGAATTTTACTAATTGCAGCCCTGAAGTAGAAGTTTGAAGCAGAGCAGCGGGTTACCAAGGCAGCGGCTGGTTGCCTGAGTAACTTCTGCATAATCACTTACAAACAGTGCAGAGCTATAATTTTCCTCCAGAACATGGCTGTTGCGCTGAGATATCTGCCACTGCATTGAACTTGATCACCCACAGAGGTTAAAATAATGTAACAAGACGCAAGAGTATGTCACATGCGGTGGAAAAAACCCAGATAAATACCATAATTTGTACAAGTAATCTCCTTGGGCATCACTTGACAGAAAAATCCAAAAATAACATGAAGAAAGATCCCAGTGCACTTTTCAGAAACACTAACAATACAAAGAAGTCAGAGTCCTGGTTCTCTTCCTTCCAGACAGATACAGTAGGTTCTTGTTGAGAAGCCAAATATTATTTTTTATTTCTTTCTCTACAGAAGTAATCTGTACAAGCTGTAGGTAAATTTACTTGAACAGGCTGGAACTTAAGAGCCCTAGGTGAATAACCTCTAGAATTAGTTTTCCTTCTTTCTTACGAAAAATTAAGGCTAGATGTGTTTTCACTCATCAGGTAGATCAAATAAACTACAGTTTTGGCAGGAAGAATGGACAGAGTTTCAGTAAGTTCGTTCACAAACTTATTAATTCTTCTAAATTTGTACCATATATGCATGTGCATTTTCCCCACTAACAAGAACTGAAGGGAAATCCACATCAATTACAGGGCAAAAATCTTTGCAAAAGATTACCTTAGAGGAAAATTTGAGATGAACTTCTGCTTCATCAGCTAGACTCTTCTTTAGCTGAGCCCAAGCCTCTCCTAGTGTGCTGAAAGAATACAGAGTGACAATGATCAATGCCTTGTCTTCTGCACATCCTCCGAGCGAGATTTGTCAGACAGATATGGTACAATGCTTGGTACTGTACCTTGCTCAGCAAAATCATGGAAACGTGACAGCAGAAATCTGAGAAGATAACCAATCTCTGTGACCAAGGCAGAATTATATTGGCATTGCATGTAGCAGATCTTTGAAAACACTGTTCATAACGATCTCCAGTTACAGCAATGCCACAGTCTCCATAAGTGAGATACTTCAGTATCTTATCCTTACCATAACAAAGTTTTTCTTTTCTAATCCTTAAAATGAATCTTCACCAATGCACTTTTTCTATTGCCTCTTCTACTTTACACCCTACTTTTGGTGAACAGATTATTCTACTTCTCCTTGGAGAAGCCATTCAGTATTTGAAAATTACTCCATCTTCTTTTTCCTTCAGACAAACTATTTTCTAGAATATGGCAGTTTAGGTATGCTCCTCAAGACCCTCTCCGACAGATTCCTCTTAAAGCGTCATAACCAAAACTACACCATCTTCCAGCAGAGGTCTTCCAGTTGCTAAACTGGTAACAGATTATTTCATATCAGACACTCTTTCTTCTACTTATCTCAGTATGATTGCTTTTTAAGACAACAGTGTGAACTTGTTGATGAATAAGCTTGTGAGTCACTATAGCCAGATCCTTCTCCCACAAACTGTTATGTAACTGTATCTTTCATATCCTGTGAAATCATAAAACCTGGTACTTTCTCCTCATTGAAATGCATTTTAATTTTTTTTTAGTTAATTCCTCTAGTTTAACAAAATAATTCTGAATTGCAATTTTTTCTTCAAATTGTACATACCATCCCTCCTAGCTTTGTCTCATCTCTGATTACAGTAAACCCATTATTTATTCTATCATAGGTCACTAACAAAAACATTGAAAAAATCTGGACTTGGGACAAAACTTACGGGATCTCACTCCATAGCTACTTTCTGCACTTTACTTTTTGTAAGTAGAGGGTATGATGTCTTACCTAGTTTTGCACCTTAAGCTTTATTTAGGCTGCATTTCTCTTGCCTGCTTACAAGAATCTCCCATTGCAAAAAGCTATACTAAATTAAGAGCTATGATGCTGACTTCTGTTACTCCACCACTGGAGGAAGTTAGGTTATTTGTTCTGTATGCATCCACAATAATTGCTCACCACCTTAGTTTGCCACTAGGTGCTTCTAGAAAGCTTGATGGTTTGTTCTACCACTTTGCAGAGGTTAAATAAAGCTGAGTAATCTACAGTTTCCCGGCTCCTCCTCTCTCTCCCCCACCCCTTTTCAAAGACAGTCATTTGTCCCTTCCTGATAGCTTGAAAAATTGTCTGTCATCTGCAATTTCAAAATAACGATCTGTAATCTCTGGCGTTACTCCAGTGAGTTGAGTCCTCAAGTATGGTGTTCATCACAGCCAAACAACCCGAGATTGTTTCGCCTACGTAAGTGCTCCCAAATCTTCTCCTTCCCTAGTCCCACTCTGAGGTCCCCTACCACTGTACAGTTCTCACTGGCACTAACTGTTTTATCTGATCTATTTAAGTGAAGAAGGCATTTCAGCCTGCTAAGCATCTTTTGCATCTCTTATCCAACTACAATGACTTAAATGACCATGGATTGTATCACCTTCTGTGTACGTGCAGCAACACTATACCCACAGCAACTTGGACAGAACCATCCCAATACCACAAATCGGTCCCATATCATCACCTTCATGTCCCACTCACATACATGATGGTGGGTCTTCTTACCACCAGAGAAGGGCATAGGACTCTGGAGGGACAGCCCATTTCTGTCAATTCCACAGACTGCTGGACAGCAAAGCTGGAAAATGCTCTGTGGAATACGAAACCAGCAGTGGTAGCTGGTGTGTTCACAGAGCAGCTCATGGGGTCCCCCAATGCACACCTTCTCAGGAATGAGAGGAATACCCTGGCAAATGTTTACTTTGAGTGTGCTAGGCTGCAGTCCCACTTTCGGCTCCTTTGAATCCTCCTGTTGGCTGCTCTTCCTCCCTCACTTTATAAAATGGAATTTTTCCCTTTCCCAGGCCTCACCAATTCCCAGGATCTTCTCACTAGCCTCTTCCTGGCCCTAGCCAGTTTGGCTACGACAGCACCAGGAGGAGAAATTCCAGCAGGACTTCCTTCCACTCCCTCACGTTGCCGAGGCAGAGCACCATGAGGCAGTGTTCCTAGCTCCCTGCACTCTGCTCCATATCCCCCTGAGTTCCCTACTTGAACATTCTTTATGCTTTGGTCCTCATTCCCTCTCTTTTGATCTACTCTCCCATAGTTTTCTTTCCCTTCATTTTTTTCAGGCATTCCTCCTTTCTCCTATTGGGGGTAGAAGAAAGTGAGAGAAGGATGTGGAAGAAAGTGGTTTTAGCTTTGCTAGGAGCAGGTTAACACCCACCCCTAAAGGGGAAAGAAGAACAGAAACCATCATCAGTGTAGGTGCTTAGAGAAGCAACAGCCTAATTAGCCTCTACAATTTCTGCCCTTGCCTACTGGGAGCTGAACAAACACCTTGTGGATCTTCACTGCCAGTAGAAACACAGTGTCAGAACTAGGGTGAGGACAGTAATTTCCAACCTTGGCTTCCAGTGCTTAGAGGGTTTGTGTTGGAACAGATAGAGCTAACAACTTCTAAACCTTCAGGAGTGGTGTCTTTTCATTATTACTGAAAAATTGCAATCCGGTCTGGAATTGCATTGCCTAATACCTTCTTAGTAACTTCCAAAGTGTGAACATGCTGTAAATAAGGGACAACCTGCTACTTTTCTTGGAGAGCCAGACCCACGATGAGAAGAGACTTCTTTGTCCTCCCTCTGTCTGTGCTGCTCCAGTTCTACTGGTATGACCTTATGGATCTACTTTCAGCAGTATATATATTCCATGTACTCTTCCATTTTCAAAGTAATTCAGTACTTACATATGCTAATCCCTAAAGGAACTAGTGCTGGCTTAGAACAAGGATAGCATAAACACATTATTGGAAATGCAATGTTTTATACACATGTTCCTAAAAATTTACCATTTTGAACATCTTCAAAAGAAAAATACTCCAATATGTCCCCAACACACCCAGGATGCTAAGCTAAATAAACCTCTACTCAATGGGAGAGGTCAGGAAAAATACATGTACCTGTGAGGAAGGGATGTGTTTTATGTTAACATTCTTGTCTACTACAAAAGTCACAGAGATACACTTACCCTTCTTCCTGAGCAGCCAAGGAATTCTGAGACAGTTTGGACAGGTTCTTAGCATATTCCTCCTCAATCTTTATCCTACACTCACACACACACAGAGGGAAAATAAAAAGACAGCAGCAAGTAAGCTTTAAGGCAGAAACCCACACACGTAATTTAAAGAAATTCTCTGCATTTTAACAGATCTTGCCACAGGAATTTTCCTTTCAGTCTCCAAGGCTTGGCAGCACCAGTTTCAGGATCCATCTCTCCGCTCCATATGCTAAAAATGCTGTGGCAAGAGCAGGGATATATGCAGGACAGCATGTGTGATAAAATTAGAAGAAAAAGATACAGTTCTGGAGAGCAAATAACAAGAACAAAGTGTTTCTACTGTGCAACGTGGACTGTCTACAAAACCGGGCTCACTTGAGAAGCATGTGATTCAGTCTGCAGCTAAACGTGAGGTTGCACATCCTTGAAGCAAAGATGAAGGAATGCAGTGATATAGGAGAAATACCAATGAGGTTTCGGGTGCTGGACTGCACCTTTCCTAGGGACACCGAGTGCTTCCTGCTCCCCATTACAGGCGATCAACTGGTGAAGATGTGCCAGGGTCTACTGTCACCGACACATCGTGGTACAGCCCCTGCCCTTCACCCATCCCACCCACTGCCCTGTCCTTCTCTCCATTCACTCAGCAGCACACCAGGAACAGGATCTGAGCTTGCCAGTGGTGGGGGTGCAGAAGAGGGAAGCTGTTGGCACAAAACCACTGTGGGAATGGCTGCAGGGAGAAGAACAAGTGTAGTTGTTGAGCTAGGGGACAAGGGTAAATGCTGATTGTATAGTAGGGAGGGAAGGAGCAGCTGCTGGCTCAGAGGTGACAGGCATCATGCCTGAAACCCATCTCTACCTCCCACGAGTTCTTGTCCTAGTAAAACATCTGTAAGGTATACTTGATACCAACTGGGGCAAACAACTGGCTATTTGCTGGTTTTCAAACCAGCTTGCTCAAAAGAGCATCTCCAAGAGACAGATGAGTGGCACCCAGGTGGAGCAACTCCAGATTCTGTGCTAACTACGTACAAGCAGGGGAAAAGCCTAGTTTGAAATCCTTCTCCTTCCAGTGAGAAGACAGAAGGTGGGATACTTTTGGCATGCCCATTTGCAGTAGCTAATTGAGCAAGCAAAGTTACGCATGGCACATTTGAGACAAAAGGGTTCCCTTGAGCCCAGCTAAGAGGGGTCTTTTACTCTGTGCTGCTGAAAATATGATCTGAATGTCACTCTGTGGGATGCAGCTGGCTGAGGCCCAAAGTAATACCCAGCTTGGTATGGCACAGTACGAGCACAGTACAACTCCAGATCTCACCTAGCACATGAGGGTCCTCTTCTTCCCCCTCCCATGAGAACAAAACCAGCCAGCTCCCCATGCCTCCTGTAGCAAGACCAACAAATACAGCTGTCCAGCACCAAAGGCTACACTGGGGTTAGAACCTCACTATGAAAAGGGCTTTATGCAGGCACATTTCACCTGACCTACTTTAAATACCTACTTCAGGATGACACTAATCTTGTCTCAGAAGTGACAATTTCTATGGACTAGAAAAGGAGCATAGGTCAACTATAAGAAAGATGCAAATGTCTAAATGTAGCTGAGATAAATACCTAAGTGTCCAGCCCAAAGCCAGGGCTCACTGCTTTTGCCTCATTTACCAGAGTTCCCAACCAAAGCTGTAGTCTATAACCTTCACTATGCAACTTTATTCCTGCTGGATTTTGGCTTAAGGATGCCTTTGAGTGATTTACTTGTGGATGCTAGGTGTGCAAAGGCACTAGCTGGTCTGCTCACTGTTCTGAGCTGCCCATACTGACAGACCCTCACAGAATCCATGTCTCAGTCCTTTGTCTCATGAACAGAGGAATAAACATCTTTCATCATAAAAGTTTGCTGTGAAAATAATGAATTTAAAAGCCCAAGTCCTTCCTTGATACTGCTGTAGCTGGAGAAGGATTGAACACAACAAGACAAAATGAAGCCTCATGATTTTCACAATCACACATAAAACACACTATGTCTGCTACCATCAGTGCCTGTCCTAAGCATGGCACCCTACATGCAAAGCCACTGGCTTTGATGGAGGCGCTCCCCACCGATCCCAACTTCGGCCCGGGCTCTGGGATTTCAAGTGTTACTTGTAGTGCAGGTGGGTGGCACTACTAATAGGGCAGGCTGCCTGGCAAGGAGGAATAACAATTAAAAACTAACAGTAAAAAGGTGAATTTGTTATTGCTTAAGAGCCCCAATTACAAGACATAAATTGTTCCACTGCAGCCTGGCGTCCTGTCACCATCTGTGGCCAAAACACCGTGAACACCTCAAAAGAGGCTAAAAACCAAGATGAAGATATACCTCAAAAAGGGAAAAAAAATATGCCTCCTGGCCCTGGTCGATTTAAACACCCTGCAAACTCTGGATTGTGGTGACTGTGAAACACCAACACATCAGTACACAGGGACTTCCAAGCCTTGTGAGCCTACCTCCAGAAATCCACACGGCTGTTTTGCCATTACTCCACCTTCACACCAAAAAACCCTACGTTTCTTGTTTCCACTAACTTGTTTGAAAACTTTCAGAATTTCACTCCTTGTGTAGTCAGAAGCATTACAAACTATAAGCGCATTTTGACCCATACTGTCTTGACTTTATTAGTTCTAGGTGCTCTTTGGATATTTATTCCCTGCTCTCTTATGCTTTGTAGATTTGTTGGGTTTTTTTTTTCAAATAAAGTACTTTGTGTGCCCATACTCAAATAGTTTCAGTCACACCATGTTATAATGAAGAAAAACTAGAGAGCTACAAAGGGAGGCAAAGATGATCTAATGTGACTACCATGCAAGAAGAAACTAAACAGATTAAGACAAGGGGAACACAGAGAAAAGATGATAGAGGATATCTGACAGACATCTACACAACTGTCACTGTGTGAAGACAGTGACTATGAGTCTTTTTACACTATTTCTCCAGATCAGGAGGCAACAATGAAATTATCAGACAACAGAAGCATAATTACTTTTCCTGTAGTGCATAAATTGCAGAAGTCTTCTACAAATTGTTGCAGTGGTCAAAAATATAAAAATACTCAAAAGGATTAGACAAACAGTGGAAGATGTTTACAAGTATCTGCTGAACATGGCAGACCTAAGGCAAACTCTGGCTCTGGAAATCCCCAAAATTCTGGTTATTTGAAGCTGGGAGGACAGACACTCTCATGCTCTTTTCCTCTTACACACTCAGTACTGCCATGGTCAGATTAAAGTCAGTGGGCTAGACAGACCTTCATCAGACTCACTACAGCCATTCTCCTGCTTGTGTTTCTTTTCATGTAGCTAGAAACCTCTGGTATTTATTTTAAATTTTCGAAGCATAGCCCAACTCAATTAAAAAGTGAGTGGCCAAAAGCTTAAGACAGTGTTCCTTTGCTAATAAAAACACTACTTCTTATACTTGGAGAGTGATGCTATTCAGGGCAGTCTGCATATTTTCTTGGCCATTTTGGAGTGCTTACTGGAATACAAATGCTGGGCCATATTTTCACTTTTGATTTAAAGTAATTTTTTCCTTCTTTCACACCCACACCCTTGATCTTTCAGTTCAGTCAATTTTCTAATTATTTTCCTCCCTTTCTTGAGATCTGTCTTATTAAAATTCAAAGTCTGTATTATAACCCTACCTTTGTCAACAAGAACTGAATGAACACACGAGTGCTTAGTCTAAGATTGCTATTTACAAGTAGCTCCTCTAGAAGCATCTACTTGATAAAATAGATTCAGTTAGCATTGCCTCTTGTTGGTTATTTGATGAAGAAATCTGGTTATTGTATCTCATCCCAGCTTCCTATTTAAAGCTATTTTTATTAGCTGTCTGAACCTCACCTCCAGAAGGCTTGTTGTACAGATGGAGAGAATTTTTCTGGACATGAAAACCCCTAGTTAAATGTGGTCTTGTAATCCCCGAGCCACATGATGGTCATCATGAAAATCTTATCAGTATTTCTTCCCTCTTAGCTGGGAATGTAAAGGTTCCCCTGATGGCCTGAGCTCTTATTTCCATGAGTAACCTCTCCAGCTCAACACTATCCTCCTCCTTTTCCACACAGAGCAATCCTGAATCATTTGTTCCAAACAGAAGAAAAATATATTCATCTTTTTATACCTCCCATCTAGATCCCCTTCGAACTCAATTCCAAACCTTGTTTCCAGCACACAGTGAATCTTTTCTATTTCATTTTCTACTGAGGACACGAACGTGACTCTTCCCAGTGTCAGTGCGGCTCTCTCCTTGTTTTCTCTCATTTTATGCAAGCTTTCCCTCCCTCTTGAATGCTCCTTTCTTTTGTTTCTGTCAAATTTCATTATATACTACTTCCTTTGGAGCACCTTTCCCCTCTTTTCCCTGGCCATGGCAATCGCAATTCTGCTTGCCTTCTCCTCATCTTCTAGCTTAGCAAGACTATTTCTCAATTGTATTTTTCCTTTGCCAGCTGGTCCTTTCTTCTTCCTGCATCCTCTGGTCACACTTTTTCATGGATCAGAGAGGCAACTATCTCTTGGACTGTCTTACATCAAAGGCAGTAGGAACCACACGTGGATGCTGGGCACTCTGCACCTCCTGTACCAGACCATCTTTATGGCCTGTGCTATACTTTGCATTTCTCCACTGCTGCCATATCCCTAATACTAAAAAAAAAGACAAGAGGGAGAAAGAAAACAAACCACAAATGAAAGCAACTCTCTGCAAGTTCTGCCCATTTGAACTGCCCCTCAAATGCCTACACAGGTGCCTGTTTGTTGCCCTGTTAATTGTTTCCACCACTATTGATTTACAGCAGCACAGCCACGCTGTGCCCGCAGCAGCGGAGCATGAAGGCAATACCAACTCAGCAGCAAGCACCAATATAGAGGCATTAAGAGAGGAAGGCAGCTCCTTCAACTGGTCCTGCCTCCAGGAGAGAACATCCATCAGCATGGTCTGCCTTCCTGCTGGGAGCAAACACTGCTTGTTCCCTATGGGCAGTTCTCAAGTTTTGAGAATCATACTCAAGATGATTTACACTTGCTTGGGCACACGACAAGTGATTTCAAATAATAGCGACACTACTTATCAGTAATGATGTCACATCACCTCCTGTACATGGCTGAGCTGAGCATGTATCAACTGCTTGTTTGGTGCTCAGTGCTCTTCCCATGTCAGCAGAGCAACAGACCATTAATAGCATTCTGGCATTTTCTGGTAGGAACACCTGCCTTTATGACTTGGGGTTCACTCTGAATTATCTGTATGTGTAGTTTAGCTCCATAACCAGCTTAAGTCCCAAGTGATATCTTTTTACATCTGCCTCTAGGAAACTGTGCCTATGCCTCATGTCAACAACTTGCTTCTCCATTTTTCAGACAAAATATTTCCTTTCTAAATATCACCTCTACTCTGTTTTTCCCATGTCCATGTTTTTTCCTTGAATCTGCAGCTTAAAACCTTCTTGGCTCCCTCTATCTAAATGGACAGCCTGTGTGCAATGCAACTGAGACAAGCACAGCAGGGAGAGACAAGTGAGAGCTGGGGAAGACTGGAGAGTGTGGATGGACATTAAAGAAATATTAAATGTTCTTTAAGAATTGGTAGTGTATCTTTTACACAGTTAAGCTACATCATTAATGTACTGAAGGAATATTTAAATCAGGAAAAAAAAATTTGCCATAAATAGTTAATTTGATAGCAAAGTGCTAATTACCTTTCTCGAACAAACTCTGCCATTTCTTTCTGCATTTGTTTCCCTTTAAGTTGCTTTTGAAGAAGAATTTCAAATCCCGACACTGTATTGTTCCCTTGTGAATCCTTTTTATCAGCCTAGAAGGAAAAAGGAAGTTCAACAAAAAGACACCGGGATCAAAAACACAGACACGCAGTTCCCAGCAGCAATTGCCCAAGGAGTCCGAGCAACAGGCAGCAGTGGTGTCCGAAGAGCCCTGCTCTGGTAACAGCTGATGGTCGCAGCACCTCAGCCCCTCTCAGAGGAAGAGTCCAACACTTTCTCTTTCCCCTTCCTCTTATTCCTTTTTTTTTAATTAAAAAAAGGAAGTTTTACAGTTATCTTTAGCTAGTATAAGACTATGTTGGGGCCAAAGCAGCAGCCTTGCCTTCCCTTCTGCCCATGGCCTTTCATACCTGATGATACGTCTGGGCTGGCTCCAGCAAGCGTGAGCCCTGACAGCTCACCCTGCAAAGAGAAGACGGGATCCTGGAGCCAGCACAAGGGAACTGTTGGGGGAGATGGGAGGACACTGCTGCTCCTTCCAGGGATAACGCAGCCCTAAACAACCTTTAATAGAGTGTCAAGTTCAACCATGATTTGCACTCAGAAAAATACAGCCAGTCTGCACAGATCTCCTATAAAGCAGGGTAAACCAGCAACTTGTTCAATAGGTTACTGCCATATATCCCATCTTTCACTGTTTGTTTCCCACACAGCCCTTTCCACCCTTTGTTCCACTGACTCTCAGGGTTACTACAAGGACCAACAGAGTCTTCTCTCTGCTGCCTCTTTTCTGTCTCTCCTCTCTCTGCTTTTCCCTATTTCAGAATTTCATTTCCTACCCTCTTCCAACAAACAGGCCCAGAGAACACTTCCCTAAGGACCACAGGTTTTGCTCCAATACACTGGATGCTGCACATCTGCACAGAGAAAAATGCCACATTAATCAAAGTGTGAGACTTGTAGGACACCACACTAGGCACTGGGAAGCTCAAACAACAGGAGTGGAGTTGATCGAAGAAGGAGGGTGAGTCATGGGCAGACCATGGATGACAAGGCCGAACAAGAGGAAAGTCCTGGGAGCGGAGCTATGGGAGGATAAAAGTTGGCAGGAGAAAGACAGCTTTAAGTGGAATTTCACTGAGGGTGAGATGTGACCAAACCCAAGGAGCCAAGCAGTGGCCAAGCCTAAACAGAAAGAACCAAGCAGGGCATCTGTAAGACACATGCAAAAAATAAGCTTATACACCATTAATGATTTAGTGCTTATTGGGATCAGAAGACTGGAAGAAAATGAAGAAACTTTGATGGTTTGGTAATGGGACCATTTGCAAGTATGTCAGTGTATTCTAGCAAGTTACGGCCATTAGTCCTCACACCAACGCTGAGCATGCATGAGGGGAAGTGCTACTGTGCCTCCAACAGCTACGCTTTTTTGTAAGTGAATCTCTCTTTTTTTTTTTTTTTTTAATGGAAGGAATTAAATAACTGGTAACTGAAAAGACATGTGAAATTCATAAAATCTTCATTATTGAGGTAGTATTCCCCCCAGCCAAAACCCCCAGTTTCCCAGTGGAAGATTTTTTTCTATCAGCTCCACACTTGAAGGACCACTGTATCATTTTAATATGATTCAGGATCCTGAAAGAGGAGCTAAGCATGAGAGGGCACACACAGAAACACAGCCACTGCAGACCTCCCATGCTGAAGGCTGCATTAAAACTACTCAATTTAAGAGCTACTAATAGTCCTGTCCTTCACAAACCTCATTCTTTAAAAAACTCATTTATCCATGGGAGTGAGTTTTACAATTAAATGCAAAAGTTGTAACTATCTGCTTGTTTTAAATGTGATACCCTCAGCTTCCTTGTGTATCCCTAGCTCTCGTGCTCTGGGAAACAATGAAATAATATTCCTTGCCAGCCACCTCGCTATCCTCCCTCCTGCTGCACAGCCCTTTTGGCTGCGGTATTCTGAGACGTGTAGTTTGTCCTACATCCTCCCCATTTCCTGACCAAAATCAACTCCTGACAGCTGACCTTGCCTTTACTCGACACTCTTCGCCCACATCTGAGTCCGGTTAGATGGCTTCTACCTCATCTTCACTGGCATCCTCAGACACCCTGGTGCTGCATTTCAGCTCAAATTCTCTTGTACTTTGTACCACTAATCAAGCTGTTCCACTTTTTTGGAAGCTCAGGAGCTGCAATATGGCATGTGGCTGACTGCCTACTTACCCAGAAATAATCACAGTAGCTCCACTCCGAAGGTTTCAGCAACTGCTGCTCTGGCATTACGTCAGGGTGGGGGAAAGTCACACAGTTTATCTGTAAAAAAAGGCAAAAGAGAGTTAGAAGGTAATGAAATTTAGCTGTTGATGAGAAACATGCAAATGAAAGGTTATATACACGCACTTTCAATCAGAAAATCCACAGTGAATGCATGTCAGTGAAGAAAAATTGGTTGTTGCATGGAAACAGCAGCTAAGTATTCCCAGAAAGCTCCTCTAAGCAAGCAGGAGTGTCGACTCAGAGGAAAATAAACTACCCATTTCACATGAGGAAAACCTGCTTGATTTGGAATGCACTATACAGGGAGTTCTCCTAGATCCCTAACAAACTGTGGTAAAAATCCTGACGTGAAACACCCTGAGCACGCCCTGAACACAAGAAATATTGTGAGCAGCAGAGAGCACTGAAGGTACTATTGGCGTATCTCATCAGAAAATCTTGGCTGTGTTAAGTCTTTTACAGGATTACAAAAAAAGGTGTTATTTTTTTCAGTGCACAGCCCTTCCATCTATCCCAGAAACCTTTTCAGATGAAAGTGATGCTCCCTGCAAAAAGGAACAGGGTCTCTCTAAAGTCAGCTAGCCTTCAGTGTGCAAAAAACCACAGTAATTTTGTGAGACAGGACTCATCACACAGTCATTAAACAAAGGCATAAAAATGTACAAGTGCTCATTAAGTTATTGCAGTAGAAAATGTAGTCTGATAAAAGCACAGTGGAAGCAAAGAGCATGACAGCTACTGCAGAACATGCTGCAGAATAACTCTGGATGCAGTTAAGCCCTTCAGGGGAAGCATCAGCAAGAGTCAGAGCTTACTTGCCAGTTCATAATGCTCACCTAAAATTTCTGCTGGGCAGGCACACTAAATCAGTCCCTCTTATCGCACCCGCAGGTTCACTGCCGTGATTAATACTTGTTAATACTTGTGTATTAATCAAGGAACCACCAGAAACTGAGGATAGAAGACTCACAGATGTAACTGTATGGGTTTGGGTGTTTTTTTGGATCAGTTAACATTCACAGGAAATCCAAAACCAAAGCTGTGGGCAGGGTTAGCACAGCTGCATGGGCTGACCTAAAGGTAGTGCTTACATGCAGTGAATCTGCCTTTGGGCTATTCAGAGAGGATCAAAAAGGACATGGCAACATACTGCAAAGTGCTGACACAATGTAAACCCACCATGCTAGGGCAATGCAGACAAAGCCTTTAGCTGATACAACGTTGTTCCTACAAACCCACGTTGGCTCTGCTGCTGTCTGCCCATGCTGAAGTTTCAGTGGCTGTCCTGTACTTAAGGCAAGAGCTTTCTCTACCCCCCTTCTCCACAAAAATCAGACTGTCCAGAGCTTGCCAAGTCCATTTCAAAGCAGGCTGAGGACCCTGTACCTATGGTGTCTTTGGCTGTCACCTCAGCTAGATCCTAAACTGCATCTTCCCTTCCAGCTCCCATTGGGCTTCAATCTGATCTGCAGGAGGTGGGAGACCAGGGCTCTTACTTCACCATCATTTTGCAGGCAGCAGTCATGCACTGGTGAGCCTGCATCTCCAGCCACAGCCAGCCGCCACTGGGCACACAGTCCCATCAACAGACAACAGGAGCTGCTGAAAACACCTCTCTGTTCCTTCACGTTCCCCATCAGAAATGTCATGCATCAGGAGTTATAAAACATCAACTCGGTTCAGAGTGGGATGGCCACGCGACAGAGGTGCCAGTGCTCACGTGTCACCACCACAGGCCTCCAGCACAAAGCCCTTCTATCAGGGATGTTTCACTGAGGACCGCTTCTGCCTCTGCTGAAGTTTTCCTCTCCTGCCGCTTCCCTGTCAGCTCAGTTATATCAGGACAGCACTGCAAGCTCATCTTGCCCTGCTAGGTAGGTTGTGTTACCTTCCCTTCTCCATTCAGGGACCACCAGGTCTAAAAGCCTGCGAGCAGATCCCATCATCCGCTGGAAGCACCCTCCAGCCACAGAGGAGGAGCTGGCACCTCTCCTCTGGGCACAGGCAGCACAAGCAAGGGTGTGCAGAACTGCTCGTGGGTACTGCAAATCTCTGGTGCAAGGGGCTGCCAATATGCACTGGCTCAACACCCTGTTAGGAGACTTCTCTCACCCCCACCAGGAAGCTTCACAACTGATCAGCCCAAATGTCTCAAAAAGACCAGCTAGAAACCTTAAGCCAAATTGCTGCTTTCAGACAGCATCCAACAAGCACCGACCTGGACCAGTGCTGCACCAGTGCACAAGGGCTGACAGGTAAAAGGCTCCGCTTTGCTTCACAGATCACCAAATTCCATTGCCAGTGCTGATCATGGGCCGCACTGGTACCTGGGCATGCCTCTACACTATCACAGCAACACACTATTTCTCAAATAACACAATATATTGTAGTTTCGCTTTAAAAAAATGAGATGGCCTCAGAACCTGCGCACAATTGCTCTGCCATGTTCCGTAGTGGGCCAACTGCTTCCCGTGAGTGAGCAATGCTGCAGCGCATCCTCCCAGAGCAGGTGAGATTGGGGAAACAAAGAATTATCAGCAATGTTATAGGTAACCATGTGAAGGCATGCAGTATCAAGACAGGTTTAAACAGCTTCTGGCTTTGAGGATTTTTGCTTTGATGCTGTATTTCACACTCACTGAATAAAAATGAGGGTGTCAGCCACAGGTCACTTGGACACCAGCCCTTCCAGCCCCTCCAGCCTGGCAGCCTGCACAAAACACTGCCCTGTACACAGATACCATGTGTGCTTACACAACACACCTCATGGGCATCCAGGATAAGGTGCTGCCTCTTGAGAGCAGACTGACAAGCTACAGGAACTTGGGATTTAGCTCAAGTTAAAAATAGTTAGCAGTAGAATGCAAAAGAGGTAAAGAGACTGCATGGAAGTTTTAGGGATGCTGGAAACGATTCACATCTCCACATCAGGAACACCACTACTGCAGTGGTGAAAGGAGAAGCTATTCTGGTTTCCACCTATCCTCTTACTGGTGGTCTTGCAGAGAATGGCTAGGAAGTCCCCTGTGGAAACACACTGCTGAGTGGAGTTTCGTGTTGCCCAAGACTACTTACTTCAACTGAGAAAGGACCAAATGCTTCCCATGAAGACAGCAGTGTTTTCATGGCAGATTTCTAGGGCCCAACATTGTGACACTGGGTAATGAGAAAGGGGGGGGAGATAGGCACCTGCTCAGTGTATTTTGTAGTCTTTACCAGAAGACTGGGCATCATCGCACTGCACACCAGGATACAGAGGTCTTGTGCAGCAGGGAGCACGTAGAGTGGCATATGAGTTGTTCCCTGCAGCTTAAAAATCTGCAAAGGGTAACTGCAAAGGAAATTCATACTCCCTGCTAAAAATGCCACCTCTTTCACAAAAACTAAATCTGTGTTGGTTGGAAGCTGCTTATTAAGACTTTCTGTTACGTCACTAATGTCCTGAAGAAATAAACACAGAGTCACTGGAAATGCCCACATTCAGACTGGTGAAAGTGTTCCACTGCAATGGACCAAACACACTGCACCACATCAATGCACGCAGCAGGAAGAGTAACAGTGAGTACACGTGTCCACAAGTGATGAGAGTAGGGTTAATTCACGTGTTTCTCAAAGAGTATCGTCATGCTCTAAGTTTTATGAATAAATCAAGCATTCTTCACTTCTCAGAAGTTTATACTTAATTTTCCAGAAACGATGCTGAATTGTCTGGAAAAAGTCATGAGCCCATTTGGGTCTAGTATCACATTTAAAAGGAAATTGGTGTCAGAATTTAAAAAAAAAAAAAAAAAGGCAGAAGCTTTTGCAATCTTAAAAAAAAAAAAAAAAAAAAAAAAAAGATTATTTGTGTGGTAAACAGAACTTAACAGAACTTACAGTTTTCTACACAAAGTCCTGGAGAGGGCATGAAAATTTTCAAAACTCTAGAAATATTACTAAAAATCATAGACGACTGTGTAGGAAATCCTGTGACTCTTTCTTTCCTTTCATCACCACAGATTTCTTATACTTAAACAAGAACTCTTGGATGTGTATTTCCAAACATTTCTAAAACCTCTCAGGGTTTCCCAGCAGGGAGGGGAACAAGGGGCTGGCACTGAGCAGGATGTGGCCGCAAGCCAGTAGTGGAATGACCATACCTCGCTCCCCCCACAATCCTCCCTCTGAAATGTTCCTTTTCTTGTTTCTAAAATCAAAGATAGCTGAAAAAAAAAAATCACTCTAGTTCACCAGCTTAGTCCTACTGATGAGGTTTTTGACAGATGCTAAAGAGAGCCAAAGCATCTTGCGATGACGTCCTGATGTTTAACAGTATTAAATAGCTCTATCACTCCCACAAACAGCGACAACCGCTCCCCACGTGAAAGCCCACTGTTGTCACTAATGGCAAGGAACCACTGCTCTCACTAATCGCAGCCCTGAGAGCTGATCAGGCTATGTGCAAGGTCCAAATTCAAACAAGAGCATAGACCATTGCAGTGCTAATCTCTTTCAACAACACTGACTAGCCAATAAGGCCTGAAAAGAAGTGTGCAGGAGCTGACTATTACAGCTGTAATTGCCAGTAAGAAACAAAACAAATTAAAACACTCTGATGGAGTCACAGAACTTTAAGAGAAAACAAGGCGTTATAACCCACATTACACTCACACAGACTCCACTGGGACAGCCGAGGTGATAATCAGCCTCACCAGGATACTAAGTCCTCTTCCAGCCTCTTCACTAATATAAATAATGGCTGTTGTCAGCTTGCAACAAAGCAAAACTAATGACAAGACACCAGGAAGGCATGCTCCAAGTATAAGCTAAGCACACATGCAAGAGGACAGCAGCCTGTCCTTCCAGCTGCCACTGGACACAAGTAGCACCATAAAACCTGTGTGAGAGAGCCACTGGATCACCAAGGCTAGGAAAAGCTACACAGTCAGAGACGAAATGCTATGAAAAACATGGTGAAAACAAAGCTTGGGGAGGAGAAGAAAACCAGACAAGCAACGCAAATTGATGCATTTCTCTTGACAAGCCTGCTGTGTGCCAAACTCAAGAAATATATTTAAATACTTTTGCCTGTTTACTGATCATGAGCAAATGCAATTATACTCTTAGCAGCTAAATATTCCAAGCTCATATTTCACAGGAGAACATTGGCAGTGATGGCAAAATGAGCTGTTTACATTGTAGGTGACTCTTGGTTACGTCTGAGATGCAAAAGGGCGACAGAAGAAGAAAAGTCACAGGGAGGCAGGGGAGCGCACAGGATTTGCAAAAGAGCAGTGTGCACAGGAGCAAGAAAAATTATTGGGTTGGGCATGCACATTCATTTTATGGATTTCAAAGTGCTCTGGAGGCTTTGAAGTTGCTACCAGCACTCACCAGTAAATGCGACATTGCCAAGCAACATGAATAAAACAAGAATAATTTGATCAAGGCTTAGATAATCAACTACGTGTTTATTACATAAGACACTATATAAATAAACGAGCAGAAAGCGGGTAAGCTCACTGTACTAAAGTGACTTAAAGCAGCGCAACATTCTCGTTCATTTCTTCAACTTAAAAATGCAGATTATTTTTCCTGATTTCTGCACATTCACAGCACCTTAAACACAGTACTGCTGTGCCAGATCGACTAACTTCAGTATCTGCTTTACAGTTTCAGCTGAGACCCAAAAAGTACAACAGCCAACTCCACTAGATGCAACGAGTTCACCTGCCAAACGGGGCTGTTTGGGCAAAACAGCCAAATGCAAAGGCCAGAGGAGATCTCAGAAGAGCTTAAGCACCGACAAAGGCTCGGGCAGTTTTAACTCTACCCATACAGGGAAGCCCAGGAATGCCTACACTGTGTCTAGGTAGCTTCAACATCATGAGTTTGCATGTGGTTTTAGTGCTGGCAGGGTGATGTTGCAGCTACAGTACAACAGAAGGGGAGAACAGAGAACTGAAGTTCTGATTGTTAACAAAGTCAATTGATACACTTCCTATTTCAAAGGGAACATTCCACCAAAAGTGTTTAGGAGCCCTCTTTATGTGGTCTGTCTGTAGAAAGGTCCAGAGATGATTTGGTCAGTGCCTGCCAAAGCAGGGGATTTCTGACAGTTTATGCCATGCAGTCAGCCCCAGGGCAGAAGGGAGAACGGTGTTGAACGTGCAGCCTCATAGTGTGTTCATCACACTGTGTCAGACACAGAGCACAGCAGCAGAAAATACAAAGTTACTACTTGTAGCTGCCCCTCTTCCCATGTGCAGCACATGTTCATTTATGTGTCCAACATATGCAATACAAATGCCAGCATTTTCCAAGTCATGCTGTATCTTGACAAGGCACTAGAGCATTCTTAAGAAAGAAACCCACACTCAGAAATACCATAGCATCAGACAGGTTTCTTGCTCTTCAAGCGAGACAGCTCTGTCCCTGAGTCGATATTCCCCTGTACCTTCTCCATTTAACTCTCCCTCACCTATGGTAAAGGAGCTTCAGCTGCCACAGGAACTCATGGCCAGAGAGACAGCTCTTCAGGAATCAGACAGCAAACCAGCCAGTCTAAAACTAATGAGTAACCCTGAAACTCACTGCAAAATCAATGCAGACCGTAGACCACAGACCTGCACTGCTGCTTCCTAAATAACCATCAGTGATTTGTGCAAGCAAGTTTCGTAACGGGCTCCAATATAACCCAGCAGGGTTTTCCTCTCCAAAGAAAGCAAACACAGTGTTGGTAACGTTCATTTACCAAAGAGAAAAGACCATACTCTTCTTCTTGGTGGGTGCATATAGATGAGAAATACTCTAGCTCCCACTCGCCTTCAGGATTTTCATAAGCCTTGCTCCCAAATGGCTATTTGGATGTACAGGAGGCAGATGCATTCCTAGAAAGGAGGGAATGAACTCCCACCCATCTGCTTAAAGTGTTGAAACAGACAGATAGGCTGCAGCCACTGGTGAGGTTGGACATCTCCTGATGTCCGCAGTTTGCATATCACAGGATCTCAGTTTGGGGGGAGGTTTGCTGGACCAAGAGCCCCAAAGTTAATCACAAAATTCCCCTCTGCAAGAAGAGGTTCTGCCTCAGCACTGCTACAGACCAAGAAAAAACATCTGACAGCAAGCTAAGGATGTGCCCTGCAGGTCTGTTAACCAGAACATCCCAACATCAGCTTGAGTGGCACTGAACAAATATAACCTCCTAGGAGGCAGGGGGGAAAATTACATTGCTTTACAGTTTACACTCTGTATGAGAATGTTGTTTTTCACAGTGTCTCCTTGATGCAGGCAATGGCTCAGAGCAAACAGCTGTTAAAATTAGCTTGTTTTTGTCTGTCTGATGCATCGTACTTGAAATCTTCAGACTTCTACTGGAGAAATGCACACCCAGTGACCCTGACATAACATACAACACTTTCTTGCTTTGCAGATGCTACCAGATGGCACAGAGGCCAGCAAATATTACAGTGAAAACCACTCTCGGTGAACAGCCTGAGTCCTCACCCCTGTAAGCAGCAAAGACACACAAGCGCTGTCATTCCTGTGCTGCACCCTGAAATCCAGTGCAACCCATCCTGGGACCATGTCTAGTCCCTCTGGACATGATGTTCAACCCATGGTTTGCTCCTGCCCCTCAGACCCGAGTGAGCAGGGGGGCTGCATGAGGTGGCTCAGACGTGTTCCCAGCCCCAGCCACCGCAGCCCTGGAGGCCCTGCAGCTGATTCTCCAGGACACTTGCAAATCTGCCCAAACCAACACATTTATACTTACTTCATGACATACCACTGTCTCAATAAACTAATTAACAGTACCAACACATTTTGTATTCATAATGACTGATTCTGATAACCAAGTACACTACTGACAATTTTTTTTCCCCAGAAAACTGTACCTACACAGCAATGACTGACCTGCCCTGCAGAGACCCCTGTACGTGCTCCTTTCGAACCCTCATCCCTGTCACCAGAAACCCAGGGAATCATGCTCACTGACGGATAAATCAACAGGCTGCGTGTGATAATGTAGACAACAACCTCCTCCTCATAGTAACAGTTAAGAATGATGTATAACGTTAAATCATTCATTTTGTTCTCGTGGATTTTATACCCTGCCAATACTTGCAGCTGTAAGCATGTTTATTGCCCCTCCTTTATTACTGTAATTCATTTATCTGCTCGTTTATCTTCTTTATTATTTCCTTTTAAATAAACCTTTCTATTCCCAGCCACTTTGATTAATCTGTTTTGATTTCCTTCCTGTTTTTAAACATCTGTCCTGCACTGAGGAGTCCAGAAATGCAAACAGTGTTCCAGATGGGGTCACCAGGCATAGAGAAGATACTAATGTCTGTAAACATGATAGTAAGAACATCTTAACTGAGTCAGCTATTTTTAATTACTAATATTAAAAGCAAACTTAAGATTAACTTCATACTGAAATCTAAAATCTTTGCCTTTACTTCCCATCAGAAATCTTCACTTGGACACTCTGGCACAGAAAAATACCTCCTGACACCTCTTTGAGAAAAAAAATAGATTCTGCCCTGATAGGGCAATGACCCATCTCCTCAGCTTGTATTTCTCTAACCTTTCAGTGTTTCTCCAAACACGGAGGCTGCTGGGAGGTGATGGTTAGCAGATGAGGGAGTTTTTTCAGGACACCTGGTTCACAGCCAGCATCCCTAGAGCACGCGTGTTCCCCTTCATCGGTCTGTCCTTACCTCCTGCTCGTCCCAGAACCGCCAGAATCAAAGGGAAACTGAGACCGGAATTCTTCCCGGGACGGAGATCCCAAAGCCTCCCCGGACCCCTGACTTACTGAGGTTTACACTCCAAAATTCCTCGCGGTGGAGGCTCTGCCCGCTCTCCCGCCCGCCCGCCTCCCCCAGCCCCACCGGCCGGCCGACCGACCGACGGTGCCCAGCACGGAGCCCCCGCCACCCCCGGCGGGCACCCCCGCCCCGCCCCGCCCGCTCCGCCCCGCCCGGCCCGGCCCGGCCCCGCCGGACTCACCGTCAGGCTGCTCTCCTTGCTCTGCCGCCGCGGCGCCGCCGGGGACCCCGGGGTCTGTGGAGACAAGCGGGGCGCATCGTCACGGCCGCTCTCGGAGCCCAGCATGGCGGGCGCGGGCCGCGCGGGGCGGGCGCTAGGCGGACCCCATGGCCCGGCGGCGCGGCTGGGCGCGGCGCGGCTCGGCACGGCTGAGCACGGCTCGGCTCGGCGCAGGTCGGCACGGCTCGGCTCGGCTCAGCTCAGCTCAGATCGGCTCGGCTCAGCTCAGATCGGCTCGGCGGGGAGCTGGAGGCGGCACCGCCGTCCGGCAGAGCCGCCTCCTCTCACCGCCGCCAGCCCCCGCGGCCAATGGCGGGCCGGGCCGGGCGAGGCGGGCCCCTGGCCCCACCGGCTGCCGGCCGAGCCCGCGGGGCGGCCCCGGCCCGACGCTCCGCCTCTCGCCTCCGCCGCGCCGGGCTGCAAGGGGCGGCCGGGGCGGTGCGGGCGCGCCCCGGCCCCGGTGCGGTCCTGCCCCGGCCGCCCCGCGGGCTGCCGGCTCGGAGGCAGCGGGAGCTGATCCGCAAGCCTGCGAGTCCGCTCCTGGCAGCAGTCGCTGGGCTGTGCCGCGGAGCCCAGCCCCGTGTCCCCCTGCCCTGGCGCCGCGTCCACAGCAGCCGCCGCGGAGACGAGCAGGGCCGGACGCCAGGGGCGCGGGGCGCGTACCCCGGGCGGGCAGTGTTCGTGCAGCGCCCCAGAACAGCGCGGTCCCTTTGGGCTACGACCGGCTTCGACGTCCGGCTGAAGTCCCATCAGCAGCGACGTGCCCGGGGCCGGACGCGTGCCGTTTCACAGGGGCCCGCGGCGGGCCTGCAGGCCTCCGGCTGGCCGGGCTGAGCTGCTGCTGCCTTTGTGGCAGTTGTGACAACCTGAGCGGGCAGCATGTAGCTGCTCTCTAGGAAGCCGTAAACAAGGCCTGGCCCTGCTCCCAGCACAGTGCAGCTCCGTGTTGTTCTCCGTTGTGGCTTTTTCCCCCTTGACCTGCTTCCAAGAAATGTGGCTAGGCTTGCCTGAGGGATCTTGCCAGCGTTTGTTTGCGTGATGGCTGCTACCCAGGTCTAAGAAAGCATCCGGGAGAACGCCTGGAAGCTGCTTTGCAGCAGGAGACAGCCTGTGCCAAGAACAGACAAGGAGGCAGTCAAGGCAAAGCAGCTTGGGATGGCCCAAGGCAGGCAAGGAGGAGAGGGACTGGCCAAAGTGCATGGGAGTTTGAGGGTGTGGAGAACAGCTTCCTGCAACCAACAGTTTATGGTCAGCTGTTTTCCTTACTAAGGACTCTTCTGCAAAAGCAGCCACAGCTCCCAGGAAAAGCAGGCTCCCAAGCGGGTGTGGACACAAGCTGCTTTTAGAATTAATGGCACTAGCAGCTCGTTATAGATTCAAAACTAGTTATAGGTTCAAAGCAGGAATTAGGCCAGGGCTTCAATTTGGAAAAACCTCTAATAAAGAAGCAATGGAAAGAAAGTGTCGTGGAGGCTGTTGAAGTGAATGAGAAAAGTCATGAAAGGGATTTTTGTCAGTCTGATGGCTGAGTCAGCTGAGCAAACCAGTGCATGGCAATGGACTCCCCATGTATCCCAGATGTGAATTTGAACAAAAAGGTGGCTATAAACTTGAGTCAGACCCGGCATCATAAAAATGGAAAGTGGCAAATGTTGTTATAAAGGAAGGTCTGAGGTAGTCAGTTAATCTGACTTGTGTACCAAGCCAACTGCAAAAACATTTGTGAATCAGATACCTTGAGAAATGGAAATTTTTGCACAAGGATTAACATAGTTCTTTTTAAAGGAAAGTCACTGCCTGCAAGTTTATTCAGGTTCTCTGAGGGAGTCACAGCAGACGTGGACAGGGGTGTCTGGTAATACATTACATCAGTTTTTAAAATGCTTTTGACCTAGTTTAGGTGCCCACATGCTCTGCATCCAGCCTGTGCAAACTGCTCGGAGAAGAAGCAGCACAGGCAGTTAAGTGCAAGATGTTTGATGTGGAAGGAACAAGGAGTCCAAAGTGCTGGACTGTATTGTGGGAGATGGTATGAATCCACTGGTGAGGAAGCAAAACCAGAAATGCTGACGTAGCTGAAACAGCACACAATGAGGGCAAAGCTGAAGGCCACTACCTAGGAGGCAGTGGGCAAGAAAGTGGGTTGAGGCAAAGAGGGACAGTTGGCAGACAACACAAAGTTTAGACCAAGAAACAGGGAACATCACAAGGACACTGAGAGCAACAGGCAACTCAGGTCAGTGTGGTACAAGCACACAAACATGCATTTCACTGGGAGTATTTGAGGAGTTGCACTGCAGAAGAACCTACCATTTAATACAGAAATGAAACGGAGAACTCCAGTCTGGTACCATCGGGGGGAAAAATGCCAGCACGCAGGGAAGCACAACCGAACAGGAGTGCAACCCACCAGCTATTCAACTGTTGCCGTTTTGGCAGGGAGTGAAGAGTTTCATGGGCAAAGCTGGAAGAGGGCCCTGTGCTGCATCTGCAGACCTGCAGGAACGACTCTCCCAGGGACATGAAGTGGTGCAAGAAAAAGTGCAGGGACATTTATTGAAAATTTGGACAAACAGGCAGGGAAGACCAGCTGTCCATGGGTCAGAATCTTGAACGCTAGCCCGGGGTGATGAGATGGGTGAGGCACAGGCTACGTAAGGCACAGAGGACGCCTGTGAAAGGAGAGACAGGAATGGATGAAGTAATTAAGAAAAAAAACTTCGGACAAATTCTTTGTGAATACTGTCTTTGGGAGGGAAAGCTGGAGCTGCAAGAAAATACAATGAGATACAGACATGGGCAGCTGTGCAAGTGTAGAGAGAGAACTGTGCTGGAGACAGGCCCAGGGTTCAGGCTGGAGTGGCAGGAAAATTTGTACAGTTGTTAATAGTGACTGAAGTGGCCTGGTGGATTTTTCAGAAAGGAGTGATAGGAAAAAAAAATCCAAAGTATCTTGGCATTTTATACTGTTTTACCAGTTGGACACAAAGACTAACTATTCTAGATGCAACATATCTGTCTGATGTGACAGTTTCTAAAAGAAAATGCCTCTTGACCTCCTGCTCTGGGTGGATTCCTAAACTACTTAAGTGAAGACACATTTATTCTTGGATACCACTGTTTGGCTTTTTCCCCAAAACTTACCTGGGGGTCCCCACTGGCTTTTCGGAGGCTCATATGACCAGAGTCAAGCTGGTGTACTGGGGTCCCAGAGATGTGGTAGCCATTCACTGTAAGAACAGATGGAGAGTTACTGGGCTTGCTGCTGGTAGCAAATGAATAATTGCACATTTTAAAAATTAATCACATAATTGAATCTACAGATATAAATCACACTGCCTTTTTTGAGTCACCAGTGTTCACTGCCTCCAGCCTAAGAAACTGGATGCTTCTCCCCATCCCAACAGGCCGGCAATATGATGTGTTAGCTCCAACCCAGGAAGACCCCAGAACCAGACTCTACAAAAGCTCAGCCCATGGGCCCACTCTGCCCTCAGGATCCTGCAGCAAGTTCTTATCAGGAGTTATGACAGGAGTTACTGAGCTGGAAAGAGCCACGAAAAAGAAAGCCCCAAACTCAAAACAGTTCCCATAATGCTGTTTGGTATAATGATGTGTTTGAAGAAGTAGGGTATGTTGTATTGGCTTTGTGTGGCAAGGTTTTGGTAGCAGGGAGGCTACAGGTGTGGCTTCTGTGAGCAGCTGCTGCAAACTTCTCCTATGTCTGACAGAGCCAATGCCAGCCAGCTCCAAGACAGACCTGCCACTGGCCAAGGCTGAGCCCATCAGCGATGGTAGCAGCACCTCTGGGACAACAGATTTAAGAAGGGGGGAAAAAACTGCAACAAACAGCAGCTGGAGAGAGGAGTGAGATGTGAGAGCAACAACTCTGCAGACACCAGGGTCAGTGAAGAAGGAGGGGGTGGAGGTGCTCCAGGTGCCAGAGTAGAGATTCCCCTGCAGCCCGTGGCGAAGACCGTGGTGAGGCAGGCTGTCCCCCTGCAGCCCATGGAGGTCCACGGTGGAGCAGATATCCACCTGCAGCCTGGGGAGGACCCCACACCAGAGCAGGTAGATGCCTGAAGGAGGCTGTGACCCCGTGGGAAGACTGCACTGGAGCAGGCTCCTGGCAGGACCTGTGGACCCATGGAGAGAGGAGTCCACGCTGGAGCAGGTTTTCTGGCAGGACTTGTGACCCTGTGGAGGACCCATGCTGGAGCAGTCTCTTCCTGAAGGACTGCAGCCCATGGAAGGTACCCATGCTGGAGCAGTTTGTAAAGAACTGCAGGCCATGGGAAGGACCCACATTGGAGAAGTTCATGAAGGACAGTCTCCTGTGGGAGGGACCCCACACTGGACCGGGGGAAGAGTGAGGAGTCCTCGCCCTGAAGAGGAAGGAGCGGCAGAGAGAATGTGTGATGAACTGACCCCAACCCCCATTCCTGCCCCAGCCTGTGCTGCTGGAGGGCAGGAGGGAAAGAAAATCAGGTGTTGAGTTGAGCCGGGGAAGAAGAGAGCGGTGGGGGGAAGGTGGTTTAAGATTTGGGTTTTATTTCTCTTTACCCTACTCCAATTTGATTGGTAATAAGTTAAATTAATTTTCCTGAGTTGAGTGTGTTTTGCCTGTGACAGTAATGGCTGAGTGATCTCCCTGTCCTTGTCTCAACTCATGAGCCTTTCATTGTATTTTTCTCCTCCTGTCCAGCTGAGGAGCAGGAGTGAACAGAGCAGCTTTGGTGGGCACCTGGCATCCAGCCAGGGTCAAGCCACCACATATGTAAAAAGCACTGGTTTAATGGACATGGGCTTTTCATGTCAAGAAAGCAAGCTTTGTAACAGCTGTAGGTTGCTTTATTTTTCGAATATGCTGAGCAAAGAATAATGTTTAAAGAAGGGTTAAAACAAGATACATAACTACATCACAAATCCTTTAGTCACAACAAAATGCGCAACCTTCAAGCATGCTTCCCACTCAGCTGTGCCAATAGAGGGGCATCAGTTCCAAAAAATTCTATGAAAAACATCCTCTAGACTGCATTATTTACAGTCAACTGGCAGCAATGGCCTTTACATTTAACACTTTTTATTCTAGAGTAATTTTTGCTTTGCTTTGTCTTTCTGTGATACCCAAAGCTTTTCAGTACAGTTATGCAGCTGATTCTCTGTTACTTGATTCCCCAAAACATCAACTCAGGACAGAGGTGAAGTGGTCAACCCTGTAGCTACTGCATGCTAAAACGCTTCATTGTGCACATGTGCTCTGCATGGGAGAGCTACAGCCAGCCCACGTTCCTCTGCAGCATTTTGCTTCCCCTGCCCTGGCAGAAAGCGGGACTGGGAAAGGCAGCCTGTCCTTCCCTCCCAGAGCTGACAGCCTGTGATGGGTTGACCCTGGCTGAACACCAGGTGCCCACCAAAGCCGTTCTATCACTCCCCCATCCTCAGCTGGATAGGGGAGAGAAAATATAACAAAAGGCTCGCGGGTCGAGATAAGGACAGGAGAGATCATTCACTATTACCGTCACGGGCAAAACAGACTCAATTTGCAAAATTAACTCAATTTATTACAAATCAACCAGAGCAAGGTAATGAGAAGTAAAATGAAATCTCAGAACACCTTCCCACCACCCCTCCGTTCTTCCCGGGCACAACTACCCTCCCGGATTTCACCACCAAGCCCCCCCAGCGGCACAGGGGGACAGGGATGGGGTTTATGGTCATCACACGTTATTTTCTGCCGCTTCACCTCCTCAGGACGAGGGCTGATCACACTCTTTCCCTGCTCCAGCGTGGGGTCCCACCCACGGGAGACAGTCCTCCACGAACTCCTCCAACGTGGGCCATTCCCACGGGCTGCAGTTCTTCACGAACTGCTCCAGCATGGGTCCATTCCACGGTGTGCAGTCCTTTAGGAGCACACTGCTCCAGCGTGGGTCCCCCCATGGGGTCACAAGTCCTGCCAGAAAACCTGCTCCGTGGGCTCCTCTCTCCACAGATCCGCAGGTCCTGCCAGGAGCCTGCTCCAGCGCGGGGTTCCCATGGGGTCACAGCCTCCTTCGGGAACCCACCTGCTCCGGCGTGGGGTCCTCCACGGGCTGCAGGTGGATATCTGCTCCACCGTGGACCTCCCTGGACTGCAGGGGGACAGCCTGCCTCACCAGGGTCTTCACCACGGGCTGCAGGGGAATCTTTGCTCCGGCGCCTGGAGCATCTCCTCCCCCTCCTTCTTCACTGACCTTGGTGTCCGCAGGCTTGTTTCTCTTACATGTTCTCACTCCTCACTCCGGTGGCAGTTTCTCTCCGTCCCAACTTTTTTTCCTTCTTAAAAATGTTATCACAGAGGCGTTACCACTATCACTGATTGGCTCGGCCTTGGCCGGCGGCGGGTCCGTCTCAGAGCCGGCTAATATAGGCTCGCTCTCTCTCAAACACAGGGGAAGCTTCCAGCAGTTTCTTACAGAAGCCACCCCTGTAACCGCCCCCCGCTACCAAAATCTTGCCAAACAAAACCAATACACAGCCCCACTGGCTCGCTGGGCCACCATCTGCCTCGATGCTCCAAGGAAGGAGCCATCTCAGCTCTTAGCAGACACTTGAGACAACTGGCCAGAACCTGCATCAGTTGGGAAAAAACAGACAAGAATATGTGTCAGAAGGGAAAGCCCCACCATGTTTACTCTGCTACACTCACATAACCATGTACATTAAGTACACATCCCATGTAATCCCAGCATTTTCCTTTGCTGAGTGGTAGAGGAGCAGATTCACCCCATGCAGTGGTCAGGCACAGTGTCAAACAGTACCTGCAGAACTCTTCTGTGACACAGGGCTCTTTGGAGTCCCAGGCACACTGCTTGGCCGCTCCCAGGTTGTTTCTGTTGAAGGGAAACATCAATGTAAGGGTGATGGAGGCCTTGCACACACACCAGAGTTACATCTATCACACATGTACAAATGGATCTGACCCTCAGTGTTTTCTGAACCAGGTTCTCAGCCTGTGAGGAAGGTGCCTGCAACTCCCCACACTTCCCATCTCCTCCCATCTCTTTCTGCTGGTGCTCTCCAGCAGTGGCTCCCTTAGCAGCCAGCTGAGATGGATGGAAACAGAGCAGATTGGGAGCTGCATCACTGGTTCTTCCAGTGCAGGTCTGCCCCAGGGCTGTGCTCAGCAAGAAAGCAGGGATACAGCTGTAGCACAGATCACTGCTTGTAAGCTGCTGCCACGATCTGCGCAGAGAGCCATTCCAGGTGTAGTTAAATCAAGCCCAGGCTGGGGTCCTACCTGCAGCCCACTGCAGACGTGGAGACCTGCCTGGCTGCAGCAGCTGCAGCACAGCCAGTCGTGGCCCTTACCCTGGGAACAAGGACCAAGTGGTGACAGTGCCTTTGCCCCTGCTCTCCGCCTGAAAGGCAGCTGTGAATGACTCAAGAGATGTGGTTTTAGTGACATATACACAGACCATAGCATTTTTTTTCCCTCAAAACAGCTATTTCCCTAGTAAATTCCTTTTTTTCCACTTGGGTCCTTTAGCAGCTGGGATGTGCAAATGTATGTCACACCAGTTTTGATACTCAAAACTGCTGTTGCTTTTCCCCTCTCAGTTTGCTCTGTAGTTTAACCATTGTGCTCATTTTCTCAGGAAATGGAAAACTATTTTTGACCACATGCTAAATACAGAAGATTTAATTGCAAAACTTTGTAGAAGTTGCAAACAGCAGACAGTGGAGTTAGAACAGCAACTTCTTCTAGAAAACCCAAGCCACCATTCCTTTTGAGTAAACATATTGGTACCAAACCAAATAAATAATACTGCCTGCCTGCCAATATTAAATAAGAAAATAAGCAAGTTAGTGTAATCAAGTCAAAAGACTACTTTGGCCACTTCATTTGAAACTGTCAGTCCCAAAATCCCAACCAACGGCCATCTAACCCTGCCAGAGCCTGAAATCCTGCATCTGTCTCAGTATTCTGGATGAACATGGTCAAGTGGTAAAAGATCAGGAGAGGCTGAGAGCCCTTGGGTGTAAAAGTTTAGGGTTGGCAGTCTGCACTTCCATCAGGGCACATAAGGCCTCCTATCCTGGGTGAGTGCTCATCTGAGCAACAAACAGGATGCTAACATGCTTCAAGAACCATAAAATGCCTAGTGGGTAAAGAAGAGAGTACTGTTTTATCTGTCTTTATATATACATTCATGCACATATATACACAGAGAGATGTCCTCAAGGGTTGCGTTCAGTTCCTTATTTCAGGAAAGGACTCAGGATTACGGATCCCAAATGGAGGAAGGTGCCATCCCCCAGACCTGTGATGCCCAAATCTTTGAGACACACACCCTGCCTCCCTCTCTCTCCTCTTCTTCCCAAGCCACAGCACAGTTTTGCTTGCAAAGAAAAATACTTCAAGGTGTTTTTTCTTGCAAGTGCAAAACCTGGTGGACTAGAAGCTTTGATGAATCATGGGGAATACTTAAATTTTTCTCAGCTTTTTGTGAATTGGGTAGTAAGTTAATAAATTCCTTACTAGGTCAATGAGGAAGACTTGGAATGTGTTTTAACTAAACAGAAAAAAATTCAAATGCTAAGAGTTGTCTTTTATGAGTCAGCTTGTCTTGGCTTAGAATACACAAGTGCATGGTTAAATAAAGACAAATTCTAATTTACATTTATTGTAATGCAAAGGTAAACAGAATATGCTACCCATATTTCTGGTAGATTATTTTTTTTCTAATCTAAATTGTAGATTAATGAATAATGTAACTGAGTTGACTTGAAGACAAGTGTTTTAAAGAATGGCTTTTGGCTCTGTATGGAGGGCCTGTGATGTCCACTCCTGCTATACCCAAGCGCAATCAGTGGGGTAACATGTTTTTGTCAGAACTGACTTTGACATTAGCAGTAAAAACAGTTACCTTCATATTTAGCTTTTTTTTTTTTTTAATGCAAGCATAGCTGTCTACAATATTTTTGCATTTTTGAGACCATACAGAGGAATGTGCCTAAAAACCTAACAAATATATTGGAAATGTAATTAATTGGTTAAAAATAACAGCTGCTTCTTGTAACTGGTCTCTATTTTGCCTGCTAGCTGCTGTGGAGCTAGTGTGAAGTGCCTAATTCTTCCCCTCTGCCATACAGATAGATACGTAACTTGCAGGCAGAAATTTTGTACATGAAAGAGCAGTGCCGTGTGGTTAGCATATTTTGAATACAATCCAAAACACTCAGTGTCTTTACAAATTTTCTAAAATAAAGTGATTGTGGAGTTATGCAGATTAAAAAATAAAACAAAAAAAAAGCTATAAAAATGCATGAAATAGAAATAACATTTTATTGGGTAGAGAATGAAAATAACAAGAATGTTTTTAACCCCATTTGAGTGCTAGAAGAAAAAAAATCCACTTCTGTGCAAAGAGTAACAGAGGGATTATTCTGGCAGCCCAAGCAGGGGTAGGAACTAACCTCGATCAGGACTGCACTGCTTTAATGCCATCTACTGGAAGCAAGTAAATTTACCAGGATAATACTGTAACATTACCAATTTCTCTGAAGCTTAGTCATGATTAGAAGTGAAGCAGGGGTGAGGGGGTGGGGGGTGTGATTTTTTTCCACAACTTCACAGAAAGGCTTGGTGAGAGATAGCACCCTGTTTGATATAGCCAAGACAGAGTCTCGTCTTGGAGTACCAAATGCAGCCTTTGATCCTGCTGCTTGGGAAATCTGAAGACTACTTGTAACCCTATGGTAAAACAATGATCACTGCTATTAGGAGTAGATTCAATACCAGACAAGATTTTATATCCTACCCAATTTTCCAGAGAGGATGTTGGAGTCAATCTAAAACCTCACTCTGTGAGAGTGTAACTTAGCACTGGCAGACCAACACTGACAAGTTCTATCCTCCCTTACCAGCCACATGTAATTATTCTATTTAGCCAATGGGGGGAAGGAATAATCAGCAGTTTCCTTGTCACTCTGTGGACTGCAAAGGAAGTCTGTGAACAGAAAAAAGTCCTGCAGCCCTGGGAGATATTTGGAAATTAGTTACTGAACAGCAAGCCAGTAGAAAGCCACTTGCTAAAAACTGAAATTATGTAGTGAGAGGAAAAATAGTTACAAGACCCAAGCTATAAGTGCCAACAGAACCAAAAAGGGTTTTCACAGATGTGGTTAAATATTTCCTCCCAAAGGAAAGCGGAAACCTGTGGTGTTTGGGGGAAGAAAGTTCACTTTGCATCTGTTTGGCAGAATGAGAAATGACATGATGTGTCAGGCCTTCAGAGAGCCACACATTCTGGGATGTCATGTTAGTTAAGAAACACAGCTTCTGAGCAGGTCCTGATGCAGAGTATTTTTGGGATCAAAGTGTAGCAGTGAAGAATGAAGTTTGTATCCCTTCTCCATGAATCCAGTAGCACTCTGAGGTCAAAGCAGCTGCTTTCCAGTCTGAACATACAACATCAGCCAAACATCAGGGCTTTAAGGTCTAGCATATCCCTCCTGATTGTGCTTATATTGCTTTCAGGAATGGATTTAGTATCTCTGCATGGTGTCATGTGGTGCTATTTTAGAACCTAAATGCTTCACAGTTCCATTGGCCAAACTACGAGAATGGGGCCGAGCAAGCCAGAGGACCTCGGGGTCTGCTTACCGTGCAGAAATTTTCCCTGGTCTTAAGGACCTGTAGCAGGTACAACATGTCACCCAACTACTGGTACTATCTCAAGCCTTTGTAAATAGGTTTGGAGTTTGTTTTCATCTTAACAGCAATAAATCTGTAATGCTGAGCAGCTCCAAACCCAGTTTCTGTCCTGAATAATGTGAAGCTGTGCGGACCGCACAGGTCTCTCTGACATGGATGAAGAACAGCAACAGAACACGTCCTTCCTCAATGCCACAAGAAGAAACCCTGCAAGCTTGTCCCAAACTGTTCCTGAAAATATGCAGAATTAGAAGTGATATTTGCAGTAGCGTAGAACAGGCCCCGCAGTCTTACCTTATCTTTTTTGGATTCACTTTGCTCTTGCCAATAGCATGTAGGAATCACCCATACGTGCAGACAGTTTGCAAACCTCCTAGCCTTCCTTTGCTGCTCCACTGCATCTCCAGCAGGCTTTCAGCAAGGTTTGCAGTCTGTCCCTGGCTCCCCAAAATTCAAAGATTAGTTGGACCCGTGAGTTGAAGGGAGTGCAGACAGCCCTGCTTTGGAAACAGGTTTCCTTTAACCGTGCAATACTGCACTTGCCAGTCTAAACCTCTGGGCTGCTTGAAGCCACCGCGCTCCAGCTGGCTTTGAAAGTGCTGTCAGTGCTCTCGCACCTTATCTCCCCTTTCTGACTAAGATCTTCCCCACATTTGTGATGAATCAGAAAGGGTTTCATAGCACTTCATTTCTTGATATTGTGTGTGGGAGAAAACAGCCCAAAGGAAAGGCAGGGGGAGCGTGTGGGTTTGTGCATGTAAGGAGGGGAAATCACTTGCAATGCCCTGAAACTGGAGTAAACCATTCAAAACTTTAGAAGTAGAAGGAGTGGGTGAATGAGAGTACAATGGAAATGTTTTCCTCCTATTCCGTAGAGGACGTGTAGCACAAGGAGATTTTGTTTCATTGGAATGAAGAGGTCTCACCTCTCTGTCAGTTCACAGAACTGACTCCAGGCCAGAAGAGTCCTGGCTCTCCCCTCCTGGCCTCCTGCAGACCAGAGTCCGAGGACTCTCCTGAATCAGCACTGCAGCTCTTTCATCTTTGACCTCCAATGATTTGGTCCAGTAAGCCCTGCAGTACTGAATCCAGTATGAATCACCTATAGCAACATTAGCTCAAAAGGCCCAAACAACTAGCCCATGCACGAGCCTCTGAACTGCAACACGGTCCCCTACACAAGTGTCCTCACATTGCATTGCAAGGTCACACTCCTCCATGGGCCTCCCAGGACCCTGACCTTTACTTCCATCCTCATACCTAATGAAAAGAGACAGGAATAGCAGGCAGAAGTGATATGCAAATCTCTCTGCACCTGCATGAAACATGAGATTCAATCTCACAAGTGCTGAAAGCAGAGCACCATGTAGTACATGAACTAGTTCAGCAGGAGTTGCAGTGTCAGAACTGAAATCTAGCTCCATCCTACATGCAGTTCAATAAAAAAGAGACTGAGACTGCCACATGGCTTTTATCCTCTGTCCCAAAACAGCGCCATGGAGACAGGTACCATCCAAGAGTTCTTGAAATCTTCTGTCCATGTGTTGGGGGTAGAGGTGCTTGTTGCTACTTCAACAGCATGGGAAAAGCTGCTGACAATAGTCCTTATTTGATCTTTCAAAATGAGTACTGGGACCTGTACCATGCCCCTCCTTTTGCAAACACCATGCAACAAAAGCAAGCCCTTCATTGCAGGTTTAGTAGTGACAATAATACTATTTCCAGCACTTTCTGAGACACACTTTGTTTTTCTAGCTTTTAGGCCACTTTACCGGAGCAGGTTTCTATACCACCCTTTAGCTAGGGCATCCTGTATCAGAGGCAAACTGTCACTGAAAAGTTTTATCTATATGAGATAAAACATGTAATAAAAATATTTGTCATCTCTTAGGTGTCTCCACAGATGACTTACTATTCCAGCTCCAGTTCATAACTTTAGTTGGAGTAGGTGTTGACTGCAGCTTGTAAAGTATGAAAGAAAAACTTCAATCCACAGACTAAATCCTTCCAAGCTCCTTAACTGACTCAGACAAATGGAAAAATATTAGGCAGAGGAAGTACTAGAGTAGGCCACGGTTATATTCCTTCCATCCACTGATCTCTTACTTTGGGACTAACAAGTACTTAGGAAGAGGCAGGAATTGTCTGCAAGTGGTGGACTTCCTCACTGCTTTCCAGCATTGCAGTACTGGTTGACTTCAAGGAGAGCGCCCTTCTAATGCACCTGGCTTTGTTGAGCCCCAGGCTGACACATGCACCCTGGCTCTCAGGGATGTGACAGGGTGTACTGGGAAGCTGCACCAGGAATATGCCAGTCTAGCCAAACTACTGGGTCATCTCTCTCGAAGAAATGGCATGCTTTCAGCTCACCTTGAGGTTGCTTTCTAACAAGCAAAGATGAAATGTCTTACTTATTCTCTGGAAATAGAGTTCAAGATTTGGTAAAGGTTGGAGGTAAAGTTACAAAATGACCAACTGTTATTAATAGCCTTAGTGCCACCCTTAGCCAGATTCATTCCAAACTGTGCTTGGGCTGCCAGGATAGGTCTTACTCTGGAGAACTGGCCACTCTCTGCATTCACCCAGTTCCTGTCCCCACTCACAACAGCATCAGTGAAAATGCAAATATCACTACGTGATCGCAGGGTAGAAAATTCTCCTACTTAGCCTATTGTCATCCTCCAATTGCCCAGTGAAAAGCAGCATTATTAAAATTGCTTTCATATTCTTCATTAAGTTCTAGCTTACGATGGTGCACTATGGAGGTTTCCTTTGCACCTGGTGGTTCGTAATTTAAGCCTTTTTATATGCCTACAATGCTTAAAAATTATGTCTTAGGAAAGAATAGTTGAGCTTGTGACATACTAATGTTATAGTGCTCTCAGCTTGGGCATTGCATAGAAGCTATAAGACATAAATGTAGTGAATGATGTATTCTAGGATGGAGAACCTCAAAACATGCAGAAGTCCTTTGAGTTTCCAGGGGTACTTTCTGACCCAATGAGTGTCCTAATGACAAAGGTGTCGCATACAAGATGACCACAACCACTGTTACCATTTGCCCATGTTGTGCCAGGCACTGTTCTAGACAACAGCCTACAGACGAGGCACAAGGAGGATGAAGACTTGTGGAGTTTCCGGCTGTGTATTCAAATGGGGCTTAGACATGTCAGCACTTAACCACCCAGACCGAGATGTTTTAGCAGATACTGGTTTGGTGCCCTGGGAAATTTACTTGCAAGACAAAGACAGCACCATGCTGGATGGAAAGAACCCAGCTGCTCACTAGCCATAGGATGTTTAAGGTCTGTAAGCACTCAGTTTGTGAGGGAAGTGCAATGAGTTTATGGCACTGAGTTTTCAGCTACTGTTTGGGTGCCGGGTAGAAAAGCACAATCTGTTGTTTCTGCTCTTCCTGGGGCCAGTAGGCAGGCTGCAGGTTGCAGTGGTTGCACAGGTGGACCAGAGACTTGCTTGGAGTTAGGAACTTCGGTGGAAGAAAGGCAAAGGGTAAATCAAGATAAGCAGGAAAGGGTACTCACGAGGACAGAAACAGAAAAGCTGCCTGGTGGTACCAGGAGGATACTAAGTAATACATTTTTTTTTCAGGCAGATCAAGAAAATTTTCCTAAAACTCTGAAGTGCTGGACTTGACATTCCTTTCAAGGAAACAACTGCTTGCAGCTACACATTTCAGGACTGCCTGAAAGTCCATGCCCCAGAACTTGCTGCTGCAGGTGTCATTTTATTAATGATTGTGATAATGAGAATATATGGACCTTAATTAGGATCAAAATAATGTGAAAGCAGATTTCCTGCTCTCCAGGAGACAGAAAGCTGTTCAGTAAATGGGAAGGACATAACACCACAGACAAGAAAAGCCTGGAAATAAGGACACACCATGTAAGGCTGACCTCAACTGAGAATGCAAGATGGCAGCAAGCCACACACACACTTGTATCATAAGTACATGTCATCTTTAATGTGATGGACAAGGTAGCTGGAATGCTATTGTTTGACTAATGCAAGAGGTATTACAGCTGCAGCACATCAGAAAATTTCTTCAGCATAATCAAATATTTTCCTGCTGAATCTACCACCCACGCACAGTTTTAAACCACTCCCAAAGACACTGAGCAACCATATAGTTAACCACATAGTAGCTGTGCATTCTGGGCACATGGTACTTTTGAACTCAGCATAGCAGTCTGATCCTAGGGCTCCCTTTTCAGAAAACACACCAAGGCCACCCCTGCCAAGCAGCCTACAGCAGTGCTATTTTCCTTGCTTTGGGCTCTGAAAATGCCAGCTAGAAGCCTGCTGCCAACCCCCTGAAACAGCAGCAAGTAAATACACACAGTTATTTCACAGGGACAGTCCCTGACAGGGACTGTCAGGTAGGAGATATCCAGGGCAGAAATGATTTCACCCTACCTGCACCTGCCTCCAAAAGACCCATAGGTTGTCCAGATGTGCTCAGGGTTGAATGGAAATGTCAGCACTCTGTCTATTTGCCCTCTCTCCCAGGCAGGGTTTCTTCCTATTCACAGTCTTCCCATCAGCTCATATACATGGAAGGTTTTGAAAGCTTCACACACAGTGATTTTGCAACCCAGACCAGCCTGAGGACATTTATTTCTTGAAATTCCAGCAGAACAACAGAGCTTCTCCCTGACTTGCTGTAATGGTACCTGTCTTGGGAAGGGAATGGACAGGGATACCTCCCTAAACAGCCAGGTGCAGGCAATCTCAGCTGAATGAATGGTGAAATGGACACAGGCCCTGAGGGGCCAGTGGAGGTCTGCAGCACTTCACATAAACACTTACTGGCTTTTCTTCAGTAAGACCACACAAAACAACCCCTCGACTGAGTCACAGGCAGAGTTGGAGGAGTGTGCATAAAGCACTGGGATATTTATCAAGCTGGGACTTGAGCCAGCTCACTTGAAATATGAAAGCCACAAGATAACTAGCTGTTTCTGGAGGCCTTATTTCATGTTTCTCCAAACAGGTCAACACCAGAGCTGACCCGTGAGCCCAAGGAAAGTGCAGGTGGACAGCTGGCCTGAAGGGATGGAGCCCATCACTCTTTGCTGAGGTAAAACCAACAAAAAGGGCAACGCAGTTCTTTTGAGGAAAAAATAACAAAAAGCCTGTGTTCATATTTTTTCTGAAGCAAGTAAGGGAATTTGATGGGCAGCCAGGTTGATTCAGAAGAAGCATGGGAGCTGTGCACAAGGGTGTTTTACACTCTCTCCAGTCCTCCTACACTTATTTCTCCCCTGGCCTGCAGAGAGGACCCCTAAATCCATCCATCTTGCGATGTACAGACCCCTTTCTCCCTGTCCATCAGCTGACATCACCCACAGCTGTCCACGCCCTCCCCATCCCCAGGAAGCAGAAGCAGCCATCCATACAAACACCTCTTGGCCACTGGGAAGGATCAGGCCAGAGCGGGGTGGGTTGCATACCATGCTCTTCCCTACCAGAGTCACAAGCACCATTGCTACAGCCCGGACTTCCTCTGCAGGGCAGCAGGAGCTTCAGGAGATGGGGACAAGGGGTTTGGGCTGCTTACACACTTCAAACAGCCAATTCTTCTTCCCTTGGTGCATACGGTGGGTGTGGTACAACACAGACTGCACACATGTCCTAGAGGGCTTGTGGTAGTGTGCAAGGTGCTGTGTGCCTGTGGGTAGTAATGCTGAGGCCGGAGAAACTGGGGAGGCACGGGCATGGAGATAGCCAAGCGCTGGCTAAGAGGAAATTTTAATGTCTAAAACTTGATGGGTAAAAAAATCCAAGGCAGAGCAGTATTGTTCAAGGGCACAGTGACAGAGTGCTGAGGAACAGCCAATACTGCAGGTCTGGGAAGGACCTTCTCACCCTCAGAGTAACCAGTCATCTTCCATTCATTGCTCCAACAGCAGAAAAGTTTTTCCCCTCCATCTGCCGAGTCAAACCCATGAGTACTGCACACACAAATACAGTTTTTTTCAGCTCAGACCTAGTAGTTTCTAGCACATAGAAAAGCTTTCTGTGGGGCTTACAGCTTTGTAGCACTGAGCTGCAGCTCTGGCCAGGTCTAAGCCACGTGCTGTGGCTACCTTGAATGAGGCAAAGTGTGCTACCGAGAAGGTGTTCTCCTTCCTGAGACATCCCTGAAGCTGTACTTGCAGAGCCTGCCTTTCCTGCCAGCCCCCATGTGGCCTCTCAGGTTCTTCTTAGTACTTGTGCAATGAAGGTATATAAAAACATATTTCTTTCCTCAACCATTGCTATGCCAAAAGGTCATATTTCTGATATTTCTGATATTTCCTAAGCCCGCCAAGGCTTCCTGCCCCTGGATAATTATTTTTGCCCTGGTCTGATTTGCAGAGCTGTTGGCCTGGCTTTCCAGCTCCTCTTACTTCAAGTAACCCCCATGAATACTGCAGCTTTTCAGACACTGAGTCACCCCCAAAGTGCTGTCCCTCTGAAGTGTGAGTACACGTGCAGATGTGTGTTTGTGTGCATGTGCGAACACGCCTGGGTATTTGCAACAGCTGTAGGAACTAAGTGTAGAAATGGGGTGTGGCATTTTACAGATGTCCTATGCATCCTACGCACTGTTGGGGAAGAAGGCCAGGGTGGATATTTTGGGTGTGAAGTGAGGTGTGCTCACCATATGATCTGACAGGAATAGACTGTTTCACTGTGCAGCCCACCCTGTTCCTGCTGACACCATCATGGCTGCATTCTGCTATGGAGTAGTAAGGGGCAGTAATTCCATGCAAGGAAACTGAGGACATTTTTTTAAGTTCCCTTTCAGTTCTAGGCTGTAAGCTCAGGTCCCCAGTGAGATTCACTACATCCAGCTTTACCTGTCTGTGGAGTTGGTACTGTCACCAAAGCTCTCCTTAGAGTCAATGAAGAGAGACTGGCACTTATAGGGTGTAGCTCACATTAGCTATTTTAGACACCTACATCAGGAAGACAATTGAGAGGTAAAGTTAATTGTTTCTTTTCATGGATAAATGGTGAGACTGGAAGATCCCATTCAAATGGAGTTGTCCACCCTGCAGATGGTACCTTGTCAGGCAAATCAAACTGTGCCCTGCTCAGATGGCGATAGGGATGGTGAAACCTATCTAAGGGCACAGGAGTGAGCACTCTAGAGGCCAATCAGTGTTGCAGACTCTTGACAGGCAGCAGCCTGACAGCCATGCACTCCTTTGCACGTGGTTCTTCCCAGTTTATCATCCTTGCTTGCTGGTGTCCTGATTCTAAACAGAAAGCGTGAACATGCACTTAACCCTCCAAATCCCAGGAGAGTTATCCGGACTGTCCTTCCAGACAGCACAGGACTCCTTGCACAGTTAATGATGCAAAACAAGGACCATGACTGCTACAGAGAAGGGTCTTCCAGGCATTTTAGAGTAGCTTGCCATCTCTCTCCTCTTTCTTGTGTTTTGACATGATATGCTTGGATGTCTCTAGATGGTGCACAAGAAAGATGCCAGGCATCCTGACTGTAATGTAATTGATGCAGACAACCTTCCTACAGCAGGCCAAACTGTGAAAACAAATTTTAGGTATATTGAAATTCTCTTAGGCTTCATTCTGCAGACCTCTTACAGGTCAGAAGCCTTTAAAATGTTTTCAGGATTGAGTCCAACCAGTTTCAAAGTACGATAAATGTGGAGTGTTTACCTGGTTGGGCCATCAAGTGGAGACAGACAGGAATGTGCTGTCTTTGTCAACTGGCTCATTTACCTGTGCAAATCTGTTTGTTCCATAAAAAGTCACCCCAATTCTTTCATTACAGATTTTTCTAACATCTTTTTTTCCACATAAGAACACTGTCTCATAAATTCTATTTCTTTCCAGTTAAGAACCAATTTCCTTGTGCTTTTTATGTAAAGACAATGAAAATTAGATCACACAACAACATGAATGGTGGAAATACTATTATGTTCAGATAAGATTTATGGATAGCACAGGCAGATAATCACAATGTGGAAGGACACTAACCACTGGAAACAGCTGACAATAATATCAATGCCTCACAAGGGGGGGGGAGTTCTGTTGTATTTTGAGGTTCAGAAGATGTTACTTGCCCCTAAAATCCCATTTACCCTCCCCAGGAATGGGAATGCATACTTGAGTTCCCATCTTTGAATAGCTCAAGCACCAAGAACAAAAAACCTATTTAGTCCAAAAAAAGGCTTCTGCACCATGTGAGGAAAGAAGCAAATGGTGAATCAGAGATGGTGCTGTGGCAGGCGTGTTCAGAAAGGCAATTTGTTGGATGGACCGGTCACCCAACACCTCCTGTTTTGAAGAGGAGGGAGCAGAACTACACAAAAGGTTCAGCCAGGGAGCAGCACAGAGCTCCACCACACCAAAACTTGTACAGCTTTTGCTTGCTGACCTTCTTCAAAGGCTGTGTCCCCTGTCTGCTCCCAGTCCCATGCACCCATCCCAGCAGACTGATTGCACGGTGCGGAGCCCACCAGCTGCTGCTGCCCTGCACGCTGCTGGCTAATCCTGCCTTTCCCTGAAGAGCAGAAAGGCAGGACTGTCCAGGGAGGAGCACGATCTGTACCAAAGCATAGTGGGGATATTCAGCATAGGTGCATGTGGGTACACATGAAATGAAGCACAGTAAATGCTCCTCTGTACTCATACTAAGATTCTTTGACTTAGACAACCAGAAAAATCAAACCAGCAGTTGAGTGACAACAGCCTAGTTGGATGTGACGTATGTAAAAATTGGGGAAACACAAAGATAGCAAATAAAGAACAACTCCCATGTGAGTCCCAGGCATTTGTCATCCTCTGCATTGATAAATATTTTTCATATAGGTTAGGCTTTACAGACTGAAAAAACAGGCTTGACAGGGATTTCAGAAAGTCATTTTCTCCCTGCTGTGCCCCAAAGCAATGCCAACATGATTTTTCATGGTTTTGCGGAACCTGCTCTTAGAGACCTCCGGTGATACAGACTCCCAGGCAACTCCTTACTCCCACACTTTACTATCTTAGAGAACTAGGAAGATTTAGAGTTGTCCTTGTTGCAACTTAAGTGTGTTACTGTGTCTTTTAGTGATGACAGGCATTGCAAACAGTCTTCTCTGCAACAGCATTTTATGTACTTGAAGCCTACTTTCATGTCCCCAGCTACGTCTTTGCCTTCTTAGGGCAGACAGCCCCAATCTCTTAACATTTGCCCACAGGCCATGTTTTCCACATCTCCTATCATTCTTGCTACTCTGTTCTGGGCTTTATCCAACTGGCTCACATCTTTCCTGAAGTGTAGAGACCAAACAAGATAAAATATTCCAGCTGAGGCTTTATAATTTCCTTGTAAAGTTGGAGGCTTACTTCATGCCTCACAAACATTCCTATTTATACAACGGAAAATGCTGGTTGGTTTTGTACTAGCACAAAACTGCTGGCTCACACTCAGTTTTAGATCCTCCAGAGCCCCTACATCTTTGTCTCTAAACTGCTCCATTGGTTTTGTCACTTAATTATTTCTGATGAAATCTCCAAAGTGCATCTTTACTGAACAGCATCCTACTCTTCCAGCGTGTGCCCTCAGCTGCAGGATGATTGTGAATTCTGAGCCTGTTCTGTGCAGCACACCATGTTCTCTCCCAGCTTCAGTTAAAGTTGACGTTTGAATAAGTACTCTCAATGTCAACATGACATTCATTACTGGAAATACTGACTAGAACGAAGTCTCGGGCAGATCCCTGCAGGATTTCCTTCGGTACGAGCTTCCCTTTGACAAGGGACTATTGATTACCATGCTCTGAGTATGATCTGCCAAGCAGTTTTGCACAATCTTATTGTAATTTAACTATGGTCCCCTTTCCCTTTAGTTTGTTTTCCCCCTAGCCAGCTTTCAAACAGCCTTTGCTGCTTTTAAGACCTGTCTTCCTGTAAATGAGCTGCCTTTTCTGCATGCAGGGACTCTGCTGACAGACCTGCCCTGCCTGGAGGCTGTATAAATGTTTAGCCACAGTCCTACCACAAGAGAGGGCACGTACCTCTTCCCACCACTGCTTGTCAATGATGGAAGCGCTAAAACTGCCATGAACCTGCCAAGGAAGCCCGCTGTTGCTAGTACCCACCTTCAGAAGGGTGGTAGGTGCTAGCAAGGCCCCAGAGTGGGGTGGGGGATGCTCTGTTGTGCTCTTACCCGACCCAGGACTCAGTCACAGCCCTGAGCTTGGTGAATACCCTCACCCCACTCTGGGATATGCCTCCCACTGACTGAGAGGGCAACTGGTTGGGCACACAGGACAGCTGGAGTGCTGCAAGAGAATGACATGTCACTCAGAGGATGTCCAAACACAACATTTAAAAGAACAGACAGTGAACCCAGTGCCTGGAGCTTCCATGTATGCTTAGCATATGGCTGAGATAAGTGACTGTCTTCTACCTCATGCATGATGGAAGGGACAACCAAAGGGAGAATGCATGATAGCAATGCCTAAGGGATGTGTTACACATACAAAAAGAAAGCAAGAGCATGGATTTGTGGGCTTCAGGCTACCGGAGACCTTGCAGAGCGCGGTTCAACCAAAAATGCAGTGCTACATTTGCTACCTAGCATCAGCCCTGAAGGAAAAACCACAACGTAGTACTTTAGCAATTAGCTGAGTTTAGTGGCAGGCCAAGTCTGGGTACCTCTGGACTCTGAAAAAGGTAGGATGAGAAACAGCTCTTGCAGCAGTATGCTGTTGGCGGAGGCTCAGCAGCTGCATCCTTGGATGGAAGCAGCTGCACAGGGTCCCCAGGGCGCGCACAGCACACAGGCAAGGCAGAGCTTGAAGAGACTGCTAGCAGGGCTCCACTTGGTGAAAGCTGAGTATACTCCTGGATCTGTGTGTCATGGAGAGGAGCTTGCCCTTCCTTCCACTCACTTTCTGGCTACTTCTTCTCCCAGATCACTACCTATGAAAGCATCTCCCACTCTGTCCACTGAACAGCTCTCTGCTTCTTCTAGTTATTATTAGTTTCTCCTCTCAAATTTCTACATACTTGAGTAGAAGTAGATAGCCTCTTGCCTCTACTTCAGCTCCACTGCCTGGCTCAGCCCCACTGGGTAGGAGAAGCACAGAGTAAATAATGCAGAAAAGCTTACATAGGAGGGATATTCTAAGTAATTTAAAATAAGAGGGGGGAAAAATGCATAAAACCCAGTCTCCACAGCAGCCAGAGAGACCTGCTGTAAGCTAGAAGAATAACCAGTCATATTTATTCTCTCTGAAACCATTTGTTCTCTCAGAAAGCAGAGCTCAGACTGTGGTTGAGATATAGAAATCCCTTCTTGGATTCAAAAATTTCAAGGAAGGAAAAAAAGGCTAAATAAAGTACCATCCACTATAACAAAGCTGAAGTTGTACAGTCCCTTTAGACAATTTGGTGCTTCAGCACCTGGAGGAGACACCCTTGATTTGGCATGGTGATTCTGATCCACACCCAGATTCTGCACCTGGAAACGGAAGGAAGCTCCGCAGAGCATTTCAGAGGAGCCTGGGAGGGAACCTACCTTTGGTCAATGACAGATAGCAACCACAGAGCCTTTCAGGGACAATTTCATGTTTCTTCCTGTTGAATAGGAAGCTTTGTAGATCCTGGTAGCAGGAGACATGAGACATACACAGGGACACGCCTAAACTGCTCTGAAGTCAGAACCTCCTTCCACTTTGGGACTGAAAACTGAAGTCCTCTCTGACAGAAGGCTCCAAATGGAGAAGAAAACCTCATTTTTCAGTGCAGCCCAGTGTAACAAGGTCCCTGGAAAGTATGTGTCCTGGTGTTTTGCTGCATGTCAGAGGGCCCACCCCTCTTGGTGCCAGCTCTCCACCTACTCCATGCAGCAGAAGGCCCTTGGAGGGCTGAGTAGACAGTATACTGGCTGAGGTCCCTCAACTGAAACATCTACCATAACCTTCAGTGAACAGTGCCTTGCTGTTATCTAAGTTGTCTTAAACTCACCTTCCAGTGCAGCTATGTTAATGTACAATTCTAATAAAATACTTTATTCACAACATCTAATTTCAGCAAAGTATGTACAGATGCTTGTGAAAGACAGAAGTGGAAAAAAAAGAGAAAACCACGATTAAACCACTTAGACTAAAAATAACCAGAAAGTTCTTTCTCATTCCCTTATCGCTCTGAATTGCTATCTTCTCCTGGCAGGCTGCTGCACAGAGTTTCTTTCTCCAAGCATACCTTTTGCTTTGTTGCATCTGTTAAGGAGACCCCTCCTTGAGAAAGTCTGTATCACAATGTACACTGATTGGACAGCTCTGAGAAGCTTTTTGGCTCCTTCCCAAGCCCTTTGAAGGAGGTTCGGACAGATTTAATCTTTCACTCTGAATCTCACAGTAGTTATTCTTTGTCCAGGAGATAGTTTGGACATTTGTCTTCATTAAAATAAGGACTGCTTCACTCCCTTGGAGATGCAAATATTTCTTCCTCAGATGGGTGGCACCTACTCTGTTTGACCGACTGATTAACACTTTGTTGCCTCAAGAAGTTCCCTTTTCTTCCCTCTAGTGACTCACTGGCATGTTTAACTATGAAATGTATCTTACACAGAATCTTGTATTTTGTAATAGTCCGTACATTAACAAGTATACTTGTTGCACCCATCTATATGGTATTAATACACGTAGAGCATTGCTGGCATTTGGCTAAGACCAGACACAACAGTAGTTGGGTGGGTAACCTCTAGCATCTTTCTCTTGTAGGCAGACTCAACATCTAGATTCTGCTGCGCTGCATGGGCAGATCCCAGAGCTGTTACTTCCCATGCTATGCTACATTCTAAAAGAGCCTACATTTCATCAACCCCACTGAAGCTGGACCTCTGTCCAGCAAGGAGAAGCTATCAGTACAGTTTGTCAGGATGTGCAGTGTCCTAGCAAGAGAAGTGCTAATGCCTTTCCTGAGAGGCACTATTGCCATCAGCACCCAAAGCAGTATTCCCTGATCCTTCACAGTTTCCTGCTGCATGTGTGGGGCATGAGAAAAATCATCATTTCAGATGGTCTAAGCTGTGGAATCAGAGGGGAAAGACCATGGGAAAGCAATGTGCATAGGGTCTACAGTATTCCCTGATGGGTTAGCAATGTCACTTCTCTTTCAGCTGAGACCAGATGTAGATTCTAGCAATAGCTCTCCCCCCTACAGTGGTTTTACAGCAAGTCAACATGCAGTCAGCCAGCCACATTGTGAGTCACTGTGTGGAAGCTGCTGAACACCCAGACTTCCCCGTGGTAGAAAAAAAATTGAGAGTATTTGTGAAGAATGTGGAGGAGGTCTTGAAACAGTTTCTGATCATCCATCTCAGTAAAGAGATGACTGGTCCCTGGGAGATCTGAGAAATGGTTATGACCTTACAAACCAAAAGTTTTCCATCAACTGCTTTTGGTGGGTAATGGTGAGCAGGAGACCTTTAACTAGATGGATCAGACTGAAGGCCAACCAGCTAGCTTCCACTGACCTCTGAGTTACCATGTTTGTGCACTAAACAGTAGTATATCTCTCTCAAAAGTTCCAGCATACTTTCATCATCTGGCGATAGCTATGATAGAGAGTGACCTAGGAGTACATCTACACAAATAAGACCTTGACAGAAAAGAGACCTAGCTCCTGCTGCAGAAACAACAGTGCTACAGAGGCAAAGCAGGAAGGAGGCCCATGAAACCCTGCAACAGAGATGTATACTGGCACCATGTCCCCATGACAAACACTGCCAATGTTTATCTTGATACGCCCAACAGCAGCTGCAGCAATGACAGGACAAATAAGCAGCTAAGACAAGGCAGCAGGTGCAGCCAGTGAGCTGTCCAGTCTATGAGACTTGCACTAAACATTACCCACACCAATGCAGCTCTACCATAGAAAAGATGGGGACTGCAGTTTTATAGCATATTGTCTTTGACTTATCATATGATAAGAATACTTCCTGAGTGTCAAGGTGCAATCCCACTGTTAAAACAGCAAGCCTTGCATGCCAAACGTGACTTTATGGTGACTGCATGGCTCAGCAGGTCCGACTTTGCAGCACAGTCAAGGAATAAAGTGCATATTCAAGAGGAGACTGGACAATCTGCCTATGGATAGTCCTGCACTACCAGTTTTACAGGGACAAAGGTCAGAGCTGATTAGTCAGATTAAATCAAAACAGTGTCCAGACAGCTGCTCATGCCAGGGCTGGATGAGGCTTCATCGCATACTTCAACAGAAAGGCCTGGAGGTTGCATTCAGCTTCTGCTTTGTCTGAGGCCTAGATGACACCACAGGTGACAATTTTTTGGCACATAATCCACTTTAAGGAAGCACAGGCATTTGGGATGTGAATCTGATAGTGCAATATAACCCAAATAGAGCAAAAAATACTCCCAAGCAATATCATCAAACTGATAAACAAGCAACAAGCAGTAGCTACACAGCTAGAAGACTTTCAGGCAGCAGCATATTCTAACTGAGCAGGCTGAGAGAAACTGATCTTGCCAGGAACACCAGCTAAGCTGGAGAAGTGGAGGGGCCAGTGTGCCCCTGTACATGCTGCAGGAGAATCCTGTTGTCTCACAGAAGGCTATAGCCCTCATGGAAGGTGTGGGAGGCTCAGAAATGCATGATTCTTGGGTCCAGCACAAGAAACAAGAGCAAGCCTAACTTCAAAGCCAGCTGGGCTTAGGACTACTCTGGTGAGGAGCTTTCTCATCTAAACAGAACTTGAATCGGTGTTCCCTAAAGCAAGGACCAGAACACAGAAATCCCACTTCTACCCTCTCTTTTATTCTGCTATTCTGAGAACCATATTTCTTGCTGCATAGCAATCCCATTGCAGTAGCTGAGAGCACAACCATAGGTGGTTTGGGGCATTCTCCTGAGAAAGACTGGTTGGAAGTGACCTCTGGAAGTCTTCAGCCCAGCTACTCACTCTGAGCAGCATCACTGCTAACAACAGATCAGGTCAGCTACAGCTTTGTCTAGACAGGTTCTGAGATCTCCCAAAGATGGAGATTCCAGTACCTCTCTGGTCAGCCTGTGCCAGCGCTATCCTTCCTGCCTTCCTAGAGAAAATCGCTTTCCTGATTTCTGACCTGGACCTACCAAGCAGGATGTGACTATTGGCCCCTGTTACATTGCCTGTAACTTTTGTGAGGAAAGTAAAAAGCTGCCTGACATTATGAGGAAATTGAATCCAGGCCATCTACCTTTCTGTGGTAGGGTTCCTGTGACAAGAGCTTTTATCACAGAAAAAACAGGCTCTGCCTCTTATTGGTTTATCTGACCTCAACCCAGTGCATGTGAGTAAGGGTCCATCACCATGATGGCTCAGGACTGACTCTAATCACCTCCTCTCCCTGCCCTGAATTGCAGTGGGGATGGGGTATCTAACTCCTACTGATCTCCCCAGCCATGCAGGGGATGCTGCCCAGGAGCCAGAGCTGACCATGCTTGAAAATGAAGGCAGTGTTTAATGGTAATGTGCCTTCTGGAGGATCTTATGAGATGTCAGTGCATAAAACTCAGGTACATAATGACTTGGCTATGTTCTAGGCCAAAGGCCTCTGAAATAAAGCACATCAGTCCCTGAATGACTGTGAGGTGCATTGTGACAGCTCATGGCTCTCCTTGCACTCACAGTGAGTCAGAAAGAGAAATGCCAGTGGTCATTCCTGATGGCTTTGACTCCATTGTGAACAAGGTGAACTCCTGCTGTCCTCTCTTCCCTTGTCATTCTGTCATTCTTTCTGCTAAAGAAATCTGGTTTTGCTGGCCACAAGTCCCTGTTTTGCAATGCTGTTGTGAGCTCATGATGAGAAAAGCAGGTAGACAGAGTCTTAAGCTGGCAGTGGTACAAGTTTGACAGGTCTTGAGCAGCTGATAAGATCTTGAGTTGTCTGCTTCTCTACTAGCACAACAGTGGGTAAAATACACAAATGTAGACCGAAAATTCTGACTTTAATGTCCCATTACATGTGTTTTTCTTCCCTCGTCTCCAAGGGCAAGCTGACTCTGACTTGAGCAACTTTTCAATTAACTATTTCTGTTTTTCCCTAACAGTGCTTTAGTGATACCTGACAGTCTATCAAACTACTTTACATATATGTACATATACAGACATATATATTGCCAGCTAAAGTGAAAGGAAATAAGGAATGTGGTAAAAATGATATCCTTAATGGTGTTTTATATTCTAAAACATTTATGGCAGGGGTGTTTCTACTTTACATTCTCTGTCTTTTGTAAAAGCTTCAGATGTCTTCTAATGGCCAGAATTAAGATGACAGAGGACCAGAAGACTAAATCTTCTTGTAATTATTTTCTTTCATATGGTGGCAGGGTCATATTAATTCCTTTGACTCTGGGTCTACTTTGTCATCAAAATCAACATGACAGACAATTTCCTGAAACAGATCTGCACTGCTAGGGTGACACATTTACTGGAGCCCCCACCCCCACTTACCATTCGTGAAGGTGTTCACATAGTACCTTCGGCCCTGAGGAGACATATAGCTCTGCCAGCCAGGGGGAAGATGGCCATTCAAGGTATCTTCTCCTGTCTGAGGAGTTGCCTTTCTGGGTTTCTGCTGAGAAAAGAAAAAAACCCCAACCTATTAAGTCAATATCTAGACAATGTAAAGTCTAACCAGACACACGTCTGGAAAGGGACCGTGTGGTTTGGCATTCTAGAGACTGCAATACACCCAAAGACTTTCAGTCCATTTCTCCCCTCATCTGTGCTAGCTTCATCCAGAACATGAAGCAATCTTCCCTTGGAGTACTGGCTACACAGAACATCCTTTGGAAGAGAAATGAAACTCCTTTGTATTTGATGTCCCATGAGCACCTGGACCTGTCCAAGAAAATGACTCATTAAGCAGTAAAATGCAAAGCATAAAATAATCAAGTGTCTGAGAAAGAAAGGCATGCATCTGGCACTCACTTACTTTCATGTGGATATTCTGGTGGGTCAAAGCACTGGTCATGGAGGTGCTGCCCCGATTTAATTTACAGGGGCACCATCACCTTCAGACATTTTCAAGAAGAAACACTGCAGAGCCATGTTGCCTATAGAAGTAGTGTACTGAAGTAAATTTATCAGTATGCTGATTATATACTAATAATGCATATAATTAGCAATGCATACATTACTGATCTAGATGTAATCTGGATCCATATCATCCAGATACAGGATCATTAGGATTCAGATTACTAGGAGTGATCCAGATCATTAGGAACAGCAGGAGATGAGCGTCATGCTGACACCTGCTCTCCAGGGACACACACAGAACTACTATCAGGGTTCAAGTGCCACCTCAGCCGTACATCTCTTCACCAACTCAGTTGCAAGCCTCAATACAGATTCAAAAGAAAGAGGTGAAGCTGCAAGTAATTGCCCACACTACATTGCATCACCTGGGCTATTTTTCTCTTCCAAGTAGCTCTGGTGGTTCCTTGGTAGCAGCTGCTTGATGTGAGACTGGCAAAGAGGGCTTCATACAAAAGGAGGCATGAACGCTGTCTGATCCTTTCAACCAGGAACACTGAATATGGCAAAGGTAGAGATAAGATGCATAGCCAAAGATTGCCAGTTGCAGCCCTACAGGTGTGCGGCAATGAACCCAATAGCCTCCTCCTGGCTCACATCCAGAGAGCTCCGCTTTGCCTTTCCACATTCCCTAAGGCAAACCAGGCATGCGATGTACTCATTTTTTGTTTGTTTGTTTGCATTGCCTTCAAAGGAAGAAAACCAAAAGAACAAGGAAAAATGTGTGAAATGGAATTATTTATCCCATGAAAGCTAATCTCTATCCAGGAAATGCCTTCTGACATGGTGGGACACAGGTCTGAAGTGACTACACTAGATTCACAAACAGCCATGTCCAAGGGACAGGCAGTTTCAGCATCTGGCTGCATATAATGTTCAAACATTGACAGACATATGAACAGTACCATCAGAAAACTGTGTGATGTGTCCTTCTCCTACACATTCAGTCTCTAAGTGAAATTCCAACTCTCTTCCAACCCAGAATAAAAGGGACACTTAACGATTTTGGAGCCAAAAGTCTATTTTATGTTTCTTTTCAGTTTCAGAAAACTCTGATTACAATGGCTCTCAAGAGGCACTGAACTTGAGAATGACCTTGTGTTCGTGCCTCAACAAGCGTGCTTGCACAGACAGGTCACAGGCTGCAAGGCAGCCATATGGACCCAAGACCAGTGTGAGATGAATACTGCCTGACCACTGGAGCACAGATGGAGCCTATGCTGGTTCAGATTTTAGTTCCTCTCCTTGAGCAGAAATACAGACTGGGAGACTCAGCTGGCCCAACATGAACTGAACAATTTAGCTTGGGAGATATGAAGGGACTATACCGGGTGTATGACTCAAATCTCATGCTCTGCATGCCTATGGCTAGCAGGGTGGTATGCAGAATTAATCAGTAGGATGTCTGCCATCTATTCCTGTCCCCTCTGTTTCTGCTCTCTAAGGTTTAATCAAATCAATTTACAGTTCCATTCACCCTGCTGTACATGTGAGAAAGCAGAAGCTTTCACAGTTTGTGTTACTTTATTTTTGCTGAACTCAGCTAACAATGCAAATGAAAACTTCTCTTACACATTAGCCTGCCCAAAGGCACATGTTCTCATTATTGTTAGTGTTATTCTATTGCCTAGAAATGCACTAAATGAAATTCTTGTCTTAGTGAAGCTAGGGTTCTAGCCTGTTCTGTGATCACAGGGGCAGGACCTCTCCATACAGGCCACCAAAACATCTCTCTGTTTCTTATAGCTTTCTGTGAAAGCTCTCCATCCTACTAATGAAAACATGACAGAAAAATTAAGCTATCCCAGTTTTACCTTTGGGTGATCTGAGTTCTTTTCCAACATGATATGGGTGTTTACAGAAGTGTCTTGTTTCACTATGCAATGCTACTTCTAACATGGCTCCAACAACCACGTACTCATTTCCAGTTCTTTACAGCCACATACTGGCACCACCAGAAACTTGCTCACACAGCCTTGAAACCTGCAGTATGGCCCTAATATCCAGCATCATCCTTTTGTTTGGTTTTACTCTCAGTCAAGACTGAAAATAAGCCTGCAGACTTCCCAGGCATGACGACCCTGGAAACATTGTGTTGCTTGTGCAGGTGATGCAGACCAGTGGACTGGTATATGGCACTGACACATACTTTTATCACATGGACCTTAAAAACAAAAGCTGTTTTGTGCAAGCTTCCTTTTGGTCCTGTTCAGCTCCTGTGATCTGCCATGCAGGGGAGCTTTTCCATCTCACATCTCTCAGACACCCCTCTCTACAGTTTCACCTAATGTAATGAAACACTGGGAAGAAAAAACTATTGAAAAGAGTATGTCTGACCAGTGAAGTCACCCCAGTAATTGCAATAACAACTAAGAAGACTGGTTGATTTCTGTGTCCAGGACTACCTCCTGAGGGGCTGTCCTTGCACTTTACCCATACATAGTCCTTGTCCAAAACACAGGTAGGTCTGGTGAGAAAGCCAGGGCTAAAATGCATTCAGAGGTTCAGGATCAAGTAACATATGCAGAGAAGGTCAGATCAGAAGAGAAAGCTATTTTTTGAACCACAAAACCGGTCTCTCTCCCAGCATATTCCAAGGGATAGCACAGAGTGCTGGGACAAATCCTGGGACAGCTCCTGAACTCTTTCCATCACAGGGTTAATGGTCCCCCATTATTGTTTGCAAGAGCAAGCTGAAGAAAAAATAAATTCCAGAGTGTAGGAGTGTACCAGCTCTTGAAGAATTTGGCAGCAGGTTGGGTCCCTTAGACTCACTGCATAGATCTCTAGCCTTGAAGAAAACAAAGTTACACCAGACTATCTCTGCTGTGCATGTTCACCCCATAAAGCAGTATTTGGGATAATACAACCCTGGGTTCTGTTCCAGAATCTAAAAGGTACAGAATTTCACACATTTTTACTGCACACTTGGCATTTCTGTCCTTAACACCTTCTTTCTCTTCTGGAACAGAAGTCCTATCCATTCCCACTACCCCTCTTTTTTAATATGGTCCTCTAGTATCCCATGTACCAAGTAGGTCAAGACTAGGTTCAGCTCACTTCAGGGGCCCATGGTATTACTTCATTTCACACAGTCAGCACCAGTAGCCTGCAAGGACAGATACCGCAGGTTTGCTTAAGGGAAGCTCTGCAATTGCTCCAACATCCTTTGAGTCACTTTTTCAGTGTTGCTTCAGGTCTCCCTGATGGACTACAGGAAAAGCAGAGGTCTTTTACAGACAGGTGCCATGGCTGTATTCTTAAACAAAGGCTATGCCAAGAGACAGATGTGGACAGTATAGAGCAGATACCAGCAAATGTTGGATGGAAAAAGTTTAAAGACTAAAGTTAAGCCAATGTTTTAGCTATACTCTCTGCCAAAATGTGTATCACTTCAAAAAAGCACACAAGCATTATGTTTTGCAGTTGTCAATTCTACTTTTGAGTTACTAATATTTCTACCTTTGCTTCCGATTTTGCCAGTAAAGAAGTGTTGTGAGCACAGTAGTCCCTATTAGTGATGGTCAAGAGGACTGAATGTAAGGAAAAACCCAGCACTGCCAAATGCAGAAGTTCTTGTAAACAATGGGGCAATGGTTTGCTTGCATGTGCATGGAGTATGGATGTGTGGATCTCGTCCTTTTGTTTTACAGAGGAATGTGATCCTAAACAGCAGCTCACTATTGGACAGGACTTTATCCCCCCCATGGGGACTGCAGAGGAAGATCATCTGGGTGCTGGGACCACTTCTGTATTAAAGCCCCTAACTGGTCCCATTGCAGTCCCCTCCCTCAAGTGCATACACTTGAACTCCCACTCCTATAGCAGCTCTGCTCGAAACTGATACTCTATGGGTGAAAGAGGAACTGAAAATGGCACAGGGGAGGAATTGAAGAAGAAATGAAACTTGGCTTCATCCAGGTTTCCTCACCACCCTATGCTCATTGAAGCAAAGATACCAGGAGGCTCTGGCACAGATGGTGTGGGGCAGTAGCACATGGGGCTGGGCTCTATAATGCATCACAGATTAAGTACCTCATAGTTTTGGCACACTCAGCCATCCATCCTTTCAGAAATGAGAATGCCATGGAGGCCATAGTGGCAGTACATCTTCCCTTCTCTGCCAAAACAGGAGGTCTGAGTAAGAGGAGAGACATTGTCACTCTATTTTTCTTAGCAGACACAACCCTGTCCTAGCCAGGCCCTCTGTAGTCCCTTCTTCTAGCATCAGCACAGCTAAACTGGAACCATGCTTGCACACCCATATGGGAGAAGTTTGGGGTAACCTGGCATCTAATGATAGGCATTCCTGCTGAGGAGGCAAGACAGAGAAGGGGGCCAGGAGGCAGCACAGAGATGGGAAGCAGCCAGTGGATGTGTTCAAGAGCCCAGTGCAACAGCTGGCACAGTACCATGAGGCAGGCTTCAAACCTCTCCCAAATCCAGCTATGACCAGGACACACCCTGTTCCTAGCCACGTCACAGGAAAAGTGAGACACTTCTGCTTGCACACCTCTTCCTTAGATGACTCAGCAAGACTGTGCTATTACTTTGACCTCTTGTTCCTACTTTTAGAATTATTGCCAGGATAGTTTATGAGAATGGCAAATCACAACAAAGGACTGTCTACATGGAGAGGGTGTTTCAGTATCAGCAGAGAGCATTACAAACCCACAAAAACAGAACAGCAGTGAGTGGAAGCTGAAACTAGACAGGCTCAGATTGAAAAGAATCTGCCAGTCATTAGGATAAGTATTGACTGGAATGGCTTACCAGGGGGCTGTGCACTTCTTGTAGTTCCTCCATCAAGATTAAGTGCCTCTTTCTAGAAGATCTGCTCTATTCCAATCAGAGAAAAAGACAGGACCCTGAAACCCCTGACCCAGCAGTGCAGAAGCTCAGGCTGGGTGGGCTAGGAATCCTGTCTGCCTTCCAAGTCTTGCAACTCCGGCAGTGCCTTTGAGCTGAGAGAAACACGCCACTCCCCTCACTGTCATTTCTGGGAGTGTCACCAGCCGCTGCATGGTGGTGGACAGGCAGATCTGGACCTGAAAAGGATGTCTGCAACACACCGTTGAGGAAACAGGAAATCTGAACAATGTGAGCAGAGCAGAGAACGTGTGACCCCAGTGAAATCCTCCTGCATCTGTATTTGCTGCCTGGAAAAGGGATCAAATTATCTCTCGAAACATTCAAAACCAAGAACACGAGCACTTCCCTCCTACGAGATTTCCTAGGATCAGAAGTCCATATAGCATGGGTACACGCAGGGATCAACAAGATCAACACGCAGCCACCCAACAGGCCTCATTCTCCATGACAAGTGATAGTTTTGATTTGATGTCTGGAGAAACAGAGAAACACAGGGACAGGATTCTCCTGATATGTGCACAGCAGAAAGGAACCAGAAATGAGCAGCAAATGCAAAATGCATCTGAAAGCAGAGAAGGCACTGGAGCTCTTCAGCACCAAACCATGCACCAGAGAGCTAGCAAAGGCAAGCATATGAATTAAGAGCAGATCTATGGGGTTAACCCACCTAGTCCACGACATCAGCACTGACAAGAGGCAGAAGGACATGCTTTTTAGGGCAGAGCACATGAACCTGACCATTACCTGTGGCCCATTTTCCCCACATCCACAGGCATTGGTTAGGGATGCCAGGGAGAGGAGGACAACCAGTGTGGGCAGGACAGCCACCCCACAGCATCACAACCTACCCAGAGGTGACACTCTTGACCAGCGAACAGTGTTTAAACTGTGCGCTGTTAAGCACAGATTGTCTAGAAGCATGTCTGAAGAGAATGACAACTGGATCAGACATCCTGGATGCTCCATGTAAAAAAGAGCACCAGCTCTGTCCTGCACGTTGAAGCCCTGACGCTTGCTGTCTGTCTGAGCCAGCTCAGAACAGGGCAGAATGTCCAGCAAGGGAGGCAGTGGGGGTGCTTCTCCCATTCCACCTCTTCTGACTTCCTGACTATTTTGTTCTTTTCTTTCTTGCTCTTCTTGATCAAGTTAGTAGCCCAACTCATCCTGTTCCTTTGGAAGACCACCTGGCAATGGGATCCCCTTCCAGTGGTGGAAAAAAAGAAAGCCAAAAGGGGTTTTACACAGCAAAGTGAGGCAACAGGGAGTAAAGGGCCCGCACACATCAGTCTATCCCATGCTGACTGACCCCTTGAGACAAGTTCAGCCTTGCTCAACAGAGGAAAATCACTTCCCATTTTCAAACTGCAGGAAATCCCCATTCCCCTTCAAAGAGGGATCCTAGGGAGGAAACATCTGTGCGCTTAGAAGCCTGAGCTCCCTGAAGATGTGCTAGCTCGCACTGCACTCCAGCAGAGTACAGCCCACAGGCTCTCCTGAACACACAACCCAAGGTAAAGCAAAACAATTCCAAAACCACAAATGCAGGCCCTGAGCAACCTGATCTAACTCCAAACAGGAGGTTGGACCAGAGACTTCGAGAAGTCCCTTCTAATTTAAATTCTTCTATGATTTTATGATCCTATTTCAACAGAGCATGCAGCCTTGGAGCAACTGAAGGGGATGCCTCTTAGGTTTGAATTAAATGCAGTGTCAGTACTCTTACCTGCTGTTGCCACTTGCTCAGTCACACTGCACTTCTGCTTGCAGACCCAACAGCACAAAGAAAGGCTACAGAGTCCACCTAAGCAGCTCCCCTGCAGTGTCCTGCCCAGTGCTGGAGGATCACTGGTGGCAGAAAGCTGGACAAAACGTGCAGGGGAAACTCCCTGCAAGAAGCAATGCAAGGACACAGCAGGGGAAAACTACCACAACATGAACCTGCACCAGAACAGCCCTCTGTTCTGTGGGGAAAAGCTTGCCCTGTGCTGACATTACTCAGTTTATGTTCTGTCTAACTGCAGTTTTCATAAATACCTAACTCGGCAAAGGTGTGTGTCAGCCCAAGGGTATGACGCAGAAGTAAGGCAGACATGGTGCAGTCAAAGAAGTGGGGTCTGTGCTTGAACACAGTTGATGCTGCAAACAGGACTGTTAGTGAGAGAAGTCCACGGAAGAACCTTGGCAGCAGGGATGCCTACACCAACACTCATGTCCATCCCAAGTTTGGCATGAAGATACCAGCACTGGGAAGTGCCTGGCAGACCCTCCCCAGGCTGGGCACAGGCATGCCTGCACCAATGTGCACCCTGGCAAAGGGGAATGCCTCGGGCACCTCTGAACCCCTCCGCCATTACCCGCAGCCTCTTTCTCTCTAGTACTTTGAGTCATTCTGTATTTTGTTCATTTTTATGCAATCTTTCTTGCTCAACATTTGGTTTCCATGGAGTCAACATACACTGTGTGAAACACATTTATATTTAGAAAGTGGAACGGGTCATATGACCTGTCCCGGTTGTCATAGCAACCAGCACGGCTCCCGGTCGGCTGAATGTGATGGCACATGGCTGCTGGGGACAAGTCGCCCTCCCTGGGTGGCCCTGCGGGCACCGCCTCTGCAGCAGAAACACAGCAAGACACTGCCAATGCCACTGCCCCTCCAGCCCCCACAGCCCGGCCCGTGGCATTCCTCTTCTTTGGGCACCACGCCTCCTCTCTGGCCACCTTCTGCAACACCAGCCCTCCGCCTCAAAGAGGAACAGTCCCTTTGCCTGTGCCAAGTGTTAGGGTGTCTCAGAGCTCTGCTTGTGCCGCCAGGCTGGAGCCGTGGGCTGAGCTATGCACAGCGCATACCCCACATGCCAGTCTAGCAGGAGAGCTCTCATTTTTCCTAGTCTTAAAAAAATCTCCCTGCCCTAATAAGTCTCCTCTGGGCCACACCAAAGCCTTCTTCATCCCTTCTTCCTCCTAAATAACTTCAGCATCTACATGCAGCTGCTGTTTCCTTGGGTGCCATCTCTGCCACCTTCCTACCAACCCATCGCAGATGCGACCAGGAGGAGGACCGGGTGGCCCTTGTGCATGGGTCTCTGCTCTGGGGCCAACTCTCTGCACCCCTCTATTTCCCATTTGGCTCTGAAATGTAGTGTGCATGCTTCCCACCCAGCTCTACCTTCCCCACTGAGGGCCTGCTATCCCAGCCAGATCCACTGCTGCCAAAATCCTCCCTCCTCTCCCACCCAGGTCCCTGGCTATGGTGCAGGCGTGTGCTCAGGACTTTGCTTTAAGGTAATATCCATGAACAGCACCGTGTTTGCAGAAAATCAGCCTTCTGGGACTCATATACTTTTCTCTGCCAGTACCCTAAACTAGGGAAAAACAAACTTGTTTCTGAAGGGTACGTGACCCAGAGAAACAGACTGGGTGATGTTTTCTGGCTCAGTGCTGTGTGTGACACCAAAATGGGTGGGAAGAAAAATGCTCTGATTTGTGAATCCCGCCTAGACCCCTGCAAAACAGGGGCTGCCGAGCCAGAGCTGAAAAACTCGAGTAACTCCAGTGCAGCTCAGACCTCTGCTTTCTCAATATGTGCCTGGTGCACAAAAGCCATGTAAGGGGCCAGACTGGAAGAAGCCACAGCAGTGAGCTGCAGCTGAGGCTGTCCCCTGTGGTGGGTCTCGTGGGACCCATGGCACCAGGTCTGGCTCAGATCCTACCGCAGACAATGCTCACTCCATGGCAAAACAGCAGTTCAGGGAGGTGCTTGAAAATGGCTGTCAACTTTTTTTGGCTGAGAGGGAAGCTAGGCAGGTGTAAGAAGTAGGAAGGATATGAAAGATGGAGTGGGAGATTCGGTGTGGGGAAAGAGCATGGGAGTGGGGCCCGCAGTTGGGGAGGGTGGTTAGCAAGAAAGAGAATAAAAAGCCTGTGATGGCTCCTTACTTGGGGAGCAGCAGATGTGGCAGGAGGGTGAGCGTGGTTTGCAGAGGAGGACAGCCCAGCTGCCGGCTTTCTCGCCTTTTGCTCTGCCTGAGCTCTCGGCACACTCCCAAGTGAGTTAATCACTTTCCTATGCCCCCTTTTGAGTGTGCTCACAGCCAGTGTGAGTGCTACCCTGTGACAGTATTTAGCACTACCTGACAAGGGGGTAGAGTCCTGGCACTGAATTAGCAACCAAGAAAGGGGAAACGAAGTACCACCCTCACAGCAGGTGCCAAAGACCCTGAACAGCCAGATGGAAGGGTGTCTGCTCTAAGTAAGAAAGCCTGTTTAGAACACGGTGACCATGGCCACATGCACATGTGTATCCCTGCAAGTATAATGCATATATACTGACAGGAAGCTCAAGAATCACTCCCTAGGAAAATACACGCTTCTTTTTCTTCTCTGTGTTAATGGACAGAAAGCCATTTAATGGACAAATCTGTCCCATTCCCTTTGAGCAGTCCCTCCTGGCTAGTGTTATCCAGCCAAGCTATGTGTGGAAAGATGATGGCCAGAGTGAGGGTAGGAAAGAAGCTGTGAGCAGTTACACGGGGCAGCAGCAAGGAGCTGGCACTGCTAAGTGGAGCTGCTCCAGCATGGCCTGGGAAGGCCAAGGAGGGGTCAACCAGGCAGATGATTGCTGTGATGAAGGGCTCAACTCCACCCACAGTGGAGCACAGAGGAACAGTAACAGCAACACAGAGGGACAACAATGGGTGGGGAACCTCATAGGAGATAACCTAATCCCATAGACAGAATACCCTGCCTGGAGTCTGCCCCGAGCATGAGAGCAATCAGCCCCATTGTCTGGGGTGAAAACCACCACAATGAGTTAAGGGAAAGGCTCTCTAGATCACCTTACAGAGGGATACTGCCGCTAGGGTATGGGACTCATTAATAGGATGCAGGCAAAGAGCATCTTTGGATTATACAAGACAAGGGATAGTTAGGGGAAGAAACAAAAGTGGGGGAAGGGAGGAAACCAGTGTGGGAAAACAGTCATAAGGGGATGAAAGGAGCTAGTCATGTGTAAATGGGCAGCTGGTCATCACATTTGTCTGTCCATGCCCTGAGTCTGATCACTGCAGTCCATCCTGTCCCCTTATTAAAATCCATTCTAACTATCACTGCAGTCCATCCTGTCCCCTTATTAAAATCCATTCTAACTATTTTCCATTCAGTATGCATGTGCATGCATGGAGATTTAATTAGTGCCAGCAGCTGGAGTGGGGACCACAAGTCATAGGGGCTGGCGTGTTTGCAATGCCAGCAACTGGAGACACTGGAGTACTGGTGTATCATGTGGATGCATATCAAGCTGGCCTAGCCAGGTATCGAAACAGCCATAAGTCTTGGCCAGATACTGGAGAGGCCAGAGGGTCTCTGAGCTGCTACTAGAGGGACCAGAAGATCCAAGCCAACTACTGTAGGGATCATAAGTTCTGGTTGTTGGCTGAGACCGATTTGCTTATGTGTGTCTGTGTGTGTCAGGTGAAAAGCTCCATGGCTCATCTGCCAGGTAGATAGGGTATCTATGTCCAGTTACTGGAAAGATGTTCAGTGTGTGTCTGTGCATGTGCTGGTGTGTGCAAGGAGGTCTCCGAACCAGCAACTGGAGTGGGGCTGCGGTCCCAGGGGCTGCATGACTAGGTGCCAGCAACTGGGGAGACTGGGATCCAGGGCCAGCTCCCGGACAGACTGTCTCAGGCCAGTTACTGGAGGGCTCCACATTACATATATGTATGCATTCACCACTAACAGACCTTTATCCTTTTTCAGCCAGAAAGGGGAACAGGATGAGGCTATTGGTGCCATTTGTGAGAGTGCTGAGTGTTTCTGTCCGTGTTGATCTGTGCACCTGGCCATGTGTATATGTATAGAAGAACCATGCATGTGAGTTTGCGTGGTATGCCTACTGGGAATACATGCTTAGCCTCACTGCTGTCTGGACCTGGGGATATGGAGCTGTGGCAGCCTTGCCTCTAGTGGGCTACTCAATTCAGCAGGCCCTAGTATGGTGCACATGCACTTCCCAGCCCTTGGTATTCATCTTTCCAAGTGCTGATGAGGAGGCCAGTTAGCTGAGGTGGAATAAGCCGAGTCCAAAACAAAGCTAAGCAATGATGAAGAGAGATACCGCACATGTGCCTGTCCCGTTATAGCCCTGGGGGAATGGGGGACCACTGCAGCATATCTCTTGTGTTCATGCCTTCATGCAGAAGGCTCAGCTCTGCAGCCACCAGTTTAAGAAAAACCTTCACACACTATGTCTGCCTAAACTCTAAGGCACAGCCTACTGAAGAGTAAAGAGGCAGAACTCAGCATCAGCCTGCGGCCTTGGAGACCCTCACATGAGGGTCCGCATATGTACCATACAGAAGTTTAAAGGCAAGTACAAGAATGCCAGGAAGGACTAGGCTGGTACCTCTCACTCAATCCCAAGTACAGCTGTGTCCAACTGCCTCCCTCAAAGATGGAGCAATCCCTCCCAGCAGTCCGTTTTTCTGTAGCAGTCGAGTTTCTCTGAAATACCTGTAGTTGTTTTTCTTCTTCCCAAAGAGAAATAAAGAAGTTAGCACTCTCCTGTTCCTCTTGTTTTCCTTTCAGCAGCATTGTTTCTTGCTGTTCAGAAGGTTAACATTTGGCATCTAATTTGCTAACTAGCAGAGCCAATACGGGCTGTGGAGGTCTGAGAATGGTTCATCTGCCAGTATACAGCCTGCGTGGGTAACCAACAAGCAGTGCACTCAGAGCTCTGCCTTGCTACCTTTCTGTTATTAGGAAATGAAGCCATGGTGTCTTCCTACCATTATTTCTTGAAATAACAGGATGTGGCCAGCTGGGACACAGCTGATTTCTCAAGACATCCAGAGCTGATGGTAGCACAGTTTCATGTTTCTATGCCCAAGCTCTGCATGCTGCCACATACACGGCTCACTAGCATATGACAAAGTTTGGCATAAGGTACTTGAGTCACAGCCCCATCCCCTCAATAGGAATTGAGACCCAGAGCTCTGCCACAGGCTGCCATGAGCTGGCTCTCCTGGATCCTAAGACTTCCCCAGGCAGGAGTTACCACACCATGGCTTGGTAGGGTGGAAGTGGGCAGGAGAAGGTAAAAGCCTGGCGATGTGGCAGCGCCAGCACTCCTGAGAGCTCTGGGCTGTATATGTCCTGTGCCAGTGCAGCCCGGGAGGAGGCAGGAGCCCTCCTCCCCTCACCCTGCTCAGGAGGGATGTGCCACTCCATCTCTGACATCAGCATCTGGTACAAGGCAGAGCACCAGGGCCAAGCACTCTGAAGGGCTTTGTTGTCCTGGGCAGCCAGGGACAACAGGGCTATTGTTGAGCAAACCTTGTACTATAAGAGTCACCCCCATACGCCCAGAGAGTCACAAGGCCAGGTCAGGCCAGCTGCAGCATTACTGCCTGTCTCCAATTTGAAATGACATGCTGCAAGGACAGATCATGTCTCAGTGACTGGAGAGAGTGGCACACCAGCAAGATGGTCAGAGGCCCAAGAGGCAGCCAGAGAGCCGGGGGCATGCTTCTTGCCCCAGGTGCTCTGCACTGGAAAGGTGACTGGAAGCCATTAAAAAAAGAAACTTCCCACAGCCACCTAAATTTGCGGTTTGACTCCTCTCCTTGGGCTGCTGCATGGAAAAGCAGGGCAGAGAAGTCATCAACAGCAGGCTTGAGGGCAGGCAAGGAGCTGGGCAGCACGGCCGTCTTCTGTGCTCCTAGGGCCCTGTGAGTGCAGCTGGTTTTGGAGAAATGAAACATCTGGGAAAAATGCCAAATGTTTTTATACGGGGCCTCCAGCCCGTACACTGCAAGAAAGCTCAGCCTAGCTAAGCGCTCTCTCCTATACATGCTAACACAATACGCTCTTACCAGGCCAGGACAAGGCCTCAAGCCTACCCATCCTTGCCTGCCTGCGGGAACGTGTCCCCTCTCTCCGGCCAGGGCCAAGAAGCACTGACGGCTTTGTGGGTTTAGATGCAGTGTCAGGGTTGGATGTTTCACAAGACTTGCAGCAAGCTGCAGAATGCATGCACAAAGACCTGGAAGGGAGCCCCAAGCCACTCTGGTCTTTGTGGGGATGTGCCATACCCCCTCCTGCCATTTTATCTGAAGACAAATGTGAAGAAATAACTGCTTAAATAGGAAGACACTTGAACAGAAACCTAGCAGAAATAAGAAGAGGTGGTAAAGAAACCTGTGCCTTGCTCACTGTGCAGCTCTTTCAGGTCCACTCTTGACCTCATGCGTGGACTTTCTGCCTTGTACCACACTTTGCATTGCCCCCCTGGTCCCTAGAACAAAATCCCTCCTGGAGGTGCAGGTGGGGGGCCCTCAGTCCCCCGCAGGGTGCTGCAGGCTGCCCAGCTGTTTGCTGACCCCTCTGCCAGCCCTGCCGCAGCCGGCAGCCTGGCAGCCTCTCCGCCTCGAGTGTGCTCCACAGCTCCCAGGAATTACAAGCATCCTCTCTTCCAGCAGCATCGCCCGACCCAGAGCACAGCAGCCAGGTAAACAAACCCCAGTGTCAGCCACGGCAGTAACACAATAAAAGAACTGCCCCCAGCAGCAAAATAGTCTGCTCCAAGTCGGACTGCAAGCATCTAGTGTTTCACCCAGGGATGATGTGAACATACTGCCATTGCAGGAGCTATTAGCAACAGACTCATTTGCTTTTGTGGTTCGCATGGAACTGGGACACTTTTCTACTTCAGCAGTGCATAAGGTGCAAAAAGAAGTTATGAGTAAAAAAAGAATAATGAAAAATATACAAATCACTATGAAAGAAATTTTTTCTCTCAAGAGGACAATGTACCTATGCAACGTACCTTCATAAACATATGCCATTTGCAAGGGTCTGTACCAGGGCATGCCTTTACTTGCTTCATTTCTCATACATCACTATGGTTTTTTTAACAAGCATGATTCTACTGCTGTGTTCTGCAGTTTCCCAGACACAATAAAATCACTTCATAACAACTAATAATTAGTGTCTGTTCTTCTAGGAAGGAAGAGATTCTCCCTTAAATTATATAGACTCTCTCAAGTGCACACACAAGCATGCACAGCAAAGCTAAGGCATAGCAACCTCTACCTCTGCTGCAGTCATCTGCCAAAAATGGCTATTTCAAAAAGGGAGCAAGTGAGTAACATATTTGTAAGTTAGAAAAGCAAGTAAAAGCATCATAGAAGAGTTTCTGGTCAGACCCCCCGAGCTAGTGTATTCTCAAATGAAGTTAGTGAATAGATATTCTGAGATTGTCCAAAGAATAATCTGGGTTAGCTGTCTGTATTTATCTTTAATTACTTTTAAAAATACTTTAAATATCCTTTCTCTTTTAGGAAGAATGTTGGGACCAGGTCCCCGAGAATCTTATGTTAATGATATGCATTTCTAATAAGATATTTTTATTATAAATATCATCTCAAAATCTATGTGAATAAAATAAAATTGGAAGAGTTAATTTGGATTCTGTTCCTGGCCCCAGGCCGTAAGCAAAACCATTAATGTTTTGGCATATTACAGCTACATTTTCCTGCACATCAAAATGAAATTTGCTTCCCCCTGTTGCTGTGGTAGGTCAGGATCCCCAAATAATGTTCCTAGCTACTTTTGCAGGCAGCCTGGATGGGGACTTTTTATTTACAACCATCCCCAGTTTTTCTTGAATGGTGTTTCCCTGCAGAGGAAATCTGTTATGCAGCCCCGACCTGCTATTCCCTGGATTAAATGGCCCTCCACAAGCAAAACTTTGGGAACCTCAGATGCAGAAAAAACAATGAAATGGCCAAGATACAAAGTGCTGCCAGATGCACATTCCTGCACCCTCCCTCATAATCTCTCTCAAGCACAGGGAATGTAACTGCTGTTGCCTGTAACTTTGTAGTAAAGCACACTCAGACAGACACACGATACTGAGTTTTTATTTTTGCTGCTGCTACAATTCTTAATAAGCGAGCAAACAACAACAACAAAAAAAAAAGCAAGGGAAGGCAGCCATTCCCACAACTTGGCAAGGCCGAGCAAGGCTGCCGGAGCCCCCGCACAGAGCTGCAGTTTGCCCTGGACCCCTGCCTGCATGCTGCTGCAGACAGACAGACAGACAGGCAGCCACCGCTGGAGCATGGGTGGGCACTGGTCCGGCTCTGGGGATGGTGTGATAGCAAGAGAGAGGCCATGTGCCCATCCCTGTTGAGGGGACAAGGAGGACTAGAGGCTTTAGGGCTCTATGAGTGCAAAATACTTGCTCCCCCTTTGCAGGTGGGACACAGGTCTCCTGCTGGCCTCAGCTGGCACACCCTGCAGAGAGCACCCTGTTGACACAGCGCTTGCTGCATTTGCAGCATTTTTCCAGGGATCCCTTCTCTAAAAATGCAAAGTGTGGGACTGCCTTTGTACCCTGACAGAGGACTGAGATATCACTAAAAAAAATCCTCCTTCTCCACCAGTCTTGATGATGCTGGAGGTTGCTCAGGCAGGACATGCTGAGCATGACCACAAGCATCTCTGCTTGGTGCCTTGACTCCCTCCCATAGGAAGGCCTGGACAACCATGGCAGAGTTGCCTGCTAGCACCAGCATACACTATATTCATTTACAAGCTTCTTCCCATCACAGGAATGGAAAAAAGTGCAAGTGCGACATACAGGCAGCACCATCAGCTGCTTCTGAAGATGACCTCTGGTGTGCAGAGCAGCAGATGATCTCCACCACTGTACAGGAGCTATGTGCTCCCCTCTCCCCCCTGCAGCTTCTGCTGCTCAGGAAGGACCGAACTGGTTTGCACTGATCCTGGCAGCACGAAGTACTCTCTGTAGCTGCTGTCCCCTCTCTGTCCCCTCTCAGTTTCTTGTCCTTGGAGCTACTGCTCCCATCCCTCTGCACACTAAAGGGTGCTCAGATGTCATTTGCCCAGTTTATCTCTTTTTAATGAATCTCCACCATACAAACACTTCATCTAAGAAGAAGAATATCCAGGTCACCACATTTGTGCAGTGAAATTCATTTAGTCCTGGGATGGCCCATATACAAGAATAACATTTAAGCCAGCACACTCCAGACGGTGGGAAGCACTGCAGAGACAAGGGATGACAAAGGCAGACCTCAAGAAAAGTGCCACGAGACAGCTGCAGCCAGGCAGGTCCAGACAGGGAGACTCATCAGTTGGAGGTTATCAGCTGTAGCCGGGACAGACACGGGCAGCAAAGTAGAGCAGGCAGAAAGACAGACAGGAAATATCAAGACAATATTCAGCTTGGACAAAATGCAAGTACAAGAAAACAGCCCAAAAACCAGCCAGAGGGAGGGAAATCCCTAGGAACAGTTATTGATTAATTTTAATTCACCCCACGCAGTAACTGAGCATCCTCAGAAGAACACAGCGAGTGTCAGTGGGTCACCTCCCCCACTCTTTTCCTCGTCGCCCCTCTGTCCCGCTAACACTGGTTTAGAGGAAATTAATAAACTGCCCATTTTAAAACTGCCACATTTCCCTTCTAAGACCCTCCATGCTCTTCTGGACTTTACCAGACTTCAAGCTTCCAACAGGATGTCTATGAGGATGCATTTTTGCTTCACCTCAAATTTGTTTATGTAGCAAAAAGGATGAAGGAAGTTCTTAGAAAAAAGGCCGATATTAAAGCATGGGTATGCCAATGGTCAACCAGTACTTGGGTGATGTGCATAGGAAATTTAGAATTTTTGCTAGGAGGTGGTGGTTGCTCCTGTCAGGACTTCCATGGGCCCTTGGAACAGCAGACCAGGTTATAAACTGCAATGCTGACACACTAGATGTTCCCCTTCTTTCTCAAGCCCAGCTATTCTATTGGTGAACTGCTAGTCAGTGATAGGCACCACTGACAAAATATGTGACTACACTATTACCCTTTGACATGGGATGAGACACAGAAGTACAAAATTCAGCACTGAATTCACACCCAAATATCACTATTTCTGTGCAATTCACAACTTTTGCTGGTCCAAGAGAAGCTTCAGCCTGAGCATGCTACCTACAGAATGAGCAAGTACAGAAATTGCCTATTACCACAACAACAAAGTTTAAATATGATTTTTGGCTTTGAGTTACTACAACTATACAAAGGGAGCCAGAGGCACCAAGCCTGTATGATTTAATTGCCATTATAGATAAAGCTTATCACAGAGCTGAGAACTGAATGTACTCATTTGGAGGAAGGCTGGCCCCTAATACCTGGGAGTATCCTGCAATGAGGATGCATTTCCAACATGGTCCAAACACTGTGACCTGCTGCTTACTCAAGATTTATCACCAAGCCACACTGTCTGTCAAAGCAGATACAGAAAATCTATCTGCTTGGTTGTTCTACATCCAGCAAGTTAATCTTGTTTATGAAATCCAGCATTTCAATATATATCTTCTTCTTATGACCAGAGGATATAATTACCTCTTACTGCAGCAGTGAATTTTAATAATTATAATATGGAAACATCAGAAGTCATTGGGATTGGGAACCCTTTGTGCCTGGTGCTATGCATGTAAGGAAAGGAACTTTTTAGATTGCTTTTAAATGGAAAATAAGCTGCCAGTTACTTTTATGACAAGTACAGAAGTGTAGGCGCAAAAGTAGATAAAATCAGCAGAAGAGCATTAACACTAACAGGAAATGTTCTATAAATGCAATAGTATTAAGAGGAAGACCAAGTAAAAGAACCAGTTGCAGCTCAGTAGAGAAGGAGAGCTACCCATGGATGATCATGTTCAGTATCTTCAACAAAAAGTCATCTGTTAATAAAGAATTCACCCATGATCAAGTGGCTGCCATAGTTAATACTAGCAACAAAGGGTTAAGATCTCAGCCTGCAATAGGGAAGGAAAAAGTTGGATAACACTGAGATTGATAGATTCATCCTGAGACTTTTAAAGAACTGGCTCATAAATCTCAGAGCAATTGCTAATCACCTCTGAGAATTCATGGAAAATCAGGGAGGGAGAGTTCTGGCAACACAGAAAAGGCAAAACATAGTGTCTAGCTTGGAGAAATGGGAAAAGAAGGAAATGGAGTTGTGGAACAGCCACTTGAACTCTAGTTCCTAGAAAAGTAATTGAATAAATTATTTAGCAATTTTTTAAGGACCCTGAGCCGACAACATGGATATAATTAAAAGCCCACACCATTTTGTCATGGATAGAGCTGTTGAACCAATCTGATCACCTGCATGTGACTGAACACTAGCCCCAAGGTGGAAGTGGGGCCGTAGAGGTGTCAGCAGTGGTACACTCTCCTAGAGAGAAAAACATCTTACTGGGAAGGAAAATGAGAGAGCAGCCCGAGAGACATGGACCTGGTAAGACCTCAGCTGGAGCTATGTGTCAAGTTTTGAGCTTCACTCTTTAAGATATGAACAAACTGGCTAGTCCAGAAGAGAGTGTAAAACAGAGATCTAGAAAAAATGACCTGAAAGGAAAGAGGAAAAGTTGTTAACACAGAGCAAGAATGAGTGAGGGAGGAGTGTCTCAGATACCAAGCTGCTGAAAAGAGAAGAAGGGTGGTTTATTTTCCCATCCATCATAGGTGGGATAAAAATGGATTTAAATTGCAGGAAGAAAGGTTCAGGATGGAGGTGATATTGAAGCCATGGTATAGCTTAGACTCCCTTAAGAAAAGACCAGATAACTGTTTATAAGAAATTATGTAGGTATTATCAAGCCTTTCTTGGAGGAATGAGCCTATGACTACAGTATGAGATACACATATGTACTCTGGGCAGTTGTTCTCGAAGATCACACTATGCTGAAATTCCCTGAGGTGGCTTGGAATAGATGCACTTGATATGAAAATGGAAATATTATTTAATGTATGACATCATGTATGAGAAAGAAAACAAAATCTAATATAAGAAAATGCTACTTAGAAAAGGTCAACACTTGGAGTTGAAAGTTAAGAAGAATTGGGGTGGGGACTATGTAAAATTTCTGACAGCATTCACAATGCAATCTTGAATAATATTATTACAAATAATTTTCTTCTACAGGCCTCTGATGCTTGAGTTATGTGATTACTGAGAAACTGCTTAACTCTACCTCATTTCTGTCCTCTGGGGGGGGAATTTATTATGAGGGTAATAGACTCAGCTGTAAGAGCAACAATTTAGACTGACAGCAATTGGGAATAAGACCCTGGAGACCACCATGACGTGCGTTTTACCTCTCCTTGATCCTGATATTTAAGAACAAATACGAGTCACTTAACTACCACCAGCCAAACCAGTAATATCTCCCTGTAGACACCCAAACCAGGCCATTTTCAAAGGGGTGTGGAAGGCCTAGGTTCAGTTTTGTTCATCGATCACTTCTCAGATCAGTCATGCTCCCCTCACATTCAGACAATTCTCCATCCATAAGCCAAATGCAAGAGGACTTTTCCAACCCACTCTGAATCACGAAGCCAGACAAGCTTCTGGGCTGATCCAGCAGGCCTTTAAAAATGTCAGTATAAAAAGTATGCGCTTGAATGACAGAGACACAAGGTCATTGTTTTTGAAAAGACCTGGTAAAAACCAGACAGAGGTTGATAGGATCACAGATCCAAGCCTGTGCTGTATTATTCAAAGGATTCTGCAGATCAATGACCTTGGATTTATACTAAGTACATTGGGCACAGGGGTCTCTGCCAAAGCCCTTAGGCATTGCAGCATACACATGCTTGCAACATCTGAGGGTTTCTGCGAGAGGCTGAAATACGGAGATGCCTGTTTCCTCCTCCAGCCCAGCACCCCAGGAAAGGTGCCATCCTGCAGCCCTGCACTCTCACTCTCACGTCACGCTCCTCTGCTCAGCATGTGGCACTGCCTCTGGTCTCATGTATAATTACCCGGACATCATTACCTCAAAGAGGCACAAAGAAATAATTCCTAGACTATAAACCCTCTCCACATGAACCGCTGTGAACTTCTGCACATGAACCACAATAGCATTTGCAGTTGAGGTATTTTGAAGCCTGGGACTTCAAAAAACATGAACCTAGGCAAACCAAGAAAGTTGAGTCTGCCAATTATATCCCACTGCTTTAGATGGGATTTTTAAAGCCATAGGATTTTTAATTCATGTGTTGTTTTGGTGAAAAATGTAGATTTCTATTTGTAATCTAGACTTGATGTAAAAATAAACGGTCAGAAATTTCTTAGTAACAAGCTGCTACCCCATGGAGAACAGAAAAAAACAGTGGAATATTGCAGCACGACTTTTGGTACAGCTAATCCAGGAGTCATGGAAACACCCTCTTGAAAATATCCAAAAAACCAAGCTCATAAGAGGTACCCTCTGTCAGGAGTTTGCCCTGCTCATGGTACCTCACTGTCTGTACCACTTCCCTCCTGAAACTTCCTGCAAAGTCCACAGGCCAACCTCTCCGTGACATCTGTGGGGCTGCACCCAGCTGCCTGAATACTTGTGTTGGGCTCAGAGAGACACAGGTGGGAAAAGAAAGCACTTAGTTATAGGAAAATTGCTTTAATTCAAACCCAAGAGCCACTTTCTGGCTTGTAAAAAACATATTTGCACCTTCCTGTTCTGCTGCAACAGCTTCATTTATGGAGGAAGGAATTGGGAGCCCTAGCACAGCCTTGCGTTTGCAGGCAGGTCCCACCTCCTCCTGGACACCAAACACCAGCCTTGGCCTCACGCCTAGGAAAGAAGCAGGACGATGCAGAACAGATGCTGAATTCAAATTACAGACTGATAACAACACCCCCAGGCTCCTGCTCTCTAAGTTAGCAATAGGAAGAACAGTTTGGCAAGACATGAAAACTACATTTCAGTGTAGCTCCTCACAGAGACTGCCATACAGCCTGTTTTGAGCACAAGGACATAAATATGCAGAGCATATCAACTGCCTCCATTCAGCACTGCAGACTTCACCTGAGCAAATGCAGTTGCCCACAGCCGAGCCAGTCTGGCGTTCTCTGATCACTGGGGAGAAACAGAGGACCCAGCTCCTTCAGCCTGGACATCTGAAAAAGCATCGGGAGAGTCTGACCTCAGAAGTACCTCTCCCTCAGTTGGCTATAAAGGAATCCGAGTGTTTTGTCTCTCTAAAGATGAACTTATTCTTCGCTGTCTGCATGTTAGACTGAGAAGTTTCTACTCCAGGACTTCTCGCCTGTCCATATTGGACCATCACAGCAGAAACAATCCTTGAAGATTATGAGAAACCTGCCGTCCCCTTGACCATCCCGTGCTTGCTCTCCCACCTGTTGACTGCCCACGGGCAGCCTCCCCAGGGGCAGGAGGACATTCACTGCAGAGCCTGGCAGCTAACGTGCTCCCTGAGGAACGGCGAAGGGCGCACTTGACTCCGCACAGAAAAAGAGAAAACTGAACCCACATCTCCCACTTCCTGCTCTCGAGCTGCTCGCCTGCTGCAGGAGGCTGGTGGTTAACAGCCTCCCTCCTCTCCCTGCAGCTTTTAACGAGTCGGTGGACATCAAAAGCATACAGTCCTCCTGCACGGCCCACGTCAGGCACTGCAGCTGCCATGAGAAGCCCTTGCTCACACTACCCCCAAGACCTTGCCTTTCCCACTGGTGAGCTTTGGGGAGCTCCTGCTAAGCATAAACCAACACTCAGTCCTCTTTGGAGAAACCAGCGTCTCTTGCATCGTTTGTACAAAAGGGCTGAACGCCTGTCTCAAACAGTAGAGATAACCTGCTTGAGCAGCACACCTATGTGTTAGTGGCCAGGTGGAGGTCTGGTTCTGGTGCCATCTCTAACACCTTGTGATCTGTGTGCTCAAACTGCTTCCTCCCCCCCCCCCCCCCCCCCCCCCAAGTTCCAGAGAGGCAAGGGATGTGTTTGGCGACGCTGGAGACCTGGCTGCTGCAACCACAGGGTAAAATAGTGGGGGAAGCATTGAGCTGCCTTACAGCACGGTTCTGCTCCCGTCCCCACTCTCGACGTTCACTTTGAACAGACTCTGGTGCTCAGTGGCCCTGAGAGCTCACCCAGCAAGAAGCCACCCCAGGAAAACAGTGAGTCGCCTGCTGCTGAGAGCTGGACTAGTTCGTGGAGGGAGGTTCAACAGGGTCACCATGGGACTGCTGCTGAATGCAGATGGGGTTAAAGAGGCAGGGGAGGATTGAAGGGGAGGCCAGACCAGGTCAGCTCTCCACCTTTGCCATAGGTCTTCACCTGTCATAGCCTAAGTATCCTTCACATTGCTCTAAATATTGCTGTGCCTGTTGCTGAACCAAAACAGCGAAAGCTTATGGACAACCCAGGATCAGCAGGATCTCTGTGCCTGTGACATTTGTATATGTGCCACCTTCCTGTGCAGGCCCTGTAGACAAGTATCTGTCTCCCCCACCTTCACTGGTGCTTCAGAGCGTGTCAGTAGTGCAGTGATGCTCCTACCACAGCAGTTCTGTGTTGTTCATCCCAAGTTCCTGTAATCGACTGGATTAAGGGAGAAAAGTTGGTCTGATTACAGAAGGAATTTCCCTGGTGAATCCTGCACAGCTGGAGGATCTCACCATGTGAAGAAAAACAAAACCTGCTTTATTTAAGGGAAATCTGGGAGGTTATCCTGGTTTTGGCCTGACTCTAGTAGTCATCTTGCACACTTAAACATATTGAATCTGTGTCTAATTAATCATATGCTACTACACCATGGCAACACACTTAGTATTATTGTTCTTCAGAATAATATTGTTTAAAAATACAGAGAACTAGAACTTCACTGTAGCTTGTGGTTGTTGTTCCTCAGACTGTGCTCCTGAGAGAGGGAATCTCTGGAGCTGAAAGCCGTTTTCTCAGCATGCTCTGAACAAAAATAATGAATGTGACATTTCATGATCTCCATGAAAGAGAAAAGTCTTTAGACAGGAAACAGGGCTGAGATCAAAATTAGTGTTACAGGAACAGCTTTCAGATCTGGCTTGCTCTTTTCTGGAGTGATATATTTAACTCCTTCAACTGAAGAAATTGCCTTCCTACTGCTGGAGCTGAAGCTAGCAGACAGAGGAAAAAATGAGCCAACACTGAAGAATTTATAAATTTATATGTTTTATTTATTTATAAATAAATTTCTCACCTTGAGAATAAAATGTGGAAACTGTCAATGAAGGCAACATCATAAATAAAGGAAAAAGCTTACAACAGAATTAAAAATTGAGTCCTTCATTGTAATGATCAAGTGATTCAATTCTACTGCTTGGAAATATTCTGATAAGGCAACTGAGGCAGTTACATTTTACATCAGAGAGAGCGAGAGAGAGACAATTGCTGCTCCCTGCAGAGGAGAATAAGACATCTTACATGTACAGGCTCTATCAGAGGACAAGCTGTAACCTTATTTGTTAAAATAAAAGTAAGTCTTTTTAAGGATTTTAACTGCACTGCATTTCAAGCTGTAAGAAGCTGGAGGACATCTGCCCTTCAAGCTGCATGCCACCTGAGAAAAGCGACAATTACAAACCATGACGTAAAAATATTTGCTACGTGCCCTCCCTGGCAGGCAGATCCACTCATGACAGTTGTCTTTTGCATCCAAGCCAAATAGTCCTGACGATGCTAATGCTGCATTTCTCCACAGGGGTACAGGTGTGCACCCTGGGCAGGCACCACCAAGAGGTGCTGGGAGCTGCACTGTTAAAACAATGCAAGAACCCACAAGGCCTCCATCACACAGAGCAAGGCAAAGGTTATTAGTCAGCATCATTGTTATTTTCAAAAAAAGGACTAATGACTTGGATTGATTTTGAGTCTTCCATAGGTGGTGTGTGTCAGAGAGGATGAAGGTGCACAGAGGTTGAAGCATGAATCCTCTGAGATGAGAAAAAAACCAGAAGACTGCATGAGGCTCTCACCTGGTGGAGATGAGGACCCATCCCAACCCAGCACAGGGAAGGAAAGGCCTGAGCACAGCAATTCAAATCAACCTCCCCCAAACACTTCCCTCCCATGGGGAGGGGAAAAGGGGCTTTCAAGCTCTCTTCCCTCTAACCACAGGCAAACATTGCATCCTCCAGCACTGAAGGCAAAAGCAAATTCCGTGCCACAGAAACACATGTTGAGATTTGTTCGCTCCAGGGGCTGACACTGGGGTTGGAAACAGACTGGAGTTCCTGAGCTCCTCTTCACTGGCTGCCAGGGCACGTACACTGACCCAGCGGTGGCATCTGAGCTCAGGAGCAGTCTTGCCCCCAGAAGGCAGCAGGAGGGGGAAGGGAGGAAGGGACTCAGCCGTGTGGCTCTAACAGCATTGCATAAATCAGGGACACACACACACACAGAGCACTAATCAGTGCTAACCCCGGGACTACAGGCATTCCTGCTTGTGTATTTCTGATCCTACAGTCACAAAAGAGCCATTTCCAGAGATCCACATCTTGTCCAGCAAAAAGCCACTCCATTCAGCGCATCATCCGGCTTTGTTCCCTGTGTTACAAAAATCACTGTCTTCCAGCTCTAAGTGCTGCTTTGCACAAGACCCAGTGCATGGCACTCGGCTGGCCCCCTCTGATCAGACCAGCTCGTCAGCACCAGCACCTCCCCCGTCCTGCCAAAATGCTGAAAGGCATAAGAACAAGCCTATTCATAGTCGAAGGGGTAAGACCCACTGGCTGCAGAGACTGAGCCTAATGCAAAGTCCACTGAGGTCAACTGAAAGAAAAATGGTGAAGCAGAAGAGCCCTTCCCAAGAAGAGCTCTGTGCAACTGAGGCTGTGGCAGCAGCTGGCTGCTTCCTGGGCCTGCCCAGCTCTCCATGCAACCCATCTGCAGGCAAACCAGCAGCCTGCCGGCCCAGGAGTGCCAAGATGTGGGCAGCTTCCCATGTGACATCAGTGCAGATGATATAACAAGGTGATCTGTGTACCTGAAATGATCTGCACTTGGTTGCAAACTAGCAGCCTCCCAGCACAGAAGATATGGTGGAGCAGCTCTTGGCCTGGAGAAGGGAGCCTGGGGAACGCTGTGCCATTTGGTCATGGTCACCAGGGAGGTGGCAGTCCCCGTACTCCCCTGATCAGACTGGAGTGGTCCTCCCTTGGACACACAGAAGGAGTAGTGCATGGGTGCAAGCCTATAAGAACTTGCTGGGCATCACTGGCTGGAGCTCTGTGATCAAGTTCTCCAACCTATTGGAGTAAAAAAGGCAGCTGGAGATACAGCATTCAGTTTCTCTGATTCACAATGAGGGCAGCAGCCCTCAGCTTCTTTCCCCTTTCATGTGCTGCTTTGGGGCTGGTGGTCTTTATCTGTGGGTTCCTTGTCCATGGGGCTCCAATGTGGCCAGAAGACCTCCTGTCCTCTTCCAGAAGAGAGTCTCACCTTTGAGAAGTGGCAGGTCCCACCTCAAAACTGACAAGATGCCAGAGCGGGGGATCGTTAATCATAGATATGCTGGAAGATGCCCTGTTCTATCCTACCTCCTACACTGATGAGGCAGTCAGCATCCTGCTTGGCACACATTGGGCAGTGCAGAGCACCAGCCACAGTGATCACAATATGCTGGGAATAGTGATTTCCCCAGCTCTCCTCCCTGCCACTTCCAGCACAGCCAGCAAGATGCACATCAGAAGAATTTGCCATGGCCCTGTCCTTGAGCTGAATTAGAGCCCGTGATCATGTCTCTGGACAGCACTGAGAGAAAGCTTTGTCCTTCACCAAAGATCTATATTCAGACTTGGTAAATTGTGCTGGCCAAAAGCAGAGGAGGAAGCAGGAGTGAGGGAGTCTAGCGCAGTCTGGGGCAATGCAGCTGAGATAGGATAAAAATTATTTTCCAAAAGGGACCCACAGATAATTTAAACATGATTTCTTTCTGGAAATACCTGAAGTTCTATTCTTCATCCCATAACAGGCTGAAGTTCAATTCCAGTCTTCATTTGGTGCCAGTTATCACTGTGATAATCAGCAGTTCACAGCGCAGAGACAAGTCATAGGGTCTCCTCTAAATCTTGCTATTGAGAGTGATTACTTGGCCTTGGGTAATGAATTAGTCCTATTATACAGCAGCTGGCACAGGAGAAGCAAATCTGCTGCTCAGGCAGCTCATTACATGGGCAGGGCTGGAACTGCTCAGCCATGTGCTACACACACAGCCCTCAGCAGGATTTTAAAACTGAATTCTGCAGATAGTCCACTCATTTCTCTGGGACTGCAAAATACACTACATTCATCAATCCAGTTTTTGGCTATTCCTTTCTGAGTTAAGCATTTGCCCACACCTTGGAAATATAATTCCTCTTCTGTGCAATTTCTGCATGGCATTTTGCCATTTCAGTATCAAATTCGAACTGCATTAATTCTTCATTCTCTGCCATCCCTTGCAAACTGTCACTCCAAACCTCCATTTTTCTCCTCCAAACACCTCCACACTAATTATTCCTTCTCCCCCACTACCAAAAACTTGCCAGCTCTTGATGCTGCCTCTTTTACAACCAAGCCTCACTTCTGCAGCAACCGAAACTGTGATTGTCATGCACCAGCTTGTCACTGTAGGTCTAGCTTTGTGGTTTTGTGGCACATGGCTCAAGGAGGAGCATGTGAGCACACAGCAGCTACAGGGTTTTGTTTTGGCAACATGAGTAAAGTGCTAAATAAGTGAATTAGAAAGGATCAGGAAGACAAAGAAGATCCAGTCAGCCAATTTAAAAGAACATTCTGAAAGTGCTTATAGATTACCAGAGGAAAAAAAAGCAGAATGACAGAATACACTCAATAGCAATGTTATAGCCATGACGGCATATGTGTTAGATACTCTTGGGAGTGCTGGTATCTGCTGTTAGACCAACTATCACAAGCATGCTTGTGAAAACATAAACTCCTTTCCATGAAGACTTTCAGAAGAAAAGAAGCAGTCAAGGAGTGAGAGAACTACTATGCAAAATAAAAAATGTATAAGCCAGAGAGCAAGGAGCAGAAACAAAAAAAGTTAGTCTTCCTCAAGCCAAAAGTGAACCTCAAAGGCCTGATGATGCCTCTCACTCCTCAAGCAATTCAAGAAAAGCAGAGTGAGAAGTGTGCTGTAAATATGTGCAAGTTATACGTAATTTTTTACATGAGGCAAAAGCCTGAAGAGCATCAGTAAGTCTCCAGTGAACAGGTATCATCACAGCAAACAAATTACACTAGTAATAAAGGCAGAATACTACATATGGAGGTACTAATTGGAATCCTACAGGTATCTTTCATGTCCCAAACAATGTCCACCAGCTCAAATACCCTTGCTTCTTCCCTCTGTTTTCCACAAAAGCTGGTCCTTTGGCAGCCCAGGGAGCTCTCAGGAGAGGGGAGATGCTTCATTTTAACCCCTTCCGTGGTCCCCATTCAACTGCTGAATTTTTTCTCAATAGTCTTAGCGCTGCTTGACCATGTCTCTGACTGAATGGGTGTGAGAAGGCTAGCAGAGGCCATGAGCAATGCTGAAATGCCAAAAAGCACACTGCAAGTCCAGTAAGAGATCAGATTTAACTCTGAGCTAACAGATCTGCCTCTGAAAGTTAAGGAAGATTTTACAGGGGTTTCAAGTAAAAGATAGGGGCAAATATGGGAAGATAAAATCAGCAGCTTGGGACTTTTAATTATGTTGTGATGTGCCTCTGCTCCCTCCACACTCTCACACCTTTCTCCCTTTTACCCATTCCTGGACTCGCTGAGTGTGAGAAGGCATTTCAAAGACTAAAATTCAGTGCTAATGGGACAACCTGACAGTTACAGGCTTCGTATCCAGCCCAGAGGTAGCTCCTGCTTTCTCTCTATGTAATGTGTTAAAGCCTTGCAGTGTTGCCCCTGCTCTGGCAGCTCCACTAGCAATGCTGCCCTGCTCTGGATTGGGCGTTGCAGCAGCAAGCAGCATCACAGCTGGACTGGGCAGACCCTCTGCAGCTTTCACGTCAGCTGCGTGCCTTCCTTGCTTCGGAGCACTCTGTAGGACAGTCACGGAAAACTCACTCGCATGCCTTCCTTATGGACCTTAGCTGGATCCATCCTATGATACAAACATCCCAGGTCTTCACAAGACTTTTTATTTTTAATTACCTTTTACTGAGCTTGTTTTCCTCCATGGAAAACCAACTGACAGGGCAGAAGAGAAAGGCACAGAACTGATCAACAGGGGCACACCAAGTGATAGCAGACAAAACAGTTAATGTTGAAATTATTTTGTTCCTAGCATACACCCTGGAGACTGCACTAGCGGAGGTGCAGAGGGCTATCGCAAGCTGCCACAGAGCTGGGAAAGCCCTGGGAGATCTGTGCAGTAAACAAACTTGGTGCTTAGACCAAAACTGGAAGACCATGGTGCTTTTGCTGCCAGCATCACAGTGGGAATATCTGTGGCTCAAGAACAGTCTGCACAGTCTACTTTTACCAGCTACGAGCACAGGAAGGAAGTGCCAGACAGATCTCAAATGATGCCAGAGAAAGATTTTCGACCTTCGGTTCTGCACCCTTCTATGAGTTCAAAGATCAGTGACCATAGTCACCTGTCAGTCAGCCTGAATTCACTCCAAAGTGGCCCATACCAACAACTGAGTACTGAGGGGACTGCTCACAAATGCTGAAAAAGGTGTATGTTAAAAGACATTGGCCTGTTCCACTGCTAGATGCGCTCTTCTACAAAATGCAGAGTGGTAGCTCCTGAGTAACACATAGCATCCCCCTTCTGGAATTTGCCAGCAAAAAAAGCAAACCACAAATGTACTAGGCTAGTACAAAAGCTGGTTTGATAGCATAATGTGGAAAACTGGATTACTAGTATGAGCAAAAAACTTTCACTGGTATTACATCCACCTGTAAAAGGAGTGTTTCCCAGGATGGTCACCACAGCATGTACGGAGAAAGTACCACAGCAGGCAGAGTACTACCAGCAAGTCTATAGGTCATGGAGTACAGCCTGCTCTCCCCCTCAACTAAAACAAGTGCACTTTGCTGGTATGGCAGGTATGCAAGGGGCTCTTGCAGGCCCAGCCCTCTCCCATGCCTAACCCCCATGCTGCATAGACTCAGGCTGTCTGGCTGCACTGCACATACAGTGCAAATCTGGAGAGCTGATAGCCCAGGTTTCCTGCCGCATACCAACCCTTTACACGAGGTCCTCTTAATAGGTAATATTTTACACAGTGGCGTGACATAAAAAATTCCAACCATGCTAAAGCATACTTACATTTTTCAAGACAAACGCTTGTTGAAGAACCCTGTTCTTGAAAAACAGCGGCTGAACAAACTGTTAGCCTTGATTTTACTCTGTTCTGCACTCTAAGTGGATCATACCAATAAAAGGGAGTGTGACATGTAATTAAACATGGCCAATGACGTAAACTGATGACGGCGTGCAAAGCACAGAGTGTGGATCATCAAGTTCATTATGCTTCTTTCACATTTCCCCAGGTCCTCTTTCCCTGTCTGCAAATGCAGAGCCATGCTGGGTTACTGGAAATGTGCACAGCAGGGAGCAGCCACTGCAACATGGCCCAAGCTTTTGGGAGGCTTCCAGCAAATCTGCCATGTATGCACAGTAAGCGCTGCACATCCCGTAAGCGCTGGATTCTGAAAAAGCTGCACAGAACAAGTGCTCCCTGGAAGTGTCAGAAATCAAAGACAGAAATATGGGTGCCTTATGTCAAATATTCCAAGACAAGTTAGCAGTGCTGCCTGCCTGCCACGCTCAGCAGGCTGGCTCCCCATGCTCTGCCAATGGTGCGAACAGGATGAACACATGTAACATGAGCAATACCACTCTTGCTGCCCTGAGCTGTAGCGTGGCCACAGCGAAAACAACTGCAACAGTCCAAAATATTTCCAAAGGCAGATACTATCTGCAATGCTGCAACACCACATAGTTGATCCTATTATTGTGGGACTTCTCCAAAATAGAAGAATGTCCTATATTTGGGATTGCACTTGGTGTCAGTAGTCAGTGAAATAATGAAAACAAGTCCTGAGTACATACTCAGGCATTTAAGATTCTGGTAACGCAGAAGCAGGGCGCATTACTAAAGTGATATGCTCCATGGGGCATAAGCAACTATGGAACATAAGGAATCATGGAGAATAAAACAAAGGTTTAATCTGCAGAAGTCACTCCCATGTTTGTCTACAGATGCATGCCCCACTCAGAGCACAGAATGAACAGGCAATTATTTAGGGATCCAAGCAATCTTCAAATGAGTCTTTAAATAATATACATTTTTCATCTTCACTATATATCCACCCTTAACATGCAGGTGCATGGCAACTCATTTAATCTTTAACATCTACAAGGCAGACATCTGCAGCGAGACCGTTTTTAGACTCTCTTTGTAATCCATGGGCAGAAAGAGGTCCTTCCAGATTAAGCCTCCCATGACGTTTTTTCATCTTTTAGCTAAGGATAAAGAAAAACATCTTTAAAAATTCTGTCCTGTGCAATTTCTGCAAAGCTACCAATGTGACCGTTCTCACCTGCTACAGGTGCAGCATCCATGAGTCCATCTTCCGCAATACCCCAACTTGTGCAGAGGACGGAAGAGCTCACAAAAAAATGCCACACCCATCAGTAAGATCTTTCCTTTAATAGATATTCAGTTTTTAAATTCTATCTATAACTTCAACAGTCCAAGACACTTATCACCCTGCACTCTTACAAGCGAGGGATTGTGAACTATAGTATCACATCTCCTTCACACTCTCATAGGGCTTTAAAATCCCTCAGAAACCCTGATCAAAAAGTGATCTTCTGGCAGCAAAACATTTCCTCACTCTTTGAATATGAGAAAATAGATTATTTCATTTCATTCACATTTTCCAGAAATGTCAATGGTCAGATGACCAGAAGTTTAAAGTCTGAAAAGATACAGTTACACTAAGTCATAGATATGAAAAATGACACTTCAAAACTAAAATACAAAGCAATACCACACGATTTTCATTGTAACTCCTATCCCACAAATGCCCCACTTTGGACAAAGATTTGCTGTTGAATCACACAAAGCAGATCAGCCTCAGCAGCTGTGCGCACTGAATTTTGAAAACTCTGCCCTTCCCCGAGACAACACCCACAGCAGCCTCCATCTACAGCCTTGCGAATCTCCCCCTTTGCCTTCCTTGGACATCCCCAAAGGGAGTCATCCCTGCACCGGGAGAATCAAAATCATCCTTCTGCACCTGGAGGAGATGCTGTCCCCTATTTGGCCGAGGTTGCTGCTCCTCCCCAGCACCATCTCTCAGTGGCAGCATAACAGCCAGAACGCTCAAGGCAGTGCCACAGGCAATCCTGGTTAGGGCCAGCAGGAGGCCCGAGTACCAGTTCTAGCCTGGCAGTTCTCAGCCAAGTAGCTTAACTGCTAAGCTTGCAGCATCAGAAGCTGAACACCATACAGGTTTCCTGAGCACAACGCTGTGCTCACTCCCTAGCCACATAAAAACCACAGAAGGGATCAGCACCCACAGCCTTATCACACTGGAAAAAAGACCAGATACCTCTCCCATCACACAAGACTACGTATTGGAGCATTACTTGTTCCATGGAGTATCCTTAGAAAAAAGCAGTGGTAGCAGCCGCATTTGTACCTGAGATCACCACACTTCCCCTTCATCCTTGTTGCTCTCTGACTCTTTATGTTGAATTGATTTTAGAGTGGGGAGATGGAGGAACGAGGGAGTGTGATAACAAACTCCAAGGATGCTGAAGAACCTGCTAAGAAAGCAAAGCACCATTGCTGCATGCAGGAGGTACCAACATCACATACAAAGAGCCCAGGCCTCAGGTACTCACAGCCAGCCAGGTACTGCCCATACACAACCTTATTCTTTTTACAGTCATCAGGAAAAGAAAGCTTTGTTGCAATAGGTACCAACATCTCCTCTTTTCTAAGCGTACTGTGCACATTATATAGCTCCCATGATAGCAGAGAGCAGCTCCAGCAGCTGCTTGTGCCAGCCCTTGCTGTGGCAACACACAGCACAGCTGTCAGGTCCTAGCACTGGCTACAGTAATGCTCATTTCTAGGACTGGCTGGATACTTTCTGACAAAATGTTTCAGGGTTTTTCTTGGTCAAAATACTCTCCATCACTAACCTGAAGAAAAAGAAATATAGACCATAATTTTTTTCTCTCTAGAAACAGGGGTTTCATCATAATACTGTTTCACATAAATGTTCAGAAATTTAATTTTGTCATGAAATGGAATTTTCCTTGCTCATCAGCTGGCAGGTTCTAGTTTCTCCTTAAGGACACTGTCTCCTTGGATCATATCAGCTTACAACATGATAGAGTTTGGCACAGAAATCCTCTGCACATTCTCTGCTATTACAAAATAAATTAGAGGCATTATCGTTTCTATGAATTCCTTTTATCCTTTTCTTCTATGACTACTCAGGCACAAAGAATGAAGCAGTTCATGCCATGCCATGTCTCCCGCAGCTGAATGTGCCACAACCTCCAGGCTCAACTGTTTGGACATTTCAACGTCCCCGAGGCAGGTGTCACAGGTTGGGTTAGGTGAGGTGAGTTACCCCCCCAAATACTACACAGCAGTGGAAGTAATGTATACTACTGTCTGATGCCTGCACGTGCACCACGCATCAGGGAGAAGCACGCGATTCTTTCCTTCCAAGTGCCTCACGGTTCCAGTATATCAAGCTGTGAAAATGCAGACAAGATCAGCGGCAGCTCTCAGTCCTACTCAGTCCAGCTCGCTCAATCAGATTCCAGAGCCACCTCCATCCATGCTAGAAGCACACACTGTGCTTCATACAGAGACTTACATCTGTGGGATGACTGAAGCTATAAAAAGTGCTGACAATTTTCAGCAAATTTGCGTATGTTGCTACTGCTGCTGCTTATATAACTGAATTCTAACTAACCACAAATACAAAAAGCAATGCCCAAAATAGATTTTAAAACAAACCACTTGCAAATGTGACTGAATGACACATCTCCCCACCCCTCTGAAAATCACTTCTCTAGAAAAGGCAGACACAACAGCCAGTGTTTCCCCAGAGAGTCCCATGCAAACCACCTCCTGGAGTACATACCCCAGAGGTTTAACACCACCTCAGTCTCTTGACATTTATGCTGCCCTGCACCAATAAGATTGTGACAAACTGGGACACACCTGGGACTTGTCCTAGGTTGCTCTCAGGTCTGGAGCCATACAGATCTTTCTACACACGTCATCATCCCAAGCATCTCTAATGCAGGTGGGTTGAGGAGGCAGTCAGCCTCTAGGTAGGAAACATTTTGTTGCCTTCAGCTGTTATGAAATCCCTCACTGTATCACACACCACATTCCATTTGCTCTGTACCTGTGTTCACCATGGCAGTGCTGGCTTGACGGACTGCACATTGCCTGTATTTGCACACTATTGCCTCTTTGCACCAGGCTGGAAAGGGCAATTGCTTAACCTGGGACTGCAACAGTCTGGTACAGAGAGTGCCTGTAAGGCTCTGCTCAAATGGTCAAAAAGTCAGGCAAAAAATATGAGTACACATGAGGGAGGAAATGGTCAGAAGATGCAGCTGCTAGTCCCTGACTTTCAGGTCTCACGGCTGACATAGCTATAAATCGCCAGAGGGGTGAAGGCTGAAGCTGATAGTGTATCTACTCAATGGAATATGGATCACAAGCAACAACATCACTCCTTCCCCATGCCCTTGAATTTGCAGAAAAGTGTTGCTTGCTTACAGACCAAGCTCAAAGCAAAACCCTATGAATTTGGCAGCACTCTTTTGGACTCCTCTGGTGTCAACGGATGCCACATTCCGGAAATATTGGTTAGGGGCTGTTTCTCCATTAAACTACTATCTCCATTAAACTACTATCTCCAAGAGCACAACAATATGAGAAACAATATTTGGCTTCCCAGCACAAGGAAGACAAGGACACACTGGTGCAAGTCCAGCAATGGACCACAATAATGATTAAGGGATGGCAGCATCTGTCATACAAGGAAAGGCTGAAAGAACTGGGACTGTTTAGCATCAAGACAAGAAGGCTTGAGAGGGATGATATCAATGTGTATAAAAACCTGGGGGGGAGGGGGTGGTAAAAAAAGCAGAGACCGACTGTTCTCAGTGATATCCAGTGAAAAGATGAGAAACAACAGGCACACTTTAAAAGAGAGGAAATCCCTCTTAAACACAACAAAAAACTGTGAGGGTAGTCAAACACTGGAACACATTGCCCAGAAAGGCTGCAGAGTCTCCATCCTTGCACATATTCAAAACCTGACCAGACATGGCCAGGGAAGCTGGACTAGCTGATCTCCAGAGGTCTCTTCCAACTCAGTGATTCTGTGAACAAGACCACAGCAGCCTTCCCAACTGCTGCCAATGAGCCTGCCCTCAGGGAACCCATCTGGAACCCCATCATGTTGATAATACCCTCCCTTGCTCACTTTGCTCTCTACTTGTGATAGTCTTTTGGTTTATGCTATCCCTTTTGCTCTATACAACTGTATCCTCTCCAGAGCTCAGAGAGACATCTTGTTTCTGGCTTATCCCTACCATACACTCCCCAAGTCCTCCTCCAGCTCTCATTGTTTCCATCATTGCCATGAGCAGGAACCTCCAGCCATCATTGTTTTCTTCTAACCCACCACTGTGGGTTTGCAGCAACCACAGGAGCAGGAAAAAAGGATGCCAAACGTCTTTACCTCCCTGTGTCTCTCTTGCCCCACATTTACTACAGTTTTGGTCCTTTCCTTGAACTTCTGTGATGAATGAACTGAAAACACATTTTTGCTAGCAAGAGAACTCAGGAGGCAAAGGCAGCAATCCCTCAGGAATGCCCATCTCTAGCACTGGAGTTCATTTCCCACAAGCCACCTTCATGGTTTTCTCAGAGCTGTCCAACCCCACATTTGCATTAAAACCCATTATGGTTAACCAGCAGCCATGGATACCTGTTTTTCTTTGCAAGAGCCAAGAGCTCCCTCTCAGTGTGAGAGGAGCCTGAGGAAGGAGGAAGAGCCTGCCCTATCCTCAGCTCCTGGATAAGCCAGCTAGAGCCATGTGGCAGCACACAGATGATCAGTGCTGGCAGTTCCACAGCTCAGCTGCCTGTGAAGAGACGCAGGTGCTGTTGGTGCAGCACAGTTCCTCCCAAGTCAAAGATAGCATCAGAAACAGTCATTTCTCCTCTTTCATCCAGCAGGAACCAGCATGCTGCAGACTGGCTGCTAAACTAACTGCTCAAGGGTGGAAGAGAGTCCCCTCTCAGCTGCTGTCTTTCATACCTTTCTTGCTTCCCTCTTTCAGCTCAGGACAAAAACTCAGCGAAGACTTTAGAGCAGTGGTGTCAGAGGAGATTTCAGTGATGGTAAACATGAAGTTGTATGAATGAGAAAATCCAGCTTGCCTGTCTATACACAGTGGCAAGGCTTCAGAAGAAGGCCATCTCCTTTTGCTAGCACCCAGCCACCTGACAGACTTCGCTGTGAGGAGAAAGGGTGTGTGCCATGCAGGCCAAACCCTGCCAGCCCTGGCACACCTTGGACAATGCTGTGAGCCACGTGTATTCACTGCTGTGGCAGAAAATGCAGCCAGCTGTCCTTTGGGACAGTGAGCTCCAGAGAGAGGAGCACAGGTACCTGCTGGAGTGAACTGGGCATGGGGAAGTGAGGGCAGGACAGAGGGTGGGAATAACAACAGCATGTGGTTAAGTTCAGCTCAGAACATAATGCCGAACCTTACTGAAAGCTGCAGGGCCAGGGCCACCCAAAGCCAATGTAAGTGCTGGTTGGTACTGAAAGGAGAATCGTGTTCATGGCCCCATCTGGCAATGCATTGTCATCTTCTCCCTGACACTAGCTGCAGTGTCAATGTGGCTGGACAGGGACTTGGATCAGAGAACAGAGAAGGACAGTACTTCTGTCATTGTGTCTTTCAGTTAGGTCAGCTCCCTGAGCAAGCTAGCTGCGGACCTGCACACAAGACAAAAGCTACCTGCACAGAGCCATGAGAGAGAAACACACAGAGATCTTTCTTCTTCTCATGCATCTACTCTACTGTAATGTGTGCCAAGTACTTGTGGCCCCACAAATTTGGTTAATTTGGTTAATTAGCTCTCATTTGACATATTTATTAACTCCAGCTCATAGTCCTTATTAGGCACCACCTCTGGAGAAAAGGAAAACATGCCAGAGTGAACACCACTCAGCACTTGCCATCTTTCTTACCTTCTTTCCAAAAGTTTGCTCAAGAGAAAGGAGGCTAGGATGTGTGGACAATTGGTCTGCAGCAAAGTTGTCAGTGGTACATAAGCCAAGGATCAAAAGGGCACATTTGGGGGGCTGCAGGCATCGATCTGAGCACAGTGGAACTTGCTCAGACTTAAGTAGGAAAAGAGGAGTTTCCAAGAGGGAGATGATAAGACAGCAATGTTATTGTGTACAAAGAAGTGATTTTCCACTGCCTTTGCTGAGCAGAGTTTGTCTCATCTCATCATACATGTTGCCTCAAACAATTCCTAAATTCCTGGTTAGATGTGTAAATATTTATCAATTTGTGAAACCACAAACATTCACATATCTCAGTAAATGATCTTGCAGGTGGCAAAAGTGACAAACAAAAGGACTCCCACATTCTTAAACTAACAAAAAAAGTGCTTCAGTGCCACAGAAAAGTCCCTGGCCTCACTCTTGTAGCACTGAGTGGGGAAATTTTGCTTCTACTTTCCTGCCTTTCCAGGCAAGAATGAGAAACAGAAACTCAATGGAAACATCACAGATTTTTTAATTAATTTGGACTAGAGAAACCAAAAGGCAATGCCAGATCTATAGGCAAAAAGTCCTTTTGCACAGAACCTTTTGCTCACAGGACACTACTCTCTATGCATCTGGTGGGCCCGGTTCTGCTCGGGGCTGTCCTGCCACTCTGGGTTCCCCAGAGGGTGTGCATGGAAAACTTGGGGCGGGTAGTGCCTGCCTTGCATGTAAGCAAAGCAGGCTGTCTGATTCCCCTTAGAAACCTGGAGGACAAAGGCTGACCTGAGAAACATTGTGCTGCTAACCACTTTAGCCCAGTCACCACAGGGACACTGCTTTAGGAAACCATTTCCATACCCGCATCCTAGGTTAAGTTCCAAATAGACAACAGGGCATGGTCAGCGAGGGAAAGACTGATGGGCTCACAGCAGGTTCTTGCTTTGGTGGGTGAGATGCTTCAGATTTCACTTTCAAAAATGCAGAGATTGTGAAGGCAGTCTTCGTGGATGTATATTTTACACTCGCATTGTGCCTTGTTTGCATAGGAGAGAAAGTAATAAGTTCAGATGCAAGCAGTCCTGAGATGGGAATACAACTGTTGCCCTAGCTGTCAGGGCCCTGAAAACAACTGAAGCTAACAGAGCTTCTCAGCATCCTGATGGAAAGTCCATGACCTTTGAGTCTGGGCAACCAACTCTAACTCTGCTGGGGCTCTCTGGGGCTATGCCACATATACAGCAGCAAGGTAACTCCAGCCAGCTGGGGAACTGTTGCAACAGAAGGGACGTATCTGAATTACCGTTTCCACAACGTAAAGCCAAGTGATATTCAGTGAAAGGAAATGAGAGGGAGAGGGAAGAGGAGAAGTAGAGAGAGAGGAAGGAGGGGAACCTGCCCAGCCTCTGGCCCACACGGATGATTGACAGGAGCTATGTCACCTCAGTCACTGGGTTCTGCTGCTGTTCGGCAATTGTGTAAACACAAGTGTCCAGAGAACCCCGCAGATCGCCACGCACCCTGAACCCTGCCACTCCGTGGCTGCGACTGAGGGTACCAGAGGCTCCGGCTGCCGGAGCTGGGCCGGGCAGGCTGCTCCTCCTCCGACTGCCGCATACTCTTCCCAGCACCCAGCACTCTGCAGACCTGGGGTGGCCGGGGCACCAGCTCTGCCCTGGGCGCAGGGCAGAGCGATGCCGAGGTGGGTCCCCGACAGCAACGCCGGTGTGCGTGTTCCGCCCGCAGCACTGCTGGCACCCCGCTGCCAGCCGAGCTGGCGGCTGGGGCGGGACGGCCCCGGGCCGTGCCCGGCGAGCCGAGCGCGGGGCGCTCCGGGACGGCTCCTTCCCCCAGCCCGGCCCGGCCCGGCCCGGCCGCCGAGCGGCTCCCGCCCGCCCGCCCCCCCTCCCCCGCCGCCCGCTCGGCGCGGCGCCGGCCTCGCTCCTACCTCCAGGAGCTGCACGTAGCTGGCCGGGAACCAGCCGCGCAGCCCGTCCTCCTTCTGCCCTTCCCACCAGCCGCCGTCCGGCACCTGCAGCACCGTGATCAGCTCCCCCGCGGCGAAGCGGAGCCCCTGCCGGTGCCGCTCCCCGGAGAAGGGGTACAGCGTCTGGCAGCGCGAGCCCGACATCCTGCCGAGGGACGCGGCCGCGCTCCGCCCGCAGCCGCCCCGGCCTCGGCCGCCGCTCCGCGCCCGCCCGGGGCGCCGCTGCCCGCCCCGCGGCGCGCAGGGCTGCGGGAGGGCCCGCGCTGGCCGCGCCCCTCGCCCGCCCCGCTCCGCTCCGCTCCGCTCCGGGGGCGCGGCGGGCGCCGAGCGCGGGCGGGGGCAGCGGCAGCGGCAAAGTGGAGCGGCAGCGGCTGGGGGAGCGGGAGCGGCAGGGGGAGCGGGGCAGCCCCGGCGCCGGGCGCCCCCGGGCACCGCCGGCTCGGGGCGGGGTGGGGGAGAGGCGGGACAGGGAGAAGGGAGGGGGAGGGGGGAGGGGGAGGGGGAGGGAGAGGGAGGGGGAGCGGGGCGGGGGGGGGCGGAGAGGCCACCGGGGTGCGCGGCCCGCTCCGCGCGTGTGGCACTTCTGTCGGCGGGACAGCGTGTGTGCGTGTGACCCTGAGAGACATAGCGCGTGTCTTCGTGAGAGACAAGGCGGGGAGAGGCGCCGTGTGTGTGCGAGAAACACCGGGGGGGGGGGGGGGGGGGTGAGGGGGGTGACAGACACTGCGTGTCCGAGAGACATGGTGTGTGACATCTGTGTGCTCGACACCACTCTGTGTGTCTCTGCGTGTGTGTGTGTGTGTGACACACCGCGTGTGGGGGACAGACACTTTGTGACCCCGTGTGTGTGTTAGTGATACCCACGTGCGTGTTTCAGAGAGGCGCCCGTGTGCATGAGAGTCACCGTGTCTGTGACACACACTCCCGTGTGTGTCTGTGAAAGGTGCCACGTGAGATACTAAGTGTGTCCCAAGCATGTGAGACACTGTGTGTCTGACACCCGTGTGTGTGTGTGCAACACCTGTGTGTCTGTGAGAGACGGTGTGTGAGACACTGTGTGTGCCTGTAACACCGCATGTATGACCCTGTGTGTCTGAGACACTGTTTGTGCATTTGGAGACACTCGTGTCTGTGTAAGTGTGAGACACCTCTGTATGTCTGAGACACTGTGTGTATTTGTGACACGCACCCATGTGTGTGAAATCCATTTTGCCTGAAAGACATCATGTGATACACCCCAGCATGTATGAAACATCCAAGTCTGTGTGACACATCCTCAAGTGCGTGTATCTCTGCAACACCCAGCTGAGTGCACAACTTGCCCCATGTGTGTGTCTGACTGCAGTATGCGTGTGAATTGCACTTGTGTGAGACACCTCTGTGTATGTGACACCCTGGTCTGTGTGACACCTCTGTGTATGTGAGAGATGCACTGTGTGTGTGTGTGTGACACCCTCATATGTGTGACACTCGTGCATATGTCTGTGTGAGACACCACTGTGTGTGTATTTTGTTTACGAACACCCCACTTTGTGTGCACAGCCTGCTCTGGGTGTGCACGCCTGACTCACTCCCCAGCACGTGTGACTCTTCTGTGTGTATAAGACACATCTGTCTTTGTGCACGCAGTTGTGTATGAATATGTGTGTGTGTCTCTGTCCACGCATGCACACCTGAGTCACTACACATATGTAATATATACCTGCCTGTACGTGTACGAGCACTGGTGTGGATGTGTGTGTATGAAGCCCAGGCATACATGTATGTGTGACTTGCTGCAGGGCAGGCTGCCTGACCTACTCACTGTGTGTGTGTGTGTGCATGCGCGCACACGTGTGTGGGGGTGAGAGGATGTGCACATATGAGACTCGCCCACATAGTGCTTGAGATCTCCACATGTGTATGGGTGTACCTGAAAGGCAGGGCACGCATACCTGAGTGACTCTATACTATGTCTTGTGTGTTGTTTATGGGATGTGTGTGTGTGTGTTTGTGTATGAGACTCTCCCACAACTGTGTGTGAGAAACTCAATCTTGTGTGAAGCTCAGCCTTGTAGGAAGGTGTATGTATGTTTGCTTGTGCAGGAGACACCTGTGTGCATGTGAGAGACTTACCTGTGAGGGTCACTTACTGGGGTGCATGTGAGCGTGCATCCTGAAGCCGAGCTGTGTGTGAGTCACACCCATGCATTTGTATATATGGCTCCCCCTGAATGGGTGAGACTTAGTCATAAAGGAGACTGACCTCTATGTGTGCTTATGGGGGAACCATGTGTGACCCAGCTGCATGTGTGTGGCTGTGTGTTTGTGTGTAAGCTGGCTGTGTCTGTGCACCAGAGACTTACTCCAGGGTGCCTGTAAAAATCAGCGACTGGTGTGACTCACTGCACCACATGCACGAGGGTCTCATCATATTTGTGCAACCTGCTGCATGGTGATCTGCACGTGTGGTACTCATCAGTAGTATGTGTGGCTTGTGGAGGAGAGGGAGAGACTCACTTCTGTGTGTGCAGGATTACGCCAGCATGTGTGTAGAAGGGATGAGGCAAAAGGAGTTGGATCTGCCTGACAAGCACCCCACAGCCATATCCACGCCTGCCAACCAGCATCCTTTTGTAGTCAGTCGTTGGAGAGGCGAAAGGAGGGCATAAACCTGCTGCTGTATTCAGACATCAATGAGATGAGTGGGTCCTTCTCCCCACTGATTGATGGGAGCCAGACATGCCCAGTGGACATGTCCACGTCTCCTCTGATGCCCACTCTGTTGGTTGTCTCCTAGGCACTGCATGTCTGTGGGTGAGCAGGAAAACACTTGTCTACTTCAGTGCATTTATGAGACCCTTAGGTGTGTGCAAGTGTGTGATCACTGAACTCGGTGTGCATGTGTTAAAGAACCTTGTTGGTCCACAGGAGAGGCTTGCTGCAGTACAGGGGTGCATGACTGACTCCAGAATACACATGCACGTGTGTAATACTGCACTTGTCTGTGTGTGTACACATCATTAATTTCAATGTGTGTGTGACAGTCTGCTGTGAATATGGCAAAACCTCACAATGTGTGTAACTCGCAGCACTCAGGATGTGTGGTTTGATTCAGCACAGTGTGTGTATGTCTCAACAGCAGTAGGGATACACTGGATTTCTCTGTAGTTTGGTGACATCCTCCACTCAGGGACGTTTGAGACATAGTGTGCACATATATAAGCCACGGTGTATTCAAGCTCCAGAGAGCATGAGATCTCTGTCAGTGTGTGTGATTCTCCCTGTGTGCATTAAAAAACTATCTCCATGTTCCAGTCAACAACTCCACTGGGCTTATGATTATGATTATGTGCACGAGTCAATTGCGTATCCCAGTCTGCTAAACAAGAGTGCCTGCCTGTACGCTGCATATTTGGGGCGTTCACATGACTGCAACCTGTGTGTGATGTTCCTTGTCCATTTGTAAATTCCTCAATTTAGGTGTGCACATGACCTTCTACAGTGTGTGCAAGGCAGGTGTTCCACCTGTCCGTGGCCCTCTATGTGTATGCACAGCCACATGCTTGTACAAATGATTTCAGGGAGCAGGTGCTGGTGTGGGTGCTGCACTTCAAGGTGCATGCATCAACTTCTGTTCCGATAGAAAGGACACAGGTGCTTCTGTGAGTGACTCCAAGTTTTGCACAATTTGTGGTGGTGTGCTGTGAGCTCAGTCCTTTTCACAGACCCCATCTGACCACTAACTCCTGTATGGCCTGTCCTGTTTCTAAGATTCAGATTCCTTTCTCTTCCATCTTTTTTCATTAAGGAAGAGCCTCCCATTTCTCCTTTTGATTTGCTCTTGTTTTGCAATCAGTAGTGAGGAGCAAGCTCAGAACAACTACCATCTTTTGTGCCCATAATGTAACATCATGTGTGTGTCTCCTGGCTGGCCTGGGGGTGCACAGGCTTTTTATTTATGTGACACTTTATTAGAGTATTTTTCTCTCTCTCTTTTCCTGGAGTTTTACAAATTTGCAACACCTTTTTCTTTAAAGTGAGTAATCGGGTAGCCTGACTGTAGCCTTTCTTCTGAACATTTCAGAAGGTGACTTTCAATGTAGATGTCCTTCATTTAGACAGGCTAAGAAGAAATCTGAGCTGAGCTCTTCGGGGTTTTCTCTTAGGATTCTTTCAACAACTTTCCAACTACTTTCCACAGTTTTCTATTTGATTCTCTGAATTTGTGGTAAATTGCTTAATATCATCCCCTTTTGATAAGCGTTTAAGCTGATAACTATTGAACTATGATCCATTATGTGTTATTATCATACTAGTTGTGCCTTGCTTGGCAAAAGCAACAGACCTGGTATCATGGCACACATCCAAGTACATCAATCAGCTATATTCTCTAATGATACCATTTATAGATGGCAAGAACTGAAATTGAACAAAAACCCCCTTATTTTTCTTCAGCATATAAAACCCCAGCTTTGCCTGTGTTGGAATGCAGATCCAAATAGTTTAGAGCTTCAATGTACAACAATGAATTTTAGTCTAAATTTTACTTTTCTTATGGTTAATGTTGCAAGAATACTTAAATATTTTTCTTCAGTTCATTCTCTGATATTCTTTTCCTCTGCTATTTTTATACTTCCAACTTGTTTTGCTTTCTCTTTGTCTCCCTTTCTGATATTTGTGCAGGCTTCTGTCCTTCTTTGCATGAACATTCTTGATGAGAAAGCCTCTAGCAGGGTTTTAGTAATAGGGTTGTCCACTTCCTGAAGCAATTACAAACTTCAGCTTTTCAGCTGGCAAGCCCAAATGTAAACACTAACTTTATTCTTATTTTGCATTTTCTTTCTAAACCTGTTACTATAACTTCATTTTGGCTTCTGTACGAATGTCCAGTATGTAAACAGAAGGGGTCCATTCTTGACAAAGGATCCCTTTCACTCACTGGAGGTACACACCTCTGGAACAGGTCCCACAAGTAATCCTCATTTCATTGTGCAGATAATTACATGGTTAGTTTGTCTTGAGATATGTCTAGTCCTTCTCCTCAACTTGCAAAATGGCTTTACTTGCACAGAGAGCAGGTCTTATCAAAGGCTTAGACCTATGTTTGCTTCTGCATCATGTTTGTCTTTATCATGAAGGATGTTAAAGGGTGATATGTTTACTGCCTATGAGGAAAATTATTAACGAGCATAGAAAGCTTTTTTATCTAGCATTAAGATATCAGAGCCAGAGTCACTAGATGGAAGACATAGAAGCCATCCCAGAAACAATGCAGATTTGCAACTTCAAGTGTACCAGGCATTGGAATGAACTGGTCAGCTTTCAGTCTCAGCCTTGTTTTCTATCATCTCTTCCAGTTCAGCTAAAGCATCTCGGCTGGATACAGGTGTTCTCTGGCCAGTCTGACTGAATGATCTAAACAATCTCTCTGGCTGTAAGATCTCTCTGACTTTATTTTCTGTACCATCACAACTGTCATACTCACTCTGTCATCTGTTCTGGGACGGTACTCACTTAGCAATGAGAAACTAATTCTAAAATTAGTGTCACATGAACATATTCTGCATTAGGGTGAGACAAATCTTCCCTTGAAAGGACCGTTTTCTCCCTGTCTGCTACCAAAGAGTCTAGGGTAATAACCTCAGTCTTAGACATCTAACTTTTTAACAAACCTCAGTGTCACTGAAATGCTGTCTGTGAATGAGAAAGAGCCAACTTCATGTAACGCTGCAGAGAGCCTCAGTTATGGTGATCCAGCCAGAGAGAATTTATTCCATGATTTTACCGATTGTACCTGGAGTTTAAAATGACACCACTAAAACAAGCCCTATACAGATGGGCAGATTCCCTGAAGAAGGACCTAAGAACATCTTGGGAATAACAGAAGAAAGTTCACATCTGACAGTTGTAGAAGCAGCATGGTCAATGTTTTGTTTGTTTAAAGCAACATCTGACAATCTGTCTAGCCCATGGAAAAGAGCTAAATTACTTCTACTGCCTTCACTGAAAAGATCCTGCAAAGCTCAAAATGACAAAGAGTTGGCATAGGTGCATGGGAGAGTTTTTTAGTCATGATGGACTTGAGATTCACATGAATAATTGATTGGCCTTAGCTGTTTGCAAGACATGGCAACACCAGGAGATCTCCTGAGGCCAAGAACCAGGAAAGAAAGAAACTAAAAAGAAACCACGTGTAGCACTAGATCTTTAAATGACCTTTGAAGTCTAAACGACTAGCAGAAATTAGTTCTGTTGTTGGAGAGGAAATGTTCTGAGCCTGTACACAAAAGATACTTCCAGTTGTTAAAATGCTTAAAAGCTGTAGCTTTTGATGGAAGGGACCATTCTCAATGCTTTGAACAGCCAAGACATAAGAATAGATACAGGAGCTCAGAACAAAATTTCATCTGATCTATAGTCTTCTTTCTGACTGCAACTCAAAGAGAATGCATAGGGTGGAGTGAAAGAGGAGGACAACACATAGCAGTGCTTCCCTTGAATATTCTCCCATCATCCACCAAACTGCAGTTTAGGGATTTCCTAAACCAGATATTCTGGAGTATCACACTTGGAAATTTAGGCATCCAGGACCTCAAACATTCCAAGCGGAGGACTCAGAGTTATGAGTCATGTTCATATGACCAAATGTGTGATTCAAACACAATTAAAAAAATGCACTTAATGATACAGAATGGCTTTACCTTTGATTTCTGCCTTTAGAGTGTTTCTTGTGGCTCTACTGACCTTGGAACTCCCCTTGTACAAGGTCAGTTCTGAAAGGATCAGACATGCAGTGCCCTGCCTGGCTGTGGCCATTGTAAAACTTAGTGATATTCCAGGTCAGGTTTAGTCATCTTTGTCGTAACAGTGCCCAGAGCTGTACCAACTATTTTAGAGTCAGACATAAACAAATGTAGTCTCTGTCTATAAATGGACAGTGATATTACATGAACAAACAGCTTGTGGTGATTCACCTGAGACTAAACTGGATTTGCTTGCCAGGATAGTTCACCTGGAGAGCTGACTGCATCCATTCACCTCTTTTCTTGGAAGCAGGCTGAGAATAACAAACTGTTCTGATAACATCAGCCTACTTCCAGTCAACATATTTCCTACTGAGAGGCAGGGCAGGTCCCACCCTGTTACATGACAGGCACATATTTGGTCATATAAATGTGACTCAACTCTGACTCTTTGCCTTAGAGTTAGCTGTCAACAGCAGCCAGTTGTCACAAACCCCTTGTCTGAAATGGTGGTGCCATGCCTTCTCTCCAGCAGTTCAGTGTTCATCTCTGTCTTCCTGGGTCTCTGGAAAGCCTGTCACAACAATGTGCTCCAATCAGCTGGCTACAGAATTTCAGGAGAGCGCTTCCTTCAGTCCATGTCACTGCTGTTCTTGGTGTAAACTAAATATGCAGGGCATATCCAGGGCATTTCATGGTGGTCAGGATGCTCACAAAGAAGAGGACAGGCTTGACTCTAGACCACCTCAATCATTCCTAAGCATTTCTATTCATTAGAGCAGATACTGTAGCCTTGTCCTCTCATCTTTCAGCTCTATAAACAGTATGTCACACAATTTTACTTATCGAATGTTTAACTGTTTCATGCTAAATGGAAAAGCCATTGAAAGGAAGAAAGGCATTATCCATAAATCATATAGTTTCAGTATCAGTAACAAGCAAGTTGTGGCCATTTGGGTCTCAACTTCTAGGTGTTATACAGCATAAGACAAATAGTTCTGGATCAGACCACAGGTCTGTCTGTTTTACTATCCTGTTTCCAGCAATATCTAATAACAGAAGTCTAGGGAAAAGGACAGGTGCAGAAATGTATTTCTGCAGAACATCCTCTTGATTTCGAGCAAATGATAGCTCAGGTCTTCCCCAATTAGAGGCGGTATCTTGTATTTGATAGCTCATTTCCATTATTTAGGGCAGTTATTTTTTGAGCCCATGCAAACTTTTGGCACCTATAAAATTCTGTAGCAAGGGTTTCCAGTGCAGGCACTAAATTTTGGAACCTGTCCCTTGCCTGTTTCATCTGAGGCAGTGCTGGCCCCCAATCAGAGGCACAACCCACCCACAGTGACCTTTATACCATTATAGTTGCCCTGATGTCCAAACCTGAACCATTGAACTGAAAGTTACCTGCATGTGGAGATGTAGGCATGAACCTACATGAATCACCTAGTTCAAGGCTCTTAAGAGATTTGTCCAAGATCACATGGAGAGGCACTGGAAAAGCAGGAAAACATCCCAAGAGGACTCTGACGAAAGCACCTAAACCTTCCTTCAAACCTCCTTCTCTCTGGCTTAGTATCAGTCTTAGTGGTGTGATCTGGGCTTGCCAGATCATCTACAACAGCTTGCTGGGTCCCAGAGCATCCGATCTTTTCTTTTGATCCCACAGAGAACTGGGCTTCTGGCCAGCTAAGAAGAGCAATCCAGCTAGGCAGTCCTCTAGCCAAACTCCCTCTGGGTCTGCTAGTTTGGACATTGGTATTTCACTGACACTAAGCTTCCCTCTTCAGCATGAATTGCTCATTACTTGAATTCCATCAGGGATTTCTTATGTCATGAAAGAGCAGAGATTCTGCCTGAACACACTGAGCAGGACTGACTGCTTTCTGTGGATAAAGTTGTTGATCTGTGTATATGTGTGTGCCTGTATCTGCAGGACATAGATGTCTCAGTGTTTTCCTCTCAATGGTGTCTCTGTTCTGCAACCATCTGTGTATAAAGCTGCTATTCTCTCGTGAACAATGACTCATACAGGAAAGTCTCTAAGAATTAGGCAAGAACTATGTTCATCCTGAGTACTATTGAAGATGAGGATTCAATCCCAGAAACTCTTGGAAACTCAGCATTAGTTTTCCCTTGACAGCTTTAATCTTTAAAATCTGCTGTTGCTGACACACATTTACAAACAACAGGTTGGCAGTAAACTGTCTCTGCAGATGGACTCTGCAAGTCCACCACTTGCTTCTGACAAAGACCCAGCACAGCACTGCTCACTGTGGCCAACCTTTTCCTCACTCCATTTTCCAATGAGGATCCACCTAGTGACTCTTCCACCTCTTACATTTTTCTCAGCCCCCACAGATGACTGTCTCCAGTCCTTTCCCTTACATTTCCAGGCTACCCTGCATTTCTGCCAACTGCAGTGGGTGAGTAGGAAAAAGTAGGGTCACTGTTCCCAGCACCCTGCAAGCTACATCTGGACCTGGAGCTGCTCAAAAGACTGTGAAGTTGGCCATAGGAACTATCTGGGGCAGTGATCCATATTGGTATCAAAAAAATCATGACGATCTTTGCTGTATATATATCCAGCAAGGTTTGGGTACTTAGGAAATAGCTGAAAGAAGGGAAGTATCCAGAAGATTTTATCAGAAAGTCTCCTGTGGCCAGAATGAGTGCAGAAAGAAAAGTTCCTGAAAATCAGGTGAGCTTCTCTGGCTAGTGGGGAAGATTCTGCTTTGTGGCATCTTGTCCAACACTGTGGAAAGAAAAGGTTACAGGGTTCTCATGTTCTCCACTGCCCCAGAGAGGTAACAGTCTCTGCGGATGCAGATTAAGATGATCAAGAAAGTTTAAAACAAATGGTGACATATCCTAATGATGTAATCGTAAGACAACTCCAGATATGTAGACCATACCCAGAAAACATGCATTATCAAATTTTTCAATTGGATTAGAAGTTTAATTAGAAATTTTATTCTCATATTTTAAAATTTCTCTAGGATGTTAGGTGATAAGCAAGGGTCAGAGGTGCTAATACATGAAAGGAAACATGCTCCTGTGAGTGTGAGTGAAGCTGTGTGGCTGGAGTTGGACAGAATATTAGAATCAACAGATAAAATCAGAACCACAGAGCGGTGAGGTTGGAAGGGAACCCTGGAGGTGATCTCACAAGCAGGGCCACCTAGAGCAGGTTGCCCAGGACCATGTCCAGACAGCTTTTGAATATCTCCAAGGACAAAGATTACAAATCTATGCTGTAAAAGTATAATGGGAAAAAGAGGTTGGCACTTTATGCCTGGAATCATCACTCTGAGGACTCACAGGCTGAAGGAGGTGATTCGATGGCTCACTTGGATAGTGCCTGAGACAGAGGCCTCATTCCCATGCTATCCTTTCCCAACCACTACCCTTCCTGCTAGCTGCATGTTCCTGACCTTCCCGTGGCTGGTACCAGTTCTGTGTTCCTCAGGCTTTTCAGTGAATTGATCACTCTTCAAACACCAGAATGCAACTTTTTTTTTCCTGCTGGATTAGTAAGTTCAACTGAATCAGTGAATAATGTAGATCGGAAGGCATATCAGAGGTCTTTAGACCAATCTCCTACTCAAAGCAGGACTAACTTCAAAGATAGATGAAGTTGCTCAGAGCCTTGTCCAAATGTATCCTGGAACTCCCCAAGGTTAGAGATTCCACAACCACTCTAGGCAGCCTGTTCAGGGCTGCATCACTCTCATAGTAAATAATACCTTGTTTTGTTGAGAAAGAATTTCCCTGGTTTGCAACATGAGACAATTGCCTCTTGTCCTTTCACTGTGCACTTGCAGGAAAAGCTTGAATGCATCTTAATTTGCAACCTCCTTTTCAGCAGTGTTAGTCTGCAATTAGATCCCCTGCTAGCCTCCTCTTCACCAAGCCAAACAAACCTAATTCCCTTCTCATCTCCTTACATGGCATGTGCTCCGGCTGACCGATACTAGGGGCTTTTGTTGGATCCTCTCCAGTATGTCAACAACTCCCACATAAGACGGGGGAGCAGTTCCCAAAACTAAACACAGTATTGCAGATGCAGCCTCACCAGTGCCAGGCAGAGAGGAATAAACACATCCCTGGACCTGCTGGCTACTTACTGGCCACTCACTAATGCAATCCTATGACCGGTTAGCTTTATTACTGCAGAGGAGCACTGCTGACACAGGTCCAACTTTTTTTCCACCAGAATCCTAAGGCCTTTTCCGCAGGGCTGCACCCTAGCAGTCAATCCCCAGTCTGCACTGATGCATGGAGTTGTTTTGTCCCAGGATGAAAATATAAAGAGGATTTATTATTTCATAGAATTAGAACAAATGTATGAGGTAAATTAGACCAAATTATCACATGATTAAAAAGCGTCAAACCCTGAGTTATCTTGTGCTTAATCTGTCTGCTAATACAACTATGGAGCAATGGTGGCACATGGGAGCCCAGTTTCACACCTGAGAAATCTGTTTTCTGCAAAAAGTTCTTAGAGCTGTACAAGGTCTGATGTTGGTCACAGACATAAGCAAAGGGGCTGTAACTCACAGCACAATTCACCCTTTTCCTAGCAAAAGGGCCTGCAGGCTTGAAAGAGAATCTTGTAGGCCACTGGAATGAATCCCACTTCCATCCATTCCCCCAGGACCTCAAAGGAGAAGCAGGCACTGTGCCTAGAAGGGATGAGCTTTGTGCGTGCATGGTATGTTTTTAAATCAGCATTTTAATCCTCCTTCTGACTTCACAGGTAGGCAAACTAGTAAGGGTTATTCTTAGCATACACTGAGGTATGACATAGCTCCAGCTCTCTTAATAAGCTTATTTGTTACTGTTCTAAATTAAAGAGTCTGTCCTTTTTTATTTCCTAAGTATATCTCATGCTACCTCTGGTTCAACTAAATGAAAACTAGTACATTTCTAGTTCTTAAAGAAATAAATAAATTTTATTTTGAAAAACTAGCAGTTATTCTATTTCAATTTCCTTCCAGCTTTCTGGGCTTTTTTTTTTTTTGGGGGGGGGGGATTTTTTTTTTGTCCCTTCAGTCCCTCTTCTATTTTCCAGAAACCGCCTGCTTTTCTTCAGAATGCTAATATGCACCTGCTTATCTTATAAATTTAGTGGCAAGAACCAAGCAAAGAAATACAGAAATACAAAAATGTCTGAGCTGGGAATAGTCTAGAGTTGCCCACTGGAACTGCTCAGCACAGACCTGTGTTCAAGTTTTTGCCAGTCTCTGGAGGTTCAATGCCTTTCTCCTGATTTCTCAGGCTCTCTTTGTGGAGATACTTAGCTGAACAGTGAGCAATTTTTGAAGAGCAGATGACACAGATGTTTACTGTCATTTTCACATTTATAGCTAAGTTAAAGGCATGGCCTGTTTTTTTTTCCATCAGCCTAAGAGCAATTCAAGCCTTTGGCTTGAGCATTGTTCAAACCATCAGCTTGGACAGTGCACTCTGCCCCTGCGCGGAGGTGGCAAACAGCATTGATTTGGTCTGAGTCTTTAACCTTTAATCTGTCTCTTCTGCCTCTCTCTCAGAGCTGTCTTGAGTGAGCAAGGTGACACGTTCTGTGGTCACAAAAGGAATCCAGTGATGCTAATGTATGGCCTAAACACCTAACAGGCTGCTTTACTGAAATACTCCTGTGGAGAGACAGGTGATCACACAAAATGATCCTTCCTACTGCTGGCCAGCATGCCAAGAAAAAGCCAGTGCTGGCTCATGGGTAGTGCACATGCATCTGGTCATTCCATTACCTCTCCCTTCCTGGTATACTGGGACAAGCAAAGGACTCAGAGGGCTCTATAGATCTCATGACAACTACAAAGCACATCTAGAAGCTTCTGGGAATGTAAAGAAATTTTCAGACAGAGGCCTTTCTTTCAGCTTTGTAAAAATGTTTGCAGCCATCATCATATTAAAGAAAAAATAGCCTTTAAAAGCCACTCCTGCAGAACAAAACAGGTCCCATGCAGGACCTGTTTCTCATTCTTTCAATTTTTCTTCCTTTATGTACAAATAAGAGTATTCAGAACAGGTTTGTACTTAACAAAAGGATAAACCCTGCTAATCTACTGATCTGTCTGCTAGCATTGTGCTTATCACAGCACTGTTTGTTGGCTGGGGCAGACGTGGTCCTAATGTGCACAGCTGTGCAACGAACACCATACCATGTCATGTGAGATTGTGGGCAGGACCTGCCAGTTTGGGGGGGTTGGACACAGTGACAGTTCGAAGTCACAGACCGCTGCATTTGTGACTGGGTTGTCCACATCCGTCTCTCTGAGAACAGAAAATGCCGTGCTGAAGAACGTGCAAGCTAAAGCCAGTGATGGCAGGTAGCCATGGAGATGGGGAAAAGAAACAATAAGATGATTTTTGTCAGCTTGGCAGTGATGGAAGATCACCATCTGATGGGGCATTAGCAGACAAAACACTAGAGAGCTATGACTGGCACAAAGGACCCTGAATGTGAAGGGGAGGATGACCAGGCAGGAGACACATTGGTTACAGCCAGCAGTGATGACAAGGTATAAAACATAGGAGAAGGATGACAGAAAGACGAATGGAACACAACGTATAAGACCCATCGACGCAGATGAATACACGGGAGGGGAAAGGAATGACATGGACGGAAGTAGCAGCTGGGGCACATGAACAGCAGGCCACCGAGTGCTGAACTTGAACGGGGGGGGAGGCAGGAGCCTTGGGAGGGGTGGTGATGGCACTTGTGCCTGGAGACAAAAACCAGCCACAGCCACTGGCTGCCACTTGTACACGACCGCCTGGCTGAACACGACCACCCGGCAAAGTCTGGCTCCTACAGACAGCAAACATCCGGGCGTCTTAAAACGAAAAATCTGAAGGAGTTAATGTGCTCCACAGCATTTTTGCTTTTGAAGCGGTCCCGTTTTTCACTTGGACCATGACGAGCAGGTCAGCAACGCCCTGTGCCGGGCAACGCAGCCAGAGCATCCCCTCCTTTTGCATCCGAGGACCCTGCTCACCAGGGAGGGCTCCGGAACACAGGGAGCCGGAGCGGTACGTGGGGGCAAGAGCCCAAACCCCGGCGTCTCAGAGGGGAGAAGCCTGGGGCTGGCAGAGAGCGCGCCAGGGCAGGGGTCTCCCGGGACAGGCAGAGGGCTCGGCCCCGGCCCCGCTCCGGGATGGGGCTGCTGGCCCCGGTCGGGCGGCCCCGAACACCGTGGCCCGGCCCAGCTTTCAGCGGAGCCGGCTCCGGCCCTCGGGCCGCCGCCGCCGCCCCCCGCCCCTCGGGCCCTGCGGCGGGCGGGGGAGGGCGGGTCCCGCCCGCCGCCGTCCCCGCCGCCGTCCCCGCCGCCGTCCCCGCCGCCGTCCCCGCCGCGGCGCGGCAGCGCCCCCTGCCGCCGGGCCGGGGCGCAGGCACGGCTGCCGCCGGCGGGCTCCCGCGCCCTGGCGGCGGCCCCGCCCCGAGCGCTGCCCGCCGGGAGGCCCCGCCGCCGCCGGGAGGCCGAGGGGCTTCGGGGGGCCGCGGAGGGGCAGAGCGGGCCGGGCGATCCCGTGCCGCGGCCTGCGGCGATTAGCGGGTGCAGCCCCCTCCCCACATGGAGCAGAGCCCCTCCGCACACACTGCATGGAGCAGATCCGCCCCCCCCCCCCCCCCCCCCCCCTCCGGCATGGAGCAGATGCCCTCCTTTTCCCTCCCTTCCACAAACACAAGACGTCCCACAGGCTGCACACACGGACGAAGGCCGTGTAGGGTGCCGATCCCCACCCATTCCTTCCACTCGTGGCAGATGCCCCTCCACACGCGCTGTCTGGAGGAGACACTCTCCCTGTCCCCACAGTGTTATGCCATGGACTGCAAAGGCAGAAGAACAGAGCAGGTCAAGTCACAGGTATTGTTACAGCCTTACATAGAGATCTTTTCTGTATTTTTTCCTATTTAGCTGTTAGCTTCTCTCAAGCATGAAAGTTGAAACCATGGAGGACGGCTGAGGAGTGTGTTCCCATTACTCTGGCAACACTTTTTCCTGCATAGGACATATCCTGGACTTCGGGCACCGCTGCTGTACCTGCTGCATCCATTCACAAAGGCTTACTGTCAGTCTCATGATGAATTGATGGTAGTCCTTACAGTCACCAGAGCATCGCCCAGTTTTATTTTTATTTCTCACAGCTTCTACTTAGAGTTGGCTAAATATGACCAGGTCAAAGATTAGTTACATGCACACCTTGTTACATGAAGCAAGTAATGAATATCTCTGTTGGATGCAGAGAAGTCTATATTGTAAGGGAGCCTGCCACAGGTCTGATCAGGGACCTCATTCCTCTGATTTCTAAATATAAAAAAAGGAAGATAATGTAGAGGTTATCAGAGTAACGGAATTATTTGTGGGGTTGCTTCAGGTCTGTGGCTATTACAAATATTCTGCCATATTACTGGCAAAGAACCCATACCTCCCAATTCTGCTGAAAGACCTGCATTCTTAGACTAGATCATGTCTGGTCTGTCTCTTGGGAGGCATCAAAAGGACTTTCAAAACCCCCTGGTTTTGAATAAGTGCCAATTTCTGGCCTTCTTTTATGAGGACACTCCAGTGCAAGAGTGGGAGGAATACAGCTGTGGCTGCCAGGTCTTTGGGCAGAGATCTTTGTGGCACTTCCTGCATAGGAATGGTCCTTCTCTGCAGCCCTCTAACTCACCTGTCCTCCAGTATCACGACTTTTGGCTCGTAACTTGTTAACCTGACATTCAGCAATATCAGCTCGTTCTTCAGCCTCTTCCAGCTCATGCTGGGTCTTGCGGCATCGTGAGAGATTAGTGTTTGCCTGTTCTTCCTGAAAGTCATGCAAGTGCCATCAGTGACATGGACACAAACTGACATTGCCTTCTTACCATTAACCGAAAAACCTATGGCTGCGCCACAGTAACATCACCTACTAATTAGCCTCACAGCTACATCCCTGCATTGCCAACACTCTATCTAATACTGTCAACAACATGAGCACTCAGCTGGTGACAGAACATTAAGTCCTGCTCAGTTCCAGCACAGAAAATTGGCTGGTGTGGCTCCAGAAGTGCAACAACTCCTGGATAATTACAGCTGTGCCTGCTCTTTTGTGAGCTGTAAGTCTTTATGAGGTAAGGAATGTTCAAAGGCAGTGGCCATAGCTGCCCTATCAAATGAAGTATTCACTTATTTTAATGAACTTGGGAGCCCAGACCTTTTGGAATTCTCCACCCAGGGCCCACAAAAATTTAAAGAGTTGTGCACTCACAGCTTCCTCAGCCTGTTTCTTGTATGCTTTCACTTTTAACTGCAGCTTGTCCACCAGGTCCTGGAGCCGGAGAATATTTTTCTTATCTTCTTCAGACTGTGGGAAGTGAAAATCAAGTCAGCCTTGGAAGATGGACTGAGGTGATGCACTAAGAGGGCAGAAGATTTGAAATACCTGGTAAGTGAGCTCCTTCAGCCTTCGTTCATACTTGCGAGCACCTTTCAGTGACTCTATTCCTCGTTTCTGCTCAGCATCAAGCTCATTTTCTAACTCATTAATCTGAAACACAATATCATGTTGAAGACAGCAAGCTGCCAAAAATGGCTGCTGGTCCTGCTCTAGGATCCTGGGAACTAGGGTTCTGCAGACTAAGGCTGCAGAGAAAGTGGCAGTGCAGGGCATCTTTCTGCAGCTGCTTCTTGGGGCTAGACTAGCTAAAAACTACTCACTGTGCTATATTAGTAGTGACATAGCATGTGAATCCATAGTTATTTATGGACAGAACTTAGCTGTGCATACCTGGGGCATTTAAAATCAAAATCAGGCTTAAAGCTGTCAGAGAAGAGGAAATTGAAACAGGGAAGGGAGGGTTCTGCCAATGTTCACCAGGTAAATGGGGAAAATCTTGTTCATTTGTATCTTCAAATCCAGCTCATCCTCATGAATAGTCCCAGTGTATGTAAGTTAAACCTGGACACCAGTGTGTTTATTTCTGTGTCGATATTTCCTTTCAAAGCCAAGAACACCTAATTCCCAGTCAGTTGTGCTGTATTTTGGAACAGGAACAGTTGAAGAGTGCAATAAGTGGGTCAGGCAAATGGTCCATCTAGCTCAATGCTCTGCCTCTGGGAGTGGAAGCAGCATATACCATTTAGGGACAGCATGGAAACCTGGCCGCTATATAATCCCCTCACACCTGTCCAGCTTCCACAGTCATTAGATTAGAGATGTAAGGTGGCATATCTATGCCTGTTCCTTTAATTATGTTTACAAACCTGATGATTTCTAATCCCTTTTTGAACTTTCTACCAGCTGCCTCTACAGCCTCCCACAGCAGCAAGTTCCAGAATTTCACTGCCCACTCTGTAAAGTACTTCCTTTTAATTCTTTTAAACTGATCTCCAGGTGAAGATGTCCTGATCTGTATCGTGTGTCCTTACTTCTCATATTATGCATTTTGATGAATAACCATTCAGAATACATCTTGGGCACTGCTGTCATGATTCTGTAAACTCTGATTACATCCCCCTCAGCCATCTCCTCTCCAAACAGAAGAGTCCTAGCCTTGTTTGTCTCATCTCATAAGGTTCCCCCCACTCAGTTGCCATTCCCTGGATGCTTCTCTAACTGTCAGGTCCTTCTTGAGTTGCAGAGACCAGAACTGCACATGGTACATTTAATATAGTGGCAAGTGATGCTATCTGTCTTGTTCTCAGTGCCTTTCCTAATGAAGCCCCAAATTTTTTCTCTCTCATCTGTTTTTGTTTCTGCTGCACATTGAACAGTTTCTGAGGCCTGTCATGGATGAGACTCAGATCTCCTGGCTGAGCTGTAATTGCCAGTTCCAAGTTCATTCTCAAGTAAGCATGTTTTAAATTATTTTTCCCTAGATAAGTTAGCATGTATGTCTACCCTGAGGTTCATCTGCCACCATTTTTGCCCCCTCAGTTTTATGAGGTCATTCTCAAATTCCTCACCCACAGTGCAATGTTTGACTACTCAGTGTAACTCTCACCACACCTGCTGGAGATACCTGGGTTGTCCCTGTTGTAACCTTACCAAGAGGTTCCAGCAACCAAGGGCCCACTCAGGAACATGACCTTAGCCTACCATAGTCTTCACCGTACCCTCGCCTCTAATTTCTGGAGTTGCTTCTTTCCACCCTTCAGTGCCAGCTGCTCGGCTTCATCCAGACGGTGCTGCAGGTCCTTCACCGTCTGTTCCAGATTCCTCTTCATCCTCTCCAGGTGGGCGCTGGTGTCCTGCTCCTTCTTCAGCTCTTCTGCCATCATGGCTGCCTGGTTGTAGTGCATAGTTATGTTATGAACATGCCTCCCCATCCCTGGCCGTTCTGTGTTCTCCCTAGGAACAATGCCCAGCTTCACATTGGTGTATGGCTCTCCACATGCTCAGTCAGTGCCCATGGCTGTGCTAAGGGTCTGTCATATAAGGAGGATCACTGTTTCTCAGTATCTGTATTTCTAGAACTACTCTGCCTTGGGGAACGGGCAGGGTTGATGACAAGAAAAAAATAATTAGATCATGCAAATGACTTAGTACCAAAGTTTCATTTTTTAGGAGTCAGTGGAAATTAGGGGTGTCTTGAAGTATTACCAGCTAGCACTCTGCATCTCTGGGTTCCCAAATGATTTTGAATATCTGTCCATTTGTTGCCTAAATTTGTCGAGGAGTCAGACACCTAAGCAGTTTTTGCTGATGAAATGATCCTGAGTATCTCAAACTAGAATGAAAAGCTTGTGCCTGCTGAGATCTTCAGGACCCAGGATGGATAGCTGTCACCAACGTGACAGGGCAGAGAGGGCAGAGGGGAACCTGCATCACTGCTGCTTGTAGGCAACCAGAACCAGACACAGCACTTCAGGCCCAGGCGCACCATGACTTGATGCAATAGTGTAATGACTTTCTGTTTCATTTTCATATACCTTTCCTAGATAGTCCTAAGATTTGTTTCTTCTGATGCTGTGGAACTGTAGCCTTGTTTAAATGAAACATTTCTATTCTCTCTTTTTATTTCTTACATGTCTAGCATTTGTGAAGAAGCACGTACGATTTTAGTCTTAATTTCTGTTTTTCTGTGCTGTTTCTAAACAGGACTTGGTTCAGACTGCTCTTTTCCTATTACAATGTTGCCAACATTTGTTTTATCTTGTCTATTATGTTTATCCTGGAAGCCAAAGTGAATGTGGGTATCAGGAAGGGGAGACAGAATGCCTCTTCAATACAGACTGCTACCAGAACATGAGTAGAGGACCTAGACTGAAGGGGTCTCCCATGGCAAGCAATAGAGCAGAGGCTGTGTGAGGCCTATGTGGAAGGGACTGTGTGTCACTGATATTTTCTGTTGAAGACCTGGTTCTCCTCCACCTGATTGCTGCCTTTCTAAAGTGTAAAAGTGACTGCAGTAGTATAAAATGGAAAAGAGGCAAGTAAGAAGACTCACATCTGTGATAGCTTTCTTTGCTTTCTCCTCTGCATTTCTGGCTTCCTGAATGCTGTCTTCGACCTCATTCTGTAAGTGAGTAATGTCCACTTCCAGTCTCTTCTTCATGTTGAGGAGGCTTGTGTTCTGTTGGGACAGTCCGAAGACAGGTCATTCCCACCCCATTTCATGCCACTCCCACGTGCCTATTGTAAAAGAGATATCAAATACCTGAGAATGAAGAAGCTGCACTCGCTCACTGGCATCCATCAGCTCCTGCTCAGAAACTTTCCGGGCTCGCTCTGTCTGCTCCATAGCAGCTCGCATCTCCTCCATTTCTGTTGTCATCAGATTGTTCCTACGCTCTACCATAGCAAGCTGCTCCTTCAGGTCATCACTCTCTCTCAAAGCATCATCCAAATGGAGCTGGGAATCCTTTGAAGGTGAAAGCACCATAAGACTCAGAGGCAAGCAGAGTGAGTGGCAAAGACCTGTGGGACAGTAGCACTTGTGGTTCCTACCTTGAGTTGCCCTTGCACGGCTTTGAGGTGCTTCTGTGTCTCTGCTACCTGACAGTTGGCATGGCTCAACTGTATTTCCATGTCATTCAGATCTCCCTCCATCTTCTTTTTCAGCCTCAAAGCATCATTTCTGCTTCTGATCTCAGCATCCAGTGTGGTCTGCATAGACTCTAATATCCTCTGGTGATTCCTCTTAAGCTGGTGAATTTCCTCATCTTTCTCTGCACTCCTTCTATCAACATCTGACTTCACCTGGTTCAGCTCCAGCTGAACACGTAAGATTTTTCCCTCTTCATGCTCTAAAGAGCCCTGGCAGGGTTGAAATAATATCATTTGTCTCTGTAGTGACCATTACTGGGAAATGCCCCTGCAGAATTTTGACATTTTGCAGCCAGTAATGCAGATATATTTGCCTTACTGTGGACCTTTAGAAAAGGCCTAGCACTGAAAAAGCTGACTGCTACTCCCATACATAAGGCATTATACCTCAGCTGGATATTAATCAGTAATTTAGGAATAAGACTCCTCTGGAAAATGCCTCCAATACCACAAGGTCTGGGCACTGAGGGCTATGTTGACATTGCAGAGATAACAAATGATAAACAAATGATAAACAAATGACACTGCAGAGATAACAAAAACCATGTGAAAACCTAAGATAAGACAGCCAATCCTCATGCTCAGAAGAAGCTTGCCTTCTCTTGCATCTCCATGCTGAATTCTGCTTGGGGGCTCTGCACTTAGTCCCATCCCAGTGACTGTGTGGGCATGTTCCCCTGCCATACAGCTTTTTTCCTCTGATACTCATATCATCTAGCTTCAGATGTCTAGGAGTTAAAAGCCTGAGTCTTTACAACCAGTGGACAGAAATAAGCACACCCAGAGAATGGAACACTTGATGTAGCCCTGGCATCCCTTTTAAGAACAGACCCTCCAGAGATGCCTATTTCTCCTTTTTGATTCTAGAATGAGCCTATGGTGACTAATTCAGGATTAGACTGATGATATTTAGATGCATAAATTAGAGCAGATGGATTTGCATGGCCACTATAAGTCTTGCTTCTACTGACTGCCCATCTAGTGAGGTCTAAAGATTAGAGATGTGTCAGTTGTTTTTTACTTCTTTTCCTGCCTAAGGGGAGTTACAGAGAAAACAAGGTGAGGCTCTTCTTGGTGGTGGACAGCAGAAAGACAAAAGGCAACATCCAAAAGTTGATACAAGGGAAATCCTGACTGCATATAAGGATAAAAATGTTTTCCCATGAGAATGATGCCACACGGGAAAAGGTTGTCTAGCAATACTATGAAATCTCCATCCTTGGAAATTATAAAGACCAATTAGACAAGGCTTTGAGCAATCTAATGTAACTTTAAAGTTAGCCCTGCTTTGAGCAGGAGGTTGGACTAAAGACCTCCAGAGATCCTTTCCAACCTAAGTTGATTCTGTGTCTCTGTGTTTGAGCTATGCCCTAGGTAGATCATGAAATGCTCTCAAAGTCATTTTGTGGAGAATCAGATATGGTCATACAGAAGTAATACAAACTTTTCCAAGAGACAGTCAGGGCAGACAGGGAACAAAAGGCAGAACCCAGACAAGAAGGAACTGAAGGAGCTGCAGTCTGGCATGGATTGGGAAAAAAGTAAGATTTAAAGTTATGAAGAGATGAGGGATAGCCAAAGACAGTAAGAAAGACTGAGAATATAATCTCCAAATTTTCTCCATTCATGATGTCTGTAAAAACAAGCCCCCTTATTGAGGATACTTGCCTCTGCTTCTTCTAATGCTGCTTGAAGGTCACACTTTTCTTGCTCAATTTGCTTCTTTGCTTTTTCCAGTCCATGTTTAGCTTTTCCAGATTCAGCAATCTGTTCAGTCAGATCAGAAATTTCCTCTGCAACACAGAAAACACATACTCAACTCAGATAATGTTGTCAATGGCACCTGCAGTTGCTGTTTGGCAATGGGAATGACGGAAGAGATAATGGTCTAATGTGATGCAGCAGTGAGGAGAAATAATAGGTCTTGTCTCATGTGCAGTCTTTATTTCTGATTACCTGATATTTCCAGTTCAGTGTACAATCTGAAAATGAGAGGGACCAACTGAAGTGAGCTCAGAGAATAATGTCAAATTCCTCTGGATAGTGAAATTACAGCTCCAGAGACAGTCCTGTTTGATTGCTCTCTTTATCCTCAGATACTCCCCAGGGATCATTCAGCTCACAAAAAGGAACTGAATTGTGTTTCCTTTATACAGTTAGTTTGCTTATTAAATGCCAATCCCTTATGCCACAGCTGCATGGTTCTCTACGGACATAGACAACAGCCCTTCAGATTTTCTCTAATGGCAGTGACTGAAGTAATCTGAAAAAAATGAGTTTCTGGTTTCATCATAATTTCTGTCCATTCAATTAATTTTGTCCCTGTCCATGAATGGAATTGTAATGGTGTGAAGGAGGCAGAATACCATGAGGAAATAGGATAATGTAATGAGCTGTAGACATGTGCTTACAGGTTACTTTGAGATCAGATGAACAGGAAAGAAAGTCACCTAACCTGGCCTTTGTAGGAAAATCATAAAGAACAAAACTCTGGGAAGAGGCAGAGCTCTGGTAGCCCAGAAACATGGAAGCATTTTAGGACTCATGGTGGATCTCAGCTGATAGAGATCTGAACTTACGCTGGAGGTTCTTGTTCTCCCGTCTGATAGTCTCAGCCTGGTCAAGCATTTCTTCATAGGCATTCTTCATGCGGAAGATCTCAGTGCTAAGAGAACGAGACTCCTTCTGGGCAGCTTCCAGCTCAGCCTGACTCTCCTGGTACTTCTGCTTCCACTCAGACAGGACCTGGAGTGACAGGAGCATAAGAATGACCCATTCTGCAACACTCCTGTCTTTGCACGTTTACAGGACAAGAACCCAAGAGGCATGGCCTGTCTTATAATCTTTTGCTTTGGACTGTTCTCAGCCTGTGACAATCGATTCACTGTGATACATACTCTGGATGTTTTGGTGGAAGCTACTTAAATTATCCTCTTCAGCCAGCACTAGTGCATTCTCCAAGCTCTCAGGCAGGAGTCTGACTTGACACCAGCCTGGACACAATGTGGTTAGTCTGAATGAGGTTGTGTGACCCTTTTTATTATTGCAGGAGCCAGTGGTCTTGCACTCAGCCCACCAAGAAAGATCATGTTCTACTGATTGTCTCCTGAGTTTGACACCACAGCCCTGCAGGGCATCTTTTTTTAGCACATTCACCAAATCCACTCACAAAAGGCTGGGCCAAGGCACGGGGCTGTGCAACATCACTTGGTCAAACAGTGTTGATTCTTTTAAATGTTATTAAAGGCAGTGAAGGCTGGAACTGTGTAAAGGAGTCTGAGGCTCTGCCTAACCTGAATACAAGGCTGGCAGACTAGCATCAGGTGAAAGTTAGGGCTTTTTAGCTTGAATGTGAATACTTGCTCAGTCTGCTTGATCAAAGACTAGATATGGATCCTCCCAATCACCCTTGCAAAGACGTCATACTTTTTAAAACTATCAGAAAGCTACTTTACTGTTTGCTGTGGTCATTTTGGGTTACTCACACTGATACATTATCATTACTATATGTCCCATTATATGCTCCTTATCATAGCTTTGCTTTGGATAAAATGTAATTTATCTTACTGTGAGTGCAGAACTTTCATAATTTAAGAATTTGGCCTGGCCTATAAGATGTCTAATGATGTTCAGATCTGGCAGGCTCTGTGAATGAACCTTGTCAAAATTCTTCTGCTTTTTATCAAATGCTGCACAGGCTGCGTTCGACCTCTCCATGTCACTCATGAGGTCATCCACTTCCCCCTGCAGTCTCTGCTTTGTCTTCTCCAGTGAAGCACACTTTGAGTTGACAGCCTCAATCTGCTCCTCTGACTCCTGCAGGCGCTGAGCAAGCTTCTTTCTGCAGGATGAGACAATCAGCACTGAGAGAAAGAAAATTCTGACATTCTCAGAAGATGGACAGGAAGGGAGTTTAGCATGGAAGAGATGGGCAGAGAGGGCAACATGGAAAGCTGTGATGGTGTGAACAGAGGGCATCGATAGGAGCTTGGGATGACACAGCACGCTGGAGTCGTGCATAGGCTGGGAGAATACTTACCCAAGGGGTAGACTACACCAATGCGGAGAGGAACCAGAAACACATTTTCAATATTGGCAGTGTAAAGAATGTGATTTTTCAACTGTTATGATTAACTCTATAGTTGATGCACTGGAATTCTCCTTTCTGTAGACACTCCCAAGCCTCTACTCCTCCACCTTTAAGCCTCTACTCACTCCCCTTTTCATTCCTAACACATTACAAAGCACACTGCTCTGCATATTCCCACTACAAGCATATTCTGGTTTCCTCCAGTTCCTTTACACATTTATACTTAAATATCCTTCTACTTGCTCCAGACCATCCCTCCACGTACTTGGCCTCCTCCAGCTCCTCCGTGCGCTGAATAGCATCCGTCTCGTATTTGGTTCTCCACTGGGCCACTTCGCTGTTGGCCTTGGACAGGGCACGCTGCAGCTCCCCCTTGGCTTCCTGCTCCTCCTCATATTGTTCCCGGAGCAAGTCACAGTCGTGGCGAGCAGACTGCAAGGCGTGGGCCAGGGCGCTCTTGGCCTTGGTAGTTAAAATTATACAAATTGTCAAAACATTAACAATTTGTGACTGGATTTTTTTTCTGTATTTTTATAAAAACTTCACATCTCACTGCCCATGTGCAACAGTTTCTAGAGTAACAGAAGGGGCAAAGCGAATAACATTAGGGGCTCTGTGTTTGAGACTTCATGTTGTTAAACAAGATGAGGCGCTTGTCCATCTTGTCTGGGATGCTGCCTCTCAAACATATCTGCACCAAGTGATTCAGACAAAGACACAGGAAATCCAGCAACAGACAAGGTGGGAATTCTCTCTCAAGAAGTTTCCCTGTAAGCTTTTCAGGTAGAGTTTATGTTTATCTGAAGGTGGAAAAAACTTTAAACTGTTTTGTCATATCTAACCCTAGGTATGCCTGCACTCTTCTCTTTGCTTTTTTTGGCTGCTACTGTTTCTTTGCCTCAGGGGTTTCCTCTAACAGAAAGGTATGCACACAGAACTATTTTCATTCACATCTCTCATGTTTTTGAACTTCAGAAAGCATGGTGAGAAGTACTTAAACTGTCTTCCTTATTTAATTTCTAATGTCTCTTCTCTGTGTTATACTCCAAGGCAAAGTTCCAAAGTTTCACTGCTCTGATGTCTCCACCTTTCTCTGAGGAGAAATCTCATTTATTGTTTTACCTCATGGATTTATTTTACAGTTTGTTGGTCTGAATTAAAACAAGTCACCTTATTTTCTTCCTCTAGTTGCCTCTTCAGCTCTTCAGTCTGCTGAGTGAAAGCATGTTTGCCTCGAGTCAGCTGAGAAATCAGGGACTCCTTCTCCTCTAGTTGCCGAGTAAGTTCACCTATCGAGAAAACATTTGGTTTTTTTAGACAGACATATGAAATGTAAAACATATGAATGAGAAGAGCTAGCCATATGGAAAGTGATTACAAGATATAATGTGGTAAAATGAAGGGAAAGTATCCATTTCATTCCCACCAGTAGGAAAAAGCTATCAAAGAGAAATGTTGTGCTGACATCAAAGGAAAGGGGATGAACTGATCACAAATTCACACATTCATTTTGATTGACAGTGCTTCTTATGGTTTGGTTTTATGGTTCCTTGGGTGGAATTTCCATGACTGCCACCAGGAGGAAATTCTACCATTGGAGTTTTGTTCAGATCACCCAGTGATTAATATATTACAAAATACACAGGCATTCAGACAGCATATTTAAGTACTGGGCACAGGACTATTACATTTCATCTGGGGACACACCATTTTCAGTCTGTAGACGTGTTTTCTGCATGTTCAGATCATTAATTAGTCGCAAATGTTCATCATCTTTGGTTCTGACTTCACTGAACTGATCTTCGAGAGCTCGGCACATCTTTTCCAGATTGCTCTGTTAAGAGATAGAAAGCATATCCTTCAGCTCATCTAATTGTTCAGAAGAACAATGGTAGTGATGAGAAATGTTTCTTCCTGTGCAGCAACCTTGGCTTTGGAGACAGACTCCATGTTACTGGCCAAGTCGTCAATCTCCATCTTCAGCTCACTCTTCTCCTTCTCCAGCTTCTGCTTCACTCGCTGCAGGTTGTCGATCTGCTCCCCAAGCTCAGCTGTGCTGTCCGCGTGCTTCTTCCGCAGGGCGGCAGCTGTGGCTTCATGCTGCAGCGTGGCCTCTTCGAGGTCACGGCGCATCTTCTGAAATTCTGCCTCACGCTTCTTGTTCATCTCGATCTGAGCTGCGGTAGCCCCTCCTGCTTCTTCCAGGCGCTCACTGATCTCCTCTAGCTCCCTGGAAAGGTCAACTCGCTGCTTTTCAGTCTTTGCACGGATTGCACGTTCAGCCTCCATTTCTTCCTCCAATTCCTCTATTCGAGCCTGTGAAAGTTAATTGGTTAAATGAGGACTTGTGAATAGACAGATCTGAAATTATCACTAAGGAATAAAGAGCGAACATTCACATCCCTTTATATCAGCATAAAGCGTGACGCATCACTAGAAATTTCATTGAGTTTTGTCCTATGACATGCAATATTCAGTTTTGGAACAACAGTGAATGTAAAATCTGGTATTTCATTTCATGTTATAGCTCAGAATGGATTTATTATGTTATGAAGGATCAGGTATTGCACTTTTGTGAAGAAATAGGGGAAGTGTCACTGGAAAATGTAAAGGAATACAAGTTTCTTAGTAATTTTCCAAAGGTCAGGCCAAAACAAAGCAGTGTCCTCTCTCCATCAGCAAACAAGATGGAAGGAACCTTGAGATGAACAGCCATGGGATAATAGCACTGAAGAGACCTGTCTTTCTGGCCTTGCATTTAGAAGGTGATCTCTGTCCTGATCATGAGAGATTATGCCACATTTTTTTGTTTTCTTAGAAAAGTAATTCTCAGTGGCTTCACTACTGTTGTAACTCAGTATCTGATCCAAGCCTGCCACAAGCTTGACTTAAGAAATTTCTTACATTGTTATATATGATTAGAGGCCAGAGTTTTTGTAAAAGCACCCTGAGATGGGATCAGCACCCGGAGTCCATGTTAATTGTTTTATTCGTGTGTAGAAAAATATTTTTGTAGATCAGTCTAAGAATAAATATCAATTAATTCTAAGGAACTTGTGCTTGGCTACTAAAAATATCAGTAACTCTTAGACTTTACCTGAAGCTCCTTAATTTTCTTTTGCAGCTGAGAACTTTGAGCCTGCTCATCTTCAATTTTACTTTGCAACTGGCTAATTTCAAAATCCTTTCTGTTAAAGAACGAGAATGCAAATTCAATACAGTTAAGATAAAATCTGAATTTTAGAATTCAAAGCATAAAAAGTCAGTACAATACTTCTTTAGCCTGTCATCCATCTGTTGCTTATCATTTTCCAGATCCATGATAGAATCCTGAGACATTTTCAGATCTCCCTCCAGTTTCCTCTTAGCTCTCTCAAGGTCCATTCGCAGTTTCTTCTCTTGTTCCAGAGATCCTTCAAGCTAAAACACATAAAACATACTTTGAAAGTACCTATTCCTGATTTAAAAATCTAACTAGGGTTGGAAATTGATGAGCAGAGAAAACAATCAGATCCTGTATGTACTTTGCATCTCCACCTGTGCTACACTCTTGCTGCAAGATCAGAGCTGCCATTATGGTTTGGTTTCACATACTAAGCTGTCCACAGCTTGGCTGGGCACAGTTGAAATGCAAGTTTTTGAAAAATACAGAAGTGAAAATTTTCCAGTGGCTGCAGTTCCTAGCATATAGACTGCCAAGCATTGAAAAATTCCCAGTGTTGATAACTTCCTGGAGTATAGCCACACTGCACAGTAAGAGACCACAAATAACTCAGCAGCAGACTTCAAACTGCCACAGATATATTGGTCCAGCTAATTGGTTAAAATGGGGCACAAAAGTCTACAGTGCTGAAATACCCAGTGATGAACATAGTTTAAATAGGCAGGGAAAGATGACAGATGTACTGGATTCCACAATACCCTGACAACTGGCAGTGATTTATTAGCTGAAATTCTTAGAGCTGGCTTGGCTGCTTTAGGTGTTGCTTATACTCCCAGCTACAGATTTCTAGTCTCTTCTAATCCATCAGAGCATCCACCTACACAACCCAAAACCTTTTTCGTACATCATCTACTTGCTGCTCCAGTTTGGTCTTGGTTTTGGTGAGTGTGCTGACTTTGTCTTCCTCAACTTGCAAGTCATCCAGTGTCTGCTGGTGGGCTTCCTGGAGGGCCTTTTTCTCCTTAGTGAGTTTAGAAATATTTTCATCCAAAGCTGCCATCTCTTCAGTAAGATTCTTAACCTGTTAGACAGCCAGCATCCATACTATTAGTGGGTGCCTTGAGAAATGAGAGACTGAGAACACAGTGAGTGCACCCTTGCAAAATCTTGCATGGATGTAGTCAAAATGCTCTCCACAGAAGGTCTGTGTCATTCATGATGAGGGTAGCAACAAGTGTCATGCCTGACAGTCACACCTCTCTGGTCCTGCAATGGTAGGAATTCTTGCTTTAGTTGTTTTTGACTGCCAGCCCTATCCTGCTGAATTCTGTAGTGGAACATAAGCTAGATCTTCACTTGCCTCTTGCAAGCTTTTCCCACTGGGATTTACAAAAGGTCTCTGAGTTGCTTTTGCTAAAAAAATGTATTATTTCCTGCATGTGATATATTTGCTAGGTGAACAGCTGTAAATTCTCAGCAGGTGAGGTTCTTTGTGCCAAGCATAGCCAAAGATATGTTAAATTTTCCGTAAAAGTGAAAGGAATATGGTAATATGACAAAGAACCTTATGCCCTTGGAACAGGTGTTCATGAATTTAGGGCAGGAGCTTCTAACTGGGCTGCTAGCTTTACCTTGGAAACTTATTCCTTGTACTTCAATGGAGCATTGCCCATCAGCAACCTTATCTCAGATGCATCAGGCACTGTGCATTAGCCTGCCTGAACCTTGCTTCCTGTTTGTCTCATCTGGATGGGAAAGCCTGACAGCAGGGATAAGGAAAGTCCACTCTGCTAAGTGCTTTAGCTATATGGTCCTGATATCTGATAAGACACTCCCTCATCCTAATACCTGGCATGAGCTAGATTTCCTCTTAAGCATTAGTGTAGGAATGTCCAACATATCAGTAATTGCAAAATGAGGATCCAGTATTTTCTCAGTGATGGCATTGAAGGGAACCTCAAGGTTGTAATTACATCTCTGCTAATATTGTTTCCACAGCAGGACTGAACACTGTCACCACAATGTGGGCTTTTGAATTCTAACATATATATCTCAATTCTATCTCTTCACATAGATTGTTGAGATGTACATGAAGAGACCTGTGCTTTTACCGGGAGATAAATGAGTTAATGACCACCTGATACAGACCCTCCTTGCTACACTGACAGTCTGAACCTTAGAAATCAGGAAGAATTCCTATCATATCATCAAGTCAATGGAAGGAAATGATGTCCATCCTAGCTGAGACCTGGGCTTCTTAAGTATAAAAGAATTGTAAGAAAACATTTGACATCTGCAAAATCAGTTCTCCTCAATGCATGTGAGAAAGGACCAGCATAGCCGTTCTGTGCTGAGCTACTCACAAGCATACTAGTCCTCCATTATCCACAGGAGACACAAATATACTGGTTCCTTATGACTGCAAATAGCCAAATATGGAAATTCTCATCAAGCACCACAACAACTTCTTAACTCTTTTTGAACTGTCACAGAAAATATATTTTTCCTAAGAGCAAGTTGTAATTTTAACAGAAAATTTTCTGTCACACGTGATTAAGTGACAATACATCTCTCTTATGCCTTGGGCATGTATCACTTCCATTCAGAGCACTTAGGAATGACCGCAACTTTCCACAAAACTGAAAACTGTCTGGGAAAACTATCTGGGGAAGAATAATTCCCTGATTCCTCTGTCACCTTATTCTCTGTTGCATGCTTCTCCTTTTCCACTTTGGCCAGAGTCAGTTCAAGATCATCAATATCTTTCTTCAGCTCAGAGCACTCATCCTCAAGTTTCCTCTTCTTTGCTGTCAGTTCAGCATTTGTCTCCTCTTCATCCTCCATTCTTTCACTTAGTTCTTTAATTTTAGCTTCCAGCTGGATTTTACTTTTGATGAGTCCTTCACATCTCTCTTCAGCATCAGCTAGATTTTCACTTTCCTGTCAGAACACATTGAAGACACATTATATTTATCATAAAAAAGACAAAAGGCAACATCTGTTGTTCAAGTGCCATGTCCAGGAAATTGATTACACAAGTCAGGGCAGAATTTCCTATGCAAATCACAGTAACACACATGATTCAATCATGAGGAAATTGTCCTGCTCAGTTATGGCTAGGAAAGTGGGCCATAATCCTGTGGTAGAGACATTTCCTTTCAGCTGGTTAGATGGTTTGACTACAATACCATGCAACAGAGTCACACAGTTCAGACATAACAAGGAGCCTGCAAGGAATCAATGAGATAAATAGGTGGGTAGCTGTCCTGGTTTCAGCTGGGATAGAGTTACCTGTCTTCCTAGTAGCTGGTACAGTGCTATGTTTTGAGTTCAGTATGTGAAGAATGTTGATAACACTGATGTTTTCAGTTGTTGCTCAGTATTGTTTAGACTATAGTCAAGGATTTTTCAGCTTCTCATGCCCAGCCAGTGAGAAAGCTGGAGGGGCACAAGAAGTTGGCACAGGACACAGCCAGGGCACTTGACCTAAACTGGCCAATGGTGTATTCCATACCATGGGATGTCCCATCTAGTATAGGAACTGGAAAGTGGGGGGCGGGGAATTGCCGCTTGGGGACTAGCTGGGTGTTGGTCGGCGGGTGGTGAGCAATTGCACTGCGCGTCATTTGTACATTCCAATCCTTTTATTACTACTGTTGTCATTTTATTAGTGCTATCATTATCATTATTAGTTTCTTCTTGTCTGTTCTATTAAACCGCTCTTATCTCAACCCAGGAGTTTTACTTTTTTTTACCCAATATTCTCCCCCATCCCACTGGATGGGGGGGGAGTGAGTGAGCAGCTGCGTGGTGCTTAGTTGCTGGCTGGGGTTAAACCACGACAGTAGCAAACTGGGTTTCAAGGAAGCATGATCTTAGATGTGGATTTGTTAAATATATAGCATTTCAAAGTCATCTTTCATAGAGCGTTGGATGGTTCTATCTTTAATAAGCTCCTCCAACTCTAATGACACAGGTCAGACTGTCTCCCCACAAACTTCTCCCACTTTATTCACATGAGGCTAACCTTGCTCCCATCATTCTCTAGCCTCTCTGTCAGCCAAGGCAGGGTCAAACTTGACCTAAACTGTAGCCTGCAACTTTTACTATAACTAACATTTTGAGACACATGATTAACAGATAACATTTTGTCTAAATTAATGCTTCTACACAGAATACCAGAAAAGGTATCTGTTGCCTCCCAGAAGAGTTATGGCTGAAAGCCCTAACTGCAGTAACAGAAGATGGTATGTTTAATTCTCTCTCAGATTCTGACTGAAACCCATAGTGCACTGAAAATCATGGCTAGTGAGTGTGTATCTTCTGAGGACAAACTTGGAGAGGATGGTGCTTGAAGAATATTTCAAGCACGGTTGATAGAAATTCCCCCAGGAAAATGGGACTCAGCAAGAAGACAGGAAGGACTCCTCCAATACTGAAACACTGAGAAAATGGGAGTTGAGAAAGAGTCAGACAACACACTTGAGGGCAATGATCATACCTTAGAAGTTCTTTTATGTTCTAAAATCTGAACTCTGAGTGTTTTGAAAGGCATCCTAACCTGGAAGTTAGTTAACCTAGTTAAACCTGGGCTTCTTGGTTTTTTTTGGGTAACCATCAATGAAGAGGTTAAAGTGAAGTCCCATATGGTTGTAAACTAGGTGGGTTCTGGAGAACAGAGCATTAAATACCAAGAAGGGTGCAAAGAAACTCAGAAAACTGAGGTTAAGTTGAAGTTGGGAAAAAGGATTCAGGTACTGAATCTGATCTTCAGCCTGCAGTTACAGACTCAGTGCTTGAAACAATACAGGATTCTTGTTGAAACCAAAATGGTTCGAAAGTACACGGAAACAAGTGACAGGTCCACTTGTACCAGACTGCCCTTGGCCTTGTAGTATCTTACTACCTTTTAAAACATGACAGTATTCATGTATTGTGAAATTTCAGTCTCTGCTCAGCAGTATTCCAGAGAAAAGCATCAGTCTTTCTTCCACAGTTTCAGTCCTGTGTTTAACAGAAAAGCACCCCTGCTCTGGCTCTGTATTATAATGGTCAGCAGATGTGGACACAGCCTGTATTTCATCCAGAATCAGATACAATTGTTAGGAGCACATTGTATATACTGTGGAACATCTGATTCTTCCACTGGTGATTGCTTAATAGTGAAGTGGGTTTACATGTGAGCTAAGTCAGAATTTCTTGTATGCCGGCTGATGGTGATGTTTTATATGTGCTTTGTACTCACTTTGCTTAGGTGTAAATGACAAGACTGGATACAAAGCAGTGGAAAATCTGGCCCTGTTACATGTCTGTTTATGAAGGTCAATGGAAAAGAGAAGGGAAAGAGCAGCAGAATAAGAGGAAGTGGGGTGAATCTGAAAATGGAGGTTACTCACAGATTGAACCTGAAGCTGCAAGTCATTTTTCTCTTGCAACAGGGTCACCATTTTCTCCTCCAGCTCTTTCCTTTTTGCCTCAGACTTTGCAAGCTCTTCCTTGGTCTTCTCAAACTCCTCCTTCATGTTGGCTATCTCCTTCTCAGATTCTGCACTCTTCAGCAAGGGCTTCATCTTGAAGTACAGCTTCATCCAGGGCCAGTGCTTGACATTCATGAATGCTCTAACATTGTATTGGATGATATAAATGGATTCTCTGAAAACACATGAAAACACAGTTTATGAGGCTGGTGAGACTTGGGTTGGAAACAGACTCTGATTATTTGCCATACAGCAGCAGCTTTTTCCTCAAGGAACTTCTACATGAGACTTTTTTCCTCACCTTCCTTGCTTTTATTGGTCATTTCTAGGGTCTTGATTGCAGAATGGCTGGTTCAGTAGCATGAACAATAACTATGTCTGAATATAAGAGGGATAAATACTCCAAAACAGACAAACGTCTCTGGCATGTTGCCTGGGAATCTCTGACACTTCCCTCAGTCTCAAAGAAAGTGCAAGTGCTCAGGTGAATACCAGAGTGAAAACTGACCTCCTTGAAGTGTTGCTGCTGAGATTACAAATCTGAGAGTTACTGTCAGTTGTGGAAACAGCAGCTTGATGCTTTTTGGGTCACTCAAACTAGCAAATACCATATTAGAAATTTTTAAGACAGAAGCTGAAAACAAAAAATGAAATCTTTTTATGGTATTGAATGTAAAAGGATGTTGTTGGTGCCCACAGTTGAAGGGGAGATTAGATAATTCCTTGCAGAGAAATCCAGGAAGAGTTATTGAATACTTAGAAACTATCCCTGGCTCAGGAAGCCCCTGAGCTAAATATATACTGCAGAGTATTACAAATAAAAGCAACTGGTTGGCAGAGCATCCTATACATTTATGCAATCCTTGCTCCCCCTAAACCCATCACTTGTCAACAACATTTGAGGAAGTTTGCTTAGCTCGCCCAGTCCTGCCACTCCTACACTCTAAATTTTGTATGATTCATCCCATCTCAAAGGGAGAGAGCTGAAACGAGAAGGGTATATGGGATTGTCGAAAGTATGGAGTATCTTCTCTGTACAAGCTACAATTGTTCATTTTAGATGATGTAGTCACAGAAGAAAATTAAAGACAAGGAGAGCAAAGAGTGATTATATGCCATTCCTTAGAAGACTCGTGTGATCCAATGAAGTTACCAGACAACATGTCCAAAACAGACGAACCTTAGCGCTTGTTCAGTTGGCTATCTCCATCACAGGCTTCTTTAAAGGTTGAAAATGGTAAGTGCATTCCTGGAGAAAAGGTTCACTGCTAAATACTAAATATCATGGTCCAGCTGCATGGTCCAATTGCTAAATAGCCATTGCCAGAATTTGGGAAGCCTATTAGTTTGTACTAATTAGGAAACTATTAGTTTGTACTTGCTCTGTTTCCCCATGTCTTTCTAAGGGTCTTTCCCGAGGACAGTTTTTTGCCTGAGACAGAGTACTGCATTGCTGGACTTTTGGTCTGACACAGTATGATTGTTAGTATTTTCTTATATTACCTTCTTTCATTCATCTTTTTAAATTCAGTTCTCATGAGGTACCCTCTGCACATAGCTTGTGTATGAGTGATGAGGCTCACAAGCTTCTCATCTCTCATCTCTTCTAGGAGTCCCAGGAGACCTGCCTTGAAGAACACCTAGAACATAAAAGAGGGTTGGATGGTTTGAGGCTTAGGCAGGTACACAACCATTGGCAGCTGATGCAGGGTAGTACAAGGCAGTTTTGGAAAAAAGCCTGCAGAGTAAAGGTTTAACAGCTAGAGAAATTTTGTGTCAGTATTCATATCCTCAGTGTTCCTATGATTCATGACAAATCACTCTATGTATGATCTAATCACATTATTGCAGTGTTATTTGATGCCTGCTCCAGCATAGGCTGGGGAAGAGCTAGCTCATCAGTAGTTATTAAAACAAAGAGTTAACTTTTAACTTAGTACTATATCCTACTCTGTCTTTTCACTGTACTCTACCCTTCTATGTCAGGCTCAAGATTTGCTCTGTAAACTGACCTAGAGATGGCTTGAGAAGCATACATGGTGATGTGTGTTCAGTAGTGTAGGCGATTGGAGTTTTGTCCAGAAATAGTACTGTCTTGGTTGTGCTGATCAGACAATCAGTGTCCCACCTAACACTGCTTTGGATATGGAAGATAGACTTGTGTGTGTGCCTAAATCCCCTGAAAAGTTTGACTGTCCAAACTTGTCTGAGGTTGTCTAATATGCACTGATATAAATGAGTTCAGCTGGCAGGAGAAAGGGGCAGCACTAGTTCTAGCTGCAGCCACGCTGTGTCACTCTGGTAATGTGGTGTTCCCAGGGCTGAGTGCTACCCCTCACACTTACCCCCAGAACCAGACAAGTTTTCTGTACTCCTTCTTGATAGTGGTGTTCTTTGTTTCTAATCATCCTGAGGGCTGATTTCATACGCAAGAAATACTTTCAACAAACAAAATTTTTGCCATTGATTATACCCACTCTTCCACAAGGGCTTTACCTTGGTGTGGCCAAATCTGTATTGGTTGTGGTCAACATCAATGGAGGAAAGAAGCTTTTCCGAAGCCTTTTTGCTGTCAATGAATTGGCCTTCTGGAATGGCTGAGGCATTAAGAATCTTGTACCTGTGGTAAGACAGGTTGCAAGGACTGGTTGCAAACAGGGTGAGGAAAATAGGATCCATCATATATCATAAAATATATGGAAGCTGAGCTATCTGAAAGTGGCTGAATATGCCATCTGAAATCTAGACAGTCTTGGCTGAACAGAATGTGATGACAAGGGGACACGTCTACTCTTCAGAGTAATCTGTTGGCTGTGTAACAACACAGTATGTTGTTACATACAGAATTAATGTGCATACTTAAGAGTGTCTGCAGGTCCAGGAATTAGGAAGAACATAGTGAGAACATGTCAACATCTTCTCTTGTGTCATTAATCAGAGGAATGCTACTCAAATTAAAGTTGAGGATTAATTAAACTACTAACAAAAATCAGCTATATTCCAAAGGGAATACAGGTCTCACACAGCTCACGGTCTCTGCAAGTTGTACCACTGAATCCTTGAGTTTGGACTAAAATGTCATGGTATTATTCTGTAAATGCTAACAGCAGTCTTAGCATTTTGCAGGGTAACTTAATGATTAAGGTAATCCTGTGTCATGGACAGGATCACCTAATCATTCTAAAGGAGTTTCTTCAGATATATCAATGAGGATCTGTGACTGTACACTGTGGAACACTTCTTATTCTCAAGTCTGCGTTGAAAGAGAATATGTAAAATCAAGACAGTGATAATGGTGCAGTGAATTTATTCTCTATTTTAGGCTTCCATTGTAGTTCCTCCTGAACTTCAGCACATTTCCTTTGAACTATAAAGCACTCTGTGTTCTGGACCATGGCCATTATGGATAGATTCCTTCACCTGTCACATCAAATTATGATTTGACAACTGAGACCAGATAATGCCTTACTGAACATCAGGTTGCAGGGCATTTTCAGAGATGTCTTGGGTCCTTTTCACACCAGTTCCGCATGGAAGATGCTACTGGTACATTTATTTATAACAGCAGCCAGTTCCGATTCAGCACTTTATAGCAACTGAGCTCACATGAATCAGTTTAATTGTCTCTGTTTTAATGATGAGGAAAACAAGGCACAGGATACAGGCCAGTGACAGAGCACTGGCAGAGCCTTGGGTTTTTGAATGCTTAGTCAGCGCACTGTAAGGAGGCTGTGATGATGTGTATTGGTTTTGTATCTATGCTCTGGGAGACCTGCAAAGAGCAGTCTATAATGACACAATTCATTACACTACAAGCATTTTGCTTCTCTTTGAATCATCAGGCATTGACTACAGTTTAGAAATGATACTAGTTCTGGTTAATCAAGAAATCTCTGGTCTGGTTAAAGAGGGAAAGACTGGAGTGACCTAAGACAGTATTAATCACTTGGTTCCCTCAAAAGCCACTAATCTAGTCTGATTCAGAGGGTGTCTCTCCATGGTGTCACTGGACTTGTCACCCGAGTTGTGGGTTTACTGAGTGAGGTCTTATCTTAACAGACAGTAATAACTGAAGACCTACCGTTGCTTAAAGTCTGCATAAAGGATTCTGCTTGGAAACCCCTTCCTGCAAATTCGGATGCCTTCTAGAACTCCATTGCACCGCAGCTGATGCATCACCAAATAATGGTCCATTTCACCTTAAACAAAATACATCCATCATGATTCTCCTTTTCTTCCAAAGTATGTCCATATGTATTAGCATTCAGAATGACCTCCCTTTTTTGGATAAAATTCAACCAGTTCTTGATTAAAGATGCAGGAAGTAAAGACAGAACATTCCTTCAATTCATACAAGTTAAAGAAAGCTGTTTCAGTGAGCTGAGCTTTTACTAAGAATGCTAGGGCTGGCACTGCTTGTGAATCACCAATGGCCAAAAGGCATAAGGCCACATTACTCAAAAATGGCAAGAGGGTGCTTTAGGACACAAGCTGAAAAATCTTCAACAGCATCAGCATCCTCACTGGATGTAGGTAGAGGTGGCACAATGTAGAGTGTAGTATCATCTAGACAATCAGCTCTACACATTATGTAAGATTTTACCTTGAATCTGCCATGCAAGCATTGACTATACTCAAACTTGGTTAGATTTGATAGCTAGGTTCCAACACAGGAGTAGATAAGGAGGTTGCTTAAAGCTCTCAGTCTGCAAGTAGAGGACAGTTGATTGAAATTGGAAGAATTATCTTTCTCGTCCTAAAATATCTATTGGATAATAATCAACTGTATTTCTAAGTCTTATGTCCAAGTATTACAAACAAAGTACAACTGGCAGAATAAAACCCCCTTGGAACCACTTCGTCATGCAGAAATTTCCACCAGCTGTTAGAGACATTGATTAGTACAGAATGGCCCATAACCTTAACTTTATCTTTTCAGTGTAATCAATAAAGTTGTACCCAAAGGAATTGTTAGAAAAGTTGAGCATTAGCAGCCTAAAACCAGATAAAAATCAGAAGATGTCCAGTTTCTCTTCCTTCACTTCACCACCCTTAATTTTGCTCACACAGTGCTACTTTTCTTTTTCTTAGAAGGCAAAAGTCAAGATTCCCTCTGAGTCACCTCTGTCAAAACAACCAACTGAACATTAAAATGACAGCCATATCTGGAAAAATCATTCATTCAGATATGCTTTTCTATTTTAGTAGGTTTCCTTAATTCCCCCTTTACACCTTCTCAACTGTCAAGACCCCAGTGGGATTCCTCTTTCTTCACTTTAGGATATGAAGTGTTGGACACTTCCATTTGTGCTTCATTTATAGTGCTTCAGTGGAGTGAAACAGTTTCTTCTAGAATGTGATTCATCTCATCCTAAGATAGATGTATAAAAGGGGCCAGATGAGTCATACCTTAAAATGCCAGCTTCTCTCCACTGAATATAAAAGGAGTTTAGATGAATAGCTGAAATGTGAATTTCATACATATGTGTGTTGCTTAAATCCTGCTTGTGGTCTTCAGGGTTACACAGAGACGCATAAACAAGAAAGTTAAGAAACGTTCTGAAATTGGTCTTTTGTTTCCTAAGCAGATTAAACAGATACTAAGCTCCTGTTTCCTGGTATTCCTATTACATCCACTACATTCTACCAGTATTAACCTTATCATTCTACCAGTATCAGACCTCATAATGATTAGACTCCTAAACACCCCCCAGGCAAGTCTCTCCCCAAGTACTTTAATTTAAGGGCCATGTGAAAATACTCCCAAACTTGACTGTTCTTGGAGACTAAACCTTTTGTGAGAGTTTAATATTTAATTAAAGGGAAAAAAGTAACTGCATATCAAAATGCTTTCCAAGAGCTAGCAGCACCCAGCAGCTTGTACATGGAATTCTACAAATGATATATGATTTCTTTGACAGTCTTCCAGCTCAGTGAATCAGATCCTAAGACTGAATATTTAGAAACTGGTAAATGGTCTTGGGCTGAACCCAACAGTTCTGAATGACACAATGGTCCTTAAATCTAGGCATTTGTTAGGGATTTGCTAACACTGTTACCCACAAGAGACAATTTCATCAGCTGTTATCAATCCCATCTTTATCATCTTCAGCTCTGTACACACATTAAGCAAAGATGGGTAAGTGTTGTGGACCATGTAATGCTCAAAATTTTACAGACATGGTGAGCAATACAAGAAGGTTTACTTGGGCACTGTCCCACAGGCCAACCCCCACAAGAACTTCACATGCAAAGGGAGCTGTTCTGGAAGAAATTGGTGTGGAAGCTAAGCAGGCCAATTCCCATCAGTCCTCTGTCTTCAGAGTATAATGACAGACTTACCAGGTGTCTTGGTCTCATTAGGAATCAGGCAACGCACAAAGTGAGGATGGGTACTTCTCAGGTTAGTCATCAACTTGTTTAGATTTTCCTGTGTTAGAACAAAACATGGTTTCAGCTTTGAGCTACAAAGCTTTTGCATTCTTATTCAAATGTCAAGGAGTTATAGAATCACAGAATGGCTTGAATTGGAAGCAGCCTTTGAAGATCATTGAGTCCAACACCCCTGCCATGGGCAGGGGCGTCTTTCACTAGATCAGGTTGCTCCAAGCTCCGTCCAACCTGACCTTGAACACTTCCAATGATGGGGCAGCCACAACATCTCTGGGCAACTTGTTCCAGCATCTCACCACCCTCATTGTAAAAAAATTTCTTCCTTATGTCCAGTCTAAACCTACCCTCTTTCACTTTAAAACTGTTGCCTCTTTTCCTGTCGCTATAGGCTCTGGTAAAAAGTCTTTCTCCATCTTTCTGATAAGCCCCCTTTATATAATGAAAAGCTGCAGTGAGGTGTCCCCAGAGCCTTTTCTTTTCCAGGCTGAACAACCCCACCTCTCTCAGCCTTTCTTCATAGGAGAGGTGTTCCAGCCCTTGGACCATTTTTGTGGAAGCATGGCTCATTTAAAAGGAAATTCACATACCCTGAACACAGCAGACACCGTCTGGAAAGAGCCCCCCTTCTTCTTAGCACCTTTCTTGCCACCACCACTATCACCTTGGAAGAAGTAGATAGGAGGTAAATGGTTAGAGTAAGCAGTGTGTTTTGTAGGCCTCACCTTCCTTTCTTTGATCATGGGCCGAAAAAAGAATTAATTGCAAATACCGACCCACTGTTGCATGACAGTTTTAGTGAACTGCTGCTAGCTGGTTGTTGATCAGTGTATGGTATATTTGGTCTCAGATGCATGATTTAGGTTGCATCATAATGTATATGGCTTTGGTGGTATGGAACACTATGTCCTGACATAAGTTTCATAACAGTGTACTCTCTGCTACTAGTCACATTGCTTTTACTTATAGATATAGCCCCATTTTTTATTTTTATTTTTTTTATTAGGTGGAAGGCCACAAGAATGTGGTTCAGCAGTGGACATTTGTTTATCAGTGCAGTGAAGTCTTCTTTAGAAAAATCTCCTAATCTAATGTTCTGAGTTATGGCAGCCCCAAGGCAGGAAGCAAGTTATAGTCTCAGGAATACAAGTGCAAGCAGCTCAGTGCCTTTTCATATTTGCTGCACTGTTGAAGCCAATTAAATTGAGACTTAAATGGAGTCTTTGTGCTCTGAACTTCACACCATATCCAAAATTTTATCCCCTCAACCTTTTCTTCTCTCCTTCCTTATATTGATGATACTTGCAAGGACCACAGCTGACTCATCCCCAGTGTTTCCTAGGAGCTTGCTCAGACACGTTGTTATGTCAGTCAGACTGAACTGCAAGAAAGTCCCGATGCAGTACTCTCTTGTGCCTCAAACCCCACAGTGCATATGCCTGATGGCTGAGTTGCCTGCTACTGTATGCTAGCTCTTCTTTTTGCCTGGCATCCAGGCTGCCAGAATATTGGTTTTTTTTGTAAAAATCTGTGTGGCCATTTTTGGTAAGGCAGACCTATTGACTGTCCAACTTGATGGTTTTCAGCCACAAAAAAGGGCAAAAGATTGCCCTGCTCTCTGATGCCCTTACAGGACTTCTAAATTATATTCTCTGTCTCTCTTCTTTTCCCTTGCAACTCCAGGACTGCTTAGATGGATATGAAGTAGTTCCATGGTCTCTTAGTTCTTACAGTTCACCTCAGGAAACAAAACTGTGCAACTGCTTGCACTTTGCATGTATATTTGGCACCTGTCTAGAGGATGAGTAAGCGTGCACATGATTCACAACACAGTAAGTCAGGAAACATACACCTCCTGCCACTTTGTTTTGGACTTGCTGAGTTTTACTTATCTGGACTACATGAATGTGGTATTTTCAGCAGTTCTGCATGTTGGTATCTTAGTTGTGGCATATCTGGGTGCACACAAGAACAAGGTCACATTAGGGGATGATAGAGAGTCTAGAGTATACCACAGAGAGGAGAAGCAGAAGTAGACTTTAGTTGTTTCTTGCCTTATTGATCATTACTGAAAAAGCACTTACTTGTTTCTGCACCGGCATAGTTAGAGAAAAGGAAGGACAGCAGCTTCAAGGATGATTTCTGGTACAGCCCCACAACTGTTTCATTCAAGGGATCCTTGTTCTTGTCAAGCCAGCCAGAGATGTTGTAGTCCACCGTGCCAGCATAGTGCACCAGGGAGAAGTGGGCCTCAGCCTTGCCTTTGAGAGGCTTGGGCTTCTGGAAGTTGTTGGACTTTCCCAGATGTTGGTCATAGAGCTTGTTCTTGAAAGAGGTGTCAGTTGCCTTGGGGAACATGCACTCCTCTTCCAGGATGGAGAAGATGCCCATGGGCTGGGAGAAATATGAATACATGAAGCAAGTAGGTGGTGGTGAGAGGAAAAGTAAATAAAATGTCACATTGCAAATGATTTGTGGCTTGTTTCAGTGACTGTAATTTGTACTGCACAAGTTCTTAATACAACACTAGTTACTATAATAATCAGGGAAACTATAATTAGTCTGTGTTGCTCAAGCTACTACCTGTAAACATGGGAACTTGACAATACTGTTTACATGCATCTTTGAAAGGCTATATATACTTATATATACATATTATAATGAATTGTTTCAATCATCTTTACCCTACATCATTAGGAAGTAGGTGTCAGTGTCCTGTCTGTGGGACTGATGCTGTTGTCTACGTCTGTTACAAGCCATCAGGTTGCAACTGTCAACATGAGCTTAATTTGATGGCTCCTCATGAATGTGCATAGATAACTAATATCTAACAACTCCTGTTCTGTCCAGTGAATGTGCATGATCAATCAGATTTTCCTCACCTTATATGGAGTGTAAATGACAATAATCTGGCACTTTAGACTAGCAACAGACTTTTAATTTGTCTCAGAATTGTATTTAAAATTGGAAGTATTATAGTACGGAGATGTAGGCACATTCTCAGCAACATCAGAGCTTTCATCTGAGCTACATTAGGTATCTTATGATAGTGCAGATAAACACATGTCCTCTGATTTTGCTGGAGACACTGATGTGACCTGCATTAATTGGCCTAGAGAGAATTCTAGGATTTCCTTCTTTGTATGAACCTTTTTTTTTTTTATTAAATTAATAAGATGCTAGTAGATGCTTACATCTGAATTCAACAACATTGCTGCCAGAGCTAGAATCAGGGATCCTCTAGAGCAGAAGCAACCACAGGAGGTAGATGTTGGGCAGGAATGCCATGTTTTGAATGAAGATTTTGCTCTCTAAGTGTGGCTGCTGCGTGAGAGCTCTGGGGTTAGCATTCATCTTGCCTAACTGTAGGTGTCTGTAAACAGAATCTAGATCTGAGTTAGCCGTCCAGATTGCTCTTCTGTGATGGAAGCATTATAAAGACATTTATAGAATCACTAACAGAACATACTTTATAAGGAGATGATTTGCATCCTAGAAGTGTCGTTTACTTTTCTGTCATTACAAGAGACTACAGTATTAGGTCAGCATAGGTGTTCTGATTCCTCTGGCTCTAATACTCTATTGCATAGATATGGAACACAAAACGTGTTACATACAGTGTAATTTACTGTTACTGAACAGTAAGTGTGGATTTTGGGTGTTAAATATAGCAATAGGCAACAGGCGCTAGCTGTGAATGGTAGCGCTGCCTGTAGATGCTGCTATGTGGTGGGACGTGTGGGTGGTTAGCAAGAAACGTGAGGCTCGTGTGCAAAGGTCTAACCCATGGGTATGAATATCAAGCAGTGAACATGCATGTGGGATGGCTGAATCCATCACTGGGTACTAGGCATGAATGATAGAGTTGGGAGCAGATACCTGTATGCTCCTGAGAAGGGAGATATTTGTGTATATGCATATTGGATTTCCACGTCATGTGTAAGTGCTGTGCACAACCACTGGACACTGGCTTGTTATGTAGCAGTGAAGGATTAATTCCCATTAAGATCCCCAGTGCAGTAGCAGCGGGCAGCAACAGAGGGGCCAGAAAGTGTTGTGTTTTTAGAACTAGGAACTTAATTCTGTCTGTTACTGCAAGGAGTAAGACTTGAGGTTCACCTTACTGTTAAAGACAGTCCTGTTAAAGGCACCAAATTAACATCGTGTACCCCCTCTCCCTTCCACCCCAGCCATGTTGCTCAGGACATCATTGTTTGTGCAAAGGGAGCCTGTCATTCCAAAAGCACTGGTTTTATACACTGCCTCTTATGTGAGAGCATCATTCAACAGTAATGTGTCAATTTATTAAGAATGACTGGACTAAAATAAATAACCATGAAAGAAATGTGCTCTCCTAAAATGAAAAGATTTCCTCTACCTTCTCAATGAGTTCAATGCAGGCAGCCAAGTCCATCCCAAAGTCAATGAACTCCCATTCAATTCCTTCTTTCTTGTACTCTTCCTGCTCCAGCACGAACATGTGGTGGTTGAAGAACTGTTGCAGTTTCTCATTGGTGAAGTTGATGCACAGCTGCTCCAAGCTGTTGAACTGCAAATTCAAAATATAAAAAAATGTCAGTTAGTTTGGAAAAGTCATCAATGGGCAAGCATACCTACTGTAACTCACATCAAAAATTTCAAAGCCAGCAATGTCCAGGACACCAATGAAATGCTGTCTGGGCTGCTTTGTATCCAGCTGTTGGTTGATTCGAATAACCATCCATAGGAACATCTTCTCATAGACTGATTTAGCCAATGCACCCACTGAATTGTATACCTGTAAGAAACATGGCCATGGCAGTAATGAAAATTGAGTTAGCTTTAAACTTGAAAGAACTGTCTGAACAAAATGAAAAGCTGATCAGCTGTCTAGGTACCTGTTGGACATTTTGTCCTTTAGTTACGTATTCATTCCCAACTTTCACTCTGGGATAGCATAAAGCCTTGAGCAAATCAGCAGAATTCAGACCCATTAGGTAGCCAGCTTTGTCAGCCACTAGGATCAGAGACAACAGATGAGTTCAAAAGAGAGAAGGAATGGTGTCCTGGTCCTCTAGGATGTTTCTGTTACAAGGAGCCTACTTTCAGTGCTACTCAAATGCACCTATTGTCAAGGGAAGCTCCTGTCCAGTCCCATGGAGAATGTTTTTCCCCCAACACAGGCAGAGTCTCAGCTACAGCACACTCCTGTTCCACACCTGGAGGGCTGGAGCAATGCTTCATCTTTATGTCTGTTTCCTTGCAGAGCATAAATTAAATCGCTGATTTTGTGGAACTTGCAACAAACTTAAACAATTTAGTTTCTGGAAGGGAAAATCATTCTCAAAGTGTTGGGCACTTTATGGGGCAGGGTTTCTAGCTTGTCTCCTGGTGCAGTTCACGAGCAAACTCTGCTGTTAACGTTACCTTCTGTGCTGTCCGGCTCTGCCTGCTCCTCCCGCTGCTTCTGCTTGAACTTCATGTTCCCGTAATGCATGACGGCCCCCGTCAGCTTGTACATCCCCACCTTCTCATCTGGGCTGAAGCCCAGGATGTCCACAGCGTTCTACAGAGGCAACAGACAAGTTGAGGAAGGCGAGAGAAACACAAGGTGCTGTTAAGAGGCATGTGCACTGTGATGGGAAGGGGGGGTGTCTCCCCCTGTCTCCTCGCCTCCTTGCCCGCATTGAGCACATGCAGCACCAGGCTGGCCCTGTGGCCGCTGCAGGCAGCAGAGCCTGGCGGTTGATGGTCCTGGGGCCAGCTGTGCCTCCCTGGCTGCAGCCGGTCTGACTGTGAGGCCACCCCACAGGTGCTCTGCTGAACTCACATCCGTCGCCAGCAGCTCCTCGCTGTCGTCAATACTGGCAACAGTGACTTCTCCTTGGCTCACGTAGGGAAAGTCGTAGGGGTTGGTGGAGATAAGAAGGAGATCTGCAGGTATACAGGGAACCTTTCATGGCACCAGGGCAGGTCACAGTGGAAAGAGAAAGCACTCACTGAGCCAAACCCAGCACTGCTGGAACTCACCAATGAGCTCTGGCTTCTTGTTGGACATTATCTGGTAAAAAATATGATAGCTCCTTTCACTGGCCAGCTGGAAAGTCACTCTGGATTTCTCCAGAAGATCTAACCAAAACAGACATGCTGTTTGTCTCCTGGTAAACTTGAGATCATAAATGCACAGATTCTGCATGCACTGACTTGCTTCAACTCACAGGTTTCAATATCTGCAGAGGCCAGCTTGCCAGTTGTTCCAAAGTGAATCCGGATGAATTTTCCCTATCAAGCAGTTAAGATCATCCCACAGGTTATAGTGATCAATGAATGAGAAATGTATTAGATGTCTGCATTCCAACAAATCCGAAATGAACTCACAAAGCGTGAGGAGTTGTCGTTCCTCACAGTCTTGGCATTGCCAAAGGCCTCCAGCAACGGGTTGGCCTGGATGATCTGATCCTCCAGAGTTCCCTAGTTACAGGAGAAAAAGCTTCATATCAAACTTTACTACTGGTTAATAACAAATATTGCAAAGGAAATATTACAAACAGATTGTTTTTACACTTCATACGTGATTTTAACCTAGAATTTAGCAGTTTTTAAGCGCTCATCACCCATCACTCTTTAATATTGCCATTGGTTTCAAAGGGAAGAGTGCTGAAAGACAGAACTGTATTTTGTTTCATTCTTGTACATGCTATCATATATTTGGTATCACATACAGAGTCACTACAGTGGAGCTCAGGGAGTTTGAAATCTGTATGGGAGAGGTGCTTCCACATTCCCATTCACAAAGGCCACGACAGCTAAAGAAAATGTGAAAATTCTGAGATTTTTTTCTGGAGGTTACTCAAGCCCAGGACATACACACAGAGGTACAGTCTTTAGTGGGAAACACCTAGCAGGGGTGAATGTAAAGTTTTGCAATTGCATTCAAACAACCAGCAGCCTTCCAGTGTGCAGAAATACATCTCCAGACATTCTTTGAAAAGAAGAGTGGGACATGGACAGAGCCTGAGACTCAAATACCAAACTTAAAAAAAACGGAATAGAAACTCTGAGGTTTTTTGCTGCACGACTGCAGAAGGAATGATCACCTTGCAAAGTTTTGATATAGTATTGTATCACTCCTGTTAACTGCAAAAATAGGGGAGGAAAGAAGCTTGTGTGACATTAATGTCTCTCCTTTTGTGTGCAATATGGTCCAGGAAGCAGAGTCACCATGTGCTTTTTTGGACTGATAGAACAAAGCTTTTCTCAAAGCTTTTTGCAAAGTCACGATTGATCCCTATGTAGTCAGGGCATGAAAGTGTTGCCAGGGATAATTTCCAAAACAGAAGTGGAAAACAAAGAATAAGGAAAAAAAAAAAAAGTTTTTATCCAGGAGAAAGATGAGCAGCACGGCTCAAGTTGCTGCATCTTTGTACGTGGTGTTTGTTCAGTGCAGCCTTTAACATCTTGCAATGGAGAGGGAGTGCCATTCCCAACACTGTCTGCAGATGGCACAAGGGGTTTAAATTAGTTTTTATTAGTCCACCATGAAGACGGAGCCTATAAAATTACGGCAACACAGTAGCATATGAAGCTCTATATAATTTTTTTTTAAAAACAAAAAATCCCAAATCCATAGAGTAATGCCCTCTCGCATGTATGTTTCAGCTTTCTAAATGGAATTCCTCATTTAAGAGAAGAGAAAAGAGAAGAGAAGAGAAGAGAAGAGAAGAGAAGAGAAGAGAAGAGAAGAGAAGAGATGTATGTGTCAGTGCAACTGACTACACCAACACCAAACCTCTTTTTAGTGCACAGCTGTGATGAGGGAACTCACAAGAGAGCAGCATGGAAGAAGACATGGCAATTCTTTACACAAATTCATTCTGGAGTCTCGTCTACAGGCTGGGTGACAAAGTGCTGGAGGCTGACAATATTCTGGAGAAATGCAGTTACATGTTTCCCTTATTCATATACCCTTGCCTGGTGTCTGATTTCAGCTCGCATCTGAAATAGGATGCTGGCCTAGACAGAACAATAACCTGAGTGGTTTATTTAATGTTTTTATGAAGAGGCACATATTACTGTTACAGAGATTGTGAATACTAAAAAATAGAGTATTCTGTGAATAAACTGAGAATATGGCAGAACAGGTTGTTGCCCATCTGAAAGCCAGGTGATTTTCCTTATATCAGTCATGGTCAGTACATCTCTCAGCTGTCTCAAAGTGTTTTCTGAGATCAGTCCTGGCAGAGTGAGCAGCTGGTGAAAGCTGAGCCCAGGAGATTCTGAAATGGTGCTGATGGAAAGACTGCTTGTGTTGAACTTGCCTTGGCCATAACAACCCATCAATCACAGACACCTGCCTCTGAGTGCAAAAAGAATATTCAGCCTTGGAATCTCCTTAGGTTCCGCTGTGCCCTTGGGTACTCAAATAACATGCTGACACGTGTCACCCGCTTTGATGCACATACCATCTTACAGGCTGTGCTGACACATACTTGTGCCACAAAGATGTTTGTTTCTTGTTCTGTGCTAGGGAATGAAGCCCACGCCTTGCAAATGCATCAGTGGGCTCAGATTGCAGCAGCTGGGCTGCTCAGCAGAAAGAGGCATCAGGGCATGTGCTTTCTTCCCTGGAAGGATCCTTTCTGAGGTTACTTTCAAACTATCAGGCAAGTGGTCTCAGCTGTCCTAAATCTGCCCCTTTTCTTATGCTTCTTTTCAGGGCTGTTACGTTGACCACAGGCAGGAGAACAAGCCAGTGGAAACTACTATCTGATGCAACTGAAATGACTCTTAACTTCAACACAACCACTCTGGAGTCCAGAGTTCCTGCACTTCCCCTGTCAATAGGAATGAACCAAGGAATAGGAATGGCACAATCACGTGCTGGTGGGAACCGAGTGCTCTCTTTACACTTGCAGCCACTCAGGTGTTGTGGGTATGGCTGATCTCATAGGAAAGTAATGGATAGATACATAGACAGTCAGCACAGAGAAAACTGCTGTCTTATATTATCTTCCTCTCCCTGGTGAAGACTACCCCTGTGTAAATGGAAACTGGAGAGAAACTGAAGCTTGGGCCTTTCCTATGTTCAGAAAATGTTTCTTTAAGTAGAGTGCCACTAGTGTTCAGAGGGGTGAAGGCCAGGTAGCAGGGGGAAATGAGCGTAGGTGTGCTTAGACTGTGCATCCTAACCGTCTCCTCAGTTGTGCTACACTTTCTGCCTTTTGATAGTCCTGCAACTCAAAAATATTCATTGATAGTTTCTGCTCTGCAGGCACATTCTTGGGCAAACACTAGAAGGGGGAGTCAATGACATACCTGCATTTTGCCAGGCTGTTGGTCTTTCTTCTTCTCACCAGTAACTGCAATTGTTGCAAAATACTGGATGACACGCTTTGTATTGACAGTCTTCCCGGCACCAGATTCTCCACTATTGAAATGAAAATATTAATTGTTACAGGAAACAGGAAACATTTTTACTTCTCTGTCAGCTTTGTCACACATACCAAAATATACTCACGTGATAAGGATTGACTGGTTGTTACGATCTGAAAACAAAGTCACAGAAAGAGCTGTTAAAATTAGATGTGGAGGGCTTCTGTTCCTCAGACATAACTAACTGACTTGAAGGGAAAGAACTATGTTGTAACTGTATTTATCACTTTGTAACCAGATAAGGTAAATTCTGCATTAGTTTGCATGTGGATTTTTTTGTGCATAGAGGGATGGAGCAGCCCAAAGTCTAAGTCCAAGCAGTGGTTCTTTATAAGGCTTCACACTTGCTATTTGTTTTCTTTTATGTATAGACCTTGGCTTAAATATTGTTTAATCGGAATCACATTGTCTGCTGTGTTTCTTCTTTACTGTTTCTTTAAATTCATTACTAGGAGAATGGGCACAAAGCCATATAGATAGCTACTGCCTTTCCTTCATTATCTGACACAGGTAATGACCACAGAGGTCATTAAGGTGCCACAGGCAGTCTAATCTTGAGTTGTGCCATAGGACTATGGGAGCTGTTGCCATCAGGCACTGAGTAGAACAGCACCTAAAGACGCCTGAACTGTCAAGTGTTCCTTGACCAAGCAGCCAGCCCTGCTTATATCAGGGTTTCCCATTCTTGCCAAATGACTCACCAGTCAGCATGAACTGATAGGCATTGTCAGAGATGGAGAAGATGTGTGGAGGGGCCTCCTGGCGCTTCTTGCCTCGGTAGCCAGCCACCACCTCCGGGTTGTACACCGGCAGCCACTTGTAGGGGTTGACAGTGACGCAGAAGAGACCCGAGTAGGTCTGCGAGGAAGGGAGACAGCACGTTGGCTTCCACTTAGCCTAGCAGAGCAGTTCCTCCTAGCTACCCAGAGGGAGACTGCTGCTGCTACTTACGTAGATCATCCAGGCTGCATAACGCTCTTTGAGGTTGTACAGCACAGCGGGTTCATGGAGGTGGGTCATCATGGCCATGTCCTCGATTTTGTCAAATTTGGGAGGGTTCATGGGAAAGACTTCATCATCCTTTACAGTCACAGTCTGACAAAACCAGAAGGAGAAGAAATCTAAGGCAGGGAACTGCCTAAACTGGATGATCATGTATCAGTAACAATTGGTATTACTTACAGTATCATCATATTTTTTTACTGTGACTTTGCCACCTTCTCTACTCTGTATGGTACCTTTCACATACATTTGCTTTTCATCCACTACAAAACAGGCTGCCTTAGCATCAAATGGGCGATTCTGCGCTTCAATTCTCTCTTTCTCAGACTTCCGTAAATAGGGAGCAGCTTCTCCAAAGATTGCCATCTCTGCGTCTGAACTCATGGCTGGAGTTGCTCTGGAGGAAATCAGAAAAGATTCAGAGAGCCTGTGCATTTGTAATTTATATTTGTCTAGAAAATGGTCATGCTCATTGACTAAAAGGAAGAAGAGGACTAATCAACATCAGGCACTTAACTTCTGTCTCAATTTTAAGTAGCCACTGAAGTAGTCCTAATACAGAAAGTTCCTTTTGTAGACAGACGTGTATTGTCTTTGAAGATATCCCTCTTAAACGGGATGCCTGTGTGCCCAAGTGAGGCCAGAAAGAATATCAAGCTAGCAGTCTTCAAAAGCTTCTCCTGCTTTATCTTTATCTGCTATTCACACAGCTGCACAGCCACATACTTCTCAAAGCCACATACACATAGCCACTTAGATAGTTTCATTAGACGTCTAAAAATTTAGACGCAAGTAAGATCCAGAAGTTAAGCTGATTGCTTCTGACACATAATTTCTAAGTAGAGGTATTCTTTGCACCCTTTTGTTTTCTATGTTTTAATACCCAGCAGGAGAAGTTCAACTAGTTTCTGTCTATACTAAGCACTGGAACAAATTGTGACGGTCAATCATCACGTACCTAAAGCCAAACCTGTTTATCATATGAAAAAAATATAAAACATTTTCAGATCTGTGACAAAATTAGCTAATAAGGGAATACAATGTATATTGAAGGTAATAATTAATAGCATAGTATTATCTAGGTAAATAAGTACTTGATATGACATCTCAAAGAATTTCAATTACAAAGTAACTTTTAGCTTTAGCATATTATATAGAGTAATATTGGTTATGGATCATTAAAAGACAATTAATGTGCACCAATATGAACCAGACATTCAGTTAGGGATCTGTCTAGTAGAAATATTTCAGAAAACTGCTTTATGCTCAGTTTTATTTTATATTTTTAGCAATATCTAGTAGAAATTCTTCAACACAAACAGATGCTATTGGTTGCTACAGTCAAAAGGACTGGCATGGATAATTCAAGAACATCTGGAAATAACACAGGCAGAAATAATGTAGGCAGAAACTAGCATAAACAGAATGTTCTTTCCCAGGCAAGCTAATGTACAAGCTAGCAAAAAAAAAATAAAAAAAAAAATTCTAAACTCCTGTTACTTCATGGGCTATCTGATGCACTGTGGTGCTAAAAAAGATAAAGGGGCAGAATTGAACAACTCAGTTGTATACTTCCAAGGCATCACAGTACTGAAACAATCAACATGGAGTGGTTTTATGTGCAAGAAAATGATGAAAGCAGTCTGAAGGCATTTATAATGCTGCTTTTGGACACATTGCTGTAGAAGGGCTCATCTCTCTCAGCAATACCTATCTGCTATGGGATGTGCACCTTGCAGGACTTAGAGGCACTGCATCTCTCAAGAGCTTTTAATACCCAGGAATTTCAAAGCACATAATCCACAATGTTTAACTTACTTTGAAAGTATTCTATGTATATAGAGCCCAGCATTTTTGCCTATGTGATCCTGTCTCTGTGTGGTTCAAGGGAAGCAACATGAAAGAGAGAGAAATTATTTCACAGTGTCCATGAAAAGGTTAAGCAGAGCATCAGGAAATGCCAATAGGTAATCAGAAAATTTCTCGAGGGGCACAGTCTGTTAAACTACTGAATGTCTTTAATAGCAAATATTGTAAAATTTAGATCTTTACTCATTCATGAACAGAGAAGAAGGCATTCTCTGGAAGAATAACCTGTACTTCCATCCCTTTCAGCTTCAATTTCAGTGAACATTTTTTGATATTAGGATGGAAAGCACATGTGCGGAGAGTTCCTTCTGTTGCTTTGGTGAACTCTCCCAGTCACTCAATCACTAACCTTCCCCAGAAAACCTAGAAGAGAATGGTGCATATTAAGTTCTCCGTGAAGCTGACTCTTTGTATATAAACAGGCCCGTCTATCAGACAGGAGACAAGATTGTCCTGAACTTTGTTTTGGTTTCAGGACCTATGTGATAAGCCGAAGTCAGCATATAATGTTCTAGACCTTAGCCTGGAGGAAAATAACTTAAGGCAGGATAAACTTAGACCCTTCTTGAACTGTACTTTGAGCCTCCTCTCTGAACACAACCTCAGTTTCAGGCTTCCAGTGGTTGTGCAGATGGCAGGGGGTGAATTTTAATCATCTATAAATCACAGAATGCCAGGTTACACCACAAAAAGACATCGCTGTCCCTGTCTCTCATGTCCTCTTGGCTAAGCTTGTGTATCTGTCACTTTTCTTTCCCAATAAATGGAGTATTTCCTACCAAGAACTGTTAATATGGTCATATTGATTAAAATAGCATATACCCTTTTCAGTGAACCTAGTTCTACGACACAGTCTTTTGCCACCTACCCTTGCCATTGTCTGGGTGAGCTTCACTCATTGCTCAGGATCAATCAGCAAAACGACATGTTATTTGTTAAGCGCTTACCTTCAGAAAGCCCAGGAGGAAATCTGCTTTCAGTATCTATGTGGAATGTTTAAGGAAAGGACAGAGACAGTTAAATAAAAAACAGTCCATTGTCTTGAGCATATGCTGTATCAAACATTCATACACCTTGTGTAGTCTCTCCCAACAGCTGAAGTGTACACAGAGCCTTACAACTCTTGAGCTAGAGCCAAGTCCCACAGAAAATCTTGTGTTCCTCCCCACATCACTGTGATCTGCTGAAAACAAATCTAATGTCTAGGAAAAGATCAACTACATTACATATATTTTCTCAGTCAATTTCAACTGCCTTCAGAGTTATTTTTCCTGTGTCTTTCATAGGACTTGGAGGTAGCAAAGTTTGTAGAAGGTCCCTCCAAGGAACGGCATGGCACGGCTCTTCTGCTTCTGCTTGTGCCACCGCACTGGAGTGGTTTGGGTCATATAAACTTGACATTGCATGTAAAGTATGACCTGGAATGTTAGAAGTGGGGACTGAGAAGAAAATGCCCCTACATATTCCACCTCTTTGCAGAGCTGTGGAGGTGTCATGGTCAGAGTATGAAGCAAGCAGATGGGACTTACCGTGAGATGCTGAGGTAACAAAAGAATAAGGTTGCCTTCAGCTGTGGCTCTTTATATGTAACCTCCTGCCCACACAGCATTCAAGCACTCTATTTTTGGTCAATAATAATTTACTCTTTAGTTGTAAACGTGTTGAAGCTCTGATCTCTCTGCTAATTACTCAGAGACAGGATTGGTTTAAGGTTGTATGGAGTCAGCTGCACTGACCTGTTCTTTTCACATTGCTCTGTGCCAGGATGGAGGATGGAGGAACCCAAAGACAGCTCTGATAATGCCAAATAAGGCAACACTTGGCTCCTGACTTCGAGAGCTTGCTTTAACCAACAAGATGATTGTTTTTTTTCTAAGTGTGCACAATTATTTCTTTATGGACTATGATTTTAACAGATCCCATCCTATCCTCTCTGTCCATGCTCATAAAGAAGGAGGAGGACTTAGGCAGAATTTTTCTCTCATTAAATTTCTTTATACCACTGTATAGGGTGCTGGCAAGCCTGAAACCAGCCTCAAGCTTGGGACAGAGTAAGACAACTGCCAGCTGATGGACTAAAAGACAGTCTTGCAGTCCTGGCCTGTAGGTTTACAATACCTGATGTCTGCAGGCATACTCAAGGTCTCAGCCTGCAGGAAGGAGCCTGGTTTCTGTGCCACTCCATTAGCCTGCAGAGGATGCCATGGAGCAGGCTGAATGTCAAACCAGAATAACTTTGACTAGCTCTGTAAGGTTATGTGGAAGAGAGTGTCTGCTCCTTTAAGAGTATCTGGTAAGGACCTATTTTGACACCACAAGGGACAATAAGAAAGGGAGGAAGTCGTAACCAAGAACATACCAGGACACAAACCTGACTGACAAATGGTTAGGGAGGAGGTGATGGGAACCAAACCTGGTCAGTCACACTACTTGATGAAGGCATGTGAGAGTGTGAAAATGTTTATTCCAGCAAGGTTACCAGATCAGGGACCTTGTCAGTTGGGAAACTAAGGTAAAAGGGGGAACCAGAAACAATACATACAGGCACAGACCTGACGAACCAAATATAGAGACAGTGAGATGAAACAAACCTGTGACACTAATTGATGAGGTATCAAGAAACTACAGGTGCCACTTCCAGGGATATCAACCCAGACTTCATGACTGATAAAACTGTGAACGAAGGGAGATCCCAGACATGGTTGGAGTGGGTGCAGGAACTGACAGAGCTGTACAAACCCATGAGGGGACGTGCACGGGAAGGGGGAGCAGGGAGGAACAAAGAGGGGGTAACCAGAAAAAGGTACTAAAGGGGCCAGTTGCACATAAAACAGGGCCAGTCAGTGCACTTGTCTGGCTGAGCCCTGCACCTGATCATCACAGTCTGTGTTGTCTTCTTACATCTTCTTATTAAATCTTTTCTTAACTCACTCTTTGTGTAACCTCACTCCCTATCACATGCATGCATGTGCATGCATGGACTAAGTGCCAGCTACTGGTGAGGCCTCTGTGTGTGTGTGAGTAAAAATTGGTGCCAGTTACTGGAGTCAGCCTGGGGGCACCCCTGGCCTGTGGTGTCAGCTGCTGGAGCCAGTGGGTTCTCAGCATCAGCTACCGGCGCGAGTAGGGGTCTTTAGCTTCCAGCCGCTTGGGTGGGAACAGTGTGTGTTCCTAAAACCAGCTACTGAGGGACACCAGGGTGAGTGAGGTGAGTGCCAGTGGCTGGAGTGGGACCAGAATTAACAGCCCATGTGCCTGATGCTGGCTGCTGGGGGCAGCTGAGCACCTTTGTCTTCCCCAGTCTTGGTGTGCTGGTGTGTGCTTGTGCATTCACCAGCAAACTTTAAGCTGAACCAGCCAGTCAGCAGGGGAGCCTTGGGTCCAGGCTGGGGCAGTCCATGCTTTTATGCTCAGGGAGACTTGTGAATATGGGGTGCCCATGGGATGAGTGTGTGAGTGCTGCGTGTTTGCGAGGATCAAGCTGCACCAGCTGGCGAGTAGGTAAGTGTGGGGCTGGTCAGAGGGCCAGGGTCCGGGCAGAGGTGCTGGGGAGACAGAGGGGCTGTGCTGGACTTGAGGGACCCACAAATGTGCATGTGCTTGTGAACCTGGTGAGTGTGTGTGAGTGCTTGCACTAGTGACCTCCTGTCTCTGCCAGTCCCAGAGGAGGAGGGGATATGTCTGTCTGTGCTCGTGTGATGTGGGTGCTGTTGATGGCACCCTGTGTGGGTGCTGTTGATGGCAGCACCTTGGCTGTGGCAGTCTGTGACCACCTGTGTCAGTATCCTCTGTGTATATGTCTCTGTGTCTGTGTGTGTGTCTCTGTCTCTTGGACACATGCTTAGCTTTGCTACTGGTTGAACCCACAAATGGGAAAGCAGCAGCTGTGTCCCTCAGCCTGGGCAGAGACCTCGGGTCCCTGGGCACCAGGCTGGGTTCCAGTGGCCAGGCAGGATTACTGGGCTGGAGTGGCTGGAGGAGGTAGCCATGCATTCTAACATCACTTAGCATGCTCCACCACAGAGGTGCAATAGTTTTGGGAGGACATGTGGGAGGCTTAAGTTTTTCACAAGCATTTCCTGGAACCCTGCTGGATACCAGCTCCCTGTGTTAGGAGTGTATAGGTGGAGACCTCATTCACAAAAAACCTCTAGTTTGACATTGTGATGGCTTTTGAGTTGAGGATGTGCTGCCTGCCAAGTCATGAGTGTAGAAGAGGAAACTTCACTGTCAGGAATGGAGGAATGTCCCTGAAGAAGCACTACGTGCCCCTCCGAGGTGGCTGTACACAACTGACACTGTCACTGCTGGGGGATCTTTCAACTTCACCACCTATACCAGTAAGGTACCACCAATGCGTCTTCACCATCATCCTTCCACTACATCCTTGACCTCTTGAACCACTATAACCATTTTTCTCTGCAGCACACACCAGTGGACAAGTGTTATCACCACTGCCAGCTCCCTCAGTGAGGATGTCTCACTGAGGTAGAAGGTGAAAGTATGAATGCTTGGTTTTATATGTTGTCTCTGAAGTTTTGGTTCATACATTGAATAAAAGCCCTTTTCATCTTTTGCACAGACTATCTATCCATACCACATCTTCCAAAGACAGTCCACCTTTGAACTCCCTGTTTGATGGCAGTCACTAGTAAGCTATGTGGTAAACAAATGGTTACTAGTGTGATGACAGCACAACCAACTCATATTTGAGGGAAATTGCAACACTGGCAGCATACTGGGAACTGAGCCTGTCACAGGTGAAGAGGTATTACATGGCAGTACCTGGTCATAAATGCAACACTGATTTGTTTGAAGAAGCCGTGCGGTGATAGACCATTATGGTAGGATGGTGTTCTCCACTCCTCTTTTCATCCTCTCTAGTAATGCATGTACACTTCTTCAAACATGTTGGGATTTTGCTACACGTAACTACCTCCAGCCTCATTCTAGTTCATATCCCTCTCCATGTTCACCTGCCGTCCTTCCACGCTCCCTAACCCAAGTCCCTCCCTAACTGTCTTTGGGTCATCGACCCTGACCTATCTCTAACTCAAACTATCCATGTCTATGTGCTGTCCTTGACGGTCCTCAGGTTCTTAGTGCTGGGCACTACGTAGTTTCCAGTCTGCAGTCCCTACTTAATCTAGCCTAGGAATCTGTCATAAAGTTTTCTTCCTTTTCATATTCTATTCTCTCCACTTAAACTATTGATTCCCAAGTCTGTGTGTGCTTGCCATTTCTGCAACGGTCTAATCCCTCTCTCAAGATCTCTTGCTGGAGGTGCTCATTGGCGTTATCTTTGACCTGGCAGGACTAGCAACAGTGGTAGCTACTGGATATGAGTTATTAAGATGGTGTTGAGTAGAAGTAACAGTGTCTTTTAAGTGTAGATGTCTAAGTGGTTATGTTGGATGCACAGACGTTGACACATAGGGAATGAAGATCAGCATTTTCTAAGAGCTTTGACTGGGGGAGGGGTTGTAGTTGAGAGTAATTGTTGCCAAATACAGAGCTGTCTAAAATGGTGTCGGTCGGCTACTTTAGTCACTTGAATTGTATGCCGTATTTCTGTTCTCTATTCCTTTGTCTCAGTATATGAGCTATTAATCAGAGAGAGCATAAAATTGCCTTACACACCAAAGTAGGTGGAACTGAAAACTCCTAAAATCAGCTCCTTTCTTCCTCCCACCTTCCTCTCCTTCAGTGAGAGACCTAGATACAATTCCTTTGTCTGCCATGGGCCACTTCTACCCATAAAACCTTTATAAAAAAACATAAGAACAGCCATATTTTTTCCCTCAAACCCATTGTTCTGTCCCCAGCCATGGCCAGGACAGATGCACAGGAAAGAATATAAGAACAGGGTACACATTTAGTGCTGTTTACCCAAACTGCTCTCCCAGCCTGCAGAAGGTAATGGTTCAAGGAATCCCTGATGCTGATGTTATGCCTTTAGATTAAATAGTTCTTAATGTATTTCTTCTGTGAAATTATTCAGTCATTTTTGTACTCCTGTAAGCATTTAGCATTTACATCCTGTGTTAGTACATTAATTGCATGTACGATGAGCAACCACTTTTATTTGTTCTGAACCATCCATCTGAAAAATTAATTGGTGTCATCTACAGTGCAACATTATTTCCTATTGACTCTCTTTTTTCACCGATGCTTTTATACTCCTTAATAATTCTTAATTCAGAAACAATCACATTTCTTTGATCACTATTGTTGTCCTTCTCTAAGCCTTCCCAAGTTCATTCATCTCCTTTTGGAGTACATGTAGCTAGAACTGCATGCAGTATTCAAGCTGTGAGTACATCATGTATTTATATGCTCAGGTAATAGTTTCTCCTTGTGCTCTATTCCTATTCCTTTCCGAATCATGTAAAACAATTTATTTCCCTTTTTGAACCATTACCAAGCATAGAAGCTAATGTTTTCTGAGGAATAGCTATTGTATCTGTGTGATCTCTCCTGAGTAGTGATGGTCATCTTAGAACCTATTTCTGTGTGTAAAAATGGGATTAATTTTTTCTCATGGGCATCATTTCACATTTATTATTATTAATTTAGTCTGCAGTTTTATCACTCAATTACAAGATAGTTACAATGAGGAAAGCAAGGAATGAAACTCTCCATCCTTTTTCTTGAAGCTGCTCTGATATGATTTAAAAATTCAGAGTGTTTGGAGTTAGAACAAATATGAGAAAGCCAGAGATAACCACAGCTCTGTGGGATCACCACCAAGGAGGTGTCTGTTTATGCTGTTTAATCGGTAGTAACTTGCTATAAAATATACAAACAGGCCTTTGAATAAGGTTTGGCATGTAGAAATAAACAGATGGATTTCCTAACCAGTAGGTTAGGAAGTGATCCTTACTTTTCCACCTGCCCAAGCACTCCTGTAGAGTTTTTTTCTTTTTTTTTTTTTTTACCCCTGGAGAGTAGAGCTGCAGGAGGAATGTTAAGAGTGTTCATCTGTTCCCATATGGGCCTATGTACATGCTGTGAACTTGCTGAGAGCTATATAGCTATGGGAACAAAAGCTTGGGATGTTAAATTCCTCAAGCAACAGTAAGAGTTGATTTCATGTCTCTCACAGCTTGGGTAAATGCTCTTACGATCAGATTATTTTGCACAGGAGATGAGATGGCAGAGTAGATTTGTCATCATTACCTCATCTTTTCTTTATTTTAAAGGCAGAAGAAACATTCATCAGAAAACAATTTTAAACTTTAGAGGCCATGAAATCTTATCACCTCTTTATAGAATTGACCCAGGTCCCTATCTGGAAAGAGATGGATTTTCAGATGCATTGTTGTCATCACTTCATCTTGGCTTGATCTAGGGAATGTCCTTGATGCATTTACACAGTTCTCATTGGCTGTTTGTTTTGGATTATGTTTATGATGACTACTATTTAGGTACCCTGTATAGGAAGTAAAGATATCTAAGAGGGTATATTGGATTCTGTTACAGAAAAAGGACTCCTTCAAGTCTGGCATTGCAACATGCAGTGTTCAGATGTGTCCTATTTAGGCCTTTTCTCTTGCTTCTTAAGTCTTTTTTAGTACGTTTTTCAATGCTTTTACTATGTTGTTTGTTTGGTTTTTTTTAAAATCAAAGTCGTTGCCAGTCTGCCACAGTCTGGCCTGAAGTGTGAGCACAGACACTGTATGAAATAACAATGATAACTACTTGGATGTGGAGATAATATTGTTACTGTATTTTTCTTTGATGAATAGCTAGGTATCAAACGTTCAAATTAGCTGTGCTGGTTGCAGCAGCATACTAAACTTGTATGCACTTTTTACGTTTCAGGAGTCTCGGGACCTGTTTTTTGTACCCACTCGATCTATATTACAGGCTGCATTTTTAATTATTTGCTATATGCACTTATATTTTTATTACATGCATCTTTAGCTTAACCATAGGAATAAGGGAACCATGGTTATTCTTTGTCAGAGACTATTTTGTCTTTTATATCTGACTCATCGAATTATTTTGTAGTAAAAGTGATGCTGCATTTTCTCCTGGGTTATTTTTTTTATTAAAACAATATATGGTGAAGAACCAATCCTTTCCCAAGGCACACCCACCTACTGGTGACCCTACACATACAGAATCATTTTGACATCTGTCAATTAAGCGATGTTTAATCTATATAATATGTACTGCTCTAGTTTTGTGGTGTTCTAGCTTACCAAAATACATACAAATGAAAACCAGTAACAGATCTATGTGCTATTAGTATTATTACTTTTAACAAGAAAGTATATAAAGTCATAAATATCAACACAGTTTAAGGTACCTTAAAAAGACGGTAAAAATTACTGTCTTTAGTTTGACATATCAAGTATTCCAGTGTTTACCTCAAATCAATATCAATATTAGTCTACTATTTACAACACTAAGTGTTACAAACATTTACAATATTTATGGAATTTTAAATTACTACCTACCCTCTGGGGGTTCCCCGATATTTCAAGAATTATTGAAAATCAGTATTAATGATGCTTTTGAAATATAGTGTCTGCTTGCCAGATTATCAGAAAAAGTTACTTCAGAAGAGGCGTGCAGAAGTTAATGACTGGTATGGAATAACCTCCACCTGAGGAATGACTATGTAGATTTTGATTCTCCAGCCTGAAAAAGATTCAGTGGAGGAGGTAATATATCTATGTTATCTGAAAAATCCTGAGTGTCATAGATGTATTCAATGTCTCTTTTATGTAAGACTTGTGCAACAGCAAATGAAAATAGTAGAATGATGGTTCAAAACAGATGAAAGGAGATGTAATTCATTGCCAGAAGGGATAATGGATAGCACCTATGCAGGGCATCTGACTGCAAGGGTCAATGCAAATGACTACCCCAAAGGAGGACCTCTAAAATGAAATGGAAGCAATAAGGAAAATCTTGCAGTATGGCTGGGAATTCACAAATTATTAGGGGAGGACCTGGGCTCTTGAGAAACAAGGGGCTGCAGGTAGTGCATGTGATGAGATTCAGGAATATTAGCAAACCATCTTCAGACTGTGTATATCTCCTCCAGCCACAAAGAACTACCCTTATAGGTGATGACAGTCCCAGATTCATGATTGCTGCCAGCAGATAGAAAGAACTTTTAACAAGAACCTCTCTTTTATTTTAACAAAAATTCATTCCCTTTTCTTCACAGGTAATGATGTCTGACACTGCCTCCCTCAGGAAATCCCAAATATCTGTAAAGCAGCCCAATACCTCTGTATACCATTTATGATGCCTCTGGAATACTAAACATAAAACATCATTGCTTCCACCAAACTAGAATGGTGGAGTCAGGTCCATACCATTTTCAGGGCACATTGTATCTTTTCTATCTTTGTCTTGAGTACAGTCTTCTCTGAAAACCTGCATGAGGAACAGGGAAACCAGAAGAGTCCCTCTAGGAGAGAGAGATGAAGCCAGACTGCCGAGGCATTTGTCCAAAATGGCCACAAGAGGATAAGCTGTGATCTGGAGGCATTGTAGGCTACAGTAGTTGGAGAGTAGCACAGCAAAGTTCAGGAATGGAATAGCATGGGGTGTTAACTCTGTTGTGGCTGCAGGAAATGGCTGGCAGCACCATTGTTCTTGTGACTTCTAGTGAGGGACTGTGTGATGGAACTGGTTTGCAGCTCATAAGCAGGGTTTCCCAGCATTTCTCAGTATCTCTTATGACCCAAGGTTAGAGTTGTTCAGGTCCTGCAGGATGAGATGATGAGAGGATGTGGGAAGAGAATGTACGTTTTGGGGCTACCCACCTTACACAGGATATTATGAAGCAATAAAAAAATTCAGGAGCAGTCTGAGGAGGAGCATTATCTTCTAGCTAAGACAGACAGATCCACAATTTCTGCTTCTTTTTGTTTTCCAGAGCATATAGTTGTTCTTTAAGAGGGCTCCCAGGTTCCTGGATATATGTGGACTTCAGTGTTACTCCCAAAGGGAAGTGTCCCTGTTGATAACTGTCCAATAGGCCTGCTTTCCTGTGACTGCAGGGCCATTACATTGAAAGAACAAGAGTATACAAAGACAAGGAAAGGTTGTATGTGTGTCCTTGAGCATGCTGACTTTTTGAGGCGTCCCAGTAAGGCACTGAGGAGCTAAATGACTCTGGGGTTTTGATGTCTACCTTGCTTCCCATTGTATTAGTGGGGGAATAATGTCTCCTTTGGGCAAATGAAATATAAAAGACTTCTTTTGTAGCCAGGTAAAAATTTCCACTTCTAGTTAGATGAACTGAACCTTCAAAGTTTATTTAAGTTGGAAAAACAATCAACCAAATGGATTGCATGTGAAGACTCAGAAAACATCATGTACCAGGAAGAGTTGTTGAAAGCACATTTTAAGTCAATCCAAGTAAACATACCAGGCAAGTTCTAGAAGTATTGCATATATCTATGCAGATATAGATTTGATATTGATGTGATGAGTCTATTGTCTAGCTTGACTAATGTGTTGTTGTTCATAATAATTATTTCTACATGATATACACAGATGTGAATTTATGAAAAGCATAAGTATGGCTGGAGTCTTTTACAGTAATTTATCTGTCAAGAAAAGTCCCTTACATTTATTGTCAGTTTCTACACACGTGTTGTACCAGCTGATTCACCTGTGCAATTTCAGTAAATTCTGTTATTCATGGAATTCTGTAAATTCTGCTATTTACATAGGTTGATCAATCTTCATGAGTTCTCATAATTCTGGCTTTGTCAAACAATATATAAAATGTAAATGTAAGCCTGTATCGGTAGCTAAAAGATTAGATAACATGCAAAGCACAACCTGCAAAATTTGTGCATTTGATTGTCTTATAAGTTCTTTCCTCTTTGTGGATAAAAGAGTGTTTGTTTTCTCTGTTCCTATGCTTCTTGCAGGACTCCTCAGTTCCTTGCATTTAGTGCGGGATACAACACCACACCTGTTCATAGCACTAAATAGCTTTGATCCTATTAGAGTTACCCAGTATCTTTTCCATTGGACGCTCATGAAGAGAAAATTTTCCTAGCACAAGTGGCCAGTGAAGTAAGCCTGCTTATACTAAGTCCCCAAACCACTGATTGATAAGTTGCTTTATCTGCAACTGTCTGACACTGTTGGGACAGATGGACATTTTGGTCTGAACTAGTGTAGCTATGCTCATGTTTCATACCCAACCCCCTTTTCCTAGGCCTTTAAGCAGATGCGCATTTGTTCCTCATACCATCCACCTTTCAGAATTTTTATCACTTCATTTTAACAGGTTATTGTGTTGCTGTTATTGCAGTACACCAGGAAGACTGAAAGGGGAAGAAAGGCAACTAACTTCTTGTTCTCCATCAATTTAAATAGCTTCTGAAAATACAATTTTTTGTGGCTTTAGTCTTCATGAAGGATTCTTCCATTACATCTTCAGAGATGCAAAGTTGCCTGGCCTTTAAGATCATTAATCTGCACTAGTAATTCTGTAAGTTTGAACTGTATCCTTAACTGTTCATGCAGGCCTCTGAAAGGCACAAAGATACTCTATCATATACATTATTAGTGTTCATTATGGGATAAAGCCTGTTCTCTGTGCTTTAAATTATGTGTTTGCAAAGTTGTGTGGGACTGGTTCTAGAGAAAAGGAGGAAGAGGAATACCATCCACAAGATGCAGAACTGTGACATTGCAATTTAATGCCATGGTAACCCCACAGTTTCATTTGGTAATGTCTTGTTTGTTGAAAGCTTTTTGGAATACAGTCTCTTATTCCATAGGCAAAAGAGTTAGAATTCCTCCATAGCTCTTCTCAAATGAGACAGAAAGATTTTTAGGCTCAAGTGATCAGTGATGGCAGAATAAATGCAAATTCATGGAAAGATATATCTTTAAATACATTTTTGAACTCAGTAAGGGTTCCTGCATTTAATAGAAACAAATGTATTGAGCTTTGAAAATATGTACTAAAAGTTCATCTTCTCAGCCTGACTTTAAATGACACTCTTTTCTAATGAAAGTTGAAAGATAATTTATGTAAAGGGAAAAGAAAGTTAATCTAAACTTGTCAAAAGTGTATGATACTGCATGCCGATTTTCTGCATCACTGAGCATGAGTTTGACACTGCACCAAGGCCAAATAGAATTAATGATAATCTTTGAGGGATTCCTTTCTAAAAATATATTTGCAAGCTTTTTTCACAGCTGTCAACTACCCCCAGTCTAGAAGCGCTTCTGTTGTAATACTGGAACATGGGCATTGAAGATGTCTTTCAGCTAACTGCTGAATACTGCAAAATGGTCAATGATATATATGTGTATTTTTGGGGAAAGGTGATCTCTACCCCAAATTTATTGTTCTATCTTTTCTTCCAGCATAAAGCAGTGATATCATCATACCTTCAGGTTGTTTCAGCCATTGTAAAGTTGCCAGTAATCCATATTCTGTGCGAGTTACTGACAAGAACTATTTATTACTGTGTGGACTGTGGGGCTATTTCACCTTAAATGACAGGTCTTCTACTTCCTTCTGCCCTTCCTGAGGCAACCAAACTAGAAAGCAACTCATTACCAGGCCATCATTTATACCTTGGCATTGTGAAGGCAACAAACCACTTTTTTCCCAAGGAATTCTGGCAGCAAACCCAGAAGTAGAGGCAGGAGCAATTGAAATAATAGATTGTTTGCTCCCACTTAGAGCTGGTATCACACCTGTACCATTTCCTTGTGCAAGAGCAAGTTATGTTGCTTATTTGGGATGTTATCTGGTAACAGCAGAGGAAAAAAATGGTGTTGGGAATAAACCAGCTTGACTTCCATGCCAGAATTTTTCAGTTAATAAGATGATGACAATTGTACATTCTGCCTCTTGCCAAATAGACAAAATGAATAGTAACAAGTAGCCAAGACCAGATGGGATTTACATAAGATTTCCAAAAAGGCATGGGGATCTGACAGCTGAATGATTGGCTGTGGTGTGTGAGCTCTTACAAACACTGCCTTGCTTTTGGAGATCTGGAAGCTGTCTAGTAGAATGCTAATTTTCAAGAAGCATTTCAGGGAACTGTGGCCCAGTAAACCTAGTGTCTGTACTGGGAAAAGAGCAGAAACTAATAATGAGTAGAATTTGAGGACACACTGGTAAATAAAACATACTGAGAAAAACAGTGTTTTTAAAGGGAAGTCATATTCCACAAACCTAGTGGAGAATCAAAAACAGGTGGATAGGTGGGAGAACCAGCTGGTATTGCCTTAAGGAATATCTAAAGCCATGTGAGAAGGTATATCACCTTTCTTAAAGAAGCTAAGTGTGTGTCTGTGTTGTTACATGAGATAGTTCCAAGAAGTGATCCTGGACAAGGACAGGCCAATAATCATTGCTGCAGACATATGAGTGTCCCTGGGGATGGTCTCCGAGTGTCCAAAGTGGCTTGATCTGAAGCAAATCCTGGGAGCAGCTTGGGGGAAAGCTCACTCCAGCAGCTCTATTTATATATATATTTCATTAGAGCTCAGCACAGCCCTACAGTACTGCCTCAATGGGCCTTGTGTCCTCACACTCCTTATGTAACCTCACACCCCTCCTAAGTAATGTCCCATATACCCTTGCTATCCTTCCCTGTAGAGCTTGCTAGCAGGTTATGAAACAGCTGTCATTATTTTAAGTCCTTAATGTACTGAGTAATGATTACTAGAATGTCAGAAGGATCTTCCCTAGTGCTAAAGACTCCACTGCTTTTTGTAAAATACCTTCTACATCTGGGACATCAACATTGTGCTTTGCTTGAGCTGTTTCCTATGCAAAGTAGGCAGTAAAGACAGAGTGGAGAAGTGCCCTTCTGACACAGTCAAGAATGGTTTTCTCTATTGCACTCCTATTGCCCATACTAGCCTCACCTTTCTCCTATAGTCTTGATGGCAGTCAGCTGCAGAGCTGCACAGGTCACTGGGCTGACCCCGGGACTCTGCTCTTCTGGTGGCCTCTCAGCACTACCTGGCTAGTCATCCAGTACAAGGCTGCTCTCCAAGGCATCATTGTGGATCCAAGCTGAATCCAGCTTCCTCAAGCACTGCTACTCTCTCCTTGCTAGGAAAATATCTAAGAGGATGGATATAGGAAACAGTGGCATTTGTGAAATGTGCTGTAATTCTCTAGTTTTTAAAACAGACAAACAAAACTCTGTATCATCCTTTTCTTCCTTATTTAACAGGGAAGACCCTGCACCAAGTCTTTTTACCTCTCTTCCCCTTCTTCCCAACTGGAATCATTTGAAGGAACCCCTCAATACTCTTGTGACAGTAATTCAGCAAGCCCAGGATTTTAGAGGAAAATGTAACATCCTGGATCTTATAGCCCTCAGGTCCAACCAGTACTGAGGTTGCAGATGTATTCCGAGCAGGCACACACACATAGAACACATGTATACCCCCCGTGGGGGAATTGCACAGCTACACTCTGCACATTATTGACAGTGTTCACACATGCACTATCCCCAATATTTACAGTACTTAAAGCTACAAGTTTCATTTGAAAGAAAGAATTAAAAAGGCAGGGTGTAGAGACAAAGGAAGTAGGAAAAGGGCAAAAAGCACAAAATCCTTAATAGGAAGGGGAGGCTGAAATCTGCACCTTTCATCACTCCCAAAGGCCCATAGTGTTCCTGTATGAACTGGACCCCTATTACCAGACTTTGTAAAATTAGAAACTCCTCTGTAAGTTGAGGACACTCATTTGCAATTGTCAATACTTCTTTGTAACTCAACTTCCAACAAGTGGTTTGCAGAGAACCTGGCCTTAGCTTTCCAGTCTCTGCCTGCTTTGTAGTCAATATAGTTAGGACTCAGTTTATGGTGGCTAACAGTTTTTCAAAAGAAACCAACTCTACTTGAAAAGCCAATTTACACACCAGTATTCACATACACAATATTGTGTATGTATTTCTCAGTCCATCACCCTGGTTAGTCCAGGAATTTCCCTCACAATATTCCAAAGGTTTGGTAAATAATTCTAACAGATAGAACACATTTGCAAAAGGATCAGTTCCCTCCCCATATTGGGACTATTGAATCTGCTATTTTGGGAATTCTCACAGCCCAGCTGGCTCCTGCTAACTGTGCCAGATGTTAAAGGAAAATACACCTTGCTGGATCCCACAGCCTGAGAGAGGCAAGGCTGCTGCAGCTCTGCGCCTCCAGATTCATGCCCCCTGGTCCATTCGCCCTGTAGCATGGTTGAAGATGTATTCCCATGAGTCACAAACACAGAGAGGAAAAGTATATGCCCTGTGCAGGAGTTTACATACATAAATATATTGATACATATATAAATCTCTATATACATACATACTTATATACTTATCTACGTAAGTGATCCTACAGATCACAAACAGACGCTTGGAGTGCTTACAGAAACATAGACAGCACCAACAGCCTCATCCTACCCCCCTCTCTGGCTGAGCAGGATGGGTGTCTACTAGCAAGAGTATAAATACATACATACAAGGTAAATCCCTCCAGCAATTGGGCTCAGACACTTAATCTGGCTAGTAGCTGCCCCTGGATCACAGTCTCCCCAGTTGCTGGCATCTGGACATACAGGCCCCCAAGGCTTCAGCCCCACTCCAGCTTCTGGTACAGACTGTCCTCCACCCACATGCAGCTGACCGGGACTCCCTTGGTCCCATAGCTGACCCCCCCCTCCCCGGCTCTTGGCCCTCAAGACACAAGCCCTCTCACATGCAGGACTGGCCCTTGGAGATCCACTCACCCCTTGCTCCCAGGCCATCTCAGGCTGCATCAGGACGGCTGTGAAAGGGGCCTGGCAAAGATGCCTGTTCCTTGGGGGTCCCTACTGCACCCTGGCCTGGAGGAGGACTGCCTTTGGCAGGCTGATGGCTTTTGTGATGGGCCTGGGAGCAGCTGGACAGGGTGTTATTTGGGTTCCCCCTCCTGCCAGTGTCTCTCAGTGCTGCTTTGTGGGTGTGCAGACAAGTTTTTGTCATATAACCTAACAAAGGCCACTCAGATGTTGCCTCCATGCTAGCTGGGCTTCCTCTGTGGGAACAAGCTGGTATTTGCAATAAGAGGTGGAAGAGAGACCTTAAGAGGCACACACAGATCTTTCATGATGTTTTGGGATTTGTTCCTATGACTGTCCTGCTCCAACGTGTTGCTGGTGTCAGCTATTCCAGATGTGGGATTAGCTCCTCAGTCAATCCCAGTCTCTGCAGCCTATCATATCAGTGAGGAAGCACCCTAGATGCAGCCTCATGTCTGAGTAGGTTCACCAGAAGTCAGCCAGGCAGAGACAACGTCATGGCTGCACCAGACTGAAGCTTTATTTTCTGTTTTCTATAAAAGCATGCATAGGACTGAGCCTTTTCCACTTACTGCTTTCACTTTCCTTCAAACTTAGCTGAGGGATGATGGATGTGAGTGAATGGTTTTAGCTATTTAATGTTTGTTGTTGAAAATTTTTGCCCAGACCAGAGATGGTTTTCTTTATTGCTGCTGGTTTAAGACTTAGCTGCAGCAAGGCACTGCTTTGTAATGGGCATAGTATGGTATTGCAGTAGTCTCTTCAGGGGATATTAAACAGTGTCCCCTTACCAAACTACCTCAGATACGCAGAAGGCAGTACCAGGCTGATATAGGGGTGTAGAGGCTTGGTAGCACTGCTCTGTGAACACAGAATGTGAGCAAACATGGAAAAAGGGATGAGGGCAGGGCTGGTAACACGCAGTTATGGTGTGATCACATGGATTTGGGGCAGACGGAGATGGGGTAAGTCACAGATGCATTTGGAGGGGAAGCAGAAAGAGTCAAACTTGGTCTTTTTACTGGTGTTAGCATAATGTCTGAGGCGTCATCAGCATGTTGTTGTGCCATTTGTGAAAGTTGTGATGCCAGATAGGCTAGGTGACAGGTTTCACATTTTTTCTGGTGCCACTGGTGTCACTTGAATGGCCCAATACTGTACAGAACCTGAAGAGATCAGATCTGTTGCAACCGTTCTGGTTAGCATAGCTCACCAGTGTCTTTGCACAGTGTCTGCAAGGTGTGGCAGGCTAACAAAGAGAGGGAAAAGCTGTTGCCCAGCCTCTTCCTCAGAGTCTGACTACTCACAGCCAGCCTGTTAGGCACAGCTGAAATGTGCATATGACCTGCAGCACTCCACAGTCAGAAGAGGTTTGCTCTCCTTGCCACAGCATTGCACAGCCCTGTGACCACACCAACTGACGTGCATGGGTGATGAGGTGTTGTCTGCCCCACAGGAATAATGTTATCTGCTGCTGCCAGTGGGCTTACAAACTCCCCCTCATGGCTGAGCTGCCCTGTTATGTTAATAAAATGGACCTGTCGACCTCGGTTTCTGTAGTGAACTGATACAGATCCCAGAGTTTAGAGGGCTTTTGCAGCCCACATTACAGTAATCCAGGGTTTCATCCTGTACATACGCTGCAAAATAGATAGGAAAGAGCCTGTGTAAAAGCAAAATCCTGTCTTTACTCTGGAATGCAAGCAAAGCTATTTTCAAAGAAGGTAGCTACTACCTATAAAGTTTGTATCTGTGGACAATAACTGTTTAGACTACAATCTGGTTAGAAATCCACACACTCCCTGAAAGAAAAATATGATCTGCTTGAGTTAGAGGCAGGAAAAAAACATCATGAAAAGTAGGAAGCAGGGCTCCCAAAAGCCTGAACAGTCCTTTAGCAGGTGAGGGTTTTTCTGAGCAAGAAGACTTTCTACTTTTTTTGTTTCTGTGGCACACATGAAAACTGGGCTATCTACACAGTATAAAGGCTGCATGCTGATTTACCATCTTTTTTCTTCCTCCAGAAGGAACTTGGTAGCAATACTTTTCACAGATGGCAATAAATTCCACAGACTTAATTTCTCAGGTGTCTGACGTGTGACACTGGGAATGGGTTTGGAGATATGGTGACACTCAACTAGGACTGCAGTCAGGGGAAGCTGTTCTGGAAAGCTGTAAAAATGCTTATCAAAGCCTTGAAACTGAATGCTAAAAATAGTGACTACTTTTGACCTTGATTACTTATCAGTGATGAAACAGTAACATACATCTTCATGTTACTGGATTGCTGCTGCAAAAATAGCTTTGGAAACTTTATATATATGTGTGTGTGTGTGTATGTATGTATATATATACACATGTATGTGTATGTATATATACATGCACAGATATGTATGCATAAATACATTAATATGTAATGTTTCACATGTATCTTAAAACCTTGGAAAGCCTATGAGAAATTTAGTATTTCTATCTTTAAACTTTGGTTTGAATAATACTCATTAAACAGGAAACAAAGGGGAAAATTTACTGAATAGCTTTCATTTACTGAATGCTGTCTTTCATGTCTTTTAAATTAAGAATCAGAACTGTGGAACACAACTAAAAGTTATATAAACTAATACATAATCAGAAGTGACTGTGATATACTGAACACCAGTCATAATTCTGTCTTTTCCTAACCACTCCGTGATTAGGAAGTTTAATTTTTTTTCAAGAGGAAATGAGAGGATTGTGAAAGACTGGCAAACCATTTAGAACGATGATCAGTTCTGAGACCTGCAATATTGTTTAGTCTAACCTGTGTTCACTGAGAACTACAATGGCTGTAAGATTAGTCTGAGACAGTGGTGTCTCAATGCCAAATGGCATATGGGTTGTGGACTAGATCACTCCTCTCACAAGAAGCCAAATGAAGGAACTACAAACAGAAGCTACTGTGAGGTAGCTGTTTGTGCTGCCCTTGGACTGTTGGTTTGCACATCAATTTCATGAATTAAAGTTAAAAGTAGATCTCATTTTAGGTTTAAATGTCCTTTAAACTATGTTTCAAAGTGGCTTGAAGGACTGAACAGGTTGAACCTTAAGAAAGATCTTGCACATAAGACCCGTGATTTAACAGAATAATAATAGAAGATGCAATAAATTCTTATTCTTTGGACAGAGCCTTTGAGTTAAAATCTATTGTATTCCTAAAGCAGAAGTTATAAGGGATAATTACATTCTGTTGCAAAGAAATAATGATTTTCTCCCTTACGGAAGTCTTAGATGAAATTCCATGGTAAGAATGAAGCAGGATGTCTGAATAGACCAATTTAACAGTGGCTGAAACAGTTTGAAAATACCCGAAGCAAGATTTTTAATTCAATGAATTTAAATAAGTAAGGAAAAATGTAAACCTTGTAAGAATTCAGGATAATTATTAAAATACAACAGTGAACTTCTCATTATTTTAATGGGAAAATCTCTACAATTTTTATTATCTAGGCAGTAATGATCCAGAGATGGATGAAGGACTAAGCAGTGATTACAAAATCAAAGTAATGTAATTTCACTTTTTGTGCAATTCTCTTTCACTTTGCATCACTGGAGGCATTTACTCTTCACTTTCTGCCTTCTTGCCAATTTCACGGCTCTTTGCTCGGAGCTTGTTGACCTGTGACTCTGCAATGTCAGCCCGCTCCTCAGCTTCCTCCAGCTCGTGCTGGATCTTGCGAAACTTTGTGAGATTGACATTGGACATCTCCTCCTGGAGATGGGAAGAGAGATAAAATAGGTTTTAAAATGTTTAATAATGTTCCTACTGTAACACTGCACTGGACAGGCTGTGTTATTTTGCCTTTACATAATAGGAAAAAAAAAAAAAGTCTGTGAGTTAGTATGTAATTCTCTCTACTACTTCTAGGGGGAAACCAAAGAAATAGCTTGAATGCTAAATGCTTAGATGGTTAATAAGATATACCAGGAATCCCTCTCTGGATATAAAGTGTTAATGCACTTTGGAATTTTTGAATAATTATATATAATTATAGTTATTTCCATTAAATAATTTTCCATTTATTTACTGCTATAAAATTCTGTATTACAATTTTTGAAGATTTTTTTTTCTGCTAGGCAGAAATATGAATATAGTGAAAGGAAGCAGAGACCTACTCCCACAATGTTGACCTGAGCCTTTGCTGCTCTTCCCAGTGATGCAATAATGCTCACAGAAAATGTATTCTACACCCCTCTAGACCCCTGAGGTGTTCAGCCAGAACAGCCATTCAGCTGTTCATTCCTGAGTGCACAGCAAGAAAAAGACAAAAGGTTAAGTGTTTGAACAGAGCTATGCAGGGGAAAACACCAACACAGAATTCCATCTCCACCTGGATGGAGCAGGTTGATGCCTGCACACATCAATACTTACAGCCTCCTCAGCTTGTCTCTTGTAGGATTTCACTTTCATTTGAAGCTTGTCCACCAGATCCTGCAGCCTAAGAACATTCTTCCTGTCTTCTTCTGACTAAAGAGAAGGACAAGAAAGAGAAGCACCTCTTTGCCCCTCCTCTTTAATCGCCCTCTATGTGAAACAGAGAGTAACATTCTTTATAGAACTTTGCTGTCCAGTAAGACAGAGGTGATAAATTGGATCTTCCTAACACGACCAGAAAGATAATTTCTTCTGATGTTCTCAGTCTTCTTCTTTTTAACTGTGTGACTCAGGACGCAGAAAGAAATCCCTAAAGGACTACATTTTGCCTTTCTGCAAGAAGGGTGTGTGAGCTCAAGGGGCCTCCTGCCTTACCTGGTAGGTCAGCTCCTTCACCCTCCTCTCGTACTTGCGCACACCCTTCACGGCTTCAGCGCTGCGCTTCTGCTCAGCATCAACCTCCCCTTCCAGCTCCCGCACCTGCAATGAGCACCCCATCTTTGGAGCTTCCCTGCTGGCTACTTACGTGACGTGCTCACTCATGCACAAATAAAAGCCCTACGCACTCTGGCCTCCAGCTTCTGGATTTGCTTCTTGCCTCCCTTCAGGGCCAACTGTTCAGCCTCATCTAGACGAAGCTGCAGGTCCTTCACCGTCTGGTCCAGGTTCTTCTTCATCCTCTCCAGGTGGGCGCTGGTGTCCTGCTCCTTCTTCAGCTCTTCTGCCATCATGGCCGCCTGATGAGAGCAAAGGATCAAAGCCATTTTGGTAGTGGAGACAGATTGGAGGAGAATACATCCACCATCAGCAGTGAAAGGAGCCCCTAACTTACATCTGTGATGGCCTTCTTGGCCTTCTCTTCAGCATTGCGGGCTTCCTGGACTGTTTCTTCCATTTCACCCTGAATTTGGGCAATGTCTGTTTCTAGCTTCTTCTTGGTGTTGATCAAGCTAGTGTTCTGTTGAGTAGCATCAGAGGTTTGGTTTTGTTAGCGCATTATTTCAAATCAAGAACATTACAGGATTTTGAATAATTTCAGACATAATTATATGAAAAATCTATACCAGATTTTTCTGTAAAATTTCTTATTGCTTCCCCCCCCCCAATAATTAATTTTATTAATTTGAAAAAGCATACTTAGAAATATAATCTGTGCCACATCTCATCCACCAGGGCTGGTGTGGGGAAGTAATAAAAATAGAGTGAGGAAAGTCAGTGAAATACCTTCTCTTCAATGGAATTAGGGAAGAGTAATCCACTCTTATAACTGAAGAGAAAAATTTGTAATGTTGATAGGATAGATTCCTTCCAGAATCTTTTCAGCATTTAAAACCAGAGACTTTCCATACATTTCAGCACTTGACTGCTGGATGACTGCTGTGACATGTAGCTCACGTCAATGTCTGCTTGACATGGGCTGCATCAGAGCCAAGAGTTCATCCCTTCTTTCTTGCTAGCGTGGACAGCACATTTTTAGAAGGAATATGAGGATTTCCTAGTGTTACATTTCGACTGAGCAAGAAATGAATGCTGCTGTCATCTCAGAGTTTCAGTCTCTGACTGCTCAGATGACAGACTATTTGGCATGGGTAACTAAAAAATCTGGTCCCTGTGACTAAATGTTTTTCCTCTGGAGATTATGTTAGGATGCAAAGAAGGTAGAAGCATGAGTTTCATTGAGTGCAACCAGAGAACACAGCCGGTATACACACTTTTTCAGCAAAGACGTCTTCTAGTGTCATGATGATTACTTCAGAAAAGATAACTCTAGTCTTCAAAGTTGAGCCTCCAGTGGTGACTGGAATAAAGCATACAAGTACTCTCCTACTTACCAAGAGTGCTGTTTCTCACCAAGTGACCTCACCTGGGTATGGAGGAGCTGCACACGCTCACTTGCATCCATCAGTTCCTGCTCAGCCACCTTTCTACACCTCTCTGTTTGTTCTAGTGCTGCCCGAAGCTCCTCAGTTTCAGCCTGCAACAGGTTTGCTCTGCGCTCCACCATGGCCACCTGCTCCTTCAGGTCCTCCTGTGTCCTGAGAGCATCGTCCAAGTGTATCTGGGTATCCTGTAGAGCAATTGAAGGAAATTATAAGCAGATTAAGAGATGTTTGGCACTGAAAATATCAGGTAAGATATTTCTCTGAAGGCAGCTTTTGTTCAATGGACCTTGAGCACTGCCTGTGTGTTTCTCAGGTTCTTTTGTGCCTCTGCAGCCTGGCGGTTGGCATGGCTCAGCTGGATCTCTATTTCATTCAGGTCTCCCTCCATCTTCTTCTTCAGACGCAGGGCTTCATTCCTGCTCCTGATCTCAGCATCCAGGGTGCTCTGCATGGACTCCACAACTCGGAGGTTGTTTCTTTTCATCTGGTCGATCTCCTCATCTTTCTCTGCTATCTTCCTGTCAATCTCAGACTTCACCTGGTTGAGTTCAAGCTGGAGGCGCAGGATCTTCCCCTCTTCATGTTCTAGGGAGGCCTGGATAATAATAAATTAGAACACTTTTTATGTGACATATGTTAAACCTGAAGCTCTGAGTAAAAATTAATGCCATACTTGGGTAATATCTCTACACTTTTACACAAACACTTTTCCTCTTGTGTCTGGGAATGACTTCACAGAACTTATAATGAGATAGAGATCCAAGCTATGTAAGAGACCAATAAATAATGCTGTATACCTCAGCTTCCTCCAGGGAGGCTTGGAGTTCAGATTTCTCCTGCTCAATCTGCTTCTTGACTTTCTCCAGCTCATGAATCGCCTTTCCTCCCTCGGCAATCTGCTCCGTGAGGTCAGAAATCTCCTCTGTGGGAGCAAAGACCAACAGCATGGTCAGGCACAGAGCAGAATGCAAAGGGCCCTGCCACACCAAGGTGACAGGCAACTTTGCCAACCTGCAGGCACAGACCCATACGGAAAGGTGGTAGTGGTGGATAGTGAGAAAGCCCGGCCAGGAGCAGAGGGCCAGGGACTTACGCTGCAAGTTCTTGTTCTCACGCTTCAGCGTTTCCAGGTGGTCCAAGGACTCCTCATAGGCATTCTTCATCTTAAACAGCTCCGTGCTGAGAGACCGAGACTCCTTCTGGGAGGCTTCCAGCTCAGCCTGCGTTTCCTCATACTTCTGCTTCCATTCTGCCAGGATCTGAAGAGAAACAGGACCTCAGTGTGGATGTGGCAATCGGGAGGGGATGCTCTGCCCAGGAACCCCAGGCCTGGAGCCCAAAAGACCTTGTCAAAGTTCTTCTGCTTCTTATCCAGAGCTGCGCAGGCAGCATTTGATCGCTCCACATCAATCATCAGGTCCTCCACTTCATTCTGCAGCCTCTGCTTTGTCTTTTCCAGGGAGGCACATTTGGCATTCACAGCTTCAACGTGTTCCTCTGCATCCTGCAGGCGCTGTGCCAGCTTCTTCCTGGGAGGAGATAAGCACAGCTCTGGGTTAGAGCTTAGAGGGGAGCCAATTTTGCACTGTTCATGAGAGGGCAGCTGGCCACTTTGGGGGCTTTGAGCCTAGCGTTTTTCACAGTGTTTTTTCTGTTCCAAGATTGCATGCAGCCTAAAGGGTCTATCACTTCTGTGTCCTACCACCTACTGAGTATTCAGCCTGTCTTAGCCTTTCTAGCCCTAAAGGCTACGTTTGTCCTTCCAATCTGCACTTTTTCCACAGCATGTTTTTCCTCTCCCTCCCACTCTCCCCTCTACCACAAAGACAGTATATCCCTGCCTTCATACTACCCTTGTTCTAACCCACTCTCAGAGACTCCAGTTTCCCTTGATAGTCTCAGTCTTCTCCAGCCACTCGACATCACACATCCCTCACGTACTTGGCCTCCTCCAGCTCCTCCGTGCGCTGAATAGCGTCCGTCTCATATTTGGTTCTCCACTGGGCCACTTCGCTGTTGGCCTTGGACAGGGCACGCTGCAGCTCCCCCTTGGCTTCCTGCTCCTCCTCATATTGTTCCCGGAGCAAGTCACAGTCGTGGCGAGCAGACTGCAAGGCGTGGGCCAGGGCGTTCTTGGCCTGGGGGAAAAACAGTAGTGTGAAAATGAATGGAAATATCCCGGGAAATCTCCTGACTGAAATGTTGATGGACACTGGACTATTCTGCTGTGGGTGATGGCAAGCTACTGAATGAGAAAGGAAGAGCCAGGAGTCTGTAAAAGAGTTAATGGATAGACTGTAGGGAAGGGGGAGCAAAGCTAATATGGGAAGACTTGCACTGAATTAGCTAAGCATTTTTTCTCTCCCTATCACCTTTTTGATTCTGTGATTTCATATGTACCTGAAGCTCCTCCTAGACAGGAGGATTCCAATGGATAACACAGAATTTGGAAAGCCTTCTCACCTTTATCTCTTCCTCTAGGTGCCTCTTGAGTTCCTCAATCTGTTGGGTGAAAGCCTGCTTGCCTCTTGACAGCTGAGAAATCAGAGCGTCTTTCTCTTCTACCTGGCGTGAATATTCACCTGGGAAAGATTGCAGATACACAAGCTTTTTACAGCCATTGATGAGTAAAAGAACCTTTTTATGACTTATTTAAAAGTGTTAACCTTGATAACTAAATGCATGTAAAAATATTTTGAGTTAAACAAAATTTTATTTCTTTCATGGAATCCTAACCACTGATATCTCACCATATCTTTAAGTATGCCAAAGTATTTATCTTAGAGGTACAATATGAGACACATCATGCCCCCTTTTCCAATATCTGACTAGTCTTACTGTATGGTTGCACTAAGTTCAGTGGTCATTTTGAGCCTTGACCTTAAAGAATGAGTATGCTATGGTGTACGTGCTCAGTTATATCACTGCTGTCTCCTGAATGTCTCCTGGGAAGCAGAAGGATGAAGTCTAGGTTAAAAGACAGACGAATTCTTCTTTGAAATTCCAGTCATAGAATCATAGAACAATCCGGGTTGGAAGGGATCTTAAAAGGTCATCAGGTTCAACCTTTCATAGGAAAGGAAGCCTAGATGAGATTATCTAGCACCTTGTCCAGTTGTGTCTTGAAAACCTCCAGTGATGAGGACTCCACCGCACCCCTGGGGAGGTTGTTCCAGTGACTGATTTTTCCAGTCCCTTAAACATGTTATTGGTCCTGCTCCAGGATGTCTGTATCTCTCTGGTACTGGGAAACCTAGCACTGGACACAGCACTCCAGGTGTGGCCTCACCTGTGTTGAGTAGGGGGAAGGATCACCCTCTGTTAATCTTCTGGCAACACTTCTAATGCAGCTGAGGATTCTGCTGGCCACCTTTGCCACAAGAGCACATTTCTTGCTCATGTTCAGCTGAGTTTCTACCAAGATCCCCCAGTCTTTTTTGACCCCTTTTTTAAAGCCCCATGTCATATACAGTGTTCTCTTAAAAACCACAAATGTCTTACCAGATTCTGTTTGTAGCCGAGCTCTCTGAGCACTAATGTCATTAATTGTGCGCTGTTGTTCCTCCTCCTTTGTCTTAATCTCACTGAGTTGATCTTCTAGGGAGCGACACATCTTCTCCAGATTTGCCTATTTGCATGAAGAACAGAATGAAAGGTGATTGGTGGTTCAACACATAGTTACTGAGAATCTGAAGTCTTATGAAGGGCAAAAAAAGCAGCCAAAGATTTAGAAGTAAAGTAAAAAAAATCTCAGTTAATTGATATATCTTTCTAAGAAATTCACACCCCTAATTCCAACATTTGTGTAATTTATTAATGTACACTCCCGTTTTTCAATAGATAAAAAGGATTATGGGACATTGTAACATGAGGGATTATTTTAAATTTCTGTTTGGCTCTTAATGATTCTGTCATTGAAACATTTAAGGGACAAAAAGAAAAATAGAAAAAAAGGAAAAGTTTGTGTAGGAGTAATTCCTATTTTAGAAGAAACTAAAAACCTGATAAGGTCAGTATCATTTGTTTCACTATAATAATACTCAGAACCAAGCAATGAGACCCTATAGTTAGGTTAAATGCTTCAGGTGAAGTTTTTTAGCTCTCACCCAAAGGATATAATATATTGTTATACTAATACTTAAATATATAAACTAAAATTTATGTTGTGAAATGCAACTATTTATTTTAAAGTATGACTAGCTTAAAATTCTATATTAAAATATGGATACTTGATTATGTTTGAATTACTACAAAGAAATATTTCAGCACCTTGGCTTTGGAGACAGACTCCATGTTACTGGCCAAGTCATCAATCTCCATCTTCAGCTCACTCTTCTCCTTCTCCAGCTTCTGCTTCACTCGCTGCAGGTTGTCGATCTGCTCCCCAAGCTCAGCTGTGCTGTCCGCGTGCTTCTTCCGCAGGGCGGCAGCTGTGGCTTCGTGCTGCAGCGTGGCCTCTTCGAGGTCACGGCGCATCTTCTGAAATTCTGCCTCACGCTTCTTGTTCATCTCGATCTGAGCTGCGGTAGCCCCTCCTGCTTCTTCCAGGCGCTCGCTGATCTCCTCTAGCTCCCTCGAGAGGTCAGCCCGATGCTTCTCTGCTTTTGCCCGAGAGGCACGTTCAGCCTCAATTTCCTCCTCCAGTTCCTCAGTACGAGCCTGGGGAACATTAGGGGATCCTTCACACCCATGGCCTCCTCCTACCTCACCTGAGACTGGGTGAGAGAGGGCAAGAAACAAAGACTTGCCTGCAGCTCCTTGATCTTCTTCTGTAATTGCATGCCCAGGGCTTGCTCATCCTCAATTTTGCTCTGGATCTGGCTGATTTCAAAGTCTTTCCTTTGGGCAAAGCAAACCATGTTAGAGCTCAAAGAAAAAAGACAAGTGCACCAGCACAGTGCTCAGGTGCCCCACAGCCCCACTTACTTCTTCAGCTTCTCATCCAGCTGCTGCTTATCATTTTCCAAATCCATTATGGATTCCTGGGCCAGCTTCAGGTCTCCTTCGAGTTTCCTCTTAGCTCTCTCAAGGTCCATGCGCAGTTTCTTCTCTTGCTCCAGGGACCCTTCCAGCTAAAACAAACAAGACCATCAGTCTTCTACCAGCCAGGTCTAAAACCATACCTTTCCTGTTCTTCTGGAAACCATGCTTACATCGTCCACTTGCTGCTCCAACTTGGTCTTAGCTTTGGTCAGCGTATTGACTTTGTCCTCTTCTGCCTGCAGGTCATCCAGTGTCTGCTGATGGGCCTCTTGGAGGGCTTTCTTCTCTTTTGTCAGCTTGGCAATGGTCTCGTCCAGGGCTGCCATCTCCTCTGTAAGGTTTTTCACCTTTGAGAAGAAGGGAGCTAGTGTAAATAAAGAAAGTAGATACAGAAGTCCTGTAATGGCACAGGAATGCGAGTGACAGGTTCTGCCTCATACCTTGTTTTCGGTGGCATGTTTTTCCTTTTCAACCTTGGCCAGTGTTAACTCAAGATCGTCAATATCTTTCTTCAGCTCTGAACATTCATCCTCCAATTTTCTCTTCTTGGCTGTCAGCTCAGCATTCATCTCTTCTTCATCTTCTGCTCTCTCTGTCAGCTCCTTAATTTTGGCTTCGAGCTGGATTTTGGTTTTGATGAGCTGGTCACATCTTTCCTCAGCATCAGCCAACCCATCCGCTTCCTACACATGATTCATTTAAATAAAAAAGTTTTCAAATAATAATTTTTTCATACTGATTTTCAAACAAGAAATTATTATTTTCAAAACAGCTTTACACTCCTTTGTATTTAAAAGTCATTCTTATGAGAGTATCTATTTGTTTTGGAAAACATTTTTGGAAAATAAAGGAATATTTTATAGCACTATAAATATAGGCTTTGAGCATTCTTTTTTTAAACCCTTTAACTGTTCATGCAACTGCAACATTAATTTGAAGATGGTGCCTGAAATCATGGCAGTATCTCCCTTGTATCTTTTAATCATTTTACTTACGTTGCATTTGGCTGGACTGGAAACTGGCATAGAGTTCTACTGAAGAGAACCATGTAGGCAGATTTCTTAGCGTAGTGTTTAAAACCTGAATGCTAAAACCTCCAACATTCAGCTGAGAAAAATCTTATTACAACTTTTCCCAAAAGATTTACTGAGAATGAATATAATTTTTAGTTTTGGTAAAATTTTGTGTTAAGATCACTGTTTCAAAGGCAATAGTTGAATCAGTCATGTCTCTAGGCCTTGTGGTCAAGAAGAACAGTTTGGAAGGGAGACTGCTGTTTACCAGGGCAGTATCAATTACCTGAATTTGCCTGCATTCTAAGATGCAAGTTACTAAGAAGTAATCTTTATTTTCTACATACTGCTTGTTCTTTTCCTCTTTGTTCTAGTGAAGAACGATGATACCATCCAGGCAGAAAACTTTTTATAGCTCAGCAAGATAGCTAGGTTGGGGTTAGTCTCATGTAGTTTTAGATAACTGCCATGATATCAAGATGCAGTTCATTCAACCAAAAAAATTTACATTTTTGGATGAATTGTATCATACTCTGAAGGGATGAGTTTCTCGTTGCTGAAGATGAAGAGTACTTGAGGCTACTAGTTCACATGTAGACTTTTAGACTGTAGACATGAAAATATGGTCAGAAGAATCCTAATCCTTGCTGTTAAAGACAGTTTTAAGGGGATTATTGTTGCTACCTTTTTATTTCCAGGGAAAAAGGGGAGGACTCCACTTTCATCATTGTTTTTTCTAAGGAGACAAGGACCATAAAAGCTGGAGAAATGCCTGACACTCTCAGCCCCTTCTACTCCACCTGAATCCACTTGTGATTCTCCAAATAAAAGATGTTAATAGGATCTCCAGACTACCTTCATTGATCAGATGATAACATATAAAAATTATATAGTATATAAAGTTTTATAAAGACCTGAGAATTGCTGCTGTAAGTTGCCATGTATGATTTAAAATGTAATTCTGTAAACTAGTATTTACTAACTGGGAATTAATTACTTCTTTCTTGATTTAAAAGTATAAGGAACCAACTGCAGTAATTCATTGTGAATTTATTAATATTTATAGATTTCAGCTTAGCTTTTCTATGTGGTTTTCTTTCCTATTTTATAAAATATATGTATGATTTTGAAATAAATACTGTTTTGGGATAATGTGTCTGTTACTGAGACATTTGTGATCACTTTACCCAGGACATTGCAAGCTAAAAACATTAGCAATACTCACAGCCTGCACTTGGAGCTGCAGATCGTTTTTCTCCTGCAGCAAAGAAACCATTTTCTCTTCCAGCTCCTTCCTCTTTGCCTCAGACTTTGCAAGCTCTTCCTTGGTTTTCTCAAACTCTTCCTTCATGTTGGCCATCTCCTTCTCAGATTCTGCACTCTTCAACAAGGGCTTTATTTTGAAGAAGAGCTTCATCCAAGGCCAGTGCTTGACATTCATGAATGCACGAACATTGTACTGGATACAGAAGATGGACTCTCTGAAAGGTAAGAAAAAACATATTATGTCACATATTTTTAAATTTATAATACATATTTAATTACATATATTGATACCTATAATATGAAGTTCTACATATAATACTTTATAGTTATAGTTCTATATATCTGTGTGTATAAAATATTAATTCTATATTGTTAAATATATATTTATTAATAATATTTCATATATTTAATATATATAAAATACATATATCTCTGAAGAAAACTCCATAGTGTGATGTAGATTGTCAACCTCTATGGACAGTTTTGAAGTCCAAATGTCTGGCTCACTTTCATGGCCAAAGAAAAGGAATACCTCCAGAAGTTGACTTAGTCCCTGTCATGAAAGTTACCCAAGGGAAGAGGATACTTCTCTTGTGCTAGAAGTATATGTTTCTTACCTTTGATTATAATGGTGACCTAAAACAATAAGCTTAGACTAGATTTCTGGGGTTTGGACACAAGTATAATGTAGCCATATACTGAATTTAGCAAAAAATTAGTACAAAGGATGGTATAAGTTAAAAATGACATTTTCCTAAATCAGAATTTTATACTGCTTCATCTACTGCTAGGGTATACTCCCAAATACATCCCTGTTGGTAAACTGAATTAATGAGAAATAAATGAGATTTGGTGAGAAGAAGCTTATTTTCAGTTTTGTCCACATCATTGCTATCTGATGAGGATTGGCCCAGCAGGCCAAATAAGTACAAGTAAATACCTCCTCTCCATCATTTTCTTGAACTCCACTCTCATCAGGAAGCCCCTGCACATGGCTTGTGTGCGGGTGATGAGCTGTGCCAGCTTCTCATCCCTCATCTCCTCCAGGAGTCCCAGCAGCCCAGCTTTGAAGAACACCTTGAGAAAGAGAATGTTGCAGTACATATTTGTCAGGTATTGCAAGCACAGTACATTAGTCAAGCAGCAATTGTACCTTGGTGTGGCCAAATTTGTACTGGGTGTGGTCCACATCGATGGATCCAAGGAGCTTCTCAGAAGCCTTCTTGCTATCAATGAATTGTCCCTCTGGGATGGCACTTGCATTAAGCACCTTGTACCTATGGGAGGAAATAGAACATGAATAAGGTCAGATTCCTGAAAGCTCAATCAAACCTGTACCAACTGATGCCATGGTTAAGATTCTCTGAAGGGGGAACAAGAGTGGTAAGACAGGTGAATAAGGCTGAACTCTGTTCCATTGTTTAGAAATCGCATTTTCATACATAAATATGTTTTTAGGACAAACCTTTCACTTTGCTTAGTCCAGAAATTCTTGACACAGAATAGGTACTGATTTCCATGGGTAACTGCTGACATATTTTACATGCCCTGTTATCTAATGCCTTATCTCCAAATGAGGACTTTGTGTGCAAGAGCAAGATATGTGTAGAGGAGACGCAATTCTTCATCCACAATATTGGCAGTACATACTATCTGAGTACTTTCCAGTTGATACAGAAAAAGAATCAAGATAGTTTTATTTTATTTGGTTTTCCAACAAGTTAATCTAGAATATCTTGTAGTTTCTTTATTCACATTTCTGTGCTGATGGCTGCAAGTCATCTCAGTTTAAGTTAACTAAGTCTAAGCTAAGCAACCTCGTTCCTGGATAGTTAATTAAAAAATGCTTTATGCCGTACCAGAGTATGAATCAAGGACAGGAATAAATAATTGCCCTTTGAAAATGCCTGTTCTTCTAGTTAGCTATAGAAAGAAACTAGATGACTAACTTGGACAATTAACTTTTGTATGCCTAAAGGTAGGTACACCGAACCCCTCCCATAACTCCCGCAGTAGTTAAAACAATTAGGAAATGCAAATTATTCAGCATTGGTGGATATGGTGGAGGGTAGATGACAGAATCTGACCTCTGTTTAAAGTCTGCATAGAGTATTCTGCTGGGGAATCCTTTTCTGCAAATTCTAATCCCTTCCAGCACACCGTTACATCGCAGCTGATGCAGCACCAGCTCATGTTCCATGGCACCTAATAAATGACATAATGAATTGGTACTTCATTGTGCTGCACAGAGAAGAACAGATTTATCTCATATTTGAACTTTAACAACTTACCAGGTGTTTTTGTTTCATTAGGAATAAGGCATCGCACAAAATGGGGATGTGTGCTTCGTAGATTGCTCATCAGCTTGTTTAAATTTTCCTTAAGAGCAAGAGTAGATACTTGGGTTTAAAAATGTCACTTACACAATCACAATATTAGGTGGAGTAAAAACACTGCAATAAAACCATGATCAGTATTTCTTTTTACAGAACTGTTGGGCAGATTCAATGAGAATCCTTTAGTTAGAAGCACATGCCTTTATCCTTTCTTAACATAATGATTTCATACATTCGATCAATCTAAAGCTTTTCTGAACTGAATTTTCAATATTTTCTTCATAATGCAGTAAAATTTATAATGATTATACTACAGTACCCGGAAAAGAGCTGAGACAGTCTGGAAAGAAGAACCCTTCTTCTTGCTCCCCTTCTTGCCACCGCCACCACTCTCTAAACAATAATATTTTTTTAAAAAGAAATGAACAACAAAAGCACACAGTTAGAATCTGAATAACATTGTGTGTTCATCTTTAAAAAGTAGAAAAAGTAATAATATGATCAAAATTTGTAAATGTGTACAGTGTTTAAAGTTACAATGGGAGAACTGATTTTTTCAGATGAAAGAGAATGAAATCTAATGGCTTCAAGCTGAAGTTAAGAAAATGCAAACAGGAAATAAAATGTAACATTATGCATAGTAAGATATTTAAGGAGTTAAATTGCTAGTGAATACACAAAATGCAGTCTTTATCTATCTTTATATCTAAGGGTATGCATAAATTTAGCAGCATGTTGATACATTTGATTGTATTCCCTGAAGTATTTGGGAATGCCCCATAATGCAAAAATCTGGTTTGCCACCTAACCTGTGTTAATGTTGTAGTACAGCTGTCTGGTCTTAAAACTTACAGATCTATTAAGGTCTCTAGGGAAATGTAATATCCTTTATTAGTCTGAGTGACTGAGCTCCAAAAAGTGGATGTGCTTTTGGGTTTTCAATTTTTGAAATGTAAATATTATTGAAAGATTATTTTTTTCCTGTACATTTTAGTAGAACTGATTTCAAAGAAATCACCTGCTTCTGCCCCACCAACGGAGGCAAAGAGTAAGGCCAGTGTCTTCAGGGATGATTTCTGGTACAGCCCCACAACAGTTTCATTCAGGGGATCCTTGTTTTTCTCCAGCCAGCCAGTGATGTTGTAGTCCACCGTGCCAGCATAGTGCACCAGGGAGAAGTGGGCCTCAGCCTTGCCTTTGGCAGGCTTGGGCTTCTGGAAGTTGTTGGACTTGCCCAGATGCTGGTCATAGAGCTTGTTCTTGAAAGAGGTGTCAGTTGCCTTGGGGAACATGCACTCCTCTTCCAGGATGGAGAAGATGCCCATGGGCTGGAAGAAGCACAAGAAAGGAGGAAGAGGTGAAAAGGCAGAAAGAATCACAGGTAAAGAAATAGCTTCCTGAGTGGGACAATACTAACTCTCTCAGGGATTGTTCTTCTGCTCAGCAGAGTAAATTGTAAAATAAACTGAACTTATGTATTTACAATGTCACATTTACCCTTTCAAGCAACATTTACATATATATAAAAATTTAATGCATTTCTGAAAAGATTAGACATTGTGAATTACACAAATACCTTCTCAATGAGTTCAATGCAGGCAGCCAGGTCCATCCCAAAGTCAATGAACTCCCATTCAATTCCTTCTTTCTTGTACTCTTCCTGCTCCAGCACGAACATGTGGTGGTTGAAGAACTGTTGCAGTTTCTCATTGGTGAAGTTGATGCACAGCTGCTCCAGGCTGTTGAACTGCAGAATGCAGAGATTTACTTACTTGCAAAGTTCAGTTCCAGGAACACTTTCCATCTTCCAATAGGTTTTATATTCAACCCATTAAGGTATCCATGACTGGGTTCCTGAATTTCTAGTCATGGGACTGGACAGGTGACTGGCATATTCCATCCTCTAATATATCTACCCTTTCAGGTGCTGGCACTGTCTCAACATATTTCTGAGCTCTGAAAAGTGTTGCAAAGCTTAGACCATGTCCACCTTTTCATCTGCTTGAATTTGTGTACACTGCCAGTCTATTCCCAAGTATTCAGAAGGAATCTGGCTTCAGCATTAACAAAATCTTCCTTCAAGATGGCATATTTTAACCTCTTCAAAATCTGTCTCAGCTATCACCTATCAGTTGTTCAACATTTTCATATCAGTTTTCAATGCAGTTTTCACTTCTGGATTCAACAACAGACATCTGTAAAAATCTGTAGCCTTTGTGGGATAATACATACTATGAGAATCAGGAGAGTGCCATTCTACAGGAATGGCAGGATTATCCAATAAATAAAAAAAATTTCCATAATTAAAAAAGAAACAATACCCCAACCCCCAAACTATTCCAATTTCTTAATGCCCCCTCCAGGAAACTTGTATGAAGATCTTCCTCTTACATCAAAGATCTCAAAGCCAGCAATGTCCAGGACACCAATGAAGTACTGTCTGGGCTGCTTTGTATCCAGCTGTTGGTTGATGCGAACAACCATCCACAAGAACATCTTCTCAAAGACAGATTTTGCCAGGGCCCCAACTGAATTGTACACCTAAAGCAAACAAAAGTTACCATCCAGGGCAAAAAAGGAAGTTCGAGGTTTTTAATTAATGTAATTTGTTTTCTCTCATAACTTGTTCCTTACCTGCTGCACAGTTTGACCCTTTGTCACATATTCATTCCCAACCTTGACTCGGGGGTAGCAGAGGGCTTTGAGCAGGTCAGCTGAGTTCAGACCCATCAAATAGGCAGCCTTATCAGCAACTAAAGGAAACAAGCATACAGCAGGATCAAATATTAGCTCTTCAGTAGATGTATCGTGTAGTAATTCAGAATTGTTTCTGCAGAAGCCACATATAATTTTTCACATACTTTAAAATATTGTAATTTTTCCTGATTTATTGATTTTTTCCCATTTAATTTACATGATTTGTAAGTGTAAAGATTATTCCAAGTGCCTTTACAATGAATATGCAAATTTTGAAACAAGTGACTAGACAGACAAAAGGGCCATGAAAATGGCAGGTCAAAGAAGTCACAATTTCTGAATAAACAGAAAAGGAAACTGCTTGGTATTGAAATACACTGTATCGAAAATTGTAGTCAGTGAAACTCTAATGAGAGAGAGAGATTAGGAGAGAATTATGCCAAAAGTATGAATAAGATATCTCATACAACTTTCATAGTGGGACCACATTCTTCCTCAGGATAAATATCACACACATACGTCTTTTCCAGGTCTCCACTGGATATACTCTGTCACCTTTCCAATTTGCTGCCTGTATCTTCTCACAGAGATGATAGCAAGCACCAGTACTATTACAGAGTCCTTCAATGTGAGAAAGCCAGACCTCATTATAGACTATATATACACAGTTGCTAATTTCGAGCTGCTTCTGTTGTTTATATTATTTACAACTAAGTATTTAGTGTAGAGTTATCACTAGAAAGAGTAAGGTATGAAACAAGAACAAAACTGGAACTTTTATTTCAATTTTGTAGAGTTCTTTTTTAATAATTAGTCATCTAATTCTATCATATGCTTCTATAACTCTTTCCTTGGTTATATTCATGCAATGATTACAGCTATTATTTGTAGCCTGTTCTACTATTAGTATTCATCATTATCAGATTCCTTGCAGTTTTATTCCTTGCAGTCATTTTCATTTACGTCTTAATTTTCCTAAAAAACCCCAAACCACACACACACAAAAACAACTCCGAAAAAAAACCCGTAATAGTACAAGTTTATGATAGATGTGACTAACTGGTTTCATGGAAATAATTCCATGAGCTTTTGAAGGAATGCATTTTTGAACAATTCTAGGCAAAGCAAATGCAATAGACATATCTTAGATGTCTATTTTTCAAACAGAAGTCCTGGAGATATGCTGAGACTCTACAGAAAATGTAGAACATAAGAGCCACAGCTGCAGTATTAACTGATGCTCCTTTTTACTCCCCCCGCCCCCCTGCAAAATGAAGTAGAACAATGCTCTCAGTTCAGGGATTATGAGTTATCTCCAGAATACGGGCTTTGAAGCTGAGCAGCTTCAGGATTCCGGCTTCTTGTCACCTGGAAACAATACCATTAGGAGGTGGCTACAGCTGATGGTAAATGGTAGGAGCTACCTGGGTACATAAACTTAAGTCAGTGGGCAGAGTGGCTCCCGGTTCTGTCCCAGGTCTGGGAAGCTGCCATTCAGTATAGCTGTGCCTTAGGATTCACTGGACCTTATACTTGACATAGTTCAAAATAATCTGCATTTTCCACTGGGTTGTGTTCTTCCAGCAAAGTCCTCTGGTTAGGACACACTTATATTCTACAATACTAGCATCTGCAGAAATGTGCAGGCTGAGTCAATGATTCTGACCCTGAATTACTGCCTGTATTAGTGAGCGTTCAGGTGTATACTGTGCTCCGGTATATATCGTGCTGGTACCTTCTGTGCCATCCGGTTCTGCCTGCTCCTCACGCTGCTTCTGCTTAAACTTCAGGTTGCCATAGTGCATGACAGCCCCTGTCAGCTTGTAAATGGCTGTCTTCTCATCTGGAGTGAAGCCCAGGATGTCAATGGCACTCTAACAAAAGAATCATTGGAGTGAGTACCATGCCTGTTAAAGGTCAGAGTCCGCCTAAGAAAACTTCTGTGCTGTACTTACATCCGTGGCCATCAGCTCTTCCTGGTCGTTAATGCTGGGAACCGTGATCTCACCTTGACTCACATACTGATAGTCATACGGGTTGGTGGTGATCAGTAACATCTCTGAAAAGAAGGACAAAACACATACAGATCAAATGTAATTGGCACGTAAAGGAATTAAATGTTGTTCCGTGACCTTTGTCTGGAGAAGTTAGTGATCTTTCCTACCAATTAGCTCCGGCTTCTTGTTGGACATGATCTGATAGAATATGTGGTAGCTTCTTTCTGCCTTGAGCTGGAAAGTGACTCTGGACTTCTCCAGAAGATCTAGCAAGGATGGTAGGACAGAGTTAGCACAAGAACTGAGGAAGGCTGGAAGGAAAGAGGTCAGGCCAGGAGGGTCACTTACATGTTTCAATGTCAGCAGAAGCCAGTTTGCCCGTGGCACCAAAATGGATTCTGATGAATTTACCCTGAAAGAAGCAGAAAAGTAATTCAAGATCTATTTTACCAATCCTGACTGCAAGAATATTCGAGTCAGTCTGCTGATACAAAGAAAGTAATTTTGTCCCAGACAACAACTTACAAAGCGTGAGGAGTTGTCGTTCCTCACTGTCTTGGCATTACCAAAAGCCTCCAGCAGTGGGTTGGCACTGATGATTTGATCCTCAAGTGTCCCCTAAAACAGAAATCTTATTATCATGATATAGCTCATGAATAAATCTGACAGTTGCAGGTTCCTACCCCTAGGACCTCACCTGCATTTTGCCAGCCTGCTGCTCTTCCTTCTTCTTATCTCCACTCGCTGCAATTGTTGCAAAGTACTGGATGACACGCTTTGTGTTCACAGTCTTCCCTGCACCAGATTCTCCGCTGTCAAACCAAAGACAGAAACAGAGAGTGTGTGGTCAGGCTGGAGGTCCCCTGGCACGGGGCAGCCCAACGAGGACCCGAGCAGGGAGTGTACATACGTGATCAGGATCGACTGGTTCTCACGATCTGTGAAGGAGGTGGAATGAAAGATAGTGTTAGCAGTTGTTCTGAGTAATACTAAGCTGAAAAAGAAGTAAAGCTGTAAATGGAAGTTGTGGCTTCTCCCAAGTCCAAGACTATTAGTCCAAGACTACTCGATTCCCTTCCAGGTCCCATCCGCTGAAATGGATGTGTAGAGCTGTCAGAGGCATGTGGTCCTCGCACAAGCTGTGTACCCACTTGCCCTTCACACAGTTCTTATCAAGAATGCTAATCAAAGTGCCTATCTGTATTCCAAATAGGGGGTTATGTGAAATAATTATTCTTTCTGACCTATCAGTGAAAAAAAGCAGCAAACTGAGTCAAATAGTATTTCTGCAGTGGGAGAGTATAGAATTTTATACAATAAAGTGCAAATAATACAGAGTGCTCAGTCCATGCATGCTTCTGGGTCAGTTTCACTTGAAATTAATTCCTGCACAACTCAATCAAGTTCTCAGTCATACAGCTCCGTGGTGTTTTTAGCTGGCCAGTCACATGCTTCAGTGAGATCAGTGCGGCTTTTTGGTTTAGATTGCTGTGAGGGATGTCAAGCACTCACCAGTCAGCATGAACTGATAGGCATTGTCAGAGATGGAGAAGATGTGTGGAGGGGCCTCCTGGCGCTTCTTGCCTCGGTAGGCCAACACCACCTCCGGGTTGTACACCGGCAGCCACTTGTAGGGGTTGACCGTGACGCAGAAGAGACCCGAGTAGGTCTGTGAGGGAGACAGGATGCTGATTTTGGAGAGTTGAGGAGAGTTTCAGATAAGGCAGAGGTGAATAATGTTCTGGGGAGACCAGGGTAGTGAAAGACAATAAAGTGGAGGAATGACCTATCAGAGAATGAGTGAGATATAGCATATGACAAGGAAAGGTAAAAGCAGGAAGGAAGAAGAGAGAGAGGATGTAAACAGTAAGAGGAAAACACATGCAAGAAATGAAGAAGAAAGAGAAAAATGAGGAAAGAAGGTGGCAAGAAGTCAGGAAGCTCTTCAGAGGGATTGAAGGGTGTCTTCAACTCCTCAAAAGCAGTAGTTGTCTCCTGCTGGTACTTACGTAGATCATCCAGGCTGCATAACGCTCTTTGAGGTTGTATAGCACAGCAGGTTCATGGAGGTGGGTCATCATGGCCATGTCCTCGATTTTATCATACTTGGGAGGGTTCATGGAGAAGATTTGATCATCCTTCACAGTAAGAGTCTGCCAAAGAAAAGAAAGATTTATATTTGCCATCTAAAATCCCACAGAAGGATTAAATTGTATTCTCAAGGCTTGAATTTTTTTTACTCACTTCTCCACCTTCAGTCTTGACAGTGACCTTCCCTGCTTCTTTGTTCTGGATTGTGCTTTTCACATAGGATTCCTTTGCATGTACCACAAAGACAGATGACTTGGCATCAAAAGGCTTGTTCTGGGCCTCAATTCTCTCTTTTTCTGACTTTCGGAGGTAGGGAGCTGCCTCCCCAAAAATGGCCATCTCAGAGTCTGTTGACATGGCTGCTGTTTACTAACAGTAATGCAGCAAGTATCTGTGAGGGTAGAAAATACATTACAATAGATGGAAGAAACACTGCTACAGAATAGTGGTTTAGATGGTGCTCTGCTGTATGTATCAACTGATTGAATTGACTCTCATTTTTCTGCTAATTCAGAGCTCTGTTCTATAATTTTCTTTCCTTTATTTATGTTTGATGTAGTCAGATATCTAGGCTTACTGGATGGCTGCATTTACAGGGGAATGTAAATTCTTTCCATGTTGGATTTGGGTTTTTTTTTCATTTGTTGAAGTAACAGGATAAACAGATCCTTTCCAAGGTTCCAAACACTGCATTGACTAGATATTCCCAAGTTTGGAGTTATGAAAGCCCTCTCATGCCTTTTGTGTTTAGCACCTTTCAAACTATGAGATTTGTTTACAATAAAACACTGGAAGGGGTGCAATACACTGGATATTCAGAGAACTAATATTATTAGCACTTCTCATTAAAGACATTCCCTTGGGATGAAATAGCCCAAGTTGTCAAATATTTCAATTATTCCACAGATCCATATGCTAACAAACAAAGCTGATATTCTCCACTTTGGTATTTTTTGTAATAGAAACTGAGTAATCTTGCATTTATTCACTACTATTTAAAAAAAATAAAATAATATCAGTAACTGTGTTTATTATTGCCAAACAATTGTCTTGAAGAGCTGGAATTTATTTATATTGTTCCCAAATTAATACTGTTCCAAGTTTATCCTTTTCTTTTTTAGCCTAATTTTATCTAGGTTCATCACCTACAATTTGGATTTTGTGTAGCTTTTCTGAATAAATTAAGAAGCTCATTTCTCTGTCAATACTTTCACCTATGGCAGACCTCTAGGTGAATAGCAAATAACTGGTTAACTTTTCCTTAAGATACAGTTTCACTTTGATTGCAGGAGAGACATTCTGAACTTAGAATACTTTTTTAAACTCTTTTCTGAACCCTTTAGCAGTTAGCAACCTCATTATTGCAGTATGGCCAACCTAAAAGAAAAAATATATTAATAATGTTCACACTATTTTTGTACATTATAAAATTAATTCCACTCAGTATTCCACTGCTTACATGTAAAAAAATTGCTTTGCCTTCTTAGCTAGCAAAGACAGACTTCATGACACAACTTAGTGTTATCAATTCAAAGGCATGCGTACAATCTCTTGACTGATGGTTTTGTTTCTATGTGATTTTCCACTTCATTAAAGTGTTATTAATCAAATGAGACCATTTCACAAAACAATCACATAAGGTTGTAAAATGGACACAGTCTTTCACCAGCAGTTTTATCATTGCCTATAATATCTCACATTTTCTTACAAGATTCCTAACAGGAATAATACTAGCATATTATATATATTAGTATATACTATGTTAGCATATATCAGTATATATTATAGTATGTTAGTGTATATTATGTATATTGCATATATCGTGTATATTTAATTTTTGTATAGATGTATGCTATTATTACAATGTATCTTTATGGTATTATTACTATGTATAGTATATATAGGAGGTTAGTATACATTATGTTAGCATATAATATATATATATGTCAGTAGATTGTCTTTTTAAAGTATTTGATGACTATTTTCTTTTGACTGTTTTATATGATTTTTCCTGAAACCAATGATCTCCTAACTCTCCTCCACTTATTCAAAGCATGCTAGTTATATTCTTGACCCATGACAGCTTGTTGAAATTTTATAACTTTGAGTGTTATATTCCAGTGACAATATTTGACAAAGTTAATATAAATTAATGTAAAAAAATGAATACGAACAGTTAATTTTCCTGGGTGTAAATATTTAAAACTTTGAATTTATTTGCTGTTCCATCTCTCTTTTTCTAGTTATCCAAGTAGGTATTATCCTTTTTTCATTTCCCTGTGATTATTAATATTTGCTTATATAATTATATCACAATTGTGCACTATTTTCATAGGCACAAACAAGCATAAAAGGAAGCTCAGATTGCAATGCTTTATTTTAGCACTTTTATGTTTTGATACACAACTTTCTAACCCCATTCCCCATGCTGCCCTATGAAAAAGAAAATATTAACATTATTTAAGCATGTATGTCTTTTATTGTTGCTTCACAGCTAGTGCCAGTGACCCCTGAAGTTTGATGTAAATGCCAAAAAAACCCCAAAAACCAAAAGGTAACTCTTTCTTTCAAGAATATATTTAATTTATGGACAAGTATTTGGAAACTACTTCCTGATGGGGTTTTTCTTCTTAAGACAGTTTCTCCTAAGCTTAGGACCTAATGTCTGTTAATGTAGGAAACTGCTCTCTGTAGATGAATCTGGAGGAGAATGTAGGCAATGCAGCAGTGATCAGTACTTTTAAGACCGCTGTCTTTGAGAATCTTGTGGAAAAGATATTGGCAATCCAGCCCAATTCTCGTACTATATTTATACAATGGACATAAATATAAGGAATACAGGGACTGCCAGCATAAGTCCTACCTTAGAGCATCTTTATCTGTCCCTAAAGAGTGATTAAATCAAGTTCTTACCTTTTGTGAGACAAGATGAATGGCTTGTAGACTGGAAGCTGGTCAGTATTGTAAAACAGAATTAGCAACTTCCTTCTTACTGCTTCACAGGATTCCAGAGAAAATTTATAGACAGAAAAGATATGGATCCCTTGAAAGCAGACTGAAAATCCCAGCTGACACTGGCAGTCCCCCATTGAATGAATGTAAGCGTCTGTAGGAATGCGCTGGTGCTTGTGGAATGCAGGGCCAGTTTCCCTTCATCCCCCACCTCCCCAGTCCAAAGCCTCTGACACTCTTACCTTAGAGATTTCTGAGGAAGGACAAGACACACTGATCCCAGGGTATTTTTATAGGGTCTGATCTGCATACGTAGCCACCACCTCCTCTTTGCTAGGCCAAAACATTTTTGGCAATCTTAACTCCTAGCAGAATTGCCATTCATATTAGAAGTGAATAGATATAATTAGACATAACAAGTCTGTGAATCAATGTCCTATAAATAATTTGACAAGAGAGCCTGAGAAGAGGAGGAAGCAGGAGGGTATGCTAAAGGAGATGAAAGGGGCTACATTGGTACTGTAATCCATCGAATGCTGACTCGAGCAGACAAAGTGAAGAGTAAGAGCCAGTGTATTGTAATAGGAAACATGTAGGGATGAAGAGGTGAAGGCACAGGCTCGTGAATGCTGCAGATGCTCTGAGCCTGCAATGTGGGAAAGCACAAGGGGTTCTACTGAGATGCAGGGTCATTGTTAGAGCAGGGAAATCCCAATGCAGGAGGAAGCATCTGAATAGGAACTGAAGTTGCAGGAGTGAGAATCAAGGGATGATATGAATGACCAAGTAGTAAAATGGACCAAAGCCAAAGCAAGAGAAGTGGGCAATGATGAGTCTGAAGGTAGTGAAAAGGAAGGATATGTGATTACGAAAGACAAAGTAAAGAAGGGTGTGATTCCAAGGGGATAACAGCAAGTCACGATGGACAAAAAGACCAATACAAGGGGAAAACAAGTTAAGTCTAGAGTTGAAGATAAGAGCTTCTAAGACTGAAGTCACCAAGTTAGATGGCAGAGGAAAGGCATAGAAATTCAACTCTTGTTTCTGGGGCTGAAGGGTTTCAAAGATCGTATGAACAGGACTATGGAAATGTTGTACTGAACTTGAGACATATATCCCACAGGAAGCAGGAGAAATAGGTGCTGTCTCAACATAGGGGAGTCACTAAGCAATACTTTTGCAGTATAAGTGTGCTAGATGAAGGGAAAGAATTAATAAATTTACATTCTCTAGCAGAGAAACAGTCATGTCCTATGCTAGTCTGGAAAAGAGGCAGTTATCATTAGAAGGAGCTGAACCCCATACTAGTTTGTGAAAAAAGCCAATCTACTGTGCCTGTGTCCCTGGGATGTTCCCACCCAGATTAAGAAGGGGATTACATTTGTTCTGCAACAGCACAAGAAGGGGAGTGGTGAAGAGGGCAGTAGAACCCTTCACTTTATTGAGAAACAATTTCATTCTTATGCAACAGATCTTGATTTTTTTTTTTTCATGTGTTGGTCTTCACATTCCAAATTACAGTTCCTATGACAAAAAAGGCAATCTGAACTGAATCACATCTCAGCAGCTTCACGTGATCCCATAGCATACTGCCTCCCCACTTACAGCACCTGTTGTTTTCCACTCCCTCTCAGCATCACCTACTCAGAGGTCTGGAAAAGAAAGTGAGGAAATTCCTTCCTCCTCTTCTCTCAGCTGACTGTGTCTCTGTGATGGCACTGTAATCCTGGGGGTGGGAAGGAAACTGGCACAGGTCAGCTTCACATGTGGAGTAAATTCACACTGAAGAATAAGACTGAGGCGTATGGTTTAATGCTAACAGCTAGATCCTCACCTGAGTATAAAACAGCACTTCTTTCATAACTCTAGTGTAATTACATTATCTGAGAACTGGAATTCACTGTGAATTTCAGATATTTCAATGACTTTGTATGGTGTCTCATTTTGCTGGTGCATCCAGTTTTGACCTGGATTAAAACTGGCTACAAAAAAACCAAACAAAACCCAAACAAAAACCTAATGGTTTTCCTACAGTCATATGTAATACTGTCTGATAGCTAGCTAAAAGCCTTTATCTGCAAGATATTTTTCAACTAGAAACAGAAAAATCCATAACTTCTTAAAGACTCAAAAAGACTTATAAGAAATAATTTTTCCAAAGTATTTTTCAAAATTACATTGAAATAAAAAATTTCCACAACTTGTAACATTTTGCTTGGTCTGTTTTCACTTATATTTTTGCCTTGCTTTTGTTTGCATTTATGTTACTAGTCAATATAACAGAATACAATGTGACTATTGGTTTTCTATCTGCATGTCTTCTTGCTTTTGCTTTTTCCTTTTTGTGAGCAAAGTTTTCTTAATTTGGAAAAACTCTGTAGCTATCAAAGAAAAACTGAAACTATGACTTTCTGAATTGGAAAAACTTGGAAGAAAATCTAGCCGAGTAAAACCTGGAGTTCAAGAAAAAAATGTGTGCGTGTGTGTATGTGTGTCTGGGGGATTAAGCCTTGTATATAATTTATTTTACTACCTTTGGTAGTAAAAGAAAAAAAAATCAAAATTTAAAAATCTAATTGTATCAGCTCAAAAAATGCATTTTTTCCTCCTCCAAAACGTCAGGAAAGCTTTTGCTGTAATACAATGGGTTTGTTTCAATCAAGCAGAATGAAAACAGCCACAAGTTTTCACAGCCTTCCACAAAGGCATTTTAGCATTTTTTTGCCAGCTGTAATATTCTCTCATGGTGTCCCCTTCTCTACCAAATCCACTGCAACTCCCTCTACTACCTGCACAAGTATAGCTCTCCTGCTGCATACATGCAGTCCCCATTTGCTCAAGCCTTCCATCAACAGCAACCATTCACAACAAACTATATGCAGACATGCTCTTATACCTGTGAGCTCAGTGTCTGAGATCCCATTATCATCGATGGAGCTTGAGCTAATGGAATCTGGAGAATGATTCAGTTGTCCTAATATGGTTGCCTACCTTAGAGTGAACCAAAACTTTTGCTTGACTCTAATAGTAGTGTCTACAATGGGAGTTTAGACATTCAGCTCACTCACCTACATATTCATTTAGGCATGAAGATGACTAAATGTAGGTATGTGAGTTTGGAATTGAATCTCACCCACACATGTAACCAACTCAAACCTAGTCCTGCACATCTATCCATCACTGAAATTCCTCTCTCCTTGCATCCAATTCCTGCTCATTTTGCCCCTTTATTCATTCTGAGGGTATCCACACTGGAACAGTTACTGAAGCTAAAATTCTCCTTTGTATTATAACTAGTCCATGCTTTAACTTTATAACATGTTCAGTTTGGGCTAACAGTGCAGCTTTCCAAGAAGTCAACAGTGGTAGATTATGATCCCTGATAAACGTCAGCCAAAGATCAATTGCAAGTGATCGCTGTTGAACGTTGACTAAACAAACTACTACAAACTGAATGGGCATAAAGACTAGTTTATATATGGTACATTCCAGAAAGAAGAATAAATGCATATAGAGGACAAAATAAATTATTTTCTGTTTTAGGTATACTCCAGAAGTTGTCTGGGTGTTTATTGATGTCACTGATACTTTCCTATCTACCATCACCAGTACTACATAGGCAATGCCATTTCTGACTGGTAGAAGAAAGGACTAAATAAGCATCATGCCACAATATATTTCTTCATCCCCTACCTCTGACAGGCTCACCCCATGCTCCCCTCCCTCACGCTGCTGCCACAATGCAGGCATTGCAGCCAACCTGGACAGGTTCCATATTTAAGCGAAGACCCCAGAGTGGTCTGCAACGTGAATGGCCTGTGGGGCTCCAGCAACGTGACCAGCATCCATGCTGCCGTGCCACAAGGACAGGCCTGGCATTAACGGGGCCTGCAGCAGGCTGTGCCACAGGTGAGGAGACTAGGCCAGAGCTCAGGCAGGGGGTGATGCATCAGGGGCAGAGCACAGGGTGACTGAGGCTGAAAAAATAGGGAAAAGAGAAAGGGAACTACTGAAATTCCCAGATAGCTGAATAGACCACTATCCTGGGTTCAGCTGGGATAAAGTTAGTTTTCACAGGAAGCTGGGAGGGGCACAGCCAGGACAGCTGCCCTGAAGTAGCCAAGGAGCTATTCCATACCATGTGACACCATGGCCAGTATATAACTGGGGAGCGGGCTGGGGGGAGTCCCTCTCTCTTGGTGTAGGAAATGGTGGAGGGTTGGGTTCTGGGTGGTGAGCAGTTGCACTGTGCATCACTCATTTTGTATATTCTTTTATTAGTACCATTGTTGTTGTTGTAACTTCTCTCCTTGTGTTGTCCCAGTAAAATGTCCTTATCTCAACCCATGAGGTTCTTTTTTTTTTTTCTTTCTCTTTTCTGGTTCTCTTCCCCATCCCACTGGAGGAGGGCAGGGAGGAGTGAGCGAGCAGCTGCACAGTGCTTTGTTGCCGGTTGGGTTTAAACCACAACAACCACCAAAAGGGGTTTTAAAACCAGCTTGTAGTTGGCATTCACTGACCTACCTCCCTGCACACTTCCTGTGGCAGGGACTCTGTCCTCAGGAGCCAGCCAGGGTGGTGGCTGTTGTCCCACAGGAGATGGCGATGTGAGGTATTGATGGAGGCTTCCCATCTCTCCTGCTGTGCTCAACCACCAGCTGCCTGCCTCCCACTGCTCTCCTCCAATGCCCTGCTTTTGTGGTAGAGGAGCTGGACATAGGTGAGCACCTACAGGGGGAAATAAAAACTATCTCTCACCTGGTGCACGGCCAAAAGAGTAAGTTTATTAGCAGAACAGTTTGTTCACCTCCTGCCACCCTTTCTGAAATGTGGCCGGTACCAAAAACTGCGATGCATTAATGGAGGTCTCTGATGAACCCTTAGAACAGCATGGTGTATGTTAGTACACTTAGAAATCCTGCGATGGGTGATGCTTCTTCTCATTGCAGTTGGGTTGTGTTTAGCATTACCAATGTCACAGGGAAAACAAGTGCTGCTCGTATAAAGGGTGCCACAGTAACCCATAGGGTTCAAGGGGGCACTAAAAGCACCAGAGATGCTCAGCTATGGTGGATCCTGAACTAACATTTCTAAAATGGGTGGAGTAGCGTCCCTTCCTAACTCCAGCTGTCTTCTGCTGCCCAAATATTATTTACATGTTTTATTAAGAACCCTTAACATTTGAAGGCAGTGGTTTCTTACAGTACTTGAAGGCTGACTGGAGGATTAGAAAGGATATCCAAAAAGGACACATGAAGGTCAGCTAGGGATTGACAATTCTGACAGCATGGCCAAAGATGCTCAGCACTTGCTTTAAATAAACACCAAGTTTGAGGTAGCTCCTAAAGCTTGCTGCATATGCCAAAAATACCAGCCAAGTCAATCTCACACTCTTTCTCTGTCACTTGGCAAACCCAAATTTATTTAGCAGTAACAGAAGTCCCTATACAGCTTCACTTCTAGTTTACCAGAGCCCTTATACACATTAAATGTATTCCCAAACCATCTAATTTACTTACGCATCTATAAAGTGTCATCAGTAGTTACTTTACACAATAAATGCTGTATTTCATCTTATGTTACGTTTACAATCAACATGTAAATGTTGAATGTCTAGTTCAGCTTAATGCAAAATGTTATGTTTTGTGCTAATAATCTCATGAAAATGAACAGAACCAGTATGTTGAGAATGACAATAAACAGACAAGAGAGTTAGCATGTGGACAGAGGAAGGAGAGCAGAAGGGGTTAGGAGAGGAGGGGAGAGAGAAGACAGGAGACTTGGTGGACCTGATTAGGACAGGCAGAGCCACTAGTCCCAAGGCTTGAAGTGGGCCCATGGGCTGAGTAATGGGTCAGTTCATTTTGCTTGTAGAGGATCTTGGCATAGTGCAGCAGCCTCATCTACCTGCTATGAGGGTAATGAATGCATCATCCCCTTCTCACCTGAGATTCTTGTGGATGGCTGAAAGCCTAACATTTACTACAGCATGGTACATCTGGCCACAGTGGTGGCCTTAGCTGTCAAATTGTGGTAATGAGTATAGACTCCTTCCATCTGGTGTCAAGGCTTTGCCTTAATCATTCAGGGAAAGGAACTAAATTTGTTAGGCAACTGCCCAGACTGGAGGCTTCCCTGCTCTGAAGCCTGTTGTGTAGGCAGGAATATAGCAGTGGGCCTGTGTGATAAGACAATGGCTTTGCATCTGACAGAGAGGACCAGATTGCTTGGCTGGCATATTCATCTGCAAGTGAATGATCAACAGCAACAGTCACTGCCACATCACTCTTCTATGAGGAGGCAGCTATACCTTTGCTATGGATCTGGACACTGGTAAAACCACTTTTTACTAGGCCCATTCTTGAATGGCTCTGCAATAGACTCCCTGGACAGAAAGAGAGACTAAAGACTTCTAGAAAGGTAGGGGAGGAGTTGACTCAAATTAAAAATAGATTAAATATACTGTGATGGCTAAACCAAAAGCCCACCAATTCTAGGACACCCTTCAGTCCTCTAAGGAGCTTGTGAAATAAATGGCAATGCAGTATGACAAACAAATGAGGGGCTTGAGGAAAATCTTTCTGCCTCTTATTCACCCAGTGAGTCTTCCCTGTGGTGAAAGGGGTCTGAACCCAGATGCTCTGCCAAGTATCACTCCTTTATCCAGCCTGGTTCTGCTGTGTTCCCATACAGTGCATGGTAGAAAGAGCCTCCAGACATGGTCACAATGTCCCTTATATTGTCCTTCAGAGAATCCAGTCTCTGCCAGTCCCCTATGTTCTGGACAACACAGGATATTTCAGAGCAAAGGCATTGGTTTGTGAGAGCAGGAGACCTTTAGCAGACTGGCCTGAGCAGGGATCTCCTTCAAGTGACTATTCTGCTTGTAGAGACTATTCAGAGACCAGATGTGCTCCCAGGAATCCCCCTTGGTACTTTCCTCCTCTGACATGTTCTTCTAAGACAGCATTGCTCACTGCCAAAACATATGGCCATGATGATTGTGTGATTTACTTTATGATTTTTGGATTATGAGCAATGGTGATTTCCTCTCACAATTGAACAGTACAAGACAGTTCTCCACTGAGCACCTTTTCCCTGCTTTGGTGGTACAGGTACACTACTACATGTGAGATATATAGTGTGTATATTCGATAGTCCTCACACAGTTGTCCCAGTAAGCTGATCATCCAGCTGTGCTTCTGTCCAACATTACAGAACATTACTATCATGCAGTAGCTTGAAGAAAGGATTGTTTTTCTTAGGGCTTTGCATAAGATTCCTTGAACTTTGGCTGGAATTGCTTAGGAGTATATATGACGTTGGCCAGGACTTGGCCTGTGTTGAGAAATGATCATGGAGCAGAGGGGCATGCATATAGGGAAAGAGGGGTAAGGGTGTGTTCTTAGCTAGGAGGAGAGGTATTTTTTGCTGTCTTAGAGAGTTTCTGTTGTAATGCGGAAATCTGCCAGTTTTGGCTCTGGTGATCTTCCAGCTTACTTCTCCCTTATCATATTCTTCAGTACCCCAACTGGGCTGTCTTTGCCTTGTCTTTGCCATCAGATTTTGGGTCAGTGAGGTTCCTGAAGATGATCAGTGCAATTCCTCAACCATGAGGTGCAGAACATTGTCAATCATAGAATCATAGAATGCCTCAAGTTGGAAGGGACCCATTAGGATCATTGAGTCAAAATGCCTGCTTCTCACAGGACTAGCTAAAACTAAACCATATGACTAAGAGTGTCCTCCAGACACTCCTTGAACTCTGACAGGCTTGGTGCCTTGACCACATCCCTGGGGAGCCTGTTCCAGTGACTGACCACCCTCTCAGTGAAGAATCTTTTCCTATGACCAATCTGAATTTCTGCTGATGCAGCTTCATTTCATTTCCTCATGTCATTGTATCTGGGGATTGTCAGTATATTTGGGGATCTTATTGAGGGGTATCTCTTGTACTGTTCTTGACCATAGGGCCCTTCCCAAGATTTAGACCTGTAAAGATTAGTGTAGGTGTGTGACTGTTCTCTCTCCTTTACTGCCAGATGAGGAAAGAGGTATTCTGTACCTAACAGTCCATCTTCTCCCAGGGCTGCTGCATGCAACACTGGCTATCTGGGCTTGACCTGTCAGGGAAGACCTGTTCTATCTTCCTCTCGTTTCCACAGGTCATCTTTCTTCAGGGACTTCTTGTAATACAGGACTTCCTTCTCTTGGTCCTGCTCTTCCAGCAGAGGCAGATAGTCCTTCATCCCTCTTGATGTCCAAGCACAGACAAATTGTCTATGCACATCAGAATGTGGAAAATATAGAAAACCCTGAAGAGTATGTTTGATTTTCAAAGAGACTCTTTTGCAGGTCTCCCTACAGCAAGCAGGCATGCAGGGAATAGTGAAATGACGCAGTAAGATGAGATAAACTCTTTGATAGGTGTCTACTCTGCATCAGAATATGACAGGTGAATCTCACCCAGAACATATATTTCATTATGAAACAATGTTTGATTTCTATAGAAGGGAGTTTTTAAATATAAGCACATAAAAAGAATTAAGAGATCCCCATCTACTGTTGATAGTTGCTGCACTTCTTATGTTCTAAAGTTTTATGTCCTTCAATTTTTATATTAAAAATTTCCTTATTGTCTAAGAAGGTGATTTAGGTAGTCTCTGTGTATCCTTTCTTTTAAACTGAATCAACCCATTATCACTTATGAGATGACTATCTTGCACTTAAATATTTGCTTCTAATACTGCTACTTAGCAAAATCAATGGTAGACTGTGAACTCCTCATGGTTCACAAACAGCTTGCTGGAGAAATACAAAACCCCATGTATTGAGTTTGTGTGGCAAGGTTTTGGTAACGGGGGGGTTACAGGGGTGGCTTCTGTGAGAAGCTGCTAGAAGCTTTCCCTATGTCCGATAGAGCCAATGCCAGCTGGCTCCAAGATGGACCCACCACCAGCCAAAGCCAAGCCAATCAGCGATAGTGGGCGCCTCTGTGGTAACATATTTAAGAAGGGAAAAAAGTTGTGGTGAGCACAGAAATGGCAGCCGGAGAGAGGAGTGAGAGCATGTAAGAGAAATAACCCCATAGACACCAAGGTCAGTGAAGAAGGAGGAGGAGGAGGTGGTCTAGGCGCCAGAGCAGAGATTCCCCTGCAGCCCATGGTGAAGACCATGGTGAGGCAGGCTGTCCTCCTGCAGCCCAGGGAGGTCCACGGTGGAGCAGATATCCATATGCAGCCTGGGGAGGACCCCATGCTGGAGCAGGTGGGTGCCTGAAGGAGGCTGTGACCCCATGGGAACCCCACGCTGGAGCAGGCTCCTGGTAGGACCTGTGGATCTGTGGAGAGAGGAGCCCACAGAGCAGGTTTTCTGGCAGGACTTGTGACCCTGTGGGGGACCCACGCTGGAGCAGTGTGCTCCTGAAGGACTGCACGCTGTGGAAGGGACCCATGCTGGAGAAGTTCATGAAGGACTGTCCCCCGTGGGAGGGACCCCACTCTGGAGCGGGGGAAGAGTGTGATGAGTCCTGCCCCTGAGGAGGATGAAGCGGCAGAGACAACATGTGATGAACTGACCGTAACCCCCATTCCCCATCCCCCTGTGCCTCAGGAGCGGGGTAGGTAGAAATCCAGGAATGAAGCTGTGCCCGGGAAGAATGGAGGGGTGGAGGGAAGATGTTTTGAGATTTGGTTTTATTTCTCACTACCCTACTCTGGTTGATTGGCAATAAATTAAGTTGATTTTCTCCAAGTTGAGTCTGTTTTGCCCATGACGGTAATTGGTTGAGTCATGTCTCCCTGTCCTTATCTCAACCCATGAGCCCTTTGTTGTATTTTCTCTCCCCTATCCAGCTGAGGTGGGGAGTGATAGAACAGCTTTGGTGGGCACCTGGTGTCCAGCCAGGGTCAACTGACCACACCCCACAATCTTGTTTGATCTTCAGTCTCTATGGAGGAGATCAACATGAGAACACAATTTTCAGAAATATTTCTCTTTTTTAGGATATAGAAATAACTATCCATATTCAAACCCAATCTCTGGTAAGTGTAGCGGACTTTCCTGATACCATACTGATATCTCAGTAGAAACTGTTAACATTCTTGAAAGTGATTTTCACTTAAACTTGTTCTTTTTATCTATGACATTACTTCTTTGCATTATATTGTATCTATAATGAAAAAAAGAAAACACTCCATCACCTTTATCTGTCTTAATATATGTGTAATTTTCTTTCAGCTGTCCGTAAAATACTCAAATTACCTATGCACAGGAATCCGCAGCCTTAGCTATTCTTTCTTCCGTAGTCTTTTAACTGTAGGTTCTTGTCACTCACCCCATCTGTGAGCTGGCTATCATTTTGTGCTATGTATGAAAAAAAACATCTTCAGAGAAATAGAGTAAGGATATCTCTTCATGACACTATCTCACCGTGTTGGTTTGATTGCTCACCAATGCTTGAGTGAACGTCAGTCTCCTGAATCAAAGTAGAGATTTGAGTTTCTCACACCCTTAAACCTAACCAAATAAGCAACATTTTTCAATTAATAAAAATTAATATATTTTTAAAAAAATGTTGCAGGAATCTCTTTTCCTTTTCTCTCCCCCCCCCCAAAAAAAAAAATTCATCAGAATAACTTGAAAGAACCTAGACTTAGTCTATCAAAGAAGTGCATATTTCTCATTGCAAGAAGAATAGCAAAGCAATATAATTGTTATTATTCCTCATGTATTTTTAAAAATGTAAATGTAAAAATTTATTGCTGTTTAACATACTTTTAGATGTGAATGTGAACTGTGTACATGTACTCCAAAAGTAATGGATGCTAGAATGAATAAAGCAAGCATGCTAGTCACTGTTCATATGCAAAGGTCTCTATTGTCTTTATTACCTAGACATAAATGATAATTACAGAATAAAGCGGCACAGAGATTTACATTTTATGCATGCCTCAGGTCACTTTTTAGCCTTGGGATCCTCATTCCTCCTCTTCTATCTTCTTATGAAACTCCCGACTCTTCACTCGGAGCTTGTTGACCTGTGACTCTGCAATGTCAGCCCGCTCCTCGGCTTCCTCCAGCTCGTGCTGGATCTTGCGGAATTTGGAGAGGTTGACATTGGACAGCTCCTCCTATGTAGGGAGAGGGAGTTGTGAAAACACCAGGCAGTGTGTGGACATTTAATATCCGAATACCAGGCAAATAAAAATTTAAATGCCACAGCTGGGCAAGCAGGTAAGGCTCAAAACCAAGGTAAGAAGCTGCTCAGGGTGCTAAGTGTTCCAGTAGAGAAAAGAACATCAGAGTGTCACAAAGGCCATGGCCACACAACACAGAGCATTGTGTAGGTGGAATTCATGGCAGAGTCCTGAACAGACAGAGTAGCAGCTGCTTCTGACACCCAGGGTAGGGTAGGAAGGAAGAAATACAGGCGGGAACTGAGTCTTAGAGCAAAACAAATAGATCTGGGGAAGTATAGTTCCTCCCAAACCCAGCAATTCTTATTCTTACACTCCCCATTGTCATGTAGCAGCAAATGCATCAGAACAGTCAAGGTTTCAAAAACTTGGGACAGAATTAAACACTAACACAGAATTCCACCTCAACCAGAAGGAAGTCTGGGCTTAATCAGAGTGGTACTTACAGCCTCCTCAGCTTGCCTCTTGTAGGACTTCACTTTCATTTGCAGCTTGTCCACTAGATCTTGGAGCCTGAGAATATTCTTCCGGTCTTCTTCACACTACAGAGATTGGCAAGTAATAGAAACCCTTGTTTGCCTTTTTTCTCTGAATTTCATAAATGTGAAACAGACAGAGTGACTTTCCTTACGGAGCATTGCTGTCCAAAAGGGCAGAGGCCAAAATCCTGTTGACTGTGTCACTTACTGAAGTATAGAAAGCAAGCCCTTTGGAAGGCAATGTGCCAACGTTTTGACCTCCTGGAAGAAGAATGTGTCAACACAAAGAAACCTCCTGCCTTACCTGGTAGGTCAGCTCCTTCACCCTCCTCTCGTACTTGCGCACACCCTTCACGGCTTCAGCGCTGCGCTTCTGCTCAGCATCAACCTCCGCTTCCAGCTCCCGCACCTGCAATGAGAAGCCCATCCTTGGAGCTTCCCTGGTATCTCTCCAAGGGACATGCTCACTCATGCACAAATACAAGTCCCACGCACTCTGGCCTCCAGCTTCTGGATTTGCTTCTTGCCTCCCTTCAGGGCCAACTGCTCGGCTTCATCCAGACGGTGCTGCAGGTCCTTCACCGTCTGGTCCAGGTTCTTCTTCATCCTCTCCAGGTGGGCGCTGGTGTCCTGCTCCTTCTTCAGCTCTTCTGCCATCATGGCCGCCTGATGAGAGCAAAGGATCAAAGCCATTTTGGTAGTGGAGACAGATTGGAGGAGAATACATCCACCATCAGCAGTGAAGGGAGCCCCTAACTCACATCTGTGATGGCCTTCTTGGCCTTCTCTTCAGCATTGCGGGCCTCCTGGATCGTGTCCTCCATTTCACCCTGAATTTGGGCAATGTCTGTTTCCAGCTTCTTCTTGGTGTTGATCAAGCTGGTGTTCTGTTGAAAAGCATCAATATCACAATTTTCTTTTTGTTAGCTTACAATATCTTATCAAGAACATTGCATAAATGTTGGGTTTTAATGTAAATTGTGCCATCAGGTCACATGGGATTCTGTTCTAAAGGAACTGCTGTGGTAGCTGTTTGTTTCTCAGCTATGAAGTGCTTCCATATTTCAAGACCATCCTTCATAAAGTCTTTCCTCACTGTTTCTCAGTCACCAGAGAAGGAATTTAGCCTTATAAGGAAAAAAGACATAAACTTTCCTTACCATTTTCAATCTAGTGGCAGTAAAAATTTTAAATGGTGCTATAGAACACTTATAATGACGTTGATAAATTATGTTAATGACAGTATTAGTGTATTCCTATTTTGTTAATGATCAACCTAAGTTTGACTTTGCAGTCTCAAATGTAAATGTGAAAGTTGTTGAATTCAACTTAAGTTGTAGAGTAAGAACATCACTTATCTCTCTGAATTTATCACTTTTAAGATATCCCCACTATAGTCTAGTGAAATTCATATTATATCTGCAGTTAAAAAGTCACTTCTAATATTTGTTATCCATATTGTGAAAATTACAACGCCTTTTACAAAATACTGTTACAGTTCAGCCAGTCTTGAGTTATTTTATATGCATGGGGCAAAAGTATAAATACTAAATATATTTATACACTGACCTGGGTATGGAGAAGCTGCACACGCTCACTTGCATCCATCAGTTCCTGCTCAGCCACTTTCCTCGACCGCTCCGTCTGCTCCAGGGCTGCCCGTAGCTCCTCAATTTCAGCCTGCAACAGGTTTGCTCTGCGCTCCACCATGGCCACCTGCTCCTTCAGGTCCTCCTGTGTCCTGAGAGCATCGTCCAAGTGTATCTGGGTATCCTGTAAAAGAGGCAAGAGAATTTGCAAGGTGGCAGTGTGTGCTTGGGTGCCAAAAATGTCAGCGAAGGCTCTTCTCTTTCTGTAGCTTTGCTGAACAGACCTTGAGCACTGCCTGTGTGTTTCTCAGGTTCTTTTGTGCCTCTGCAGCCACACGGTTGGCATGGCTCAACTGGATCTCCATTTCATTCAGGTCTCCCTCCATCTTCTTCTTCAGACGCAGGGCTTCATTCCTGCTCCTGATCTCAGCGTCCAGGGTGCTCTGCATGGACTCCACAATTCTGAGGTGGTTTCTTTTCATCTGGTCGATCTCCTCATCTTTCTCTGCTATCTTCCTGTCAATCTCAGACTTCACCTGGTTGAGTTCAAGCTGGAGGCGCAGGATCTTCCCCTCTTCATGTTCAAGGGAAGCCTGAAAAAATATAAAAATCAGTTAATTATATAAATAACAATGTCATTAAACTTACATGAACTATTCTCTTGAAGAATAATGTACAGCATGAAATCTGAGACTACAAGAAAGGACATAAAAGGATTGCTCTGCATCCAAAGACTTCAGTGGTGTCCCAAATCCCTTTTTCCTGTGCCTGCAGTTTATTCTTAATGCATATAATTTCATAAATGGTAGCTAAACTGTGTTGCAAGTAAACAATTAAGAACAGAAGGCTGTACCTCGGCTTCCTCCAGGGAGGCTTGGAGTTCATATTTCTCCTGCTCAATCTGCTTCTTGACTTTCTCCAGCTCATGAATCGCCTTTCCTCCCTCGGCAATCTGCTCCGTGAGGTCAGAAATCTCCTCTGTGGGAGCAAAGACCAACAGCACGGTCAGGCGCAGAGCAGAATGCAAAGGGCCCTGCCACACCAAGGTGACAGGCAACTTTGCCAACCTGCAGGCACAGACCCATACGGAAAGGTGGTAGTGGTGGATAGTGAGAAAGCCCGGCCAGGAGCAGAGGGCCAGGGACTTACGCTGCAAGTTCTTGTTCTCACGCTTCAGCGTTTCCAGGTGGTCCAAGGACTCCTCATAGGCATTCTTCATCTTAAACAGCTCCGTGCTGAGAGACCGAGACTCCTTCTGGGAGGCTTCCAGCTCAGCCTGTGTTTCCTCGTACTTCTGCTTCCATTCTGCCAGGATCTGAAGAGAAACAGGACCTCAGTGTGGATGTGGCAATCGGGAGGGGATGCTCTGCCCAGGAACCCCAGGCCTGGAGCCCAAAAGACCTTGTCAAAGTTCTTCTGCTTCTTATCCAGAGCTGCACAGGCAGCATTTGATCGCTCCACATCAATCATCAGGTCCTCCACTTCATTCTGCAGCCTCTGCTTTGTCTTTTCCAGAGAAGCACATTTGGCATTCACAGCTTCGACATGTTCCTCTGCATCCTGCAGGCGCTGTGCAAGCTTCTTCCTGGGAAGAGATAAGCACTGCTCATGGTTTGAGGGCAAAGTGGAGGGTGTGGTGTGTGGCTGATGGGCCTTTCACAACAGGAGGGTTTACCCATTCATTGAGTATGTATCCTATGCACAGACAGTGAAGACCCTCTCCCAGCCAGTGATTGTTTTCCTAGTTCTGATTCCCAGCCTTGAACAACCACTCTGCCTTCTGTCTCTATGGTCCACAGGTGAAAACATTCTCTCGGTCAGGGGAATATTCTCCTCTACATTTCCTAAACCACACCCTTTGGCGGATATTCTTGACATCAGCCCTTACCCTGCCACAAAGCACAGCTTTAACTTTTTATGACAATATTGCTGTTGTGTCTTCAAACTTCCCTTGTTAGTCTACCCCTTTTTTTATCTTTCCCACTTTCCCCACATACTTGGCCTCCTCCAGCTCCTCCGTGCGCTGAATAGCGTCCGTCTCGTATTTGGTTCTCCACTGGGCCACTTCGCTGTTGGCCTTGGACAGGGCACGCTGCAGCTCCCCCTTGGCTTCCTGCTCCTCCTCATATTGTTCCCGGAGCAAGTCACAGTCGTGGCGAGCAGACTGCAAGCCGTGGGCCAGGGCACTCTTGGCCTGGGGGAAAAACAGTAGTGTGAAAATGAATGGAAATATCCTGGGAAATCTCCTGACTGAAATGTTGATGGACACTGGACTATTCTGCTGTGGGTGATGGCAAGCTACTGAATGAGAAAGGAAGAGCCAGGAGTCTGTAAAAGAGTTAATGGATAGACTGTAGGGAAGGGGAAGCAAAGCTAATATGGGAAGACTTGCACTGAATTAGCTAAGCATTTTTTCTCTCCCTATCACCTTTTTGATTCTGTGATTTCATATGTACCTGAAGCTCCTCCTAGACAGGAGGATTCCAATGGATAAGACAGAATTTGGAAAGCCTTCTCACCTTTATCTCTTCCTCTAGGTGCCTCTTGAGTTCCTCAATCTGTTGGGTGAAAGCCTGCTTGCCTCTTGACAGCTGAGAAATCAGAGCATCTTTCTCTTCTACCTGGCGTGAATATTCACCTGGGAAAGATTGCAGATACAGAAGCCTTTTATGGCCATTGATGACAGTGTTGTAGACATTTAGGGCTGTAAAACTAGATATTTGGCAGACCTTGCAGAAGTTTATGATCCTGTTTCATGCATTACAGGGGAGAGAAAGCATGTTGGACAGACCATGTACCCAGAAGGGTCACTTCTGCATTAACTCTCTGACATTATTCATATGTGCGTCACAGATGTGTATGTCTTACCTGATTCTGTCTGCAGACGAGCTCTTTGAGCATTGAGGTCATTGATCATGCGCTGATGCTCTTCTTCTTTTGTCTTAACCTCACTTAGCTGATCTTCCAGTGCACGACACATTTTCTCCAGATTTGCCTTTGTATCAAATACAGATTGTGAGGGGTTAACTGTCCACAATCTTAACAATAGCAGGTGCAAGAAGTTGCATTTTATACAATTCCACTGGGGCAGAAATGCATATATGGTATTTTTGTACCTTGGCTTTGGAGACAGACTCCATGTTACTGGCCAAGTCGTCAATCTCCATCTTCAGCTCACTCTTCTCCTTCTCCAGCTTCTGCTTCACTCGCTGCAGGTTGTCGATCTGCTCCCCAAGCTCAGCTGTGCTGTCCGCGTGCTTCTTCCGCAGGGCGGCAGCTGTGGCTTCGTGCTGCAGCGTGGCCTCTTCGAGGTCACGGCGCATCTTCTGAAATTCTGCCTCACGCTTCTTGTTCATCTCGATCTGAGCTGCGGTAGCCCCTCCTGCTTCTTCCAGGCGCTCGCTGATCTCCTCTAGCTCCCTCGAGAGGTCAGCCCGATGCTTCTCTGCTTTTGCCCGAGAGGCACGTTCAGCCTCAATTTCCTCCTCCAGTTCCTCAGTACGAGCCTGGGGAACATTAGGGGACCCTTCACGCCCATGCCCTCCTCCTACCTCACCTGAGACTGGGTGAGAGAGGGCAAGAAACAAAGACTTGCCTGCAGCTCCTTGATCTTCTTCTGTAATTGCATGCCCAGGGCTTGCTCATCCTCAGTTTTGCTCTGGATCTGGCTGATTTCAAAGTCTTTCCTTTGGGCAAAGCAAACCATGTTAGAGCTCAAAGAAAAAAGTACACCAGCACAGTGCTCAGGGACTCCACAGCCCCACTTACTTCTTCAGCTTCTCATCCAGCTGCTGCTTATCATTTTCCAAATCCATTATGCTGTCGTGGGCCAGCTTCAGGTCTCCCTCGAGTTTCCTCTTAGCTCTCTCAAGGTCCATGCGCAGTTTCTTCTCTTGCTCCAGGGACCCTTCCAGCTAAAAGAAACAAGACCATCAGTGCTCCATCAGCCAGGTTTAACTCCATACCTGTCCTGTTCTTGAGGTATGCCTGTGTGCTTACATCGTCCACTTGCTGCTCCAGCTTGGTCTTAGCTTTGGTCAGCGTATTGACTTTGTCCTCTTCTGCCTGCAGGTCATCCAGTGTCTGCTGATGGGCCTCTTGGAGGGCTTTCTTCTCTTTTGTCAGCTTGGCAATGGTCTCGTCCAGGGCTGCCATCTCCTCTGTAAGGTTTTTCACCTACAAATATGAGCAAGTGTCAAAATTTGGTAGAAAACAGGTTCACTGGCATGGTGACATTTTCACTTTGCATTGTTTTGCCAAGTCTTTCATTTATCCTTTGGATGCTCAGACAAGGCCCATCTCAGAATTGTCCAAAGCCAAGGTGTCTTATGGTAGCAGGCTCTAACTCTGAGAGTCAGTGATGTCTTGGCCCTTTATGTGAGTCCCCATGTGTGTACCTTGTTTTCTGTGGCATGCTTTTCCTTCTCAACCTTGGCTAGTGTTAATTCGAGGTCATCAATGTCTTTCTTCAGCTCTGAACATTCATCCTCCAGTTTTCTCTTCTTGGCTGTCAGCTCAGCATTAATTTCTTCTTCGTCCTCAGCCCTCTCAGTCACCTCCTTTACTTTGGCTTCCAGCTGGATTTTGGTTTTGATGAGCTGGTCACATCTTTCCTCAGCATCAGCTAGAGCATCAGCTTCCTGGTGGGAAAATACAGGAAAGCTTATTTAGTGCTGAAGGAACAGGTGTGCATCAGTAAGACCTTTTTGGGGATTACTTTTTTGGGAAAAGGTTACTGCACAATTACATTAAAAATTACAACTTTAGAATATGTTTTTAATCAGGTTTATTTTCTAATGACCTTTTTTGTCATCAGATACTGTGTCTAGCTCCATTACGTTTTACCTTGCTTATTTCAGGTATGTCGGTGGGTTACTTGGATTTAATTGATGCTTTCCTTGTCTTCTTTGGAAAGTGATTGTATTTTATAACGTGCCGTATTCAAATTTATGTGGAAGTATTGAGAAAGGTAAATAGTTCTACCACTGGGAAAATATTTGAAGCTCCCATTCATGATTTATACCCAGCCAATACAGTCAGTGGAGGCTAGAACAAGATTCATCTTTCCCTGAAATGGACACTTCAACTCAAGGGTATTGCCTAAATGTAGCCTGAGTTTCTGAGAGGCCAATTGGCATTGTAGACAAGCGTACAAGGCTGGCACGTGTGTTGTAGGACATAATGGGCATCTGCATCTTCTGGGAGCAGTAGCTACAGGAGCTCAGGTGAGATATGCCATAAGAAACGGCGCAAGACTCTTCATTTTGACCACTGAACTAAGGCAGAGTAGCTGGTCAATTGAATCACCGTCCCTACTCCCCTAAATACACTACAGTGACTATAACGAGGCTTTATGTCACGAACTCACATGGAGACATGTACACGTAGGCATTAAGACTAAAAAGTCATTCTTTAGCTTAATCTTCACGTTGTAATACTGAGACTGAGTGGGGAAAGAATGTTGCCTGAACTTTACCTCTAGTTACATGGTATTCAGCTTAAAATATTTTGTAAGGCAGTTTAGTGTGCAGTGTGAGAGTTCTGTAGTATGAGAGAAGAGTTAGATCTTATTTACTCATTTCCCCTATAAAAAACTAACAAACAGAAAAGTAGAATAATGTTACTCACAGCCTGCACTTGGAGCTGCAGATCGTTTTTCTCCTGCACCAGTTTCACCATTTTCTCCTCCAGCTCCTTCCTCTTTGCCTCAGACTTTGCAAGCTCTTCCTTGGTTTTCTCAAACTCTTCCTTCATGTTGGCCATCTCCTTCTCAGATTCTGCACTCTTCAGCAAGGGCTTGATCTTGAAGAACAGCTTCATCCAGGGCCAGTGCTTGACGTTCATGAATGCACGAATATTGTACTGGATGCAAAAGATGGACTCCCTGAAGCATAATTACAATGTACATTGAATATTTTCAGTATGACAAGTGCCAACACTTTCCCCCAAGTACAGTGACTTTGACTGAGGATGAGGAATGTCTACCTCCTCTCCACCATTCTCCGGTACTCCACTCTCATCAGGAAGCCCCTGCACATGGCTTGTGTGCGGGTGATGAGCTGTGCCAGCTTCTCATCCCTCATCTCCTCCAGGAGTCCCAGCAGCCCAGCTTTGAAGAACACCTTGCGAAAGGGAATGTTGCAGCACATCACTGTCACGTAGAGCAAAGCACAGACATGCAGTGAGTGAGTCAAGGAGGGTTTGTACCTTGGTGTGGCCAAATTTGTACTGGGTGTGGTCCACATCGATTGACCCGAGAAGCTTCTCAGAAGCCTTCTTGCTATCAATGAACTGTCCCTCTGGGATGGCACTGGCATTAAGCACCTTGTATCTGTGGAGTGAGAGGAACTATGAATGAAGGCAATCTCAGGTCATAAGTCAACACTGTTTATTGAGACTAACCACAGACTTTGCAGCAGAATGAGGCTGAGGAAGTTGGAATTTCATCCCTTGTTTAGAGACACAGTTACAATGAAGTCCTAATCTGATGACAAAATTAAGGAAACTTTTACTGTCTTCAGGTGATCAGTCAGAGATGAAAAGAGGACACTGATCTCCAGCCATTTCTGTCCGATGCCTTTTTCACTTAAACTATGCTGTAGAAAGTTGCTAGAGAGGAACATTGCCACTTTGTGTATAGGAGGAAAGCATCTTCCCCTGAAACTTGCAGCTGATGCAATGGCCAAAGCACTCTATCTGAGTTTGTCATTTTTGTCTGAGAATGTGTTGTACCCACATCTCAGTTTGCATTTTTTTAATCTTTTAAGCATTGGTTTGGGTAGCTCTATTGTGCTTCCATATTCAGAGACACTGGCAAAGTTTGGCTGTTTGATGAACAGCAGTCAGTGAGGACACCTGACTTATCTCTTCATTTCTCAAGAAGTTCTTTTTTGCTAGCTGTACATGTTGCCTTTGTTTATGCATTCCAGCATTTCCCCCTTCTTTCAGTTATAATCAGATAGAGTTGGCACCAAAAAACAACCACAAATGTTAAAATACTGAAGATGTACAACTTATGCCGTAAAGACAGGATTGAGAGCAGAAAGGAGATTGACCTCTGTTTGAAGTCTGCATAGAGGATTCTGCTTGGGAAACCTTTCCTGCAAATTCTGATGCCTTCCAGCACGCCGTTACACCGCAGCTGGTGTAGCACCAGTTCATGCTCCATAGCACCTGAGTGAATAAGACAATTATTTGATACTTCATGATAAAGCATAGAGAATAATGGGTGCGTCACACTATGATTTCTCTCTACTTGAGGTTCTTACCAGGTGTTTTTGTTTCATTAGGGATGATGCAACGGACAAAATGGGGGTGAGTGCTGCGTAGATTGGTCATCAGTTTGTTGAGGTTCTCCTGTGGGTTCATGAGCAAAGATTTTTCATTAACAAATGGTACCTCTGCAGTTATACTGTCATATGTTAGAAAAGTGTTGGAAAGAAATAATGAATTTATTATTCCCACTTATAGCCATCCCAGTTTGAGTTTTATTCTGCCTTTCATTCTTGAGCAAGAGAGAAAGTCACAGAACTGTGTAATGTGTTTTCATGAGACTGAGGGATACATCCACTCAGACAGGACACCTATGGAGAATGGTGACCAGAAGCTCCTGGCAAAAGGTGTAATTCTGAGTGAAAGATGATTTTTGTAATAACCTGATTCTCACGCTATGGAAGACACTATCTATTGATGAGAACAGAAGCAAAACAAAAAATAGGACAAAAGGGAAGAGGGCCAAGGACCAAGTTTGCAGAGAATGCTGGGAAAGGGTAGCTTAATGGCATTAAATGCTACTTGTGAGGATATATTTGACAACAGTCGAGCAGGGGAAGACAAGAAAGACTCCCTATTCACTGAGAATGGGGGTCACAAGTTGTAGATTTCTCTAAAAGAAAAAAAAAAGCCATGAGTGGCAGGTCTGACAGCACCCCTTTCTAGAATTGTTTTTAAAAGCAATCCCATGAACTATCTCTGATTTTAGCAATCATTTTTACTAGTTAGGTCCTAACAGTTCTCAGTTCAGCCCTGATTTTGAGCAGGGCAAAGCTGCTCAGACAGCTATTTCTTTCACAGTGTGAAAACCTGTTCAGGATACCAGATGGTAGCTAGATGCCACAGGTTCTGAAACAAGAATGTTTCCATCTGCCTTAAGCTCTGTCCATTGGTGGAAAAGAAACTGGCCTTGGCATTTCCCTATTGCCTTGTCTTCATACGTATAATCATGTGCAAACGATTATGTGTTATGTGTTATGTATTATCATGTGCAAATGCACATATATTTATATGTGCTGATCCAGACTTGAGGTTCCCAGAGGCAGGTAGCCACATCCACCATTGTCCTCCCAAGGCAGAGGGAGAGAGGGAAGAGCTTGATCCCACCAGCTGGTGTACTCATGAGTAAATGAAACTAGCCTAAGTACTTCTTACAACATTTGAAGAAAAGCGAGATCAAGATGTATCTTCCTCAGCTGGTCTCAGCTGACTTGCAGTCAGCTCTTTTATGAATAACTGAAGAGATGTTCTTGATGCAGAAAAATGTTAATAGGTGCAGTAAAATGGCCTTGTTCGAGTTAGTGTGAGGTTTAATAATCTTCAACTTAAAAGAAAAGAGGAAAAAAATAGAGAGAATGACTTCTGTACTTACCCTGAAAAGAGCAGATACTGTCTGGAAAGAAGAACCCTTCTTCTTGCCACCCTTCTTGCCACCACCACCACCACTCTCTGAAGAACACCAAAAAAAGATGGTTTTACAACTCTGATTTGTAAAATTTTTCTCTGTGAGACTGCAAGAAGCTTTTTCATACGTATCAGTCATGCTAAGAAAGGTACCTAAGATGCAGTGGGAAAGAGAGTCAACACTCAGTCTAAAGGAACACAGGACCAAAAGTGTGTGATAATCCAAGGGATTATCATGGCTGAGTGGAAGGCCTGAAATACATGTGATCTTTTCCTTTATTAATAAATTCAAGACATGGGACACTCTGCACAACATGCAGTTTCCTTAGAACACTTGAGCTGATATTCATGTCTCTGGCAGAGCCAGTAAATAAAAATGAAAATATGAATTTCACAGAACTGACCTGCCTCTCCTCCAGCAGAGGCAAAGAGTAAGGCCAGTGTCTTCAGGGATGATTTCTGGTACAGCCCCACAACAGTTTCATTCAGGGGGTCCTTGTTCTTGTCAAGCCAGCCAGTGATGTTGTAGTCCACCGTGCCAGCATAGTGCACCAGGGAGAAGTGGGCCTCAGCCTTGCCTTTGGCAGGCTTGGGCTTCTGGAAGTTGCTGGACTTGCCCAGGTGCTGGTCATAGAGCTTGTTCTTGAAAGAGGTGTCAGTTGCCTTGGGGAACATGCACTCCTCTTCCAGGATGGAGAAGATGCCCATGGGCTGGAAGAAGCACAAGAAAGGAGGAAGAGGTGAAAAGGCAGAAAGAATCACAGGTAAAGAAATAGCTTCCTGAGTGGGACAATACTAACTCTCTCAGGGATTGTTCTTCTGCTCAGCAGAGTAAATTGTAAAATAAACTGAACTTATGTATTTACAATGTCACATTTACCCTTTCAAGCAACATTTACATATATATAAAAATTTAATGCATTTCTGAAAAGATTAGACATTGTGAATTACACAAATACCTTCTCAATGAGTTCAATGCAGGCAGCCAGGTCCATCCCAAAGTCAATGAACTCCCATTCAATTCCTTCTTTCTTGTACTCTTCCTGCTCCAGCACGAACATGTGGTGGTTGAAGAACTGTTGCAGTTTCTCATTGGTGAAGTTGATGCACAGCTGCTCCAGGCTGTTGAACTGCAGAATTACAAATAGAGATCACTATTAATGTAAATTTAGAAAGCTAGGGATAAAGAAGAGTGCTGGTTTTTTGTACTAAATTCCAGGATGATCTGAGAGTGTTCCTCCTTTACTCAGCCAGGGGTTTGGAACTTCATTCAGTGTCTCTGTTGTCAAACTAAACTTTATGCATATGTTTATGTCCCCTAGAAGCTTAGGGCACTTTAATATTTCAGACTTGTCAGTTTTGATATCTGCTAGACCGGGCTAATTCAGTTACAGGAGAGTCCACAGTGCAACAGTTTATCCAACATTTCCAAATGCTGATGTCAAAGCATGTCCAAAGCCTTCTTAGCACAAATTGTGTCTACGGAACTGGTGTCCCCGCATTAGATACCAAATGCCATGTTAGTCTACAGTTTGTAATCAGTCAAACCCCTAAATTTATGGATTTCCATTGGCATATGTACAACACAAAAATCTGTTCCCAACTAAAAACCTGTGGGAATTATGATGCTTTAGTTGCAATCTGAAAGGATCAAACCATTTTTGGGGGAAAAAAAAAAAAGAAAGGAATAATTCCGTCTTAAGCAGTTAGGTAGATAATAAAGTTACCTCTAAAAACATGGTAACAAAACAATGATCTTACATCAAAGATCTCAAAGCCAGCAATGTCCAGGACACCAATGAAGTACTGTCTTGGTTGCTTCGTATCCAGCTGTTGGTTGATGCGAATAACCATCCACAAGAACATCTTCTCAAAGACAGCCTTTGCTAAGGCACCTACTGAGTTGTATACCTAAAACAAAAAACCAGAAGGCTTGTAGTTATCATGCAGAGCAAAAGAGGAAGTCCAGAGATCTGTCAACAAAACAGGGATTTTTGTTACCTGCTGCACAGTTTGACCCTTGGTCACATATTCATTCCCAACCTTGACTCGGGGGTAGCAGAGGGCCTTAAGCAGGTCAGCTGAGTTCAGACCCATGAGGTAGGCAGCCTTGTCAGCCACTAAAGGTCAAAAAAATCAGTTGTTAAGGTACTAGCAGGCATTAGTGTTCCTTTAAAACAAGTATCAAAGGGCAATTCTAGTAAAGATAACAAAAGTAGTTAGGACAAAAAAGTAAGGTTTTTGCAGTTCATCATAAGCAACATTGCCCAGTAATTATGGAACATTTATTTTGGCTATTTTTTCTTCACTTATTCTTAGTTTATTTTTTAGTTTTGAATGAAATTTCAGTTTAGAGACATTTAGGTAGGCAAACTTCTCAGTAATAAATGCTGAAAAGAAAACATAAGCCTGGGATGATCATCAGGCAGCAGACAATTACAGAGCCTCTCAAGCAAATACAATGCAATTTGTTTCAGTGACTTGTGGTAGGGAAACTTTAAACTCAAGAGAGCACAATGCATAAGTGTAAATTATGCCTTAACGAATCTATGGTTAAATTTATGAGTTGAAGTGTAATTTTTAGAAGAGCATTCTCAAACAAAAAGCTTAGCATTTTACCTTCTGCTATTGCTTTTACTACTGAATTCAAACTCTGCCAGCAGGCACAGTATACAAAATTATTTGTTCAAGAATGCTTATTTAATTCATATGGAATCATGACAAAAAAGTATAGCGGATTACTACATGAATATTAGACATGATCTAACAGTCTGAAATTGTGTCAAGAGATATTTAGGCTAGAAATCAGGGAAAAAGCTCCAATAAGTAAGGATAGTGAAGTACTGGGATAGATAAAGAAAGAAAGATTGCACAGTGAATGGAGTCCACAGGAGGTGGAGAAGATGAAGTGCCACAGTCCTCTCCCAGCTTTATGAGCAAATAAACCTAGCAAAAAGAAGATGACTTTGCCACACTGAGAAATGTGTTCACAGGTTCAGAGTAATCCTCAGAAGAGATAACAGTGTCAGTGCAACAGAAGTGATTTCAATGGAATCAGTGTTAATGTACACTGCTCCAAATTTTTCCAAGATTTGGTCAGCAAAATACCATCACTTAAGTAAAGTAACAGCTATTATTTGTAGCCTGTACTACTATTAGTATTCATCATTATCAGATTCCTTGCAGTTGTATTCCTTGCAGTCATTTTCATTTACGTCTTAACTTTCCTAAAAAACCCCAAACCACACACACACAAAAACAACTCCAAAAAAAAGCCAGTAATAGTACAAGTTTATGATAGATGTGACTAACTGGTTTCATGGAAATAATTCCATGAGCTTTTAAAGGAATGCATTTTTGAACAATTCTAGGCAAAGCAAATGCAATAGACTTATCTTAGATGTCTATTTTTCAAACAGAAGTCCTGGAGATATGCTGAGACTCTACAGAAAATGTAGAACATAAGAGCCACAGCTGCAGTATTAACTGATGCTCCTTTTTACTCCCCCCGCCCCCCTGCAAAATGAAGTAGAACAATGCTCTCAGTTCAGGGATTATGAGTTATCTCCAGAATACGGGCTTTGAAGCTGAGCAGCTTCAGGATTCCGGCTTCTTGTCACCTGGAAACAATACCATTAGGAGGTGGCTACAGCTGATGGTAAATGGTAGGAGCTACCTGGGTACATAAACTTAAGTCAGTGGGCAGAGTGGCTCCCGGTTCTGTCCCAGGTCTGGGAAGCTGCCATTCAGTATAGCTGTGCCTTAGGATTCACTGGACCTTATACTTGACATAGTTCAAAATAATCTGCATTTTCCACTGGGTTGTGTTCTTCCAGCAAAGTCCTCTGGTTAGGACACACTTATATTCTACAATACTAGCATCTGCAGAAATGTGCAGGCTGAGTCAATGATTCTGACCCTGAATTACTGCCTGTATTAGTGAGCGTTCAGGTGTATACTGTGCTCCGGTATATATCGTGCTGGTACCTTCTGTGCCATCCGGTTCTGCCTGCTCCTCACGCTGCTTCTGCTTAAACTTCAGGTTGCCATAGTGCATGACAGCCCCTGTCAGCTTGTAAATGGCTGTCTTCTCATCTGGAGTGAAGCCCAGGATGTCAATGGCACTCTAACAAAAGAATCATTGGAGTGAGTACCATGCCTGTTAAAGGTCAGAGTCCGCCTAAGAAAACTTCTGTGCTGTACTTACATCCGTGGCCATCAGCTCTTCCTGGTCGTTAATGCTGGGAACCGTGATCTCACCTTGACTCACATACTGATAGTCATACGGGTTGGTGGTGATCAGTAACATCTCTGAAAAGAAGGACAAAACACATACAGATCAAATGTAATTGGCACGTAAAGGAATTAAATGTTGTTCCGTGACCTTTGTCTGGAGAAGTTAGTGATCTTTCCTACCAATTAGCTCCGGCTTCTTGTTGGACATGATCTGATAGAATATGTGGTAGCTTCTTTCTGCCTTGAGCTGGAAAGTGACTCTGGACTTCTCCAGAAGATCTAGCAAGGATGGTAGGACAGAGTTAGCACAAGAACTGAGGAAGGCTGGAAGGAAAGAGGTCAGGCCAGGAGGGTCACTTACATGTTTCAATGTCAGCAGAAGCCAGTTTGCCCGTGGCACCAAAATGGATTCTGATGAATTTACCCTGAAAGAAGCAGAAAAGTAATTCAAGATCTATTTTACCAATCCTGACTGCAAGAATATTCGAGTCAGTCTGCTGATACAAAGAAAGTAATTTTGTCCCAGACAACAACTTACAAAGCGTGAGGAGTTGTCGTTCCTCACTGTCTTGGCATTACCAAAAGCCTCCAGCAGTGGGTTGGCACTGATGATTTGATCCTCAAGTGTCCCCTAAAACAGAAATCTTATTATCATGATATAGCTCATGAATAAATCTGACAGTTGCAGGTTCCTACCCCTAGGACCTCACCTGCATTTTGCCAGCCTGCTGCTCTTCCTTCTTCTTATCTCCACTCGCTGCAATTGTTGCAAAGTACTGGATGACACGCTTTGTGTTCACAGTCTTCCCTGCACCAGATTCTCCGCTGTCAAACCAAAGACAGAAGCAGAGAGTGTGTGGTCAGGCTGGAGGTCCCCTGGCACGGGGCAGCCCAACGAGGACCCGAGCAGGGAGTGTACATACGTGATCAGGATCGACTGGTTCTCACGATCTGTGAAGGAGGTGGAAACAAATAGACTTTGTAAATGAAAAACACAAAAAGACTGAAAATTAATGTAGTAAATGTAAGTTATGACAAGAAAAAAATTCTGGATTTTTTTTTCCTTTGTTTACTCCTAATATTTTTTTTTAAGTTTCAATTCCTTGCAAAGCAAATTGCCCCACATTCTTACCTCTGAAGATACCCACAACACTCTTGCCTCTAAATTTTAGGGAGATATGGATTTGATAAGTGGGCTGTTAGATGGTTAAGGGATTAGGTGGATGGCAGTATCCAAAGAGTTACACTCAAAGGCTCAATGTGCAAATGATTAATGAGTCATGTCTCAAGGGTTTGTGCTGGGACCAATACTATTTAATACCCCCACTAATAACATACATAGTGGGACCGAGTGCACCATCAGCAAGTTTGCAGATGACACCAAGCTGAATGGTGCATTTGATACACCACTGGAAAGCATACCATCTACAGGGACCTTGACAGGCTTGAGGAGTGGCCCATGGAAACATCATGAAGTTCAATAAGGCCAAGTGCAAAGTCCTGCACCTGGGTTGGGGCAATCCCCAATATCAGTGCAGACTGGGGGATGATAGGCTTGAGTGCAGCCTGGCAGAGAAGGACTTAAGTATACTGGTGGATGCAAAGTTGGATATGGGCTGGCAATGTGCAGTTACAGCCCAGAAAGCCAATCAGATACTGGGCTGCATGAAAAGTTGCATAGCCAGCAAGGCGAAGCAGGTGATTCTGCCCCTCCACTCCACTCTTGTGAGACCCCACGTGGAATACTCCCTCCACCTCTGGGGTCTCCAGTACAAGAAAGACATGGACCTGTTAGAGCAGGTCCAGAGGAGGGCCATGAAAATGATCTGAGGTCTGGAACACTTCTATGAAGAAAGGCTGAGACAGTTGGGGTTGTTCAGCCTGGAGAAGAGAAGGCTCCAGAGACACATTATTGCAGCCTTTTAATACTTAAAGGGGCCTTATAAAAAAGGCAGAGAAAGACTTTTTACCAGGGCCTGTAGTGACAGGACAAGGAGCAACATTTTTAAACTGAAAAAAGGGTAAATTATAGATTGGATATAAAGAAGAAATATTTTATGATGAAGGCGGTGAGCGAATGGAATACATTGCCTAGAAAAGTTGTGAATGTCCCATCATTAGAAGTGATCCAGGTCAGGCTGGACAGAGCTTTGAGCAACTGAATCTAGTGGAAGATGTCCCTCCCAATGCCAGAGGGAAGGACAACATGATTTTTAAAGGGCCCTTCCAGCCCCAACCATTCTATGATTCTATAATGCTTTTCTATGAACATTGAAAACCCTTGAACGACCATATGCTTCTTCCTTACTGCACTCTATGGTCTTTTTTATTCTGCATACAGTAAATTGTTTCTGGGTTTGTTTTTGTTTCTTTGTTTGTTGTTTTTTAAAAAACATTTTTCTGCTACACAGACTGTGTATAGATCAGAAGTAGAGAAAGGGATAGTAAGGACCCAAGACAAAGGAATCCTGAGCATGGGTAATAGTTCTGAACTCAGTGGCACAGAGAAAGAAAGGAATGAAAAGTTAGAAGCAAAACTAGCAGCAATATATAATTCTACTTCATTTTTTCACATCATGGTTTTATCAAGCCAAATCTGAATATCTGTGGTATTGATGTTTCCTGTAGCCCTTCGACAAACTAACTTCACATTGTTAGACAGAATTTTCACATCACATACAGATTTCATACCTTGTTCACTTTCACCATTTCATCACAGACATAATTACATCCCTTGCTCCACCTAGTCCATTTGGCTTACTGTTTTTCCTGACACACTAACTATCTGTGGTACTATGCATCCTTTTTAGAAATACGGATGAGAAAAAATCCTGTTTAAATCAGCAGTGATTAATGCTATGATTGAAATAAAACTCTCATGATGTGTTAAGAAAATATGAGCATCTTAATCAGGGAAACTGTGATTACTTCTAAAATGTCTTTTTGATGGAATCACTGTGACAGCCACTCACCAGTCAGCATGAACTGATAGGCATTGTCAGAGATGGAGAAGATGTGTGGAGGGGCCTCCTGGCGCTTCTTGCCTCGGTAGGCCAACACCACCTCCGGGTTGTACACCGGCAGCCACTTGTAGGGGTTGACCGTGACGCAGAAGAGACCCGAGTAGGTCTGCGAGGAAGGGAGACAGCACATTGGCTTCCACTTAGCCTGGCAGAGCAGTTCCTCCTAGCTACCCAGAGGGAGACTGCTGCTGCTACTTACGTAGATCATCCAGGCTGCATAACGCTCTTTGAGGTTGTACAGCACAGCGGGTTCATGGAGGTGGGTCATCATGGCCATGTCCTCGATTTTGTCGTACTTGGGCGGGTTCATGGAGAAGATTTGATCTTCCTTCACAGTCAGGGTCTGCCAGAGCAAAGAAAGGTGCATGAACGTTAGCTAAGATCCCAGAGTGGGAATTAAATGCTGTTTGTAAATCTTGCATTTTACTCACCTCTCCACCTTCAGTCTTGACAGTGATCTTCCCTGATTCTTTGCTCTGGATTGTACCTTTCACATAGGATTCTTTAGGATGGGCCACAAAGACAGATGTCTTGGCATCAAAAGGCTTGTTCTGGGCCTCAATTCTCTCCTTTTCTGACTTTCGGAGGTAAGGAGCTGCCTCCCCAAAGATGGCCATCTCGGCGTCCGATGACATGGCTGCAGTTTATTGAGTGCAACACAGCACAGGGCTGAAGTGGAGAGACACACTACAGTGCTAAGTGCAGGAAGGAATTCCTTTGTACCACACACCTAACTCTGTAGTGTTCTGCTCTACCTATTATTATAGTCTTCCTCTCTGTCTTATCTGCTTTTCACCATAGGTAATCTTTAATTTATTTAGGTCCTAAAGAAGATAGGTGTCTTTGATTTAGATTATTTTAACTTTCTCTCCCTTATTCCAGTTTACATGTTCCGTTCTTTAGATCTAGTAGTGTTTTAGTAGGTTATACAGAAAAATTGGATTGATTGGCATAATGTAAAAATTTTCTATATGAAGCAGCAGAGATAGCAAGGGAAGTCATCAAAATTACAGAAGCCCACTAACATCCTTTCTCTTTTGCACATTTTAACTATGTAATTTGTATCAACTGTAGAGATGGAGAAACATAAGAAAAAAAGGTGTGGAGTAAGCAGAAGTACAGGTGTGAATTGTCTATGCCAAGATTTTTCTTAAGTTTGAAATAAGTTTAGCTTCTCCAGTTGTTCTGCCTTTTACAGTTCAAGCTGATCCTTTAAAATTAACTTTTACCAAAAGAGGAAATCTTCTCACTAAAAAACACTTGGAGGGATTTGACAAAATCTTAACTATATATGTGCTGTTCATTCATCTTCTCTTTCCTGGATTTCTGTTTACAGGCAATCTCCTGTTAACAGTTCTGTGTGGTAAGACATCAACTATTTCCCAGCAGGTACCAATGTGTCCAATCCAGTTATGAAAGGGAATTTGCTGGTTTAGACAGCACAGCTCGTGTAGAATTGCACTGCATTAGTATGTATGGATTTGAAGGGATATGGGAAGTGCCCAAACAGCTGCATAAAAAAAACATCTTGGAGAGTCTATTCCTATGGAGTAGGTAAATCAGAGTCTTACCTCTTCTGATATCAGCTGGCTTTCACGACGGAAGCTGGTCAATACTGAAAAACAGAAATGACAGCTTCCTTCATATTTTTGCACAGAATTCCAAGGATAAGTCACAGGGCAAAAAAATACCAGTGACTTGAAAGCAGAAAGAAAATCTGTTGATACAGACAGTCCTCCTTTGAGGAAAGCATTTCCACAAGTAGCAGGAATGCAGTGGGATTTTGCCAGCACCCAGCCCTCCATACTCTTACCTTGAAGCTTTCCGTGGAGACAGAACAGACTTGTCCTACCAGCACTTTTATAGGTTCTGGTTTGCACATACAACTCCCTCCTCTTCTTTCTTAGGTCAAAAAAATTTTGGCAAAGCATTGTTTGGCAAACTTGACTGACTGCATGATTCCCATTCGTGCTTGTGGATATATTTAGAAATATTTGAAGTCTTACTAGCTATGTGAATAAATCTCCTATAAATATTTTGACTAGGAATCTGAAAGGAGGAAGTGCTGTCCAGCAAATCGAGCAGGACACTGGGACTTGGAATTGTTGGCTTCTCTCCTCCTGACTCTGAATTTCTGCTTGACATATAAGATTTGTGTGCCTCAGGACTCAGCAGTACTGAGAAGTATTACTATTACAAAGAGCTTTGGGGAGACTCTATTCTGAAATATTCTGGAAATAAGGAATAGGAACAATCTAGTATACTCTAGTATAGTATATTAATTCCAAAAGTTTGGACAACAATATTGTGCTTGTGTTACTGCACTCCTGAGCTTTTTGCTGGCTATTTTAAAAAGATCAGAGAAGACTGTTTAGCACCCTTGATTCATACATTTAATTACATCTTTCACATTCTTCTGAAGTATTGCCAATTGCTACAATTTGAAACTGGCTTTTAAAGGTATTGTTTTTCTGTTCTCTACATCTGACTGTGCTGGTTTGCTTGATGTATGTCTAGCAGAAGTTTTGGTAAGGTCAGATTAGCAGTGATTACTGGCATTTTGTGTCTTTCATTGTTTAGGCAGTTTTAACTCACCAATTTGCTGCTATTGTAGAGACCTTGGACAGTGGCTATAGTTACCAAATGCAAGAATGGTGGTTAGATCACAAACATACCTCCTCCAGCCTTCCCAAGCACAAACACAATCTCCACAGAAATTTAGAGAACTCCTGGGAGGCTCTGGGTCTTAACATGTCTAACCTGTGGATAGAGACATAACTTTTTTTTTTTCCCCCCAAGCAATCCAATGCAAATCCTAGGTATTCTAGGTACATTTATTCTGACAGAAGCCTTGATCGACAGAACATATTAACAAAAGTAACCTAAACCTCACCCTAAGAATACAAATCTAGATCAATAAGGAAGTTTTTTCTTAATCTAAAAATGCCTTGTAATTTCTAAACCAACCAAACCAAAAAAGAATCATTAGTTTAAGCAAAATTCACAAAGGTTTTGGATGCTGTTTACATAAAGAAAGAAGAGCACTTGACTTGTTCTGATACATCAATGATAATGCATTGTGTCTTAAGACAAGCACGTTATTTATCTATGTACAAATAAGTTTAGTTGCGCAGATAGCTTTTAAACTAAGCATGATGGTTCCAGGTGAAGGTGAGTATTAGGTAAACCTGGGAAGAGATGCATTAAGTAATTGGAAAAAAAAAGCCACTCACATGGCTTTTAGCAATTCATAGGAAATTTTAAGGATATGGCCACTTTAGGGAATGTGGTGTGGCCATATCCTCTGGTGCTACAGATACGCATTGGACAGCAGAAAAATTATATTGTCTTTTGTGGGAAGAATGTAGGCAGAAAAGGCACAAGTAGAACACTCGAGCTGCTCTATATAATAAAAGTTTGAGATTCATGAGGTGTCTGGGGATACCTTCTGGGTCCTGGAGAGCTGTCATTTCCTTTGCAAAGAGTTAGGTATGATCTGTTATTTGAAGGTCTTCTGTGGAGCTAGGATGAGGTGCTGTGATTCTGTACCATATTCTGAAGGCTCACTCTCTCCCTCAAGTCTGGGAGGTGAAGTACTGTAAGAAGGGTCAGAGATGATGACCAGTCTTCTCAACTCACTGCTTTAAAGAACTTTCTTATGTTTCCAACACTGCATGTACAACTGAAATATCTGAGATCAAGTGTTATTTTATGAGGCTTTCAATGTCTTTCTGAACAATAAATGTAGAGATTTTATCATGTCTGTTTGAAAAATAATACTGACTACTTGTAGAAATATCATTGAAGAAAATGGAAAGGTCTTATTAATCCTTCAGCATGCAAAAGAGGATAAAGGGAGAGAAACAAAGGATAGATTTTCCCATCTTCTTTTAATACATTATATGATTGTTTAACAAAGAACAGACTTGACTGTTCTTTATATGACACATGAAATTAGCTCTAAGCTGGATCTGTAGTTTTTTGATAAACTTGTCTTTGTTGACATAGTGACTTCCAAGCTGTGCAGGAACTGAAAGCTTAGCAGCTGAAACCCATATAACTGTAAGAAACCTCTCATCCATTTAATTTTGATTAAGGGTCTCTGTGACTCTGGCAATATCCACTTTTACAGTCACTACTGTGTTTATGTGTCTGTCTAGTAGTAGCTGCAAAATGATTCTTTATGTTTCAGCTTCCTTCTTGGGTCCTCTGCACATGCTAATTAAAGAGGATGACTTGGATTCCAGTACACTGGTTCAAAGATCATACTTGCAGTATATCATCCTCCCTCTCTTGTATTGTGTTTCACCTCTTAGGGTTACAGGAATCAGAAGAGAAGGCAGCAGATTGAGAGGGAATGACAGATGACTTGTTTTTCTGTTCCCTGTCTCTTTAACTTCCCTTGCTAGAAAGCTGGTAATAAAGGACCACCTTCTACAATGCATGGCTTTCATCTGCCTAGTTCAGGAATTAGGACCTGACACAAATTCTCCCCTCAGTGAGTACACCATGAGGTCCCAAAACCATATTGGGGCCCCAAGTTCTTGTGGATTGCCTTGCTTCTCCATCTATCTTGGAAAAGTGAGAATGGGGAGACTAAAAAGTCTGGAAAGAGGTTCTATCCATTACCTGTGTGGAAAAAGGTCTTGCCAAGGCAGAAGCATTTATCCTCACTTTGCTGTATAAGAGATGAGGTGCTCCTCTGCTCCCTATCCTGATCCTCAGCCTGCTGAGGGGATAAAGAGCAGTAAGTGAGCTGTTCCTCCTTTGCATAGGATGATTTGGCCTGAAACTCCCTGTGCCATCTGCTGAGTGAAAATGATTCTGCCTGGGGTGTTAACACCAGGTCAGAACACACCAAAGAAAGACAGTCACAGAAGGCATCTTCAGTCCCAGCCAGGAATCACTGCTCTGGTCTTCAATATCAAATTTCCTGCTCTTGAAGAGACTCTTAGAGAAGCAAGGATATTGTCAGATAAACGCTTTCCTAAACAATATCACTACCCTACATTCAGCACTTTCTGGGTCTAAAACAGTTGGTGGAGTGGAAAGGCACAACTATCAAAAGTCTGTCTGGGAATTTTTCAAGCTCAAGCATCTTTTTTATTTTTGTGGCACATTGGTGTTTTTCCCATAGCCAGTAACATAATGGTGCAATAGAGAATGAACAAATGTTATGACAATAGTAGACAACATCATAATGCAAGTATCTGTAGAATCTAAGTCAAAGTGGCCCAGTCCACAGTATATCCTCAAATTTGGATTTTTATTGCTTGCAGTAATTTCTGTAATCTTCAATGCCTGGAAAAGAAGAAAACAGCAAGTTATTATGACCAAAAAAAAAGAGAATTTAATGTTCTGTGAATTTTCTGAGTAATTTTTCATGTTTGTGACATTCTCGTGCTCCCGTTAAACTCAAGACTTTTTGCAGACTTTATTAAACTCATATGGTATAGTGTCAATTTGCACTTGAGCCATTTCCTGCTGTTTTCAAGTTTTGAAAAAGATTGCGTAAAAATTTTTCACTTGTGGATGGAAAAAAGATTCATTGATACAAAGGAGTGATGGTTCTACTTCTCCTGTGATTGACCGTGGAGGTGGACTTCATGCTACTGGCCAAGTCATTGATCTCAATCTTCAACTCACCTTTCTCCTTTGCTAGTTTCTGCTTGATGCTTTGCAGGTTTTTGCTGCCCAAATTTATTTATCTGGAGTAGAAAAAGAATAATAACTTCATAGAACCACAGAACTTTTGGTGGTAAAGGACCTCTGGAGGTCCGTAGTCATGTTTTCAAGTCATGAAAACATCCCACCTCTCAAAAATCTGTTTCTGTGGTGCACTACCCTCTTACCGAAAGACAATGTCCAGGCTGAACCTTCCAAGCCGCCACTTGTGTTTTATCATCAGACACTACCAAGAAGAGTTTGCCTTCATCACTTTTTAAATGGCATTGTCAAGTAGTTATAGACTGCTATACCACTCCCCAGCCTCTTTGCCAGACTAAACTCCTTGTAGATTGTGTGTGCTGACTAACTTGGTAGCCTATCACTGCACTCTCCAGTTTCTCCACATCCTTCTTGTATAGAGGGAAAATAATAACTTCCTTCAATCTGATGGTGGCACTCTTCCTAACGTAGCCTAATATATGGGGTTTTTTTCTTCACAGTAAGAGTGCCTCATATTTGCATTTGTCTTCTGAAGATTTGCCAAGGATACACTCCATATCATCATTGTCCAAGGTGCTGATGAAAATGTTGAACAATATGCATCACAGTGTTGAACCACTGTCCTTGTTATTGACAGCTAACTGAATATCAAACCATTCATTACTATCCTTTGAACTCAAGGGTTCAGCCAATTTTCATCAAACCTAATAGTCCAACTGTTGAATACATTCTTCTGAATAAGATTGCTGTAGGATACAATGTCAAAATCCTTACTAAAGTTCACTTCTTTTTTCCCTCATTCCCCTATCTATTTATTTAATCATAGCAGCAATCTCTTCCAGCACAATTATTTTTCCTTCCTTCCTTTCTTCACTTCACTAGGTGTCCTGTAACTTCTCAGGGCTTCTCAAGTTTTTAAAAGTTACAGAGAGGAAAAAGAGAAATTAAGTAAAAAAAACCTAGAAAAGAATAAAAAAACCTGCTTCTCTACTCATTCTCCCTACATTGCAATGATCAGAGGACAAAAAAACCTACAGGCAGAAGAGGGGAAAATGTAACCAACAATTGAAAATTAATTCAATTTTGAAGTGAAAGTAATTTATAAATTATTAATGAAACTACTTTTAATCTAGTCACCACTTTGTATTGTTTTTCATGTTGCTTAGGTCACCTTGGATGTAGAGGAATGAAATTCACACAGATTGGAACAACTACATGGTTCATTACATTTTCTGGTTAATATTCATTTTGTCATGTTCTGTTTTCTAAAAATCTGATTTAAGTGATTTTCATCTTGCAGAAATAAAATGATGAAACAGATAAGTCATACCTGAAATAATAAAAACATTTGTATCTTAAATTTTCTTGGAGTTGCAACTACAGGTTATAGTATTGCATGGAATAAATAAGAGTCTGGACTTTGTTCCAGGTTTTGCCTGTCTCAGCAACGTGTTCCAGCACTTGAATGCCCTCAGTTAAATTCTTTTTTCTTATGTTTAAATGGGTTTCCCAGTATTTCAATTTGTGCCCATTGCCTCTTCACAGCATACCACAGAGAAAAGTCATTGATATGGTATGATATGGTGTTGATCTCTGACTCCCCCCCTTGACAGGACAAGGTGAAACAATAGGATGGAAAAGCTCATGGGTCAAGATAAAGACGGGGAGGCTGCTTACCAGTTACTGTCACAGGCAAACCAGACTCAACCTGAGGAAAATTTATTTAATTTTTGCCAAATAAAATAGATTGGGTTAGTGTAAAACAAGAACAAAAATTAAACAACACCTTCTCACCAACACTTCCCAGATTCAACTTTACTTCTTCATTCACATATCCTCTGCCCCCACCTCCGATAGGTGCAGGTAGATGGGGAACAGGGGGGTAGCAGTCAGTCTGTAACAGTTCCCCTCTGCTGCTCCTCCCTCTTCACACTTTTCCCTTATTCCAGCATGGTCTCTCCATGGGCTGCAGTTCCTTGAGGAAATTTCCACCTGCTCCAGGGTGCGGTCCTTATGAGCTGCAGTGTGGATATCTGCTCTACCATGGTCATCTCCATGGGCTGCAGGGGAGTCTCTGCCCCAGTGCCTGGAGTACTTCCTCCCCCTCCTTCCCTGATGTTATGGAACACAGGATAAAAACGGTCAAAAAACCTTGCTAAGGTCAAATTGAACAACAGACACTGCTCTATCCTTATTCACTAAGCTAGTAATTTTGTCATAGAAGGCTGTTAGGTTGATCAGGTGTTATTTCTCCTGTTGAGTACTCCCAATCATTTTCTTGTCCTTCAATGTATATGAAAACAGTTTCCATGAGGATTTACATCAGTTTCCTAGGAATTAAGGAGAGGCTGACTGGCATGTAGTTTGCACCTTCCTGCCTTTCTTGAAGATAGGAGTGACATTTGCTGTCTTCCAGTCCTCAGGAACCTCCCCAGTCACCATGACCTTTCAAAGGTAATCAATAATGACTTTGCAATAACATCAGCCAACTGCCTCACCACTTGTGTATGTGTACCATAAGGTCACATGGATTTGACTGTGTCTGAATTCTTTAATTGTTGTCTAATTTGATTGTACTCTACTAAGGGTATATCTTCATTGCTCCATACTTTTCCACTGGGCTTAGGATTCCAAGATTTCTGAAAACATGTCTTACCAGTGAAAATGAAAGTGAAAGGCTTTCAGCACCTTGGCCTTGTCTATGTCTCCTGCCACCATGTACCCTGCCCTATTCATCAGCAGACCCACATTTTCCCTAGTCATCTTTCTGCTGCTCATGTACCTGTAGAAGCCCTTCATGCTCTTCCCATCCCTTTGCCAGATTCAACTTGAGATCAGTTTTGGCTTTCCTAACCGAACTTCTGCACTTATACACTGTCTTTATATTCCTTCAGGGACACATGACTTTGCTTCCATCTCTAGTATGCCTCCTCTTTTCTGTTTGATTTTAGTCAGGAGTTCCTTGCTCATCCATGCCACTACCATTTTCCCCTGAATTTCTGCATTTCAGGATGAACCACCCTTGAGCTTGCAGGCGGTGATCCTTGAAAATCATCTAGCTCTCCTGGACACTCCTTCTCTCCAGGGCAGTTTCCCATGAGATTTTTCCAAGTAGATTCCCAAACAGGTGAAAGTCTGCTCTTCTGAAGGCCAGGGTTTTGATCCTACAATTTGCTTTGTTTCCCCTCCTCCCAGGCTCCTGAACACCAGCATCTCAGGGTCGGTCACTGCAGCCAGAGCTGCCCCTGACCTCTACATCCTAGTCTTCCTAGTTTCTAAGTATCAGATACAGCAGAGCACCTTCCCTTTTTAGTGCCTCTATCACCTGCATCAGGTAGTTATCATAAATATCTTCAAATCTTCTGGACTGCTTGTGCACTGTCGTATTGCCCTTCCGGTATATATCAGGGTGGTTAAAATCCCCCATTAACTTCATGCCACCTGTCTTCTCTAGGTTCCTGTTTTGATCTTTATTTAGTCATACAGCACAGACATTTTCTACTGCAAGAAAAAAAAAAGCGTGGTGAGTGACTTAACTCTTGGGTGTTTGTGGCAAGGTTTTGGTAGCAGGGGTTGGTTGCAGGGATGGCCTCTGTGAGAACAGACCAGGAGCTGCCTCCCTGCTGGACACAGTTCTAGCCAGCTGTGCAATGGACTTACCATAGGACACAGCTGAGCCCATCAGTGAAGCTGGTGGTGGCTCTGTGGAAATGTATTTTAAAAAGTGTAGAAAATGTTGGAAAGAAAGAGTAGGCAGGACCAAAAGGAGCGAGGAACAGCAGAGGGAACATCAAGGTCAAAGAAAGTGGAGTTTTCTCCCCATGTCCCACTGGGGGTGTGTGTATGTGTGTGGGAGTGAGTGCCTGGGTGGGCATTTGGCTGCTAGCCAGGGCTAACCTGTTACACTCTAGAAAGAAAACTAAGCAAACGACATGTAAGGGGGGATAATGCTGTAAGTTAAAACATTGCTACAGTGCACTTTCAAGTATTTCCTTGTATACTAAGTATTTGCATTATACGGCAGACAAGGGCAAAGCAATGCAGGATTAAGGAATTTCCAAACTAAAGCTGGAAAATCCTAAGGAAGCACGGAATGTTCAGTAACAGGGAACATGATGTTCTTTGGAATCTAGACAGACAGGCTACTTAAATGTCAGATTTTGATTTTAATTTGATAAGCCAACCCAATGTAAACAGTTTGCAGACTGGAAACTGGTCAGGTCCAGTAAACAGGCCCCTTCTTATTTCTGCACAGAATTCCACAGACGAATCAGACATCTCTGCCATGCTGCTTTTGAGTGTGGAGTGGGGAAAGAGTGTGAAGCTGTATGCTCCTACTCTCCAGGAGTCTGCAGAAAATACTCCTGAGGCTTTTTTTTCCTGCCATGTTGGAAAATTGCTTTCACAGATGTAAGAGTAGCTGTGAAGCATCAAGTGCAGTATTAGAAAATGGTGCTCCTCATTCATTTTATGTAGCAGTTTGCTCTTTGATTCTGTGTTAAGTAGCAAGGACCTCTCTTCTGCAATGGTGGGTCTGAAAGAGGAAGGACTGGAGAGAGATGCTTGGATAGCTTTACTCCGACATACCTGAGGACAGGAATCTGTGAGGGTTTTTTTATTAAGGTCAGATATTCCCTGTTACTCAGCTATGTGATCCTATTTTTTTCACTATCATGGGCTTGCCAGACTTGACACTGTCTCAAGACAGGCATGTCTGAATGTCCACAGGGCTGATGTTGTATATTAGAACACCCACAGGATAACAGATGGGCAGGTAAATTGAGAAAACTAGGTGATATATAACAAAAACTGATAATGGGGGTACAGAGAAAGGTGAAAAATGTTGATGGGCATTTTACACCTCTGGGGAGCTCTAAGGGGAGAGGAATGAGGAATGGAGACAATGGGTGTTGCATTCTGGATGGGGCCCTTTGCAGCATGTGGAAACATGACCATCCATCCTGTGTACTGATGTATTTTGCTGGAAGTGCTGGAGGGGGTGGGGGGGGGGGGTTGGGGGGGAAGAGGTGGCATTCTCTATGTCTCTCACAGGGCTTTCCTTTAGCTATGTGGAGAAGGCAGGACACAGACCTCTGCTCCTGGTGCTTTTCCTTGGCGCATGTGTGACCTTCTTTTTAGTTCCTTGAACCTGTACTTATATTCCCAGCATCATTAACTTCTTGAATCCCACTGACATTTATTGGGGATGAACTATCATGACAATTCACTCTCATGTCTTTCTCACATGTGTGTTCTCACTCTCATGTCTTTCTTACATGCATCTCCATCATTTACATTTCTCTATCTCTGCCTTATAGCCATATTTACATATATTCTACCCAAAGAAGACCCTGCCCAATATTTCTTAGTTTTCAGCACTCTGCAGCTGTCTGTATTCCTCTGTATACTCTGTCAGGTGGGCTGAATTTCTGGCAAACCTTAGGTGCACAGTTACGGTACGTACTACATGGGAGACGTTGCTTTTGGAACTGTTCTTTTACCTCTTCTTGTTATGCTCAATGCCTTCCAATGAAGTACATAATCTGGTCTAAAAACAGATGCTTGTGAAGCCAGCTGGGAGATCTGCTGACATTTCAGAAAAGAGGACAGCAGGACTTCACCCCAAATTACATGCTCTTCTACATTGTCTCAATCTTTAATTTAAGAAGTCTATAAATTTTTATTTTTGGTAAGGTAGTTCCTGACTCCCTGCTAGTTGGAGGTAGGCAGGGAAACCAGTATACCTTGGCTATAAGAATTGCTGGAAAATGCCTTTAATTAAACTTTCTTTCTCAGCTGCAACTCCAAGGATAGATAAAGGCAACAATAGCCCTATCATCATGACTTGACTGGTGGAAAAAGATGAACTTTGAGTTCTAAGAACCTTTATTAAAACACCAGCTCAAAGACCTACCCAGAAGCCTATGAAACTTTGATCAGCTGCTCTGAGCACCCTCCATTTTCTGTTGCTAGCGTATTAACAAACAAACAGGCTTAATTAAAGACTGCATCATTGGAAAGATGATAGGAAAACCGAGTAATACATGAAAGGGCACAACTGGTCATTAATGTCCTTTTTCTTTTGAGACTGTCTGGCTATTACTTGACTCTGCATTTCCTGGAGTCAGAGTTTAGGACATGAATGTCCACATGTGTGAGCAATTTACAGGCCAGTGTTCTTTGCTCACTGTCCCTTGCAGCAGCTCCATGCTGGTGGCCATCCTGTTAACTGTACCCGGCTCAAATAGTCCTCACAGCTCCTTCAAAGTTTCTCTTTAATTTCTCTTTAATAGCTCTACAGCTTTCTCTGATATCCCCTCCTCAGCATGACCACAAGTAGTCCTTGCTGAAGAAACTTCCCAAATACTCCTATGTCCCTTCTTTATCCAGGCTTCCTTCACTCAAGGTTGTAAATTATTGCAGTATAGGAAATGATTGTTGACTCTGGATGTATTTTTCCCATGTTCTTATAGCAGATTGCAGAGAGTTCACAGCAAATCTGAAAGTCACTGAAGCAGCTGGCCGACATGTAAAGGATAGTGGACATATATTTATAAAATCTTTGTGCTTCTGATCTGTGTGTTTCTGAAGTTTTTGTGTTCTTACAAACTGTCCTTCAAAGTAGGATCAGGTTTGGGGGTATAATAGTGCTATAATAGTGTTGACTTCATCATCTTACAAAAATGATTTTTGCATATCAGCTGCAAAATTTTTATCAGTTCAGGGTCCTTGCATAATCAGACATGTCAGAAACTTTAGAAAAAGGAAGTAAAAACTGTGGTACTCAAAAAAGAAAAAAACAGGTCAGAACTTGGCAGCACTCAATAATTAATTAATAGAATATAAAATCAGGAAACATTGCTATGCTATGCCATTAAATTGATTGGGCCCACAACTCACCTAGGAGTCCATGTGATTACTCCACTTAAAAAACTATGTATTTAGTAGAAACAACAACAAAAAAGGAGAGTGATCAGGAGTAGCCTGCACATAAAGGACACTACATAGGACAGGAACTTGTTCTCTGGAATGGAAGTGGCTGATTACACCTAAATGTCAAAAAATCTAGAAAATAATGACAGGCATGCAAAGGTGAATATGGGAAAATAGCTAAGGAACACCCGGTACCAATGAAGTAGTTTTTCTTAGAGTGCACAACTGAACTTAGAAATAATTTCCACAGAAGACCGCGAAGGTCAAAGGGTAAATGAGTTAAAAAGTATTAACAAGGGTTTTTGTGGTTTGGTTTTTCTTTTTAAATTTTGTAAAACTTTAGACTAATTTTTGGATAATATGTCCATCAGAAGCAATTATTCATACTAGTCCAGGTGGACCATCCTGTTCAAATATCTAAACCACTTTATTGGTCTCTCTGGACCTTATCCAGTTATGTTATCTCCTCTTTGAGATGATGGATAAGAACAGCCACTGTATTCAGGTGTTACAGACTTATATTGCAATGCAGCAAAAATCTGAGGACTTGTTTTGTTTTTCTCTCTATTCCCTTTTCTGATAATTGATGTAGTTTATTTTACCTTTTTACCAGTGCTGAGCAGAGGGGAAGGATCACCTCGCTCAATCTGCTGGTGAAGTTCTTCCTGATGCAGTTCAGCATTCTTGGCTACCTTTGCTGCAAGGGCATATTGCTGTCCACTAGGACTGCTTGGTCCTTCTCTGCAAAGCTGCTTTCCAGATGGTTGGTTCTCAGCCTGTGCTGGTGCATGTGACTATTCTTTCTAGGGTACAGAACTTCAAGCTTTCCTTTATTGAACTTCATGTCAGCCCTTTTCTCCAGTCTGCTGCCGAGGTCCCTATCAACTGCTCCTCCCAATTTTGTATTTTGTGCAAACTTGCTGAGAGTGTGTCTTGTCCATCATCCAGTTTGTTAATGATGATGATAAATGCTACCGAACCTATATTTTCTGGCCCTGTATTTCCTGTATTGCATATTGTTTGCAGTTTTGTCAGTTGCACCAATGTTTTTTGTTAAACTAGGGTATCCCAAACAAACTTCTGTATCTCAGGGATGTCACTACATATCATAGAATCATAGAATGGTATCATGCATAACATGGGACTATTCAGAACTGGTGCTAATGCTTCTTCTGTGGGAGCATCAGGATGCCAGCTTGCCTGCCGATCTAAACCAGCCTGCAGTTAGCTCCTGTCCTGGTTTCAGCTGGGATAGAGTTAATTGTCTTCCTAGTAGCTGGTACAGTGCTATATTTTTGGGTTAGGTATGAGAAGAATGTTGATAACACTGATGTTTTCAGTTGTTGCTAAGTAATGTTTAGTCTCAAGTCAAGGATTTTTCAGCTGCTCATGCCCAGCCAGCGAGAAAGCTGGAGGGGCACAAGAAGTTGGCACAGGAGACAGCCAGGGCACCTGACCCAAACTGGCCAACAGGGTATTCCATACCATGTGACGTCATATCTAGTATATAAACGGGGGGTGGGGTGGGGGTGGAGGGATTGCTGCTCAGGGACTAATTGGGCATCAATCAGCAGGTGGTGAGCAATTCTATTGTGCATCTTTTGTATATTCCAATTCTTTTGTTATTACTATTATCATTTTATTAGTGTTGTCATTATCATTTTTAGTTTCTTCTTTTCTGTTTTATTAAACCATTCTTATCTCAACCCATGAGTTTTACTTCTCCCAATTCTGTCCCCCATCCCACTGTGGCAGGGGGGAAGTGAGTGAACGGCTGAGTGGTGCTTAGTTGCTGGCTGGGGTTAAACCACAACATCTTTACTCCCATCTTTACAATGTTATTTTCCACTCCTTGGATCCCTAAGATCCTTATACATCTCATCTCAGTCTGGAGCATGGCACAATCATGTCTTTCCTCTCTGGAAATACTAAACCTTTCATATCAACACCTGACAAATAAATACCTTAGAGGAGATGCACATTATTCTTTGCAGGGCCAAGCAGATGTGATGAGGAATTTGGTGGGATTTCTTTGAAATTGTTGTTACTGTCAGCATGTCTCATTGTTTTGTTCCAATGTGACTACACATAGAGACACAATACTTTGCTCACAGAATCCAATCTGGAGCACACCAGGTGGTTCTCTCTGCCTGGCAGCTGTGACAGAATGTGATACATTAGTTTGCCCCAGGATCTGTTCCAGACAGACAATATAACTACTGAATGGACCACCTATATCCTAATGCAGCATAGAGCAACACATGCTTTCCTCATCATGCTATACACATCACTGTAGTGAGCTGCAGTTTAGTCCTTATTGTACTGAGGTCTATGAACTGGAAAACTGCAAAACTGCAAAACAGTTACTGTGTTCCAGCAGCAGGGGAGTATCACACCAAATGATATGCTATGTACCTGCTTGATTCTGTCAGCTTTGCTATCACAGCCAGTATTCAGAAACACTTTTTTAAACAAACCTAAAAAGAAGGTTAATATGATAAAGCATTTAGGACTAATTTTAGCCTTTTTTTTTTTTTTTTACTTTAGCACTTTAATAAGTATAATTTCCCTTTTGTTAAATAAAGTGTTTTAAAGGGAAATTTCCAGACTGTCAGGTTCCAATACTCTGTGGCCAGGCTCTTTTGGATATTCCAGACAAAGAGGGTTTAAAGTTTTAATACCAGATTTAGCTATTTGAAGATATTTGACATTAGACAGTATTTTGTTTTAGCAGAGCAAAATATGGTAATCACAACACAAACATAATACAGCAATTACAATATACAGTTGAATCACAGTACAAACGTGATTCCCATTACCAGTCTCTAGATGCTCAGTATCATGATGCTGGGCATCCCCAGTTACTGGGAAGGAATATGCGGGTTGAAGCCAACCCAAGCCCATTGCTCTCTTCAAAGTTCATTTTGCTTATTGTTTGATTTTTGTACTCTGTGTTGGCCTGAGCGACATACAGACTTCTCCCCCACCCCCCACACCCCTTCTCCCCTCCTTACTGGTCTGACTGACACAGGAGGATTATACTTCTACTGGTTGTTTTAGGAAAAATAATTTACTTTAACAGTAGTGACGCTCAACTGATACAGCTGTATATCTAAAACAAAGGTCCCCTTTGTGTTAAGATATGTTCAGCTCCCTTTAGGATAGCTGTGATCACTTCCTACATTCTTTTCTGAGCTTCTTGAGCACATCACCCTTGCTTACCATCTCTGAGCCTTCTTCTGTTGTGGGGGTTTGTTGATCAGTCTCACAGACTGTTGCTTGAATTATGTTCCTATTGTGTGCTTCTATTCAGAAGGACTGTGACAAGCTGGAGAAATGGAAAGACAGGAATCTTATGATATTCAACAAAGGGAAGTGAAAATAGGTGCACAGGTTAGTGTCAGGTAGGTACAATCCAAGGGAAGTTGACAATCCTAGGAGAGAGGAGGGGATGTATATGTTTGTGTGTTTTAACCAAAAAACCCCAAACCATAAAATAAAACACAAAAAACATTCCTACAGAAGAGAAGGTGATTACAAACAGAAATACAGAATGGCCTCTGAAATTTACAATCCACATGCTGTATCTAATCAACATTCAGCTAGATGATGTGGACAGTCCTGGAAAAGCTAGCAATGTTTGGATGCAAAAAGAGAAACAAGCAGGGTCCTGCCAATAATTAACTTTCTGCCATTTCTGTTTCTGTCTGTGCAGGGTTGGACTCCACTGGCACTAGAGGCAAAACACAGCACAGCCAAAAAGTGGTTGATTGAAAGCCATCTCTGGATATTGAATATCCTGCACAGAAATGCAGTGTGAGCAAGTCACCGGAGTGCTGACATTCCCTACAGAGGAGGGAGGGTTTGGATATGCTGAAAATAGATCCTTCTTGAGATGGAGATCAGGCAGCTGCCTCACTTTCTGTGAGCTCCGAAGATATGACTTCCCTTCCCCCATGCTGAAAGGGACCAGAAAGGACAGAGAGGTAAATTCAGCAGTTCAGATAAAGTAAAGTTGAATTATCCCCAAATTCTCAGTTTATGGCCTGCCCCTTCCAAGACCCCCGAGAGAAATTATATTCCCCCTGTTCATTCTGCTGTGGAGGTGACTTTTACATTTGAAGTAGGAATAACTGATACAAATAATGCACTGTTCTGAAAGGAGCATTTACTCATAAGCAATACAATCTTTATACTACTATCCTCATCCAATACTGCTCACTGATTTTAAGGTAGCACACTAGATAGTCAAAGACAGAAAAGTCAGCATTACTGTAATACCTGCAAGAAATCTGTGAAGGTTAATGATATGTAAGTGCAATACAATAACTCATGCAGGCTCTGGTATGCCCACAGTAATACTTTCTGTAACTGTAAAATTCTTACTGAGGCATTTTGGTGTTTGGGCTCTAGCTTATATTAAGCTCTCTTTGGTTAATGTATTAAGTGCTTTTTCCCTTTTCCCCATGTCTGATGTTATTGTTGGAGTCCTAGAGTTTCCCTCTGTGGCTTTTTGTCCCAGGCTGTAAATTCTGATCCTGCCCTTTACTGGTATGGTCTGAAGCTTCTCTACTCTGCCCACTCTGAGTGGGCAATGTTAGTCATTGCCCAGGCTGAATCTTTTCTGGGCTGGCTGGCATCTCTGCTTCCACCACAGCAAAACAGAATCTTCCAGCCTTACTGCTGCTGCTGACTTACCTGGCTTTGGGTCCTGTCCCTTCTCCATCTCCATCAGCTTTGATGAATAGAAAATTAGTTTGCTTTGTTTTAGTTGGGCAGGAAATTTGCACAGGACTAGTAACCACTGCATTCCTTGGGGCAATCTGTACCAAGTAGTGTCTACTCATGGTTAATTGTTTGTCAAGTCTGCCAAGAGGAGAGGAGTTGGAGCTTCAGCCTATAAGAATGTAGCAGCATCTGTCTCAGCATGGGCTCAAGAAATACAGATGGCAGGTGTCCCAGGACAGGTGGCAGCTCTAACCAACTGCAAGTAGGTGCAAAGTAGCAGTAGGATAAGTCTCTCTGGTTGGTCTGAAGGGGTTCTTTTGCTGACCTGTCATGATCAGACCAATACCATAACCTTGAGCTTTTACTCTGACATGGATTCTTCATTTGCTTGACAGTTACCCCTTGTTGTATCCAGTTTTCAACATTCTGGGCATCAGTTCTTTCTTCCTCTCTTATTTCTTCCTTCCCCAACCCATCATGCTCTCTCTGAACAGTGGAATTTGGCTGATATTTTGTTTGTGTGAGAATGTATTATATCTGGAAGAATGTAAAATAGATTGTGCCATCTCTGGTGCTGGCTTGGACTGCGAAATGCACTGGTGATATCCTTTCATAAACAGGATGAGGGAAAGACTTTAACATTTTTATTCAAAATTTTCCACTGCTTTTAGGTGCAGCCAGAGACATAAAAGGACTTGAAGAACTTCAGAGAAGAGATTGGCAGTCATGTGAAAGAAACTCATGCCCTCAGAAAGAGAGGTTTTTCATACTATTTGAATTTGCCAAGTCACATCAGGGTAAAGGAGCAGTGACAGGAGTAGGAGGAAGGCAATAAGGAGAGGACCTGCTAGCAGCTGGTAATACCTAGTTGTCTGTACAGACAGAGGCTCTGGAATTGGAAGGCAGGAGAAAGCTACTGTATGTGAGAAAGCAGTTGCAACACTGATTGATGACCCTTCCTCTTTGTCTCTTCTTGCTAGGTACAGCCTTCAGACTACGTTTCTTCTCTCCAGACCATTTTCCATATCGTCTTCTCATGTCCTCTCTTCCCCTCTCTCTTCCCCTCCCCACTCCCATTAGATACAGACCCTTGAGAACCTCACTTCTGAGAGTGTGGTGGGGGACAGATATTACTTAGAAGATCTGTACCTACAGATTTTCTAATGTGGCTTCCTGGCAGAAATCTGAGCTGCTACTGCCTGCATAATTGTTATTTGAATAACAAAACCCCACAGAACTTCAAAGGCATAATAGGCAGACATTTTTCAAAAAATGATTTGCTGAAATATCTTTGAGATGCAACCTTCTAGGTTTTCCTGGGCAGAATGAAAATGTAGTAATAGGCTCTGGTGGCTGTTATCTCTCTTTAGCTTCACATTCTTAGTCTTTATCTCTTGTTTTCTCCCTCTTCTACTAAATACTCTGCAACACCTACTGGCAAACACGGCTCTGTCCAGGAAGCAGCAGTCAGGTTTCAGACAGCCAAATACATGAACTATACCTATCTTGAAGATGTTTGGGCAAAAAATGAAGAGCTGCTGGTATTCCTCTTTAGAAACCTATTTTTTTTAAGTGGCAGTGCTCAATTATATAGATAGCATAATACAGTACCTTGAAAACAAGCACCGTAACACAACATGTTTCATAATCAGGTGACACAATCACAACAGGTTCCCTCTGATATCAGGAACATCTAACAGAATCTCTGAAAGAATCCTTCAGTAGTCTTAGCAGCACAACACCAATGGCACCTATTCTTCCCAAAGATAAAACATCAGGCACCTGCAGACCTTTTGCCACAATATGCTCACTTTTGTTGTCAGCCACTAGACCTGCTATTTTAGTATGATGTCTTTCATATCTTGAACCCACTTTTTGGTACAGGGTTTTTGGCACATGAAGCATATACATGAATCTCCGTCTCCAGCTTCCAATTGAGCATACAATATGCAGCATATGGACAGGACTGGATGCAATCTATTATGCATCACAGCATTTCAATGGTGTTTTGGCATTGACCAAATGCACGTGCTGCATGCTGTTTTCTGATTGATATGGTATTTTCCCTGAAGTTTTTACTAAGGTTCGTTTGAGAACCAGAAGGATTTACCTGAAAAGGGAGCTGGTTCTATATATCCTCACAGGACAGCTGGGCCCTCACTGAATGAGGCTTGATGGAGAAAAGATGAGGTTTGATTGCACTGCAGTAACAGTAATAGGCAGGTAACAGGCTGCCTATCTTTGACACCACAAGACAGAATCACCATAGGACATGTAATTGAAAGTACAGCAGAAATGGATGTTTTGGAAGCCACATCCACATGCATGTGCTGGTCCCATGCTGTCCTACATGTTGTTTTAGTAGTGCACAAGCCTAAGATGCACTTTTATGCCTCTCACACACTACATAGATTCAATGACAGTTCCTCTCTGATATTCTCCTGATTAATTACTGAAGAATATTAACCTTCACCACTGAGGAGCTCATATTAGAAGTATACAAAGAGTTCTTCTCAGAAAATAAAACAAAAACATTTTCCAGACTGCATTTCTTCAACATTTAAATGAGGAATTGTGAATTCTAAGATGTGTAAGTTGGCATCACTATGTAATTCTTCATAAATAATTTCTCACTGCTATTACTTCCTTTACTATCCCCATATTTCCTATCAAGCTGAAGAAGGCCATAACCTTTACTTCCATTAAAGAATGGTCAGAAGTAGAGCAGTTAAGTAGTGTCTGGTGGGGAGTGTCTGTGGAGAGGACAGAGGTTTAAGAACCTAAACTTTGATACCTGGTTGCTGGTATAATGTGCAGGTTTTCTGCTAAACCATTCTCCACTTTGGGATGCTGAATCCTGCATGCTTTGGGTCTGTTTCCATAAGTCTCAGTTTCAGAATTAGGTAGAAGCTGAGTGGGAATCTGGGGATCTAAATTTTGTGTATTGGCTCTGTCAGTACTCACCCCTCCCCATTTGCCTTTCCAAGGTCCAGTAAAGTTCATTTAGGCTATTACTCAGCCTCCCTCTCTATTTCTATAGAAGGGATCAGTAGATGTGATGTTCTGTTTTGTAATTCTCTGGAAAGACCTTAATGACATTTTTCTAATTTTAAGATGGTTAACCTGGAATTTTCAAAATCTTATTGTTTCAGGATGCAGCAGAGGACACCACGCCTGTATGACAGCAACAGTACCTTCATTTTAGTGGAGAACTTTGCACTGCCATTAACTGAACGTGAGTCTTTCTGGGGAGCTAGACCAAAGGAAAATGTGTTTTACTGAAGAGAGAAAAACTTTGCTCAAGCAAGTGGAAGAAAACTATGTTCTTGCAGTTAAATGAAAAAGGAAATCTTGAATGTGTTGAGGTAATATATTTTTCCATTTTTCCTCTTACAGCACTGGAAGGCTGCCTCTTTGTGTTTCTGTTCTTCTTATCCTTACTTTACCAGTTGCTTTCAGGCTCTGTAACACTCAAGTGCAATTGTGAATTTAGTCCTGAATAAGGAGGAGATAAAGAATATCCACTAAAAACACACCAGAAATTAATGTGGTTGCAAATTAATGGCCACTAGTAGAGTGATTATATGATACGGGTTTATCGATGTGACTATTGTGCAGTCATGCAGCAGTTGCGTTTCATATGGTGTCTTGTCACTTAAAAGCATGAGATTGGCTCTGTGTGTACTGGGGTTTGGAGTGTACAGATTTTCATGGTAACTAAGACTGAATCCATATCTGAATTGAGATGGGTTTTATTTGACCTCATAGATATAAAACCCAGGCTATTTTCCAACCTTTAAGCCACGGTCACCAATGTGTGAATTTGTTTATTTTCATACTCCTCAGTTACATTTCATTTCCAGTGAAAATTCACCTTAGAGCTGAGACAGAGATTTAATTTGGGGTGATGGGTTGAAATATGAATCTTATATAGAGGCCATTTGTGTTGGGAGGCTTATGTAAGACACTGTACTGGAGGAGTCAGTGATCTTGAACAAGCCATGTCTACTCTGTTGGTCCTTGTACTTGGGGCTTGAGAATTCCATGTTATTACATAAGATTTAACTTATAATATCTATGAGAAAGGTAAACTGTGTCTGCATCAAGGGATGGAAAGTCTTGATCCTGACCAGGAGACCATTGTACGTGGAGGAGTCAGTGATCTACATCACAGTTAACCTGAGCATGCCCAGGCCTGTGCTGTGCTGCCCATCCATCATAGCCTTTGGGCTGTGCTGTGCTGCACAAATCCCTTGGCTGCAGGGCACACTTAGCCAGATCATTGTAAGGGAGGACCATGCAGGCAGCAGCTTGTTGGTACTGGTGATTACACTACCAGTGTGGCCTTGCCTGTATCTAAAAGTGCAAAAAGAAGTTCTCATGTGGACATCCTTTATGAATGGAATTGGGTTTTTTTAAGAAAATTGTAGTAGCATGAATGACCTGAAAACAAGGAACTTCTCCACAGATGGGATCTCTGCAGTGTACCATGGGAAAATCCATCCTGGGTCCATCTGATGCTGCACAAACATGGGGTGCCCAGCATCTGAAGGGATTTAAGATTTACTGGGCATCTATGTTCCTCTTTTTATTCTATCTTATCCAGCTGGCTACTTTATTAAACCATTTGTTGTTGGACCTTTCTTATTGAGATCCAGAAGAAACCTGCATTGTTTATCCCCTCCTGCTGTGTCCCTGCAGTACAGCACTGGATATTGAGATTTTGCAGCTTGTTCACACCTTCTCACTTTTCACATCTTCTCACCTCAGGCCATGACTGCATCTTGAGTTACTGTAAAAGTCCTTCTTTTGGGGCTAATTAGAAAGAGCATATTCTTTTCTCAGGGGCAAAAATAGCTATCTGAAAAACTTTTTTTCTTTCTAAGAATGTTTCTACTACTCTTAAAACCAAAGGTGTGCTAGGACAATTTACTTAACTGCCTTTCCTACCTCTGGTGGAAGCGAGTGTTGGACTAGATGACCTCTGGAGGTCCTTCCAATCTCAGCGATTCTGTATGATTTCATGACCCTAGGTACAGAGCAGGCTAAGCAGCACAGCAAGGCTCTTCTAGGCAAGAAGCAGCAAGCAACTGGTTCAGGCACCTCTACATGACATTGCAGACTGCAGTACAGACCTGCAATAACAGCATGGCACACCCGAGTTACCTTGTATCTTGTTAGTCAGATAGCATTAACACTGGGGTTACGGGCCAGGAACTGAAGAAGTAACCCAGGATCTATGATAAACTCCAGCAGCTTTGCTGAAAGCCCTGCTGGTGTGTCCCCACTGCCTGTAGCAGCCCATGAGTGGGATTTGCCCAGCTGTGAGCAAGCCCAGCTGTGCTGCAGTCACACCTCAGCATCTGAACCCACTGAGTATCTAAGGCTGTGGCTCAGCAGCCATGGTGTGGGTGCACAGAGTGCTTTGCCTCCTGGGTGCACGCTCTGCCCAGAGCCACAAGCAGTGGCTGTGTCCGATGCTGCCTGTGCTCAGCCTGCCAGCCCGTCCAAACGGAGGGACATCCTCCCTCCCAGGGACCAGAGCCTGCCCTGGCCCTGGAGCAGCAGCACCTGGGCTCTGGGCTCTCCACGGCATGGCCTCTTTGCCAGGTGCTGACCCTGAGGGGGACCTACCTGCCTTGCTGCTGCATGTCGGCTGGTGGTGACAGGCACGTCAGGACATGGCAGTTGCTCTGGGTCAGCCCAAAGGCCAGCCCAGAGCAGTATCTCCCTGGCAGTGGCTGAGAGACTTGCTGGTGTCTGAGGCTGACAAAGTACGGGAATTATGAGAATGGACGGATGTGCTGAGGCTTTCCCTGAACACTGCCCCATTCCCCAAGTGCTCCTGGCTCAGGCACATCCTAATCCAAATGCATTTGTTGTGTGTGGAGTCAGGAGTGTACATCTGGTTCTCCTCACATGAATTTGTGTGGCAGCTTTTTGACTGAATGGAAACGTTCAGCATCCTCTCCCTTGGTGGTGAGGAGCTGTGCAGATTAATTATGAGTGGTTTGAAGAATCCCTTCCTTCTGTCTTTGGCCACCTGCTAATTTCACTTGATGCCCCTACTTCTTGCACAGGAAGATTCAGTCATCTATTCACTCCCTCTCACTGTCCTCTCTTGATTTTACAGACCTTATCTTACATGTGCTGGCTGTCTCCTCTCCAGCTTGAAAGGCCCAAGGCTGACTGGGCATTTTCAAGTGCTGAAGGACATTTCAGATGCCTGTGCCAGATGACACTGAATGCTTTTTCCAGTGGGAGGGACCTCTGCGGGGTGCTGGAAAATACCTCTCATTCTGATTCATGTTTGTGTTGAAGAGATGAGAAAGTTGTCTGACTCCCCAGCATGCATTAAGTGTATGATGTTCTCCTCAAAATGAACTCACCTATACTGGGAGAACCCAGCTAAGCCTGATTTGGTATGAAAATCTCTTGGCTTAGCAATTCCAATACAAACACATTTCTGAGGACCCCATCTGAAGTGCCTATTTTTATGGTTATTGATATTACTGCTCTCAGGAGTCAGGTTTCAGAAGAAAGAATCTAATTTTTTGCTGACATTGTAAAATTTGAGGGGGAGGTTAGCGGTCTCTGGAGAGTAAGTGAAGCATTTGGCTCCACCAGCTGCACAGGAAATATGATCTGGGCCAAATATAAGAACTTGGGGATTTATACATTTGTTTTGGATGTTAGAAGTTAAATTAAAGTGATGGTTCTCCTTACAGCCATACTGATATATGCCTGTCCCACACCATTTATGGTATTCCAACATTTCTCTTCTGGATTGGCCTTGTCGTTGCTGTGCAGAATCTGAAGCTTTCCTGGGATGGAATCTCTGGATGAATGTGTAGACAGACTAGTTTTTCCTCAGAGAACTATGGACACGGTTGACCATGACCATGTTCACCCTTTTTTTATGTTTCATCATCCCGGTTCTCTCATAAGTATATGAAACAACATTCATAGCGCTCTCTGCTAAGAAAAGAGGTTCCTGTGTGCCAGAGACTAAACATTTTCCTCTCCTTACACGATAAAATTGTTTCACAGAGAGAGATTTCTCAACTGCTGCTTTTACACTGGGAGGTGGACTAATTTCCTTCTTTGGCAGTAGAACTGTGGCTGTGGAACTGCAGAAAAAGTGTCCTTATATCCTGTTGGACTGACACTGTGGAATAATTACTGGAGGTGACTTAGAAATTAAACCTATATTAAAGGTACGGCATTGTTCACATGTTAAGTAAAGGTATCACATTGAAGAAGCTTTCAGGATAGAATGAAACTGGTATGCAAGCAATCCGCTCCACAGTGGTTCCCTAGACAACATTACCTGCAAACCAGCACAGAGAGCGGAGCAGAGTGAAGACTCCGTGGCCAGGCTCTGTGAATCACTGCAGAGATGGGAACTTCATGGTACTATGGTACTGATAAGCTGACTATTTGCCACCCTGGGCCAACAGTATGTCATATTTTGACAAAATGCTGTCCTTTGTGTGACCTTTGCTCATTAGAATATTATTATAATACCAAAACACACCTCAATCCCAAAAGTTACCCACCTCCAAGGTGCAACCACCCCCCCACGGAGCATGTGCTCTGAATTTTTTCTAGCATATACTTTAAAAGCAAAGTGAGAGAACTTTATACTAGTCAAAATAAAGGTATGTATAACTAGAATCACTCAAGCTCCACCTAAAAGGAAAAATAGGATAAGAAGACCCCAAAAAAGGAAGACTACTGAGGAAAGATACCATCATAGACAAGTCAGGAGGTCATTGTTGACTTCTGGGATCAGTTGACAGACTGAACCTCTCTTCCCTCCACCATAGGGATGCCTATTGGGTAAGATTCGAACCCTCGGTTATACTGAGTGCTTCCCCAGGAAACAGAATTCTTTAGAGCTCTTTTCTTTCATAATTTTATGTGCTTGTAGTCAACTCTATTATCATTTGCACATGCTTTGCACACAGTGTATTTATCACTGGCACTCCATAAGAACCTGTATTTCTGTTGCTTTAATAAACCGCACTATTCGTTAAGCTACCCGTAAAAGTTTCTCATTGAGTGCTGCCAAAGTCTCTAAGTCTGGCCATGTGAGTCCGTGGAGCACAATTAAGCTGAAAGTGCAGTGCACTATTAGTGCATCTGTAATTGTGAGAGTTCAATAAGTTGAATGCAACCGGACTAGTAGTGCCAAATTGGGTATCACTCAGAGTCTAAACCTAGCCATCCCCAGCCCCTCTGATATCTGAGGATAAGCTGGAACACAAGGTGGTTTATGTTCTGCCAAATTACTTTACCCTTTCACACGACACTTACCTGTTCTCTGTGTAATACAGCAGGAGGGAGATCTCCTATGTGGCATCAGATTTCCATAGTGAACCAGGATCATCATGTGTTGGGTTCATGAGAAGTGTCTGCAGCAGCATCTTTGTCCTCCAAGTCTTCAATATCAGAGGTCTTAAGAGGCACTAACTCAGAAAAATTATGGTGGTAAGTTTTATCCTCTATATCCAGATGTTATGGAAGGTTTCACTTAGCAACCTACTTCATGCTCAGATGAGTTCTGTCTTCCCTCTGTTCAGCCAGGAATGCTACATCAGTGCCAGACAAAACAGCATGTGCTCAGTGGTCACAGAATATTGCAGAAAGGTGAGTTGTAATATCAGGACCTTGACAATGTACCACAGGGACTGGAGAAGACTGGGCTGTTGTTGACAGTGGCTTGCACTTAGCTCAGGGAAAGGTGCTGGGCTTCCATCAGTTCACTCTTGACAAAGCAGCAGTTCCCTCATGTCCTCAGCTGACATGTCCATAGGACAGTCCTGCCAGTGGCAAAAGGCTTGTTAACATGCCCAGGAAACAATTCACACATGCAGTGTCTACTTGGATTGTTTGGAAACAGCCTGTGGCATGGCATCTACTAAACAGTGGATTATCTGCATAACAAGGAAGTTTGGCACCTAAGAGTTTGGCTTTCATATTATGCAAAGCATTCAGGCTACTTCCAGCACAGGCCAACCATGCAGTTCGGTAGGAGGGAGGCATGCACAGAGTAAGCAGTTCAGAGCCAGGACAGTGTACGGACAGGATGCTGATACCAGCACAGCTTTGTTTTCTCAGAGAGGAGAAAGGAAAGGGAGGGGGTTGACCTTAAGACTTGGAGAAGAAAATGCTGGAAAGGTATTTCTTGGTGTTTCTTGAATTGTGACTGTCAAATTGCAGATGACAAAAAAGACCCCTTTTTAGGCTGTACACAAGTGTGCAAGAGAGCATGTGTGTGTGTGTCTCTGTGGCAATGTACAAGGGTTCCCCCACACACCTGCATTTTCTATTGCTTTGACCCAAATGCTATGCCATCTCTCCTGCTGGGAAATGTCCCAAATGAACAAGGCTGGTTGGCCTATGGCAAAAGGCTTTTACCAATAGTCCTCTGAGGGCATATTGGGCTGGACACTGATCACAAACGTACCACTTTGGTCGGTTCCTCTCCCTTTTATTTTGATCAATTTGCTTTCCATCAAGCTTCCTCCTTGTCAATGCTGAGCAAGTAACATATTTTTAATATAGAAAAGGAATAATGAAGTTTGTGCCTTCCCAGCCAGATCAGCCAGAGGACCTTTCCAAATATGCTCCTCATTCACTTGTTATCTCAGACACTGCCAGAATATTTTGAGCAGCAAACACCCCTGCAGCCCTGCCAGCTGAAGGGGGTCAGCTGGCAGGCTGGCTGTCCAGTAGGGAAACACTCTTTTCCCCACCTCACATTGCTCAATACTTGACTGTTTTCCACCTTAAAAGCAGTTTCCCTGCTGGCTTTGTTCCAGAGGTGTTTCTTGTCAGGGAACAGGGCTGAAGCTGACAGTGTGACAGAGGAAAGACAGCCACGGTTCCAAGTCCAGGTCGAACCAAGTAGTAAGGCTGAGCATGTATTCCCAGAGGGCATATGCACATGGAGCACACATATGCAACACATATGTACATATATACACAGCTGGCTGCACAGGTGAACACACTCAGCCTTCACACAAATACAAGCTGCATAAGCTGCCTCATCCTGATCCCCTCTGACAGTTCAGGATGAAGGTCCAGTAGTGGCAATATAGATAGACGTATGTACAAAGTGAACCTGCCTGCATCTGGGTATAGACACTCAGTGTGCCTGGTAGTTGTTCCTGGATCCCAGTCTCCGCAGGCCACATAATGTGTTCCTGATGGCTTGTAAGAATGCAGCTCTAGAAATCTTTCCTGAAGAGGGACTGGACAGGTGTTAAATATCTGAAGGAATGGGAGGACTTTCCTTCTTCCCTTCAGGCAACCTGTGTTTGACTACCTACTGCCATTGTACAAAGCAATGTTTTGTTGCTTTGTTTACAGATCTCATTTTTAGGGTGTGGTTCAATGTTTTCTCTTACAGTTCTGTTAATAACCATTGCTTTTTTTTCCTCTCATGCAAAATACTGGCTTCCCCAGCTCCTTTGAGTTATGCGTTGTTGAAACCTGCAGAAACCTGCAGCCTGTGATTTTTCCAGAAGTGTTTTCTATGCCTGGGCCCCAGTGGCTCCAATTCTCTGATGACTGTATTTTTTTTGCAGTTGTCACCAGATCTGACATTGTTCTGGGCATGCCTTTCTAGAGGGAAGATAAGCATGTTGTTGCTTAACTGTACTGCATGATAGGTCAGTTGTTCTCATTCATGTGGATAAAAAGCTTCCATGTTGTTCAGCAAGGGCTAGATGACTGGATCATGTGAAGAAGTAAGTGAACTGGGGTTGAATATTCCTCCCCTGGTGTTGGACTTGGCTTCAGTGTGTACATTCCTGATGGAGGTCAGTCCCATTCCCACCATTTTCAGACAGGGTTAGTGCCTGATGTGTATTGGCATCTGTCTTGTGCCTGATCCCCAAAATACTATGACATTACTCATTTCCTCAGTTCAGAAAAGAAACTGGACCATCCTTTCTGAAGTTGTTCTGCTGGCAACCCATTCCTGCCAATCTTTTCCATCTACTTGTCAGGACAGAAATCCCTAATAAAGTTAGTAACATTGATTTGAAAATATTTGAGGCTGATCCACACTCAAGACTTTGATTAATTCTGATAATGTTTGTGAGGTTTGAAAATATTTGAGGCTGATCCACACTCAAGACTTTGATTAATTCTGATAATGTTTGTGAGGTGCTTTGGTAGCAATATAGGTTAAGCAAATTCTTATCTCAAGCTTCTGCCCTCCTACGTAGAGAAACACAGCTATTTCTGATACTCCATATGAACTGCTTAAAGGAACTCACAAAGTTAAAAATAACTTTGCCAAAAAGAAGGTGCCTATCTCTCATAGCCTCTTCTACTTTGAACTTTCTTAACAACTGAAGTGCCTACATTGAATCCTATTGTCCCAGGCAAACACAAGGATCTTAGGCCTGGGATGAAAGTAACAGTGGTATAGACGAATCTTTCTCAACGAAATAGAAAGCTGATGAGCTACTATCAACGGACAATTCTATTTTCCTTGATAACCTTTTTAAATTTTTTTAGATCTAAACAGGCATAGCTCTGTGCTGGAGTGGATCTGGCCTCAACCAGAGATGTGGCAGTAACCTCATGTTGCTGCCACTAAATTTTTCCAGCAGAGGCATACTTCCAGAAAGCACTGACTAGCAATGACCTTCTTCCATGCCCTGCACTGCTCTGATTTGTATGCCTGCCTTAGTGGCAGAAAAGTGAGAAGTAAGGTCTTCTTGAAAGCTGTGTGCCAGTACTGAAAAGTGTGCAAGCCACAAGGCCAGCTTGTATGGATTTAGAGGCTTACTAGTAAGTGAGATAAGTGCAATTTTGTCTTTAGCATATCTAAAGGCACCTTCACAATGAACGTCCAGCCCATGTTATACTGCTCTGTGAACTGTTGCATTTGCTGTTCCACATTTGAGGTTCCTGTCATGAGATCATGTTAACAATGCCCCACCCAAATGCAGGTGCCTATTCATACATGTGGTGACAGAAGAGCAAGGCAGTCTTAGCACTGCTTCAGTGTGAGCATTGAGGCACCCAGCGTTGATTCAGACACCTTTTTGCACACACTTGCTGGCTTGTAAGGCATGACTTTATTCTACAAAAGCTGTGCTGGTACTTATGCAATGTATTTTGTTTCTTCCTTTTTTAGCAGTATCTGTTGATATAGAAATCAGACGTGCACGCATGTATTCTCGATTCACTCCTGAGTCCCTTTAAAAGCCTGATGTTACATTTACCATTTCCATTTCTCTGGCATTGATTTAAGCACTGGTTATATGCCCCAGAAAATAATCTAGTTTCTTCAGATTTTAATTCATTCAGCAATATCAGGTGAGTACCATCTCTTCCTGGTGCATTGTTTCTCTTCGGTTTATTCCAAAACACCTTGTATAAAAAAAGTGGGAACATCCCTAATTGCTCTGTAGTGAAAAATCAACTTTTTTGCAGAGGTCTTATTTTATTCTGTGCCCTCTTTACAGCCTGATCATCTGTTGGTTTTCAAATGCTCCTGAAAACTTCACTGCAACCAAAAAACTCAAAAAAGTCTCCCAAGGGGTTTCTGGTAATCTAGACCTAGCTCCACAAGCTGCTTTCATTTAAAAATAATTTTTCATTTAAACACATTGATAAAAATTATTCTTGGTGCAGCACCTTTGCTATCACAGCAGAGTAGATGTCTCTGAATGGTCAGTGTAGAACCAATGTGTCTTCAGACAGCCATTACCAACTTTATTCACGGAAGCAGTTTTACTGCTCCACTATGAATAATGTTTTCTTCTTTGCAGTTAGCTATACTGGACATGAATCTTGTCAGATAAAAGACTAAACTGTGATTTAGAAAGAACTAAAACTATCAAGGTCTCCAAAAAAACCCCAAACCAAATAAAGTGGCCAGATCTTATGAATCTATAGATTATTCAGTGCAACACTTCATTTGAGAAACATTCCCCATGAGATTTGCAGCTTGCAAGTGCTGTTGCTGGCCATCAGTAGATTAATAGATGTTCTTTCCCCCCTCCTGAAGTAAAAACCAGCAAAAAATGCTTAGCTTTTCTGCTTGTTTTCCTTTAGTGATCTTTATATACTTCATTTGTTACTGTTTCTTATGTATTCTCTCGCACAGGCCTGCTGCTCATAAAATGCTTATAATAGACATATAAATATATAGACACATATTGATGCTTGAGATGAGACCATTTGGATCATCTTTAGAACCTTTTCTCACATTGAAACAGATTAGTCCCAATGGTGCAGTTAGTGGCACCACTCTTCAATGATGGTTTTTGTCACTTTCAAATTTTGTCACTTTCAATGTCACCAACATTGATGCTGGTTGGAAATGTTGCAGCAAACACTGAAACAGTCAGACATGCAGAGACATATCTGCTTTGTAATAAGCTACTTTAAAAAGCTCACAGGTAACACAGACAAAGACACCAACATTTCCAGTTAAATTGAGTTTTGTACTTCTTTGGATTACCTGATACACCAGATTATTTTATTCAAAAATGTTCCCCATGAGATTTGCAGCTTGCAACTGTTGTTGTCGACCATGGTCTCAGTTATGAGCAAGGCATGCTGGAGGCATCAGTGCACCCTGTGGAATCTCAATGAGCCATCTGGCAGAGAATTCCCAGCCTCTGCTGCAGCAGCATTTCTGCTGCCCTCTGTGTAAAACAAGTGCTCCCAGGAACGTTAGTGCCAAAGAAACAGAATTGCTGAAACACTGATCATTCAGAGCAAGACTTCCCAACACTAAGATGCAGCACTTGACTCTGGAGATGGTAGGACACACTTTACTTATTAAAACCTGTCTTTCTCCTGTGGAGTAATGAAATACATGCTTTTAGTATTCCCTGCAGGAAGTGTATAGTCCAAAGTGGTGGTGGTGTGCTATGTAGTTAAAAATAAATAGCATAACGAGCATGAGATAAGACTAGAGATATTAACTGATTTTTGAGGAAAAGAGATTGATGAACAGAACTACCAGAAACTTAAAAATACTCAGGGGGAGATATACAGAGTGGATACAGGGCAATTTTGGCCCTTCATGACATTGGCCATGGCAAAGGAAAGGTAGCATTTCTGGGGCTAGAAGTTACTTGTGAAGACTGCCTTGTCCCATGCACCAAAGCATGGAAGGACTGTGAAGATCTGTCTCCTAATTGTACTCTCTTGACTCTGCTCCAAGGTTAGTTTTTGTAATGCATTTGTGGTATAGCTTAATGGTATAGAGAAGTCTGCCACATAAGTATGTATAATGTTTCACACTTCTTATGTCTTTCAGAAGAGAGAGCAGGAAGAGAGCAACTGGGACTCCAAAGATAGCTCAGCACCACTTAGCTGTGGAGAAGAAGGTAAAAAATAATACCTAGGCAGGTGCTGAATGAATGTCAAAGTTGCACAGTTACTTAGGCCCCTCCTATCTTTCCAGCAAGCATCAACTGAAAAAAACTGGAAAGTGGGCCCTGAATGAAGACGTGACATTAAGAATGCCCTTTCCATCATTCACCAAAGCAGCTGAGGAGCTCCTGTTACAGAGCAGGTGAGTGGGGTGAGAAGGCTTGGTGGTCTCTGGGTAGAACAAACAAAAAGAGAGACAACAGGTGGTAGAAGGAGTTGAAGCAGGAGAAGGATTTGGAGCAAAGGGAAATCAGAGTTTCTAGTATAGCATAAGCCTGAGAAAGTGACTGCTCCCCTGGAGGTCTGAAAGCATGTTGATCAGTTGCCATCACCAACAGATAACAGAGGTGCCATAATATCAGCTGATTAATATAGTTTTGATGCCTTGCTTTTGAATGCTGCGAGTGGAAGGAATATGCATATCATCCTTTGTCTGAGCTGTGGCTGTAATCTTCTGAAGTACTGTTAGAAATTACTCATGATCCAAACACCAGTTTGAACGCCCAGAACATCTCCTGACAACAGAGTAAGGTGCCTGCAGTTACGTACAGAAATATTGTGGGTTATCTTGTATTATCTTTTTCATGCTTCACTTCCATGAGGGTTCATCCACAATCTCAAATCACCCCTAGGAAAAACAGATTTTCTGTGTGTTCATCCTAAGTGTTTCCTTGTTTGATTTCAGTGTTTCTGTATTGCAATGTGTAGGCATGGACATAGTCCATCTTTCGTTAAGGTCAGATTTTTTCTACCCAATGTAGGTGTCTTTCAAGATGGGACAAACATTAAAAATTGTTTTGGAATGCTGTGATTTCACATACCTAGAAAGGAGGAAATTCTGAACATTTTCAAAAGCACTAAGGGATGGGTAAACTTCCTGCCTAGCTTAAACTCTAATACTCTTTCCACTTACTAGTGTGTCTGCCACGAAGAGCATCACATTTAGGCTCTCTGTATGTAAAGCGTTACCAGCTTGCAAGACAGTAGTATGTCAATCAATGCCCAATGTATAAACCCACTCTCTCAGCTTTCCCAGGAACATCCCACACTCTACCTGCCCTCCCCGTCCCCACCAGTACCTCTGCTTTCCCAAGGTACACACCCCTTCAGTGTTTTTCAGCCATTTTTTTTGGCACCATTGCTCACAAGGACTTGGGGTGTGAGGAGGCACCAGACACAGCCTGCCTGCCTGCTCCTCCTGCAGTGCCAGGACAAAGCAGAGGTTCAGAAAACAGATCTGTTTCCCAAGGCACGCTTTTACCCATCGAGACAGGCATTGAGGTACTAAGGCAATGGGCATGAAATGGGTGGATGGACAGTGGGTTCACAAGAGCAGTGTGGATTCCCCTTCTGGAGTGTACATACAGCTGTTACAGTTGCTCCCAAGCCAGTTCCCTTCATCCCTCTGTTCTTCTTTTCACACCTCTGGCCTCTGAAACCATGATTCTGCACCTAGGAACAGCAGCTACATGCACTATGACCCAACTGCTTGAAGAGGGCTGATGTTGTAACTAGCAAGTGATCTCACAGATGATCAAAAGCAGCAGAGTTGAAGTCCAAGGTCAGGTACCAACAGCTAGATGATGTTTGTCTGATTGTTCCCTTCCTTCCTTCCTTCCTTCTTTCCTTTCTCTCCCTGTCTCACTTTTTTTGCTCTTTCTCCACTTATTTCTCTCAATCTCTCTCCCCAACCCCCTTTCTCGCCCTCTCCCTCTCCCTCTCCCTCTCCCTCTTCCTCTTCCTCCTCCCCTCCTCTCTTGCTTTTTCTCTTTCGCTCTCTGTCCTTCTCCTTTCCTGTCATTGGCGAGGAATGGACTTTTTGGTCAAGGCAACGTTTCTAGGTCCTGAGTATATGTCTTGGAAGTGCTTGGAGAACAGCAACGATGAACATTATTATGACAAATTATTGACAAGAAGTGTCTGATATCAATAATGTTTTTCCCAAGATCAGTTACCTTTGCATCAGCACTTACCAGGTCACAAGCAGTCTGACTCCAGAAATAGTGTGTCCATGCAAAATGACTCCTGTCCTCCAGTTAAGGCAGCAAATCACAAAGTGAGTAGAAATTAGTTTTCCTTACTCCTCCCATTAATATTCCCCTCTGATTCCAAGAAGCCTTCAGTCACGCTTTCCGGGATGGCCAGTGGCAAGGCCACGTCAGCCCCGTGCAATGTGTGGGACTTGTCCCCATTTCCTACACATGCAGTTTGAATTAGGTAATCGGACCAAGACGTTGTCGTTTAAGGAACCTGCAGCATTACCTTTCATCAGTTGAGCACTTAGGAACAAATTTTTAAGCCACGATTTCTTACAGGTGAGAGATGAGCCCTAACATTTTCAAGTGCTTCAAGTGCATTGTGATTCTTCCACAGTCAGGCCAGGTTGTTCGTTTTGGATGGTCATTGTAATATTGTCCAAGGGGAACAGGGAATTTGGGCATCAAAATATGGTCCCCAAAGTTGATGTGGCATTTGCTAGTCAGTCAGCAGGTTTAAAAAGGTATCCATGGAGCTAGAAATACTTCACCACACTTTTACTGAGCCACAGCTGCAATACACTGACTTCGGAATTAAGCTTTTGCATTTGGTATCATTTGTTTGTTTGTTCATTTAAAGAAATATGTGCCTTAGTACAAACAAAGTCCTTTTGCTTCCTTACAACGTGTGGAAACAAAGGTTTTGTCCGGGAAGAATGAATCCCACCTATTTCTTGGGAGCATGCTGTGGGAATGGAGAGAGGAGAGGGGTGGTTTCCCTTCTTTGGTGCCCAGATATCGCTGGCGTTGTTGCAGCTTTCACAGCTTCACAGATAGAGATGCTGTCTCTCAAGAGCATCACTTACAGTGACACAGGAGTCAGCACAGGGTGTCATCTTTTCCTTAAATATATTTAGCTGCTGCCTAGCAAACTACTTCCATATTTAGTTATAAGGTGGGTGGATTTCTTGGGTGTAAACCTCAGTGTGCTTCGGGGAAGGAGGACCTCCTAACCCCGAATGCTGTTGCTGCAAACACACGGACTGCTGTGGTCGGTGCAAAAGGCTTCCTTCCTGCCGTCTCCTCCACACTTCCCCTCCAACAACTCCAGCGCCCTTCCCCAGCAGCTTCACAGCTCCTTGAAGCTCCCTAGCAATGCAGAGCTGGCCAGGAACCTTGAGGGAGCCATAAATGTCCCTGTAGTGAAAGAGAGCCAAGTCTTTTTTACCATTCCTGACACCTCCTTGTAGAATCTGCTCTTAGCAGCTACGCCGTGCACCAGGGTCCAGTGCTGCCAGAATGGCTGTTCCATATTTTAAGTACTGCTTCTGGCCTTGCAGGAAACAGGCTGTCATTTGTCTAAGAACTTCAGACCAGCACACGTTGTGTAGGTGACTTGTTTCTTTCTGTCCATCCAGGATGCAGTTAGTAGCTACGTTCCAACTCATCCATTGCCGGAAGAGTCATACAGGGAGGACACAGTCTGGCATTATCATCTATGGGCTTTTCCTCCATAAAGTGCTAGATTTTGTGATTTCTTTAACTCTGTAGTGTTCCCACAATTATTCCCACCGGAAGCTTTATCTTACGTGATCAAAACTTTTTCCTTTAGCTTTTCATATTCACACATAACTCCACATTATTCCTTGGCACAAAAGCTTATTATAGTCTTATATTAATATTTTGTTACCGGAAAACACTATTCAGTAGGGCAGCAGTTCCTAGCTTGTTCTGGTGGCTCTACATGTTACATTGGCTGGGGCTTATCCCATAGTGAGTCCTCTTGTTCACGGCTACTCTGCCAACCCGTTCATCAATGCCCATTTCATTTACAACAGCAGCATCCTGTCTTAATATTGGCTATTCTGTCTAACAGAGAAAGTAAGGAACTGCAATGTCTTCTTATCCAAATACATTATTTGTTTTGCTTTAGCACTGATTGTTATTAACTTCTTCCATAGAAAAAGCTCTGCCTGACGTTTAATTTTGCTCAATAAAACCCCACTCTCTAGAGTTTGTGGCCTTCACCTGCCTTGTTCAAAGGAGGCAGCACCTCAGTCCTTGCGTAAGTTCCTCCATGAGGACTCAGAGACACCCAGATGCCTTTGGGGCTCCAGATTTATTTTTTTTTTTTTATGGGGCAACTTGCCTCTAAACCCAGCTTGCCAAAGTGAGAATGGGACCAGCAAAGACACCCTCTGTGTACAGCACCCGTTTAGAAAGAGGACTCCCCAAGGCAGAAACATTTTTTGCTGTGCCAGGACAGTCAAGGTACTCATCCTGCTTTTGTCCTGATCCTCTCCTCTTGCCAGTTTGGGGATTAAATTAGTGTTATTCCCTACCCAGTAATGTAATAGGACACAGTGGAGAAATACTGGTGATGGGCTAAATAAAGCTCTACTGCTATCCAGGGGTTTAAGTGAAATAAAATGTTTCATTTGAACATGCCCCAGACTTATGTAACTGCACAATTGAATTGGAACAACCAAAACCACTGTGTATGCAAAGGAATCTACGTTCTTTATTCTCTAGGCATTAACACGGTTACAAAGACTCATTGAAGAAGAAAGCGACTGAGAGGTTCACATTTTGTGCAGCCCTCAGGTCACTTTGCTGCCTCATGACATCCTCACTCTTCCTCCCCTATCTTCTTGCTGTGAAACTCCCGGCTCTTCACTCGGAGCTTGTTGACCTGCGACTCTGCAATGTCAGCCCGCTCCTCAGCTTCCTCCAGCTCGTGCTGGATCTTGCGGAATTTGGAGAGGTTGACATTGGACAGCTCCTCCTGTGCGGGGAGAGGGAGTTGGTGGTGAGGATTCAGGAACTTCTCAGTCAGTGGATGTGGCCCCCAGGTTTGTTTAGTCTGATGTCCTGTATAAAACAGGCTGCAGATTTTCCCTCAGTTCATCACTGACTGCTGCAGGGTGCCCAGAACTCAGCAAGGCCTCATGACACCATAGTAAATGGTGTGGCCAAGACTGTTGTGTCTTGGGAGTTTCTTTCATGCCCCTTTCCTGCTATTCATACTCATCTCAATGAGCGTGCTGCCCCAATGGAAGGTGGCTCCTGCCCATTCTTCGAGCAATACTTACGGCCTCCTCAGCTTGTCTCTTGTACGATTTCACCTTCATTTGCAGCTTGTCCACCAGATCCTGCAGCCTGAGAATATTCTTACGGTCTTCCTCAGACTAAAGCAGTTGGCAAGCAGGAAAGAGAATGAATTGTTGGTTCTGCATCATGTGAGGTTAAGAGTTCCCCTTGGGGATGGTGTGCACAAAATCTGACTTGCTGTGAGAAAACTCTCTCAGCCCAGGGCGGCCTCCTGCCTTACCTGGTAGGTCAGCTCCTTCACCCTCCTCTCGTACTTGCGCACACCCTTCACGGCTTCAGCGCTGCGCTTCTGCTCAGCATCAACCTCCCCTTCCAGCTCCCGCACCTGCAATGAGAAGCCCATCCTTGGAGCTTCCCTGGTATCTCTCCAAGGGACATGCTCACTCATGCACAAATACAAGTCCCACGCACTCTGGCCTCCAGCTTCTGGATTTGCTTCTTGCCTCCCTTCAGGGCCAACTGCTCAGCTTCATCCAGACGGTGCTGCAGGTCCTTCACCGTCTGGTCCAGGTTCTTCTTCATCCTCTCCAGGTGGGCGCTGGTGTCCTGCTCCTTCTTCAGCTCTTCTGCCATCATGGCCGCCTGATGAGAGCAAAAGGTCAAAGCCATTTTCAGGCTGGAGATGTTCTGGGGACTACACATCCACCATCAGCAGTGAAGGGAGCCCCCGACTCACATCTGTGATGGCCTTCTTGGCCTTCTCTTCAGCATTGCGGGCCTCCTGGATCGTGTCCTCCATTTCACCCTGGATTTGGGCAATGTCTGTTTCCAGCTTCTTCTTGGTGTTGATCAAGCTGGTGTTCTGTTGAACAACAAAAACTACTGTCCAGTTAGTTCCAAAACAGAACGCTTATCTTAGAAATTTACTGTTTAAATTTAAACTTATCATCTCTACGTCTAATATTAGCATCCTCCTTCAGATGGTGCATCCTGTCAGGTCATACACAGCTAGAGAGCGTAGAGTTCTTAAAACCTTAAGAAGCATTTCTGACTCCTGTTAATGCAATCCTACTCATTTAGCTAGAATCCAATTCTTTGTACAAGCCTTTTTATTACAAGAGATGATTTAAGAACTCACAAGGATGAAAAACCTGGAAAGGGAAAAATAAAACGGCTCTTGAGATTTTTAATCTCATGAATCTAACCTGAGTGTGGAGGAGCTGAACTCTCTCACTTGCATCCATCAGTTCCTGCTCAGCCACTTTCCTCGACCGCTCCGTCTGCTCCAGGGCTGCCCGTAGCTCCTCTATTTCAGCCTGCAACAGGTTTGCTCTGCGCTCCACCATGGCCACCTGCTCCTTCAGGTCCTCCTGTGTCCTGAGAGCATCGTCCAAGTGTATCTGGGTATCCTTTAAGAGAGAAAAGAGAAATTATAAGGCGGCACAGCACTGTTGCACAATGGCAATTACCACCAGTCTAATAATCATTATGTCAGTATAATACATGTAGGGATTGGCGCTCGGAAGATCTCGCGATGTACGGAAAGAGAAGGGTTAAAGGAGGCGGGATGACCGACAGACAGTATGTAAGGGCGTGACGCAGTTGAATAAACGCCATTTGCAGCATCCTCATATTGGTGTCAGTGCTCTGTGGCCCAGGGTATGGTGGACCCTGTGCCGAGTCCCACGGGGTGATCAGACGAATGTCTACAAATACATATATATTTATAGCTATAATATGTATTTATATGCAGAATTATTATGTCGGTATATGCACAGTATCTAAGAATGTGAGCAGAGGAGATCGATACATGGTATTGCACACTGTCCCAGGCTGAGTGACAGCCCTGCCTAAATTTAAGGCTGCGCCAGGGGAAGATAAGCCTGAATTAAAACTCCAGCTGACTGACAAAAGTAGCTTACCAGGTGAAGGAAACTGGACCTTTGTCCCTGCTTGGGGCAGAAGAAAGAACCTTCCCCCATCCTCTGAAGTGCCACTACATAGCAGACACGATACTCTGGGCTTGAAAAATGAAGAGCACATGAGTAACTGACAGGACCCAGGAAAAGTCAACCATGTCAAGTTGATCCAACTTGAGAGAAAACCCACTCACGTTAGAACCAGTGCCACCAGAAAAGCACATAAGGTATTAGCAATGGGAGATTCCTTACTGAGAGGCACCAAAACACCCATTTACCATCCAGACAATTTCTCTAGAGAAGTTTGCTGCCTACAAACAGCGTGCATTCATGGTGTCAGAGAGGCTGCCAAGCCCGGTGAACCCTTCAGATTATCATCCGCTCCTAGTATTCCATGTAGGCTTTAATGATATTGCAACAAGGCAACTTCTAACCGTCAAAAGAGACTCTATGTCCCTTGGAGCAATGTTAAAAGGATCTGGAGCACAGGTGGTGTTCTCCTCTATCCTCCCAGTCAGGGGAAGGGGTTCAGGAAGGAGGAGGCAAATTGAACAGGTGAACGCCTGGCTGTCTAGCTGGTGCCAAATTCAAGGTTTTGTCTTCTATGATTAAGGATCTGCCTTTGAGAAGCTCGGTCTGTTGGGAGCAGATGGGATTCACCTGACCAAGTGGGCGAGAGGGTCTTCACCAACAAGCTGGCCTGGGCTTTAAACTAGACTTAACAGGGGAAGAGAATGGAGTTTTGAGTAACAGAGAAGAGCCAGGGGCTGCTGATATGTTAGGAAGCAACAGGAAAACATCTGTGAAATGCTCCAAAAGAACTGGAGTTTGTTCCTCTAAAAAGGTGATATGGTCGATAGCCCATCTGAAGTGTCTCTATACCAATGCATGTAGCATGGGAAACGAACAGGAGGAGCTGGAAACCACTGTGCACCTAGAAAGCTGTGATCTAATCGCTGACACTGAAACTTGGTGGGATGAATCACACGACTGGAGTGCTGCAATCAATGGCCATAAACTGTCCAGAAGGCACAGGCAAGGAAGGAGAGGCGGGCAGGTTGCCCTCTATGTAAAAAATGGATTGATTGCAGAGAGCTGTCTTTGAAAAACAGTGATGAGCCAGGTTGAGAGCTTATGAGTAAACATTAGAGGCCAAGCCAACAAAGGAAACCTCGTGGCTGGTGTTTACTGCAGGCCACCTGACCAAGGGGAGCCTGTTGACGAAGTGGTATTACTTCAACTATGGGAATCATCATGCTCGCAGGCTCTGATCCTGCTGGGGGACATCAATCAGCCTGACATCTGCTGGAAAAGCAGCACAGCAAGCTGTAAGCAGTCCAGGAGACTCCTGGAGTGCATCAAGGATAGCATCTTCGTCCAGAGGATAGGCAGCCCAACCGGAGGAGAAGCATTACTGTACCTGTTGCTTACCAACACAAACGAACTAATTAGAGATGGCAGCCTGGGCTGCAGTGATCGTGCCCTGGTGTCATTCCCAATTGTGAGGGATATGGGCCAGATGAAGAGTAAGGTCAAGACCCTGAATTTTAGGAGAGTGGACTTTCAGTTGTTTGAGGAATTAGTGGGTGAGACCCCCTGGGAAACTGCCCTCAGGGATAAAGGAGCACAAAAGAGTTGGCAGCTCTTTAAGAACATTTTTCTTAGAGTGCAAGAGCTCTCGATTCCCATGTGTGAGCAATCAGGCAAGGAAGGCAGGAGAACAGCATGGCTGAGTAAGGACCTCCTGGTCAAACTGAAGTGTAAGAAGGAAATGCCTAGGCAGTGGAACCAAAGACATGTATCCTGAGAGTGTAGGGATGCTGCCCGGATGTGTAGGGGTAGGATCAGGAAAGCTAAGGCACAGTTGGAGCTGTATTCCTGTTGTATTAAGCTTTGGCATGGCCTCACCTTGAGTATTGTGTGCAGTTCTGGGTCTCACAATTTAGAAAGGATGTTAAGGGTCTTGAGTGCATCTAGAGGAGGCCAAGAAAGTTGGTGAAAGGGCTGGAAGGCATGTCCTCTGAGGAACGGCTACGGACACAGGGTTTGTCTAGTTTGGAGAGGAGAACGCTGAGGGGCGACCTCATTGCCCTCTAGCCCTCTACAGTTTCTTGAGGAGGGGAAGAGAAGAGGGAGGTGCTGATCCCTTGTCCCTGGAACCCAGTGACAGGATGCTGTGGATGCCCCATCGCTGGCAGTGTTCAAGCTCAGGTTGGATGGGGCTTTGAGCAGCCTGATCTACAAAGAGATGTCCTTGCCCCCAGGAGAGGGGCTGGACTGGATGATCTTTGAAGGTCCCCTTCAACCCAAACCATTCTATGATTCAACGATATTAAACAAGCTAGACACCTATGTGCACATCCTTAGCTTAACAGACCTTGAGCACTGCCTGTGTGTTTCTCAGGTTCTTTTGTGCCTCTGCAGCCACGCGGTTGGCATGGCTCAGCTGGATCTCCATTTCATTCAGGTCTCCCTCCATCTTCTTCTTCAGACGCAGGGCTTCATTCCTGCTCCTGATCTCAGCGTCCAGGGTGCTCTGCATGGACTCCACAATTCTGAGGTGGTTTCTCTTCATCTGGTCGATCTCCTCATCTTTCTCTGCTATCTTCCTGTCAATCTCAGACTTCACCTGGTTGAGTTCAAGCTGGAGGCGCAGGATCTTCCCCTCTTCATGTTCTAGGGAGGCCTGGAAAAGTGGACACAAACATCTATAATGTTGATAAAGCTACTGCTTGCTTTCTAGGTAGTTACAGAATATTTCAGGAAATCTCAGCTGGCTGCACTCCCCAGCCAGGACAGAGCAGGACCAAACATTTTTTAGCCACATTTCCCCATTGCTAATATTTTTAGTGCAGATACCAGTGATTATGGGCATGTACCTCAGCTTCCTCCAGGGAGGCTTGGAGTTCAGATTTCTCTTGCTCAATCTGTTTCTTGACTTTCTCCAGCTCATGAATTGCCTTTCCTCCCTCAGCAATCTGCTCCGTGAGGTCAGCAATCTCCTCTGCAAGGAAGGGTGAAAAGTGGCATGGTGAGGCACAGAGCAGAATGGGGAAAGGCCCTGCCACACCAAAGTAACTGGCCCAGACCCGTTTAGTGTGGCAGATAGACAAGCTTGTGAGAAAGCCTGGCCAGGAGCAGAGGGCCAGGGACTTACGCTGCAAGTTCTTGTTCTCACGCTTCAGCGTTTCCAGGTGGTCCAAGGACTCCTCATAGGCATTCTTCATCTTGAACAGCTCTGTGCTGAGAGACCGAGACTCCTTCTGGGAGGCTTCCAGCTCAGCCTGCGTTTCCTCATACTTCTGCTTCCATTCTGCCAGGATCTGAAGAGAAACAGGACCTCAGTGTGGATGTGGCAATCGGGAGGCGATGCTCTGCCCAGGAACCCCAGGCCTGGAGCCCAAAAGACCTTGTCAAAGTTCTTCTGCTTCTTATCCAGAGCTGCGCAGGCAGCATTTGCTCGCTCCACATCAATCATCAGGTCCTCCACTTCATTCTGCAGCCTCTGCTTTGTCTTTTCCAGGGAGGCACATTTGGCATTCACAGCTTCCACGTGTTCCTCTGCATCCTGCAGGCGCTGTGCCAGCTTCTTCCTGGGAGGAGATAAGCACTGCTCATGGTTTGAGGGCAAAGTGGAGGGTGTGGTGTGTGGCTGATGGGCCTTTCACAACAGGAGGGTTTACCCATTCATTGAGTATGTATCCTATGCACAAACAGTGAAGACCCTCTCCCAGCCAGTGATTGTTTTCCTAGTTCTGATTCCCAGCCTTGAACAACCACTCTGCCTTCTGTCTCTACGGTCCACAGGTGAAAACATTCTCTCGGTCAGGGGAATATTCTCCTCTACATTTCCTAAACCACACCCTTTGGCGGATATTCTTGACATCAGCCCTTACCCTGCCACAAAGCACAGCTTTAACTTTTTATGACAATATTGCTGTTGTGTCTTCAAATTTCCCTTGTTAGTCAATCCCTTTTTTTGTCTTCCCCACTTTCTCCGCATACTTGGCCTCCTCCAGCTCCTCCGTGCGCTGAATAGCGTCCGTCTCGTATTTGGTTCTCCACTGGGCCACTTCGCTGTTGGCCTTGGACAGGGCACGCTGCAGCTCCCCCTTGGCTTCCTGCTCCTCCTCATATTGTTCCCGGAGCAAGTCACAGTCGTGGCGAGCAGACTGCAAGGCGTGGGCCAGGGCGTTCTTGGCCTAGGTAGAGAGTGAGATTGGGACAAGGAATGGTAATATCCTGGGAAATCTCTTGCAATGAATTAATTTAACACAGGGAACATGACTGCTGGGAGGTTGTAGGTGTTTTCAGGGAAGGACAGATGTAAGTCGGGAGGACAAAGTCCACTAATCACACTCCCTGCAGACATGAGTTTTCTCCCAGTGTGCCTGTTCCCACTGGGCAGTTAAAGTTAAGACTGTTTTCAGTGGCCAGCTGTAGAAAAAGTCATCACCTTTATCTCTTCCTCTAGGTGCCTCTTGAGTTCCTCAATCTGTTGGGTGAAAGCCTGCTTGCCTCTTGACAGCTGAGAAATCAGAGCGTCTTTCTCCTCCACCTGGCGTGAATATTCACCTAAGAAGCGTGCAGAATGGAAACATTTTTGTTGTCATTCATGACCCAAACAAACTGGCTTAAGACGCTCTCCCTTTCTATTGCACAGAGGAGGCTCTGTCACCTGATTCTGTCTGCAGACGAGCTCTTTGAGCATTGAGGTCATTGATCATGCGCTGATGCTCTTCTTCCTTTGTCTTAATCTCACTCAGCTGGTCTTCCAGTGTGCGGCACATTTTCTCCAGATTAGCCTGTGAAAATCACAGACGATGAAAGATCAGTGTCTGGATGCCTCCTTATTCTGAGCACCACGATTCTCACCAGAAAAATGTCAACAGACATGCAAGCTATAGACTGCTCATTGGTGTTAGAAGGTTAGAAATACAGTTCCATACAGAGACAGAGGTATGTTATAACATGGCCATATTTTTAAAAGATATGTTTATTTTCAAGTTGTTTTCAGTATGTTTTTCCATACCTTGGCTTTGGAGACAGACTCCATGTTACTGGCCAAGTCGTCAATCTCCATCTTCAGCTCACTCTTCTCCTTCTCCAGCTTCTGCTTCACTCGCTGCAGGTTGTCGATCTGCTCCCCAAGCTCAGCTGTGCTGTCCGCGTGTTTCTTCCGCAGGGCGGCAGCTGTGGCTTCGTGCTGCAGCGTGGCCTCTTCGAGGTCACGGCGCATCTTCTGAAATTCTGCCTCACGCTTCTTGATCATATCGATCTGAGCTGCGGTAGCCCCTCCTGCTTCTTCCAGGCGCTCGCTGATCTCCTCTAGCTCCCTCGAGAGGTCAGCCCGATGCTTCTCTGCTTTTGCCCGAGAGGCACGTTCAGCCTCAATTTCCTCCTCCAGTTCCTCAATACGAGCCTGGGGAACATTAGGGGACCCTTCACGCCCATGCCCTCCTCCTACCTGATGTCTTTCTGAAAAGCGGAAGGGAACCAATAGAGACTTGCCTGCAGCTCCTTGATCTTCTTCTGTAATTGCATGCCCAGGGCTTGCTCATCCTCAATTTTGCTCTGGATCTGGCTGATTTCAAAGTCTTTCCTTTGGGCAAAGCAAACCATGTTAGAGCTCAAAGAAAAAAGTGCACCAGCACAGTGCTCAGGTGCCCCACAGCCCCACTTACTTCTTCAGCTTCTCATCCAGCTGCTGCTTATCATTTTCCAAATCCATTATGCTGTCGTGGGCCAGCTTCAGGTCTCCCTCGAGTTTCCTCTTAGCTCTCTCAAGGTCCATGCGCAGTTTCTTCTCTTGCTCCAGGGACCCTTCCAGCTAAAAGAAACAAGACCATCAGTGCTCCATCAGCCAGGTTTAACTCCATACCTGTCCTGTTCTTGAGGTATGCCTGTGTGCTTACATCGTCCACTTGCTGCTCCAGCTTGGTCTTAGCTTTGGTCAGCGTATTGACTTTGTCCTCTTCTGCCTGCAGGTCATCCAGTGTCTGCTGATGGGCCTCTTGGAGGGCTTTCTTCTCTTTTGTCAGCTTGGCAATGGTCTCGTCCAGGGCTGCCATCTCCTCTGTAAGGTTTTTCACCTACAAATATGAGCAAGTGTCAAAATTTGGTAGAAAACAGGTTCACTGGCATGGTGACATTTTCACTTTGCATTGTTTTGCCAAGTCTTTCATTTATCCTTTGGATGCTCAGACAAGGCCCATCTCAGAATTGTCCAAAGCCAAGGTGTCTTATGGTAGCAGGCTCTAACTCTGAGAGTCAGTGATGTCTTGGCCCTTTATGTGAGTCCCCATGTGTGTACCTTGTTTTCTGTGGCATGCTTTTCCTTCTCAACCTTGGCTAGTGTTAATTCGAGGTCATCAATGTCTTTCTTCAGCTCTGAACATTCATCCTCCAGTTTTCTCTTCTTGGCTGTCAGCTCAGCATTAATTTCTTCTTCATCCTCAGCCCTCTCAGTCACCTCCTTTACTTTGGCTTCCAGCTGGATTTTGGTTTTGATGAGCTGGTCACATCTTTCCTCAGCATCAGCTAGAGCATCAGCTTCCTGGTGGGAAAATACAGGAAAGCTTATTTAGTGCTGAAGGAACAGGTGTGCATCAGTAAGACCTTTTTGGGGATTACTTTTTTGGGAAAAGGTTACTGCACAATTACATTAAAAATTACAACTTTAGAATATGTTTTTAATCAGGTTTATTTTCTAATGACCTTTTTTGTCATCAGATACTGTGTCTAGCTCCATTACGTTTTACCTTGCTTATTTCAGGTATGTCGGTGGGTTACTTGGATTTAATTGATGCTTTCCTTGTCTTCTTTGGAAAGTGATTGTATTTTATAACGTGCCGTATTCAAATTTATGTGGAAGTATTGAGAAAGGTAAATAGTTCTACCACTGGGAAAATATTTGAAGCTCCCATTCATGATTTATACCCAGCCAATACAGTCAGTGGAGGCTAGAACAAGATTCATCTTTCCCTGAAATGGACACTTCAACTCAAGGGTATTGCCTAAATGTAGCCTGAGTTTCTGAGAGGCCAATTGGCATTGTAGACAAGCGTACAAGGCTGGCACGTGTGTTGTAGGACATAATGGGCATCTGCATCTTCTGGGAGCAGTAGCTACAGGAGCTCAGGTGAGATATGCCATAAGAAATGGCGCAAGACTCTTCATTTTGACCACTGAACAGAGTAGCTGGTCAATTGAATCACCGTCCCTACTCCCCTAAATACACTACAGTGACTATAACGAGGCTTTATGTCACGAACTCACATGGAGACATGTACACGTAGGCATTAAGACTAAAAAGTCATTCTTTAGCTTAATCTTCACGTTGTAATACTGAGACTGAGTGGGGAAAGAATGTTGCCTGAACTTTACCTCTAGTTACATGGTATTCAGCTTAAAATATTTTGTAAGGCAGTTTAGTGTGCAGTGTGAGAGTTCTGTAGTATGAGAGAAGAGTTAGATCTTATTTACTCATTTCCCCTATAAAAAACTAACAAACAGAAAAGTAGAATAATGTTACTCACAGCCTGCACTTGGAGCTGCAGATCGTTTTTCTCCTGCACCAGTTTCACCATTTTCTCCTCCAGCTCCTTCCTCTTTGCCTCAGACTTTGCAAGCTCTTCCTTGGTTTTCTCAAACTCTTCCTTCATGTTGGCCATCTCCTTCTCAGATTCTGCACTCTTCAGCAAGGGCTTGATCTTGAAGAACAGCTTCATCCAGGGCCAGTGCTTGACGTTCATGAATGCACGAATATTGTACTGGATGCAAAAGATGGACTCCCTGAAGCATAATTACAATGTACATTGAATATTTTCAGTATGACAAGTGCCAACACTTTCCCCCAAGTACAGTGACTTTGACTGAGGATGAGGAATGTCTACCTCCTCTCCACCATTCTCCGGTACTCCACTCTCATCAGGAAGCCCCTGCACATGGCTTGTGTGCGGGTGATGAGCTGTGCCAGCTTCTCATCCCTCATCTCCTCCAGGAGTCCCAGCAGCCCAGCTTTGAAGAACACCTTGCGAAAGGGAATGTTGCAGCACATCACTGTCATGTAGAGCAAAGCACAGACATGCAGTGAGTGAGTCAAGGAGGGTTTGTACCTTGGTGTGGCCAAATTTGTACTGGGTGTGGTCCACATCGATTGACCCGAGAAGCTTCTCAGAAGCCTTCTTGCTATCAATGAACTGTCCCTCTGGGATGGCACTGGCATTAAGCACCTTGTATCTGTGGAGTGAGAGGAACTATGAATGAAGGCAATCTCAGGTCATAAGTCAACACTGTTTATTGAGACTAACCACAGACTTTGCAGCAGAATGAGGCTGAGGAAGTTGGAATTTCATCCCTTGTTTAGAGACACAGTTACAATGAAGTCCTAATCTGATGACAAAATTAAGGAAACTTTTACTGTCTTCAGGTGATCAGTCAGAGATGAAAAGAGGACACTGATCTCCAGCCATTTCTGTCCGATGCCTTTTTCACTTAAACTATGCTGTAGAAAGTTGCTAGAGAGGAACATTGCCACTTTGTGTATAGGAGGAAAGCATCTTCCCCTGAAACTTGCAGCTGATACAATGGCCAAAGCACTCTATCTGAGTTTGTCATTTTTGTCTGAGAATGTGTTGTACCCACATCTCAGTTTGCATTTTTTTAATCTTTTAAGCATTGGTTTGGGTAGCTCTATTGTGCTTCCATATTCAGAGACACTGGCAAAGTTTGGCTGTTTGATGAACAGCAGTCAGTGAGGACACCTGACTTATCTCTTCATTTCATAGTTCTTACCTTTGTTTGAAGTCAGCATAGAGGACTCTGCTGGGGAAACCTTTCCTGCAAATTCTGATGCCTTCCAGCACGCCGTTACACCGCAGCTGGTGAAGTACCAGTTCATGCTCCATGGCACCTAGCAATTCAGAGCATAAATGAATACCACGGTCTCCAGTGTGGACCAGGCATGGCTGTATCAGAGGAAGTTCTCTTTCTGCTTGAGCATCTTACCAGGTGTTTTTGTTTCATTTGGGATGATGCAACGGACAAAATGGGGGTGAGTGCTCCGTAGATTGGTCATCAGCTTGTTTAGGTTCTCCTGTGGGACCATGATTTATTATGTATTTATATGAAATATGGAAAAATTCTTAGGTTCTTTGAGCTTAGCCTATTAATGGATATGCACTGGGTTGAGAATTTTCAACTGATGATATCTCAATCAATAGCTCAATCCTTTCTCATTCTGAACATTGAACATCATCTTTTAGCATAAGCAAGTTGCCATCAACCCTGGGAGAGATAGAGGGTGAGTACTTCATAGTTTTATGAGAAAATTAATATTTTATGTGTAAATTTATTACTTAACAGTATCAGTTTTCATTCCATAAGATTTTTTTTAATGAGGATCTGAAAGTTTTTTTGGGTTTTTTTGTTCTTGGTTTTTTTTTCACACTTTCACTGAGCCAGTTGAAAGTGCAGTTTAATTCTTATTTACACAGATGAAAAGATAAAATGTTTACTTACCCGGAAAAGAGCTGAGACAGTCTGGAAAGAAGAACCCTTCTTCTTGCCACCTTTCTTGCCACCACCACCACTAGCCTCTGGTGTAGCAAAGATAATGAAACATTTATGGATTTAGGGTCTATTCATGATTCCACAATTTTCAGAACCACTGTGCACCAAACAGATGACATTTCAGAGAACTGACCTGCCTCTCCTCCAGCAGAGGCAAAAAGTAATGCCAGTGTCTTCACAGATGATTTCTGGTACAACCCAATCACAGTTTCATTCAGGGGGTCCTTGTTCTTCTCAAGCCAGCCAGAGATGTTGTAGTCCACCGTGCCAGCATAGTGCACCAGGGAGAAGTGGGCTTCAGCCTTGCCTTTGCCAGGCTTGGGCTTCTGGAAGTTGTTGGACTTTCCCAGATGTTGGTCATAGAGCTTGTTCTTGAAAGAGGTGTCGGTTGCCTTGGGGAACATGCACTCCTCTTCCAGGATGGAGAAGATGCCCATGGGCTGGGAGAAGCAGCAAAAAATAACAGCGATAAAATACATATCTGCCTTCAGAAGGAGACTGCAGTAAGGCACAGGAAAACTGAGTAATGGATTAAATTGGATCAAAAATGGATCAAGTCTTTATTAAGTTTTGCGCATGCAGTTCTAGACAAAATATGAATTTGTTTCTGAAACTAATGCATTTCAGAACTGATAGTATCCCAATAATCACACAAAGATTTCTAAATAATTTGAAAACTGATGAATCAAAAGGAGATTTTTATTTTTTGCATTAATGCTTTCCCAAAGTAAATTTGTGTAGATGAAGATGTCTTACTAAAATTGACCTTTGTTCAACAGATCCTTCAGCTACTTCCTGAAATCTTATTTTTTATGAGATATCTCTGTCTTTTCTTTCCTGTACAAGAGGATGTTACACAAAACTGTGTCAGCTCGTAGTGATGGTTTTAATGATCACTGTTCATCTGGTACCTTTTTTCTATATACAGCTATGATTTTACTTAGAAATTGCATTTCAGAAATCACAGTATTAATATTGAAATCATAATCATAATACTGAAAATTGTGTCTGGGTTTCCGAAAAGAGATCATTCATCTTTGTAGACTAGAAAACACACCTACAGAGAATTCTTGCCATGAAATTATGTGTGATAACATTAATTCTTCTATTTCCAAACAAACAAAATTACAGTTGATTTTTTTTAAATGCATAATAATGTAGTTAACGGATAACCTAAAGGTTCTTCATTTGTAGCCTAATCACAAAGTTCCTTAGAAATTGCTTTCTAAATACATACAAAATTTGAAATGAAAGGGGACTTTTTGAATACAAATAACCAGGAACATAAATAGATAATAAGAGGCAGGTTTATGAAGCATTAGGGCAAGAAAAAATAAGGCTGAAGAAAAATCCTAAAATTCTGTCAAAAAGAAATAGCAAAATCTCAAATGTAATCAACATACTTTTTCAATGAGCTCAATGCAGGCAGCCAGGTCCATCCCAAAGTCAATGAATGTCCATTCAATTCCCTCTTTCTTGTACTCCTCCTGCTCCAGCACGAACATGTGGTGGTTGAAGAACTGTTGCAGTTTCTCATTAGTGAAGTTGATGCACAGCTGCTCCAGGCTGTTGAACTGCTCAGTGCAAAGACAAGTTTTACTCATTCTCAGGATGAAGAACTGCTTATATAGCTTTCTCCTATGCACTCAGAATCCAGTACAGGAATTCCCAGTTAAAACAAGAGTTTTTTTAATGTTAAAACATCCCATTAACTATTTTTAAAGTGGTTGGGGTTTTTTTTTGCTCTTTGCTACCTGAATGATGTTTACATATATAATTTATTTTTAAATCAAATTCTAAAATGATTTTGTAATCTTATCTATATCAAGGTGCAATTTCTATAATTTTTTTCTCTCGTATTATGTAAATTTTCCCATTGCTCTTACAAAAAAATTAGACATTGTCAGTGTTTGTCAGTCATGGCTTGGACTCGGGTACCTTCCCCAAATGTCAACAGAACTTCTCTGTCTGCACTAAAGGCAGCCAATACGTTCTTCCTCTTGGTATCACCCTTTGGCTCTTCAGAAGCAAAGGATATATATTGCTTTCCTTTTCCAAAGCCTTAGCACAATTTTATGTGGGACTTAAATCTACCTTTCTCTTCCAACACTCTGTGATATTTTATCTTCAGTATTTGTGTGCTATTGTCAGTGGTTTTTTTTAATACTGAGCTCAAATTATTGAAAAGCTACAACATTCATGCTAATTATGTAAAAGGCAGCATGTAAAACAATGCTTCTTCCTTGTGTATCACATAATTACATGCAGATCTATTGAAGCTCATGGATTATGCTGGAGAAAAAGCAGTGACATATACAAAGAAGGAAAGCTTTTCCAGAAAATAAAAGATAAACTTTTTCAAAAAACCACAAAACTTGATTTGAAATTGCAAGTGAATGGAATGTTTTCCAAAAAACCCACCATAATTTTGCAGTTTCTTTTGAGCCCTAATTGCCTTTTCAAGATTTTACTATGATTTCTGTGATACTTGCATCAAAGATCTCGAAGCCAGCAATGTCCAGGACACCAATGAAGTACTGTCTGGGCTGCTTCGTATCCAGCTGTTGGTTGATGCGAACAACCATCCACAGGAACATCTTCTCATAGACAGCTTTTGCCAGAGCACCCACTGAATTGTTCACCTAAAATAAAGAAGAATGCAGCAGAAGGAAAATAGTACCCAAAGCAAGAAAGTAAATCAAGCCAGAGGTTCCCAGTCACCAGCTGGTTTTTACCTGCTGCACAGTTTGACCCTTGGTCACATATTCATTCCCAACCTTGACTCGGGGGTAGCAGAGGGCCTTGAGCAGGTCTGCTGAGTTCAGACCCATCAAATAGGCGGCCTTGTCAGCAACTATACACAAAGAGAGAAGGAAACAGTAACAGAGAAGTGATCATTGAAAGTGGATGTCCTCTAAGATGTTGCTGTAGATTTCAGCACTGCAGTCTTGTGATAGCTTGAAGGGAAATTTAGAAGCATGAATATTATGGAAGCTGAGATTTATGTCTTTATGAAAGTAAATTGGAGAAAGATACCTGCATGCCAACTGCCAGCTATGTAACTGCTTCTGTTATTGGTAGTTCTAGATTTTGTTAATACCTTCTGTGCCATCCGGCTCTGCCTGTTCCTCACGCTGCTTCTGTTTGAACTTCAAGTTCCCATAGTGCATGACAGCCCCTGTCAGCTTGTAAATGGCTGTTTTTTCATCAGCAGTGAAGCCCAGGATGTCAATGGCACTCTGCAATAAGAACAATAAAATAACAGCTTTGTCTGGGAGAGATGACAATAGAGACAACATTTTTAATTGTTACTTACATCTGTAGCCATCAGCTCCTCCTGGTCGTTAATGCTGGGAACAGTGATCTCACCTTGACTCACAAAGTGGTAGTCATATGGGTTGGTGGTAATGAGGAGCATGTCTGTAAAGTGGAATAGGACATATCTGGGCATAAGAATGAAGATAAATGTTACACACGTTCAGATTCCATCAAACAATTTCTAATACTTCCTACCAATTAGCTCTGGCTTCTTGTTGGACATGATCTGATAGAATATGTGGTAGCTTCTTTCTGCCTTGAGCTGGAAAGTGACTCTGGATTTCTCCAGCAGATCTGGCAAGGAAGGTAAAAAGAGTTAAGCCTGAGAAAGTACACTGAGGTAGAAAGGATGTGATCAGGTCAGGAGGTCTCTTACATGTTTCAATGTCAGCAGAAGCCAGTTTGCCTGTTGCTCCAAAGTGGATTCGAATGAATTTGCCCTTTAGCGGGGAAAGAAAAAAGGCATTTTGAAATTTCACTTAGACTGTAACTATGTGACCTTACATTCTCCACAGAGGGCAGGATTTAAACTTAGAAGTGGCTTTGTCCTTTTTCCTTATTTTTCTTAAAAAAAGCAAAGCAAACCAAAACAAATATTCAGGTAACTGTCTGTACTGGCAATACTAAGGTATATACCTATTATTATTTAGTGGATAACTTGAATGCACAGGAACAAGAAAACCACTAAGCAAGCCTTTTATAAGGTCATTTATGCCTCTATTCAAACAGATGGGTATAGAGAAAGCCAAGATGCAATTACATCATTTTTAATCAGTTAAGATGCTGTGAAGGTGGATTTTGGTGATGTAAATGTTAAATGAGTTTTTTTTTATCTTGTGGAAAAACAGAAGGCAGCTGTTATTTTCTGAGTTCTGGGGATAGGGGCACTGTACCCAGAATATAGAACTTTAGGATGAGACTGTGAATTAGTATTGTGGTTTCGCAAGGACATTCACAGCTTATCTAATAAAATTTAAGAATGTTTTTTTTGCATTAAAATGATCAAAAGGACATGTCATAGAGTAGTCTGGTTTCTGATAGGAAGTCTTGAAGACATCTTTGTCCCTATCCCTTCCCAGAAAACTTGTATCAAGGTCTGAACAGTCAGATTAATAGACCTGCCCAGTTCTGTGTCTAAAAAAAACAGATTCATATTTTTGCTGATCTGATGCAGGCAGTTTCCATCCTGTCTGTCTGTCTGTTCCTCCCTCCCTCCCTTCCACCTGCATTATGTCAATTTACAAAAATTTGTATCTACAGTCTGTAGGACAGATAGGAGGAGTATGTGTGTATATATGTATATATTTATATTTATTAATATAGATATTTACATGTATTTAAATGATCACCCTTTGTAAATATTTGTTTGATGTACTACATTTTAAAGTTACATTGTTCATTAGACAGTCTAGTTAGATAGCTATTAGTTGACAAAAATATGAGGAAAATATTAGTTCAATGAATACAATCATCTGACCATGACACTTCAGAAGTGACAGCTTCTGTTCTAAAATCTTAGTTCACTTGTAAATGTCAACAATTTCTCTGATCAAAAACTTACAAAGCGTGAGGAGTTGTCATTCCTCACGGTCTTGGCATTTCCAAAGGCCTCCAGCAGTGGGTTGGCGCTGATGATTTGATCCTCAAGCGTTCCCTGCAAGATGATCATTATTGCAGGTTTTCATTTGCAAAAATCATGTCAGGAATAGAGAAAAGCATTGCTTCCAGCCACTGTCTATTAATTTGCCTGCATTTTGCCTGACTGCTCCTCCTTCTTCTTCTCCCCACTCGCTGCAATTGTTGCAAAGTACTGGATGACACGCTTTGTGTTCACAGTCTTCCCTGCACCAGATTCTCCACTGTCAAACCAAAGACAGAAGCAGAGAGCGTGTGGTCAGGCTGGAGGTCCCCTGGCACAGGGCAGCCCAACGAGGACCCTAGCAGGGAGTGTACATACGTGATCAGGATCGACTGGTTCTCGCGATCTGTGAAAGAGGCAGAAACAAATAGACTTTGTAAATGAAAAACACAAAAAGACTGAAAATTAATGCAGTTAATGTTATGACAATAAAAATTTCTCCATGCTTTTTCCCCTTGTTTACTAGTAACAGTTATTAAAAATTCAATTCTTTGCAAAGTAATGCTTTGCCATGAACAATGAAAACCATTGAAGGGACATATGTTTGTTCCCTACTGAACTCTTTACAGTCTTTTTTCTCCTGCATACAGTAAATTGTTTTTGGTTCTCTTGTTTTAATTTTCTGCTACGCAGGCTGTATTTAGATCAGAAGTAGAGAAAGGGATAGCAAGAACCCACGACAAAGGAATCCTGAGCATGGGTAATAGTTCTGAACTCAGTGGCACAGAGAAAGAAAGGAATGAAAAGTTAGAAGCAAAACTAGCAGCAATATATAATTCTACTTCATTTTTTCACATCATGGTTTTATCGAGCCAAATCTGAATATCTGTGGTATTGATGTTTCCTGTAGCCCTTCGACAAACTAACTTCACATTGTTAGACAGAATTTTCACATCACATACGGATTTCTTACCTTGTTCACTTTCACCATTTCATTACAGACATAATTATATCCCTTGCTCCACCTAGTCCATTTGGTTCATTGTTTTTCCTGACACACTAAGCATCTGTGGCACTATGCATCCTTTTTAGAAATACTGATGTGAAAAAAATCCTGTTTAAATCAGCAGTGATTAATGCTATGACTGAAATAAAAATCTAATGATGTGTTAAGAAAATATGAGCATCTTAATCAGGGAAACTGTGATTACATCTAAATTGTCTTTTTGATGGAATCACTGTGACAGCCACTCACCAGTTAGCATGAGGTTAAAACAAACAAACAAGCAAAATTCCAAACCACCTCACTGAGTGCAAGGGTGTCTTTAATTTAAAATAGTAGAAACAATGGTGTGAAGAGAGTAAAACACACAATAGTATGTATGCATCAGAACCATGAAAGCTTTGGAACAGTCTCTTCATAGCACTGAGACAGAGCATCCCTTCAGAGAATCTCATGGTACAATCCCTCTGACACAGATATAGCCACTCACCAGTCAGCATGAACTGATAGGCATTGTCAGAGATGGAGAAGATGTGTGGAGGGGCCTCCTGGCGCTTCTTGCCTCGGTAGGCCAACACCACCTCCGGGTTGTACACCGGCAGCCACTTGTAGGGGTTGACCGTGACGCAGAAGAGACCCGAGTAGGTCTGCGAGGAAGGGAGACAGCACGTTGGCTTCCACTTAGCCTGGCAGAGCAGTTCCTCCTAGCTACCCAGAGGAAGACTGCTGCTGCTACTTACATAGATCATCCAGGCTGCGTAACGCTCTTTGAGGTTGTACAGCACAGCGGGTTCATGGAGGTGGGTCATCATGGCCATGTCCTCGATTTTGTCGTACTTGGGCGGGTTCATGGAGAAGATTTGATCTTCCTTCACGGTCAGGGTCTGCCAGAGCAAAGAAGGTGCATGAACGTCAGCTAAGAGCCCAGAGTGGGAGTTAAATGCTGTTTTTAAATCCTGAATTTTACCCACCTCTCCACCTTCAGTCTTGACGGTGACCTTCCCTGATTCTTTGCTCTGGATTGTTCCTTTCACAAAGGATTCTTTAGGATGCACCACAAAGACGGATGTCTTGGCATCAAAAGGCTTGTTCTGGGCCTCAATTCTCTCCTTTTCCGATTTTCGGAGATAAGGAGCCGCCTCTCCAAAGATGGCCATCTCAGAGTCTGAAGACATGGCTGCACTTTACAGAGGGGCTCGTCAGCAGGGAACACTGTGGAAGAGAAGATATATTGCCCAAATGAGTCAACATTTGTTGTTGCTATGCAGTTTATTGAAAACTTAAACAGCGTCATTGAATATGTGATTTGGGAAGAATTTTAGGCAGTTCTTTGGTCCACCTTCCTGTGCAAAGGAGGGCAAACATTGGATCAAATTACCCAGAGTCTTTTCCAGTGAAGCTCTGATTATCTCCAAGAATGAAGATTCCTCAGTCCCTCTGCATCCCTGCTTAATGTCTGACCACCCTGACAGTGAATTTTTTTTTCCTAATACATGATCAAAATTTCTGTTGCTACAAATGTGTCTGTTGTCCCTCATCCTTTCACTCTGCACATCCAAGAAGAGTCTGGCTCTTTCTACTGTATAACCACCCACTTTTTCTTGAAGATGACAATAAGACAACCACATTTTAATTTTTCTCAAGAGTGCACAAACCTCACCCTTTCAGCCTCTCCTCATACATCATTTGCTCCTACCTGTATTGGAAGGTCTCCACTGGACTCCAAAATGTTGATGCTTTTCTTGTCACTGGGGAGCACCAAACTGAACACAGTGCTCCAGATATGGGAGCTGAATGCAGGGGAAGAATCACTTTTCTTTACCTGCTGGCTACAGTGTTATGAGTGCCTGACAATATGCCGTTGGCCTTCAATCCCCTGAAGGCACACTGCTGACACGTGTACCAGGACACATGACCCTTTTCTGCAAAGGTGTTTTCTAGCCAAATAGCAGCCAACATATCGTGCTGTATGAGACTATTCTTTCCTACCTGCAGGACTTCACACTGCCTGTACTAAAATTCATGAGGTTCTTGTCAGCTCCAGGCTGAAGACTTTTGGGAGCCTTCTTCAGGGTATCATTGCTCTGTAACATATTCATGAGTCCCTCAGTTTGATCTCATCAGCCCAGTTGCCGAGAATGTATTCCATGAGAACTTCATGAAGTTCAACAAGGCCAAGTGCAAGGTCCTGCCCATGGGTTGGGGCAATCCCAAGCACAAATACAGGCTGGGTGTTGAGTGGATTGAGAGCAAGCCTGAGGAGAAGGACTTGGAGGTGTCAGTTGATGAGAACCTCAACATGACCCGGCAATGTGCTCTTGCAGCCCAGAAAGCCAACCGTATCCTGGGCTGCATCAAAAGAAGCATGACCATCAGGTCAAGGGAGGTGATTTTCCCCCTCTACTCTGCTCTTGTGGGACCCCACCTTGAGTACTGCGTTAAGATCTGGGGCCCTCAACATAAGAAGGACAGGGACCTGTTGGAGCAAGTCCAGAGGAGGGCCATGAAGATTATCAGGGGGCTGGAGAACCTCTCCTATGAAGACAGGCTGAGGGAATTGGAATTGTTCAGCTTGGATAAGAGGAGGCTCAGGGGAGACCTTATAGCAGCCTTCCAGTACCTAAAAGGGGCCTACAAGAAAGCTGGAGAGGGACTTTTTACAAGGGCAGGTAGTGATAGGACAAGGGGTAATGGTTTTAAACTGAAAGAGGCCAGATTTAGATTAGATGTAAGGAAGAAGTTCTTCACTGTGAGGGTGGTGAGGCACTGGAACAGATTTCCTGGAGAAGTTGTGGATGGCCCCTCCCTGGAAGTGTTCAAGGCCAGGTTGGATGGGGCTTTGAGCAACCTGGTCTAGTGGAAGGTGTCCCTGCCCATAGCAGGGACATTGGAACTAGGTGATCTTTAATGTCTCTTCCAACGCAAACCATTCTATGATTCTATGATTCCATCCATAATTTGGGTTCCTAATGTTGATGATAAATATCAAGCTCCTCGTGTTGATGTATTTCTAGCACTGATGTGTTCTATAATGTGATTCAAATTTTGAAAAGTGCCAGCTGAAAGATTTGTGTTTCTTATTACATTTCTAGACACCTACATAACTTTGGAAATTGGGTAAATCACTTATGCCTTGTGCATTTTTTCTGAGCAGGGCAATTTCTACATTCTTTTCATGTTCTGTGTCTAGGGCCCACAACCCCTCCTCAAAAAGTTGCTCTTTCCAGTTAGATCAATAGGCCCCAGGAGATCAGAAATTTCAATAGGAAAATTTTAAATGAAAGCATTTGTGGCAGAATGCTGCAAGGCTACTGTGATTGAATGCAACATCAATAAGGCACTTGCAATTTTGTAAACTCAAAGCTTTAAAAGTGTGCTGTAAATGCTTTCAATCCTTCTGCAAGTGAATATTAAGCAATGGTTCCAAAGCAGAACTGAAGTATCACAGTGAGGCACCATGCCAGAGGAAGAGGATAGTCACAACACCTACCAAACCAAAAAGCCATTAAAAGCCTTGCTTGCTTATATACAAAATAGAGATAGGTGCATCCAGGTGGTGTTCTGAGGACTAACTACTGCATGATGTCTTTTTCTGGTGCCCTGAATCATTCACTAGAGTTGTTTGCTTCTCATCACAAAGCAGCTCACTGTCATAACATCAGTCTTTGAAATAAGGTGTGCACCTTCTCTCCCTGTGTCACTCAAAGGGGAGTTTTAGGGCAGGAAACAACACTAAGTACAGATTCTAAACAACTACACCCTTCCAGCAACTGCCATCCTGCTTGTCCTCCTGCCATACTGATGAATGTTGCCTTCTTGGTTTCACAATGGCACACCTCCTCCAGCAGAAAGAAAGGTCCTCTGATGAAGAATACCTTCCAGTCTTGTGGCAAGGGCAATTTTCTAAAGCATGGGTGGGGCAAATCAAACCCCCTCAGGCTAAAGGAAGCTTGGATTCCAACCTTCTCATTTTTTAGCATAGATTCTGATTATAAAGTGAGGGTTAGGTGTGTACAACTGCTTTCCTATTGAAACTGTGAATGTTAGCTGTACTATCAGCTGTACTAGTTAGTGCTAGCTGGGCCCCCTTTGCTTATCAAATTGTGTTCTTTAGGTGTCTTAGAGATACAAACAAATTTTTTTTCTGGGTTTAAACAGAGAAATATATACCCAGGTCTAAATTAGAAATAATCCTGGGCATGGACAATAGAACAATTTCAATGATGTAAGAAAGTCGTACTGGAAATTTTAGAGATCTGTTCTGTCTGAATGCAATAAGACTTCCCCCCCCCCCCCACCCCCCCCCCCCATGTTCCATTGTCCAAGAACTTAAGTGTATAAGTTACAGTTAACTTCCTATTTGATCTCATGCTTAAATTTTAGTGTGGCTGTCACCTTAAATCAACTGCACTGATATTTCTTTGACAGTGGCAGAAATCTTTTGCAAGTGACTTAACTCTGGGAAGTAGTATGTGAGCAAATGGTATATAAGGACAGATAATACAATAAGTTAAAATACTGCATCACGATTTATTTCTTTGTATGCTAATTGTTTGTGAAAATAATTATATGCAAAGTTAGAAACCTTAGTTCAAGAATTTACGAATCAAAGGTGGATATCTAAATGCAGTACCACATGTCCAGTAATAGAAAGCACCTGAGTTCCTAGGAAGTTAGACAAAAAGGCAACTCAGATGTCATGTTGTAAATAAGTCAACCAAACATTAATGTTTGCAACAACTCCTAGTAGCATGCAGATCCTCCACTTTACTCTGTTTTGTTTTAGAGCAATAGGAACAGTACATCTCCTTTTTTTGTTTGTTTGTTTAGTTGCTTAGTTGATTTTTGCATTTTTACCAAGTTTCCTAGTACAAGGTTCACATGTAGATTATAACCCTGCAATATCATCTGAAAAGTATTTTCATATAAATTTTTTGGCCAGTATCATATACAGTAATAGATATAATTTGTTACAAACCTTTAAGATTTTGCAATAGTCTGTTCTGTTGGCTGGCTCTATCTATCTAGACTTTGTGCCAGAACAGATAATTTACTTCACTGTTCCATAATTAAACATAAGGAATCCCCAAGAAACATTTGCTGGCATGACATCAGTGGCTAGTGGCTTCCAGCACAGGCACGTTGGAAAGCTTGCTTGCCATGAGCAGCCTACCCAGCCATCAGTATGCTGTATTTACCATAACCAAGAAGTAGAAAGGAGTATGTGGGCATACAGCAATTGTCCACAACATTTTACAGAAATTTTTCACCATGAAGATATCTGTTTTACAGAAATTTGCCACCTTTTTGTCTGTCCCTTAAGTGTGAGTAAATTAGGTTCTTACCTCCTGTGATATGAGAAGGTGCCTTGCAGGCTGGAAGATGATCAATGCTGTAAAGCAGAAATGGCAGACCCCTCATTACCAGTGCACAGACTTCCACAGGTAGGTCACAAAGTGAAAATACCAGCATGCTTTATCTTTCAGATATTAAATCCTTGCAGACACAGGTATGTACACCAGGATAGCAAGGCTGAAGTGGGATATGTGGACTGCAGGGACGCAGTCCCTTTCTGCCAGCCACAGACATGCACTTACCATGAAGTTTTCTCTCGAGACAGAACAGCCCAGATTCAAAGACTCTTTTATAGAGTCTGGTCAGCACATGCTGCAGATGCCTCCTCTGTCTTTGGGCAAAGCATTTTTGGCAAACCTTGTTTTTGGCAAAGCATTGTCTGGCAAACCGAACGAACTGAAAACTGGAAAGTGATGTTGCTAGATATATTTAGAAATTTTTGGTCTCCTACTAGCTATGTGAATAAATCTCCTATAAATAATATGAGAAGATTCCTAAGGAGGGAATTTCAACTAATGCTGACTGGGGGAATGAGGGTAACTACTAATAACTGTGGACCATAGATGCTCCATGAATCTGAGCTAAGGGAGCAGGTTCACACTGGGCAAGCACAGTGATATTTGGTTGCATACCTTCATACCTTAACCTTTTCTGACGCCACCATAAGTCTGATGACAGATCTTCTTTTACAGAGCTCTCTACTTACAGATCTTGGATATCAGATGTGGATTTTACTGTTGTCTGCACTGCTTATCTTAATCAGATTATTAAATATTACTCTGCTTTACTTCTTTCAGTTGGAACATAATATAGTGCAATGTATCAGGGAGAATAACCACCTTGAACCTTACTAAGTGTTCATTAAGTTGTATTCCATTGCTGGATATAAATATAAAATAACATTCATTTGTATATCTTCCAACATTCTGGAAACCTTGAGCATAGAGATTCTTGTGTTCAAAAGCCTTTGTTACGTTTTTGTTCCTTTGATTTAATCACTTTAGGACCAGTTTTGCTTTTTGGCATCCAAGGAGCTCTCTGGTAATGAGATTTGTAGTTTAAATTAATTTATTGAAAAATACTTTCTTTACTTTAGTGGTGCTTATTTCCCTGTCAACCCCTAGTTCTTCCTATAACAGAAGAAAATCAACAATCCCTCTCCACTTAACAAGGCAAATATAGTACTATCTATCTTATCTCTTCTTGTATGGAAATCATTATTCAGTTCTCATTAGCTCTGACATTCTCCCCTATAATTTTCTAGGTCTACCTTTTTTCTCTCAAGATCTGATGACATGCAGTGTTAATACTGCACCGCCATAGATCTGAACACTCTTCATCACTATATTTATAGTTAGGGTTGCTCTTCTTATGTACATTACTTTGCACTTATCAACATTTTTTTGCCCAGTGTAAGTAACAAAACATCATTTCACAGGTATTCACAGTTTACTTTTTGCTACTAAGAATAATTCTGTGTCATCAAGGACATTCTTGAGACACCTACCTGGCTTTTTCAAGGCCAGAAGTATATCATCCTTAGCTGACAGAGGTCTAACATGTAAGACTCTATATGAAACTCCACATGTAACAAAAGGTAATTTTACTGTTTGCCTTTGTTGAGGCATATGGTCAGAATGGAGGTAATTCAGGTAATGAAAATGCCAGGAGGACTGTGTGGATGAATAAGGATGAATAAGGAGCTCATGACAAAACTCAAGACAAAAAAAGGCAGCATACAGATGGTGGGAGCAAGGTCAGGTAACCTCAGAAGAACCTGAGAGATACTGTCCGAGCATGCAGGGATGATGTTAGGAAAGTCAAAGCCCAAATGGGATTGAATCTCACCCAAGATGTCAAAGACAGCAAGAAAGGCTTCTGTAACTACATAGGTGACAAAAGAAAGACTGGGGAAAATGTGGGCCCATTGTTGAAGGGGCCAGGGGCCTTGGTGACACAGGACATGGAAAAGGCTCAGGTACTGAATGCTGCTAGCAAGACCTTCAGGAATCCTAGGTCTCAGAGAGCAGGAAGAAAGCCTGGAGCAAGGCAGACATACCCTTGGTGGAAGAGGATCAGGTCAGGGAATACTTAAGCAAACGGGACTATGAAAGTCCATGGGCTCTGAAGGGATACACCCACAAGTTCTGAGGGAGATGGCCGCTGCCATTGTGAGGTCACTCTTGATAATCTTTGATCAACCATGGTGATTAGCGGAAGTGCCTGAAGGCTGGAGGAAAGCAAATGTCACTCCTATCTTCAAGAAAGGCAAGAAGGAGGGTCTAGGGAACAGCAAGCCAGTCAGCCTTACCTCGATCATTGAGAAGGTGTTGGAGCAACTAATCCTGAAAACCATTTTCAGGCACCTGAAGGACAAGAAAATCATCAGGAGTAGTCAGCATGGCTTTACCAAGGGGAAGTGATGCTTGATCAACCTTACCACCTTCTATGATGAAATGATTGGCCTGGTAGACAAGAGCAGACCAATGGATATTGTTGACCTGGACATCAGGGGTTTTGGACAAGATGACCTCCAGAGGTTCCTTCCAACCTCAACCATTCTGTAATTCTAGGAAATTGAATGATTCTATGATGAATGATTGAATGATGAAAGTGAATGATTCTAGGAAAGTGAATTTTCAAACCTGACAAGCCGGTTACATCTGTAAAAGCTCATTTTAAGGAAATAAGGATTGAGATAAAAGAGAAGGGCATTCTCCTTACAGAGGAAAGCTATGCCTCATAAAAGTGGATTTTTTTAAGGAATACACAAGCACATAGAGAAGAAAATCTATTTGAAATTGTGAGGCTGAATAACCAAAACATTTTCAGTGAAGTGCCTCATAAGAATCAGTTAAAGAAAGAAGCCATCATGGGAAAAGAGGAGAGGTTATTCTCAGGATTTATGACATGTAAAATGTAGGAAAAAATGGATATAAATGAAATTATAAAATCTAATGGAACTGGTTTTCACAGTAGAGGAACATTTTCAGTAGAATCCCATAGTGAGCTGTGCTGGAATATATGTTGTTATGTACTAATTTATAAATGATAGGTAGGTAAATAGTGAAATAACAAATTTTTCTCATGACAGAAGCATTCAAGATACGCATAAATAAAGATTATGGTTGATTTCTTGACATATAGCTGAATGGAATGGCCTTCAGTGACCTTCCACAACTGCTCAGTTTGGAGAAATGAGGTGCCAGGCCAAGAACAGAGGTGTCAGACATAAGTGTCCTCAAGGAGACTGTGGATCCTGCTCTACTCATGAGTATCTGATGCATTTTCCAATGCAACCAGTACCATTGTCCTTATCTGTGTCCTGATGGAGGAAAAGTGGTCATACCAATGCAGCTGGACTGCTTAAGTTTCATGCTCAACTATTTCATTTGTTTATTCCTCTGACATTAGACAGGGCCCCTCTCCATGGAACAATACTTGGTGGTGGATGCCTTGACTGCTGAGCAGTTCAGCCAGTCATGACTGGTCTGACATTTGAATGGTGCTTGCCCAGTCCATCAGAGGTGGCAAGAACCAGTTGGTGCTTTTTCTCATTTTGTATACTGGGACATTTTCTGTTGGGTGTTCACCAACATTGCTTCAGACATCACTCAACTATCAACTACAAAGAATAAGTGCAGTTTTTCAGATCTCCTTGGCCAACAATTTAATCTAAATGCATGAGAATTTCAATGTTTTTCACTTCTTGCAGAAGCCTGGCTTTGTTGCCCATGACCATCTTGCATCACCTAAGAGTGTCAATGCCATTTTTGTTCCTCATCATGAACTACATGGTTAGAAAGTAACATAAATATGTTTCTCCCAGCATTTAGGCATCACATGCAGCCATCATTTCAGGGCCAGAAAAAAGGGAACACGAGACTAGCTCTTGTTAGTGAGGGATGTAGGAAGCAATAGCTTCATTCTCCTCATGCTTTGTATGGAAGGCCTGGAGGCTTTGGAAAGTCTGAGAGACAGAGAGAACTGGTCCTTGAACAGTTTTAGCGGATGGTGTTATGCAAACTGAAATAAACAATATGGATAAGATGGGTTACCATTGCTGGTGTTCTGAGGTTCAAATTACCTGGAACTGTTTCTTCCCAAGCAAAGGGAAATCTTTCATGTGTGCCCTTGACAGCAATAGAGGAAGTACAAACATTTCCAGCAGAGTAATACACCTCACTAGGGAGTCTCCTGCTGCATGGGAGTCACCCTTTCAGCTATCAATGCTATATGCTGCCATCGGCATTCACTCCTTGTACCACAGCCTGATATATCATTTATCCAGTCTGCATAGGAATAGCTAAATTTACCATTGCTATGGTCTATCCTGCCTTGCAACTTCTTGTTCCCCCTCAGGATGTTATAGCTGTCACCATTTTGGTTAGATGAACCCTATACCACATTTTTCTGCTTTGGCTTGCAATTTCAATCCCAAGGAATTCTCTGCTACTTGTTAACATGTGTCTTTCTTCATAAGGTGTGACTCTAGTCTTCTGTTTCATGCTTCCTTGGTATTACCTGCTATGCCAGTGCAGGATCCTCTCTTTTTCCTGTCTCTTGCAAAAGTCCAGGAATCCCTAAGGCCTCTCATGTGAAAGACTAGAGCCTTCTGTTATTTATGCTTGAAAAAGTGGTTGTGTCTTTCTCTTCTCTTCCTGGGAAGATTCAGTCAGATTATTCAGCATGGAGCTAAGAAAGCTACTGTCTGTCACTGTTTACCTCACCATTGGATAAACGTAGGTATTGCTAAGATAATTGTGACAGCTGACTGAGCCATTGCAACAGCTTACCACTGATGAAAAAAGCAGATTTTTTTCCCCTGTTCTTTCCCCTGCTCTTCATTTTTGTTCAACCCTGGAAGGGGAGGAGTTGGAAAAGAGAAGTGGGATCTCCCACCGTATGCAGACCCAATCTGCCATTTCAACTCACCTCATCTTGAGGAACTGCTTCTTTAGGTTCAGCTAAAGTTTCAGTGTTTACAAATCTCTGTCATTGTCAGCTTTAAGCAGCTAAGTGAGGTTGAAGGGCCAAGTCAGGTTCATTTGTGAGAGCTCCCACTGAAACAGCAAGCATTTAGTTTTTTTCTAAACCTACTGAAAGAGAAAAAAAAAAGTCCAACATTTATCACTTAAAACTGATGCATTCATTTGAGCAATATTTCATCTTTCAGTTCTGTTAAATGGAGAAGTTAAATTCTGGTAAATGTTTGAGGAGTCTGCCCTGTTACTACACTGAAATGTAACTACCACTGCTTGTTCCTGTTTGCACACTTGTATAATTCAATTGAGTACAGTGGAATAGTACTGGGGAAGCACTGACTTACTATGTTTATAAAATGCACCTAGGTAAAGGGTGCCAAACAGTGCATCAGTCCTCCATTATGGAAAGTATCTAATGAATGAAACAAACTTTGAAGCAAAAAGAAAAATGAAGTGGTTTCTGCCAGTTATTATGTTTCTGCCATTCTTGTTTCCATCCATCGCTGCAGGGCTGGATTCTACCAATGCTGGAAACAAAACACAGCACAGCTGAAAGAGAAGAGGCAGATTGAAAGACATCTCTGGATACAGACTGTCCTGCAGAGCAATGCAGCTTGGGCGAAGCATTGGAGTGCTGATACTCCCCATGGAGGAGAGGGGATTCAGGCATGCTGAAGATAGATCCTTCTTGAAAAGAAGATCACAATTACAGAATGATAGAGTGGCTGAGTGTCATGGTTTAACCCCAGCCAGCAACTAAGCACTACGCAGTCGGTCACTCACTCCCCCCCCACCCAGAGGGATGGGGGAGAAAATCGGGAAAAGAAGCAAAACCTGTGGGTTGAGATAAAAACAGGTTAATAGAACAGAAAAGAAGAAACTAATAATGTTAATGATACCAATAATGAAAGGATTGGAATGTACAAATGATGTGCAGTGCAATTGCTCACCACTCGTAGACCAACACCCAGCCAGTCCCCGAGTGGCGATTCCTGGCCCCCACTTCCCAGTTCCTATACTAGATGGGACATCCCATGGCATGGAATACCCTGTTGGCCAGTTTGGGTCAGGTGCCCTGGCTGTGTCCTGTGCCAACTTCTTGTGCCCCTCCAGCTTTCTCGCTGGCTGGGCATGAGAAGCTGAAAAATCCTCGACTTTAGACTAAACACTACTTAGCAACAACTGAAAACATCAGTGTTATCAACATTCTTCACTTACTGAACTCAAAACATAGCACCGTGCCAGCTACTAGGAAGACAGTTAACTCTATCCCAGCTGAAACCAGGACACGGAGAGTGGAAGGGACCTCTGGAGGTCATCTGGTCCAACTCCCCTGCACAAGCAGGGCCACCTACAGCCAGATCAAGCAGCTGCCTCACTTTCTGTCACACCTTATGATACAACTGCTTCTCTACCATGTTCTGTGATTATTGGAAAGAGTCTAAGAGTGACAGGCCAGATTTTAATGCAGTTTGAATCGTGGAAGTAAGTGGACATGTCTCAAGAATGCCTGTCTCTGACCCTGTGAAACTCTCCTTGTCACATTTGAGTCCTAGTGGTTGCTCATATTATGGGAATGAACATAAGAATAGCTGTATCAAGATCTTCCTAGCCCTGGATCTTGTCTCTGACACTTGCCAATAGGAGATTCCCAGTCAGAATATGTGAACATAGCAAGTGTGTAGTGGTCTTGCTGAGAAAACTCCCACAGCCCTTCTGATTTGCTGCTTGGAGACTTTCTGAGCCAGTGATAGTGTCTTTGTATTTTAAGACTAAACCTAATTTTTATTCCATTAATTTTCCATTTCCTGGAGGTGGGTAGTTGTATACCAGAGGGACACGTTGTACATCATTCTGTTGCAGAACCTAATGTATTCCATAGCAGAAGTTCTCTATTTTGTGACCTGGTAAAAAAAAAAAAAAAAAAAAAAAAAAGAATAAATCACAGCTCTACAGCGTGGTAAAGAACATGGAGATTTGACTAAGATGAAGAGATAGGGTTATATCTAGCAGCTTTATTGTTTTAAAGCTCCCAGAAGTCCCAGTGGTTGTTGACACTAAAAAAAGACTGCCACTAGAGATACAATGATAGGCCAGTACACACAGGAATGTCTTCAGCCAACCTTGGAAGTGGAGGTCTGATCAGATCCATAGGTGAAGTAATTTTGCAAAATTCTTGCCCCAGAAATCATATAATGGAATTGTCACTACCCTTGCTTATACCCAGTTCACAAAGTTATTTCTGCAATTTTGAGGCCTGCAGACATGTCCTAAATAAAAAAGAAAAGAAAGAAGAAAAAGGGAGAGTAGGTATTGCTGTTGGAGAGCTATCTTCCTGCTCTAAATGACAAAAAGAAAATGTAAAGAATAAGGTTACAGATGAGCTGAAAAATGGTAATTATTTTAGGGCAAAAATGCATGGAATTGTTCATAAATACAACCATTACAGATTCAGAGAAGTCAAGACTGAGATTATATTTGCAAGAAACTGGAACAAGTTAATGTCAAGAAATTCAGAATCAAAGGCATGGGCACATTACCTCCAGTTGAAATGAGGGCATGTAAAAATTGTGTGATTCTTATTAAGGTGTTAATGTGACTGCAATCTCTGGGCTAACAAAGTAGGAAATTTTTCCTATTTCCCAGGAACTGGGATGTTGACAATCACTGTGTCTGAAGAGTATACTGGCATAAATAAGGCACAAATATATTTCTAGAAGCAAAATCCTGTTTTTTCCTGCAATGTGTGTGCACTGAAGGCTAAAATGAGAGCTGAAATGATAACTTGGTATTTGATCTATGTGAGCTGGGTAACACTGGGGTAAATACTACCTTCCTATATAAATTCTGAGATACGATGAGAGCTTGTCAGCAAGAATGCCTGACAGAGAGAATTCAGAGCACAGTGGAAGTCTCAGGAGTGCTGTAGGCTTCACAAAGAGGCAAGATCATGCTAAGTGCATCAGCTGACATTTGGAAACTGTTAGGGTAGCAGTAGCGGCACTATATAAAACCCTGATGACATCTGCTCAGAAATACTCTGTATGATCTCAGCCAAACCTACTGGAGGGACCAGACATCCTTGAACTTCAACTGACCCCACACAGGAGCTGCTCAGCAAGCCCCTGCTCAACTCCAGACCTGGAGCAATGTGCTGCAGGGTGACCACATCTGCCCAGCTGCCACACATTCATGCCACCATACTTGCTCCTGCCTCTGTCCAATATGGCACTTTGCTGGCCCCTCAACACCCCCAAAGGCCATTGAACATGTGTCAGTCATTCAGTTCCTCCTCTCTCCATGATGTGCCAGCAGAGCGTCCTTCCTCTGGAGCTGCTCCTTTGCTTCTGGGCCTTGGTTAGTGCCCAAGAGGCACTGACAAGCCACCCACTTGCTTTCAGATGGGACAGATCCTTACAAAGCAATGCTATGGGTTGTTGCCTCCCTGGGCTCTCTGTCTCAAGCACTTCACATTGATGACTTGCCAAATTTGAAACCAACAGCAGCCTAGAGCCAGTATCACTGGGCACAGCATGAGCTGCCTTGTCCAGACAAGGAGAGGGCCCCAGCTAGTCCTGGCTCCAGCAGCTTTCCATCCACTCCATGAGCGCACAGAGTGCTTTGCCTCCTGGGTGCACGCTCTGCCCAGAGCCACAAGCAGTGGCTGTGTCCGATGCTGCCTGTGCTCAGCCTGCCAGCCCGTCCAAACGGAGGGACATCCTCCCTCCCAGGGACCAGAGCCTGCCCTGGCCCTGGAGCAGCAGCACCTGGGCTCTGGGCTCTCCACGGCATGGCCTCTTTGCCAGGTGCTGACCCTGAGGGGGACCTACCTGCCTTGCTGCTGCATGTCGGCTGGTGGTGACAGGCACGTCAGGACATGGCAGTTGCTCTGGGTCAGCCCAAAGGCCAGCCCAGAGCAGTATCTCCCTGGCAGTGGCTGAGAGACTTGCTGGTGTCTGAGGCTGTGTGGCAATGTACAGTGGTTTCCTGCACACACCTTCTACGTCTTCTACTGCCTTGAACCTAATGCCCTTGCATCTATCCTGCTACCTTCACTGCCACCTGACGTTCAGCTCTGTGTGCAAAGGCATCTGAATTTCACTGGAAATTATACTTTTCTGTGGGTTTACCTCTGAATGCTTGTTGTCTTCATGTGGACCTGGGAAATGACCCATGTGAACAAGGCTGGCTGTCCTATGGCAAAGGCTTTTAACAATAGGTCTCTGAGGGCATGTTGGGCTGGACACTTTGATCACAAACATGCCATTCTGGTTGGTTCCTCTCCCTTTTATTTTGATCAATTTGCTTTCCATCAAGCTACTGACGTGCGGAAAACAGACTCCACAATCAGTGAGATTGTAAAGTAGGTATGTTCATTCAGCGCTGGGCGGCACAGGGGGTAGTCCCACCAAAGTCGTGCGCGCGCGGCTCGGCAGTTCGCCTCAAGTTTATACAGTCAGGTATTACATATTTACAATATGCCTAAACATATGCATGACCTATCCCCGCTCCATATTAAAATTAGCTCCAAGAGGTCATTTCCATAGTCCCCTCCCAACTGCGCCTGCGCAGGGCCTCTTTATGGTAGTCGTCTGGTGGTCGCAGAGATGAAGATAGATGACTCCTCTTCATCACCGCTAGTAACCTTTTTCCTTGCGCAGGCTCAGTGATTTCTTGGTATTCACCCAAGCCGCAAGACCAGTCTTAGCTGGCTCTTGGGGCCTGCTCCTGCTTCTTATCAAGGACTGTCTTTACCTCATTGGCTGGTTCTTGGCACCAGCTCTTCTTATCAAGGACTGTCTCTACCTCAGCTAATTTCAACAATGTAAGCACTAAACATCTTCTTTCACCCCCCTTTATTATGTCTACTAAGACCCTTTTGACTCCCCTTGTCTCACTTCCTCCTTGTCAGTGCTAAGCAAGTAACACGTGGCTAATATAGAAAAGGAATAGTGAAGTTTGTGCCTTCCAAGACAGGTCAGCCAGAGGACCTTTCCAAATATGCTTGTCATTCACTTGTTATCTCAGACACTGTCAGAATATTTTGAGCAGCAAACACCCCTGCAGCCCTGCCAGCTGAAGGGGGTCAGCTGGCAGGCTGGCTGTCCAGTAGAGAAACACTCTTTTCCCCACCTCACATTGCTCAATACCTGACTGTTTTCCAACTTAACAGCAGTTTCCCTGCTGACTTTGTTCCAGAGCCTAGCTGTTCTAGTCCAGGTAGATCAGAAATGTCACAGCTCCTTTGCCTGGACAGTTGGGCATTTTATCTGAGGAAGATGACAGGCTAGTCTGTCTTGGCCTGCCTTTGACAAACTGCCTTTCATCCACTTTTCCTTGTAGTGCAGACTGTTGCAGAGAGTTACCTCTTGGTGAAGGCCAAAGCATATTCCCCAACCCTCTGGACAGCCATTTTTACCCCAGACCTTGTCATTCCTAGGCCTTGCTCCAGCCCCTGCATGATGTGTGCATGGTCTAAGAAGGCAGCTCTGGAAATCCTTCCTGAAGGGAGACTAGGCAGGTGTCAGGTCAAGGTATGGTACCACTAGAATAAAAGTTCTCCCCACTTTGTCATCTGGCCCCAGAGATTGTTGAACTCTGGCCTGGCCACTCTAATGGCCACAAGAGGTCCCAACAGGAGGACTGCACTTCAGGCACTCCAGCAAAAGTTTTCAATGGGCGGCACTTAGATTGTCTCATGATTCACAAAGGCATTGAAGGCTGGTATGACTGGTGGGAGAATCTTCTCCAACCTGACTGAGATTTCCTTGACATTCTGGATCATTTAGGCAGTCTGTTGTAAATTGGAACCAGAATGGGGTTCAACCAGAATAGAGGACGTAGGAAAATTTCTGTCTTTTTGCCTGCAGGCAGGCAGAGAGATTTGGCAGCAGAAAGGAACTGCTTTTGTTATCATGAAAGTTTACTTATATTTTTGATAGGGGGCTTTCACTACATATGCCTGAGCTTTGGACTTCCTAAATATAACTCCTGGCCCTAAGAAAACTCCAAGGGGTAGAATGTGATTAATCTTAAAGTTTTGCAGGGATTGGTGGACAGTAATGTTTTGTTTTGATGAGAAGTAGATGCTATGTCTTGCCAGGGGAGGAGCCATGTATGTAAGTATGTTAGGGGCTGATGTTTTGTGTGGGAGGGTTAAGGTGTTTGTGTTTAGTGTGGATGCAAACGAGACTGTGTCCTGAAGGAAGAAGAGTTTTTAAGGATACTCTGGGCAGGGTAAGCACTTTTGAGTAGCACATCTCCAGTGCACTGTCTTTCTTAGTATCAGGTTTGTTCTTGCCTGAGCCATATATTTGCACATGTTGCATTATCACTCATCTCTCATCCTTGGAGCCAAGGCCATTGGTAGAAGGGGTAGGAAGTGGCAAACAGATATTCTGGGTGGTATTATCCCACTGTTTACACCTCTTTCTGCAATACCTCATCTGATGACATAAATGCCAGAAGCCACCAGTGGTGATAAGAACTCACTAGGACCTTGTGGCTAGAGATGGAAAGGTGTGTGCATCCTTGGCCTATCATGCCTTGTTGAAGGTGCAACGCCTGTTTTGGTAACTCCATATGACTCAGAGAAGGAAAGGATGCGTGCTGTCACCACCACACACTGTGGCACTCGGCAATTGCAGGGGCTGCAGACGTTCTCAGAAGGTGATGCTGACCTATCTCTGGAAGAATTTATCATCACAAAGCATTTTTACCATAAACTTAGCTATTCTAACTAGTTGCATCATCCATTAATTTTCCATAATGAACAAGGGCCATATAAAATAAGATATCAAAAGGCCTTCCATTTATTTACAGGAATAAAGCAACAGTGCTGCAAATGTATGAGTATACCCCACCGTGGGGGAATCCTTTCTAAGTGAAGCTCCTGACAAACTCATACAAACCACAGGAAACAGCATGGTCTGCAACATGTTGGCCACTAGCAGGCTTATGAGGAACTTGCTCATCCAGTAGGCTCAACACAGGTTGTTGTGAGTGAGACATTCATAGGCTCCAAAGGAGAACTCACATTTCCATGGAGAGTACCTTGTGTTTCTCACAGCAGGTCTGTAGTCTCACTGCTTGGTACTTTTCCTTAATAACAGAGGTCTGAGTTGTGTTGCTGCTGGCAACCAGGCCATTAAGGCCACTGCTGCCCTGGCCTTAGGTCACTGCATGAAGGTGGCCTCGAATTAAACCCTTAATGTCATTGGTTTGATGTAGAAAACAGTAGATAAGTAGGCAGCAAGGTGGTACAAGAAGTGCTAAGCAGAAGCTAGGATTTGTTTGGGAAATAGACACTTTTACAGTGAATGCTGGTGTACTCATGAGTTAAGTGGCAGAGAAGTCATGTGCACACTCTGTGCAATAAAGATCAAGGTTGTGGAAATTCAGAGAGTTGTCACACCACAGTGTCCTGCAGCCTATGCGCAGAAGGAAGACAGTATACCAAGCCCAGAGGCCACAGTAATGGTGTTACTAAGGATGCACCACATGCTTCTGTGGCCAAGACGTGCTCTCTTAGGTACAAAGACAATGTAGATATTGCTGTTGAGTAACCACTGAGGAGGCAGTGTGCTTGAACGATGGTGTCCTAGGTGCATAGCTGAGCCATAGGCTGTCAGGATACATCCTGTTGTATGTCCCAGAGACACTGCAGATTAGCACTGTGAACTGTCACATGAGGTGCTGTTTTATGTGTGCCAGATGGCACAGGAAAATTTATGTGCTGTTCCCTCATGTAGCAGCTGACAAAGAAATGCAGAAAGGCATGTTTGTGTTACTAACATTGAAAGTAAGTTTACTTTCTGCTGGTTGTTTCGTATCTACATATGACACAATTTATTTATCTTCCCCTTCTCCACACAACTGTTGATTTTACAGATGTCTATCACATCCTGGCTCAATCATCTCTTCTTCCATCTCAGGATGTCCTTATATGGGAGCAGTTCTCTCTCTCTGATATTACTTGAGACACTTATGTGTACATTTTTGGGATCTGGTTACCAAAACTAAATTCAATATTCAAGCTTTGGGCACATGAAGGATTTATACCATGACATAATGATAAATATGATCTGTCATCAGTGTATTCCATAAAAACTCCTATTTTTCCATCTGTGTTGTCAATCTGCTTTTGGGCTGGCAATTCAGAGAACCATCATAAATATACCAGCTCTTTCCAATGAATAAACAATTTTTTCAGGGTGTAGAGAAATTATTAGTTTATAAAGTTTAAATACCACTAAACTAAATTTCAGCTGACCTGTCAGACAATCATCCAATTATTCTGTGTCATGACATTCCATGAAATTTTAGTGTTACAAGCAGATCTTACCATGATTTGTCATTTTTATAAGTCCTTTTTTTCCAGGCCATTTATGTATATGTTGAACTGCACAGGTCCTAACTCACATCTCTATGGGACTCTGCTCGTGGCTTCCCACCTCAGCTAACCATTTATTTCCATATTTCATGTCTTGTGCTTTAATAAAGCACAAGGTATATATATCTTTCCAGTCAAAGCAACTTTTGACCATGTCATATGGGAGCAATGCATGTACTTTTTAAAATCTCATTGTACTGTGTTGACTAGGTCATTCTTATCCATGTCCCTGTTGATTCTCTTGAAGTCAAATGTATTGTGAGACATGGATTTCACTTTCAAATTCTGTTCCTATTGTGGTTTCTACCAGTTTGTGTTATGCAGTTGTCAGACTGACAGACCTACTTCCCCACAATCAGGAAAGATGTAAAGCCTAATATCACAGGTACAACATTTAATACCCTTGGTACTAAGAATGATTTAAACAGGTCACTTCTACAACAACTTAATCTGTTTGTTTGTTCATTTGTTTGTTTAAACATTCCTGGGTATATAGAATTTCTGCAACAGATGATGTGTTACTGTTCAATATATTATTTTCTCCTACAAACTAAAGTATTCAATGGAGACCTTAAGTTAATAGGGTTCCTCACATTTTTCTCTATTAATAGATGTTCTTTCTGGAAACTTCCTCACTCCTGAAGTAAAAACCAGCACAAATTGCTTAGCTTTTCTGCTTGTTTTCCTTTAGTGATCTTTTTATACTTCAGTTGTTACTGTTTCTTATGCATTCGTCTCACACAGGCCTGCTGCTCATAAAATGCTTATAATAGACATATAAATATATAGACACATATTGATGCTTGAGATCAGACCATTTGGATCATCTTTAGAACCTTTTCTCACATTGAAACAGATTAGTCCCAATGATGCAGTTAGTGGCACCACTCTTCAATGATGGTTTTTGTCACTTTCAAATTTTGTCACTTTCAATGTCACCAACATTGACGCTGGTTGGAAATGTTGCAGCAAACACTGAAACAGTCAGACATGCAGAGACATATCTGCTTTGTAATAAGCTACATTAAAAAGCTCACAGGTAACACAGACAAAGACACCAACATTTCCAGTTAAACTGAGTTTTGTACTTCTTTGGATTACCTGATACACCAGAATATTTTATTCAAAAATGTTCCCCATGGGATTTGCAGCTTGCAAGTGCTGTTGTCGACCATGCTGGAGGCATCAGTGCACCCTGTGGACCCTGGCTAACCGTCTGACAGCGAATGCCCAGCCTCTGCTGCAGCAGCATTTCTGCTGCCCTCTGTGTAAAATGAGAGCTCCCACGAATGTTAGCACAAGCCGAAAAGAAATGCCGATGCTCTGATCTACTAGAGCAAAACTTCTCATCCCTACCCTTCTGCTAAGATGCAGCTGAGTACTGGACCATGGCAATGGTAAGGACGTACTTTGCATATAAAAATCAAGAAGAATTAGGTCAGTTTAAATTGAAGCGAAGGAATCTTTTTGTATTTCTTGCAGGCTGCTTGTGTGCCCTACTGTGGCTGGCACGATGTGTTGCCTGATAAGGAAATGTGTTTTAGAAATCTGCTCTGGCATCCCTAATAGAGAATTCCATGCTGGTGCAGACAAAAAAAAAAAAAAAAGTGGGAAACATGAACTGACCTCTGGAAGAAAGCTGCTAATGATCATAACTATTGAGGGGCTTGAACGCATCCTCTGGAATGAAAAGCAGTTCAGGATGTTCACTGCATGGGCTATGAGACATGCAAGCTAAAATCCATGGAGCTAGAGCATAACCCCCAGGATAGTGCTGCTGGTGAAATTTGGGGGAAGTTGTTGTTGGGGGTGGGGTGGGTGGGATGTTGTATGAATGGCTGGCTTTTCTCTCTCCAAGTCTTGTCCCTCTATTCATAGTGCTTGGTATACTTGTGATCTTGTTTCAATTCATGGAAATCAAAGTGGTTACTTCTCCTGGTAGGGAATGTTGGAAGTTGCATTTTTGTAAAGGTGATGCCACCCTTTTTCAGTATGGATTCCAAGCGGCTTCATGAAAAGCTACTGTGACAGAAAATCTGCATTTAAGGGGAAGGTACCATTTCGCTGAGCAGTGCACAGGAAGGTAAAAATTATGACCTGGCATGTTAGGATAAGCAGTTCTTGAAATTACGTCAGAGTTAGCTAATTATCCTTCTCCCACCATCACAGCAACCTTGAGAGGATAACATCTGAGCAGTGTTTTAAATAAGATGAGGGTGATACAGAGGATATTTTTTCCACTGGAGCTGCAGTTACACAGAAGATGAGTAGGGTGCAAAGACTGAGAAGTCAATGGGAAGAAGAAAATGTCTGGAAATATCTGAGATGTTGGAAAGTGAAGCAGAAATGACAGAAATCAGTGTTCAAATATCAATATTAGAAACAGCAAACAATCACATTGTAGTGAGAGAAGAAAAAAAAGATTATGAGGTATGATTCATCTACAGTAGAAACTGAAAGATCTTTGCATGGAAGTATATCAGCTTCATTTTCAAGTCTGACTCTTTTGAAGGATATAAATGGAAGTTATATAGACATTGCCTATCTTTTGCCACAACCTTCTTTATGAAAAATCTCAAAAATCACAGAACTGTAGAACAGAATCCAAGTTGGATTAGTAGATCATCTGTCTCAGCCTTTCATGGGAAAGGGAGCCTAGATGAGATTACCTAGCACCCTGTCCAGTAGCATCGTGGAAACCTCCAGTCACAGGGACTCCACCCATTTCCCTGGGGAGGTTGTTTCAGTAATTGATTGTTCTCACTGTAAGAATTTCATTCTTACATCAGGATGAAACCTCTGCCAGTACAACTTGCACCTGTTACCCCTTATCCTCTTAATGTGGCTCCTTGTGAGGAGAGAGCCTCCATCCTTTTTGTAGCTCCCTTTAAGTACTGGAAAACTGTGATGAGATTCCCCCCCGAGCCATCTCTTCTCCCAGGAGAAAAGACCTAACGTCTTCAGTCTTTCCTCATAGGGCAGGTTCTCCAGTCCTTTGATCATCTTTGTGGTCTTCCTTTGGACCCTCTCTAGTCTGTCCACGTCTTTCTTGAATTGTGGAGATCAGAACTGGAGACAGTACCCCATGTGTGGCCTGACAAGTGCTGAGTAGCATGAGATGGTCACATCTCTAACTCTGCTAGTAATACCCTTATGGATGGAGCACAGGATCAGATTTTCCTTCATTACAATGTGAATTTCAATTCTTTGTTGGCTAACACAGGGCTTCCGGTCTACTGGCTTGGATATAGTATCATTGCCTTGCAAGATATACTTATGCCAATGCTGCAAGCAGGTTGGAATTGTGAGGAGGAGCATGACCACACTGCTCTCTACATCATAGTTGTTTGCTTGAAGGTCACATTCACACTAACTATCACAAAGAGTTACCCGCTTACAAAATAGCATCTCATGCAGGGCTCAGTGTACGCTTACTCTCTCTGCCCTCCCAAGAGCATCCCACACTCTACCTGCCCTCCCTGTCCCCACCAGTACCTCTGCTTTCCCAAGGTACACACCCCTTCAGTGTTTTTCAGCCATTTTTTTTGGCACCATTGCTCACAAGGACTTGGGGTGTGAGGAGGCACCAGACACAGCCTGCCTGCCTGCTCCTCCTGCAGTGCCAGGACAAAGCAGAGGTTCAGAAAACAGATCTGTTTCCCAAGGCACGCTTTTACCCATCGAGACAGGCATTGAGGTACTAAGGCAATGGGCATGAAATGGGTGGATGGACAGTGGGTTCACAAGAGCAGTGTGGATTCCCCTTCTGGAGTGTACATGCAGCTGTTACAGTTGCTCCCAAGCCAGTTCCCTTCATCCCTCTGTTTTTCTTTTCATACCTCTGGCCTCTGAAACCATGATTCTGCACCTAGGAACAGCAGCTACATGCACTATGACCCAACTGCTTGAAGAGGGCTGATGTTGTAACTAGCAAGTGATCTCACAGATGATCAAAAGCAGCAGAGTTGAAGTCCAAGGTCAGGTACCAACAGCTAGATGATGTTTGTCTGATTGTTCCCTTCCTTCCTTCCTTCCTTCCTTCTTTCCTTTCTCTCCCTGTCTCACTTTTTTTGCTCTTTCTCCACTTATTTCTCTCAATCTCTCTCCCCAACCCCCTTTCTCGCCCTCTCCCTCTCCCTCTCCCTCTCCCTCTTCCTCTTCCTCTTCCTCCTCCCCTCCTCTCTTGCTTTTTCTCTTTCGCTCTCTGTCCTTCTCCTTTCCTGTCATTGGCGAGGAATGGACTTTTTGGTCAAGGCAATGTTTCTAGGTCCTGAGTATATGTCTTGGAAGTGCTTGGAGAACAGCAACGATGAACATTATTATGACAAATTATTGACAAGAAGTGTCTGATATCAATAATGTTTTTCCCAAGATCAGTTACCTTTGCATCAGCACTTACCAGGTCACAAGCAGTCTGACTCCAGAAATAGTGTGTCCATGCAAAATGACTCCTGTCCTCCAGTTAAGGCAGCAAATCACAAAGTGAGTAGAAATTAGTTTTCCTTACTCCTCCCATTAATATTCCCCTCTGATTCCAAGAAGCCTTCAGTCATGCTTTCCGGGATGGCCAGTGGCAAGGCCACGTCAGCCCCGTGCAATGTGTGGGACTTGTCCCCATTTCCTACACATGCAGTTTGAATTAGGTAATCGGACCAAGACGTTGTCGTTTAAGGAACCTGCAGCATTACCTTTCATCAGTTGAGCACTTAGGAACAAATTTTTAAGCCACGATTTCTTACAGGTGAGAGATGAGCCCTAACATTTTCAAGTGCTTCAAGTGCATTGTGATTCTTCCACAGTCAGGCCAGGTTGTTCGTTTTGGATGGTCATTGTAATATTGTCCAAGGGGAACAGGGAATTTGGGCATCAAAATATGGTCCCCAAAGTTGTTGTGGCATTTGCTAGTCAGTCAGCAGGTTTAAAAAGGTATCCATGGAGCTAGAAATACTTCACCACACTTTTACTGAGCCACAGCTGCAATACACTGACTTCGGAATTAAGCTTTTGCATTTGGTATCATTTGTTTGTTTGTTCATTTAAAGAAATATGTGCCTTAGTACAAACAAAGTCCTTTTGCTTCCTTACAACGTGTGGAAACAAAGGTTTTGTCCGGGAAGAATGAATCCCACCTATTTCTTGGGAGCATGCTGTGGGAATGGAGAGAGGAGAGGGGTGGTTTCCCTTCTTTGGTGCCCAGATATCGCTGGCGTTGTTGCAGCTTTCACAGCTTCACAGATAGAGATGCTGTCTCTCAAGAGCATCACTTACAGTGACACAGGAGTCAGCACAGGGTGTCATCTTTTCCTTAAATATATTTAGCTGCTGCCTAGCAAACTACTTCCATATTTAGTTATAAGGTGGGTGGATTTCTTGGGTGTAAACCTCAGTGTGCTTCGGGGAAGGAGGACCTCCTAACCCCGAATGCTGTTGCTGCAAACACACGGACTGCTGTGGTCGGTGCAAAAGGCTTCCTTCCTGCCGTCTCCTCCACACTTCCCCTCCAACAACTCCAGCGCCCTTCCCCAGCAGCTTCACAGCTCCTTGAAGCTCCCTAGCAATGCAGAGCTGGCCAGGAACCTTGAGGGAGCCATAAATGTCCCTGTAGTGAAAGAGAGCCAAGTCTTTTTTACCATTCCTGACACCTCCTTGTAGAATCTGCTCTTAGCAGCTACGCCGTGCACCAGGGTCCAGTGCTGCCAGAATGGCTGTTCCATATTTTAAGTACTGCTTCTGGCCTTGCAGGAAACAGGCTGTCATTTGTCTAAGAACTTCAGACCAGCACACGTTGTGTAGGTGACTTGTTTCTTTCTGTCCATCCAGGATGCAGTTAGTAGCTACGTTCCAACTCATCCATTGCCGGAAGAGTCATACAGGGAGGACACAGTCTGGCATTATCATCTATGGGCTTTTCCTCCATAAAGTGCTAGATTTTGTGATTTCTTTAACTCTGTAGTGTTCCCACAATTATTCCCACCGGAAGCTTTATCTTACGTGATCAAAACTTTTTCCTTTAGCTTTTCATATTCACACATAACTCCACATTATTCCTTGGCACAAAAGCTTATTATAGTCTTATATTAATATTTTGTTACCGGAAAACACTATTCAGTAGGGCAGCAGTTCCTAGCTTGTTCTGGTGGCTCTACATGTTACATTGGCTGGGGCTTATCCCATAGTGAGTCCTCTTGTTCACGGCTACTCTGCCAACCCGTTCATCAATGCCCATTTCATTTACAACAGCAGCATCCTGTCTTAATATTGGCTATTCTGTCTAACAGAGAAAGTAAGGAACTGCAATGTCTTCTTATCCAAATACATTATTTGTTTTGCTTTAGCACTGATTGTTATTAACTTCTTCCATAGAAAAAGCTCTGCCTGACGTTTAATTTTGCTCAATAAAACCCCACTCTCTAGAGTTTGTGGCCTTCACCTGCCTTGTTCAAAGGAGGCAGCACCTCAGTCCTTGCGTAAGTTCCTCCATGAGGACTCAGAGACACCCAGATGCCTTTGGGGCTCCAGATTTATTTTTTTTTTTTTATGGGGCAACTTGCCTCTAAACCCAGCTTGCCAAAGTGAGAATGGGACCAGCAAAGACACCCTCTGTGTACAGCACCCGTTTAGAAAGAGGACTCCCCAAGGCAGAAACATTTTTTGCTGTGCCAGGACAGTCAAGGTACTCATCCTGCTTTTGTCCTGATCCTCTCCTCTTGCCAGTTTGGGGATTAAATTAGTGTTATTCCCTACCCAGTAATGTAATAGGACACAGTGGAGAAATACTGGTGATGGGCTAAATAAAGCTCTACTGCTATCCAGGGGTTTAAGTGAAATAAAATGTTTCATTTGAACATGCCCCAGACTTATGTAACTGCACAATTGAATTGGAACAACCAAAACCACTGTGTATGCAAAGGAATCTACGTTCTTTATTCTCTAGGCATTAACACGGTTACAAAGACTCATTGAAGAAGAAAGCGACTGAGAGGTTCACATTTTGTGCAGCCCTCAGGTCACTTTGCTGCCTCATGACATCCTCACTCTTCCTCCCCTATCTTCTTGCTGTGAAACTCCCGGCTCTTCACTCGGAGCTTGTTGACCTGCGACTCTGCAATGTCAGCCCGCTCCTCAGCTTCCTCCAGCTCGTGCTGGATCTTGCGGAATTTGGAGAGGTTGACATTGGACAGCTCCTCCTGTGCGGGGAGAGGGAGTTGGTGGTGAGGATTCAGGAACTTCTCAGTCAGTGGATGTGGCCCCCAGGTTTGTTTAGTCTGATGTCCTGTATAAAACAGGCTGCAGATTTTCCCTCAGTTCATCACTGACTGCTGCAGGGTGCCCAGAACTCAGCAAGGCCTCATGACACCATAGTAAACGGTGTGGCCAAGACTGTTGTGTCTTGGGAGTTTCTTTCATGCCCCTTTCCTGCTATTCATACTCATCTCAATGAGCGTGCTGCCCCAATGGAAGGTGGCTCCTGCCCATTCTTCGAGCAATACTTACGGCCTCCTCAGCTTGTCTCTTGTACGATTTCACCTTCATTTGCAGCTTGTCCACCAGATCCTGCAGCCTGAGAATATTCTTACGGTCTTCCTCAGACTAAAGCAGTTGGCAAGCAGGAAAGAGAATGAATTGTTGGTTCTGCATCATGTGAGGTTAAGAGTTCCCCTTGGGGATGGTGTGCACAAAATCTGACTTGCTGTGAGAAAACTCTCTCAGCCCAGGGCGGCCTCCTGCCTTACCTGGTAGGTCAGCTCCTTCACCCTCCTCTCGTACTTGCGCACACCCTTCACGGCTTCAGCGCTGCGCTTCTGCTCAGCATCAACCTCCCCTTCCAGCTCCCGCACCTGCAATGAGAAGCCCATCCTTGGAGCTTCCCTGCTGGCTACTTATGTGACGTGCTCACTCATGCACAAATAAAAGCCCTACGCACTCTGGCCTCCAGCTTCTGGATTTGCTTCTTGCCTCCCTTCAGGGCCAACTGCTCGGCTTCATCCAGACGGTGCTGCAGGTCCTTCACCGTCTGGTCCAGGTTCTTCTTCATCCTCTCCAGGTGGGCGCTGGTGTCCTGCTCCTTCTTCAGCTCTTCTGCCATCATGGCCGCCTGATGAGAGCAAGGGATCAAAGCCATTTGGGAGCTGGAGACATTCTGGGTGAGAATATATCCACCGTCAGCAGTGAAGGGAGCCCCCGACTCACATCTGTGATGGCCTTCTTGGCCTTCTCTTCAGCATTGCGGGCCTCCTGGATCGTGTCCTCCATTTCACCCTGGATTTGGGCAATGTCTGTTTCCAGCTTCTTCTTGGTGTTGATCAAGCTGGTGTTCTGTTGAACAACAAAAACTACTGTCCAGTTAGTTCCAAAACAGAACGCTTATCTTAGAAATTTACTGTTTAAGTTTAAACTTATCATCTCTACGTCTAATATTAGCATCCTCCTTCAGATGGTGCATCCTGTCAGGTCATACACAGCTAGAGAGCGTAGAGTTCTTAAAACCTTAAGAAGCATTTCTGACTCCTGTTAATGCAATCCTACTCATTTAGCTAGAATCCAATTCTTTGTACAAGCCTTTTTATTACAAGAGATGATTTAAGAACTCACAAGGATGAAAAACCTGGAAAGGGAAAAATAAAACGGCTCTTGAGATTTTTAATCTCATGAATCTAACCTGAGTGTGGAGGAGCTGAACTCTCTCACTTGCATCCATCAGTTCCTGCTCAGCCACTTTCCTCGACCGCTCCGTCTGCTCCAGGGCTGCCCGTAGCTCCTCTATTTCAGCCTGCAACAGGTTTGCTCTGCGCTCCACCATGGCCACCTGCTCCTTCAGGTCCTCCTGTGTCCTGAGAGCATCGTCCAAGTGTATCTGGGTATCCTTTAAGAGAGAAAAGAGAAATTATAAGGCGGCACAGCACTGTTGCACAATGGCAATTACCACCAGTCTAATAATCATTATGTCAGTATAATACATATATATTTATAGCTATAATATGTATTTATATGCAGAATTATTATGTCGGTATATGCACAGTATCTAAGAATGTGAGCAGAGGAGATCGATACATGGTATTGCACACTGTCCCAGGCTGAGTGACAGCCCTGCCTAAATTTAAGGCTGCGCCAGGGGAAGATAAGCCTGAATTAAAACTCCAGCTGACTGACAAAAGTAGCTTACCAGGTGAAGGAAACTGGACCTTTGTCCCTGCTTGGGGCAGAAGAAAGAACCTTCCCCCATCCTCTGAAGTGCCACTACATAGCAGACACGATACTCTGGGCTTGAAAAATGAAGAGCACATGAGTAACTGACAGGACCCAGGAAAAGTCAACCATGTCAAGTTGATCCAACTTGAGAGAAAACCCACTCACGTTAGAACCAGTGCCACCAGAAAAGCACATAAGGTATTAGCAATGGGAGATTCCTTACTGAGAGGCACCAAAACACCCATTTACCATCCAGACAATTTCTCTAGAGAAGTTTGCTGCCTACAAACAGCGTGCGTTCATGGTGTCAGAGAGGCTGCCAAGCCCGGTGAACCCTTCAGATTATCATCCGCTCCTAGTATTCCATGTAGGCTTTAATGATATTGCAACAAGGCAACTTCTAACCGTCAAAAGAGACTCTATGTCCCTCGGAGCAATGTTAAAAGGATCTGGAGCACAGGTGGTGTTCTCCTCTATCCTCCCAGTCAGGGGAAGGGGTTCAGGAAGGAGGAGGCAAATTGAACAGGTGAACGCCTGGCTGTCTAGCTGGTGCCAAATTCAAGGTTTTGTCTTCTATGATTAAGGATCTGCCTTTGAGAAGCTCGGTCTGTTGGGAGCAGATGGGATTCACCTGACCAAGTGGGCGAGAGGGTCTTCACCAACAAGCTGGCCTGGGCTTTAAACTAGACTTAACAGGGGAAGAGAATGGAGTTTTGAGTAACAGAGAAGAGCCAGGGGCTGCTGATATGTTAGGAAGCAACAGGAAAACATCTGTGAAATGCTCCAAAAGAACTGGAGTTTGTTCCTCTAAAAAGGTGATATGGTCGATAGCCCATCTGAAGTGTCTCTATACCAATGCATGTAGCATGGGAAACGAACAGGAGGAGCTGGAAACCACTGTGCACCTAGAAAGCTGTGATCTAATCGCTGACACTGAAACTTGGTGGGATGAATCACACGACTGGAGTGCTGCAATCAATGGCCATAAACTGTCCAGAAGGCACAGGCAAGGAAGGAGAGGCGGGCAGGTTGCCCTCTATGTAAAAAATGGATTGATTGCAGAGAGCTGTCTTTGAAAAACAGTGATGAGCCAGGTTGAGAGCTTATGAGTAAACATTAGAGGCCAAGCCAACAAAGGAAACCTCGTGGCTGGTGTTTACTGCAGGCCACCTGACCAAGGGGAGCCTGTTGACGAAGTGGTATTACTTCAACTATGGGAATCATCATGCTCGCAGGCTCTGATCCTGCTGGGGGACATCAATCAGCCTGACATCTGCTGGAAAAGCAGCACAGCAAGCTGTAAGCAGTCCAGGAGACTCCTGGAGTGCATCAAGGATAGCATCTTCGTCCAGAGGATAGGCAGCCCAACCGGAGGAGAAGCATTACTGTACCTGTTGCTTACCAACACAAACGAACTAATTAGAGATGGCAGCCTGGGCTGCAGTGATCGTGCCCTGGTGTCATTCCCAATTGTGAGGGATATGGGCCAGATGAAGAGTAAGGTCAAGACCCTGAATTTTAGGAGAGTGGACTTTCAGTTGTTTGAGGAATTAGTGGGTGAGACCCCCTGGGAAACTGCCCTCAGGGATAAAGGAGCACAAAAGAGTTGGCAGCTCTTTAAGAACATTTTTCTTAGAGTGCAAGAGCTCTCGATTCCCATGTGTGAGCAATCAGGCAAGGAAGGCAGGAGAACAGCATGGCTGAGTAAGGACCTCCTGGTCAAACTGAAGTGTAAGAAGGAAATGCCTAGGCAGTGGAACCAAAGACATGTATCCTGAGAGTGTAGGGATGCTGCCCGGATGTGTAGGGGTAGGATCAGGAAAGCTAAGGCACAGTTGGAGCTGTATTCCTGTTGTATTAAGCTTTGGCATGGCCTCACCTTGAGTATTGTGTGCAGTTCTGGGTCTCACAATTTAGAAAGGATGTTAAGGGTCTTGAGTGCATCTAGAGGAGGCCAAGAAAGTTGGTGAAAGGGCTGGAAGGCATGTCCTCTGAGGAACGGCTACGGACACAGGGTTTGTCTAGTTTGGAGAGGAGAACGCTGAGGGGCGACCTCATTGCCCTCTAGCCCTCTACAGTTTCTTGAGGAGGGGAAGAGAAGAGGGAGGTGCTGATCCCTTGTCCCTGGAACCCAGTGACAGGATGCTGTGGATGCCCCATCGCTGGCAGTGTTCAAGCTCAGGTTGGATGGGGCTTTGAGCAGCCTGATCTACAAAGAGATGTCCTTGCCCCCAGGAGAGGGGCTGGACTGGATGATCTTTGAAGGTCCCCTTCAACCCAAACCATTCTATGATTCAACGATATTAGACAAGCTAGACACCTATGTGCACATCCTTAGCTTAACAGACCTTGAGCACTGCCTGTGTATTTCTCAGGTTCTTTTGTGCCTCTGCAGCCACGCGGTTGGCATGGCTCAGCTGGATCTCCATTTCATTCAGGTCTCCCTCCATCTTCTTCTTCAGACGCAGGGCTTCATTCCTGCTCCTGATCTCAGCGTCCAGGGTGCTCTGCATGGACTCCACAATTCTGAGGTGGTTTCTCTTCATCTGGTCGATCTCCTCATCTTTCTCTGCTATCTTCCTGTCAATCTCAGACTTCACCTGGTTGAGTTCAAGCTGGAGGCGCAGGATCTTCCCCTCTTCATGTTCTAGGGAGGCCTGGAAAAGTGGACACAAACATCTATAATGTTGATAAAGCTACTGCTTGCTTTCTAGGTAGTTACAGAATATTTCAGGAAATCTCAGCTGGCTGCACTCCCCAGCCGGGACAGAGCAGGACCAAACATTTTTTAGCCACATTTCCCCATTGCTAATATTTTTAGTGCAGATACCAGTGATTATGGGCATGTACCTCAGCTTCCTCCAGGGAGGCTTGGAGTTCAGATTTCTCTTGCTCAATCTGTTTCTTGACTTTCTCCAGCTCATGAATTGCCTTTCCTCCCTCAGCAATCTGCTCCGTGAGGTCAGCAATCTCCTCTGCAAGGAAGGGTGAAAAGTGGCATGGTGAGGCACAGAGCAGAATGGGGAAAGGCCCTGCCACGCCAAAGTAACTGGCCCAGACCCGTTTAGTGTGGCAGATAGACAAGCTTGTGAGAAAGCCTGGCCAGGAGCAGAGGGCCAGGGACTTACGCTGCAAGTTCTTGTTCTCACGCTTCAGCGTTTCCAGGTGGTCCAAGGACTCCTCATAGGCATTCTTCATCTTGAACAGCTCTGTGCTGAGAGACCGAGACTCCTTCTGGGAGGCTTCCAGCTCAGCCTGCGTTTCCTCATACTTCTGCTTCCATTCTGCCAGGATCTGAAGAGAAACAGGACCTCAGTGTGGATGTGGCAATCGGGAGGGGATGCTCTGCCCAGGAACCCCAGGCCTGGAGACCAAAAGACCTTGTCAAAGTTCTTCTGCTTCTTATCCAGAGCTGCGCAGGCAGCATTTGCTCGCTCCACATCAATCATCAGGTCCTCCACTTCATTCTGCAGCCTCTGCTTTGTCTTTTCCAGGGAGGCACATTTGGCATTCACAGCTTCGACGTGTTCCTCTGCATCCTGCAGGCGCTGTGCCAGCTTCTTCCTGGGAGGAGATAAGCACTGCTCATGGTTTGAGGGCAAAGTGGAGGGTGTGGTGTGTGGCTGATGGGCCTTTCACAACAGGAGGGTTTACCCATTCATTGAGTATGTATCCTATGCACAAACAGTGAAGACCCTCTCCCAGCCAGTGATTGTTTTCCTAGTTCTGATTCCCAGCCTTGAACAACCACTCTGCCTTCTGTCTCTACGGTCCACAGGTGAAAACATTCTCTCGGTCAGGGGAATATTCTCCTCTACATTTCCTAAACCACACCCTTTGGCGGATATTCTTGACATCAGCCCTTACCCTGCCACAAAGCACAGCTTTAACTTTTTATGACAATATTGCTGTTGTGTCTTCAAATTTCCCTTGTTAGTCAATCCCTTTTTTTGTCTTCCCCACTTTCTCCGCATACTTGGCCTCCTCCAGCTCCTCCGTGCGCTGAATAGCGTCCGTCTCGTATTTGGTTCTCCACTGGGCCACTTCGCTGTTGGCCTTGGACAGGGCACGCTGCAGCTCCCCCTTGGCTTCCTGCTCCTCCTCATATTGTTCCCGGAGCAAGTCACAGTCGTGGCGAGCAGACTGCAAGGCGTGGGCCAGGGCGTTCTTGGCCTAGGTAGAGAGTGAGATTGGGACAAGGAATGGTAATATCCTGGGAAATCTCTTGCAATGAATTAATTTAACACAGGGAACATGACTGCTGGGAGGTTGTAGGTGTTTTCAGGGAAGGACAGATGTAAGTCGGGAGGACAAAGTCCACTAATCACACTCCCTGCAGACATGAGTTTTCTCCCAGTGTGCCTGTTCCCACTGGGCAGTTAAAGTTAAGACTGTTTTCAGTGGCCAGCTGTAGAAAAAGTCATCACCTTTATCTCTTCCTCTAGGTGCCTCTTGAGTTCCTCAATCTGTTGGGTGAAAGCCTGCTTGCCTCTTGACAGCTGAGAAATCAGAGCGTCTTTCTCCTCCACCTGGCGTGAATATTCACCTAAGAAGCGTGCAGAATGGAAACATTTTTGTTGTCATTCATGACCCAAACAAACTGGCTTAAGACGCTCTCCCCTTCTATTGCACAGAGGAGGCTCTGTCACCTGATTCTGTCTGCAGACGAGCTCTTTGAGCATTGAGGTCATTGATCATGCGCTGATGCTCTTCTTCCTTTGTCTTAATCTCACTCAGCTGGTCTTCCAGTGTGCGGCACATTTTCTCCAGATTAGCCTGTGAAAATCACAGACGATGAAAGATCAGTGTCTGGATGCCTCCTTATTCTGAGCACCATGATTCTCACCAGAAAAATGTCAACAGACATGCAAGCTATAGACTGCTCATTGGTGTTAGAAGGTTAGAAATACAGTTCCATACAGAGACAGAGGTATGTTATAACATGGCCATATTTTTAAAAGATGTTTATTTTCAAGTTGTTTTCAGTATGTTTTTCCATACCTTGGCTTTGGAGACAGACTCCATGTTACTGGCCAAGTCGTCAATCTCCATCTTCAGCTCACTCTTCTCCTTCTCCAGCTTCTGCTTCACTCGCTGCAGGTTGTCGATCTGCTCCCCAAGCTCAGCTGTGCTGTCCGCGTGTTTCTTCCGCAGGGCGGCAGCTGTGGCTTCGTGCTGCAGCGTGGCCTCTTCGAGGTCACGGCGCATCTTCTGAAATTCTGCCTCACGCTTCTTGATCATATCGATCTGAGCTGCGGTAGCCCCTCCTGCTTCTTCCAGGCGCTCGCTGATCTCCTCTAGCTCCCTCGAGAGGTCAGCCCGATGCTTCTCTGCTTTTGCCCGAGAGGCACGTTCAGCCTCAATTTCCTCCTCCAGTTCCTCAATACGAGCCTGGGGAACATTAGGGGACCCTTCACGCCCATGCCCTCCTCCTACCTGAAGTCTTTCTGAAAAGCGGAAGGGAACCAATAGAGACTTGCCTGCAGCTCCTTGATCTTCTTCTGTAATTGCATGCCCAGGGCTTGCTCATCCTCAATTTTGCTCTGGATCTGGCTGATTTCAAAGTCTTTCCTTTGGGCAAAGCAAACCATGTTAGAGCTCAAAGAAAAAAGTACACCAGCACAGTGCTCAGGGGCTCCACGGCCCCACTTACTTCTTCAGCTTCTCATCCAGCTGCTGCTTATCATTTTCCAAATCCATTATGCTGTCGTGGGCCAGCTTCAGGTCTCCCTCGAGTTTCCTCTTAGCTCTCTCAAGGTCCATGCGCAGTTTCTTCTCTTGCTCCAGGGACCCTTCCAGCTAAAAGAAACAAGACCATCAGTGCTCCATCAGCCAGGTTTAACTCCATACCTGTCCTGTTCTTGAGGTATGCCTGTGTGCTTACATCGTCCACTTGCTGCTCCAGCTTGGTCTTAGCTTTGGTCAGCGTATTGACTTTGTCCTCTTCTGCCTGCAGGTCATCCAGTGTCTGCTGATGGGCCTCTTGGAGGGCTTTCTTCTCTTTTGTCAGCTTGGCAATGGTCTCGTCCAGGGCTGCCATCTCCTCTGTAAGGTTTTTCACCTACAAATATGAGCAAGTGTCAAAATTTGGTAGAAAACAGGTTCACTGGCATGGTGACATTTTCACTTTGCATTGTTTTGCCAAGTCTTTCATTTATCCTTTGGATGCTCAGACAAGGCCCATCTCAGAATTGTCCAAAGCCAAGGTGTCTTATGGTAGCAGGCTCTAACTCTGAGAGTCAGTGATGTCTTGGCCCTTTATGTGAGTCCCCATGTGTGTACCTTGTTTTCTGTGGCATGCTTTTCCTTCTCAACCTTGGCTAGTGTTAATTCGAGGTCATCAATGTCTTTCTTCAGCTCTGAACATTCATCCTCCAGTTTTCTCTTCTTGGCTGTCAGCTCAGCATTAATTTCTTCTTCGTCCTCAGCCCTCTCAGTCACCTCCTTTACTTTGGCTTCCAGCTGGATTTTGGTTTTGATGAGCTGGTCACATCTTTCCTCAGCATCAGCTAGAGCATCAGCTTCCTGGTGGGAAAATACAGGAAAGCTTATTTAGTGCTGAAGGAACAGGTGTGCATCAGTAAGACCTTTTTGGGGATTACTTTTTTGGGAAAAGGTTACTGCACAATTACATTAAAAATTACAACTTTAGAATATGTTTTTAATCAGGTTTATTTTCTAATGACCTTTTTTGTCATCAGATACTGTGTCTAGCTCCATTACGTTTTACCTTGCTTATTTCAGGTATGTCGGTGGGTTACTTGGATTTAATTGATGCTTTCCTTTTCTCCTTTGGAAAGTGATTGTATTTTATAACGTGCCATATTCAAATTTATGTGGAAGTATTGAGAAAGGTAAATAGTTCTACCACTGGGAAAATATTTGAAGCTCCCATTCATGATTTATACCCAGCCAATACAGTCAGTGGAGGCTAGAACAAGATTCATCTTTCCCTGAAATGGACACTTCAACTCAAGGGTATTGCCTAAATGTAGCCTGAGTTTCTGAGAGGCCAATTGGCATTGTAGACAAGCGTACAAGGCTGGCACGTGTGTTGTAGGACATAATGGGCATCTGCATCTTCTGGGAGCAGTAGCTACAGGAGCTCAGGTGAGATATGCCATAAGAAACGGCGCAAGACTCTTCATTTTGACCACTGAACTAAGGCAGAGTAGCTGGTCAATTGAATCACCGTCCCTACTCCCCTAAATACACTACAGTGACTATAACGAGGCTTTATGTCACGAACTCACATGGAGACATGTACACGTAGGCATTAAGACTAAAAAGTCATTCTTTAGCTTAATCTTCACGTTGTAATACTGAGACTGAGTGGGGAAAGAATGTTGCCTGAACTTTACCTCTAGTTACATGGTATTCAGCTTAAAATATTTTGTAAGGCAGTTTAGTGTGCAGTGTGAGAGTTCTGTAGTATGAGAGAAGAGTTAGATCTTATTTACTCATTTCCCCTATAAAAAACTAACAAACAGAAAAGTAGAATAATGTTACTCACAGCCTGCACTTGGAGCTGCAGATCGTTTTTCTCCTGCACCAGTTTCACCATTTTCTCCTCCAGCTCCTTCCTCTTTGCCTCAGACTTTGCAAGCTCTTCCTTGGTTTTCTCAAACTCTTCCTTCATGTTGGCCATCTCCTTCTCAGATTCTGCACTCTTCAGCAAGGGCTTGATCTTGAAGAACAGCTTCATCCAGGGCCAGTGCTTGACGTTCATGAATGCACGAATATTGTACTGGATGCAAAAGATGGACTCCCTGAAGCATAATTACAATGTACATTGAATATTTTCAGTATGACAAGTGCCAACACTTTCCCCCAAGTACAGTGACTTTGACTGAGGATGAGGAATGTCTACCTCCTCTCCACCATTCTCCGGTACTCCACTCTCATCAGGAAGCCCCTGCACATGGCTTGTGTGCGGGTGATGAGCTGTGCCAGCTTCTCATCCCTCATCTCCTCCAGGAGTCCCAGCAGCCCAGCTTTGAAGAACACCTTGAGAAAGAGAATGTTGCAGTACATATTTGTCAGGTATTGCAAGCACAGTACATTAGTCAAGCAGCAATTGTACCTTGGTGTGGCCAAATTTGTACTGGGTGTGGTCCACATCGATTGACCCGAGAAGCTTCTCAGAAGCCTTCTTGCTATCAATGAACTGTCCCTCTGGGATGGCACTGGCATTAAGCACCTTGTATCTGTGGAGTGAGAGGAACTATGAATGAAGGCAATCTCAGGTCATAAGTCAACACTGTTTATTGAGACTAACCACAGACTTTGCAGCAGAATGAGGCTGAGGAAGTTGGAATTTCATCCCTTGTTTAGAGACACAGTTACAATGAAGTCCTAATCTGATAACAAAATTAAGGAAACTTTTACTGTCTTCAGGTGATCAGTCAGAGATGAAAAGAGGACGCTGATCTCCAGCCATTTCTGTCCGATGCCTTTTTCACTTAAACTATGCTGTAGAAAGTTGCTAGAGAGGAACATTGCCACTTTGTGTATAGGAGGAAAGCATCTTCCCCTGAAACTTGCAGCTGATACAATGGCCAAAGCACTCTATCTGAATTTGTCATTTTTGTCTGAGAATGTGTTGTACCCACATCCCAGTTTGCATTTTTTTAATCTTTTAAGCATTGGTTTGGGTAGCTCTATTGTGCTTCCATATTCAGAGACACTGGCAAAGTTTGGCTGTTTGATGAACAGCAGTCAGTGAGGACACCTGACTTATCTCTTCATTTCATAGTTCTTACCTTTGTTTGAAGTCAGCATAGAGGACTCTGCTGGGGAAACCTTTCCTGCAAATTCTGATGCCTTCCAGCACGCCGTTACACCGCAGCTGGTGAAGTACCAGTTCATGCTCCATGGCACCTAGCAATTCAGAGCATAAATGAATACCACGGTCTCCAGTGTGGACCAGGCATGGCTGTATCAGAGGAAGTTCTCTTTCTGCTTGAGCATCTTACCAGGTGTTTTTGTTTCATTTGGGATGATGCAACGGACAAAATGGGGGTGAGTGCTCCGTAGATTGGTCATCAGCTTGTTTAGGTTCTCCTGTGGGACCATGATTTATTATGTATTTATATGAAATATGGAAAAATTCTTAGGTTCTTTGAGCTTAGCCTATTAATGGATATGCACTGGGTTGAGAATTTTCAACTGATGATATCTCAATCAATAGCTCAATCCTTTCTCATTCTGAACATTGAACATCATCTTTTAGCATAAGCAAGTTGCCATCAACCCTGGGAGAGATAGAGGGTGAGTACTTCATAGTTTTATGAGAAAATTAATATTTTATGTGTAAATTTATTACTTAACAGTATCAGTTTTCATTCCATAAGATTTTTTTTAATGAGGATCTGAAAGTTTTTTTGGGTTTTTTTGTTCTTGTTTTTTTTTTTCACACTTTCACTGAGCCAGTTGAAAGTGCAGTTTAATTCTTATTTACACAGATGAAAAGATAAAATGTTTACTTACCCGGAAAAGAGCTGAGACAGTCTGGAAAGAAGAACCCTTCTTCTTGCCACCTTTCTTGCCACCACCACCACTAGCCTCTGGTGTAGCAAAGATAATGAAACATTTATGGATTTAGGGTCTATTCATGATTCCACAATTTTCAGAACCACTGTGCACCAAACAGATGACATTTCAGAGAACTGACCTGCCTCTCCTCCAGCAGAGGCAAAAAGTAATGCCAGTGTCTTCACAGATGATTTCTGGTACAACCCAATCACAGTTTCATTCAGGGGGTCCTTGTTCTTCTCAAGCCAGCCAGAGATGTTGTAGTCCACCGTGCCAGCATAGTGCACCAGGGAGAAGTGGGCTTCAGCCTTGCCTTTGCCAGGCTTGGGCTTCTGGAAGTTGTTGGACTTGCCCAGATGCTGGTCATAGAGCTTGTTCTTGAAAGAGGTGTCGGTTGCCTTGGGGAACATGCACTCCTCTTCCAGGATGGAGAAGATGCCCATGGGCTGGGAGAAGCAGCAAAAAATAACAGCGATAAAATACATATCTGCCTTCAGAAGGAGACTGCAGAAAGGCACAGGAAAACTGAGTAATGGATTAAATTGGATCAAAAATGGATCAAGTCTTTATTAAGTTTTGCGCATGCAGTTCTAGACAAAATATGAATTTGTTTCTGAAACTAATGCATTTCAGAACTGATAGTATCCCAATAATCACACAAAGATTTCTAAATAATTTGAAAACTGATGAATCAAAAGGAGATTTTTATTTTTTGCATTAATGCTTTCCCAAAGTAAATTTGTGTAGATGAAGATGTCTTACTAAAATTGACCTTTGTTCAACAGATCCTTCAGCTACTTCCTGAAATCTTATTTTTTATGAGATATCTCTGTCTTTTCTTTCCTGTACAAGAGGATGTTACACAAAACTGTGTCAGCTCGTAGTGATGGTTTTAATGATCACTGTTCATCTGGTACCTTTTTTCTATATACAGCTATGATTTTACTTAGAAATTGCATTTCAGAAATCACAGTATTAATATTGAAATCATAATCATAATACTGAAAATTGTGTCTGGGTTTCCGAAAAGAGATCATTCATCTTTGTAGACTAGAAAACACACCTACAGAGAATCCTTGCCATGAAATTATGTGTGATAACATTAATTCTTCTATTGCCAAACAAACAAAATTACAGTTGATTTTTTTTAAATGCATAATAATGTAGTTAACGGATAACCTAAAGGTTCTTCATTTGTAGCCTAATCACAAAGTTCCTTAGAAATTGCTTTCTAAATACATACAAAATTTGAAATGAAAGGGGACTTTTTGAATACAAATAACCAGGAACATAAATAGATAATAAGAGGCAGGTTTATGAAGCATTAGGGCAAGAAAAAATAAGGCTGAAGAAAAATCCTAAAATTCTGTCAAAAAGAAATAGCAAAATCTCAAATGTAGTCAACATACTTTTTCAATGAGCTCAATGCAGGCAGCCAGGTCCATCCCAAAGTCAATGAATGTCCATTCAATTCCCTCTTTCTTGTACTCCTCCTGCTCCAGCACGAACATGTGGTGGTTGAAGAACTGTTGCAGTTTCTCATTAGTGAAGTTGATGCACAGCTGCTCCAGGCTGTTGAACTGCTCAGTGCAAAGACAAGTTTTACTCATTCTCAGGATGAAGAACTGCTTATATAGCTTTCTCCTATGCACTCAGAATCCAGTACAGGAATTCCCAGTTAAAACAAGAGTTTTTTTAATGTTAAAACATCCCATTAACTATTTTTAAAGTGGTTGGGGTTTTTTTTTGCTCTTTGCTACCTGAATGATGTTTACATATATAATTTATTTTTAAATCAAATTCTAAAATGATTTTGTAATCTTATCTATATCAAGGTGCAATTTCTATAATTTTTTTCTCTCGTATTATGTAAATTTTCCCATTGCTCTTACAAAAAAATTAGACATTGTCAGTGTTTGTCAGTCATGGCTTGGACTCGGGTACCTTCCCCAAATGTCAACAGAACTTCTCTGTCTGCACTAAAGGCAGCCAATACGTTCTTCCTCTTGGTATCACCCTTTGGCTCTTCAGAAGCAAAGGATATATATTGCTTTCCTTTTCCAAAGCCTTAGCACAATTTTATGTGGGACTTAAATCTACCTTTCTCTTCCAACACTCTGTGATATTTTATCTTCAGTATTTGTGTGCTATTGTCAGTGGTTTTTTTTAATACTGAGCTCAAATTATTGAAAAGCTACAACATTCATGCTAATTATGTAAAAGGCAGCATGTAAAACAATGCTTCTTCCTTGTGTATCACATAATTACATGCAGATCTATTGAAGCTCATGGATTATGCTGGAGAAAAAGCAGTGACATATACAAAGAAGGAAAGCTTTTCCAGAAAATAAAAGATAAACATTTTCAAAAAACCACAAAACTTGATTTGAAATTGCAAGTGAATGGAATGTTTTCCAAAAAACCCACCATAATTTTGCAGTTTCTTTTGAGCCCTAATTGCCTTTTCAAGATTTTACTATGATTTCTGTGATACTTGCATCAAAGATCTCGAAGCCAGCAATGTCCAGGACACCAATGAAGTACTGTCTGGGCTGCTTCGTATCCAGCTGTTGGTTGATGCGAACAACCATCCACAGGAACATCTTCTCATAGACAGCCTTTGCCAGAGCACCCACTGAATTGTTCACCTAAAATAAAGAAGAATGCAGCAGAAGGAAAATAGTACCCAAAGCAAGAGAGTAAATCAAGCCAGAGGTTCCCAGTCACCAGCTGGTTTTTACCTGCTGCACAGTTTGACCCTTGGTCACATATTCATTCCCAACCTTGACTCGGGGGTAGCAGAGGGCCTTGAGCAGGTCTGCTGAGTTCAGACCCATCAAATAGGCAGCTTTGTCAGCAACTATACACAAAGAGAGAAGGAAACAGTAACAGAGAAGTGATCATTGAAAGTGGATGTCCTCTAAGATGTTGCTGTAGATTTCAGCACTGCAGTCTTGTGATAGCTTGAATGGAAATTTAGAAGCATGAATATTATGGAAGCTGAGATTTATGTCTTTATGAAAGTAAATTGGAGAAAGATACCTGCATGCCAACTGCCAGCTATGTAACTGTTTCTGTTATTGGTAGTTCTATATTTTGTTAATACCTTCTGTGCCATCCGGCTCTGCCTGTTCCTCACGCTGCTTCTGTTTGAACTTCAAGTTCCCATAGTGCATGACAGCCCCTGTCAGCTTGTAAATGGCTGTTTTTTCATCAGC